>NC_090981.1:64064894-65538644 GCF_040807025.1 Struthio camelus | reverse complement strand
GTGGCTCTGCATGACGGACAAATCTGCAGACAAATTGTAGGATCGGGTCCTTATTTCCTGTGGCTGTCTCTTCTCTTCTGCTATTACTCAAGAGCTCAGTCTCTTTGAATTATTAATAGAGGGTAGAGTATTTTTAAATTTCATAAATTTTTCTACAAGTCTCTCGATCTTTGATATTTTCTTAAAGCTGCATCTTCTGGAGCCCCGTGAGAATCTCACCTTATATTTAAAACAAACTCAAAACAGAAATTTGCTAGCTCTCATACTTCTATAATAAATATATGAAACACTTTCTCAGATGTATGAATAAGGTTCAGACCAAAAGGCAGCTGATTTGTTGTGTCTCTAAAACAAGTCATATTTTCACGTCAGTCACAATTTTGAACGTTCAGGTTTGAAATCCTGAAACCCTGTTCTCCTCTATACCTTGTACTTTAACGCAGATTTTTTTTTAATTAGATGACTGTGTTAACGTTTAAATGGAGGTTATCCAATAGAGTTTATCTGTGCAAAAGTAGAACTAGTTTGTTTTAAAACTAAACCACTTTCAGGGCAAATTAACATTTTTTAAAGATTTTTGTAAGGCATGTGTATATCAGCCCCAATGCATAAAAGCACTTAGGAATATGCTTATTAAGTTTCTTAAAATAGGCATGTTTTCCCAAGTCCTGACTGGCGTATTGACTATTCATCCCAAAAATTTTCAGTAAGTTTGTGTTTTGCTAGGATTTCTTCAAGACGTGCACAAGAACTGTACATGTCTTAAAGCGGGTAAGTAACCGCTAAAACAGGTGGCGCCTTCAGAGCTCTCAAAGCCTGCCAGGTTATCTGCCTATATATTTTTTAACGGGTATATACTTATACCCAGAAGACAGCGACCTCTTCCCTTCTGCAGTCTTTGTGTCTGTGCACAGCACTATCTGCAGCAAAAAAATATCGGTGGACTTCTAAGTTATGATGATCCTGGCAGACCGTCGATGCGACAGGCTTCAGAGTTGGCTGGGAGACAGGGACATCATGCTCTCTGTGATATTTGGTACTGTCTTGGAATAGTAAGGCCCGTGCCGAGCCACAGATGGGGTGAATGACTGGAGCTGATAGGATCTGGAAGCGCAGAAGTAGTGAGAATGGGGAACTGGAGTTGCATGGGGACAAGGCATGGGACTGAGAGTCAGGAGAGCGGAGTTATACTGCTGGTCCATCATACGTTTGCTCTGGGCACGTTGCTCGTCCTTCTGCACATCGCTTGCCTATCGGCATAGCTGAGTTGCCTAGGCCGGCATGGAAATTTTTAGCTGGTGTTTAAAGAACACCTTGAGCTTCCCAAGGAAGTACTGCGGAAGAGCGGAGTGTGCCCTAGGTGGTAGAGAACAGAAAAAATAGCCTGGGTACGTCTGATTTGGTTTTTTGCTCTGAAGAGAGGAAAGGTGCTCTTGTTTGTGGGAGAGGAACTGTAGAAACGTTTCTGTTAAATTTTTTATTAAAAATTCAACTCCTAGCTACTCCAGTGGGTGTAGAGAGCTAATAAAACAGTGGCATCACAGGAAGTGAGATTATGTCAACGTACAAATCAGCACCTCTTATTTTCGGATTCTTGATTAAGTAATTTGAAGTATGTTTACCTGCAGGTGTCACTTGTCATTGCCTCCGTGGGTGGTTATTCATGTTCCAGAATAAGAGTGCCATTTATTTAGCCCTAAAATATAATGCACGTACTTTCATCCCAGAATATACATGTCCGCACACGTGCGCTAATCAGGAAGGTAACAAAAACGTCAGCTGAGCCCGTGCGAACTGGATGTGAACACTTTCCAACCTCATCCCCCTAGCCAGCAAACTATTTTAGTTTGATTTCTTTTTTCCAAGTAAACTGAAATCGGGCGCTCTTAAACAAAACCTACGTGTCCATGCAGGGGAGTTCCACAGCTCTTAGTGCTTCTGTGTCAAATGCTGCTGAACGGGCGCAAGTTTGTGTGTAGACAAGGCCCAAGAGAGTTATGGTGGAGCTATTACAAGGGGAAGTGATTTTTTCCTAGACTGATTAAAATTCTTTGGGTTTTCTGTTTGTTTGTTTTTAAACACCTATTTAGCTTTTAATTAACATTTAAGAGAAAGGAAACTGATTAAATATTCAATACCTCCTCCCTTTCAATTAAGGTATAAGAGTACACAACACGTGATGAGGCCTCTGGGAAGTATGGAAAAACTGAGAAGAGCAGACTCCTGATTATCATTTTGAGGGGGATTGGAAAGGTGAAAACCCATCAGAGTATTATTATTACTATTAATGATAATAATGTCAAGACATTTTTGAATATCAGAAAGCCGTTAAAAAATGCAGTTGAGTCTTCCAAGTCATATACGCTGCTTTTTGCCTTTAAATATCCTCACTCTTCCCATCCTGTTTATTCCTGTGTCGACGGCAAGGGTGGAGGATTTTCTAATAAGCCTTTCTGTAGCTTAGTGGGGAGGCTGCAAGATGCTGAAGAAGTTATTCTTCATGCTACATGCTCTTACTTTCATCTTGATGTCGTTCTTTCAGTCCCAGCGAGTCGGCAG
The DNA here is from genome assembly GCF_040807025.1 of Struthio camelus. Lineage (NCBI taxonomy): Eukaryota > Metazoa > Chordata > Aves > Struthioniformes > Struthionidae > Struthio > Struthio camelus. Next base: position 65,536,085 of record NC_090981.1, on the reverse strand, counting down.
CTTCAAACCACACAGCCCTGAAAGCTCAACCAAGCAATTGGGAAAGAACAGTCTGTGTTGCTGCCATGCTCTATACTAGGATCTAGTCCCTTCCCCTTTCTCTTCCTCCTCCTTGGAGAATCCAGTTACCTTCTATCTGTGAGTCTGTTCTCCCTTGAAATAACTCATGAAACCTTCAGGAAAAAAAAGCTAAGTGAAAGAAACTGATTGGGGGAAAAGTATAGATTTCTCTAGTTTAACAAATATTCTTCCTATAACTTATATTTTTCTTTTTGGTATTTTTTTGTTAGCAATCCTTTTCAAAATGGAATCACTCACTAAAAAAAAAAATCATTTTACGTTATGCAAACACCTCTTGCCAATGAGTGATGTATTTTTCTTTTGAGTTTTATCTTGTTATTTCTTTTAATTGGGTGAAACAATTTACCGGTATAAAATATTTTATTTATATCAAATATCACACAAAAATGATTTTTTTTGGTATAATTGTGTGATGTAAACAGATTTTTTTAGTGGAAGTGGTGTCACCAGATACCAGTTGTTTAAATGTATATGCCTGAATAATTTTTTTTAATCAGGAAAGAAGATGAGAGAGAGAGATGCTAAAATGCATAGTTATTGAATATGTTTCATATACTATAATATGACTTAAAGGTTTACGGGAGGTAGGAACACATTGATTTTTGAAAGTAAAAATACATGTTTTGCGGAAAGATTTGACTGCATGTAAAACAAGACCTTCCAATTGGACTTTAAAATTAGCTCAGTGGCACGACCAGCATGTCAGGCTGTCAAACGCGTGGTGACAGTAAGAATTCTTTAAGAAGTTGCTATCTTATCTGTTGCGTGCCGACCTATTCCTTGCTAAACCTCTGTATATTCCAAAAAAGCAGGGTATTTCCTCCGTGATTCTTTTCTCCAAATACATAAGCAAATGAGTAGCTTTACATGTGTATCTGCAGTGTGATTATTCATCAGTAGAATTAATGATGTGTATTTGCTGGCTGGATTAAAACAAGAATTAGCTCAATATTTGGCTACTTAGCTAATATTTTGTTAATTATTAAGAGTCCATTTCTACTTCAACTGTAAGTAATAGAAAATCTCCCATTAATTTCAGTGCAAGTGGTATTTTGTCTTTTAAAAACATTTTTCTCAAGGCTTTTTATTTCAAAACTCTGTTTATAGAAATTAGAGGAAAACTTCAGAGAAACAGTAATTAAATAGCAGTCTATCAGAAGGTTCCTATTTAGTTAAACTGTCATACAGGTGAACTTAATGCATTGGGGTTTTTTGTTTGTTTTTGATTGTTTTGTTTGGATTTTTTTCCCTTTGTAAAGGAAAAAGACTGCAAGAAGCAGTGTGTATATGTCTAGAAATAATCAAATTCTGTAATCCAGAAAATTCACTTCTACTTTATTATTAAAAGGTATGTAAGTGACCAAAGGCAGAAGTCTCTGAATTTGTTGCCTTCAGAGCAGTGTCCTTTAGGTTTTTTCTCAACTGGATACAAAGTATAATCAGATATAACAAGCCCATGCCATAGGACTGCAAAAAAGTATAAAAGTTAAAGAGCTGAAGAAGGCAGAGAGGCTGGTGCAGAAGGAGTTTTGCTTGAAAAATTTGGGACAGGTAAGGGTCTTCCCAGCTTCCCATCAACTTCCCTTTGTGAAGAGAGATGGGACTCCAGAGAAGGCTTGAAGGCTGTTCGCTGCTCATTTCCAGACATTTTCCAGTAAGTGCATCTTCAGGATGAGTTAGAGGGAGAGCATGAATCAGTCTGGCAGAATACGTGCAAGAAAGGCTTCTCTAGGCACTGAGGAGACCGTCAAGTCTCCTCTAGGAGTTGGAGAAGTCTGGAGGGGAAATGACTGGGGTATAGGTAGCTACTTTATTAAACAAGAAGCACATCCAAGTCCTGCAAACACTTGTGCTTACATATGCTGGGCAACGTGGAGATAGGCTGTACTCATGAAACATCTCTATGAAGTACAGTTTCAGGGAGAGTGTTTCTGGGGCCAAGAATATTGGAGCAGAACGCAGTAGCGCACTGGAGATCCTGAGAGGAGCGTGGGTAGCATCCAGTCCAAGTGTGAGAGTCTTTACTCGTAAAGACAGAACGTCTTTGGTCACAAAGGGGGCTTGTCCTGTTCGGGAATGGCCTCTGAATGTTGTGCAGAAACCTTTCTTTTTTTTTTTTTGCTTTTTCTTTTTTTATCTCCAGACTCTGAAGCAGTTACATAGTAAGGGCAGTACTGATAAAAAGCAATATTGGTAAATCAGTAATTTGTTGTTTTCTTTTTTTAAGGCGAGCACACGCAAGAAACCAATTCACCTCATTCACTGAAGAAGGATGTAGAAAACATGGGAAAAGGTAAAATAAATAAGTACCTCTTATGTTATAAAACTGCTCTTTGTTTTAATAGAATATGAGGATAATAGGGGGCATTTTTGTTCTGCACCATATTTTAAGCTTGTCAAGTAACATATGAATAATATATGGACCTTTGGGTGGATATAATTGAGATTAATGCATATATATCAATCAATACATGACATTGTAATATAATACTTTAAAATAATATATTACATTGATTTATATTCATGGCTTTCTGCACAAAATCTATTGTAAGTGTATGTAACGCTATTTTTTTATAACTGCTAAAATATTTTGTCTTATAGTAATGAATTGCTCTGCAACTATTCTCAAGAATTATTTATACAGATTAGTTAAACCACTTTTCTTCTCTCTTTGTTAGAGGAACTCCAGAAGGTTTTGTTTGAACAAATCGACTTACGCAGGAGACTAGAACAGGAATTCCAGGTGTTGAAAGGAAATGCGTCTTTCCCAGTGTTCAGTAAGACACGTCTCTGTGGTTTTGGTGTCATTTGTGGGTTGCTGTTTGTTGTCACATTGTTGAAGAGGGAGACGCATGTTCTCAGTTGTGTTGCCAGGATCTTTGGCTTGGTTCTGCTGGGGCTGAGGAGACTTTTGGTGTGACTTTTCAGGCTGCCAAAGCAGGTCTTTTTTAGAGAAAATCTGAAGCTGGATGTCTATTTTGTTGTATGTTTTACTGAATTTGACAACGTGTTGCCCACGTGTTTAATATACTGAAGCCCCAGGAGTAGAGAATGGATGGCATGCCTGCCTCCCAGTAAACTTTGATCCCAGAACTGATAAACACTGTTAAAGCTCGTTGGAAAGAGGGTCTTCCAGCATACGGCCATCATAGTGCTTGCTGTGCTACACTGCCTCTCTGCTGGAAGGAATGACCAATTATAGGGAAACACATCTGGGGTTTTTGGGTCCATCAGTGTCAATCTTTTTAACCACCTTCTTGGAGGCTTTTGAAACCAGTGTAAGTTATTGTGACCTTCAGATGATTCCGGCCGATGCTGGAGAGTTGATCTGGCCTATGTTTAAGGAGCACAAAGACCTGTTTGGATGTTTTTGTCTTGATATGGGCTGTCTGAGATGTTTCTTTCACCATGGCTCATAAGTACGGTGCTGCCCGGGGGGCTGGAATGTGCCAGGCATGTATTTAATAAAGCAAAAGGGAAGATTAGAAGGTTTTTCATGAAGCTGCCAGAAAGTCGAATTTCCTACATTGGGATATGGTAAAAGACCTACTGCTTGAGGCCTTTCGAATTATGCTGGCAGCAGCAGTGGAAAATGTGCTTCCAGAAGAAAACCCACATAGGTCAGGACAAGCTAGAAGTAAGGGCTCTCCAACTTGTAATTAATGTAGGGTTATGGAGCTGCAATGACCACGGTATCTCCTTTGCTCTCTGCCAGTCTGTAACAGAGCGCAACGTAGAGTTCGGTATTGTAGTGCAGCCTTTTCTGTGCCTAGCTGTCACAGCTGTGCAGCTGCCCGTCCAGTCTTCTGAGTTCAGTATTAAATTCGACATAAAGGAAAAAGACTGTTTGTACCCATTTTTTTGAGCTCCAAAGAACACCTGACAGCATCCTCGTTCAGTATTTTCCTGATACTGATGGCTTTTTTCAAACCTGCTTTTTAAAACTCTGACTTTTCATCCTCATTTACCTGTGAGACTATACATGGATGGAGCACTCTGGAGTAATACGAGTTGCAGCAGGCCAAGTATATACTTTAAAACCAGACTAATTGCCAGACTGTTATGCGTTTCCTTGACTTGCGTTAACCCTTACAAAAGAAAACTAACTGCCACGAGCTGAGGGAAATTGCTCCTCTTTGAGGCTCAGCAAAAGGTGGGAACACAGACAGTATTTTCCTACTATTTAAAGCAAATAGTTTTTTTCCCTTTTCTGTAACATTAGCTAGGGTAAGTTCAGGGAAGTAAAGAGGTGTGAGACAAGACTCCGGGAATGACTCCATCTTTAGCCCAGATATCAAAAGATGTGGACAGCTTCATAAATAAAGGAGAAGAAGAGCCTGAGGTGATACAGATATTAATGAAAGAAGGGTAACCTCATCCTTCAATATAAATTCAGTCATTACTTGGGTTTGAGAGTGAGGTAATTTTCAAATAATTTGTGTAGATCAAAACACTGATGTGTGGTATTGGTGAAATGGCATCTTGGAGCTTTGCCATTCAGGACACTCATTTATCCTTTTGTTCTTCTACAGTAAAATTAATGCTCTGTCATTGCCGTGTAAATAAACACTGCAATTAAACCACATGAAATACAATTCAAATAAAAGAAAAGAACGCATATGGCCGACCAAGGAAGTGGCATCTGTGTATGCCGGCTTGAAAAATATGTGGTTTCAATGTACCACAAAGTAGTGGTCAATTTTGTTCAAGTTTAAAATAGAAAACAGATAATGTGCTATAAACAATATATGCAAGTGACCGTAAAACCTATGTACAGATTTAGATTTACCAAAAAAAAAGCCCTCCTCCACATATAATAAAAAGAGAGAACAGGCCTTTGCAAAGCAAGTAAGCGTAAAATGCAAGATGCGTGTGGTTTGTGCTCGAGAACAGTATGAGAGCTCCCTGAAGAGAAGGGGTCTGTTCCAGACTCTGCTAGTCCAGGCTGCTGCTTTAGGTCAGATACTAGAAACTGTGTTTATTTTACCAGGTTTCCTGAATTTCTGTCTGCCTGTGGTGCTGTCAGATAGGAGCTCGGGAGAGAAAACTTAGGAGGTCCGACTAAAAGAAAGCAGAGGTTTAAATGGTTTGGACTTCTGTTGATGAACTTCTGTTGTGTTGATGAACCCACCGTGGCTTGGAGACATCCGAGGCTGAAGGAGAGAGCCTGCAGGCAGGCAGCAAGCCTTGAATTCGAGTCAGGCTCGTTGCAGCATCGGGGAGAGGGCCGAGTGGCCGTGGAGACTGAACCTCTGTCCCATCCCTAAAGCTACTGAGGACAGAAACACACTGACGGGTAATTTTCACTCGCAGGGCTGGAGGTTCTCCCTGTGCTTTGCACTGTCTGTAGATAAATAAGAGGCCTTTGGCTTTTAAGTCTTCTCAGCTTTTCTTTTTTTTTTCTTTTTTTTTTCTTTTTAAGAAGGAGAGAATTTGTTCCTCTTCCAGCAGGGAACCAGCATGTGAGATATAGAGGATAGCGCTATGTGTCTCAAAAACCTTTATGTCAGGCCCTCTGGAGTTAACTCCAAAGTTGACTTCTTCAGGTCTTGCATTTGGAACTGAGCATGTTTCGGTCATTACACGTTAACAGCGTCTAACCAGCATCCACAGCAGCGCTGTGCAGTCCTGTGTGCCTGCTTGCCTCGTGGAAGTCACTGTTAAATGAGAACTGATCTTATTTGCAAGCTCATTCAGTAGTACTATGAAGTTTGCTTCTTTGTGGCTAGGCCTGCTTAAAATGTGGCCTGTGATAATTTGTGAAGTAACCGACCTTGTTTTCTGCTGTTTGCACCTTTATTTTTTATATTGCCATTGTAGAAAGCGGAAGATAAGGTCTCCCTTTTGTATATAAGGCCTCTCAGCACACAGCCAGAAGATCTCTCAAAGAATTTGCTGTCCTGATAGGACTCTATGCACCTGTGCGTAATGCAGCATAGCTTGCAGTTAACAACGTGGGTAGTAAAACTGTGGAGACGTAGGCTGGATAGTTGGAAGGTATTTAAGTTTGTGTTAAGAAAGCTCTTTAAATATTCATATCTTGCCTCCTGGGTATTGCTCATGGCTTTGTCTCTAAGCATTCAATCTCAAATAAGTACTGCAGGAAAAACCATTATCCTTACCGTTAACACCCCCTTTCCACAGTGAGCTTGAACATTTGCAGTGCAGCACTGAACAGGGTTTCTGAGCTATTTGCTCTGAAAAGTGGTAAGGCTGTGGAGAGGCAGTCGGGGAGGAAAGCATTGAGAAGGTGAGCAAAAGTCCTCCGTGTAGCCTGTTCCTTCTGCCTCCTGTAAAAGTGAAACTAGAGGACCTACTTGGTGGCACAGTTCTCTCAGCCTTTAGTGACGGGAACAGGAGTCCATCAGCTTCTTATACTGCACTGCTTCTTTTGGTAAGCAAGAGAAGTGCAAACCTGCCTTATTGCTGTAAGATGCTTTTTCTCGATGGGTTGGCATGGAGGGAAGAGGCTGAAGATTTCTGTAGGCTTATACTTGAAATCTGAAGAAATGCATTCAGATGACGTTGTCATGTCCTTTCTATGTGGCCATGCTGGACTCCCGATGGCTTCAGCCTGACAAACTTTCTCATTATTCCTTTGTTTAATTGCTAGTTTCATTTAATCCTAACGTGCCTCCTTACCTTTTAAACAACAGCTTTTGCTCTTCATTCAGACAGGGCAAAATCCTCCTGTGAAAGAGGGGAACACTAACAAAGTCCAGCGTAGCAGGATATCGAGCCCAGGCTTCCTGAGCTCTAGGCTAGTGTGTCCAAGCAGCCAAATGGCTATTTAGCTTGATTTATAAGTAAACCCATCTAGCCGCCTGGCCTCCTCCAGCCCCTCTCCAATCTGACAGCTCTGTTGAGGTGCTCCATGCTATATTGTGTAGGCATTCACCTCACTGCTTCCGTGGTCCGGGACAGGCTTCCATGTCCTGGATCAAAATGACGTTGTTTGGGGTGGGTTTTCATTCCACTTCCATTTAACTGTCCATCGTGATGATGGCCAGGTCTCCTTCATGCCAGAATCCTCCAACCTCATTTCTTCTTGTGAATTTTTATTTTTATTTTTTACATTTGCCTGTCTTTTTCCCACCCTCCCACAGTAATGTTATGGAGCACAGGCCAGCAGTTAATCATCTATCCAGGAGAAGTTTTTGTCTGAAATGGTTAGTGAAGACGGAAATAGGGGAAGGAGGAGCTACCTGAGGAGGAAGGCTGGCCTGTCCTGTAACCCAGCTGCCCAGGAAGGCACGTTCTGTCTTTCAAAGACTTTAACTCGTCCAAGTTCTGTATTGCTGCTTATGGAATTTCTTAGTTTTTCTGAGTTTTGTTTGAAGCTGTCAGCACTATGTTAAAACTGTAAATCAAATCCTACGTCCTTTAATGCATTCTGTTCTCATGTTTTGGACATTGCTACAGAAGTCAAGAGATTTATACCAAAACAAAGGAAAGCAGGTTTTGCTGTTCTCTTCAGTATTTGTAGAAGTTTTGTCTGACTAATGACTGCAGAATCAGGCTCATTGGGAATATCATTACAAGAATGAAGGTTAGCTACAGAAACTTAGCAGCCTATACTTGCTAACTTGGGAAGTAGCCGAATCTGATTTTTCCCAAGCTTTTCTGTTTCCTACAGTGTCTCCTATGAGATAAGAAGTTTCTGTTAAGCATATTCTTTTGCTGGGTGAAGGGCTTTGTAGTGCTTCACAGTTCCTCAGTAGTGATCGGGTTTGATTTCCTTTGATGTATATGAATTCTGTCGTGTGGATCTCTTCTAATTGTATACGTTTTCTTTCTCTTACAACCCACAGATAATTTTCAAGATCAGATGAAACGGGAGCTAGCATACAGAGAAGAAATGGTACAGCAGCTACAAATTGTAAGTTTTTGTATTCTACTAAAATGTTGTGAACTCTCTCTCCAAATGTACGCCTCAAACTTTTGCTGTGAGCCATGCAGATGTGTGATTACTGAGTTACCTTATACATAGCAAGATGCAAGCATTCAGTTCTCAGCTGGTTTAGAGTCTAATTACCTGGAGATTTACTTTCATACAGTAACCAGATGGGTCTTCATGTTTCAACTAAATGGCATGTGTTGACTTGACACTGAGAGGTACTTCTTCAGAGACGTGAGGCCTGAATCCAGTGAACCTTAAGCAGTTAAATGTTCCTACATTTCACAAGTTGCCAGGGGGTGAAATTCAGCCTTCGGGGCAAGGCCGGATTCTCACTGGCAAATACACCTCAGGATGGGTCTTTTTCACATTTCAGCCGTCGAAAGCAGTGGTTAACCCAGCAGTAAAGGATTCGTTTTTCAAAACGCGGTTCAATGTGTGCACACATTGCTGTTTGGTGTCTCGTTTGTTTGTGTTTAAAAGCAAGAGGGATTTTGCATGTGTGTGTGAGTGTCAGTGCAACTCTAGATCCTTGCACACAGTTGGCCTGTTCTGAAAACTTGAAGTAGCAGGGATAACTTAATCCAGTACAAGCAATGACCTGATTTCGTGAGGTTGTTACTCACTCAGGTAATTTTGCTAAGATGTTGCTTAGCGCAGCAGAAGTGTGTTATCTTGCATTAACAGCAGGATATCATAGTGAACGGGAGGCTGTCCACTAATGCTTTCTTTTGTTAGTGTTTTTTTCTATGATGAGTCTGACATTATTCAACAGTGTTTTTGAGACAGGATTGCCGAATATCACTGCTTACCTGGATCAGCCCTGTGCTGGCGCATCTAAATTTTCCTTGTGTTTGTCACAGACCCTGGGGCCCTGGGGCCCAGACCCAGCCTTCTGGGACTGTCATTTTCTAATAGATGAGTTAGGACATTTGAAAAAAAAAAAAAAAAAAAGCTGAAGGCCAGGATTGTCAAACTTGTGCACCTATGGTTAGAGGCATTTAGGAGTGATCTTATTTTTAGAGCTGCTGAACATCCCTGCTCTCCATTCCTGCTGACTTCAGAAATTTCAATGAGAGATGGAGGGTGCTGGGAGGAGTTTGTTTATGGAGAAATTCAAGTCTGGAACATCTTTGGCGGTTTCTGCTGCTGGTTTCCACTCTTTTCCTTTAAAAACTGTAGTCCATATCGTGTTCTCCTTTGTCTCCCAGTGCGGAGCAGGGAGTTTTGCTGTATCTGTAAATTGCATTGTCAGATGAGATGGTAATGAGGAGTCATCCTGAACAGTACTTCCCCTGCTGCTTTGAACTTTAGGCGTGCGACCTATCGACCCCTGCTGTGAAATACATTTAAATGCAAAGTTTGTGGGCCCACTTCAGCCTTTATCTCTTGTGATAAAGAGAAGCTGAACTTCAGCTAACTCACTCTCCCTCCCAAAGGGAGAACTGGTGGACCATCTCTGCCATTTATTTTGTGCCAGAATTCTGAAGTTGTTTCTGAAATGGGGTCTCCCAGACCTCCACCGAGCCAGCTGTGATGGTTTTTCTGATTTACAAGAAGTGGAGAAATCACAAGATTGAGTGTAGCGTGTTTTCTTGGGCAGGAAAAGAAATACGATCGTGTAATTCACACCCTTTTCACTTCCTGACGCATGCTGCAGAAAGACTAATAGTCATTTAATCATTAAACAGAGCTACCTGAATGTACTTACAGGGACTGGTTTCAACATCTAATGTACTGCGCCAACAATTCAGTACCTCTTCACTCGCTGTGGCTGCCTGAGTAGTTATTGTTAATGGAAATGTTGTCAAAGCGTCAGTCTTTATGCTCACCTTTCGATATCCCTCCCGCTCTCAGAGCTCAGCGAGGCAAATAGAGTATCAGTGAGAACAATATAATAAAAGGATGTTTGCATTTGAAGAACGGAGAGACTCCAGCAAATAACAATGCGTTTGTTTAAACTGGGTGCAGAAATCTTCACTGATGTTTTGGTTGATAATTGAAATGGAGTCAGCACTTTTGACATGATAATTCTTGCTGTTACTCTAAGTCACTCCTATGTGAATATACTTTGCACGGTTATATCTAGCATAAAGATTAGTGAGCTGAGTGTACTAATAGTAGAACTCCATTGGCCTTCTCGGGTTATGCCATGGATGAACTAAGCCTTTTGGTTCAGTATACACAAAAGGTATGGTTACTTTTTTTTTTTAATTGGGGTAAATTGTTTTGTTTTGTGTATCCTGGGGCAACATAGTATTGCTTTACCAGAGCTGCCCACACCTAATTGTCTTGTTAAGATAGAAGTGCAGAAAGGAAAAAAGGAGTGTTTAATGCATATGCAAATCTTAATTTTATTTATAACTTCATAGGTGTATAAGATGTATACCTTTGTAGGATTAAACCCAGACTTTACTGGTTTAATTGGCCACAGAATTTGGCTTAATTGCTTTTTATTTTAAAAATCATATAAATGCACACAACCAATTTCCTTTGCTCTTCTCACCTGTGAAGAAATATGCAACTTCAGTCCTTCTTGAAGAATTATGCATGACCATGAAGGCATCTCTTTGTCTGAAAACCCTCTTGTAAAAATGCATACTAGATATTGCAAAAATGACGATTTCACTCATTCTAAACCAGAATTCTACAAGCTTTCCCTAGCCAAGTAACCAAACAGTTAGTTACACTTTCAAAATAAACTGATTTTGAGTGTTTGAGGTGCCAAAAATATCTAGAAAACAACATACTGAAGCTAAGCATGAAAAAATCAACGAGATTTACTTGTCTTTGAAAAGCACTGCTTGTGAAAGTTAAAAGCATCTCCTTGGCCAATATTACAACTTTCTAGTGCAAACAAAAGCTGTATCCTGACTGTTACGTGGAAGGACTACTTGAAAGTAGTGCATCAGACCCAACCAATACTTAACACTGAGCATAACATTTTTTTTTTTATCACAGTTCTTGAATGACATTGTGAAACTGCAATGCAGAACATGATGATAAATTGCCACACCAGTGCACACATGCACAGAAGTTGGGCTGAGCTGGGATGACAGGTTTGGCAGGCAATGGCTCGGGCTCCGAGTGCCCTCTGCTGTTTCCATGCAATCACTACACTGTGTAGTCGCCAGGACATGACACGGGTTTAAATTCTTTTAAAAGCCTCAGTTAAAGCAGTGTTTAATCAATTAATTTTAATTGTAATGCTTTGTCCACTCGCAACTTGTAAAAATTACTTTATGGCTTCCTGACAGTCAGGAACAAGACTCGGGAAGATGGGGGGCTGCGTTCTTTCTCTTACGTCCTCTGCAATGGCTATTGATTTCCCTGGGTATAACATGGCTTGGTGGGCAGTTGGAGCAATCTGACCCTGTGTGGCCTTCAGCGATTTCTGTTAAGAAAGAAGTTGGTCAGAGTGTCTGGAACACCTATCAGGAAGTGTCACAATCAGTGCCAAGGTTTCAGCCAAGTGCGAAGAAGGAACCAGCTGTCATATTTAACAAGAAAATGGATCTTAAATCACTGAATGCATTTTCCTCCTCTCTCTCCCTCCCTCGAAGCGTTGCCTCCCAAAATGGCAAAGTACAGTGCACGTGCTTGGAGGTCGTATCTTATTTCAGTTATGGATCATCTGACTTCCTTTATGAAGCTATACAGAGAGGACCACTGAAAGGAAATCACTGCCTGGCAGATGGGGGTAAATTCAAACGTGACATACGTGGTGCAGCTTCAGAAGAGCTCATCTGGCTTTCAAGTTGGCTGTTTCTGTCCGGGATGACCAGAATGTCATCTATCAGGACAGCCTAGTCAAACTACTTAGCTCCTACTTGAGGCTCTGCATCTGTTTGATACTGTCCTCTGAGCAGTTGCCTTAAGTGGATCAAATGTAAAAAGCATGAACTTTCTGCCTGCCCCCCTGGTGGGTGAAGCAGATCAGAAGCTGCCTTTCAGTGCAGTGATTTTTACCCTTTTGTTTTTTTGTGAACTCCTCTAAAACATTGCAGCAGAAAAGCAGAGCACCAAGTAGCAAATTTAAGTCCACTGCTGTCAGGCTAACCTTTCATAATTTCCTTTCATGGATCCCTTACAAGTAATTTTTAGGTTCCCAGGGTCCACTGACGGCAGATGGAGGACCACAGTTGTAGCCTATCCATTGGGAAAGCCTAAGGTAGTGTTTGTCACCCTGCCATTGTGATTCAGATGACTAAGGTCAGGTAGTGATGGATCCCACTGCTTTTACATATGAATAAAAGGCAGCAGATCTTTGAGAAGTGTTAGAAATGTGAATTATTCAGATAGTCCCTTGCCTTTCCATCTCAGGTGGAAAGTGGTTTTTTTTTTTTTTTTTTTTTCATTCCAGTGAATTGACTTCCCACTAGCCTAACTTTGGGCTGATGACAATGTTCTGACCTCAAAACCGGGTCCAGCTGGAGCTCCTCTGATGTTTGATGGCCTCCTACCTTCAGTGCTGTTCTGAATCTTTTTCTTCAGAGCCAGGCAATAAAATAAATCAGGAACTATCTGCCTGCAAAATTGATTTCTGTCCCTGCATTGTCTTTCATCCCAGCCTTTAAAGATTCACAAGGAATGTTTAGAAGAAGAAAAAAATCCACCACGTGTTAAGACTGCTAGATCTTCAGAGGTATGAGATCATGTTCCTCTGGGTCTTACTGTAATTAAGAAAAGCACCAGTAGGTTTAGTTCCCATTTTGTTGTGCATGGAAAATAGGTGCTTTGTACAACTAATGCGTTCGTTAGGCGTGCAAGGAATATCCACTTTTTTATGTGCAGAGGCCTTGATCACTGCATGTTTGCCACTCCACATTCGATGAGTGGAAATAGGAAATAGCAGTGTTTTATTGGGATTTATGTTTTGGTCCTCTGTTTAAAGTGGTCCAACTAGATTGATTGACCTTGACAAGAATGTTAGAGTCAAACATCGGTTCAGTAGAATGGCTCTTAGATTTCTTGAGCTGTGTCTTGTGCTGGAGTGTGTGTCCACTGACAGCCAGATAATTATGTAGGAGCATTTGTGAACTGTATTTACTGTATCTTACTGAGTCCGGGAAATATTTCATTACCTTACCAAAAAAAGAAGAAAAAAAAAACATTTGTTTTCTGTCATACTCGTGTGGGTGTGCATATGTAGCCAAGTGCTCATGGACAATTTTGGCGCATGCACACCCCATCTTTTTTCTTGTTTTTTTTTTTTTTTCCATTAACAGTAGGGACAGTACAGCAGAATTTTTTCTGTGTGTTCTGCAAGCCTGTTATCTTCATTTGATTTTGGTGGAGTTACCTGTATTCAAACAAGAACAGAATTTGGTTCCACGTGATTCTGGTGCACAATCTGAAACAGACTTCAGTTCTCCTGCAGATTTGGAGGTACGAATCGTGAAGAAGTCCTTTTGATGCTGAGGACAGCATACAGATCCCTAAGTGTGTACAGACAGCCGAGCTGTCGAGTAAACAGCAGCCATTTTCACCCAGTATTTTATTTGCAAATGACCACTTCTTAAAGACAGCTGAGCAAAACCTGTATCTTGACAGTGCATCTGGGTACAGGGTGGAGCACTGCCTCTTTCCTTTAGAACTTGAAGAAATTCTGGTCAAAAATGAATGTATGTGTACCAAAGAGCCATGAGCCAGCCTGTGCTATTGCCTTTGTGCAATATCCCTGTTCTTTGGTATTAGTGTGCCCCAGTACTTAAACATACATAGGAGAGGGGCTGCATACCCCAGGCTTGACTCTGTTTTCTTGTGCCCTGTGCAGACAGTTACGCTGCTGTGCACACAGAGCACTACCCACCCGGGATGGAAGGCTCTGCACTCAGCCTACACAGCTATAAATATCTGTACAGGGCAATGGTGGAGAATCGCCCCCCAGTGCAAGCCATTGGTAGTTTGGTTGTTCCTTCAGCTGTCACAGGCACAATGCATGCTTTTTCTTCTATTTAATGCCACAAATTGTATCCAAAAGCACTGCAGACGCGAAGAGAAACTATAGTTTTCCAGCGGCAGCTCAGCTGCGCATCCATCTCCTTCCCTGCATAAACTTGCTTTGCACTTGGAAGGGCTGTCTTGGCTGGACAGTTTTGTGACTGAATTTTCATGCATACTCTCCAGAAATGAGAATGGTTTAACCTTTTGAAAGCACATCAGAAAATAGTGCCTTGGAGTAGTGGAGATTCCCTCTTCAAGCAATGCAAGTCAGAGTTGTGTATACTTTTGTATTCCACTTAAAGGTCAGGTGCAGAGGTGAACTCTCCAAAAGCAGGTGGTGCACAGAAGCTTTTTTGGTGCAGCTCGGATCAGGAAATGATGCATCTCCAGTCGTTCATGGTGCTTTGCTTCATGCTGTGGTGCAGCCTCACAGCTTGCAAACTGGATTCCTTTTGGATGAGACAGACCAAGATGTGCTCCAGGAATGCACCTGATGTGCTCCAGTTTTTAACAGGTGATCACTACCCAGGATCCGGCTAGAGCTAGCCCGAAATAAAACCCCCAGCCGAAATGCAGTGTGGACACTGGTTCCTTTGCGCCAACTCCTGCACCCTATGTCTACTCCTGTTGCACTGCGTGGCTTAGTAGTATAGTCTGAGTTATAAGAAACAAATTGCTTGATGCTTAAAACCCAACCATCTGCCCTGCTTGCTGTTGCTGGCAGAGGTGCCCTTTGATAAGGGCTACACACTGAATCTTCATGTCAGGTTGAGCGCTGATCCTGTCTGCATTGCAGCAATCACGATGGATACGCAAAAGGAGGCCTTATTGTCACAAAGAGCTTTAAACGCTATTCTACCATGGCACTGGAGTTATGAAATGCTCTTCCAGCAGGAAGTAGAAGAAACACCTGTAGGTAAATTAACTCATGAAGAAAGCAGTAATTTCTTTGTTGAACACCCACCTCTCCCGGTTTCACTTATTGCTAGAAGCGTGGATAGACCAAAGCACATTGAGAAGATGCTGATGTGCCAAAGACAGCAGAGAAGTGGATTAAGAACAGTTAATTTCTGACAGTGTGTACCCCGTTGTGTTATCTAGGTCAGTACAGCTTGGGAGATGTCCTATATAATTGACCGCCATCCAAACTGATGTTGCCTGTTGGCCAGTGCGAGTGCGTTGTGTGCGTGTGAGCAGGAGAGGGGAAGAAAGCGGTTGGTAGAAACATCACCGGTCTCAGCCAAAAAGTGCTCATTCCAGCTGTTTGTTTGTGGTTGCCTTTGCTCACAGATTTGGACCCATCCTGTCATCTTAGAAGTAATGAATATAAATCATGGAAATGGGTGATTTGATGAACTATTTCTTTACAAACTACTCTCTGCTCCAGTTTAAAGGATAGTAGTTGACCAGCCTTTGTGAATACTGTGCCCTGAAAGGCAGCTCTGTGCTAGGGCTCTGTGAGGGGGAGAGCTCTCCTCTGTTGGAGGATCTGGCAGTGGGTTTCCTAGTAGCTTCCAACTGCTGTGAAGGGCAGTGGTTGTAAGAGTAGCCCACAAAAACTAGATTCTGGTCCTTTTCAGAGAGGTAAAGGTCATCAGCCGTTCAGGCCTCTCCATTTGTACATGCCTGTGTTTCCCTTTCCCCAGGACTGTGGAAAGGAAGAGGTGGCATGCCCCTTCTGAGAGGCTTCTGCTTTCATTCAGCCAGACAGCTCCTCTGTACAGTCACTGCTGCTTCCTGGCAATGCTTCTTTCAATCTGATTGACCTCCTTTCCTGAGAGATTGAAGGGTTAGTTCCTGAGCTGCAGATGTCCCTTTCTTTCCTCTCATCCCGAGCCTTCCCAGCTTTTTCGCTTATTAAGGCAGGCAGGGATGGATACATTTGGTGATAGATGACACTGCAGATGCTGCAGCTTACACCAGCCTAGAGCGAGACACGCTGAGCACACTTCACGCAAACGTCCTCACGCACTGTGGGCATAATGTAGTGAAAACCAAAGCGGGGATGTAAGCGAATGCACATTAGGTATATGGTGGGCAGCCTGCAAAATAGTGGATGTGGATGCAAAGCTGTGTGCCTCTGGTATGCCGTTAATGTGTGCGGGGCAGGTTGCTTGAACTCAGTGCTCCATTTGCTCTTCCTGCAGCTTCAGGCTTTGGTCCTGACTTCAGCCCAGCCTATTTGTCGGCTCAGGCTGACGTATTTGACATTACCCACGAATATTTTCTGGAGTGCCTGACAGCAGAAGCAGGTCACCTCGGTATGCAGTGGCAACTGGGAATGCAGGAACGTATAGTTTGTGATCCCAACACGAATCCCTCCGAACAGTCCTTCCAAAAGGCAGCATCAAAGAATAGTGAATTTGTAGTCGCTTGGATTCCCAGCTAGGGAGAAATCTCAGAGCAATTTAGTTTGTTGTATCCTAAAAGCCCAGCACTGATAAAGAACAGCCCCTCACAGTATTCCCAGTAGCCAGTGAACACATCATTCCGCTGTATTTCTAAATATAACTGTATTCCCTCATATGCCTATGTTCTCTGTTTTCCTTTAATTATTTGTTCCACTTCAGTGACTTCCCCTCAGATTGGTGCCAGTCAGAGATAACTATTATGAACTTCCTAATTATGGTGATATAAATATATGAAGACCCATACTCCCAACCTGCTCTATTTCAGCCGTGCGGAGATCAGTGGGTTTTGTCTGCACTGTTACAGACAGATGATTCTTATCATCTCACAGATAGCAAAATGGACGGTCAGTTTTTGTCAACAACTGATGTAAACGAAATATCGGAAGAAGTCTCCCCTGTTAAGACTGGCTTTTAAGGTCTGTAATTTTAATTGGGGTGCTTTTTCATTTGTTTCTGCTTCAACATTCCTGCAGTTGCGTAAAGAATTCTATCCTTTAATTTTTAAGGCACTTTCTCCTAAGATAATGTTGGGAGGCAAACCAAACCTTCCACTCCCAGGGTTTCCAGCTTTGATGTTTCATTAACAAAACCTTGGCTTAATGCAGTGGCTTTGTTTCTGTGTCGTTGCAGATTCCCTATGCAGCAAGTTTGATCAGGAAAGAAAAGCTTGGTGCACACCTCAGCAAAAGCTAAAGGTGAATTTGTGAAGGAAGAGATGCTGTTCTGACTGGCCTGGCCATCAGGTTTTTGTTTGCAGCCATTGCAAGGATTAAGAGTCAGTCTGTTGCATGATGTTACTGATTCTGATCTAAAAGCTCCGACTGTGGATGTGTCGTGCTGTGGTCCAAAGCTGATAGCTGACATGTCACCCAAATAATGAAGTTTCACTGGGGTAGGACACAGCACTGAGGAGCTGATCATTCGGTGAATCAGGCCTAATGGCTGGAGCGTGTATCTCTACTCTCTGCCACCGGAGAGTGACCAGAAGGTAGCACAACTTCAGTGAAAGCAGGGAAACTACTTTGACATGCACCATGCGATGAAGTTTGCACATGAGCAGTTAAGCGATGGGTTTTTCTGTCCATAACAGAGCTCCTGAGAAGAGACTTCAGTTGAGCCAATGCCAAGAAAGGCCAGTATAGCTTGGGAGCTTTTAAGAACTCCAGTGGTGGTGTTCTCTGTAGTTCGGTCTCCTGCAGATGCTGATTATACTGTTGCCCACGTGTAGGATCTTCCTAAATCCAGCACTGCATTTTTCAGTAGTGTTTTTCAGTAGCGTTCAGTTAGAAGGAACAATGTCTCCAGCATTAGTGGCCTGGGAGATTTCAGTTCCGATGTTGGAGCCTTAACAATTAAATTACATTCTCTTTTTCTCCAGTAAGACAAAAAGATTGAGGCTTGGAGACAGGCAAAAAAACATGTTGCCCTGCTACTGAGTTATGCTGCGGAATCTGGCTTGTGGATTCAGTGAATAAATCCCTGAGGTGGAATAGGCAGATTAGGAAAAAGAGGCTGTTCGTACGTAAAAACCTCAGTAATCCATACAGGAAAGGAATTAAGCAGAAAGTCTAGGGCATTTAAACAAGGGATGGGTGGTACAGGTGATGGAAGTTTGCTTGAACTATGGAAGAAGAGGCTATTTAAAAATAAAAACGTTTAGGACTGAGCATAGAATAAGCACATAACCAGTATGCTTGGCCCCAAACTCTGCCTATTGAGATAACGAGGTTATCAATCTGAGAATCAAAGTGGTCTGTTTTGCCCTCTTGTGTATACTTTCTTACTGACTGCCAGCATTTTCTAGTTACATTAATCTGAGCACCAATTTGAAATAAATTCAGTCAAAAGGAAAGTCCCCTCTCTAAATGAGAGGCAGGGGGTCCTGCCCTACGCTCTTTGTCCAAAAGGATTGATCTAAAAAGTCTGCCTGAGGATGGCAGCATCAGGTGAACAGTGCCATTTCTCCTCAGCGTAGGTTTTTGTCAGCTGACAGTCCCTGCAAGGAAGGTGCTGGCATCACAGCTCCTAGCATTTCCTGCTTACGTGCTGAGAGTGTGAAGGATGGATGCGTTTCTCGTGCTGTTTTTGTTTTCTGTGACGCGCCGTCCCTGCAGACAACAGCGATTTCTCTAAGTAGGCCCTAGTGCTTTTGAAAGATTAGTTGTTACTTAACTGCTAAGCTAAATCAGTCAAGCAGAGAATCACAACTATATTGTTCAGGAGCAATTTGAGATTCTCCATGTGCCAGGCAGAAAAGAGTTGCCTCGAGAAGAAACGTGTGTGCACATACGTACACACACGATACGCCAAGGGAGTGAAGAACCTATGCGCTGCTGAGCAACCGCTCAACTCACGCGCCGCGTTTCTCGGCAGTCCTGTGTTTCCCTGGTTGGGCTTTCCGTGCCTTTCTGCAGCAGGTCTTGTGTTTAGTTGCACTTCAGTCACTTATGCTTCGCACTTCATTTTTAACGGGAGGATTTCCATGTGATTTTGCAAACATTAACTAGCTAAGTCTCAGAGGATGCCTCTGGAGCGGGTGACTGTTATGTGTATCCCTTTTTTAGGGGTAAATGTTGTTCATCTGTAAGTGAAGAAGTCTCAAAGTTGGGTTTAGTGTTAGTAACATTTTCTCTCTTTTTTTTTTTTTTATTCCTAGAAGCACAGGATCTTTTGCAGCTGTTACTTTGTAAGTTATAACCCACCACTCAGCAATCTGACTTGTATAAAGACTGAGAAAACAGAAGGGCTTGGGAATTTAAAGAACAAACAAAACAAATCAGGTTCCTCTGAACCCAAGGACAAGTGACCTCAAAGCATCATGGACAACCATGTAAAGTAGAATGTAGCAGCCATTTATTAGTAAAAACAAAACAAAAAAAAATCAAAAAATGCCTGTCCTGGATCTTTTTTGGTGGTACCAAAGTTTAAGTCTATGTGTTTTTAGAAGGACTACTGAACTTGATAGAGAAAATGCTTTCGATGAATCGTACAGATAAGCTGTGAAAGGAACTGCTGATCCTTTCAACGCCACAAACACTGACAACGTCTGCCCGTTCATCTTTTGCTTTTGAATAGTGATTGTTTTATGGAAAGAAAAGCGCATCTTAGCAGATGGGCCAGAACCACGTTTGGATGGATGGATAGAAAAGCGTTAGCCATACACAGTGCTTTTTAAAAGCAGACTGGAAATTCTGACACCCCTTTCCTCCCGGCCCCTTCTTCCTCTGGTATTTTGCCTGCTGTATGAATTAAGATTGTACTCCTCTGGAAATATTTTACAATTTAATATTGAGTGTAATTAAGAATATAATCACTGTTATCAGAAAAGGTATTTAACTCTGTTGTAGTTTCTTTATCATTCATGTGGATAAAAAGTCTATAATAAAAAAAAGAAAACTATGAGATAATAGTTGAGCTTCCCTGTAATTTAATGCTATGCTTACTTGGTCAAGAAAAGAATGGGTAGTTTTGTCCTCAGGGATAACTTTTCAGAAGTATTTTGATTCATGAATAGGTGAACCTGTGGAAGACTTTTACAGCAGAAATCCTCCTCCTGTGGTGATTAGAAAATGTTTGGAAGGAGATTTGGTGGAATTTCAGAAAGAGCCTTGTGGATTTGATTTAACTCTTTTTCCACAGAAATAAAGAGAACAAAGTCAGTCAACTTTTGAAAACATCAGCCACAGTCTTTTAGGTCGTTTCCTGATCCTGTGCAACACCCTGATCACTAGAGCTTTCCTGAGTGGAATTTGTCTTCATTCAGATGACCTAAGTCCCAAGCGCTGTGTGATCCCTGAGCGCGGGACTGGGTAGAAGATCTTCCCACCAGGACAGAATCAGCAGAATTTGAAAGCGGTTTCGGCCACGCTCGCAGCAGTTGGATGTGTCCCTGAGCTGCTCTGTCAATATTCCCCTCACTCCCAGCGAGCCCTCAGGAGGTTAAATCGGCTGCTTTTACAGTTCCTTGGTGCAGCCTGACAAATGTGGAACGCAGAAGAAGTGGAAATGCAGTCTGTTACAGTTTACACACTTTTGCCCGCATAGTTTGCTCCTGCAGCAGGTGAGCTTACAAGAGTCAAACAACAGCTTTGAACTGGCAGCATTATGGCTTTTGTAGTGTGGAAAAGCAATGGAAATGCAAGAAGAGCTGTACCAGCTCAGACCAAAAGTCCATCTATGCCGGTACCTTGTTCCCAATAGTGGATGAAATCAGATACCTAGCAAAAACTGTAAAAGCATGACAAGCAGTTAGAGGTATGTTCCCAGAATATCCTAGCTTCTAATGATTCACGGCTCATGGGTTTTCTGATCCAGACATGATGTCTTGTATTTAATACCTTTCGATGGATTTTTCTTCCATGAATTTGTCCAGTGACTTTTTTAACACAGGGGCACTTCTAGCAGCTACAGCATCCTACAGCAATAGGTTGCACAGCTGAGCTACGTGTTGTGTGAAGAACCAGCTCCCTGTGTTTGAAGCTGCCACCTGGCAGACTTATTTCATGCCCCTGCTTCTTGTATCAGATGAGACAGGACATGGCCAATCGCTGTCCACTTTCACCTTGCCAGCCCTGATTTCATAAGCCTCTGTCTAGCCTTTTCAGTTGTCTTTTTTCCAGCTTGAGGAATGTCTTTGTAGCCTTCATGTACCTTTTCCTGCTCAGCTATATCTTTTTTGAGTTGGGGGAACAGAGTGGCATAGACTGTTCAGGACACAGGCGTACTACGGATGTAGAATATGGCATAATGGTGTTTTCAGCTGTTTTCTGTGAAGAGTGAGCTCTTTTGTAGTGTCATGGTAACATGTCTTAGCACTGCAGCTCAGAATTTTGCTCAGACGTAAAGTAATCACGTTGCTCAATAAGAGATTTGTTTGTTTTCTACTTTCTGTTCAGTAGTGTGCAGACCACCACGTTCTCCAGTGATTTTCCACAGCAAAAAATGAGTGCAGCTGTACATTGCTGAAGTTCTAATCTGTGGAAGGAGCAAGCTGCATGTTCACGCAAACGACAGGATGGATATGTAACTAATCCTGTGTTTCAAGCTTATAATGTCCAATTTGCTCTCTTACTTGGTTAGTTATACTAAATTCCCCAGTCAGGAAATGGAAACACCACTTGTCTGATTTTTAGCTGGCCATAATTGCAGATGTTAAGGTGGAACATGCAGCTTAGAAGTCGCTACGAATGAAGACTTTCGAGTTAAAAAAAAAAAAAACATCCCTCGCGCTGATAAAGCTCAAGAATGTGCTCCTAGAAAGCAAACACAGAAGAGCCACCGCCTAGCCAAATCCATTTCAGCAAATATCCATGAATGCTCCTTATCACTGTTTGGTTTTTTACTTTCCTCTTGTGCCAAGGTTTGTACATTAGTTAAAAGTGACGAGAATCCCATTCTAGTACTCAGTAGCGTTTCACAGACTCACCCTCAATACGTTCTTCTGCCAACTGGCATCATAGAGACAAGGAAAAAGATACATAAAAATACACCTAATAGTTGATACAGTTGCATACGTACCCTGAGGCTGTATCTATACTAACATTCCCCTGTACTTGAACTCACTTATACAGTTCAGTTGTTATAGCGGCCTCACCGGGCCACTACATTAGCTCCACTTCTATTGGAGCTAAGTGACATTTTCGTGAACAGGTCCCAAGCCCAGATCGTGGGTCAGCCCAGGCCTCCCGCCATTCCCAGCCAGCAGCTCGGACATGGCCATCCCGACCCCAAAGGTAGGAGAGTGTCACAGTATGGATGCTGGCTGCTCGGCACCAAGTGGCTGCAGTGGCAGAGAGCAGTCCCAGATACGTTCAATTTACTAGCATAGTAAATTATGTACTGTATGTCATATGGTACTGTTTTAATTGTTGCTGTCCTTAACATACAATGAGTGTCAGGTTGGAAGGGAAAAGACGCTCAGCTCTTCAAACCCAGAGTAATAGCCTGCAGCTTGTCTTGTCCGTTCCTTTAAGCAATTAGCATAGTTAACCAAGTTTCCACTTCTGTGGATGCTACCACAGGAGAGGCAAACGGTACAGCTGTATTACAGATTTTAGTTTTAGCCTTTCTTTGGTCAAAAGCTCCTGAGAGTGGCCAAAAAAAAAGAAATTGAGCTATGATTTGAATTTCTGTGGGTGTTTGGATGAACAATAAATAGAGGGAGAGCTCATTAGTGATTCACAGACCCTTTTTTCTTTTTTTTTTTTTTCCACAGAGCTGGCTTTCTCTGTACTGCTCACAACTCCAAAGCCTCTGGAGCTCTGTCCTTCAGACGTGGTGGTGCTTCTCCACGACTTTCGCCTGAACTATTTGCCTCCGTGATACTCCAGCACAGTTATTTATGTTGGTGAGAAGATGCACCAAGAAAAGCAAGAAGGTATGTGCTTTCCCTTGCTGTAGGGCATGGGAACAGGCCTTCTCTTGGGACAGCACTTTGGGTGCCTTCAAACCGTCTGCGTCGAAGATCTTTTTACATTTTGTTGGTCTTGTACTTGTTGATCAATGGCAGGTGAAAACCAGTGAGTCATGAGCAAGCTATTTGAAAAGAACAACATATCTGAGCATTTACTGCGCTTGAGATCGATCACGCTCACAAACAATACCTTGGATGTTAGAAAAAAATTATCTCAGTACGAACGGGGCCAATTAACAAAGGCGTTACAGTAGAGACTTGGAAGTTTCATCTGAAGTGGGTAAGGCAAGCGAGATAATCTAATTAATTGTCTGGTTGATTTTTCTGAGTCAGAGAGTTAGAAGTCATTTGGGGTTAAAGTGCTGGCCAGCCATCAACTCCAATACAATTTATGATCTTAGAATAAATTTATTGCTGGGTATTCCTGATTTCTTAAACACTGGTAATGCATTTGTTCAAAATAAAACCCGATGCCCTAGACGTCTGAATGGCAGAAGTTTGAAAAGCCCAGGGATGAATGAGAGCTGCCATGCGATATTACCACTGTATTATTTTCAGGTAATAATAAATAAAATCTCTGCATGTTTTTGCACTACTGACCAGCTCTTTACAGTTCCTGTGTCATTTGCTTGTCTTCTGCGAGGGATTAAATTTCAGGTTTCCTCAAGATGTATTCCTCTCATTCCATAAACTTTATGTGAAACTTCAAGGCAGTTGTGCCAAAAGTTTTTGTATAAGGTTTGCAGTGTATAAAAATAGCACCTTCTCAGCAAATCTAGATGTTTCGGGCTATATCATAGCTTTACCCTAACTAGAGAATGGTTTGTAGCTGCATCATATCTGGAGCAATGAGGAATTAACAGAGGCAAAGACTGGCATTTGCTGGAACCCCCTTGGATAGCCACTTTTATCCCATTGCATTTCGAAGGAGAATCGCTCTGCCAAGCAAAACTTAGGAGTGCTCCTTTCAGGAGTCTCACTGTTTTCCTGTGTCCATCTGTAACTTTATTTTCCTCCAAGGGGTTTTTCCATGTAGTTTATGCCCACAGGAGCAAATAAATTTTAACACAGGATTACTCAATTAGTTTGGCTTATTCAGTACATTCTTGAGAGGACTCTGTAACTCAGAAAATGGCTTTTTTGCTGTAATGAGATTGTACTTCAGATGTACCCCATATGAAATGTTTCATCTCCAGACTACTAGCCAAGCATTCACTAATAAATCTCACAGCATTCATGTAGGGCAGGTTAATCTACAACCAAGCTGAGAAATACCTGAAGAACCTCAGGCCCTGCACATGGCTCGGATCATTGATCTCGCAGCCTAAGGTGTGTCCCTTGGGGCATGTCCACACTTGGCCTGTTGCCGTGGTCTTGCTGGCTTTGTTTTTCCTATGTTGGTCCTTCGCAGTGGTGTACTGCGTCCGTCCCTGTGAGACAACGTGTTCCTGCAGAAAGAACTACCTTCTCCACTGCAGCTCCACGCTGTGTCAGTGGTTTCAAGTTTCTGCACAAAACCCAACTCAGAGTGAGGCAGATACCAGTAAAAAAGAAAAAAAAAAAGTGCATTGAATTAAAATGTTGTGGATCCCCTTCAAGAATATTTAAAGCCTCCCATTGATTTTGTTTTGATTGTCTCCAAAAGTTCATTCAAAGTGAGTTTCATTCCAGAGATGTTTCCAGACAGGAACGTTTCCCAGACACTTCTAACAGTGCCTTCGCACTGGGGTTGCCCACAGGGATGGAGGGCTTTAAAAGCACCATGCGAGAGATGTTCAGCAGCTTGCAAGAGTGAGCTCTGGTGTGTATTTAGCACCTTTCCCCACAGAACATGGTCTGAATGCCAGAGAAGCCAGCAGAGACTCTGGTGAGCTTTGGATCAGATTCAAGATGCCAAATCTGTAACAAGGCAATTTATGCTTTCATTAGAAGGGAGCTTTCTGTTTGCGTAGTAAAGAAGAAAAGCGTGGGCACCTGACTGGATAGAAAGTCCTGAAATCTCAGGAAGTCTTTTGCATCATGTGCAACATGCAAACCATTTGTCACACCATGGTTGCTCTGACTCAAAACTAGACAAAAGGACAGTGATGCCCTGTAGGAAGTATGTACCAAGTTTCCTGCTGTATGGATAGTACAGAATACAAAATTGGTGTGTGGCTAAACCTACCCTATCTGGGTATCTGTCTGACCTGCTCTCTGCTGTTCGCTTCTCTGTATAATACATTGAATTTGGTACATTCACTGATTTCTTATGTTGTAGAAACAAATTCACTACCTCAGTCGTTATCTAAATGTGCTCAGTGATTTGGACTGTGGATATCTGAAACCCTGCCAAACAATCTCCAGGGGATTTGGAGAAGCTCTTTCTTTAGTACTGTTTGACACAAGCACTGGGACAAGAGGAGAGGGGTTGTTTTGCAGCTAAATATCTAAGCATGGTGGAAAAATTTGTCAATCTCTATTGTTATTTTTTAGATACCTTCTCACCTGCTAATCTAGAGTATGTGAGTGTATTAATGGAAAAGGAGTCCACCCAACAGTAGCACACCCTCTTGGATCACAAAGCACAAATTACTTGAGCGATAATTGTTTTTGTTTTTTTTTCCCCTGCAAGATAACTCAGTGCAGTTGCCAGATAATAAGGCAATAAGGACTTGGGGCTTCTGTAGAGCAAACACTGAGGTCCACATCTGCAGAGATGCTTGGTAATGACATGCTTTAACTTTCAGACACCTGGCTCCAGGATTGAAATTCATACAACGAGGTGCGTGAATTCGCTCGAGGAGGCATGGGAAAGAGGTAGGTGCTGCAGGGCGGGATTCACGACATCCTGCCCATGGTGCAGGATGGCTATGAAGAATAGCAAAGCTAGCCAGCAGAAAACACCAGAAAGAAGCACACCTGAAACCCAGGCCCCCTCCAAATTTGCAGCTCAGCAGCAGTTTCTTAAGGTCCTACATCATTCCTTTCAGCGTGGAGAGCTAGCTTGGTCTGCCTAACACCCAAAAAGCAAAGGCTGGACTATAACTTAACTTCAGTTCTGTGCTTGCCTCTTGATGAGGACCCATCTTGGCCAGTGGAGCTTCCCTCCCTCTGCACCCAGGGCTGTGAGAGCACTCTAACCCATCGCCCGCCTGCCTCCTCCACCCAGCCTGCTGGAGCATTTCCGAATGCAAAATGCAGTTTTGTTGGAGGACTGTATTTGTAGCGCACAGAAAGGAGTGCGAGAGCTTGAAGGCAGCCCTGCCAGGCCTCTAGGTGGAGTCTGGCTATGCCTCATCCTCCAACAAGAAAGACTGCAAAAGGAATTGGTTAGTGAAAGGATGGTGAGTAAAGCCTCTGTTTGATCCACCTCCGCACTTTATTGATTGCCTATAAAAGGAAGAGATTACTGTGCCCTAATAAAAACCATGCAGAAAAGAAAGCAATCAACAGAGGCAAATGAAGTGAGCAATTAGTCTGAAACCCTTCAGACTAGCTTTACTTTCCCGCAAGGTCTTAGCAGCATGATGCTGACTCAGGGATCTCCAGCAGCCACAAGGTAATCGAGAAATTTATAATTTTCCTTCTCATTCTGTTATAGACTTAAATTCCCATGGCCTTATTTTTAACTTTTTTTAAGCTGAAGGGTGAGAGCAAGGTGCCCCTTGGGACATCTTAATGGTGTGAGAAGAAGAGATTGTACCACGGGGAGCTGGAGGACTCTCTCCCTGCTGTAAGCAGGTTGATCTTCCGTTTTCAGTAACAGATACTCAGCCCAGCTTTCTTCAGTACGGGGGAATTTTCACATGAGTTTCTCGAACAACTTTTGGGCCAACATGTCAGCCTACTCGCAGGCATGCACACACGCACTAATGGATGAGAGACAAAGCTGGCATACAATCGGCTTAGCTACAAAACTATGCTGCCTGTTCTTGCTGTGGAAGGTTTTTAAAAGCAGGAGTTGTTGCAGACGCATCTGATTCATGCTATGTGCAGCATTTCAGTCTAAGCAGCATTTCAGAGTTGGTATCATTTTTCATATAAATGGGAGTACGAGTTTGGCTTAGCTTTTTTCTTATAGGGTTGTATTTTCTTCAGTCACTTGCTTTTTCTTATGCCACCTGGGGCTAAATAGATTTTTCACAATAATTCCATTTTAACTTAAGCTTATTGATGCAAAGAGAAAAGAATTTAAAGTGCAACCTATAAGGCATTAGGCACAAGCTCTTTTGATACCTGAGAAAATATTGCAGGCAATTGATTAATGTGTTTATTAACTGGATGTCGTCAGGATATACCCTGTGATTCAACATTTCATTTCTATTCTGGAAAAGGAGCTAATAATAAAGTAGTGAATGAGAATCTGCATCTCACCGACACAAGCCTGGAAATATGTGTGCACATGTGTGTATCTGGAGGTATTAGTGCAAGGAGACACCTGAATCTGACTTAAGATTTTACACAATTCTCCTTTTATGCATTGCACTTTACAGTAATAAGATGTGTTATAATTTTAAGCTGCTGGGAGAGGAATATTCTTATAGTGAAGGCATAAAAACAAGAGACAGGAGATCTGCTTGAAATTCCCATTTCAAGCAGACTCACTGGCTTATTTTAGGCAAGCTGTTAGTCTCAGTTTCCCTTTCTCGGCAGTAGAGTAATAATGCATCTTTGCCTCATGTTTGCTGTGAAGAGAACTGCATTCGCTGTTTTGAGGCATTCAGTATTTGGATGAGGGTTATTGCAGCAGGCACTACCACAGTGCTAAATTAATCTTATTATTTGCTGCAAAGCAAGAAATTCTGTTTTGGGCCCCTGTTATCTTTCTGTCCAGCTGCTGATCATTCTTAGTTACGTGCATATATGATGGGTGGGTTTTCTTGCAGGAGTTAAGCACTGCATTTCTAGAAGCAGGAAAAGAAAAGGTATAAACCTGGACTTGAGAAACTTGGACCCGGTTCCCTTTTCTGCCGAAGCTTCCCTCTGTATCCTGGGGCAAGCTGTCTGGGATTAAAGTGACGTGAAGCTGTGGGGTCTGCTTGCAGGACTGCTTATGTATTTTATTCTGTGGCTTTATCATATCCAATGCCTACAACATGCTTCGTGGAGCAGAGACCTGGCCCCAGGAGTGCTCCTGCTCAGGGGATTGCTTTCTCCAGGTGAAAGCCAAACTCAGACTTGATCTTCTTGTGTCCCAGCTGAGTTAAAGCAGAGGAATGAACAGCTATTTCCACCCGTTCCCTGCTCCTTTTACTCCTAACTCAGCTACCTCTTGCTTCCTCTCTCTAGAGAGAGACGGATTTCAGGCAGGAAATCAAATCTGAGGGCGAGTTACCCACAGATTTTCTCCAGCAGCAAAGCCACTTAAAGATGTTCATCTGTTTGTTTCTTTCTTACGGTTCACCCATTTGGCTAATCCAGTTCACAGCCCTGAACCCACAAACCGCTGTGTTAGCACAGCTAAAGGGTCGTTAGCAAACGACTGGGGCTTTGCAGAAGAGGGGAAGGAGGGAGAAACTTCTCAAACGGGCTTCGTCACAGAAGAAAACGTTTGTGCCATTTGAGCATGAGTTTCTCACGCCCTGGACCGGCTTGCCGAGCCCGCGCTCTCTGGGTGCTGGGGGAAGGAAGGTGCGCCTGCTCGGCCACCATCGTTTTTAAAGTCTTGCAGCCGTCCGTGTGTTTTCTTTGCCGCCTACCTGAATGCACCTACTTGTGGGATGTCTCTGGATCCCAGCTGGGGACGTGATGTGCCCACGGCACTTGTCAAAATTAGGTGCTTTAGACCAGCATGAAGTCACACTCAAGGCACTGGGGGAAGTTTATTACCTGAAAGGAAACATTTCTGCTTCTGATGTCTGTTTAGATCTGTCCCTTAACCCCTCTATGCTTTGGTTCCTAATCTGCAAAATGGCGATAGCAGAATGTCCCTATCTATCTCACCAGGAAGTTGTAAAGATAATTCACGTTCGAGACAGTGAAATATACAGACGTCATTAATGGGTCTAGAATATATATACTGATTTTGAACATTAAACTGTGATCTGAATATCTGTCGGTTTTCTTTTTCAGAACGGTCAATGATGCTGAAGGAACTTTTCACAACACATTGGTTACCAAGGAAGAAGGTGCTTTACTTTTCTATTTATTGTCATTAGCACTTAAAATCACTTTTGCAACATATTTGTGTTAACAACAGTACTCTCAGGCCTCAGGCAATAGCAGTGTCATCAAACAGATAAGATTTAGCAGATAGAGATTTGGGAATGGGCCCCCAAAGGAACGGATGACTTTGTGTAATGAATGCTAGACCCATTTCTGTTGAGGTTTTAGAGAGGGAGAAATGATGGAAATAAAAGGAGCTTTTGCAGAAGAAGAGAGGAGTGGGAAACTTGGAGGGGGGGGATCTAAGTCGAACTTCACCCCGTTAAGTTTTGGATTAAACCGGCAAGAGGCAAAATGGATGGGAACTGAGATTGCAAAGGGTGGAAGTGGATCGAAAGCGCTGGCTAGAAAGGGAGTAGGATACAGGATCCTACTATGGATTCACCGCAAATCAGCGGATAGCGTGTGAAATAGCCCTGTAGTCTAACGGTGTAGGACTACTCTTGCTCGCCCTCAGATCCAGAGAGCTGCGTTTTAGCCTCAGCCCTGCAACTTCATTTTGGTTGGTACTTGGGCAGCTAAAGACCCATGAGTTAATTAAGTGAGCTGCAAGACTGCTGAAGCCAAAGTAGTGCACAGGGACGGCCTCCTAACTGAGAACGGATCACTCCCCACTCCGTCCTCGGCTTGCAGTGTGCACCGAAACCCAGCTGCAGAAGGAGCATCGGTATTTGCCATTCAAAATGAAAATGTAACAACCAGGGCCGTATGATGAAAGGCTGCATTTCTTAAAGCTGTTTGTTGGCAAAACTGACCTGCGGTTTCCTTACGCTCTTCTAGGTTCATCACCGCTTACTTATGAGCTTGTCATGGTGTCTCTCAGTGGAAGTCTCCTGCTGTTGGTCGTGGTCAGCGTAGCAGTGAAGGTGCTCTGGAGGTGAGCGTTACAGCGGCAGGGGAGGATGCAGGGTTGCTGGGGGAACCTGCCTGCAGCAGCAGGGAGCGACAGGGGTTGGAGAATTCCCTGGATGTGTGTCTGGGTATAGTATTTTAGGAAATGATATTTGGGGTTTTTTTCGTATTTGGACCAAATTCTTCTCCCTTTCCCCCAGATTTTAAATATATGTATGGAAATTGTACGGAGGAAAAGGAGGAGAGCCAAACCCCTCATTTCTTGCTATGGCCAAAGTTTTCATTTTGCATTTTTGCAAGAACGGCCAGAAGGCACCAGAAAAGGGGCATCCCTCTAATATTTTTCCTTTCTATGAAGAGAAAGTCAACAATCCTTTTTCAAGAAATCTTTTTGAAGAAAAAACTCTAGTTTGAATGAAACTAGCCTATGAGACCTATTTTTATGTTAAAGGACAAAAAAATTAGGAGGCGAGGAAAGGGGCACCTCCATAATTAATTAAATCAGCACTATCCCCAGCATCTGCAGCTATTAGCTCTGTACTGCTGATGGTTATATGCTCTCGCAAATTGGATTGCGTGGAAAATGCAAGCAGCTCTTCATGCTTATCTAATATGTAATGACTTATTTTGCTCCGTTTCTGTTGTGCCAGGCGCTGTGGATCTCGTTATTCTTCCAAAGATCTCAATAAGCCTGCAGTGGTTCTGGAAAATAGTACGATGACAAACAATAGCACTGATAAGATTTCAACAGTGGATTTGACTGGCCCAGTGTATATACGTTACATTTCTGAACAGCAAACTGTATCCACAGAGTTTGCCATCTCTGAAGAGACAATTTCCATTTTTGGGCTGCCATATATCTCCTTTGCTGCCTCGATAACACCCCCTGATTCACCACAAGAGCAGTGATACCCCACCGCTTTTCTTAGTGGCTGCTTGCTTTCTTCTGGAGAGAAAAGTGCCTGAAGGGCTCTAGGTATATGCTAGCAAACTGATGGACTGATACACCCCACGTCATTTCCTCCACTGGCAGGGGGAAATACCGTAGCTTTGGACTATGAACTCGTACCACCACATCAGTATTAGAAAATGTAAGAAGCTGGCAGTTCTTTCCGGCAGCGAAGAAAAAGAGCCAGCCTTCTTTGTAGATACATGTACTCTACTCGCGTGATGTCTTGCGTTAAAAATTTACTGAAAGAAATCCAAGGATGGAGTAATCCGTTCAAGTGAACCCACGTTCTCCCCACGTAGAAACCCGGGCCTCTTCTCCAACAGCTATATTCCCTCCCCGTGCCATCTTCAATTTTTAGAGAGGTATTTGAGGTGCTTGGCTGATGCGCAGAAGAGTTGCTGCTCTGTAGGATCCGTTCCTTTGGCTCAGCTAGATTTCTGGGCAGAAAGCCGGTTACGTAGTTCATAGCGAGTCAGAGCTGTTGGCCTAGCGTCGGCTAAGGCTGACCGGCAGAGGCAAGCCTCCTGCACAGGCAGCGCCGCGAACGGAGCAAAGGCGTGCTGAGAAGGGCCTTGCCCGCTTCGTTCCCTTTTCCCTCGTCCTTGGCGAGGAGGTACCACTGTGCAGAGACCTCCGTCACGCTGTAGTGCCTGCTTCCATGGGGTGAAGTCATGCGAAAATACGCAGGAGGGATTTCTGGTAGTTTTTACACCGATTTCTCAATCCCTCTGACTCACCTTTGAATCCCACACACCGAGCTGAGACCTAACCGTTTACACACGGTTTCCTCCTAGCTGCAGCGGAGTGAAGCTGTGGCTGTGCTAGCATTATCGGACAGATTGCAATCTGTAAGTCAGCCACGTACGTGATTTTTGTTTTTTATCTGCCCACCTTCAGAGGCTGAAGGAAGATATCGTCTATTAATCTTTAAACTGAGTGCTGCGACTTTCCTGCCGCCAATGACCTCTGCCTCCAGCGTGATACCAACTTGCTAAGAAACAAGCCCGGTGTTCTCCAACCAGGTGGCAGATACAAGGGGGCAGATTAGTCTGAGATCTGGCACGGGGAGGGAGAGGTATGTTCCTTACCTCCACTCAGCGCGGTCCTCCTTCATGCCCTTAGCTAACAGCTGCTAGGTGCCCTGAGAACGCTGTGCGTATCAGCGCACAGCTGATCTTTTTCCATTCATCGTACCAGTTTTCTTGGCCTAACCCCCCAGCATGTTCTCCGTAGGAAGAGCTGGAAGGTCTCCGGAAGCAGGAGGAAAGCCCTTTGACCAATGGGTATTCCTCTAAAAGGGGGTTGGCATGTTCGGTTCCTCCTTCGTGACCACACGTCTGAGAGCGCTGAAGGCATCTGCAGGATCGTTACGGCTTTAAGACTTGCCAACAGATTGCCTTCCATGTGGATGGTCTCTTGGCATCCAGGATGGTGCCCTAGTTAATGGCTGTAGCTACCCTCAGTGTAAGAAAGTGATGCTATTAAGACTGGTGTTTTCCAACGGGAGACCTAAGCTGCACAAATGCACGAACTGGTGGGTTACAGCCTATGAATTTGCTCCGTGTCCCGGCCTCGTGGTCAGCAAGGGGGCCAGCCTTTCCCTGAGGAGGCTGTTGTCAGACGGCCTGACCGTGGCAGAAGGCTCGGTCCCACTTGCACACAGTGGTGAGGCTGATCGAAGACAGCGAGGGAGACTTAGGCACGAAGGCACGAGGCCTTTCATCGAGCCCAGCGAAGATCTGTGTCCTGTGCTGTGAAGGCAGGCTGACTTCAGTCACCATTACACCCCTGCGTTTGGCCCAAAGGCACAGTTTGAGTACCTCTTCTATTAACAGAGGGGCAAACTAGACCTGAATGTTTCCTAAAGAAGCCGAGAGGACATTTCAGCCCTCATTGGGAGGATCCTTTCTTCCCTGACGTTAGCCATATTCCTTCTCCTGCCTCCAAACCTATTCCAAGTACTGCCGCTGCTAGCATTTGCTGTGGTTTGATGCGAAGTTGTGAGTGCGCGTCCGTGGCAGCAAACACAAGCCCTGTGCCTGGAGGAAACGGTCTTTGTCGTTTTGGTCACCACATATGCTGTGAGTTGTTCCTGCCTTTCCACAGCCTGAAACAGCGACCTCGAGCAGCCTTTGCCTTTGCTGCCTTCATTAGTACTCCTGCTCTTTCTTCTATGCCGCTCTCCGCACGGAGACAAAAATTCATAGAGCTCTTTCCTCATCCTCCTGTAAAGCCCCCCTTAAAACCAGCTGCTGCCCCAGCGCCTGCAAATCTGGACTGTCTGTCACAGGCAAGGCAAGTCTAAGCAGAGACTTCCAAGTCTCTGACAAAGTCTCTTAGTTTTGCTTTGGCCCTGCTCCCCACGTTGGCCTGTTTTATGTATCCGTTGTGTCACAGCTGACACGCAGACGGGGAAATCTCTAGGCCCATCATCTCTGAAAAACATCTATAGGGCACCTAGCGTGACGGGGCCTGGGGTCTCCACTGGTGTGTTCCAGCATGAACGTAACGCAAAAGAAGACAGGGATCGCGATGGGAATAAATAGTAACAGAATATAATGTAAAATAATGTAAAATAATGTAATATAATGTGATACTGTGCTATTGATAACAGTGATGAAGAGCAGTGTGTGCGTGTGTATGCGCTACGCAACAAATGACGTTGAAAGATTGTTATGCTTACAGAGCCGAGCGCGATAAACTTAGGAAACGGCACCAATAAAGGTATATGCAAGTTCAGAACTGTGTATTTATTTCTCCTTTTTTCTTCAATCTCCAGGCAGTCTTTTTGTATACGAAACTACGTTAAATTCTTTCACGGCGCTAAAGCCTAGAAAAGCTGGTAGTCTGTGTTTTGAAGGGGATGGAGCTATACCCTTCCCAAAGAACAAAGGAGTGGCAGGAATGATAGTGTGCAGTGCGTTGCGTTGAGAGCAATGGACAGGACTAAGAGAGTTTGCATGTTTAAAAAATGTTTTTGGTGAACTTCAGCGGTGTTTGGGCAACTAGAAAGGGCTCCGTTTTAAAATGTTAAAACTGATAGCTTTTTACGAGGTTTGCAGTTGTGCCAGTTTTTAAAGCCCAGATGAGAGATAAGTGAGTTATGTTGGAAGCCCTGGGCCTGCAAGTGTGTCTTCAGTCATGTCGATAGGCTCAAGTATTCCCCATTGCTGTTGACATGTAAGAAGTAAAGCATACGCATAAGTGTTTGCAGAACCAGAGCCAAAATTTGGAAATATTTTGAGCTTTGGCGTAACAAAACACTTCAGCACGTGTTTAGATAATATAGATTTCACTGGAAGTGAAATAGATGTGTTGCTTGCTTCCCTGAATGGAGAATATATTCATCCTGGGGTCTTAAATGAGAAACGTGTTTAATCAAATGATAAATGTGCTTGATAAATAGGTTTTGGTTTTTGTTCTCTGTTCTATCTTCCTTATTTAGTATCAGTAATTGTCATAAAATTACTGCTATTTCATAAAATATGCTAGGGCTCCGATGATCGGGTGTTTTGCCATTTTCAGTTCCATCAGTTAACGTGTAATTTAATAGCAGTGATTATTTACCTGCACGAAACTCCATCATGGACTACGCTGCAGAGACGTCTGTACGGGAAGTAAAGCCGAAGACAAGAGGCAGCAGAGGTGAGGGTCTCCTTGCGGCTGACGAGTAACTCGCGTTTCTCCAAGCGTCCGGCGCCCGGCCGCGGTGCCGGATCGCTTCCCGCTCGCTGGCGAACGCATCAGAGCTGAAGCGCGGGCGGAGGCGACTGATGTGTCCAGATCGTATCGAAAGGCTGTGGCGGGGCGAACGAACTGCCACGGGGGTCTCTCAGGTCCCAGACGCTCAGCGCAAAGTTATCCTTTCTAGTGCCACAGAATGAGTCTAGTAACCATCAGAGCGCAGTGATTATGCAAATCGTTGCACCCTGATCGAGTAACGAACGCTACCAACCGCCCGGAGTTAAGGGGTTTGCATCTTGTGTGGTTACTGAGAAATAAAATCAGAGTGATTATGCAAATCAAACCCCCTCTGCCAATCAGACTGAAAGATGCAAGTGGGGGGAAAAAAATGTGTATTTATGCATCAAGACTCTACAGTATCCCTGAGCTCCAGTTATTATTATTTTTGTTACTTGACTGCAGAAGTACCCAGAGGCCCTGCTCAATCCAATATAAAATATAATTGTTTTATTTGGCTTTCTGTTCTGAATCTCGACTTCCGCAGTCATTACATTTCGGATAAACAACAATCAGGATCTGAGCTGATTTCCCGTTGGCACAAAAATTTGAATGAACGGATACTGAAAAATAAGTACGGGGGGGAAAAAAATAGAAATCAACCGATAGCGTCCATAAAATTAAAGATGAAGTAACACCGTAGTGTTTTCACATATAAAGTGTTTTATATTTTTAACGATTCTACTAATATTAGGTAATTAATGCACAGATGCTAGTCAAATTTAAGTGTACAAGAAGGCGCGTTCCTGCCTTCCCAAATTCCCGGTGGCTGCAGCAATCGGGTAAAACAGATCGGTACGACGTGACCAGCTCAGGGACCTAGCAGGTCAAGACTAGCAGGGTGAAAAATAACATTTTTAGCACAAACCGGGTGTTTGATGCAACGGAAAAAGTCACCGGCACTTCCCAGGCCCTAAGGAAACCGTGCAGTGCTAGTTTTACAGTATTTTGCTCAGCTGCTCGGCCCTTCGGGGGCAGTTTCGGGCCTCGGGTGTTGCATCGCTCCTGGCCTCAGCACCTCCCAAACAGCCTTTCCTGTGCTCAGCCCAGCCTGGGGGTAAAAACACCACACGCGTGATGAGATTCAGCTCGCAGCTGTGTTTGTTTGTTTTTCCTACATATATTTTCATGTATTTTCTAGCCTCACCTCCATCAGCCTCACCTCCATTTTCAGCCTCACTTCTATCCCTGGAAAAGTGATGGAACAGCTCATCCTGGAGGTCCTCACTAAGCATGTGGAGGACAAGAAGGTGATCAGGAGCAGTCAGCATGGATTCACCGAAGGGAGATCATGCTTGACCAACCTGATAGCCTTCTATGATGGGACAACTGGCTGGGTAGATGAGGGCAGAGCAGTGGATGTTGTCTTTCTGGACTTCAGCAAGGCTTTTGACACTCTCTCCCATAGCAGCCTCATAAGCAAGCTCAGGAAGTGTGGGCTGGATGAGTGGACGGTGAGGTGAATTGAGACCTGGCTGCATGGCAGAGCTCAGAGGGTTGTGGTCAGTGGCGCAGAGTCTAGTTGGAGGCCTGTAGCTAGCGGTGTCCCCCAGGGGTCAGTCCTGGGTCCAGTCTTGTTTAACTTATTCATCAATGACCTGGAGGAAGGGACAGAGTGCACCCTCAGCAAGTTTGCTGATGATACTAAACTGGGGGGAGAGGCTAACACACCAGAAGACTGTGCTGCCATTCAGAGGGACCTGGACAGGCTGGAGAGCTGGGCGGAGAGGAACCTCCTGAAGTTCAACAAAGGCAAGTGCAGGGTCCTGCACCTGGGGAGGAATAACCCCATGCACCAGGACAGGCTGTGACCTGACCTGCTGGAGAGCAGATCTGCAGAAAAGGACCTGGGAGTCCTGGTGGATAACAAGGTGACCATCAGCCAGCAGTGTGCCCTTGTGGCCAAGAAGGCCAATGGTCTCCTGGGGTGCATTAGGCAGAGTGTTGCCAGCAGGTGGAGGGAGGTGATCCTGCCCCTCTCCTCAGCCCTGGTGAGGCCTCCCCTGGAGTACTGTGTCCAGTGCTGGGCTCCCCAGGACAAGAGAGACGTGGCGCTCCTGGAGGGAGTCCAGCAGAGGGCTACGAAGATGATGAGGGGACTGGAGCATCTCTCCTATGAAGAAAGGCTGCGAGAGCTGGGCCTGTTCAGCCTGGAGAAGAGAAGACTGAGAGGGGAATCTCATCAATGTGTACAAGTATCTGAAGGGAGGGTGTCAAGAGGATGGGGCCAGCCTCTTCTCCGTGGTGCCCAGTGACAGGACAAGAGGCAACGGGCACAAACTGAAACACAGGAGGTTCTGTCTGAGCCTGAGGAAAAACTTCTTTGCTGTGAGGGTGAGGGAGCACTGGCACGGGTTGCCCAGAGAGGTGGTGGAGTCTCCTTCCCTGGAGATATTCCAAACCCGTCTGGACGCGATCCCGTGCAATGTGCTCTAGAGGACGCTGCCTGAGCAGGGGGGTTGGACTAGACGATCTCCAGAGGTCCCTTCCAACCTCGACCGTTCTGTGATTCTGTGACATTTGTTCTATTTTTTTTAAAAAAAATATATATATATTTTTTCTATATATAAACGAGCCCTGCCCCACACCAGGTCTTTCCCCCTTGGAGAGGGGCTGACGGCGGCCCTGCCCCACGCCGGCTCCCTCCCCTCGGGGGGGCCCGGCCCGGCCCCACACCGCGCCCCGCCCCGCCATGGCGCCCGCCCCGCCCCGCCACGTCCCGCTCCGGCGCCGGGTCCCGCCCTGGCGGTGGCGGTGGCGGTGGCGGTGGCGGGGGGGGGGGCGGCCATGGCGTTCACGCTGTACTCGCTGCTGCAGGCCGCGCTGCTCTTCGTCAACGCCATCGCCGTGCTGCACGAGGAGCGCTTCCTGCGCAACGGTGAGGCGCCATGGCGCGGCGGGAGGGCGGGCGGGCGGGAGGGAGCCGCCATGAGCCTGTGCCGCCGCCGAGCGCTGCGACACCCCCCCCGGCCGGCCGGCCGGGCAGCCTTTCCCGACCGCCCTTGACCTCTTCGCTGCGTAAACTCAGGGAAAATAGGTGGGTTTCGGGCATGCGAAAGGCGGAGAGAGGCGTTTTAGTCCCTGTGGTGCATCCCCCGCGCCGGCGGTGGCGCGGATCCTCTCGGCGTTGCCGCGTGTCTGGGCCGGGGCCCCTCGCCAAACCCCTGCCCTGCCCTCGCCCCCCCCCACCCCAGAGCTGCCTGGAAACACCCGGTTCCTCACCCTCCGCCGGGGGAGGGAGGGGGGGGGTTGTTGGTTGTTTTTTTTTTTTCCCCCCCTTGGCTGACTTTGCCTGCCTGCCCCGCAGTCGGCTGGGGAAGCGATCAAGGGATCGGAGGATTTGGAGAAGAACCAGGAATTAAAGCACAGCTAATGAACCTTATTCGATCCGTCCGAACCGTTATGCGAGGTAAGGTGCAGGTAATCCTCCGCTGCCCGTAAGGTTTTTGTTTCCGTGCCTTAAGGAAATAATCTGGGCACGCGAGGTTCTGCCCTGCTCTTCTTCTGCTTGCCGTTGTCACTCCGTCCTTCCGGCCCGGACTCCGCGTAGGGCGGCGCAGGTCGCGGCGTGCAGGCCTCGCGCCCGAGCTTGGAGAACCGATACAACAGTCTCTGCTTCCCGAGCTGGGCAGAGGTGGAGTGTGACTGGGGCTTGCGGCGCTGCTGCTGCAGCAGCAGCCGCCGGCCTTTTCTGGAAGTTTGGGGGAGCGGGTGGGGAGGCCTGTGAAACCCGTTGTGCAACCCGCTTCACCTTGGCCGAACTCGGTTTTGTGTGAATTCAAGTAGCCGGTGAGAGGAACGTAATTCCCGGGAGTCTTAACTGTAAGCCGGACTTACGTGCCTCGAAGTATGGAAATAAGAATGAAAACTTAATTTGAAAGTCACTGATAGGCACTCGCTATAGAGCACACCGAAATGGACTTTACACGCCCGGACAAACAGCCTTCAAGCAGTAGCAAACCCCGCGTTTTCTTCTGCCCAGCAAAGAATAAGAAATTGTATTTTTCTAAACCTCAGTAGAAGCTAAAGACAGAAACAGATTTTGAGACGGTTTAGTTTCATTTGGAGAAAGGCTTGTTTGGGCCAAAGTTAAAACGTAGAAGGCCGTAAGAATATTTACGCTGTAGCCTTCCTATTAATTTTTGGAATCCCAGACTTCAGTCATGGCCCCTTCCACTAATTCTCATTTGCCCAGGTAAATCAATTGTATTGTTTTTAAGATGTAGTTTATTTAACTCCTGAAAAGGTAGTCTCCCAGCCTAACATGAAATTCTGGCTCTTTGTGATGTATAAAACAACATTTTCACAATTACTCCGTTTTTTTCTCTGCAGTGCCATTAATAGCAGTGAACTCTGTTACAATTGTGCTGCTCCTGTTGTTTGGCTGAAGATGATCTGTTGCAAAAGCTTTTGGACATCCAAAGAGGAAAGTTGCCAACCATCACGGCTTTTCTGGGATCCAACATGATGTAGCTGTCAATTTGACATTCGACTTACAATAATAAAGACACTGTTTCTATTTATTTCCCTAATGTTCGCTTACAGTTTCATTAAACAAGAGAATGGGATCAGTGCAACAATGCTGTAAATATATTGGACTCCGACAAGTTCTACTGCTGCCTGTTAATAGCATTGACTGTTACAATATGCGTTGTAACATATTGCAATGATTGTCAATAGGATGCGGCTTTTGTCTTGTCACTCAGGGATGGATTTCTCTTAGTACACTTCCCAATTTATTTTTAAATTTAAAAAAAATCCAGTGTTTGTTATTACATAGTTACTACCACGGTACTATTTAACAGAGTATGAATTTTGGCTCTAGAAATATTATAAGCTATTGAAAATACTGTTGTGATTTTGAAGAGGCTAAAACTAGAGGGGGGAAAAAAGCCTGTTTCATTCGAAATCATAAGTGAAATTTTCCTGGCTAAGCTGAGGCCAGGATTTTTCTCTTGGTGTTTGATAGCTTTCTCGGATTGATGATGTTTGATGCTAATGGCAAAGTAGGTTGGAAACAGGTGCAATAGCTATGCAACATCTCAAAGAGCTGTACCTAAATAGAGGCAATTCAGTGTTAATTTAGATTAGCGAGTGGTATTAGTAACTAGTATTGGTTACTATTCTTTCAAGGATTATTATTACTTCTTTTTTTTTTTTTTAAGTGTGCGTTAAACTTTTGTGTAGTACTTTGTGTTAGAAGCGGGGAACCATTTGTATTCTGAGCTTTTGGGGTAATATGGGAGGAAAATACTGCGCCCTTTTCAAATGCAATTCTTTTTTTTAAGCAAGAGCAAATTTGCAACCTCCGTTACTGCTTCTTCCCCCCTCCATCTTCCTCTGTTAAAGTAAGGACTTTCTGAAATTGATCCTGTGGGTATGACTTTGCAGTTCTTTCTCAGACAGTACTGCTAATTCCTTAGATACAGATCTTCTCAGTGAAGTCTGCTGGGTCAGGCCGAATGTTATATAGCAACTTTGAATGCAAGGAAACGGCTCCTCATATACCTTT
Organism: Struthio camelus; assembly: GCF_040807025.1. Lineage (NCBI taxonomy): Eukaryota > Metazoa > Chordata > Aves > Struthioniformes > Struthionidae > Struthio > Struthio camelus. The sequence goes on along the minus strand of NC_090981.1, from coordinate 65,496,134 downwards.
TTAGAAAAGCTAGACTTCAAATGTCTTTTCTGTTTCTCTCTGCTAGAGTGTGACTTGTTTTGGCTTATTTTTAAAAGTGGGAAGGGCTAGAGAAACCAGGCAGTTATGTTGTTTTAAAACAGCTTGGTTGATCATCTCTTCTGATGTTTTGATGACTAAAGTATACATGGTTGTATACAAAGATAAGTCTGTAAAACGTGTAAATGAATTCAACAGGTTTCAGTTGCAGTGTTTTGCAGAGGAGAGTATATCCAGGAAGAGGGATTTTGTTGTTTCCTTTTTTTAGTGAAAACTTGTAAATAAATTTTGACTTTCTAAGTTACGCATTCTCTTTCGTAACTTGCTCCATATCTGTGTTCTGTGGGAGTATCTTGAAACTCAACTTTATCCTGTTCTACATGCCAAAGTCAGTGTTCTTATTTAAAATACTTTTCTGTCTTATTCCTATGGCACTTGCAAATACCAGCTCTCCACTATGAGGCAATATTTTGGTGTTATGTAGCAAACCTAATGAGCCATAGTAAGATTGGCCAGAGGCAGAATAAAATCATGCTATGTCTTACATTTCCAAGTAGGTAAATCTATTACTAAGTATTTTTTATTAAATAAAATATGTTTGTGTAATTCAGAGGTGGCTAGGGTATACTGTGGATCAGTTAATTCATAAACGTATCTTCTTTCATGGGAATTGAACAGTACTTACGAGAAACAGATTAAAAAAAAAAAAAAGAGACGATAACGGTTTGAATTTTACTACATTGCACTCTGATATATAACACTGCCTCTTGCCTTTGCTAACCAGCTTGTGGAAGGTATGGAGGCTGAGGATGTGAACTGCATGTAGTAATCATGGCTTTTTTTTTTTTTTTTTTTTTAAAGCACTGGTAGATATTCCCGCTGCTGATGCATTGCATTGGAGCCCTGAATGAAGCACTGCTTGCATATCATCTCATCTGTATTGACTGGAACTGTTAAAACACTACTTCTTACTGAAATAAAAGTGAATACTGAAGACTGCAAGCAGCTGCTCTGAAACATGTAAAATAAGTGATTTCTCCCTTCCATTCTCTCAGAAAGGCGGAAGTTTCACTGTATGGCTTACAGCATGTGTTCACACGCTTAGTTCAGATTTCAAAATTGCAGATCAGATGCATACAGCAGAAAGTAACAATAGTTCTGTGCTTCAGGAAGAACCGGGACAAGTTTTCCCTGGGGGCTGCAAGACAGCGATCGGAACGGGACAGCAGCTAAGGATCAGGTCTCCCAGGTAATGAGCATGGAAGGGGGTAAAAGGGTAGACAGCGCGTGGGCAGAGAAGGCAGGATGCTGGAAGGAAGCAGCAGGGGAATAACGACACTGCCTCCTTGGCGTGCGCGTTTGAGCACCTCTCACACGTGCCCACTGTGCCCGTAATTCTTTGTTTAAACCAGGTGAAGCGTTTCCCCACCTTCTGACTTCTCTATTCTTTTACGTTTGACTCTTACTTGCAGTACCTGAGTTTTCCACTCATAACAGCACATCTCTCCTCTCACAGGCCACTGTGGCCTACACACCCTAAAACAGGCTGGGGCCCCCGGTACCTCAGTAACAAGGAACATTCAGAAAAGCGTTTCCACTTGGCAAAGAGCTCCACGTGCAAAGTTGTTGCTTGCCCTCCAGGAGTCACTGGCACTTCCTAAACCATGGCAGCACACTATTATCACTCACATCTGGCTCAGAAATATCAATAACCAAAGCATTTTCATGAGGACTAAGTCCACTATGGAATAATTGGAGAGGTTTCTACTAAGAATTTGCAAACGGCTGTTTCCATAGCTGTCATTGGCATGCTGAAGCCTGTTTTCCCCGCTGGTATGTTATTCATTATAACAGCAGTAAACAACTATTTTCTGGCAGGACACGCTCATCCTGTAAAAAAGTGAAGCACAGTCCCTGCAACTACCAATATAGCAGCAGTATAAGGCTGAGTTTGTAGCGTCAAAACGTCCACAAACGCCTTCTGGGCTTGATGGGTGTCACTTTAGCAGGGAAGAATAAAGGGACTGAACCCCCCCCCAGTGACTGCAGCCTGGCACAACCCCCTCCTCTGGTACGCGTGGTGGATGTTTCCCCTCCCTTCACACCCCCTCAGCACCCAGCTCTGCCTGCCTTGCTCTCGGCTGGCCGAGCGCGGATGAACGAAGGCACCAGCAGAGGCTGGGCCTCACGGTGGTGCCCAGGACAGGGTGTGCAGCCCTGAGAGCCCCCCCATCCCAGTGCGCCCCCCCCCCCGAGGGATCCCCCCTATCCAGGTGCACCCTGCCCTGAGGGATCCCCCCCATCCCAGTGCTGCTCTGCCCCACCAAGGGATCCCCCCCATCCCGGTGCAGCCCCCTCCAAGGGGTCCCCCCCGAGGGATTCCCCCCCCATCCCAGTGCTGCTCTGCCCCCCCCAGGGTCCCTCCCCATCCCGGTGCAGCCCCCCCCCGGAATTCCCCCCCCCATCCCGGTGCTGCTCTGCCTGAGGGATCCCCCCCCCATCCCAGTGCAGCCCCCCCAAAGGATCCCCCCCATCCCGGTGCTGCTCTGCCTGAGGGATCCCCCCCCCCATCCCAGTGCAGCCCCCCCAAAGGATCCCCCCCATCCCAGTGCTGCTCTGCCTGAGGGATCCCCCCCATCCCAGTGTGCCCCCCCCAAGGGATCCCCCCCATCCCAGTGTGCCCCCCCCAAGGGATCCCCCCATCCCAGTGCTGCTCTGCCTCCCCCAGGGATCCCCCCCATCCCGGTGCGGCCCCCCTGAGGGATCCCCCCCATCCCAGTGCTGCTCTGCCCTCCCCAGGGTCCCCCCCATCCTGGTGCAGCCCCCCCCCCCGAGGGATCCCCCCCCATCCCGGTGCGGTCCCCTCCAAGGAGTCCCCCCCCCCCCCATCCCGGTCCGGCCCTCTCCACCCTCGCGCGACGCCGCGCGCCCTTTCCCCTCAGCGCCGCCCGCCCCCGAGGCCCGCGGCGGGCTGCCCGCGGACGTGCCTGCCGCCAACTCCCGGAGCCCTGCGCGGCTCCGCAGCGCCCGGCGGGCTCAGGCGCTGGGCGGGCAGCCCCGGCCGGCGAGGACCCGGCGCGGCGGCGGGCAGCCCGCAGGGCCCGGCCGGGCGGGCGAAGGCAGGTTGGTGTGTGCGGTGCGGCGGGGGGTGTCACCCTCTTCCCCCCTCCCCCCGCCGGGGTGGGTCCGCCCGCGCTGTGCAGGCGCCGGCGGGCGGGCGGTACCATCGCGGCCGGGGAGGGGGGTGGATGGCGCCGGGTGCTAGTAGCCCCTGGTTCGTTAGCCGTTGGTGAGGCACACAAGGTGGCTATAGAGAGGCTGCGTGACTGCCCCCCTTTGCTAAGAGGAGGGAACAAGCCTTCTGGGTGCTGAATATCCTTGAGCTTTGCTGGCTTCCCGGCTAGCGGCCTGCACAATCCGCGCTGGCAGGCTTCTGAGCGGCGGCTCCTGCCTGCCTTAATTTCTGGGATGGCTGGCGCCTATCCTGGGCCTGAGGCCTGAGCCGGCTGGGTGCTCTCGTGGGCTGCATCGCGGTGCAGTCCGGCTTGCGCCGACGAAGGTTAACGGTAGCCGCTTCCGCAGCGCGTTCTGCGCGTGGTAGTCGGAGCGCCTAGTGGCGTCGTGTTTGTTTTTACTTGAACGGCACCACTGGCGTCGAGGCGGCTTGCTGAAACGTGCTTGCCGAGGCCTTGAACCGGCAACGCCGGACGTAAGGATCCCCTTCCCAGCGGTCTTGGTTGTTTAGGGAACTTTTTTGATGTGCGGAAATACAGGCACTTAAGAAACAAATAGCACCTGATTTCCATATATAGAGTCTTTGGGAAAATACCACCCCATCAATTATGGGTTTTTTTTTTTTTAAGCGCTGCCTTTTATTTCTGTGTCTAAAGGGGCCCATTTAACACTACGAGTAATGTTCTGAGTAATACCGGGCTTGGCACAAATGAGGCGCTTAACTGAGTTCCTTATTTTTATTATCCATTGTCTGCTAAGCAGTTTTCGTTGTTTCATTTGTTTGCCTTTTCCCTGGGGAATGGAGGATGGCAGCTCGGCGTGCACTGAAAGCTGTCTTGGTGGACCTCAGCGGCACGCTTCATGTTGAAGACTCAGCTGTGCCAGGCGCGCAGGAAGCTCTTAAAAGGCAAGCCACCTTTTCCCATTTCCTCTTACGGGTTGTGTCAATGCTGTTTGCACAAGGTGCTTCTTTTAGTGGAAGGGCCTGACGGTTCTGCCTCGTTATGCTGATATATATAAGCGTTAATTAATATGTATTAATACCAGGAGAACTCTGCAAGGGGCCTCGATATTGACATGTTACTACACACCACCTGTTTCCCTGCAGCTTCCCTAAGTAGCTCACTAGGTCTTTTCTGAGTCTTTTCTGGGTAGAAAAGACTTATTATTTGGATCGTTTCAGCTAATTCATATGGGATTGCAGCCTTATCCCAAAGTGGAAGGTTGTTAACTTAACCTGGATTACCCCATGTGTACCAAAATCACTTCAGCTCAGCTGATGCTCAGCGCTTTGTTTAACTACGGGAACCTGATCTTATATCTGAGCCCTTAAGCCTGTGCTGGGCTAAATTGGATTAACAGTGAGAATAACTTGGCTCAGTGAGCAAGGTGTCCTTTACAGAGTCCTCATTTCATTTGGTATTTCAGACAAGGTTTTCTGTATTTAATTTTTTAAAAGCTTTTTCTGCTAGGTAAACAAGCTCAGCTTTTTAGTTGGGGAAACGTTTGATAATACAGCCCGTCTTTTATATGAATTTAAACACATTAATTAACAGTGCAGTAAGTACCCCTTCCGATGAAAGCGTGTCTACAGAAGCAAGTGAAATGATTTACCGTCGTTGAAGGGCCAAGTCGGCAGCATAGTCAGATATGCAGTTCCAGGGATCTTTGTGTCGTGTTCTGACACTGTTTCCCTGAAGAAGTCACCTTGCAAAGGACGAAGAGAAACAATATTAAGTGATGTATGCCACCGTGGTGAGTGACGAGCCACTTTAAGATGCTAGAGCAGTGAGAGTTAATGAGGGGAGAGAAATAGGGTTGAATTAAGCATGGGACGTTTTTACTGGAGTTATATCAACTGCTTGGATTTTTATAAAGCTAGACTGTAGCTCAGAGGGAAAGCAGATGGATTAGGAAAGTCTGTGTTTCTCTTCACAGATAATTCTGTGGAAATAATTATCCCCTAAAGATACAGGACTGCAAGGAAGTAAAAACTGCTGAAGTGTTGGCTATTCATTCATGCTCATTCATTCACTGGATCCTGCTTGCCCCTGTTTCATGCTGCAGGGAGAACTTGTGCCAGATGAGAGTGAGCATTCTGCAGATTCCCTGGATGTATAGAAGCGATGATACTGTCAGGAGCAGCTTGACTCTCTCCTATCTGCTGCTTACCTCCAAACCCTCAGGCAATAGTCAGGGCAATAGAAAGGACTTCTGTTGAATCAGAAGACAGACAGTATTTTATAAAGCCATTGATTCTCCTCTGCCTTCTGCTGTGCTTCTGCTTGATTCCTACCGGGCTTTGCTCGTGCAAGCCCTGTACTAGCTTCAAGAGGGGAGAGCAAGGGAGGGAAATTGGAGAAAGGATAAAACGTGGAGATAGTCCAGTGCTCTGTTGTGCTTCAGTTAAGGATCACAGGTCTGGCGAACAGATGTCATTTCCCTGCAAAGAACAGTCAGGTCTTGTATGCCTGGAGGTTTGAAAAAAGAAAAAAAAAATTCTCATAATCGTTTTTGCTAATCCAGGTAATTGTCCTTCCTAAAGAGAGCCTGAAGTGATTGGCGCACAGCTTGCTTTGGGAACAAAACCATAGATTCTATTTTCAGGATTGCCTTTTAGTAGTGAGGACATAAATCTTAATTTCTATTTTATTAGTAAACAGGGGATCTTTTTGTTTGTTTGTTTTACCAGTTCATAGTTTGAAAGGTCATCGTGTCTTTCCAGGAAGCAGAACAGACACGTGAAGAAGTGGCAGATGCGAGCAAGTCTCCAGCGTTGACCAACTTTATTCTGTTCCCCATGCAGTTGCGCTGCCAGTGTTTGTTTCTATAGCAACAAACAGAGAAAGTGATGGTGGGGGAGCAATTAAAGGAAATGCCATTGAAATTGTCACTTAAAATTATTTGGTTATTCGGTAGCGTGTACTGTCAGTGTGAGGCAATAACGTGGTTTTATGTGATGATCGCTGTTCCTCTGTGAAGGGAGAAATGGCTGCAAAAGCTGACATAAAAGTGCCACACAGCTAACATAGGCTGCTAGAGCTTCCTGCATCTCTGAGTGAGCTACAGCTACTGTGAAATTCACCAGGCATGTTGAGTTCAATATATCAATTTAGCAGCAAGGTTCTGCTGCTTGTTTATTTTGGTTCAGGATGCTGTTAATCCAGAATACAGGGCTGGACAACTACGATCTAGTTTGAATTAAAAGGCTTTTCAGACTAGTTGCAGTTGATCAGAGGTGTTTTTGTTACTCCTGTGAAGATGAAATTTGGAATCACCGTTTCTCCTGACTCTTCCTGGTGGCAGCAGAGCAGGGGAGACCTGATCTTGTTTTCTGCAGAGCATAGCTCGAACTCTTGTCCTGTGTTTTACGTTGCCCTCTGGTCCGCGCAGAGGCTAACGACCTCCTGTTTCTTCTGGCCTGTAGCACCAGTAGTCTGGGACCTAGGTGATCTTTTCAGCTGCAGCCTTTAGACAGATGCTCCTTTTTAAGTCCCAAGGAGGTATACGAAGGGTGTAAGTAAAAAGAGTTCTGTCCAATTTGCCTTTGCTCTTCTGCATCAGGCTGCGCGGTGCTCCAGTTACCATTCGATTTGTGACCAACACAACAAAAGAGTGCAAGAGAGACCTGCTGGAGAGGCTGACGAAACTGGGATTTGACATTGCGGAAAATGAGATCTTCACCTCTCTGACAGCAGCCAGAAATCTCCTGGAGCAAAAGCAGGTGCGGCCTCTTCTGCTGGTGGACGATAAGGCGCTGCCTGATTTCACAGGTGAGATGGCTGGAGAAGAGCACGAGGGAAGGTTGTTGAACCACTAGCTAAGGAAACATTACGCTCTCCCTTTTGTAGCACAATGAGCATGTAAAGCGTTGCTCTTTCTTCTCAAGAGTTAAAAGAGTCCACTGCGTCTCACTGTGATAAACTGGTTGTAAACAGTACCTTTGGTGACATGTCACTAGCCTCTACTACCCCGCGCAGGGGCTAGCATGTTCTACGGTTGTCAGAAAACTTAGGGCAGAGTGCGATAGCATGTTAAGTTCTAGGCAAGGGACGTCTATGATGTGCTCTGGACTGAAGTGGTCCTGTGTAGCAAGATTGAGCCTTCAGGTGCACTTGTATTCTCCTGCATAAAGCAGAATTCTTTTTCTGCCAGGCCTGTACATAGTGCAAGGGTTAAACAAGAAGAGCTTGTGTCCTCTCGGAAGGGGAGAAGAAGAAAAAGGGAGGGGGGAGAAAAGCAGCAGGAACACGCAACTGCAGGGTGGTGTTCTGCAGATTCTAATCAAATTGCAACACTGAACTATGCTACATCCTGAATGCACGACATGTAGCCTATATTCTGTTTCATAGTCTATAGCAATTTCGCTAGACTACCGCTAGCCATGATGAAAGCCTAAAACATGGAACTCTCTAGAGTCGTAACAATTCTTTATTCCTTTAAATAGAACGTTAAACAATCTAAAGCCGTGATTGTCATAGCTGCTTGAGGAGTAGTGGGAATGGCAGCCAAAAACTTCAAATGGGCAGGAATTCAGATAAAACTCAATACTTTTTATTCAATTCCAGTGTAGAAAGTAATATTTATCACTAGATCATTGGAGAGTTATTCCACTTACCAATATTTATATGCTTTATAGCCAGAATGTGTCAATGGGTTGGAAATCGGAAAATTTCCTCTGCTATTGTACAGAGATCGTGTCCATGTAGAACTAGTACTTCCAAGCAATTCTCCCAGCTGTTGTTGGTCCGGTGCTGCTGCAGCACCTCTTGTCCTGCTGGCTCGTGAAGATCTTTCTTAGACAAAGTTAGATGACAAAGTGATCAAAGTGTCCCATGCTTATTGCTAGGTCAGCAGTGACACAAATTGCTGAAAAATCTCCGTGTAGAGACACAGGAAGCTATTTCTCTCTTAATAGATGACTATTAAATGTGAAATCCTCAGGTAGTTACTGTTTAGCTTGAATTATTGAACAATTAGGTCTCATTCCATGTACTTTTATTATCTAATTGGGTGATAGAAGCTTTATCTCCCTTATTTCTCTAGATTGTCATCTCTAGAGACCTGGTTAACACCTGCTTCAGTTTCAGATGTGCCTGTCTCTCTCCCTCAGCAATAAGAGGAGCCTAAGCTGGTATATTCTAACTTGGACACCTCAGGCAGGTGCCTAAAGTTAGGACAGTTAGTCCTTGACTTATCTCATATCTTTATTTGAAGAAGAGTGGAGACACCCATGTTCTTAGCTTACTTGGAGTTGAAAATATTCTATTGAAATGTGAATAGTCTTTCATCTAAACTCAGGGCAGTGAAAATGTGGATGATTTGCCACTGCTCCCTGCCTTATAAATTTAAATTCTTACTGCTGTATAATTTAAGTAGGTTCTAATCTTGCTAGGAGCTAGACATTTTCTGTCAAATTTTAGTGCCGTGGTCTATTCAGTAATGTGAAAGATGAGTGTGCAGGGGGAAAGCTTCTATGGGCTATGAGAGCAATGAAATCTGATAATCTGTTCCACCACCTAACACTGTATCTGGAGAAACGTGCTCCCAGCAACAGAGTCCGTATTTGTGTTCGCCGGAAGGCTTTCTTGGGTCAGAGACAGCAGCTGAATGCTCCTGAGGCAGATAAATCAGTTACATCTCTATGTGTTTGGGATCTTTGCGTCAGTTTAACAGTAGCTGATGCTAATGTTGTATAAGGCAAAGATAGAGATACCAGCAGAGTAAATTGGTGGCATTTTGTGTGTAGCCTGAATCTGGCAGGCATTGCTTTGTTGCCTTTTCTTTTATCTACAAGCGGTTTGGCTCATGTTCTCTCAGGACCGCTGCAGAAGCGTTTAAGTACAATGGGGGACATCTTAAATCTCTGTTAGTGACTGCTATTGAATTATTCTTGGATAATCTGTGTATAAAATTGGTCACAGATGGATGAATGTAATCCATTCTTGGTTAATGGACCCAGATGCTTTCGGGTGGTGTCACAAATCCACGTGGCATCTCTGAGTGCTGCTTTTTGCTGTCTGTGCTAACTGGAGGACACACAGCATCAGACATCAGCCAGTGGTCTGCATTGGCGCTCTCTGGAGACGCAGCAGCTCTTAGTTGTCCCAGTCAAGATGTAGAGTATGTGCTGCCTGAAGGCAGAAGAACAACTCCGGCAAGTGCAGAGTGCAGCTGTTACTTAACGTATTGAAAACAAATTTCCCTGGTACTCTTGTTTCTCCTGTAGATGCTACTCTGCCTCCATTGCTGGTTCTGTGCCGTGGTCCTGTTCTTCACAGCCGTTACAGGGCCATATATAGTTCCTTCAGAGGTGACGCTGCCGTCTGAAGACAGTCATGCTCCTCCAGAACAGTGCAGGACAAAGGAGATGTAAGCTGTTCGTGAGGGAACTAATCCACATTTAAAAAAAAGCCTTCCTAAACAGCCAAAAGTAACCTAGTGTAACAACTTCTAGGTCATGCAGCAAGACCATCTTTGCCATCATAAGCAGACTGCTATGTAGAACAACAGTCAGGCTTTCCACCCTAAGTGGAGTTTTCTGTGACCGGAAGGAATTGGAAAACTGGATGAAATTCTTTAATGCTCCTGCTTTAGTATCTTAACAAAGCAAACTGATATATGCAGAGAGAGATTCTCAGATAATGAAAAGTCATTTAATTTAAAAAAAGGAAAAGGTGCTGAATTTCAGTGGAGCCAGCGGGAGAATGGTTGTTAGACTACACAGACGCAGAGTTGCGTGCTTCCTGGAGGGTTCCAGAGTCTGGATGGACCAACACCTCCAGTGAGGCTTTCCTTATTTCTAACGGACGTGTAACTCGTCTAAATGATTTGTCCGTGTCAGACAATTCTAATTTTTGTTGTCAAGTGATTAATCACACGTGTTGCCTAACTTGGTAAATGACAGAGATCGGGTTGGTTTAAACCACAGAAGATTTTACTCCTGGTGAAAGTCAAGAACTGACACTTCCTTTCACTCCATGGAAGATGGTAACTGAAACGTTTCAGTTAACAGATCTAGTCCTACCTGCTGCTGGGGAAATGCAGCACTCTTCCGTCAGCTGCTCTTGATTGGGTGGGCGCACTTGGGAATTGGTCAGTGCTGACCGCTATGAAAAGGGTCTGAACACAGTCAGTTAGCAACGAGTTCCTGTGAAAAGGGGCAGGCTGAGGTGTAGCTACAGACCCATGTTCTTAGTAGACATGCTGTAACAAATGTGTCTGCTTGGGTGGTATGGATAGTTGGGGGATCACTCGGCCATGCAAAAAGCTGACTGTATTACTAGGTATGAAGAAAAGTCAGTTTACTCAGAATAATTTGTGGTACTGTTCTTGATTTTCCAGGGATAGCCACCGATGACCCCAATGCAGTGGTAGTAGGACTGGCTCCTGAGCGCTTTAACTATGAGATGATGAATAGGGCGTTTCGGTAAGTCCATCTCTCCTCGTTGTTTTTTGAGTGGTGGTTGTCTCATGCTGGGCTCTGTATCCCCATGTGTGAGAGGAATTCCTTCCCATACGGAGAGAAGAGGGTGGTAACAATATCACCGTTATGTAGTGAGGATTACGGTGTCGTCTTCCATATCTGAGAGAGAACCGCTAACCTTTGTGGAGGTGGGGGCCTTAAGCATGAGCCGCAGGCAGTCCAGCCCTGGGTTTCATAGGTTTCAGTCTCTGTAAATAAACTTAATTACAGCATTAACAAAACAATTCCAAACATTACAAAATTAAAACACTGAGCTGAAAAGGATAGTAACGTTTCAAGAGGAGATGCTTACACAGAAGCAAGGATGTTGAGAAGTATTAGGGAGAAGGCCTCTCTGTTCAAAACCTCAGTCTTCAGAGCCCAAATCTTACAGGGGCTAGAAGGAAATCCCGTATTGAGGGCAGATTATTCCCTATCTGCCTAATGCAGGATTTCTAGTCATTTCTTTTGAAATAACCTGTTTTCAGCAGTGGCCACCACAATATGCTGGGTTAGCTGAACTGTGGATCTGATCCAGTCCCTTTTATCACTCAGGTTGGTAGTTTTGACTGTATATTGTATAAGTGATAAGTCGGATAAAAGGTGTCCGCGACTGAGCCAGGTTGCAATAATGTGTGCAGAGCTGCATAGCCATGCACTGTTCTGTCCAGTTCTAGGTTCTACTCAACGTACTGGTCTTGACTTTTAACTAGAAAAAGATTTTAGCTTGGAGAGACTTGAACATGAGTCTGTTACTGAGTTTAGCCCTCATCTCCCGGTGTTTTGCCTTTTGTCCATTGCGAAACACACACAGAGAAGGGTAGCTTGAAAAAGCCCCCTCCCCTGCACCCCAGCACAGTCTGCTGTTTCTCAGTATCGTGCTGCTGTTGTCACGGGAAGCCCTTTGAAGCTGCTGTCCTTCAACAGTGGTTTAGGCCAAGCTGATTGACCTGGCCTTGAGAAAGGGGGAGCAGTCACACAACCTACCTCGGCTGCAGGAGCACTAACCCGTGCTGGCAGTTGGTAACAGGCTTCCAGTGCTATCTCAGAACTAAAGAGGATTATCTGGTAATATCCTTCCCAGTTAACTCCTTGCTGTGTTACAATACATACGATGAATCCTTTCTGCTCTCTGCTCCCGGGTTGGCTGCCACTGCATAATTTTTCACCTTAGAATTGGAAAAAAATTTGGTCTCGAGCATCTTAATCCGTCTTTATAGGCACTAAATCTGAAGAGGAGCTACCAATTTCTGTGCACCGGTAGCTTGTGGAGGCTACTTGCAGTAGCAAGCCAATGCTGTCCTTATCTGCAAGCCAGTTCTATGTCATAAAAACATGTGTAGACCCAGACTGACTTTCTGGCTGCATCATTAGTGCATGTTGCCAGTGGCATTGATTTTAGAGTTTTACAGTGGATTCATGAGTGCACTCTTAATTTCACAATCGCACAAAGTTATCCCATCCTCTCTTCCAGTCCTTGCTTCATTTTGTTTATTGATATTTCGGTCATGAATATATTAGCAGTTGAACAATAGTCATTAGCGGCCTCGGGCTGGAGACCTGGACGTTTAAAGCCAGAAACTAGTCATATTATGTTCGGAGTGATTGAGGGCCCCGGGCTTCGTCGGGCCAGAGAACACGAGAAAGCCTGCAGAACGGGTCCTGTGGAAGTGAGGGAGGTTGTCCCAGGCTGGATTTGGGCTTGTTGCATTAAACACAGAATTGGACATTTGGTCTGACAACAGAAGGAAGATGCTGAAGGGCAAACGTGGTCCATGCCGCTGCAGCTGGCGGTGGGCCTGAGCTGCCCTTGCTGCACAAGAGAGACCTGGATTCAAGTGTAGAGCATATGCTGAGCAAGCCCGAATCCTTCAGCTCTCCTTGCCTCGTGATGGACGCATTCGCGGCCTCTTGGCTGACTCTTCTACCTGGAGGAGGATTTCATCCTCCCTGAATGCTTCCTGGTTTTGCCCAGTGTTTGTCCTGGTCCTGCCATTCAAGCTGTCCAGAGGCCCTAGCAAGTGCTCTAGTCGATTTTTAATATCTCACTGACTTGTTCTGGGGTTTTTCCCCTAGTCTTCTCTTGGGGGATAAACTTCTGTTCTGCTTGTGCCACTTCTGTTTGGTCTGGAGGAAATGTTTAACTACTGACCCATTCTTTTCTTTGAGCCTTAGGCCGCTATTCTTTACTGCTCAGAAAACTAACTCACTTGGGATTTGCATCGCTCACAGCGAAGCATCGAGGTGACTCTGATTGAATGCAGATGCCTGTATCTGAGCTAGTGACCTGGGACAGAGGAGGCACTTGTAAGGCACCATTCGTTTTTCCCCTAGCAATGCTTAAAATAGGACAGATGGACTGTGCCCTAGAAGTGCTTTTTCCTCTTCACTGACTGTGAAGAGCCCAGGCTGACTAACTGCCTGGTAGGCAACTACTCTGTTGACATCCAACATTAGAGAAATCTAACCCAGTATGAGTCCCAAAACGTAGTACACAAAGAAAGGCCATTCTCGAGGCGCCATTTGAAATGCCTGGGAATAAATTTCCCTTTTTGTATACACAGGATTGGGATGCCACGTTTAGAATTCCCTCAGGTGAGATCCTTCCTGTAAACTGAGCCTAAGCGGTTGTGGTGCCACTGTCAAATTAAATTTTTCTGTATCCTAGAGGCGTCCTCCCACTGTGAACATAGCTAGCTGCTCACAGATAACGCATGCCAGCTCGGTTCTTGTTGAGCTGGCTTTGGAATGCATTGATTCAGTACAAGTGTTTTGTGATAATTAAGTGAAATGAAATATTATCATTTAGGCATTGCTCAAAGTACCCAAGTTGCTCTGCAAGCATGTGGGAAAGAAGAGACGTTCTCCAAGGAGCATACAACTAACCTAAGCCAGCCTCTTCGAACAGAGGCGCAGCAGAGCTCCAGGAAGGCTGTAAAGGGGCAAAGCAAGATTTTGTTTGTTTTCTTAAAGGCTTTTTTTTGTAAAACAAAGAGTTAAAGGGAGAAGTAATCCTTTCTGCTTTCAAGATAAGTGCCAGCGGTTCCCTTCTGTCCCCCAGCTTTGCCGTTTCCACTTTGCTAGTTACATTTCTACCTGTTGTGATAAAGACTGGAGCTGCCCGCAGGACCTGAAGAAGGTGCCGTAAAATCAGACGGGAAGTGTTTGGCAGAGAACCTCGGCTTTTATGGATGCTATCTAGAGGGCTTTTATTGCGCTGAAACCGAGGCTGGGGATGGGGGAGGACTGCTGTAACTTTGCTGAGCTTGGTAGTACCAGGAAGATTCATCCAGCAGAGCTGATACACAGATTTCCTTTTGCTACAGGACAGGGGTAGCATCTAGGTCCACTGTGCAGAGAAACTACCAGGCAGGTGACAGAGAACTGGAAGAATCAGAGATGGGGACTGGTGGATTAGGCCCAAATTCTGTGAAAGTAAGCCCTCTTAATCTGTAAAAGCAGATATGAAGTGAATTTACAGGGCTGATAGGGTAGCACAGGCTAATACGGAGCTGATTGCAATTGGTGGAGTAACAGTAGTTTCTTAATTATTCCTTCCTTTACAATTTTCCACCCATTCCAGACAATCCTGTATTCTGTACGGGCTTTTTAAATGCATAGGCCAGCTGTCGGGGAGGAATAAAAGACACCTTTTATTTATCTTTAAACCTGTGAAAACCCGAGGAGAGTATACCTGCTGGTGTGTCAGGGCAGAAATGGGCCCGTGGGAAGCGGCAGGATCTCTGCTGTCGTTCCTAGTCCATCAGGCCACTGCTGCCCTCCCTTTCTGAGCCTCCCAGGTGCCGTGCCCGGCCAAAACCCTTGGTGCCGTGCTGTCGTGCCGTGCATTATGGTCCTTATTATTTGACCCTTTTATTCTGCTCAGAAGCGTTAGGAATCTTGTGATTTGTTGCTCTGAACGATCTCCCTTTGGGAATTTGTGGTTCCCTATAGCAAGAAGACCAAACCCAGCTCCGTTTCTAAAAGGAACGGTTATAGCACTGCTAACTGGGGGATTCGGTGCGGCAGGAATGTGCCCGATCTTTGTGATTTTTTTTTTTTTTTCAGGTAATCTGTTACTCCTTCAACGTTAAAATACAAAGTCAAGGTTTAATGATTCAGCTTCCACTTGGGATTCACCTAAACACCCATCCCTGCTGGAAGCGTATAGCTCTTGAATCATTTGGCTGTTACAGGTGATACAAAGAGCCCCAGGAGCTGCTCTGCTAACAACCCGGGCTGCAGATTTCCTGGCTGCAGCAATTTTTTGAAAGCACTGCTGTGTTTTCAGTCAAGGCAGGGAGATTAACAGGAAATTAAGGCTGTGGCAGTCAAGCTGCTACCTACAGCCACTGTTTATGGTTAATGTATTTTAAAATATTTTTTATGGGGAAATCAGATCGGCTCTAATGAGGGGATGTTAGGCTTTGAAGAGCAGGGATGCTCAGAAAAATGAACCTCATTGCACTAGAGATATAGAAAGGAGTTTAAAAAAACCTTAACTGCTCAAATCCTCGAGATAGTAGTTTCTTTATTTTGGGGATTTGTTTTATTAGCTGTTTCTGGGGAGAAGAAAGGCAGGAACTTTATTTAACTCTCCAAATAAATGAACCTCAGTTGGATTCTTGTCATCAATGTAAATGAAAGCAAGATGAGGCCTTCAGCTGTAAATACCTTTCATATAATTATGTATTTTCTTCTTCATTGGTTCCCTAGGTTGATATTGGATGGTGCTCCTCTTATAGCTATACATAAAGCCAGGTATTTCAAGAAAAAGAATGGCTTGGCTCTGGGACCTGGGCCTTTTGTAACTGGACTGGAATACGCAACAGACACCAAAGCTACAGTGGTGGGGAAACCAGAGAAAACTTTCTTCCTGGAAGCTTTACGAGGGACTGACTGTGCCCCAGAGGAGGCCCTCATGATTGGTGATGTATGTGGGGACTGAATACCTTACCGCCTGCCTGCTCACCTAGTGCTCTTCTCCACCGGGTACAGGTGCCTCCCAAACGCCACACGAAAGTGATCTTTCCAAAAGCGCTGGGAGTTAGCGAGGGGTGAAAACTGAAGCATCAAAACTTGCAGGACTGAGTGTAGCCCCTGGGCTCGGCTCTCTGACTTGAGTGGGTGCTGGAGCAGCCCTAAATATCCTGCCCGAGGGTATGGGAATTCTGCTGACGGGAGGTGCCTTCTGATGTCTCCACCGTCCTTTCTAGAATCTCCCAGTGACTTGGCAGCTCCAGTCCCACGCAGGTTAGGTCTTGCTATTTGGTCAGGCAAAAAACACCTAGGAAATCATTCCTGTGATAATTTGTCCAACAGGTAACTGAAGGATTGACTCAGTATAGTTGTTTTTAACTGGTTCATTGGTGACATGCAAGGCAGAGGACGCTATAAAGCACTCGGTAACGAGTTATGACTGTGGCCACTGATCAATCTCCTCTTCTGTCCCAGGACTGCAGGGATGATGTTGGAGGAGCCCAGAACGCTGGCATGCGTGGGATTTTAGTGAGGACCGGTAAGTACTGGGTGGATCGGTCCTTTCAGGAGACAGTGGTGCGCTCATCATGCCCTGGGTACTGACAGCCCGCATGGCTGGGCTCAGTACGCTCTGAGCCCAAGGGCAAGCCCCGGTCGTCTGCAGACGCCTGCCATTCCTGCAGTTTGGTACACCCAGGGGCTGCTGGGCGACCCTGAGTGCATCGTTATGGGGCAGCTCATTTTGGGATTCATTCAGCAGGTAGATTTCCTCAGCTGCAGCTTGGCAGCCTGTCAGACAGTAGATTGTGACTAAGTCAAGGTAGGCCATAGGTTGGACTTAATGTCTGAACAACAGGTTTAGAGCACAGACTCCTAACTGATAGCAGGCTGATATGAAGTAATAGATGGGGGTGGCTGATCTTGTAGATTTGAATTTTACAATGACTAAAATACGAGCATTAGGCAAAGAACATAGAGAACTGGTACTTATCTAAAACGTGATATCTTAGATTACCTAGTTCAGTCGTGTTGATGTAACCTCTGACCATTCGGAAACTCTTGATGACATTCCCTTGTAATTACACTGATAACGATGTACACCATTTTGCTTCAAACAAAAGTGGAACCTTAAGGGCCTGACAATCACTCTCAACTTTATTGATATTGTGGTAACGCCATATACTGGTAAGGTCTTTCTGAGGTAGCAACTGTTCATGCTACACAGTCCACTACCCTCAAAATGAAAGCAAGTAATCCTACTCTTCTTACAAAACCAGAAGGGGAGATGTAACTGTTATTTCAAGACCCTACAACCCAAATATCTCAATAGTTAGTGGGAGAACAGTGTCATTGCGGTACCACAGATTCAAAACAGTGCATAAGTAATGTTACTTTTGAGTCAGAGCCTCTCCTGGAGCATTTTTCAGTAAGTCTCAAGTCTTTGTTTAGGAAAGACCTGTGAGATATCTGTTCTAAGAGCATGCCAGATGGCTATCTGGCCTACCATGTCTGGCTTTTTCCGGTCCTAGGATGCTCTAGTCTAGGGGGAAAAAAAACTCAAGCTGACAGGTCACCCAAAGCAGCTTTATTAATGCATCCTTTTGTTCATCTGTTACAGGTAAATATCGACCAGCAGATGAAGACAAAATCAATCCGGCTCCTTACTTAACCTGTGAGAATTTCCCAGAGGCCGTGGAACATATCCTAGAGCATCTGCTGTGAGACAGGGAGTAGTCAGTTAGAAGAAACTTCTGTTTCACATAATTTCCGTTATTCTTGCTTCAAAAATAAAGGCCATAGGATCAATGCATGCAGCTGAAAGCTTAGCCGTGCGGAAAGCGGACTGGTGTGTGGCCCCAGGACAGTCGCAGCAAAGCCACTTTCCTGCAGTGATCGCATGAGGATGTGATTAGAGACCTCAGGTACTCAGCAGGTTAGACAGCACCGGGAAGGCTCTAACCAATACAGCCTATGTTCATGAATGATTAGGGAACGTGGCACAGACTTATGGTTGTTTTCAGCTTTCAAGAAATAACTGATCACAAGCCCTGTCTAAAAAGCTTCAGGTTCCTGTGCCAAACTAACTAAGCTGTAAAACCCACTGGAAATACACAAGTAACAAAGCACAAAGACTAACGGAGCCCTAGTCAGCCTGTAGTGATAACAGCTATGCCCAGTCTGTGCATTTGTTTTCACTGAGTATGTCTCAGCTCTGCTGTAATTTAAAGGTAGAGATTATGCCAGTCTGGGAGTGACTTTTAAATTAAAATATCACCATTACTAGTAATAACTACTGTTGATGTTTTTCTTCTCATTAAAAGAGACACTGGTTTTTGTTTTTCAAATTTTGTGTGGAATTAAAACTTAAATAATTTTCAGATGGTTCAACTAGATGCTGTTATTAAAACAAATAAACGGTACACAAACAAAAATCTGGTATTAAATGGCTTAGAGACTGTGAACGTTTGAAGTTAGACTTCAGCAGGGTCCTATTAATACTACAGTTGCAAAATTTCACTATTGTTGGGGGTTTTTTTTGTTTTCTTTCTAATGTTATGGGAAAAATTCTTTATAAGCCATGGGGACAGATTTGCATTTTTACACAGTTGGTTAGTAGCACTATAAAATGAAATTTAATTCTGTAGTATGCATTGCTTTTCCTACATGTGTTAAATAACACCGATATCAACCAACTTTGTAATGATAGTAAATAGCTTTTCTGGTCCATTTGCAAACTGTAATAATCAAAGTTCTTTACATTTGTTTTACAGTGCTCCTGAGTGTTAAATTATTAGACTGTAATTATTATACACTGCTGCAGTATTAACCTTATTGAAAATATAGTTTTGTGTTAATGAGCCATGCTGATTCTTGTTAAGGAAAACCATCACGATGAATGAGTGGGACGCTCTCTAAATGAAAGAGTGTCGATCTATAATCTCGTTGGGTGGGTAGTTACCTACACTTAATCTCTGTCAGTGACAAAAAGTGTGCACTGAGTAGAAATGCAAGAAACAACGGAAACCCCTGGACCTAAGGGCCATCTTCAGATACTGTTTGTGTTATATTCTGTAAAATAAGTGCTTAGCACTATTACATGTGTAACAATAAAGTGAACATCATCTGTGTTAGAAGTGTGCTGCACACCCCTCTCGGCAGGATTTAGGAACTTGAAGCTGCTGTTACACACACAAACACCAACAACGAGAAAATGGAATCAAGAGACTAACGTCTTTGCCAACTGTACAAGGTGAAAAAAAAAAAAAGTGGTAGTTGAAGGCCTTATTTTAGGTGCCCTAAGAAGTTGTAACCTGCAGTTTTGAATAAATTCACACGTCTAGTGCTTATGCCAGCAATGCTGAAGCTGGGTTGTTCTCTGCTCGTGATGCATAAGGGAGGCCTTTGGCCTCCCTTCAGAGTTGGGTCAAGGAGGTGATGGATGTATGGGAAACTCCTGTGAAGAAATATCCCACAAAGACTTCTGAAAGTGTGGGATGCTCAGTCTCTTTTTGTTCTAGCATATGGAGTCTAATAAAAAACATTGCTCAAAGGACGCATGGCAGTCCTTCTAACTGGTTACTTCGCCATGTTTGTTTATGAGTAGAAAGGTCTCCAAATTGGCTCTTATTTACCACTGCACTACAAGGACTTGCTGTTTACCTTTTATGGCTGGCTGTAAACTAGTGAATAACCATCCAGCCAGTTTCTAGCTGATTAGCATAGATTAGGCCAATTTTCCACAATATTATCAAATTTCTCTGATAGCTTGCTATTTCCACTTTGGGAATGCCCAAAACCAACTGGCGAGTAATAGATATAGCACATTAAGGCTTTTATCTCAGATCAAAACAGCAGCAACCAAATTTACAAGACACGAATAAGGTCCTGAATTTATTCTTTCATTGAAAATAGTCATGTTTCTTTAAGAACTACGCAGGTCTCTGCTGGTAAAGCTACACTGATTGTGATGCTTAAGTGAGTCTCAGAGCGGAAGAATTAGGCTGAACATCTAACTTCTTGACAAGTTTTCTGCTCCAGTCCTCCCCCCAAACCTGAAAACAGCTGTAATGAATAAAGACTGAAAAACAATCAGTTTATAAGTCTTTATCATAAAATTAATGGTGGAGTATCCATTATATAGCAGCTGCCATTCTGCCATTACATTACTTCCACGAAGAATATTTTAGAATGGTAATTTAAACTAGCCATTTTCAAAAAAAAAAAAAATTCCCCCCTTTACAATTCTGAAAGTATAGATTTCCCCCTCACATTTCTCATTGCATTCACCTTCCTGAAAACAGCAGCACTTCCTTCTCTGTCACCATTCAAATCCTTTGGAGGCAATGAAAATGCCATTTTGGATGGCAAAAGTCTTTGAAGTTTTTGATGTTTGTCTTTTCAAACTGACTCAAATTCTCTCTGCCAGGCCGTGTACTTCTGGCTCAGGTTCTTTGCTGATGGCTTGGTGTGGGCGATCACATCCAGGAAATCTGCTGTTGTGATCGTGTCCAGTCGGATCACGGGTAAGTTACTGTTACCTAAAGAGAAGAAAAATCTTGAAATACTGTAATTACTACTGAAAAACATTCTTTTAAGTGTATGCACAATGCAACATACTTCATCTACAAAAACAACAGCACTGACCTAGTGAGAAAGAGAAAAATTTGTATTTGTGCACAGAGACTGCCAGTTTAAAAAAAAGGCCTAGTTTTCAGAATTTGGCTTACATGGATTTTTTTTTTTTTCTTGAGAAACGTAGAGTTTAAAACTGTTCTAAGCAGATAACAGAGCTCCACCTGCTGGGGTTAACATAATTTCTAGTGTTACAGTAGTGGATCAACATTTCCCATATAGGATTCTCTAATGAGAGCTGTGGTACCTGGCTGATAATTTTCAAGAGCGTTGAAAATTTTTCTCACTGGCCTCATAGCTGCTTCCTTGCACACCAGTTTAATGTCTGAGCCAGAGTAGCCATCTGTTTCCTAAGACAAGATCAGAGTGATACATTACAGCTCACAGGCTTACAAATGAGACAGGAATGGAATTCAAAAGCATATGTATTTTTCTGTGTCTTTATATATATGTTTGTAAATTCCATTCCTTTCTGAAATACACACATGCATACACATGAATGTATACACACACACACACACACATATGTATATATATACACAGACACACACACGTCAACCATCACATTGCTCGTTCTTGGTTTGAATGCTCACAGTACCTTGTAATAGCAAGCAAAACATCAGACGTTTTCTTAAGGCACTTTTCCACAGGTAGAATAAAACTCACCTGTGTCTGTTTCCCAACTTGCCTGTTTATAAAATAAGCATTTCTTTTCTAAAATTTATGAAACAAAATCTGAGCAGCATTGTCTCTGTGAACAGAAATGAAAAAGGGTCAACTGGCCCTTGTTAGTTGTAAGTTATTTTTAAAGAGTTTAGGATGTGACAAAGGCTAAATTTAGGGTTTGAAGAAAGTCTCTGGAGCCTGATATCCAAGTGAATCTCTTCATCGCTGAAGCGCTCTTTTCTCCTGCAGCACTGGAGCTGTCACAAACTTTCCCTACGCGATTAACGGTACGTTACCCCAGTGAACTGGGAGCGCTCCCAGCCTGATGGGACGAAGAGTGGTAGTATATACTACTGCTGTAAATCTCCTTGTATTTAAGGCTGAAAAGTTGGCCCAGCAGAGGGGATCAGAACATACCATCTCGCAAGCAAAGCTGTGTGAAACCAGCGGTTTCCATGGCCAGGTACGTGCCTGCAAAACGCTCGGCACCGTGTCTCCCTGGTCTCCCTTTGGCTGGAGCCTCCAGCTGAGCTACGGTCCTTCCCCCCAGCTCTGTACATAGCAATTGCTGAATGGAGAGAGGTGCGGTCCCAACTCTCTCTGCCTCACACCTCTCCTACCACGACATGCTCCCACCGCTGGTGTACGTCACCCTCACCTACAGCTCCCCCTCTGAAGACCGCATGCACCTGAGGGGTCAGTAGGGACTTGTACCTGCTTCAGTCCTGCCTCACCTGGCCCAATAAGCCGTAGTCCAGATCTGTTCGCAGCTCTACTCCTCCGCTGTTGCTCAGCGGGGGCAGCCAGTGCTGAATCATTGCCTGCCGTGCCTCTTTGCTGGGGAGGTCGACCAAAATCCTCTTCTCCAGGCGCCGCAGCATGGCAGAATCTAACTCCCTGCAAGCAACGAAGGAGAGGAAACATCTCAGCCCATCGCTTCCTGGAGACGTGACTTCGACAGCAAGCTCCTTGCTGCAGCGACCGACATTTTGCAACCCCACCTGTAACTGTGTCAACCTAGTTTTGAAAAGAAAGGATTAATTATCCTGTGTATTCCTGTTCACCATGTTAGCGATACTCTGGCTTGCGACAATGAGGCTTAACCGTAACAGACAGAAGTTTTAGTCAGCTTCCCTGGCTCTTGTACTCACTTGTGGCATGTCCCCTTTCAGTAATAACCTTTCAATTTCTCCCTTTGCTATTGAGGAGACACTAGAAATCATCTGTCTTGGACGCTGTGATGATTGATTAATTGTTGCTTTGTAAGGGACGTTTAGTAGCTATAAAGTAGAGACTGAAGGTCTCGGATGTGGGGCCACATTTGTGTTGTGTTTGTACAGCACGTGGCAGCACAGGATCTCGATCTGAGACAGCTCCTGAAATAATACTACTAATAAAATATACAGCCACAAAGGGAAGTATCCTATAAAAACGATTGTGTGAAAGATGGAGAGGCTGCAAAAACGTGCCAGTGCCGAAATGTCTGACAACATCAGCGCTGATAAAGGTGTTCTGCCTAAAAAAAGTATATAAATATACTATAAAATATAAAGGGCCTGTTTTCACTTGCTTGTGCTGCATAAAGGAAGCCTGAATTAAAAATGATCATTTCTCTCTCTTCCTCTCTTAATACATTTCACAACTTCCTGCTAGTGCTACAGAGTCAGTCAAATTTCAGGAATCCTGGTACGCCTTGCATGCCAGCAACTCTCAAACGTGCATCCCAACTATTCATTTTAATCTACTTTTCTCCAAAGTGCTTTGCAGTTGTTGTTTCTATCTAATGGCAACAAAACCGAACAACTGAATACCAATTCCTACTCCAGTTCCTCTCTTGTTACTTGTGCAATGGAAATCATCTACAAGTACCTCAGTCATCCGTACCATTTTCAAGAAGAAATAGCTGCTACAATATATTTTCTCACTCTTCAGTCTCCAGTGCCTTCTGGGAGCTGCTCTGAGCTATTACCGCCTCGAGGGCTGTACCAGTCTTTCTCTACTGGCCCCATTCAGTCTTAGATCTGTTATTTCAGTTTAAAATAAGAGTTCAGTCCTCATACCCGCAGAGAAACTCTCATAAAGGGGAAACTCACTAAAACGTGTCATGTGCAGACAGAGAAAAACAGGAACCCTAAGACAGGTGAAAGAGGGGGACCGTTTCCACCCTTGTCAACTGAGCAGGAATAGCCAGCTGTTGGAGGCTTGTGCCAGGAGTTTGGGACTGAAGGTTCACTTAAATAAACCTGACTCAACCTTTCCTGATTCCTTGGGTGAAATCCTTGTGTCAGGAAAATGAACATGTAAGAAATGCGTTTTCCCCGATGGCAATGCTGCCATCAAAGTAAAATTCTGCAGCCTGCGAGGACTAAAACCTTCTATCTGTAAGAAACTCCTCTTCCGTTTACAGGGAGCTCCAACTGCCAACTCAGGACAGATCTGTAGCACACCAAGAGAGCTGACTTCTGCCACTTCTGGTGACTTGCCCTTATTTATTTTTTTTTTTTAACAGCAAACATTTTCTACTGACATAGAACACGATAAAGAAACCCAAAACAGGCTCCCAAATCCACAGGTAAGTGCCTACGTAGCTTTTCTGCACAGCCCTCAGCATGCGTGAGCTTCTGTTACTCAGAAGTAAATACTAGGATTTGCTCATCAGTGGCTGTTAGCGCACGGATAGTTTTAGGCTGCTTAAGAGATGTGCACTGAGCAGTCCTGGGGCTTGAGCCTTCACGTTGAGGCTACACTGTGCAACGCTCAGTGCCATGCCTCTCAGGCAGCGTCCAGCACAGGAAGGACGGAGAACCATATCTGTCCCCCCTCCTCTATTAACGCTGCAAGAGTGCGCTGCCCAAGAGGCATCGGGCTTACAGGCAGTATTTCCAGCTGCTCATCTTGCTACAGGGTTTCAGTTTTGCAGGAATGCAAGCAGGGAAATTGAGGGCTAAGAAGTATTCTTGTTCTGTAAATAAGTATGCTGATACATAGAAGTTACTCTATCTATTCAGAAAGGTTACAGTGACCCTACCTGTTGGCTAAGGAGGAAAATAAAGACATAATACTTTTGTTAGCCTAAGAGTGTTTAGGTTGTTTGCTGCAATTGTTTTGTTAGTGACCAAATGCAAGGTTAAATGACAACAATATCCAGAACAGAATAAGGACTGAGCCAACAAAAATATTCTCTAAAGTAACAACTCACGAAAAGAACACATAAAGCTGTACAGGACCTATAAAAGAGGATCTTTTCAGAGCTCTTCCAGGATGACATCACAGGACATCATGCCATGTTGTCACCACCAAACTTCATGAAGACAAGACAGCGATTTTGATATCCAGAATAAAGAATGGTAACTAATGTCTCAGGCAGAAATTGAGACATGCCACAACAATTCCAAAGATGAGCCCAGACACAGCAACAAGAGAAGATGGGTCCAAAATTAATCTCTGCCTAGTATGACGATCACTGCAGCGCTTTGAAGAGGCACCAAGAAAGAGTGAGCTCCTCATCTCTTCCCTGCACCTGTCCTCCCATGCAAGGACAGCCTGGAGACCCCACATGACAAGGCTTCCACTCCACGTCCTCTCCTGTTCCTCCAGGGCTTTTGCACACCATTGCGCTCTCCTTCCTCGCTCTCCTCCACCGTACGCAGCGGGGAGGCTTACGCTGCTGAGAGCGAAGGACAGGGTTCACTAGCAGAAGATCTGGTTTGGATTTTGCAGCCCAGCTCACCCTGAACCCATCTTGTTCATCCACTCGCAGCTCCAACAGGACTTAGCTCTGACTGAAGCAAAGAGTTAAATCAGCCTGCAACAAAGCTTCACCCACCCGACGGGTGGGGAGGCAGAAGAAAGCAGCACTGCAATGGGAGTAAAGTTAAATGTACTGAGACATTTATTTAATTATGTTGAATCATTTCAACAAGTAATTTGTCAATAAAAAGTGCCTTGCTGCTGAGCAGCAGGAAGCTAGCCTGGGCAGCAAGGACTGGGTGGAAAGGAAAATCAATAGTTGCAGTGCAGCTTAGGACAGCATAAAGAGCTTTGTTTAGGCTTCTTTTCGTTCATCTAAAAGCAGCTTGTCACTCTTGTTTTTTTTTTTTTTTTATGATCGATAAATATCCAAGTTAAACAAATCTCTTAAAATCTAGCTTAATACCAAATGTTTGAAAGAACACAGGGTTGTGCTGTGAAGCCGCAACCTTCAGAGCAGTCAGCTAGGTATTAGGTATTTCGTAAACTTAATGATACATATATATGATTTATTTTATATATGTACATATCTAAAATAAAATACAATAAAATATCCCTACTCAGCTGAAGTCCAGGATCTTACAGTAGGTCTCAATGTAGTCTAATACACATGAAAATAAACAGCAAACATATACTTGAGATCATCAGGTGGGGGTTCAAACCCCACTGACATCTCTAGAGGCAGGCATTCCCAAATTCCTCAAGGCTGTGAGCCTCAATGAGGATGCAAGATGCTTATGCATTTCATTGGCTTTCCATTCCCCCTAAAATACGTGTCTAAGTATATACTCATCTGCATTTTTAGAGCATCATTCTCTGTGCTAGGCACAGTTCTGCCCAGCAATCTAGTCATGACACTCATAGGTTGGACTAGCTTAGGAGAGGGCGAAATCCAACCACCCCCATGAAAAATGTTGAGAAATTCCAGAAAGAAAGTCTAAGCCCTCAAGTATAAGACTTCCAAAAGTGAGAGCTGGACTCTGACAACAGCTCAGCTCCCACCCTCGTCCCAACACAATTGCCAGCTTCCTGTGGGAGCAGTTTCTCTAAAATAGAAGTCTTGTCATTTTGCATCTACCTTAGAAAAGTGGTGTCATTTTTTTTGATGTTTCAAGCAGGCAAATTCGCAGAAATTAGCACACTTCGGAATTGCAGAATGATTCAAAATCAACTGTATAAGACATTCAAAACCGTATTCTGTAATTTCAGCATGATTTTCCATGAAAAGTTTATCAGCTGCATAAGACAGACGCATAACATGAAGACACGTTCAGAGATCTCTTTTTCTGCAGAAGCATTCGGAGGAACGTCAGCCTCATACTTGCATTAACACATCTCCAAGATCCCTAGATCAAGCACCAGCTAGACTGTGACCTTCAGGCCAGCTGCTGCCTTGGTGGGTTTGGAATACCCAATTTTTCCTTTCAAACCATTATGCAAGAGTGGAGAGACATGGAATCTCTAAAGGCATCTGATCCTTTTTAGTACTGTCATGTTGCAGCATTACTTGTGGAGCTTAGCTACTCTGAAGATAATTTAAGCAAGAGACCACGAAAAAGTGCAATGCATTGCTTAGAGTTTCTCTTTATAAAAGGGTAACGATGCTATAATAACATAAATATTTTCTAGCGTATTACTAATGAACCATAAAGAAAATAATGGGTTATTAATATATTAATTCTCCTTCAGGGTTAACTGTTCACAGACAGGGTAGCTATTTATTTTTCAGTATTTTCTTACGCAACTGGAGCGTAATTAAAGCATATTCTCCTCAGTTCCTTTCACGCAGATAATATAACACAAAATAGGGTAGATTTTGCACTGATTTAAATTCATGAGATTGTCCAAGGCATAAATCCCCCAAACTGACACGCATATTCTGCTATTACAGCTATAAAAGCCAGCGATGGTTTTGTACTTCTGCTGTTAGGACAGGGTAGGAGTCGGCCTAACTCATGCACCTAACTTGTACATAAATTTTAGGTGCCCACACAGTCATTCTCCTAGTTAAAGAGCCTGAAAAGCCCTCCATAGGTCATGAAGAGAGGCAGATGAAAGCCTTTGAATATGTTGCTACTTTGGCCTTTGAATTTCAGCAGATACGATGTCTGCCTGATGGCTTCCCGAAGCATTCTCCATTGACTGTATGGGAAACATAGGCTTTTGCTTTAGGAAAGAGCTTCAGACATCAAAAACATAGAGGTAAAGAGAGGCTTCTACGAGGAAACAGGATGCTGTTGGTCTTTTTTGCCGCAAAGATGCATTGACAGCTCACGGTCAACTTGTTGTCCACCAGGACACACAGGTCCTTCTCTGCAAAGCTGCTTTCCAGCCAGTCAGCCCCCTGGTGCTGTACTGGTGCCTGGGGTTATTCCTCTCCAGGTTCAGGACTTGGCATTTCCCTTTCTCGAACTTTAGTAGTTTCCTGTTGGCCCATTTCTCCAGGTTGCTTCTAAACGGCAGCACAACCATCTGGTCTATAAACCACTCCTCCCAGTTTTGTATCACCCTCAAAGCTGCTGAAGGTGCACTCTGTCCCATCAGCCAGGTCATCGCTGAGGATGCGAAACAGTACTGGCCCCAGTAGCAATCCCTGGGGTACTCTGAATTACTCCGAATTGCTGTCTCTGTTCTTTCTCTGTTGACTGTCTCACAGCAGGGGAAACCTGTCTTTTACTTTAGGTGCCAAAATTATAGGATGTGAACACCCTCCAGTGCTTACGAAAGATGCTGCACCGAGGTAAGAAACCCCTTTGTTCATGCTGCAGGAGGTGCCGTACCACAGGAGCCAAGGTGACTTGGGAACCCACGTCCTCCTGCGTCTCTATAAGGACTCAGGGGTCTCAGTGCCCACAGCACGTTTTGAAATGGGCCAAGCTCATAGGCCACATGGGTTTGATGGAAAACGTTACCTTTTCATCTCAATTCTGAGGTCTCAAAATCACTTCCAATGTTTAATTCTCTTTGCCTGTTCCCTTGGCCTTTCAGCCAGGCCTGCCAGAAAGGGGATCAGCTGGGGAGAGTAACACAGTATTGCCACAGACTTTGTGAGAGAACATTAAGCAGCATGTAACAACTGAGAAATGCATTTGTATATTATTTTTTATATATATAAAAAATATATTTTTTATATGTGCATGCATTTGCAGATTGAGGCTTTTTCACAAATACTCAAAAGCAAGCAGCTGTGGATACATGCTCCATGTCATTCAGACTTGGAGACACTTCCTAAGACCAGCGAGAGCCTGCCAATCAGAGCCCAGAGCTCTCCGGTCATGGAGAGGCTTTTCCAACACATCTCCCTACAGCATCCTCATGAGAATCAGCCAAAGAAACACTAATCAAGGAAAACAAGCCAGAAACAAAGCCTATAGTTTTGTGGGTACAGAGTCCTTGCTCGTTCCCAACCACTTTCGGATGCCACCGCTCTGTAGTTCTTGCATTGCAGAGCTGGGTGAGCGTAACATGAACAAACAAGCCCTCCAGTCAGATTTCAAGTATTGCCACTTGAAAGGCTGCTGAGCCACGGCTCACACAAGGTCACTCCTGTGAACAGCTGCTGAGCTGAGACAAGAGCTTCCATTTGGCTCCACCAAACGTTTCCCAAACCATGGTTCAAAGTTCCCTAGAAACATGACTGTTGTCTTCTTTTCAGACACCTAGCTCAACCTCTCCTACATTGGAGAGGTGATTTGACCCACTTAGGTCTGAAGGCCTTCAAGGCCATGGAAGTAAAGACCTCAATGCTGTGATGAGCAGCAGACTGCAAAACATTAGCCATTCAGAGAGACTGCCCCAAATTCCCACTGCAGCAGACACACTGTAATTCTCTCTTTCAGTTGTACTCCAAGGAGGGGAAGGAGAATGGTGGACAAACCACCTGGCTCTTTCTTGCCGACATCTGCCCCCAAGACTGTTCCTCATTAACAGAGGATTTCCACCAATTGCTTTGCTGATGTTCCCCCTCTCTGCTTTCAGAGTTTTCTCTGTAGAGAAAAGATGTTACATGGATCCGTAGTCCAGGGGCAGGCAGAATCTAGGGGCAGCCAGGAGTCCACAGACTAGCTCCAGGTCTATGACAGTTAACTGCAAAGACAAGCCCATTATCAGTATGCTTCAATTCCCCGTATAGGTACTGGCTCCTACCCTGGAAATTGTAAGTGGTGTACAAATCAAAGACGGCTGAGAACAACTCTGCTTGCCCAAAGGCCATTATTTTCTCCATCTCGTATTTGCAGACATTTGAAGATGGCTTGTATGAAAGAAAAGAAATACCACGCCAGGTCAGAAGAGTCGTCCAGCCAGACCAACATGCTGTCTCTGACAGTGGCAAAAGGAGAGGCTATTCAAAGAGAACATGAACGGGACATTTTCTGCCATTTGTTTTACTTCCCCAGCATCCACAATTGTTATGCTACAAACATTACATCCCTGGTTAGTCCTCCCAGCATCCTTTTTTGGACTGCTGTCCAGGAATTTGCCTAATCCCTCTCTGAACTGCTGATACTGCCCTGTCTCCACAACTTCCCAAGGCTGGCAAGTCTAGAAGCTCAAATATTTACTTTTCAATTTAAACTGATCTTCGGCTAGTTTCAGTGAATGCCCCTTACTTCTAGTATTGTGGAATCTGGAAAACAACAATTCGGTGTTTGGCTTCCTCACTGATTTTGTGTTCTGTTAACCTAAACATAACCCGCTTCCTTCCAAACTGAAGGGTCCCCATCTTTTTAGTCTCTCCTCACGAGGCAGCTGCCTTTAGCTGTCCTCCGTACCTTCTCTATCTCCACTGCACCCTTCTTCAGACAGGGTGACCAGAATCGCTCACCATCCTCAGCAGGGGGGTTCAGCAAGGTGTTGTGCAGCAGCAAAATGGCACTGACTGTCTTGTTCTCGATACCCATCCTGCCCATTTTGAGACCTGACATGAAGTTTTTTAGCCCCCATTATAAACCACTTATTCTTGTATTCTAAATTATGTTGAAGAAACTGAAAAATGTTGTCTCTCTCTTCTAAAAGTCATGTTTGATACCAATAAAAATCCATCCTTCCTATTTATGGAGTATCCTTCTAAGCAATGGATGTTTTAAGCACCTTACAGTTCCAGGCTGAAACCCTTCTTAGCTTAAACATAGTAAACAACTTGGCTATGAAGTAAAGTATTCCATTTTAAATATTAGCAGCTAGTAGCACCAGCATCTGTTGAATTTGCTATGGATTACTGTCCTGTGGCACAAATAGCAAGAATTGTAGAGTTTAAAAGTAAAAGCTCCAAATTAATCTTTAAATGCTTTAACCAAATATCAAGGCTTTTTCTGCAAAATTCTAAATAAAATCTTTATCTGTGCTTAGAAGCTCAAGCAAATGTATTCAAAATGTACTCTCTGGATCTCTTACCATGGCAGATTGGAAGCTGCTAAAACAAATACAAGATCATCAGATCGGGCCAAGCCATCCATCTGCACCAGTAATTCTGTTTTCATCCGCCGACTTCCTTCATGTTCACCACTACCAAGATGCAGAGAAATATTATTTGCTCAGTGCATTAAAGTAATCATCTTTATTTATACAGTGTCATTCACAGCAACTGAGCCCTTGTCACAGTTTTGTCCCGGTTCAAAGCATGATTAAGCTCCATTAGCTAACATCTAAGCATTAAAATCAAGCTTTCTAATGATTACTTAAATAGACTATTCCAGTGCATTAAAGTGAGCAGAGGTCACTATTACTGAATCCAAAGAAAATATACGTTTAGTTTCATTTTTTTCTTCATATTAATCTTTATGCAGAGTTGATGTTTACTGGAAAAGAGCTCTGACTGATCTATGTAGGAGAATTTTTATAATGTTAACAGTTGGCATTAAACAATTAAGACATCTACCTATTCAGGGCAACTACTGGCGCTTTTCTGCGAGTGAATTTTAAGTGGTCACAAGAAGATACACCTCCTGCTGCATTCGATACATCACGAAATGTTTTATCAGAAGCAGACAGAAAAATATGCAGTACTGAAACAAACTGGAAAATAGGGCAGAGCTCTCCTTGAAACAACACCCAGAGGATCCTTCCCCAAGAAAAAAGAAAGGAACTTAAGAACTTTCTCCTGCAAAGTGCTAAGAATTCCGGCCCTGCTCCACGGGGACCTTTACAACCACCAGTTGTAGCTTCACTATATGGCATATTCTATTTATTTATCTTTGTGAGCATTTAATTTGCAATTACATAAACTTCACTGTTATGAGCTCCTAATGGGTATAACAATTTCTTTATATTTCTCCTGTTTCTCTCCCTTGCCCAACCTTTCCAGTCGGTTTTGTACACTGGAAACTGTCTGCACCAAGGATAGCAAAAATATCCTTCCATTCCTGCAAGTCCTGACAATGCCATCTGAATTTGTCCCATTAATGAAAATGTGATTCCGCTGCACATCTCCCCCTGCTATGCCTAGGCCTGTCCAAAGCATCACAAAAATCATCTACTTCTTACTTGCCTCTAACAAGCCATCTATCGTTTCTCCTCGCTGCCTTTACTTTCACTTCAAATATATTATTTTAAAATACAACACCGTTGGTTATATAGTCTTGCACCTCTCTCCTGCTCACAATCTTGTTGGATCCATTATTTCCACAGTCCCTTGCTAACCTTCATGTAACTTGGCTTACATGCTTTCTTCTCTACTGATCTCATCTACTGTGAATGAAAGAACCACCACAGCTCTCTCTCCTTAAGTCCCCACAGCGTATGCAGTGCTGCTATGAAGCAGCACTTGGAGAGCTGAAAGGCTTTCTGACAATAACGCATTGCGAGGCTCCTATGGCTGACAACAGGACAAAAGAAAAACTGCTTCATAAAAAGTCATGAAAATTACCGTTATCACTCGAAATAATTATACTGTCAATACAACCTAAAAGAGACAGGTCTTTCAGGGGCCCGATCATGCTCTTAACACAAGTTTACAGAGCGGCTTCAGGCTCTAGTTTAGCTAAGTTCTGTTTCTAACAGGTATACTGCATGATTAAACATTCATCAGCAGCTGAACAAACCCACTATTGAAAAGATGCAGTAACAAGGGGACAGCGATTCCCCTAAAGCCATAGGAAGAGGTCTCATCGGTTACCCAGTAGCAGCGCCTCTTTGACTCATAACTGACTCCAGCTCATCCAAGAAAATTGTGGAAGGAGCATGGTACCGGGCAAGCTCGAATAGCACCTGTTGGAGAGAGAAGTGACAGAACAGATTAAAAGAAAACTAACAGAAAAAGGCATTAAGGGCCACTGACACAAAAGATAAGTAACAATACCCACGTTCCAGAACTTCTAGGACAAAAAGGGATATACGCTGGGAAACGGCTCAGGGTTGGCGGAGGGTCCCTGAATCCTCTCAGGTTCTGAAGGGTTTACAAAGGAGAGATAAAGACCACAGGCACATAATCCTGTCTTTATATGTAAATCTTTCTGTCTAAATCCTATCAGAGTACCCTGAGAATAATGGGATAGAAGAAAATGATCCATCAGAGGATTCTGGGAACTCCTAAATTGTTATCAGAGATTAAACATCCTTCTTCTCTTTTTTGTTGCTCCATTTGTAGTTCTTTAAATAAGGCTTTGAGGGGAAAAAAAAAAAATCACTGAACCGTAATGAAAGAAAATGGACTGATTCTCTTGATAAGAATTAAGTGGTTCTTTTGTTTTGCCAGGTGAAAACAAATATAAACTGTTGAAATAATCAGGGCTAGATTAAAAAAAAGAATATTAAGCTGACACAAAATCTGGGCCTGCCATTTCAAAAAAGAAGTTTTATCTACTTTTGTTGTAAACATGAAGAGACTCAGACTAACAATAAGAACATATTATCTATTGTTCTTCAGTGAGGTGTCATTTGACTTTCAAAATAAATATAGCTAACAGTATCCATTGACCCAGCACTTTTACCCTGAACTCTGAAACCCCCACATTTAAAAAGGTATACATGCTTTTTCTACACTTTGTATATGAAGTACAGGATTTATATTATTTGCCTAGAGTTACAAGTAGTCTACGATCAGTGTTGTAACTAGTAGTGTCTGCGGTAGCAGAAGTTTATGATTAAGTAGAACGCTGGATTATATAATAATCTTGCTACTTGAGCAGCAAGATTATTTCCAAGATGGTTGCTGATACAATATCAGTTTTGTTTGTTCATGTTATCAATGCTCTCACGTGAAAGTTCACCGTTTACAATTTTATTACAAATTTAAAATATAAATTCACCCTAATGCAGCTAAGAACTGAGGGGAAAAAAGCCCCAAGTGGACGCTCTTCCAAAAGAGAACAAAAACCACGTATACTTCACACAACTTCAGAAGACCCACGCACCAGCCTCAGGTCATTTCAGGATATAACTGCATGGAATACTTCTCTTAGAGCTGTCTAGAGCCACAATCCTATTTCATTTCTGGATTCCGCCAAAACTCAACTAAGGGTGAAATACTACAGATTCAATGTCAACGCAAACGCTGCGGCACGTTCACAAAACCCTTTTGGACTGTGCTGTGACACAAAGCAAACTGTCCCATCCCTTCTCCTGACAGGAGGCAAACTTCCAGGAAGTTACTGAGACAGATGCCAGGAGGATCAATAACACAGGAAGTGAATGTATCTTCTGTCAGAAGAAAAATATGCCATTTGAAAGGACAAAGGACACAAGAAGAAAAATGATGTCACAGACATTGCCTACATTTGAAGGGATATTTTAAAGTACCAACAATGCTTGTCATGCCATTTTCCAAGTGCAATCCATCATGATTACTCATTTTCGAGAGCTTTGTATCTTTCTGAAGTATATCCTAACAGATGAGTGTAAAGGAAGGCTAAAAGCCCATTGATTTCTTACACTGAAATGGTGGGGATTATTGAGAAATTAGGAGGAGCATCTCAGGACGAGGATGCTAGGCCTGAAATCCATCGCACGGTGACCTAGACTTTTTTTGTACGACAGCTGAACCAGGCAAGATACTTGCCAGTCTATGTGCAAAAATGCATTTACCTACTTGCCAGCAAACTACCTACCTTAAAACAGCATTATATGTGGGTTTGACTGTAAGATCATTGTGATAAGGGGATTCTTTACCAATTCCGTGTCCTACTGACTATGAATAGTAGCGAATTTGAAAACTTACATAATAGGTACATTTTCCTAGGGAACCTATAAGCCAACTCTTGCAGAAAGGATGTGAAGCACTTTGAAGGGGTCACTAAGCAAATGCCATTTCATTTAGACATTCTGCTTGCCTGTCCCTTATCAGTGGGTCAAAAAATCTTTGATGGCTTTGGGATATCTGCTTCAGCTTGCGTTACAGAACAAAACTTCCACTGCAAGAATCCAGCGTGATGCTTCTGCAGAAGCGATGTTACTCCAGTGTTAAGAAATAGATAGAGTCACATGCTTTGTCCAAGATGACAGAGAGTACTGGAGGAATACCTATTTTCCAGTTCTCTGCTCAGTTCATCTGAAAATTCTAGTTCTTTAAGTGGGAACGTGATGTTTTTGTTAGAGTATAATGATAAAGATAGTTCTTACCCGGACAAGTTTTTCTGAATCACCCCTCCATTTGCTGACGATAGTGGATGCTGATATGTTGAAAAACGTTGTATTGCATTCAGTGGCAACAGCCTTAGCAAGCAAAGTTTTTCCAGTACCTACAAACAATAGCATTGAAGAAATTCACTCTCCAAAGAAATACAATGCAAATATCTGAATTAATTCCTTTCTTCCTACAGTCCGTCAGATATGAGCACGGAAAGAAACCGAAGTCCTTCCAGGACGGTCTGGAGAAACTCAGGTAATGCAGCACTGCAAATGCAGTGACACGTGTGTTCCCCCAGTTCCGAAGTACTGCATGCTGAAATGGTCAGAGTCCTGCGGAAAATACATCAAAGCATTCACAAGGGCACATGGAGTTTACTGCAGTGGCAGCCTTTGCAACCTGTCTCAGGCAGTACTTGTGGGCTGTGCCCTGTCCCCTCTGAGCCACACTTGTGCCGTGGCAATGCTTCATTCCTTGCGTCCAAGTGGAGCAGAGGGAGTGATGAGCTGGGCTGACATGGAAAACATCCAGCTAGCACAGCAAAGGACAGAAGCTCCATCCTATTTCCAAAACAATCCCTAAACACAGAAGAGAAAGCAAGGACATTTTCCTTAAGAAGGTGAGTTCGAGTCAAATTTATTCACATTCTAGAAGATCAAGTCAAGCCAAACTTGATTAACGTGGTCCAAGCTGAGTAACAACAGAAATACAACATGAAGTCTCACTCCTCTGAATGGTTAGTATAAGTAATGTTTTTTGGAAGATTCAGGTGTAGAAATAGTCTAGGATTGTGCGAAAGGTAAATGGGACAGGTTTGAGAGCAATGAGAGACAGATTTAATCATCCAAAACGGTCTCCTTACAGAACATGTTCTTAGTGATACTTTAATACATTTGATTGGCACCAATAACTTATTTGTAGGACAAAACAGAAGTAGTGATAAGCAAATGGATATGGTATAAAGCTCTTCATACCTGGTGGTCCATACAGCAATAATCCTTTCCAAGGAGAGAGAATGCCTGTAAACAGTTGTGGGTACTGCGGAAACAAAAAAGTAATTCAGGCATTAAACGTATCATCTATTCGAAATAGAAGGGATTTCAACCCCTATCCCCACCGCCTCTAATGCATTCAGAAAACCTAAGAAAACCAAAGGGAGGAAAACAAACAAACAAAACCAACATAACACATACTCTGAATACCGAGAAGAATACTATATTTACCAGATTAAATCTGTTTTAAATTATTTTTTCAAATGCAACTGCTTTGCTATTCTCTTCTGTAAGTCATTCTCCTTTGAAATGGTATAGGCCAAATCCAGCACCTTCTATATAGCCGAGGTGGCAAAGAACAGTACCCAAAAGTTGCAATTTTAATATGAAAGGCCATTTTCCTACAGGAGAATCTGTATGACGTTATCAAATGAAACCCTGAATGAAAGAGGAACTGTCTACAAAAGCACAGAAATAGTGAGAATTCAAGAACATCGTTGTATTTACAGGGAAAACGCGAGGAAGCCCAACAGTGGTTTTCTCAAATCTATTTTGAGCCTTACCCTTATGGGATAAACGACTGCTTCCTTGACTAGCCTTTTGGCTGCGTCCAGTCCAATAATATCATCCCACTTCACATTTAGATTATGGAGATAAATGTCCTGCAACATATATTGCATCCTGTTAGTAAAAATTATATTTTCCTGCACTCGGATAACCACCCCGGCAAAGTAAATCCACTTAGTTATAAAGCAATAGTGCTATTAAGTGATACAACCTGTATTATTCAACCATATGTTCAACCACATTGGCTCACAAGAAGAAAGCATGCATAGTGACCGTTTCCACACTGCTACTGTGCCTTGCTTTCCCAGAAGCCCATGGTTTCGCTGAACACATATACACTGCCAAATGTTTATGCTGACCAGATCTGGACCAGATTTGTTATCTCCAGCAGTGACCAACTACCATATGAACAGCTATAGTTATATGAAGGTTTACCAGGCCTAGGATTTTGTCTCTGATAGTGGCAAGTATTGGATGTTTAAAGAAAAAGCCCAAGCAGTAGCAGAGATACGCTGATACTTCTATGCATCCAGCTTCCGGAAATCTGCAACTTAGGGACTTTGGTAGCTAAAAACAGTATCCTTGTCTTTGAGTTCAAGCACCCTTTGTCATTCATTCTTCAGTGAATTTTTCTAACCTCTTTTTGAACACGCTTATGCTGTAGCCGTGAGTTCCACAGTTTAATCACGTGCTGTGTGAAAAAGTACTTTTGTTTGTTTCGAACTTGCAGCTCAACAATTTGATGGCTGCACCTACCTCCTGCGTTATAAGTAATAGTGAAAATTGCTCTCTGTTTACTCCACGCTAGGCAAGATTATCTATACTGCAGGAAAAGGTGTGAGAAGTTCTATAGCGGGAGGAATGTTTTCCCCTAAGCATCTCTCAAAAGGTAGTTGGTAATTAGTCTATGCTCTGAAGCACTGACTCAATTAATTTCATTTAATTCCTCAAACTACCCAGATCTTCTATGCATCTTTCAATTTGTCTCAGTAATATTTTGTAGCTTTGCGTTCCAGAGACTAATTGTTCTGCAGAAAAGATCATATCCTCAATACAAATACTTGGGATAAATTCAACTCTTCAATAAAAGCAGGCAGTCCCCAGAGACTGAAGAAAAATTATGCGCTTGTATCCAAGGGGAAAATCTGATTTAATACAATTAAAAAAATTATTTATATACGGTAGGTTACACTTTCCCTTTCTATTAACAGCAAATTAAGATGAATCAGATTTGTGATACTAAGTAGAGACTTCCATAAGTGTTTCCAAATTAAATTAGATTATGTGGTGCAATAGATATCACATGCTATTTATTTTTATTGATTTACAGAGTGATAATTACCATAGCAACTAGGAACATAATAGCACAATTTAAAAAAGCTTTCCATAAAAAAAGGCTAAAGCATCCCTATTGCTTTTTTCTAAAATAGCAGTAAGAATAACACTATTTTACACCTTCACCATAAATTAAAAAACAGACAAGAATTGAAATGAATGAAAATCTTGTTACTTCAAGGTTGGAAATTTGTTGGACTTCATTTCTACTAAGCTGCAAATGCAAAATTTTCAGATCAAGAATTTGGGTCATATATACATATATTACAACTATAAAACCAACCAGCAAAAGTCTTCCATACTATTTGAACGGCTGATTTTAAGTGTATGGGAGCAATGGCTGATACCACTTTGGCACTTTTCTGATGCTTATATTCAGAAAGAGTCACAACACTACCAAATATTGTGATACTAGGAAGCCTTTTGGCTAAGTCCTCAGCAGGGCTTGGGAGGCGATGCACGCAAAGCATTTGCCTGCTTTGTAGCTAGGCTGATCTTGCCAGCAGCCCGCAACCTGTTTGCTGGGACTGCACCTCCACCGGCGAGTGAAATGAAACGGTGCTGACGATGTTGGGATTCCCTCAGCTGCCCATCCCAGAAGAATCCCTGCTCTCCGCCGGGATACGCAGACCGTTACTGATAACATCCTGCAGCGCCTGGGCTGGGGAGAAGGAAGGGCGCTACTAGCAGAGCCTGCAGGAATAGCATGCCTCAGCCGTGCCAAGGGAGAAATGACAAAGAGTCCGGATCATGCCGACAGCACAAAGCACGGCACAGGACTAGCATTATAAACAACACGGGAATATCAGTGTCTAATAATTCTGGTACATGGTATCTAGTAGGTACATTCAGAATCAAGTTATTGCCAGGATACTGGCACACCGCTCACACCGAACGCAGCACATTTGCGCTGAATGGGAACTGCACTCACAGCGTTGAATTAAGGCCTTTGCCACCATTTGGTCACAGTTAAATAACACATTTAAATCTCTTTTCAGTGAACTTAGGTACATTTCCTGCAGCAAGAATAAAGGGAAGAGCTGTGATAGTCTAACAGGTACAGCATGATTAGATTGCATGGTCCACATTAGAAAGGAAAGGTTCTTAATTATTTCCTTCCATTGGATATCAGGAAGAAACATTGTTACGTGCAAAGAAAAGAATGACTTGCAGGGAGTTGCACGGGGGCGGGGGGGAAGGCTTGTTCCTCCAAGAATAAGCACTGTCAATGACAGCAAGAAGGAACAAACAGCATTTTCAGATGACAAAAATAACCAAGATCTCTATACAACTGCAAAGGAGGTCCAGTCTTACTTTGCTTATAACCGTCGCAAGTTCTCTCATCTCACCAGTCATGCCAATAAAAGCACTAAGAGGTTTTAATAATCGTTCCTAAAAAAGACAAAAATAAGTACTTAGCCAAAGTTCAATTAATTTAAATGGAACACAAACTGTGAAATAGTTTCCCAAAACTGATATATCATAATAATATCCACTTTTAAAGCTGTAAAGATATGGGTATAAGAATAACATGTATTAAGTATTTTGAAATAAGTCATATTTGCAGTAACTTCATTTTTGCAGAATAAGGTTTAAAAACCTTTATCTTTCCATATTGTAGTCTCCTATATTTAAGAATGATAGAATCGAAGCCTGAATTAACATTACAATGAGTAGCTCTCTTACTGCCCAAGTAGTCCTAAATACACCCTATGTAGATTAAAAGCAGTGAAAAATGTAAATATGGGTCACCACGTTGCCACATACTCCGTTTTGAAAATCTCTTCAAGTGGACAGACAGACTGACATTGAGTAAGCTGGACGCACCGTCGGGAAGTTGTGGCTTGTGTCAAGGAGTGATTAATTTACTTAGAATTTCTATCCCAGCTCTCTAAACTGTGGTCCTGACTCAGCTGAGGTGAATGCTAACTGACATACTGAATTTGGTGGAACCAGAATTTCACCCAGACAAGTTTCTGTGGGTTTCTGCAAATTGAGTAGTTTGTGAATCGTAAGGTGTAATTTGTATTTGCTGTCTACTTCCATGTTCAAAGAGCAAACAAGTCAGACCACTATCAGGTACAACTGTCCACTGGAAAGGGAAACACACTACCAGGAACCAAGCCCTTCTTTAGCACTTGGGAACCAAGACAAGATTATTACAGTATTTTATTTTGTTCCTGGTTGTATAACTGACGTTCATGCTAACTGGATAGAAAGATGAATAGAAACACTTACTGATGGATCTGGATCACAATTAAGACTGCTGAAGGCTATTTCATTTGATGATACTTTGATAGCATCTTGGATCATCCCACGGAAGTCAACTATTTGGCCCTTAAGGAGAAAATAACGTTGTGATAAGCTTTTCCAGGACGGTAGCTCTATTGCTAAAAAGGCCCTGGGCCAAATTTTACTTACTATTTCTGTGTATAGTTCCCCTGTCTGCCCATACAGTCCTAAACGTGGCAAACACTGACCACAGAATCAGCGGTAGCCATGGGAAAAGAATGCACTTCTCTTCACATTCAGTGCAACAATTTAACTGCAAAATCTCTTATCGTCTCATTCAGGAATTTGAGCTCTATCTTCCACTTTAACTATAACCATTGGGCTTTAAGAACAAAAAGACTGTTCCTTCTTGTGTATGTTTGAAATATTATTTATTGCAAGCAGAGCCTCCTAATTTTTTGCCTTGGGCAAAAAATTACTGCCCAAATCAGATAAAATTAACCCTTCAGCTAATTACACAGCAACATTTTTTACAAAAACATATACAAAAAGCTCACGTCAGATATTTGTGAACAAATATTTTCTTTTTCTACATACACATTCCTGTTATAAATTACATATTAGGTTTCTACCAACCCTCCTTGGGTGAGTGCTTTCTCCTCCTCCAGTTTTGTTGATTGCTGAGATGCTTAAGCCGAAGTCGGATTGCTCCAGAGTACTGTCATTATTCTAAAGAAAAATCAATTTTAAAACAGATGCGTTGCCAAGTAGATGAGCTGCAGATATCATCCCATTATAGGTATCATCCCACCTCCTTATACATGCCCAGATGAACTGCTTCATCACACAGAACTCGCAACAGTAATCTTGTATTAGTCAAGCACCGTTGCGCAGTTTGCTGGACTTCAGTTCATCTGCCTGCCGACAGCAACGCTGACAGTCATAGCTCTAAAGCTCAGCATTCAGTTATTTCATTTGCAGAACTTCCACCTTAAGTTGCAGAAATCTGCATCTTACTCAGCAGTGAGAAGAAACTATGCGCTAATGGACAGCGGAAACGACAGAAAAGTATGAGGCACAGTACAGCTGCTTAGACAGAAACAAGGAGACACTTTAGCATTGTAAATTACTCTGACATTCACTTCAAAGCAGTTACTGCTGTAGTGTCCAAGACCTATATTAAAACAAACAAAAACAAAAAAAACCTGGTCAAACACGAGATCCAGCCCCACAAAGAAATTGGGCAAAGACCTTAAAAAAAAAAAAAAAAAAAAAAAGCTCTCCCTCATCCAGTTCCTCAAGAGCTGTAACAAAATGCCTTGCTTCCCCACCAATCTGCTGTTCCTGCTCCCCCCAATTTAAAGGAGGGTAATAAACTAGTTTTCTCAGCAGTCTTATTGTAATGAGACTCACAAAACTGAAAATTAGAGCCAAATTAGTCCCTCAAGCTCAAACACCTTATGCACTGTGAAGATGCTTCACCTCACACCAGGCTTACTACCTGGTTTGTTTTTCCTGCTTTCTGGCACTAAAGGATCAATCCTTAAATCCACTGAGGGTAGTGGAAAGACTCCTGCTGATTTCAGTGCATGCTGGATAATAGGAATTCCTCTGCCTTTCCTCTAAATTTGGTGCATGACAGGCTCCCCAACTCACAGCCAGAAACCATCTTCTGGAGTCTTGCATCTGTTACGCCTAAATTCTGTGAACAGTAAAACCCATTAGTTACACAATCACACACTGTGTAACTCGCATCCTCTCACTGGCTGTAGCCACTCAGAATAAAATCCCATTAATTGCAGCTGCAATACTGTCACGATAAAATACATGATACCTGCTTGGGGCTCTCCTTGGGGGACGATTTACGTTCTGTTGTGCTCCCAGGTGAAGTTTTTGACAACGGTCGCTGCACTGTCTGATGTTTGATCCTTGGGAGATTCTGGGAAGAGCTTGCTGCCCTACAATACAAAAAAACATGTCCTGAAAGCATTTTGGGGCCAATTTCGCTTTGCTTGAAGTTAAGGCATTGATTTCAGTCACAGCAAACTCCAAAGCTCATTGCTTTCAAACGCTCCACCCTACCCGCAGCGCAGAAACTTCAGCAAATTGCCTGCATCTCCATTTGGGAAAAATCTCTTTACTTACTTCTCAAAGACACAGGAAAATTCACCATGTGGTCAGCAGCACGGTTCTAGGCTAGTTTAGGCAAGTCTAGGATTCCTAGAGTATCACAGCGTTATTTTAACTACATTGCATGCTGCTACTGGAGGAAAATTCTCTGTCCAGAAAATGCCCCACTCATTTCTCTTACCTTCTTGGCTTTCCTCCAGTTCTCAGCTGCTGTTTATTTTCTGCTGTGGCAAAATTAATATTGAGATGGAAAATAATTAAGAATATAAAAAAGGACAACTTGGTTATTTTCCTTTTAAAAATATATTTGAGCATATATTAAGGGACCTTGGAAACATGCAGAGACGGGACCAGCATGATTATAAGCAATTCAAGCCTGCAAAAATGTTTTGAAAACAGAACCGATATTGGAGAGTTTTCAGAGTTCAGGCTTGTTAAATGCTTAAACCCATTCAAGTCTTTGGTTTCTCTTCTTATATTTTAAAACAAATGTCATTTTCGCAGTAAAATGGACCCTACCACAAATCAGACCAAGCACAACAGACTAATTTCATATATTGCACAGAATGATTATTTAATGCTAATAACTTTTCCCTTACCAAATTAGGAAATAAAGAATTTGCCTCACTCTTAGTAAATTTATCATGTTCAACATAGCAGGATAGCGTAAATGTCACATTGCAATCGTGGTTATCAAACTTCATTTTTTTCGCTGATATAAATCATTGGAGAAAATTTCTGTCAAAGTAAAGCTTTTTCACAAAACGTCAAATTCATGGTTAACTCCAAAGCCCAGACCTGAACTCATAAACATGAGGCTTTGTGTTAAACTAGCATATGCCTTGTTGCTCCAAAATACATCTCCCATCAGTGTTCTCCGCACAACAGTCTTGCACCCAAATTCTCATACGCCTACATAAAATAGTATTTCCCAAACAGCTGATTCACTGTAAGTGCTTGGGGACATGGGATACTTATAGGCAGCAGGCCCTATGCGTGAAATTCTTAACCCTGGGCAGTACATCTACGGTGCAAACTGTAATTCGGCACAGAAGTAAC
Source organism: Struthio camelus (assembly GCF_040807025.1). Lineage (NCBI taxonomy): Eukaryota > Metazoa > Chordata > Aves > Struthioniformes > Struthionidae > Struthio > Struthio camelus. The sequence goes on along the minus strand of NC_090981.1, from coordinate 65,453,512 downwards.
CAAGCTGGTTCCAGAGGACTTGCCTAGAGCGTTACAAAGAGTTTACAGGAAGGTGCACCGCTCTAATCATTTTGTTTGGCATGCTTATACCCCCATTTGATGGTGGAGACGCTTTACAGCAGGCCACAAGCTACCTGGCAGTAGCTTCATAGCGAGAGGTGCACAGGAGAGAGGCTGCTTGTGTTTCAGCAAAAGAGGAAGCTACATCCCAGCCAGCATGGTAGCAGCTTGAGTAACAGCGGAGTACCAGTGTCTGTGTAATTTTACTGACTGAAAAACGTGACCAAGAGCTTGTAAGCACCTAAGAGATTTAGGGGACTTTTGGGGATTGCCCACTTGGATCTAAGCTCCATTTTGATGGATCCAGCCTTGGCTACCGCTCAGTTGGAGAATATTAGCCTAAGTATAATGTAATGAATGCTTTGTAATACATTTTCCCTCTTGATTCATAATGAATCTCTTGGTTTATGTGCTGCAGGGCTCCTCCTCTTTATATTGACAGCAATCAATGGGCTCTGGCGGTAAATCTCTTTCATGGAGACGTTGTTTGCTTCTAGCTACTACTGATCTTCTACGTAACAGTGAACGTCATAATGACTAACGGCTTTAGTGGTTTTCAAAATCATTTCACCTACATAGGCAATTTAGTTATATTTATATAATGTTTCATTTACCTGGGATTTCAAAGTTGCTGGCAACCATATGAAACAGTGGAAAAGGCCGAGATGTTCCCTGGCCAGTCATTCCTCTCCCTAATTATTATCTCTGTCTTACAAGAAACATAGGTAAGAGTAGCTTGTGCTCTCTGCACCCTCTAAGCTCTTCATACCTGACTCCTGTACAACTGCTCTCATGGCTTCGATAAGTTACACTTCATGCTCAAGTTCAAAAACATTCAGGCTCTCAGAGTCCTACCAAAATGTTTATGTTCTGATTTGTCCTCTTCTCTGTCATTCACTTATACCTCAGACTAAGTCCTTTACTGACTTACTATTCCTACCCTATTAGGGAAAAAAGAGAGAAAATATTTATGCTATAATACTTTGCACTCACACAGCCTTTTCCAATATCAAAGTAAGAGACAGAAAAACACCATCTTCTTGTTTAGAAGAACAGAGGAAAAAAAAAGAACAGAAAGGCTGAAACCTCCCATCTCTTAAATCCTATGTCCTAAGTGCTAGGAACGTAGCTCTAACATAAACATACGAGAGTTCAAACAGTAAACACAGACACGCATGAGAAGCGCAGCAAGTATTTCAGGTAAATATACTTTTCAAGCTTAGAGAAACAAAAGCTTTCTTCTTGGAACACAGCCACATACCAGTGTCTAGGACCTTTTTAGTAATCTTAGGATATTTCTGGAATTTTACAAAGTAATAGCTTTCATATTCCATCAAAATTGTCTCAAGATCAATGTTGTCACAAACTTCAAAGCCACGTAAACCTAATTTTGTCTCTTGTTCCAAAGCATTTGCAGCATCAATATACCTGCAAAGTTCAAAAAAAGCAAAGAACATGAAACTGAGAGTCATTATTTTATTCCAATTTTTGAGGAAAAAAAAAAAACAGTGACATTAGCAAGTACATTACATTTTTAGGATGTCCACATCTCTCTATTCATTATAAACTCCATTAACCGTATTTTAAAATCCTTTGCTAACTGCTCAAATATATTTTTAACTAATAAAGGACATTTTGTTCCAGAAAATGAAATGAATTAACAAAGTAAACAGTGTTATTTAATAGTAGTTTACCTTTTTACCTTCCTCACATAGAGCCCAAAGGCCATGTTGCCCATCCACCCAACAGAGGACAGAACTACATGTTATGGGAGGTCAGACACACAAACGTAGGGCACTGTTATTTTAAAAAACATACCCTTCCTCCATTAAGTAATGCAAAATCAGAATGAGGAGATTTTTTCGACGAGCTTCTGTTCGCATCTCATCCTGTGAATTAAGAGAGAACTCTAGATCAAACGTAACATTCTCTTTATTGCTGTAAACAGCATCTAAATGTAGCCTGTGGAAACAAGCAAATTAAGACAAGAGCGTCTAAGAACTGTAAAACAACTCACCGTTAATAAACAGAAGTGGTTTTCAATGTAATTTTTCTTACGCATTATCTGGGATCCTGGATGGGCAGAAACCTTTTCCCAGAGGAAAGAAAATTACCTTGAGGTTGAAAAAATAAGTTACTTCCCTTACTGTGATTACGGCTCTCCAACATGTTCAGGCCGATAGGGATTTCGGGATAGGACTCTTATGGACCTCATGCACAGCATCTCCAAGGGCTGCGCAAGCAAACCTCGCGTGTCCCTTCCCCGCAAAACCCGTCTTCTGCGTGCTCTGAGATGGGGCGGTGGAGAACAGGTCTGGGATCTGCGTGACTACGCTGCAAAGACCAACTGGGCACTGTTGGCACCTCTCGTTTCATGTGAAATACAGAACATTTGAAGAACTGATAGCTCCGGATAATGCCAGACTCGCCCAATTTTTAAACACAGGCGTGACCAAAGTCAGGCCCCTACCTGCAGAAATTTCAGTATGGAGCCAGTGCCATAGATTTCTCCTCACAGACTTGAGAGACCACAGGTATTTGCATTTGGTTCAGTGATAAGAGCATGGCAGTGGAAAACATATCTTCGCCGTCATGCAGTTAAACTATATCTGGGGGTGCATATAGTGCTGCCATACGTGCTTCATCTCTGCAAACAGAGAAGCTCTGAGATTTTAGGGTCTCACCAGAAGTCATTACAAGGAAAGCTCTAGAAATAAGCATATCAGCTTCAGTCTGCCTCACTGGGATTTGAAGACGGGATCACAGGAGCAGCAGGTATTTTCGAACTCCCATTTAGACAAATAAACTATTTCTTCTCTCTTTTAGGATGCTGGCATCCTCAGCTCATGTAGGGGAGGCAGCATGAGCCTGAAGAACTGCCATTGATTCAGTGGATGGGGGAGAGAGGTAGTTTATAGCACCTATATTCCAGATCATATTGTACAGTAATAGGAATATAGAATCCCACTTCCACTCCTAGTTTCCACTCCTCTTACCCGACTCAGACAGTGACTGCATCCCTCCCTCAGAAAAAGCCTAGCCCAAGTGTTAGAAAGTGGCATCTGTGGGAGACAAACCCACGAATCTTTGGCCTCTTCATACTGGACACTGAGCTTCAGCCTCTGTAGCAATGACTTCCGCTCTCCGCAAGTTCTTGGCACACAAACAAGACAAAGAACTACTACTGATTAAAGCAATAACTTAGGTTTTTAAGGACCCAAAGATGCGTTAAAGGGATATTCATACACAATCGCTCTATTCTTTCCGGCCTCTTGGAACGCGGCTTCATTATAGCAAACTGCAGAAAGGGTGCTTTTGGGTGGTGGAGCATACCGCAAAAGCAGCCTACCTCTTCACTGTGCCTTTCCTTTGTCAGCTCAGACGCGTCTGCTCCTTCTGCACTGCACGCAGCAGCGGACACCACAGAGCATTCTCCTGCTAATTTTCACACTAGCTGATTGTGCTATCTCAAGTGTTTTATTTTGAGACTAGTGTTTACCCCTGTGCCTGCTAATCTGTAAAAAGTACTGGGTAGAGCAGGGAAAGGGTCTTCCAGTATCGCAGATTTTTTTTTTCCCCTGGGATGTTTGCTTCAGACATGGGGCCATCTAGTGACACAATTAGGAAAGGGCTGGGCCTTTGCTTTTAACAACGTTTCCTGGGATTTTTTTGTGTATTTCTGTTTCATATATTAACAAAAAGACTGGTAAAGTCTTCATTCTGGTTTTCTAGAAAACAGAATCCAACTCTCCGGGAAAAAGGGAAGAAACTATACCCCCCCCGCCTTTGCTACTTTTTACCGTCTTGATAAAATTAAACAACCATTCTGTTTCCCTATCCTAAGTGAGCTGCAACACCACCTGCCTGCCAGAAGTGGTACAAAGATGATTTTTATAAAGCATTTGGAGGATGAAGAATGCTCTGTAAATGACCAGTAGATGAATATTTTTTGAATGAACTAGACCAGTTCCAAAGAGGTGCTGCAAGAAGAAACGGACAAATTCTGTCAACAGTCGCAAGCAAATGAAAAACCAAAGACAAAACGCTGGTGCTCTGGGATGAAAGGATCTTCCCCCTCCCGTTCTTCTGACTGTTGTTGGTATTTGGAAAACAGATTTTGCATTGTCGCCCTTCTACTGTTTCTCTTGCATGACTTGAATCTTCTGAGCCCGAGTCTGAGGGGCGAGAGAGAAGCTGGAGTCACCACTTGTTGCGAAAGCCACCTGTACAATCTTTTAAACGCGATTGCTCACGCTGATTTATCTGGAGCAAAACTGCTGTTGTGTTTGCCCACATATCAAAAGGCAAGATCACAGCTGTCTCTGAATATTCAAAAAACAGTACGAAAACACAGTGGTTGCCACAGAAGACAAACATATCAAGTGTTTACTGTTTGAGTATTTTCTGCAGCACTCTGATGAGAGAGGAATTATATTTGTCTGATGAACTGGCAGCCCTCACAATCGGCGCTTGGAAGACTCTTTGAAAATAACCTGTATTCTGGTGCGTCCTTTGCCATTAATCCCACTAGGTTACTTCTGCTATCCCTAGAGGCATTTTAAATTCCAGTATAGGCAGGCATACAGTAATCAGCAGCATCTCAAATGCTCCTTTAGGTAGAGACTTGCCTTGAGCAGCATAGGATAACACAGCATGGGCAACCTCCTTCAACCGTAACGTATTAATGGTCTTGTTGTTGGGTTGACTGACCAGAAGCAAAAAATGAACTTTTATATCCAAAAAAGCACCCAACTGAGCACCATCTAAAAATGGGAGGATAGTTCAGACTGAGTGGGCCTTTCTACCTTTATCTTGTGTTAATAAGAATGCAAACACTGATGGTTAATTTAGAGGCGCAGACATCCGTCCAAAGAAAATTAACCGAGCCATCAAATCAGCTGATCAACTGACAGTAACTTGCATCAGATTGGATCTGAAAAACGGAATAGAGATATCAGAATCTCTGGTCGCAGTTCCATGAAGTTTCTGTAAATCAAAGAGAATTTAAGGACCTTTCAACAGGTAACTGTTATCAGGTCAGAGATCTTCTGAGTCACTTGTGCATGGAAGATGGCTTTTCTGACCAGTCCCACAAAGTCACCTCTCCCTGTTTTTCACCAGTCTTATTCTACCACGTGCCCATGCCTTCTGCACATGTCAGTGCCATCAGCAACCTCAGCTGACCACTTAAACAGCTCCCTGCCCATTCCCTTAGGGATCCTCCTCACTCCAAATACTTCCACAATACAGCCTGTCTGCCAAAGTAGAGACAGATACTAAAACCGCACAGGACTTCAGCCATGTTTGCAGAGGAAACGGTAAATCTTATATTGCATGAAAAAAAAAAAAAAATAGGAGCACTTACCAGTACAAAGTTACTTAAAATTCAGTTTAGCTTTATAGTGATTTAGCCTTCCTGTTTAATTAGTACTTAGAATTGCATGTTGTTTATAGCCACTGGTACTTCCATAGATGTTTAAGTGTTTAAAGTTTAATAAGCTTCCATTCTTGAGCAAAAAAGTATGTAATTAAATTTTCAATTACTATAGGGGATTTTTGGGTCCATGCAATTAATAAAAGCTTAAGGCACTTAAGTATGATCTTGTTTTAAAAGCTAACTAGTTGAGCAGTTAGCTAATTAGCTACAACAGTCGCAGTGTATTTTATTTATTTCTAGCTTAACAAAATAGAGTGGCATGTACTACTTTCTTTGCAGTCATTTAAAATTAAACTCTACTAGAGTCATGCATCTTTAACTGCAATTGTTCATTTAGTCATTTCCCTACCTTTTACTAAAATGGATTTACATTATAAATCAGCCTAGTCTCTTGTGTAATCCCATCAAATTAATGAAGCTACTAAAGGATTAATTTAACCCTATAATGTTTCATTATTATTTGACCTTATATTTCTGCATTAATGTGTATGACTGCATAGAGAAAGAACAGACTTACAAGGTAATTTACGGTCTAAGAAGTTTAGAGATGACAACTAGATCACTATAACTTTGTGCCCTTCTACATCCAGCGGGGGCAACAAATAAGACAAGAGTTCAGTAGGATCCGTGATCAAGAATTCAGACGAGAGGTAAGCGGCCAGCTCCATAATCATACAAGAAAAGACGGAATCATACCCAAAAGGATAAAGTGACAGCTGCACAGGCAACCATACTTTCGACATGTCCCAACTTCTAAGTCTTGACCTCACAACCTGAAATATTCTGTTGGGACACACAAGCTTTTAAACGAAAAGTGTAGGAAAACAGTGTAGCCAACAGTTGCATTCCATTTTTTGTCAACATGGGATACAATGGTGCTAGCACAACCAATCCCTTTTTAAGCTGCAAGACTAACGTAACAGGCCAAACTTATAGCCAGAATGGTGATATAGCAGAATGGTGTCCACTGTGGACAATATGGTGTTTAGATGGAAATTAATCTTTTCTAGCTGCTCCTATTTTCTCTCCCTACAGAAGGTAAAAATGATGTTGCTGTTACAGAAGCAGAACGGGGCGCTGGGATGAAGAGTGAGAGCAAGCAGGAGGACTTGCTTCGAATAGTTTCCTTCTCTCTTTTTCCTTTGGGATCCCAGGATGACTGCCAAGCACGGTGTTCCTAGAGAGTAAGCTGCCACACTCGCACCACATGCCAGGCCGCAGAGAGTAGCTGAGAGACCATGAACTTGCCTGCTTTTCTTCCTCCACCTCCCCATATCTCCCCCCCCAGCTCTTTGCATGTCATAGTTGTAGTTTTGCCAGGCTTTTTAGAAGACTGAGGTTCAATTATTGTTTGGCTTCTTGACAATGTTTTCTGAGAAACATAAGCAGAGAAGGGAAATGGTAATTTTTAAACAACGTATAACTTGGCTAGGATTGAATAGAATTTCACAGCACAAAGCAGAGGCGCTTCTTCAGTCTCTTCACTCTTCCAGATTATACAAGCCTACTGCAAACAATAGAGCTGGCAAAGTTTCTCAAGAGGGATTACAAATAGCTTTCATAATTAAAAACATACAGCAATCTAAGTACAGAAGTTATAGCTGTCCTAGTACTAACCCTGAGATGCATTCAAGAGGTGTTACATCTAAAATCTAAAGACTGTTTACAATTTGAGCTTGGTGCATTGAAAGTAGGATATCTGATTTCCTCAACTAATCCAATAGCTATACATTGTATTTCATTAACTTATGTTCCAGCAGTATGGCCTCTCCACCAGTGCCATTCACAGATTCTAGTATCTCCTCGTTTTTACGACAAACTTTCCTGAAGCCAGGTTTTACATTGCCAAGACTTCACTAATTTGAAGTGATATGCATTGTGAAAAATACATAAAAATGAATAAACATAATATATGGTGAGTTATTAAACAACAGACTTTAAGGATGCTGAATTTGTTCACCAAATTTACAAGTGAATTAATAAGCATTAACTCTCCCACTCATTTGTGTGAATTAGCAAAGCTCTACTGCAGTTTACGCTAACGTTGCTTTCAGAGAGTGACTTACAGAACAAACAAAGGAAACATTTAACAATTAAAACCATTGAAACATCTCAGAAAATATATTTAATCGATTCGAAAACTACAATGAGCAGCTGTGAACAGCTACAGAAATTGTGCTACATAAATGCATCATTACAATTTTTTATGGTGAAACCTTTTTGAAATAAATAGCCCTTCCTTTTTCCATTGGAGGCCTTGGATCAGGACTCCCTGTTCTTTTTTTCCAGCAAACAAGCCTCTTTCACCCTTCCCAGGGCACATTTCACTTCTCTTCTCTCCCAAATCTAGAGCCAATGATTTCCTAGTACGTACACACATGCATACGCCTCATGTCCTCCGGGCAGTGCTGCCTGGGCACCAGTGCCTTGAGCCAAAGGGAAGGCAGCCTGGAGGTGCTCCAGCTGGGGCTCACCCAGAGCTTGTCCCTCAGGGACACAGAGCTGGGATGCCCTTTCTCCCCCTCCTCCCTCCTTTCCACGGCAGTTGCAGGTTGCTAACCTAACCCTCTGCCATAATTCACCAAAGCCAGCTGAGACAAGCAAGAGGCACAACTCTGGAGAATCCCAGTAGGCCTCTAAAAAGTGCTGCTTTCGCATGTTTCCACCTCAGATGCATCCTTCGCATTACCATCCTCCCCAGTTTGAGAAGCAATATCTTGGATACCATACTCGTTTCCAGCTGGAACGTGAAGTTCAAAGGAGAGGTAAAGCGCATAGCCCCTCATTCGCCTGCTCCAAGCACGAGTTATCACTGAAAGCAATCTGCCTGCTCCCCTCCCTTTCGTCTTTGACCCCAGCTACCCAGTTTGGCCGTTATCTTGCCTCAAAGCTGAAAATCCTGCAGCTAAATGGTAAGTCTGAGCACGAGTCTAACAGAAAACTAACGTCTGTGCGTTGTGTCGGGGGGTGGGTGGGTGTGCGTGTGGACGCGCGACATCAGTTCAACAAACGAATCCAGCTCAAGCAAATACAATCTTTCAATATCAACAAACCTTCATATATTTCAGTCATTACAATTAAATAGCTGGAATTGGACTAAGAATTGTTCTACTGGAATGAGGGTGCTCATTACCGACGGTGTTTTTTTTTTTTTTTAAAAACACTTTTCCCAAAACTGGTAGAAAACAATAACCTCCAGTCTGCATCCTATAGAAGAAATCAATGGAAAGATGTAATACAGATGAGAACAGGATTGGGGACCAGGAATTCCAGAAATTATTTAGTGCTACAAATAAAAGACAGAGTAGCCTAACTTTTCAGACACTGCTTACAGGAATAATGGAATTCAGAAATCAGAAATTAAGTACCCACGGTCCATCCACAGAAAGTAAGAAACCTTAGAACAAGAATCAAAAAATCCATTCCCCTTGGCTAGTTCCAGGTTGTTCCTTAGTCACTGGCTAAAGCTTCACTAAAGTGGGCTCCAAATTTGTGGACCTCTGAAGAATTTGACCTCCCATTGCTTCATAGCCAAAATGGAAAATCTGATCTTCACATCCATTCCCTCAAAGGGCTACAGAGAGATCAGTTTACAAAACCCACCAAAACTTGGTGATACGGCTTAGGGGGGAGGGGAAGAATTCGCAGGTCCCAGGTCCCACAACCATGTCTACATTTAATAGTCAAAAACAGCCCCGGGACCAGGGCCACCCAAATCCTCATTAGTTATCTAAGGGTGACAAAACTCTTTTTCTCCTTTCTTTCTAGCCCTGGGAGTCCTATCTGCCGTTTGCACATCAAAGCCATTTCAATTGGCCACCTTCGGGCATCGTTCTCAGTGGCTGGGGGGATCTAAACACCCCTTAGGGCTCAAGGAGGGACTAACCCGGAGCCTCCCCTTCGTAGGCGAGTATATTATCTACTAATCTAGGAGGCAGAACCGCCTCCCAACGACTCCAAATACACTTGGCAAGGAACCCCGTCCTACTCATGCCTAGCAGGGACAGGGAATTGTGCAACCACGCAGAGCACCTCACAAAACGAGAGCCTTGCCGGGAAACAGTTTTACAGCAGTCCCGCAGGGCAGACCTCCAGCTCCTATCTGCTGAACCATACCTTACGGCCGTCGAAATCGTCCAGCAGGTGGAGACAAAAGAACAGGGTTAAGAAACGTAGCCAAACACGAACGCTTCGGGGCTCCTATATCAAAGGGGCTCGCTGGAGCCACGACCCACTGGCGGGGCACAGACACGGTGGTACAATACAGCTCTTATTTGTGCAAAAGGCACCTGAGAGAGGCAGCAACCGGCATTTCTCCCCCCTACCCCTTACTTTGGGGACGGGCCTAGTCATGCCGAGGATGAGGGTGGGGGAGTGGAGGGGTTAGGGGCCTGCGCTGTTCTGCGGAGGAGGCAGGACAAGAAGCACGTCCCACAACAGGAAGGGAAACGAGCAGGGAAGGCCCTTCGCACCCCTAAGGAGAGGCAGGACCCCACAAGCCCTCAACGCCAGCACCCCGCCGCCATGTCACCTCTGCCTCTTCCCCCCGCCCCACCCTCCCCGCGCCTGCGCACTCAGCGCCGCCCCCCGGCGCACGCGCAGAGGTGGCCCCCGCGCGGTCTCCATAGCAACGGGGAAGCGCGGCCTCCCCTGCCCGCCGGGTCTCACCGCCTCCCTCGCCTGGTGGGTGGTTCTCAGCGTGTGGCAGGAAAGCTCCATCGGGGTGGCGAGGAGGCCCGGCCAGAGGCGGGTACAACCCGCGGGGGCAGCCGGAGCGACCTGCCGGCAGCGCCCAGCCCTGGCACCCCGCGGCGGCGTTGGGGGGGGGGGTGGTGGGGTGGCGGGGCGAGGAGGCGGGGCGCCGTGCACACTCGCGGCCAATCGGCACGAGGGAGAGTAAAAGATTGCCCGAAGAGACAACCAATCGGAACTGGAGTAGGGTGGGACGGCCGTTTAAAGGATGGGGCCAATCACGTTGGGAGAGGAGGGTGGGGTGGTCCGTTGTGCTGGCCAATCGCTGCTTGGTTCACCTCAGCGAGGTGGCTGAGGGGTTTGGCGGGCGGGTTGGGGTCGAGCTTGCTCCGGCCCGGCCCGACTCTACCCTACCCGGGGTTAGGCAGGCCCGGCTCGGCCGAGGAGGCCGATCGGGACCGAGGGGGAGCGGAGTGCCGCCTGCCTCTCGTACCAAGGCCGGCGGCGCGCTGAGGGAGAGCGGGGCTGGGAGACGGGCCTCGCACAGGGCCCCTGCGGGACGCCGTTAACTGCTGTGCGAGACCGCCGCCGTCCCGCGCGTGTGTATAACCGTGGGGTGTTCAGTGCCCGCTTGAGGCTCTCTGGCCTCGGTCCGGCTGGACTGTTAAAGGTTAATTAAGGTTAAGACAGAAAAAAAATGTTGCATTCACTTTACCGGTAAAAAAAAAAAAAATAGCTGTGGCTTGAGTATGTGGCTACTACTCACCTCACAGCAAAATGCTGTGATTAATATATTTGAATAACAAAATAAATGGATCTGCTATCCCTACATAGGTTTCTCTTGCTGCCTGTCAAGCTGAGTATTGTCCTCAACAAGTCTTTTTTTCATGAAAAGCCACCTGCCAGCGGACCAAAGCTGCCACAGCAAGGGCAGTTATCGCAGCGGTTGGCACCTACTGCTAACCCAACGTACGTTTTCAGTTCCCTCGAGCTCCCTTTGCTGAAGAATCTCCAACTGCGCGTACCATAACCTTCCTCTCTGGTCTTTCAGGGATATCCTAAGCAAAACCATGTGACTTCAGCAGACATTAACTGCTAAGTCAGTTGTGCTGCACATGTATTGCAGTTTCATCCTATTAAGCACTTAATACATATCTTTTTATGAGATTTGTCCCATAAACCATGAAGTGCACAAAATGGATCAGATTAATGTTCCTGCGTCCAGCTTAGGCCCTCCCTTACTAGACTTTGTGTGTAGTTTTGTGGCCCTAATGTTGCAGCAGAGTAGGTAATTGGTTTTTTTTTCCATTACTGGGCGCTTCTCTTGCTCTGAAATTGCTCTGAATTGCTCTGAAAGAGAAATTCCTATAATTGAAGTTGGTATTCAAGTCATCCCAATTAGGTTTCCAAGACCAAATCTCACTACTGTTAAGAGAACAGCCTAGGTTCTCGTCTTTGCTTGATTGGAGAGTGTTTTCTACAATGTCTCTTTTAATGGGGTAGTAGCAACTTAATGTGTGGTTTGCTGTTATTTTGATGGAAAAAGAGAGAGAGTCTTCAGTCATAAGAACACAAACCTAAGGGTAATTTTCGCCATATGGTTGTGAATGAATCTTTCAGAAAGGCTGTAGAGACAAATGCATAACCACAGTAAAGGAGGCTGTTTTCAGGACTATGGTATGTCTATGAAACTTCAAGCCTTTTCTTGCAATTAGAACTGCAAGGGCAGACAGAGCTGATTGGCAGGACCGAGGTGTCATCAAGCAAATCAAGAGTCTACTCAGAAACCTTGCTAGTAGGGTATGCAGATTATCTGGGCTTTACATTCAATAGACTTCATTTAATAACATAAAACATAATAACAATCAGTTAAACAACTTTATAGCTAACATTTAAATATTCCTCTGCTGTGCTTATAACCAATATATAGTTATATAACCCTAGTATGTTAGAATAGGCAAGTAAAACTAATTAACGTGTATTTCACCATGAAAACGGATTAAAAAAACAAATGCAGAGAAGGATAAATTAGTTTTCTAATTTCCATTTTAATGTGCTAAACATTCATGTACCTAATGAGCCTACCATTACTTTAGAGTTATATAGCACTTCATTGTATGTCTTGACATAACAAATACAAGATCATATCCCATTGCTAAGCTCTGCTTTGTCAGTTAGCTGGGCTGCAGATAGCACAGCTATAATGCATCCATATACAAGTTTTCTTTCCAATAAATAGAATAAGTATCCAATTCAGAACATCTTGTATCATAATCAAAGCCCATATTTTTATGGGCAGTAGAGCAATCAAGGGCCTCTGTGAGCTTCCATGCTTTTGAGAGCTTGAGACCTAACACAGGAATGTGGGCATTAAACACTACCCCGTTATAATTTCCCACCCACTTTCTCTAGTGTTAAGTAAATAGCTATGGGATAGGAAAGACCATGGAGAAGCCTGAGGCTTGTATCGTAACATTCTTGCTTTAAACACAGCACACACAAAATCTGCTATTAACCCATTCAGTCACTTCAGACCCCTCATCCTATCCCTGCTAATCTGTATTTGGTTGTCTATTACCAGCTGGTTAAGGAGCACAGGAGGAGTTTGTTAAGGTATAACGCTGATTAGTGCAATTGCTGTAATGCTAGGAGCAGCTGTATTGTTTCTTACTGTCTGGGATGTGTTTGTGGGAATAATTTATTTAGATGCCCACATGTCAATATTGCACTAGGTAATACAGCTATGGGAGGGCCAGTGCTCGTATGCACATATTGCACACAGCCCTAGAAAGATTACTAGAGAAGGTCTCAGCCCAGTCTGCGTTTTATTCCTCACAAGCCTAACTCTGTTGAGGGGGCAGGATGCTCAATTCCTATAGGCTCCCTCCCTACCCTAATTAGAGCTTATTGGAAAGGCAAACTGACTGCTGCTGTGATAGCCTATCAGATGGGGGTGCCAACTGGCTGCCCTTGAGTAAGGCAGGTTGTCTGCTCCTCTGATGGCTAGTGCTGCACCCAGCTTCAAGCCCTGTGTTGCAAGGCATACAAAAACAGAAAGGACTCAGGGGGAGAGTGTGGGAAGTGCTTCAGGAGCTGCAGCGGGGGGTTGGGAGGGAAAGAGGAGGGGAAGAAAGAGGTACTGGAAACGGAGGTGGAGGAAATATCAGCGGCAACAGAAGAAACATCAGAACCTGGAGGAATGTCTGACGTTTGAGGTAGGTTTCTTAAAAGTTGGGTGGAAAGAGAAATGTTGGAGGAGCTGAAACTTTGCTAAGCTGCTGAGATGGCCCTGGTTGGGAGTGGAGCTGGTCTGTGCGTGAAGAATTTTGAAAGCCTACGGGGTTTTTGAAGGAGGAGGAGAGCAAAGGGGAGATTGATTGCAGTTTTTAAAAAAGCTCTTAAGAGAGACATTTGAGAGAAAGCTCAGTCTGGATATAGGAGAAGATAGGCCTGTGCCCTATGCTTTTGTGGATTAGGGATGTAAGAAAACACTTGAGGAAGACCAAGTACTTGTTTTTTCAAGTGTGTGGCCCCAAGGACAAGTAGGAGGAAGGCTATAAGGAAAGATGGGGAAAAACAAACCAGCAGTAGTGAGGGAGAGCTCTAGGCAGCCCTTCAAGGGAAAAATAGGGCAGACTAAGTAAGGTAAGCTCTTTCTTACTCTCTTATGACCATGAGGCATTAGGACTCAAACTATAGTCTGTTTGCTCTTATCTCAGCAGATGTTGGGGATGTGATGGATGGGAAGGCTGACAGATGTGGTTATGAAATGAGAGGTGAGTGTACATAAAAAGGCAGTACTCGGCTTTGGTGTGAGTTCGAACCTTGATGTTTTTCCCTATGTGTTTGAAGGAAGAAATGTGTTGAGGGTGTGCTTTAAAAAAAAAAAGAGAAAGCTTTGGTCTGGTCCGTGCTGATATGTGCTTTGATGATCTAAGAGAAGGCAACCTGCAGATCGCCCCTTTAGTCTGGTATTGAATTGCAGGGAAAAAGAAATGCTTGATGGCCGTAGTTCACGGAGCTGAACTCATCAGATGATGTGGCAGACAGCGCGCAGCAGTAGACTAAAGACTGCACATTCCCATTTTTTGGGCTAACAAAAGGCTTGTGCCTGTTCAATAAAACCATAATGTTTAAATCGTGACGGTAATAACTTTTATAAGCTAGTCCTGAGTTTGGCCGCATGTAAATAAGGACTAGTTATCTGTGGTTACAGCTAAGCCTTAGCAGAGGTCTGGTTGTACGCCTTTCTCTCCCGCTCTGGGGCGGCAGAGCTGTTTCCGCTCTTCCTTCCCCCAAACGGCCTGCCAGAACTAGCAAAGCTTACTGTAGACTTGGGCCACTTCTAATCCACTGTCTGAAACCGTCCCTGGTGCAAAACGTGCTGCCTTTGGGGGTGTCTGGTAGTTCAGACCTCTCTGATGTCTCTCTCCAGCTTCTCCTTCGAGTCGGGTTGGCTGCTCGCCTGCCCTGTTGGCTCAGCCCTTGCTTTCGATTGCAATTAATCGGTTGCCAATGCAACCCAATATTGTGACTAGGGTAATTATTGTGACTAGATAACGATCTCTGGCCGCTTTTGAAAGTGCCATTGTCAGCCGCACCTCCGCGTTCATGTTTCTGTGAACGTCTCGGCGTTTCCCTTACCGCTGGAAACGCGTTAGCCAGTTTTGAAGTTTACTGCCAGCGACGTTTCTTGCTTCATGTTTTATTAACAAAAATGTGTCACGCTTTCACTGTAACACAAATAATGAAACGCTGTTGATGGATAAAGCAAGAAGACTGCAGCCTAACTCCAGCCTTTCAATCTAATACACTTCAATCACACTCCTTTTTTTTTTTTTTTAAAAGCTGTCCTCTCTTCCTTTTTCTGTCTGTCTTCCTCTTTCTGTGCCTACAGCAATCCTACTGAAGCGCTGCGGCAGTTCTTGCAGCAGGCGGGATCGCCGCAGGAGCCCGGTGCGGCCGCTGACCGCGCCGCTCCCCGCCAGCGCCGGGCGCCGCTGAGGCGTTCGCCTCACGGAGGGGGCGGGCGGGCGTCCCTCCGTCCCTCCGTCCGTCCGTCCGTCCCCCCCCCGCCGCCGCCGCTGTCCCGGGCCCGCCCGCCCGCCGCGGCCGGCGCCGCCCTCCGCCGTCACGTGCCGGGGGCGCGCACGGGGTGCACGATGGTGGCGGCGGCGGCGGGGCCCGGCGACGGCGGCGGCGGCGGCACCACCAGCAGCAGCGGGTAGAAAATGGCGGATTTCGAGGAGCTGCGGGTGAGGAGGGCGCGAGGCGGCGGCGGGGGAAGCGCGCCGCTAAGATGTCGCCCGCGGCGGGGGAGACCCTCACGCCGGGCCGGGGCGCGGGGAGCCGCCGCCGCCGCCGCGCAGGGGCCGGAACCACCGCGGGAGGGAGCGGCGCCGCCGTTAGCGCGGCCTCGGCGCCGAGGCGGATGCGGGGCGGGCGGGGAACGGCGCACCGGGCGACACCAGTTTCCATTTTCACCTTATTATTTTCTCTCATTTCCCCCCCCCCCCCCGACATCTTAAAAGCCCTCTCTCGGCGGCTGCGGCCCGACCTGCCGTTGTAGCCGCCGCCGGGCCGGGGGCTCCGCTCCATCCCGGCCAGGCTGTGCGCGCCCTGCGCTGCCGCCGGCGCCCCGGCAGGGCCAGGCCGCGTGTGCGGTCACTGCCCCTTCTCCCTCTCTCCCCTTCCCCCCCCTCCCCTTTTTTTCATAATTTTCATTTTTACTCATGAACTGCTGTCTGATCGCCAAAGGCGCCTCTCTGAAGCGTCCCTACCAGTATTTCCTCGCAGACCCGCTTGATCGTTTTTAATCGGCCGCCTTTTGTGTTGTACTTGGGGACGTGAAGAGCTGCCTGCATCCTCTCTTCCATATATATATTTATATATCTCTCTCCATATATATAACTGTTTCTAATCTCCCCTCAAAGGCCTCTACGTCTCCTGAAGAGTCTGCTAGTATCTTTGTTAGGCGGCGAAGCGTCCCTAGGTGCTTAGGCAGCATCCGCGCCTGCGAAAGTGCTGCCTGTCGAGCGCAACGTGAACACTGAAGTCCTCCCCCCCTGCCCGGGCTTTTGTACAAAATGGAGAGAGGAGAGGAGGAGAAGAAAGGAGGAGGAAAAGGGGAAAAAGCCAGTTAAATATGAAGCCGTGTGAGTTAGGCTTTAGTGCAGGGAAAGGTCCGATGGCTGAGCTGGCTGTAGTAGTCTGACCAGCGGTAGGAAATATGCTGCAATCGCTGGAGAATTTCCTTTACCGGGGCTTCTTCCAGTACTAACACCGCTTTGGTTGAAGCGACTGTAGTGTCGGTGAGGAGCTCGGTTGTTTCTGTCAGACTTTTATTACTGAGTTGTAGGGTTTTTTTTGTCGTTTTTTGGGGTTTTCTTTGGACAGCAGTGCTCTGTCTCAGTCTTGGTGGGGGGAGGAAGTAAGCAACACCTTTTAAACCTAAAGGTGCGAAAAGAAAAAAAATATATATATATTTTTTTAAAACGTTCCTGTTTGTGTTGCTTATTTTCCTCTTGCCTGTCCTGACTCATTTCAAGCCCTCTCTCCAAGATCTTTCAAACTTGTGTAGCTACGTTGGTGGCTAAACCCCAGTGTAAGGTTTTTAGAGGTTACTCACTCACGTAGTGCCTCTTCTGGGCACTTGCACCAGAGACGTGATTCCCTTCTTCCAAAGCACTGTACTCGCTTACCTAGATGTGTAAAAGCATTGGTAGACTCTTCCTGGGTATCTAAATACCTTTGAAATATAGTTATGCCCCTGAGTCACTTGCCAGAAGTAACACTGGCATTATGAGGGAAAGAGGAACTGGGTTTCAGGCCAACTGCAGGACTACTACTGTTCTCTTCGCTGGAAGTTAAAGGGTATTGGTAGTTAAATACTACTCTGAAGAAACCTCTTTTGATGTTTCCATCTTATCTGTAAATTGGAGCACCTGTGAAATGAATCCACTAGTCTGGAGCTTGTCTGAATGTCTGCCCAGCACACAGCTGATAGTAATTCGTGGTCCATTTTGGGAAACCTCTGGATATTTGTTGGAAGAAATATAGAAGACTGCCTCTTGTCTTAAAGGCCTTTACTAGTGCTGATAAGTCGCCTTTTTTTTTTTTTAATGTTTGCATGTGTCTAGTAGACATTGGGCTTGTTTAAAATTTATTTCTGACAACAATCTCTTCCTACTTTTGGCCAAAGAGTGTGTGGTTTGTTTTTCTTTTGTTTGCAGGATTTTTTTTTCTCCCCTCGTTCTCAGATTCCATGAATTGACCTTCAGGAGTGATCTTAAACTGCTGCTTTATAGATTAACCTACAGGGTTCTTTTATGGCAGTATTGTTTGCTGCTCTCATGTTGATTGCAGCTTCCTGTAATATGTGATCTCTGCCTGCCTTATAAAAGGACACTAGGACAATTTGGAGAGTTGAATTTCTTCTAGTAAGCTGTTAGGGACTGATTAAAAGTGGGAGGTCAGAGTTTTGCCTTAAATCCTATTTTTGAAGGAAGCTTGCAGGGGCAGTATGTTTTTATTCTCAAGCTGAAGAATAAAAAAAGTTTTGATGTTTGTTAGTGCCGTCCCTACCATCATCTGGATCTTTAAAAGTTCTGGGGAGGTACAACCCAAAGGCTTGTGACTGAAAGAAGGCTTTCCCTGTGGTGCAAGAAAACTAAGAGATTCACAAGAACCTGCTGTTACATCGTGCCTTTTGGAAATGTTTACTTTTGTTTAAAGGTTCAGAAATAGTTGTAACCATAGTCACTTTTCAAGGTAATGCTGAAGAAAGTCCAAGATAAGGGGTTTACCCTTGCAGACCCTAAGCTTTGAAGAGAGAGAGAGAAGCTGCTTCAGATAAGGCCTCTATTAATTAGCAGTTTGTTAAATCCTGTAGGTTGTCAGTTTATGGAATATTAAGGAGTTAGTAGTGAGATGACATGGTGAGCACCGCTTTTTTTCTTTTTTCTTTAAATTAAGAGAGAGAATTTCCAGACCAGCTGTTCATTGATGTGTTTCTAAACGTGGCTCTCACCTTTTTTCCATAACCGTCGCTCGTGAGTAGCCCTATGAGTGTCAAAGGGATTATGTGGGTAAAGATGGACTTGGAACAGAGGTCGGCAGCCTGTAGCCTGGAGGCCAAAGGTGGCACGTGGACAGATTCCTGAACAGAATGTAACGCTCGGGAGCTGGGAACTACAGCTCCTTCTGAGAGCCATCTGTGAGCAAGTGAAGATGCTACAGCTCCTACCGAATTCTCAATTCACCAAGATATAGCTTGAGGCTATGGTTTGCATCTGAGCAAAATACTGCAAGTAAGGTGGTTGGTTGTATTTTATTGCTTTGAGAGAGAGAGAGCATCTTCTTGCTCCCCTCTTGAGTTTCTGCTGGCATCCTGGCTCTGATTTGGTGAAGAATAGGTCAGTCTGCATGCAGTCCTTGACAGGTTGCTGCTCTCTAGTTTAGAAGACAACGATTTTCCTTCTAGTTGTATTTGATCAGATTTTGAAGTAATGTATTACTTTGATCTGTATGGAAAAATAAAAACCCTTTATAGGCAGACAAATATGCCTGTGTCAGAACTGATTTGTGTGTGACACTGTTGATAGTTTCATGGCCATTTAGAAAGACCTCTTAGAAGAGGTGGAATTGTGCCTGTGCCCCCTATGGGGAGGGGGAGAATTTAACAAAATTAGTGGAAAATTAGGGTTTATAAATATCGAAAATACAATCCGTATTTTCAGTTTTTCCTCTTGACCCTCCAGTACTGAAGTTCTGCAATCAAAGAAATGTGGTGAGCCGTAGCATTCGGATACCATATTGAAATAAAAAATTTAAAGTCAGTCTGGCATGTATTAGATCTCTCTTTTGTAATAGAATTGGTGTCTTGTCACTGCTCTGGCTTTATTTTGCCAGTCTGGGTGGACAGCGTTTGCCTGCTTGGCCAGGTGAAGTTGTGACTAGTACTCTCCTGTGTGCTAGGAACACTGTAAAGGTACTGTGTTGCAACTGAGGAATGAGAGAGATGATGGTGATAATATGACAAAAGGAGAGTCCTTATAGTTGCATGTCCTATTCATATAGTCTTCTCAACAATAACGCTTAAATTGGTGGTTAAAACATGTTGCAGGTGTAAGCATGACCTTTAAAGCTTGGGTTCCAAATTGTTAGCAAAGAAGAAACCACTGGGAGCTATTTGTACGTGTGCTTTTAAAGCTGCACTGCCAAACGCTTTTTTTGGTGCTCTTTTATTTTATACGTGTTAATAACACTGTACTATATATGGCAGCTGGCTTAGGAGTTTGATTTCTAGATTGAACCCCACATGTTGATCTGGGGTGACCTTAAAATGATGGAATGTAATGGACAGACTAGACATGAGGAATTTCTGTGTGGGTAATATAATGATCTTTAAGTTGCAATTAACATATTCAATGTAGTTAAAAAGGTAAGTTATTAACAGTATTTTATTAGAGGTTATCCTGTATCTGTGCTTCATTCTGCTGCACTTCCTAAATACGCAATCACTTAAGGTACTAAATCAAACCAGAGAGGTTTATTTAACATCTCCACGTATCTTGAATAATTAGAGATTAATGCTCGAACTGTGATACAGGGGGGGAAAGGAATGAGACAGTGTAGTACATGGTGCTTTTTAAAAAAAAAAAAAAAAAAGAGAGGATGTAATGAAATGGGTGAAGCTTCACTTTGAGGGACTTTTGTGAACTGAACATGAGTGTTTGATTTAAGATTTATATTGTGGGGCTAGGTGCATGCAACGTTGAAGAATCTAATACTTAATTTAGGTACCAGATTAGAGTTAATGCAAAGTAAAATCCCCATAATACTTAGGACCTGATGTTCATGCTGTTTGCACTGTTTGGGCCTTCAAAACTGCTCTTGCTGTACTGCGCTACTTGCTAATGTAGATTTAACCAGAGGCATCTTCATTATTTCCCAGGACTTCCAGTTTTTATCTCCGGTACATCAATTTCCAGGGTATGCTCATTTATATTTAGGCTTAGCATAGAGGTCATCTTCAGCCACCCCAAGGCATGAGCTGCTCTTTCTTACAAATATCTTGCATTTCTAACCCACCTGAAATAGAATGCATGCTAATTTACTGCAGAACTCGTCAAAAGTGAGCTGCTCTCTACTAACAATTAGTTGGGAACAGGGCTCAGAGTCGGGAGCGGAGGTTTGTCGGATTGATCCTTGGTGTCTTCCTTCCGTGTATAAACTTCAGACGCTTCAGAAAACGGCCAGAAGCAAGTGGGGCTGGAGCATGACTGTTTGGAGACCGACTAGAACTTTGGAGTCGGTTTGGATTGTGTCTGCAGCTTCAAGCCTAGGGTTCACGACTGACGTAGTTAAGGTTGCCCCAGAAGCTAAATCCATTGTCAGTGATTATGGTAGACATAGGTCGGGAACTTTAACAGGCATTCTTGGCTACCTTTCCTTCAAATGTACGTGCAAGTACGATGTCCGTGTTAAATAGCAGGTAGCTCTGGCCGGAGTGCGGAGAATCAAGTGTCTCTTATTTAGCGATGGTTTTGATCCCTTATCCTGCTCCGAAACGTGCCTTCCATTAATTTTAGTGGAGTGTCAGCATTTCCTGGGTTCCCTAATGCCTTTCCTGTTAAATGAGTGCAGTTCTAGATACACCTACGGCTTAATGCTCTGAAGCAGTCTTTCTGGTTATGAGTCACGGTTGCTATAGTTTAAAAATAAGAAACAAAAAACCCTGTGAAACTTCTAATGACCTTCAAAGATGCATTTGTGGGGTTGGGGGGAATTTTTGGAATATCAAAGCACTTGACATATCAGGATTGATTTCCCTTCTTAAAGTTTAGTCCAACTATTTTTTTTGTGTTCATGGAGAAACAGTAAAAATAAAGTTGCTTTTGGCCTTCTGCCCTGAGAAAACTGTTGTTGGAATGTGTATCTGTAAAGAACTTCAGAGAACGGGCATTTACATGGCAACTTGAATGTCTCATTTTGATTCAATGGTGTGAAAAGCATGCTAATAGCTTGGCCGCACTCTTCTGCGATATCAGTAGAACCACAAAAGAAAACGATTCGGTAAGGTTTATTTGAAGTAATCTGTCTTACACCATGATTATAGTGGCTCCCAAGCATATGCTATGCGTTCATAAAACCTTATTGATTTTAATGTCTCCACTTTGGTATGTCTGTAAATGGAAGAATAAATTATGTAGATCAGACTTGCCGTATTTTCATGCATGCAATTATTATTGCCTTAGGGGGAACATCGAAAAGCTTTGGGGGCAAAACATTGCAAAAGCCATTGTTTAATTACTTCCAGTAAAATTCACTTTTGCAAGACTCTTCTTTCAAAAGCGCGTGTAAGATTTTTTGCATGGCTGGACAAAAATGTATTTTTTATACTCCTAAGCATTTTTAATGGCGGCGTTACTCAATTTAAAATCCTGCTGACTGTGGTATTGAAGTCAGCGTGTGACTTCTAATAAAATGAAATCCATCTTGCAACAAAGTGCTAGTTTGTAGAATTTCCACATAAAACGTTAGCTGTTTCCAGGCATGATTGACTGCACGTTTCACCTTGATTAACTTGCAGGAATGCAGAGAAGGCAGCAGTAAGCATAATAGAAAGTGTTGCAGGGCGTACTGCTTCCTTAATTTCAATGTAAAGGATTATTTTATCCATTTGCATTCTGATTGTAGAATCACAATCATGCTTACTCTCCTCATCTGAGACAAAGGAGTTGATGTTGCTATCAAGTTCACTCAACTGTTTATAGAAGTACACAAGATAACAGTTTGCAGTAAATTCTTTAATAACCGTGTTCTCTTTCACAATTAACACCATTTTTCTTTTGTGTTGCATGACTGTAAAGTTGTTACAGTACTTCAAGCTATTTTTAAGGACTACTGAAAAGTTTAATTTCCTTCACCACACTTGGCTCTGAGTCTAAGGAAAAGTAACAAGGGAAAGACAGGGGCAGTAAGAAACCTCTTCCAGCAGCTTGCAAATGAACTTCAGATTTCTGTTCATTCTCCCTCTCCTTTTTCTGTGTATTGTCTTGCTGTTGCGAGAAGTTGCTGGGATGAAATTAAGATGACATCTGCTCTTGGCCCCTTTTTCTTCAAAAGTTAGGGTGAGCCGCTTGGAAGAGGCACGGTTTATAACACAGTTTTCACCAGCTATTATACCTTTGGTGCATTTATGTTGGGAATAGGGAATACCAGTTTGGACACAGTGACATTTCTATCAAGAAATAAACTAAGCAGTATTCAAACTGACTATTCAGTGATAATGGGGGGGGGGGGGGAACGACTGAAAAATCAATACCTGAAGTAAGACACCTTACCCCTCCCCCTGCCAAAAAAAAAAAAAAAAGAAAGGGTGTGGGTGATGAGAAAAGTACCCTAGGATTTTTGAATAATCTCTTTAATGTGCATAAATTGATGTGGCCCTTGATAGGGCAGGGCTGGTCACTTGCTCTGCTGTCTTGTAATGTGGCACAAGTGTTCTGCGGGCTGGATTGTGAAAACTAGCCTGACTCCCCTATTTGCTGTGCCAAAAGCTGAGTTTTCACCTGGCTCCGTTCCCTGATCTGTCTTACTGTAAAAATGATCCTCTCAACATTGAGGAGAGAATAGGGAGCAAGCAGCTGAGGACGCGGGAGGAGTGTGGACCTTTTTTGGTGACCGACTGCATGGCTGTAACGTCAGTTATATGTAAAATCTTTGCTTGAGAGCAGATGTAGGTTAGAATACATAGTTGTAAATTCGACAACTGTGTAGTAGAGATTACGGAAGATAACTCTCAAATGCAGTGTTTTGGGTTTATGTCCTTTCTGAAATCCAAGTCCAAAGCCTTGAATGTTCTATATTGGATTAATATTTGAAAGTCAACAATTCAATTTTAAGCTAGTTGTAAAAATTCACGTTATGATCCCAGACTTCTACTACTTCGTATCTTCTGTTAGGTCTTTCCCTTACCGGTCCTTGAGTTTGGAACTGGTACAGTAGAGCAGTCCAGATTAATCAGATGGTCTTTCATCTTTGTAATTTAGCATCCTTGTTACAGGGAAAGAGTCCCACACAGATAGAAAGGAAACTGCTTGGCAGAATACTAGACAATTTTATACCTTTCTGAAAACAGAGCTCATTCACAGAAATGAAAGATTAAGGGCATATGTCAAGTTACTAATTTGTAGTAGGGTTTTTTGTTTTTTAAACTGATAAAAGAGTACTGTTTACTTGGTTATTTTCTTGGAAGAGATCCTTTAGTATCATACCCAAGGTACCAAAACATGATATTAAGAGAACAGTCAGGAAGTTTCCTGTCATTGTCTGAAGAAGAACCAATTATGTTCAGTTTGTTAATGTGAAATGCTGTAACTTTTATTAAAATGTCCATCTTGCTGTGCCATTCCTTCAAGAGTAAAAGTTGACATGCCTGTCTGTGATCATGCATGTGTTTAAAATGCTGCCAAAAATAAAGGAGGCTTCAGAGTAAACCACACCGAACTTGAATACTTTTTCTTAAAGCATGTTGGAGGACAGGTGATAACACTCATCAAACATTCATCTGATTTGGTGCTCCTTCAAGTGAGGCAGAAAGAGTTGATGCTTCTGGCTTCCTCTGAACTCAAGATACCACTGCATGGGCTTCATTGAGTTGTGTGTGGGTTTTTTTTTTTTTTTTTTAATTGCCTGCGAGGGGAAGCAATTGGAAGTTTTTTGAGATAATCCAGCCAACCTCAAGCTTCTTCCCGGACACTTCACTCTTTCACTTTAAATTTAAAAATTGTTGTGCTGGGTAAGGGTATGAGTGGTCTATGTCTAAGATAGATGGGAAACTAGAACGATGAAAATTCGTATACTTTGCTACGCTCCTGAGAGAGGCTTATTTAGTGTACTGTTGGTTCACCTCTGCTTATCTCCATTTTCTTTCTAGAATATGGTATCAAGTTTTCGCGTGTCTGAACTACAAGTGTTGTTGGGTTTTGCTGGACGTAACAAAAGCGGGCGGAAGCATGACCTCCTGATGAGGGCACTGCACTTACTGAAGAGTGGCTGCAGCCCAGCAGTTCAGATAAAAATCCGAGAACTCTATAGGCGTCGGTACCCAAGGACAATTGAAGGACTTTCGGACTTATCGGCGATAAAACCTGCAGTCTTCAATTTGGACAGTAGTTCCTCTCCTGTAGAGCCTGACTTGGCTGTTGCCGGGATTCACCCGCTCCCGTCTACGTCGGTCACGCCTCAGTCTCCCTCGTCGCCTGTCAGTTCGGTGCTCCTCCAAGACACTAAGCCGCACTTTGAGATGCAGCAACCATCCCCTCCGATTCCACCCGTTCATCCTGATGTTCAACTAAAAAGCCTACCTTTTTATGATGTGCTTGATGTGCTCATCAAACCTACAAGCCTAGGTAAGTGTTTAATAGTTCTGCAGGTCGCTTAATTTGCGAAAGAGCGTCGACTTAAGCAACACCTAAGTCCAGGCTTAATGAAATACTTTCTGCAGATGGTAAAAAGTGGAAACTTCCTTCCCTTCTCATCTCTACGCTTCCCTGTTCTCCTCCCTTCCCCCCAATATTGTCAAGCCACGCTGCAGCAAGCAGAGTTCTCTTCTGCAAATATGTAATTGAAGAAAACCATGAATTTCTTTGTCTTTTGAATGTTAAAGAAATTACATATGTCTAGAAGATTTGGACCTGAGGTATCTGACTGGTACCAATGAGCACGTTTGTCAGGGCCAACAATAAGTGGATTTGGGGTTCAATATTAAGTTGCCGCAGTGTCAGAAAAACAAGTCCCCTGGTTTGATAGTTTGCATCTGTCTCACCGCAACACTTCTGCGGGTATTGGCCTCTTGCACTCAAATACATGCTTTGATTGTACAGCAAACATCCAGCTTTCTTATACACAGTCTATGATGGATTCTCAGCCTATCTGTTGTTTCCATACTGCACTGATTAAAACGTAGAGTAGATCTTTGTGTCTTCTAAATAACTTGAAATTTTGGTTAGCTTTCTCAGTATGCTCAAAGGAGAGACATTTGAATTATTTGAAAATAGGTTGTTTTCTATCTTGAAACTCAACCTGTCTTACTCTGTTTATAGAGCAGAAAATGTTTCATAATGATTTAGTAATACCACCTGATTGTAAATAGCAGCTTGCTGCTCAGCAGTGTGAAAAGCATTTCCCGTTAAGACTTCAACATAACCATTGTGTTCGGTTGGCAAACTTTGGGGGGGGGGGGGGGGTTCTTTTCCACAAGATGCAAGTACAATCCACTTTTGTATTACGGTCTGGTTTGCAGTAACCCTGTCAATCTAAAACAGTTTTTATGCACAAATGATTTGGCACGGAAGTGATAACTGCCTCCTGCCCCCCCCTTATTTTTTTCCCCAGTTCACTAATAGCTGGAGTAGATACTGGAACCTGAACCCTCTGAGTTCTGCCTGGGTAACTATGACTTCAGCCAAGTACGAACCTGAGTTTCAGACTGTATGCAACTTTTTGGGTGGCCTGTAGAAGAGATCCTGCTTTAAGATTGTAGAAATACACTTTTCAATTGGGTATTGTTTTTGAGGCTGAAATCTTCATGACATTTGCTTAATTTCTGTACTGCTGCAGTAGAGGAATACCTTACTTGCAGTTTTCTAGCATGCAGCTGTGCGCACACAGGTGACGATGCGCAGCCTTTGAATTAGGGTATAGAATCAAATGGCAGAGTGATCTAAAGTGAATAGTGTAGCTGGGGGCTACAGATAACAAGGGAAGTCTTGTATTAAATGCTAAATAGCAAAAGCAGACATGAGTGTAAGAGTGCCATTTTGCCACATGTTGTGTTGTTCAAATGTTTGCCCTGGTGTGGATATCGTACTTGTGAGTGTGTTTTCTTCCCCCTCCCCTCCCCCCCAAATCGAAACGCTTTTGTCTTTTTGTCAGCTCTTTACATCCTCTAAAACAGCTTAGTTTCTTAAGCAATAGCGTCTTCTAGGTTGTGACTTGCACCTCAGGAAAAGCATCTACTGATAATCGTCCTCCAGCATCTAAAGTAGCAATCATTACTTGTAATGCTTGTTGTCACTTCTGTTTACATATTGTGACACCTTGTTTGAGACTGAAGTGTTTAATATCAAAAAACATGCATTAGTACAAAAGCTGCTTTGGTATTGGACAGCTCTGTAGCTAATACTACCATTGCGTTTGAAGAGAGAATCTGATGGTGCACCAACGTCCTGTTCAAATCCTGCTTTGGAATGGGAAAAAAGTTGATATTTCAATTGAAATATTTCAGTTGAAAAAACTGAAAGCCGTGTGCGCTCTGCGCTATTTCTGCTGTGTAATTAGCCTTTGTTTCCTGGTCAGTGATAACCTAGGGATGGCAGTGATGTGCTAAAGAACTTTTTTAGCTGCTGGCTTCATCCACTGTGGGAAATTCTCCTGTTTGTGAAAGGAAAATGCTTCCTTGGGAGCGTCACCAAGTTGCAATTAGGGCTGCTTGTGAATTCCTGTTTTTTCCCTTGAAAACCATAGACTCCTCATTGCATGTTGCCCAGCTCTTACAAGAGTGAGGATCATCTGCTTCTGTACCATTTGGGTTCTCTTAGAAAATGGGTGAGGGGGACAGTAACTCCGTACTTGCTTGCCTACGGACTCCCAAATCAGCATTACGCCCCCTTCCAGAATGCAGTGCTGCTGCAGATGGCAGCAGCTGGAGCCACAACTCAGGTTTGTGTCTGAGGAAGAGTGGGGTAATGAGATGTGAAGAGTAGCTTTATATGCAAGTACTGGGCTCTGCTGATGTTGAAAATGTTAGAAAACACTAATGTTTTTAACATTAGCTGAAAATCACCATAACATGGATTCGGGAGCAGATTTGGAGAAGATACTACTTCTATTTAATATTTTTAGATAGATCATGAATTGTACACGGTTCCAGTTAGAAGATTGAGATGCATAAAACTCTTCCATATTGAGAATTAAGGATTTAGAAAACAAATGGGCAGGCAGGTCAGAGAGCTAGGAATATATTCTGCTTCTCCGTGACTCTTTAAAAAGAATTGGTGTTCATAGTCTTTTCCGCTAATCTGAGAACGTATGAGGGGGTGTAGAGGTTTTTAAAAAAAAAAAAAAAATCTTTATTTTTCTCTCCCCCAATTCAATAAGAGAAAACACTTTTATGGTCTTTTAAAAACATTCCTGAGTACTATTTTGAAATATAAAATGCTGCTTGCATTGCACATGCATCCAAACACACAGTGTAGTGGCTTTGAATTGTTTGAGGAAGCGGTGCATGCGCTTCACTTGGATTCTGTTTCATGTTTGTGACCTTTTGTGTGTGTTTGGGGTAGAGGCTGTTTTCTTCTCTGAATGTAGAAGTGTGCCATGACAGTGTAGCTCTTTCAAATTTGCATGCATGCATTCTGATATTAAAGCTGGTTTTTTGTTTTTTTAAATGCTAGTAAAGGGTATTCCCAGACATGCAGACATGTAGTGCAGCTGGCTTCTCTAGCATTGGGGGTTGTTCATTCCCTTCCTCCCCAAAGGCGTGCTTACCTTTAGCTGTTTTTGAATTGAATAACTTTCCATCTGTCCGTTAATAACCTCTTATACCGAAAGAGGAGAATGCGCATCTTAAAATAGTTGTCAACATCTTGTCTGTTATGCCTTTTTCTCCCTCAGGTATCCAGTGTTGTATTTTGTCGTGTGCTCTTCTGCTGCGTGAGAATTCTGGGAAGCTTCAGCTTATCCTTCCCCCTCTGAGGATTACAGCACAGCTTCTTGCCAAGCTTCTTAATACTGAAGTGTAATGTGATATTAAGCCATCTGAATATAGTTGAAGGATTTGTACCATTGCTTTCCTGTTGACAGTTGCAGGCGGTGCAACTGATTATATTCATAAATGATGAATATAACTATATTCATCAATGATTATATTCATAAATGATGTGTGCCTTATTCCAGGAAATCTCAGTTGTGAATCCTGTCTTGATCAATGACTTAAATCGCTATGATTAAACCTCTTTTGTTTCTCTCTCTTTCAGTACAGAGCAGTATTCAGAGATTCCAAGAGAAGTTTTTTATCTTTGCTTTAACACCTCAGCAGGTCAGAGAAATCTGTATTTCCAGGTAAGTGGAAAGAGTATTTATAGCACTAGTGTAGATAACTATTTTTGCGAAGTCTCAGGAGAACAGGTGGTGGTTGTTGCTGTGGTGTGGTTTGTTTTTACATGTATATGCATGCATCCCATAAGCCTGCAGGTGTGGAGGAATAATTGTCACAGAAATTATACTGAGTAACAGACTTTTCCGTGCAGAGTAGTTCCAGATGAACTTATGTGCAGTTGGGGGCAATCCTGCACCACTGGGAGTTAAAAATTACCTAGTTTTAAATAACTGGCTGTCTGAAGAGGTGGTAAGCTTTTCTGCCCTGTATGTTTCCTGGCTGGGTGAAAGGAAGGCTGCTGTTATCTCTTGTCTCAGGATCCACATTGTCATAAGACCTATGGCGTGAGCCAAAAGAATTCGTAGGATTTGATTCTTCTCTGTTAGCATCATGCTTTGTTATTAAATCTTTGCAGAGGGTGGTGACCCTAAAGTTCTGCTTAAATTATCAGTAGCTAAAACAGTAGAGGCATTGCCTGTAAGACTTCATAGGAAGAACAAAGTTTAGTGGTGTTGGGGCAGGCAGGCCAGTTCTTTCTGTGTATAATTGGAATATGAGATTTGCTATCTACATGTCTTTTCCTTTGCCTTTGCAACAGGGACTTCTTGCCAGGAGGCAGGAGAGACTACACAGTCCAAGTTCAGCTAAGGTATCTTTCTCAGTGTTCTCTTATGACTTCCTAATTGGCTGATGCAATCCACGTCTTCATACATGTGAACCGCTTTGAATGTAGTGACACTTGCAAATGACACCTCTTCTTTTTGGGGATGTAGGTTATGCCTAGCAGAGACAAGCTGCCCTCAAGAAGATAATTACCCTAATAGTTTGTGTATTAAAGTAAATGGGAAGCTGTTTCCATTGCCGGTAAGCTTGTTTGTTTGCACTTGGTGGCTATTTATCATTTTTTCCATGTAGTGTTTGCTTGCTTAAATTGTCAAGCTCTTTATTTTTATTGCTATTTCCTCTAGTTGTTGCTGTTAGGCTTACGATTTGTGCATTTGCCGTGCGAGTTTCCCATTACTAATATTAATCATGTTACAGTCACTGCATGGCTTAATTGTATTTCAGCCACTTGCAGCAAACCTGATCCGTTGCAGTTAGGACAGAACAATGTCAAAAGAAACCAGTGTCTGCATGGGGGATTCTCCTCATAGATCTTCAAACTGAGTTGATGTGATGTGATTGGCAGTTGCCCTGGCTGTTTGGGCTCTCTGTGGTCATGTACTGGTTTGCGTTCCCCCCCCCCCCCCTTGTTATGAGGCAACAGTATCCTCTTCTTGTGTATGTGTTTGTATGCTGTCCTGTATCTGTCTAGTTAGAGAAATACTCATAGTGGGGATGAAGAGGGGAAAGACTTTAGGGTTCCCAGCAATTGCTGATGCTGGAGCTGAACACTGTTAGCAGCTATAAGAAACTGCAGGATGGAAGTGTCTCATCCACTTACTCTGCTGGTGCCTGTTGTAGAAGTTGGTATTTGGGCAGAGTCACCCTAAGGTCTGAATTAGATGAAGAGGAAAAAGAGTGCTCATTTAGTTTAAAGAACTCTCTGAAACGGCTGTCCCTGTTCTGTAGAGGGATAAAGTCTTCTGCAGCCTATTCTGAAATAGTTCTGAAAGTCGTAGAAGATGGAAGAAGGTAGAAGGAAGTACAGAGTGTTAACACCAGTATTGCTGGAAAACACCGAATGGGGAGGAGGAGGTGGGAAACCTTGTTATCAGAATGTTTGCCTTCTCCTCACTCTGTCAACTGTGTGGGGGATTGTGGTTTTTTTTTTTTTTCTTTCTGCACCACTATGACTGTTTTCTTGTTTCTGCTTTCCTTAAATGACTATCCCTAACTTTTCCCCCTACTTCTTTAACCCTTTTATTGCTATCTTCCATCCCTCTTCAGCGTGTAAGAGGGTCTCCTTTTCTTCTTTCTTATGCTCTCTGGTCATTACTTTCTACAAACATAAATTAGGTTCTCTGTGATAACCTAGCAGGATTTCCTATCTTCAGCAGGTTACCTCCTCCTCTCTTTAAGCATCCCATTGCAAAGAATGGGGTCCGATGTTATCGTGTAGTTCTCAATGCTTGCTGGTTCTGTCTTGCTAAAATAGCTTATATTCTGCCAGGCTATGGTGTCCTCTGTGTTTAACATGTCAGTCTCAACGTAACTTGGCTGTAAACTCGGATTCTTGCTTTGCTTTTAGATCTGAACCCTATACAGTCTTTCTCCATATTGCTAAGGATGATTCTTTAATCTCTTCAGCAGAAGATTCCAGAGAGGAAGTGAATAAATGATTCTTGTCTTGGAAACCTCCTCTCCTTGAGTATGAGCTGAATGACAAATATAGCTTCAGCCTGAGTGCTACTGCAAACGTTTTTTTTCTCTTTCCTCTAGCCTGTTGGTTTGGTCACAGTCTGCATCCCTCTGGTGGCTCCTCTTCTTTTGCAGGAAATGTAAGATAACCTTTTTTTGCCCACTGTTTTCTAACTCAGTAGCGAGACCTGCAGTTGATCAGTGATGCCAGTTTCTATTGCCAACTTGAAAAATCAATAAATAAGCACTGTTCTGGCTTTCCCTGGTACAGCAGTCAATGCCTCTGCAGAGGTCCGTGAATTATCCTGTTGTTCTCAAAGCTACCTCCTTAGCTGTAGCGCTAAACAGAAACTTCAGGGTAGTGCTGCCAGTGTGCAAAAAGTGCTGCGGGTTGTGCCAACGTGTGTTACCGTGGTGTTTCCTTGTACTTCAACAGCTATCTCTTTCCATCTCTTATAGTATTTCTTAAAAGAAAGACACGTAGAGCCTTGTATGCTGGTGTCTTGGCCAGTAACAGAGGTTTTGTTACAGCAGCTGGTTCCCCTGTGGCAAATGCAGGTAAAACAAACCAGAAGTCAAAAAAGCTTTCTCGTTTTTCTTCACGGGGAGCCTCCGTGGACCACTGTGGGCTTTCTCCTTTGAAAGAGACCCAAATCTGCCCAGGCAGGCTGATAATGGCCACTTAGAAGAGCAGTTGGACTTTCTTTTGATACCTTTCTGGCTACAACAGATTCTACCAGCTTTGACTAACGCAGTTCTTGCAAGAAGCATGGAAGACTTGAAGACCCAAATGACTTTGGCATATGCTTAACCACTAGAATAGGCAGGCTAACTAAACACTGCTAGACTGTGCTGCCTGTGATAGGCAAATAGGCCTCCAGGTGGCCAGGAGGGGAAGGCTTTAATGTGTTCTAGGAATAAGAAATTGGATCTGACCGCAAGGTGATTGCTTTGTGGAAGAAAACTTCAAAAGCTTGACAGAAATAAAGCATGTGAGTTGCAAAGTCTATTTAAAAAAAAAAAAAAAAGTGTAAAGGAACTTGCATCATCCCTCTCCTGGGAGCAAAGTAGCCTCATCTTAGTCTGGAGACAAACAGTAAGGAGCCTCGTGCTGTGGTTGGTCTAGTTTGCATGAAAATATTCTCCTGAATATTGCAGAGATGCTGTGTTCCTCCAGATAAGCTTGTTAAAAGGAACCGTGATAGAGGGAGGCCCAGCCCACTGCACCAGAAATGATTGAGATTTATATTCTGTAAATTGCTGCAGCTGTCATATCTGATTAAAGAAACGGCGAGTCATTCATTCTTTCAAATGTGAGATTGTCAGCAGTCCTTGTGCATCTGCTGCCTCCGTGTTCTGTGATAAAGCGCGTATGGAAAGATTCCCGAGAGTAGCTATGTTGCTTGTCGTCTGGGGCGACAACTGTTTTTGACAGAGTTCTTCAGCAATTGCTGTCCACCACTTTGGCCTGGCAGATCTTGCAGTAGAAGCTGTGGTTTCTTACTCTGTCACCACAAGCAGTAGCCCTGCTTGAAGTTAATAAAGGGCAGTAGTGAGGCACAGCCAGGGATTGGTTGTCAAGGAGGGGGAAAAAGTATGGATTAGCAATAGAGCTGCTTTGGAAACTTAAGGAAACGATATGGCAACTGTTGAGTCCTTCCTAGATTAAAGGCAGCAGTTACTCTATAGCGAGTGGAAGAGGCCTGCAACAATTCTGAATGGGATTGAATGATGGTTATATGGCCAGACAGAAGATCCAGAGGAAAACCTGTATCTTTTGAGCCAATGCTCCTTCCATGCCGGCTCTGAAGGCGAGTACCTCAAAAGAGGGAAGTGGCAGGAAACTTCAGTAGTAGTGACCTGGTGCTATATGAAAATATTCCTAAGTCTCCTTCCCGGAGCTAACAGTTCAATGAAACCTCAAGGTTATCAACATTCCTGATCTTTGAAATCCGTTGAAACATCAAAATATTAAACTGCAAGACAAAATCGGTTTCATGCTGGGATGCCTGATCTGCTATTGGAAAAGGTGGCTTGGGGGACCTATTCTGGACTGGGCCCTTTGAAGAGAAGCAGTCTGCAAGAAGTTCCTGATCAGATTTCCCAGAGAAGTCAAAGATCACACATCTGCTTGACTGGAACAATAGTTTTCTGAATTGTTTTTGCTATGTATCATTAGATGGACATGGGAACACATCTTATGTGCCCTGTGGGAGAGCTGCTGATGAAATAGCGTATCAGCAATTGTCTCTGTCATATCTGATTTTTATTTTCTGACCTGACTTCTTGTTAGTAACTCTTTTCAGAGTGTTAGGTTATGAACGTGTGGTTTGTATTCTCTGGGTAAAACAATATTACACATGTATACCTGTTTTTCAACATACCCTTTCTGGGGGGGTTTCTGTCAGAACAGTGCTGTCTTGAACTAAACAAAATCCAGCAGTCTGTAGTGCTTTTGCATAAGACATAAGGCTCTAATCTCTTTTTGGTATCCTGATAAAAGATAAGATTTTTGTGAGACAAGAGAACGATGATTTTTGAGTCAAATGCAAAGAACTTATTCTATTGTCTGTTGAGAAGAGGCATAGGGAAAAAGAACCGCATGTTGCAGTTAAAGCGGTAAAAATCTGTCTGCTTTGAAGGCAAAAAGTTTGACAGTGGCTCTTCCTCTTCATCATCCATCTCCTTGATTAGGCAAGCTGGAAGAGGGGTCTCCAGACTTTATCTGCTTGAACTCGGAACAGAGTTTGTCTTGGCGTTCCTGTTAGACTGGCTTGTTTTCATAATGACAGACACAGGACAAGATGAATGAGTTGCAGTTAGGCCAGATGCGTCTTATACTGCACAAGTGCTTTGCTTGTGATATGCTTGAGGGTGTGTGCCTGCCTAGAAGCAGAAGGGAACTGGATGGCTTCTGACTCAGGTTGTAAACATATAGAGGAAATACAACTACAGAGAACCTGTCCCGAGTGTGAAATTCTTCACCAAAGCCTAGAAAAAGCTGCGCAAATAATACCCAGTTTATTTTGTTTCTGTCAACAGCAAAAAAGCCTATTAGCTCTTAAATACACCTGCACATTCCATGTGCAGCTCATCTTCAGGGAGCTGGCCAAAGTACAGATGACAGCTTGCTGCAAATGGGGCTGGTGTATAGTTGATGCGAAGGCAAAGCCGAATCCTTACAGGAGTGTCTTGTCTTTTAAGTTAGCCCTCGGGCTCTGAAATTCAAATAGTGACTGTATCTAGAGACACCGAGGAGATGTGGAGCTCTTGGTATGGAATTGGGTTGTATTTCTTAAATAGAACTGCTGAATCCAACCCTTCTTAACTTGCTGTGTTTGTCGATCACAGAGGTTGTCCTCGTGGGGCTCTGATCTCTGAGGAGTTGCAGGGGGGGAGGGGGTGGAGATGGCAGAAGAAGGACAAAGCATCAACATTGCTTTTTACTCTGACAGTAAACTTAACTGGACCAGAATTGTGTTCTTTTTCATCGTTTGAGCACTTCCCTAAAATCACTTTAAAACAAAAGCGCTGTGAAATTGTGGTTTGTTTATAATATTGGACTGTCAAAGACTGATAGCAGTAAGCATTGACTTCAATATCCAGTCTAGAGAAGCCCCAGGCTTACCTGTTTTCCATAGCTCTGCCTAAAGGGAGCAAGTCTGTTTCAGCAGGTTTCAGAGTACAGCGGGGAGGGTTAGTAACGCTTTCACTGTCCTTTCTTCCCATAGGGATATGCTCCACCGCCAAAAAATGGAATTGAGCAGAAGCGGCCTGGGCGCCCCTTGAATATAACATCTCTAGTTAGGTTGTCCTCTGCAGTGCCAAACCAGATTTCCATTTCCTGGGCTTCTGAAATTGGAAAGGTAAATTGTGTATTCTGTGAATGTGGACAGTAGACTGAATAACCTCACCTAGTATTCCCTTTCTCCCTCCACTTCCTGATGTTGCTGGCAAGGCATATGCCAATAAATGTTCCTTAATAAATGATTGAAAATATTATAAATTCCAGGAAATGAAGTAAGATCTAGAAGCGTGATAGTTTACAATACATATGTGAAACTTCCCTACAGTATTCACATGGAAGGGGAGTTTCCATATAGGTTTTTGGGAACCTATAAAAGTATGAGAGCTTTATAAGTAAGTCTGCCATTAGGGGTTGCCTGAAATGTATGAACGTAAACTGTGTGTGTTAAAGATGCTGAAATCTTCTGGGGGAAAAAATGGTGCCAAACAAAATAACAAAAAGGGAAGCTTTTTTGTAGCCTAACGGTATAGTAATATGAAAATAAGGTTATGTAGCCATTTCTTGAAAGGCATGTTTCTCATCATCTGTCGGAGCAGGCTTTTTAAAAGGACCAGATGTGCCAAGGCTGTGGGAGTATGGGTGTAGAAATGTATTTCTGAGTTTTTCTATTTTCTAATCAAATAATAGTAATTTTACAAACCGAAATGTAGCTTCATAAGAAGAACTGGTTATTAGATATTTTCATCTTTATTCTTTAGAAATTCCTCCTCTCTCCCGCCAATGAAGATGGCTCGGGTTGATTAAAACCACGCTTGTAAATGAACCAAAACACAGCTCAGAAAGCTCTTAAATGGCAGGATGGGGGGGAGGATTTACTGGGCAGGTGTCAGGCTGCTAGTGTTGGCTCTTCCTGGGCTTCATGGGTCTTGGACGTGCTTGACTGGATTATACTTGGGCCTCTGTTTGTAATATAGGATACCTGAGCCAGCGTATCCTTTATTACAACTTGAGCATATTCTTGTAAGGTGTTGGGTGACTTGAAGGGGAGAGCTGGCTTCTGAAGTGCAGACGGGGGGGGGGGGGGGAAATGGAGAGCTGAGGAAAACAGAAAATCAAATCCTGTTAATAATGCAATTCTAGACCTCACAGAAAGCTGTAGTGAGGGAAATGCGTGCTAGAGTTCAGGTGGCAGAGAAGGGGATGGTGACTGAAATGTGATACCTCTTGCTTTCTGGGGCCTGTAGCTGAGCTAATTTTAGAAATGTAAAATTGTTAAATCGGACTTTAAAAGGAATTAGTCTTTAAAATGGCTGAGTGACTGCTTAGACGCTCCTCCCCCATAATCAGGAGAAGGCAGTGAGAGGAGTCTTTTTAATTCTTAGGTTTAGTAGTAGTCCCTTGCAGCTATTGCTAAATAATGAATTACGTATTCTTCAGTCTGTGGCTACTTTTGTAGGTCCTTCTGGACTCAATTATCGAAAGAGCTTTTGATCTTTAAAAAAAGTGAAAGGAGAGCAATATGAATTGGGCATATGCCTCAAAGTGAGACTGCAGCGTGAACTTATTACTATATATATGAACAAACTGAAGCTTTAAAAAAATCGGGGAGAAGGTAAACGTTCAAAAAGGGAATGAAGGGCAGTGCTGACAGCAAAGCTTCCCTAAAACAGAGCGAGGGAGTGAAAAAGATCTAAGTGATTGCTTCCCAATCATAAGGC
Source organism: Struthio camelus (assembly GCF_040807025.1). Classification (NCBI taxonomy): domain Eukaryota; kingdom Metazoa; phylum Chordata; class Aves; order Struthioniformes; family Struthionidae; genus Struthio; species Struthio camelus. Next base: position 65,417,390 of record NC_090981.1, on the reverse strand, counting down.
ATGAGAGCCTCGAAGCGGCCACAGAAGGCATGTGTGGTCTTGGCCTTTTCCTTCTGTCCCCACGTGCTCTCGCTCCCCTGCATTTGCCAAAATACATTCCCATGCAAGCAAATGAGTTGGAGGTTGTCCCATCATTTCCCCTTGACTTGAGAAGCAAGTTTGTTGGTTCAAGGTTAGTGCTCTGTTCTGAGTAACACAGCACATGTAGCAAGCCTTCGCTCCTCATTTAAATGAAGTCATTAAGCAGGGATAGTGTGGAGCGTCCGCAGGCTCACATGGCGAGGGGTTATTGGCATGCATTTGACTGGTTCCTAGTTGCGTCTATAAAATGCTTGGTGCTTGAGTGCTTTGATACAGCTGAGCGTTCAGCAATTGATCTTGTGCTTGGTGATCGGTTCAGGCTGTTGTGGTAGTGGTCCTGCTTGTCTGAGAGGTCACTTATGGCTGTTGTGGGAGGTTGGGATTGTGCTGGTGGTGACGTTTGACTGATGCAGCAGGGCTTCTGAGCAAAGGAGGCATAAATCCAGCCTGGTCAGGCTTGATTCTGGATTTCATTCTGTAGGCAATAAATAGTGCAATATATGGCCCTTCTTTTAGAAACAAACAAACAAAACCCCTTTTTTTTCTACAGAGTGGTTTCACATGTAAGTTAGTCACTATAGCTGCTGATCTAGGTAAGAGCTATTTTATTTTTTTTTACATCGGCTAAGCAGGAGCATGGTGGTAGCTGTTTGTGTGCTTAAAATTCTTGGGTGGTACCCAGATGTTATAGGAGCCATAAAAAGATGGCTGGCAGGGGACGGAAATAAGCGATCGCAGGTTGTGTTTGTTAAAATGATGAAACCATTGTTGTTCTACAGTAGTGGGACTGGCAGAGGCTTCTCTTCATTAGCGACCTTGAAAAGAGCGTTGCCCTTGCACAAAGGAAGCTGGCAAGTGGCATGAATTGGGGAGTAGTAATAAACACGAGGGCATACAGCCAGCCTGAGAGGAGAGGATAGGGTGTAACTAGGCTTGGCTTAAAAGTGGAGAGCAAGCTACAGGGGGAAAAAAAAGAGCAGCAGAAAGAAATTGGTGCAGGTTTGTGCCTCTTGAAGGTGTTGTGCTTGCACCGGAAGAAGCATTCGTCTTTTCTTTACAACGCGTGGTTATCTTTGAGCTCCCAATGCCAGAATGATACTGACAAAAAGGAAGGGTTTAAGAGAAAAATATGAGAAGTTCTTAAAGGCCACGTGCGTAAGAAGGTGAGTCTCCAAGTCGTCTTTTCAAGAAAAGACCAAATTTGTCTCTTGATTCTGGAGGACGAGACTTTTTAGTTAAGTCACAGCTGGAGTAGGACAATCCAGTTGGACTGGATTAGCAGAAAAATTATGGTAAGAGTATTGGATTCTTTCACAGTGATGAAGTCACCTGTTAATGCTTTTCAAAGTATAGCTATCAAGCAAAAAACTGGCACAGTTATGTTTTTACTATATGCTACAACTAGTGTAAATAGTGATTTATTGTTGTAGTGGAAGTGCTGTGTTAATTTTTCATTTTTAATCGCTTTTTTTGTAGAACTACTCCATGTCTGTGTATCTCGTTCGTCAGCTTACTTCAGCTATGCTTTTGCAGAGGTTAAAAATGAAAGGTATCAGAAACCCTGATCATTCCAGAGCACTAAGTAAGTCGAATCAATTTTCCTGTTTGTAGTTCTTGAGGGCCGTTGTAGCTCTTTAGAACTGGTAACACTCAGCAGACTTGCAGCAGTTTGGGGATGGGGATGGTGGGGGGGGGGAAAGCCCATGGCCAGAGTAGATCAAAGGTTTCCTTGCTGTTGCTGAGCTGTTATGCGCTGATTCACTGTAGGTCCCTGTGCTAGTAGGGAGGCACACTTGGAGACGACATCTCAGGTGTCCTTACAGGAATGCAGGGAAGGCCGTTTGCTGTGGAGGGCTGTAAGGTGCAAAAAGATGTCCTAAATATCCATATTTTCTTCACTTGCATGTGACGCTGCTATTCCTGTCTTTGTGCCTTACTTGCTGATAACTACTCTTTTATTTATCTCCTTGTGTGTTGGGTCAAGTTTACTAACAGTTGTGGCTCTTAGTGCACCTGCCACGCATCAAAACAGTCTCACTATGTGCCGTGTTTGATGGTTGCCTTTAAATAGTGAAACTACTGTTAATGTAGTACTTGCTATAAACTAGTTTCCTGGATGCCTAGTTTTTTAGGTAGCTGGAAACAAAGTTCGTATGCTGGAGAATCAAAAATAGCATTTTAAATATAATGGAGATGTCTGTGTGTAATTTCTTATTTATTTTAATAGTTAAAGAAAAACTAACTGCAGATCCTGATAGTGAGATTGCCACAACCAGTCTGCGAGTATCTCTGATGTGTCCTGTAAGTAAGGCTGGAAATTACTATATACAGATCTATATTTTCATCTTCAGTGCGGAACTGGGCTGATTTTAAAACGCCTTGCTTTTCCAACTTTTCAATGGCTTTTGTTTATATACTGCTTCTTAAATATAAAACATGGGGGAGAAGGGTGCATTTACGAGCACCTGACTGTAACAACATTCAGCCAACTGTGATTTGGAACTATGAATGCCTCTGCTTTAACACAGTCAGAATCAAGTTGCTATTTTTATGTGTACTGAGACTTTTAAAAGGAGTAGTCGGGCAGCACTGAGGCCTTGAGACTATTTGGACAGGGTGATGGAATAATTGAAGGGCACAATGAGAAATAAAATTCAGGTCTCTTATGCTGCCAGCTACTGTAAAGAAAAACAAACTGATCACCTGGTAACCTTGCCTTGCTTTCTCTTCCCAGGAAGAAACTGGTCTTGTGTTTGTGACTGGTCTGTTAAAGTCATGTGTTTAAAATAGTTATAATGCCAGTCTGAGTCGAAAATTAATTGGAGCTCACAAAAAAATTTGAACTATTTGGCTGAAAGGACAGGATAAATTGGGTGCTGCAGTAGCTTAGTAGCAAAAATGAAGTCCTCAAAATAATGTTGATACAAGACCACTCAGTGCAGATTGTTGCAGTCTGCTTTGAAACGTTTCTGCTGGGTCTCAGCTCCTTAGTAAAAACTTTGAGGCTGCTTTATTGTTCCTCAGAGTACACAGTATGTACTTTGATAGGGTGGGTTGGCATGTAAAGAGGTGTACATTGAGCACCTCTGTAGTGAGAAGAGACTGCTACCTCACCGACTGCATCTGGCTTCACTCTCAGCCATCAAGACCTGCTTAGCTTTCCGCTGTTGACACTCTCTTAATGCATCTTCTGCAGCTGGGGAAAATGAGACTGACAATCCCATGCCGGGCTGTTACTTGCACACACCTGCAATGTTTTGATGCTGCTCTTTATCTTCAAATGAATGAAAAGAAGCCTACCTGGATTTGTCCTGTCTGTGACAAAAAGGCAGCTTACGAGAGCCTAATATTAGATGGGTAAGAAACAGGGTCTGCAGAGTACAGAACTCACTTTTGTGAAGTTTTTCACAATGAACTTGATAGTTACTTTTTGAGACTTAAGATTTAGCCATTTCCAACTATTTTCTTTATCAAAATATGTTAGGCTGGAAGGAACCATTAGAATCCTTTTAGTTTCTATTCCTATGTAATAATAAAGGAGGTAAACTCATCTCCTGATTGCATCATTAAGCTTTTGAGCTACAGCCTGTTTCCTTGGGAGGAATCTAAACATGACATCCGGGGATGAGATAGTCTCCCTTTTACACAAACCAATCACTGTGAAGCTTTTGGACTTGAGTTTTAACTTACAAACCATGTCAAACTTGGTTTAAAAACTGATGATTTCTACTTCTGTACAGAAGTCTATGAATTGTAATAATGCTTGAGCTGAATATGGGTAGACTGTGGTCCTCTTTACATTTCTGCCTATGGACTTCCGCAAAGGCTGTAATTGCAGTCCTTTAGGTAAGGTGAACTAGGGGGAGAGTACATGCTATGGTTCAAAGTTCCTCATAATTAGCTTTTCAGCTGTTTGTTTTTCACTTAGCAAAAGACTGGAATCAAAATCAAAGCAACCTAACTTTAACTTTTTCAGGCTCTTTATGGAAATCCTAAATGAATGTTCAGATGTGGACGAGATTAAATTCCAAGAGGATGGTTCCTGGTGTCCTATGAGGCCTAAGAAAGAAGCTGTGAAAGTCTCTAGTCCACAGTGCACCAAAATAGAAAGTATGTGCATCTGGGTACTGGTCAGAAACCAACAAAAAAGCTTGATGTCTTGGGGACTTTGTAGCTAGGATAACGGGCACAGATAGTGTTGTGTGTTTTGTTTTTTTTTTTTTTTTTTTTTGAGAGGGGGAGGGTTTAACAGTTTTCACCTTATCCTTTAAGCTAAAAGAAGGGATGGTTTGTCTAGAGGTGTGCATGCCTGGGGTTTGTCTTTGGGGTTTTTTTAACGCTTCAGAAAATGAAAGCTTCAGAGCTTACCTTAAATTGGTAATTGAAGATTAAAGCTTGTGCTTATTGCTCTCAATGTGACACAATGCTGCTAATAAAACTGCTCCTGGACCCTGACATCCTCTATAGCGGCCAGGAAGACTGGCCAAGATAGGATTTGAGATGCTGGTTCTGTTGTGAATTGAAACTGCTGCTGTCAACAGCCTTTAAAAATCAGTGATGTTTTACTTCTTGTTTAGGTTCCAGTGTTGTTAGCAAACCATGTGCTGTGACAGTGGCCAATGAGGTGAACAAGAAGAAAGTTGATGTTATTGACTTGACAATAGAAAGCTCCTCTGATGAAGAGGAAGATCCTCCTGCCAAAAGGAAGTGCATATTTATGTCTGAAACGCAAGGAAGCCCAACCAAAGGGTTTGTCAATTTTAAAGTTAGTTGTTATTCTGTAATGTCTCAGATAAACTGATGTGTACACCAATGGACTTGTAATCTCTCTTCGGGATCCAGCTCCACCTTGCCAGAGGAGTATTTTTAGGCCTCTGCTTGCAGAAGGTTGTATTGATACAGTACCTTTGTACAGGCAAAACATTATTAAATAGTTTTACATCTCACAAAAGGCTTGCGCTGACTGTTGCTGTGTTTGCAGGGATGTTTTCCCTAGAAAAGGAAACGGATGAAACTAATGGACAGTATTCTCCTGAGAAAGCTGATTGTCCCTAGTGCAGAAGCCTTATGCGTTCTTGTTACGTTGGTGTTGTCTTAACGGCTTTTTCGCTGTCTCTAATACCCTTTGTTATCTGCTCTGGCTGCCAGGAAACTAGGCTGTGTGCATGTTTCCTCTATCCTGTCAGTCTTGGAAGGGAGGCACGCTGGTGTGTTGAATGATCTCCAGAGGTCCTTTCCGACCTTGGCCATTCATTCTGTGATTCTGTGAATCAAGATGCAAGTTTTCCATCTCCTCCCTGTAAACTTTGGAGCGTCTTGGTTATCAGTCAGTTCTGATATGATACGATAACCTTTGGTTAGCATAACGAACCACCTCCCAACCCCTCTGCGAACAACCTCATAGTCGTGTCTGACTCGTCTAGGGCTGACTAGCTTCTTTACTGTTGTGCCTTCTCCTGTCCCGAATCTGTGCAACTCAGCTGCAGTCGCTGCTTGTGGCTTCCCCTGAAGTTGTTGCTGTTAGCCCATAGGGTGTGAGAGACCGGCAGGGCGCACAACCAACGCAGCAGGGAGAGAGGGGCACTTGTTAGGCTCACCAGCAGTCACTGATCCACAAGTGTCAGTGTTTAGTAATGGCTGACGGGTTAGTCCCACTTGCATGTGTGAGATGTGTGTGCGTCTCTCAGCATAGCGGCTTGTGTCCTTTTTTTTTTTTTATTAAAATAATAATAAATCCTTCTGTTTTGCCACCTCTTGAAGTGGTGAGCAGGTGCGCTGCGTCTCTAGTCCACAGGAATATGTGGTCTTTGGCGAGCAAATAGTTGGTGGTCTTCAACAATTTTCAGCAGTGATGCTTGACATGCTGTTTCTTGTTGTGAGGACTGTGGAGGAGTCCTTCTGCAAGAGACTCTTTATTTTTATAAGGAAAAAATAGCTACAAATACCACATCTGTTAATGAAGTTTCAGAAGGCACCAAGACTCCCTTCCATAATACTGCTCCTGTGTTTGTGTGAGATGGCTATGTGCAACTATAATTGCAGAAGGGCTGAGTTTTCTTGTATATCTGATATCAATGTATTTTTTTCTTACTGTTTGAGAATGAAAACATGCCACTTTCCAAATGTGAGCCTAAGACAGGCTTTTTGGTGACAGTGTTGCCTGAATACTAGTCTTTACAAAATTGTGGGGTGGCCTTCCTTAGGCAGGAGCAACATAAGCTGAGGTGCTTGAGACGGGAGGGTCCGAAAGGTGGCTTCTGAAATCAGTAGCAGCCAAATGCATCAATGCAGATATCTGGGAAGGAAGGCATGAATGGATAGAACTTGCTGCTGGTGGGCTGAAAGGAGGGACACTGAACAGCTGGGAGCGGGGACTCTTTGGTATTTCCACCTGAACTGGGAGCTGATGAAAGATTTATGTAGATGGCTGGGTGCCTAAACGCCTGTGATGCATCTTTCAACAGTGCAGCTAAATATCAGACAAAAGGTGGGGATACTGGTGGTGTGCTGCTAGAGAGCTGAACTTCAGCTTGGGTTCAGGCTCTAAGGGTTTGATATCTAACTCTGTGTTGGTAATCTGTGCTCCAGGAGCTGAGTAATGGTCAGTCGCATCCTTGGCGTGACAGGTTAGCACTGAGGAACAGTTATGTGTGGAGAACTTTAAAGAAGTGCCCTCCTCCTGGCTCTGGCTGTCAGCCCATCCCTCCCAGGGTACTCTACAAATACAAATGTCCACTTCTGTTCCTGGATAGTAGACTGTTATAAATGACTCCAGCACTGTACTTTGTTTTAATGCCAACTTGCTCTTATGTCACAGCTGCTGTTGAGAGCCAAGATACGGTCATGTTATAAGGAAGACTGTTATCAAAGAGGAAATTAGAGTGGAGTACTGTGTAGTGAGTAGCCACACTATAGTTGTGGTGTTAACATAGTGACCTTGTGAATGAGCGTGCACAGTGGTGCATACTTTCTCTTCTGTAACTAACGGCCAGGTTGTTTGTAATTTCCCATGCTGTTTAAAACAGGGTTCTCATGTATCAGCCGTCTACTGTAAGAGTGCCCAGTGTGACAACAGTTGATGCTGCTGCTATTCCTCCTTCATTAACAGACTACCCAGTACCATTCCATCATCCACCAATATCCAGTATTTCATCGGACCTGCCAGGTAGGTGGTAGCTATTTTTCTGGCTATTTCTATTCTGCCTTATTAATTTGTGGGGTGGGCAGAAATTGGAGAATTGACTAACTCTCTTAATGGAACAAGACTTATATGAAGTACTGGACTAAGACAATGCCTAGACAAGTCTAGGAAAGGCAGGTTATCTGACTATCTTTCCAGTCTCAGATTGCTCTTCAAAACTCTGGTGTCAAAAACATTGCTTCTAGGCCATACCCTCAAATTGGCATTTTCGTATGGCAGCCAGAAACGTGTGTGGTGGTGGTGTGTGTGTGTGTGCGTGTGTGGTTTTTTTTTTATTCAGTTAGACTTTATACAGACATCTGGTTGTTGTGTGTCATAAATGTAAGGGAGAGTAGCCGCTTATTTAAGTTACAGAACTGGCACTAACTCATCCAGACTCTGTAGAAAAATTCTGCTAGCTGATTCTAGTGGTGGTCTCTGTCTAGACTGTATGAAAAAGCTTAAGGTGAGCTACAATATGTAAGCTGACCTCCTATTGACTTTCTTTACCTAGACATACCCTAAATGCCTATGATGTATTCTTCAACACTGCTGCTAAATATCAGACAAAAGGTGGGGATACTGATTATTTTCTATCCTGGCTCCTTCAAAAGAACATTGTAGATAGGGACTCTGGGGTTTTCCACCAGCTTTAATGAGCCCAGAGCCTAGGAAATGGTGACTTGACAACAGGCATCAAACTGGACCTTGTGCAGTTCCCTTGCCCTGTTCCATTGCCTGTTTCCATTTCTCCTCAACAACATCTCTGGCTTCTTCCTTCATCTTTCAGCATTGGTTTGGCTATGAGATGGGTATCGTGCCCTTTGTTTCTCCGCCCTCTTTAGTTCCCTTTCTGCTCCCTCCCTCCACTTCTCCCTTGTCAAGAAACCCGGTGGCTTCCTAAATTGGACGGGAGAGTAAGCTGAGGGAACTGAAGTCTAGAACTATTTTGTTCCTCTCTATCAGCTGAAGTTCCAGAACGTTTTAAAACGCAAGGAGCTGTAAATTCTGTAAAAGCAGTTGAGCTTAAATCTCTGATAAAAAATCTCCTCTTATGGAGGAGAGATACTGCTGTCCAGAACAGATTTGACAGCGAGGGGAGAGGGAGGGAGTTAGGTTTACCACTTTTTTGTTGATGTCACAAACACAAGGCCAACGTTTAGAAACAAAGCAGAGACTGTGATTTCTCATTGTTTTCATACTTTTAAACATCATGCCCTAAATGCGTACACGTTAATGGCGTATAAGATGGACGCTAGCTTTCACTGCTCTTGGAGGATATACCTTGAACTACTTGCAGTTTCCTCTTCTTCATTCCTTTTATTTGTCTAGACACAAAACGGGGATGATATTAGAAATGTTTCCTTATTGGCTGCCCATGGGTGGAGGAAGAGACCTGCTGCTTGTTTTTGGACTTGTGCATGTTGTGACTTTACTTCATTCCAGCATCTTTAATGTGATGACACTCTTCATGTCCCAGTTTGGCCAAGTCAGGTACAATATGCAGTGAAACTTGCACTATGAACCAACAGCTCCAACTGGCAACCTCCATCTAAGCAACCACATTGAACCACCCTGCAATATCCAGTGAATAATACATCATTATGTCATTTTCATTCTTAAAAAGAGCCACTTGTACTAGATAACTCTTTCGCTGCTGACTGAAGTAATCCTTGAGAGTGGTGTGACAGTGGTATACTTCATTTAGAAACGGTGTAACAAATGCAAAATCTATTCTACAACAACAGAGTTCCTTAAAATTGTATCACCACTAAATGAACAGATGAAAGACGCATCAATTTATTATCCTTCTTTTCTTTCTAGGTCTGGATTTTCTTTCACTAATCCCAGTTGATTCACAGGTATGTTTCTGAACTGCAATGGGGCTTAATTTTTAAAATCTTTTTTTTTTTTTCCACAACATACTATCTTAAGTAACTATCAGGATGCTGTCATCATTCATATCATGTTTGCAGTCCGCTCGGTTAGACCTAACCGCAGAGCAGAAAAACATAATTGCCCCAAATACTCTTTGGTAACAGAGTAAGGACACGTTCAGGGGAGATGCAGTTATCTTCACTATAATAAATCCAGGCACAAGAAAATCTTTGATGGTTTGCCTTACTGAAGCAAATGTTTGCGTAACACTGACTTGGATACAACCATCGTGATTTTTGTGCTCTTAGTTTATATTGTGTATCTGCAGGCCAGGCTCTGGATTATATGGAAATTTCCTAAGTCAATAGTAGTTGGTGCATCTCCTGTCCCAGAAACACAAGCTTTAAATACAGTTAGGAAAAACGATTCTTAATGTAACAAGATGCTCACACAAGAGACGCTACTGCCTTCAGAAAGGGGGGATATTGGCTCCATGACCAAGACAGTAGGATCCGAAGCCAACCCTTCTGCTTCCTCTCTGGGTCTGTCACTAGCAAACGGTAATGGGACTTTACTGTAGAGCTGATGTCCTGGTACCTTAAAGGAGGAACTTTTTCTTTCCACTTACTGTATCTTGCAATATGTTGTGCCTGACCTTGAGATCTCAGCTATCCAAGTGGGAATACCAAAAGTCTGTTCATACGGAGACTTCAGAAGAAAGTATGGTGCTACAAAGTGTCCATCTTGGACAGTTCAAACAATTCAGGCTCAGTTCCAAACATATGATTCCAAACATAGAATATTCTAAGATTAGAGTCTACAGAGTTCAATAAATCTTAATTTTTCTTACTGAATGTAGGGGGAATCTTAACTATTAAGATTCTCCTCTTCTGTGACGCTTGGCAACCTTTGTGTTTCTAAATACTCGTTGTGTTCAGCTTTACTTTGAGAAGGCTTGTCTTCTGTTTTGGAAATTTAAAAAAAAAAAATTTTTTTTAATTGGACTTGCAGCTTGTTTGTACTGGTAAAAATGTTTACAGACCTGCATGCCTCATTGCTGGCAACGATGCATGCTGTGAAAGTGGTGACTAGTACAGCTGCTGCCATTTCAGAGGATGAAGTTATCCTGATCTCTGAACTAGCAAAGAGTATTGTATTACCTTTCAGGATGAAAGGAGCCTGAATTATATAATTAGGTCCTGCAATGAGGAGTGTGAACAGTGCACAGATGCTTTTAATGGTGATCACTTTGTGGCTGTGATAGCGTTTCCTTATGCGCCATTAAATTCTCAAGCTAACCACTTAACGAGAAAAAGGGGAAGATAGGAAGAAGGGTTGTGACTACCATCTCTGCTTGCTTACTTGCTGGTTTGCAGAACTCTGGTTCTCACCATGCATGTTTTAATGAGATTCTGCCAGTAACTTGTTTTGTGCTTGTTGTAGGGAAGATGTATCTTCAGAGCATACATTTCCCTTGTGCAGTTAGTCTCTTCATTCTTCATTGTTTGTTTCAAGCAGTACTGTCCTCCTATGTTTTTGGATAGTCTCACCTCAACCTTAACAAGCAGCACGCCTGGCAGCATCATCACATCAACCAGTCACCACGAGAGCAGCACTCACGTTAGCTCCTCGAGCAGGAGCGAGACTGGAGTTATAACCAGCAGTGGAGGCAGCGCTCCTGACATCATCTCACTGGACTGAAACAAGGGGCAGCATGGGACTCCAGGAGAAATCACACAGAGCTGCTTGTTGTGTCTCTGGAACTGCAGCGTCTTGGAAGTTATTCCGATATTTATTGAAAAGATTTGCCTTCTGGAAAATGGAGTAAATTCATCTACACTAGGAACAGAAGTGATTAGAATTTTTTTTTTCTTGCTCATTAAATAGCTGGTAGAGAAAAGGCCCCTTCAGAACCTGCTTTTACCCTTTTGGCTTGTTCTGGGGAAACTGACTTTTTGTTGCTGGATGGAGTCCAAAAATGGTTTTTAATTTTGTTGTCAAAACAGCAATAATGTAAAAAAAACAAACAAACAAACTTTTTTTTAATTAAAAAAAAAAGGCACTTAACCACTCTAGAACAACAACAACAACCTGGACAAAGGTGCAGAAGTGTATGCATTGGTGAATTTTTAATACCTTCTCAACTGGGGCCTGTAATAAACTTCATTAAGACAATGAAGCTTTGTGAAATAGCCATGACTTGTGTTTTATATTTCTCTTGCTCCCTTCTTCCTCCTGTGCTGGAAGGTATGGGAAGCCTCTGTAAATGTGTTGGCTTTTTTTCCTGATTTCGTGTTGTTCACAAATGCAACAGAATCCTAAACTGTGACTTCTTCCTCTTAACGTTCTTTGGGCTGGGAAGGGGACAAATTATCTATGCAAACCCTGCATTATACAAACTGTGCTGTCACTCCACAACTATGACACCTCCCCTGAAAAAAACCCCGTACCTCCAAAATCAACTGAACAACTCTGCACCCCTGAGCTATAGTTGACTCTCTGGCCTGACAACTTTAAGGGCTGATAAGAAAGAACTATTTGGATTATAGAGTCCTTGTTGGTCCTTACTGTAAATGCCAACCTGCCCCAGATGGTAAACTCAAGTGTGTGCTTTGTATGGCAGCTGTAAGGAGAGAGTGTCTCTCTCATGCTTTATCTAATGCAGGATTGTTTTCTAGGAGGTCCTGCCCGTGGCTTCTGTTACTTCATTAACTGTTGTATCCTGTTGGGTGATACTGCAGTTTGACTTGCCATGGTGGAGACTTGTTGTTTTGGAAGACAAATGCTGTAGGTGTGTGCTCTTCCACCTAACCAGTGCTACATGTTTAGGATTTAGTAACATTGTCCTGTATTACATGGCTGTCTAATCATGGCTTTTCTAATTAGACCGACAACACTTCCTCCTATTTGAATACGCTGAATCTGCTGCTTTGTTCTGTGTATGCAGTGTTTCCCCACACATGTATGCACACATGTCTAGGGATAACCTCCTTAGTACTGTCTGTGGAAGAGGTTACAGACCAGGAAAATCAAATCATTTCCATAGAGCTGGAATAATGGTATTGTCTATGTATGTTGACATAGCAACTTTCCAAGTGTTTGTTGTGTTTCTGTTGAGTAACTGTATCTGAAATTACTCTTTCCCTAGTTACCAGCTTTCAGTTTTTCCCAATCTTGTGTTTCTTTTTTTCTTATTTCTTTAGTCTGATATGTTTGGTGTTTTTAGCCTTCTGTTACTGTTACAGTATTTGAACTAAGTACATGGATAAAAAATATTGAAGCAGGATCTATTGTAACTTTTGTCTGCCCTGTACTCCCATCTTGAATGCTGCATTACTGTTCCTCATTGCCTTTTTTGTATGATCTTTCACACCAGTCTTCAATTCATATGTTGGTCTTAATATCGCCTCTACCCTTTCTTCTCCTTCCTCCATCTTTAAATTTTTTTGTACCTGTTAAAAGGATCAGTTTTTTAGCATGATTTATTTCCAATAAAGCCATGCTACTTGTGAGGTTTTCTGCCTAATGGCCTGCAGCTGATCAGTGCTTTCTGCATCACAATTGCACAGTAACTTGAACAATAGAATGCTGAGAGGTTCAAAAGCCATTCTAAATAAAGTGTTTAAAACTGGTATCTGTTACTGAAGATGCTGTTTGTACTCTTAATAGCAAAGTGTGACACAGGAATTGCTAAACTGCCTGAAGGGAGGTAAATGTCTCGCATGTAAGTCAGAAAAGGAAAAAACTTGTCCTTTTTTCCCCTTTAAAAAAAGGAAAAAACTTAAGTGCTCTAGAACAGTCTTGGTATTATAAAATATGGCTGAAATTTTACTAAACAGGGTTAACAGCTGTGCCCTGCTAGTGGTTACTTATCAAGCCTAAGGTATCTGCAGCTATCCTGGGCATGACTTCAGCAGCTGCCTTTAGTCCTACACCTTCCAGATGTCTGACAGCAGTGGCAGAAGCAGACTTACAGGCCTTGAGCCCTTCTTTTCAAAGACAGATTTTTTTTTTTCCCATAGGCTGTGGCATGAGGTAAGTGTTAAGGTAAACTACTTACTGATGTATGCACAGGAAATAATTATTAGCCTTATATAATCCACTTGACTTTGTAGATGAGGTGTGTCAAATGCTTTGAGCACTGCCATGCAGCCATGTCTCCTATTTGCTAAGCCTTCTTCCAGAAGATAACAGAGAACTTCAACAATGGTGGGTAGAAAGGGGATTGGAGTCAGAATTTAATGAAAGCCTCTATCACTCAGCTGTGCTCCCTACCCAGAACAAGCCCATCCATTGTATCTGGATGAATTAGTACTTTACTTTCCTGACAGCAATGTTCTGCTCTGCAGCCAAAATGCACTAGAATGTCTATCCAAGAACTTCTAGCTAGAGAAAATCTTGAAGAAAAGGTTAGACTTCTTACCTCTTCATTTTCACTACAGCAGTATCTCGTTAGTGCTTTGAATGTACTATGTCAAAGATACTTTCAAGCCAACTGCAGAAGGAAAGGAAAGCTTCGGTGAGGAATAGGAATTCCTTCTACCTGCATGGATAACCAACATGCAAAGAAAGCCATGCTGCAAGATATAGCCCCTTTTTTTCCCCCACCCATTCATTTGCTGCATTTTTGTCTGCAGTTTCTCAAAGATAAGTGAGCTTCCTTAAGACGATTAGCTGCTAAAATACTAGTCATAAATAGGCTGTACCCATACATCTGAAGACTTAAGTCCTGACCTGTGTATACTTCCACATCAGACAAAATTGTCTGAAATAACTGAGCCACCTATGCAGAACTTTGCTGCCCAATGATATGACACCACTCATAGCATGTGCTGCACCTGTCTAGCAGCAGAATTCAAGCATTTCCAAAATCAGTTAGGGTTTTTTCAATGTCTGCCTTTAAATCTAGCCCCTAGGTGCTGGAGAACTTACCTGTAATTGCAAACCTTTCACTATGGGTCTTCAAGAGCACAGAGGATTCAAGTTTGGAAACAAAAGCATCTTCTCATTGAGAGGACAAATAAAGTGACAGTTCAACAAGAACTCCTGTAAGTGCAACAACAGGGGAAGCTGCTTCCTAGGTCAGAAGACAGTTGTGGATTAGGCAAACTGGAAAGAACACCATTAGAATCCTAGGTAACTGGTTTCTAAGGATATTTTTGTCACAGGCATCAGTGATCGCAGACAAGATATAGGCAAAAAGAATCTCGTAGGTCAAATTAACACTTATTATTTTTATTTTCTCTTTTTAGTAGGTATAATCACAGTATGCTAGACTATGTGTGTGTTCCATGTAATATTGAAAACTTGCCATCTCCTTCCAGGTTTTATGAGGAAACAGTATCATGATGAAACTGGTCATTGTATCATACAACATAAAACAGAGGATGTGGTTACAACTTATCTAGGTAATTATCTAGAGGTGGAATACCCTCCTTCAAGCCTTTGCGCTTACGTATTTCAGCCACAACTTGCCAAGGACGAGAATTTACATCATAAGGATCTCCAGGCAAAATCTGCCAGTGATCAAAGACACACTGTGGAAAAGCCTGGCCACCAGTGTTGGATCTCAAGTCAGCAGTGAAACCTAATGGGAAGGAAGGAAAGAGGGAAAAAAAAAAAAATGGATGAGTTGCAAATGAAATTTGTTTTATTGTGAATTTTTACACAGACAAATCTCTAAGAACACTCTTCCGGAGCCTGGGTGAGGTACTGTTAGGAAACCTCCACGTTCCAGATGATTATTTCAAGTAGGTAAAAATGAGGACAACTCCGAAGAACTGCAGAAAGACTTGGCGTGACCAGGTAAAAGGGCAATAAAATGGCAAATAAAATTCAACTTAGCTGAAAGGGCACACTTCCCATATAATGCAATGAGACTTGAACTGATCAACTACACTCAGTTTGAGATCTTAGGGTTGCGATAAGAAGTACAAAAGCATTAGCTCAACATTCAGAAGCAGTCAAAAGTCAAATGCTAGGAACTGTTAGGAAAGGAACACAGAACCAAAGAGAATACCATTATTCTCTGTGAAAGCCCACACCTCGAATACTGTGTGTAGCTCTCGTCCCTTTATTGCAAAAGCAGATACTGCTGAAGTGGAAAAGGGTTCACAAAAGGGCAACACAGATGACCAAAGCCCTGGACTGGCTTCCATGCAATGAATCAACTCAGCAAGCTCGGACTCCAAAGAGTGGAAAGAGCAGCAGCATAGCAAGACGGATATAATAGCAGTATACAAAATCAGAAGCGACAGGGACACATTGGATAAAGGTCAATGTCTCATGGTCTTTCCCAATGTAAGCAAGTGAAGCATCAAATGAAGCTAGTAGGAGCCAGATTCAACAGACACGGAAGGAGGCAGTTCTTCATACGACAAAGTGCAGATCTGTAGAACTCCTTGCCAACGCTGTGGATGCTGACCTTTTTTGTGGACTGAAGGGGAGATGGAAGACGTTCAAAAAGAGAAACCCACCAAGAGTTACTAAATTTATATAGCAACTCTCTCTGCCCCAGGAAGCCTTTAAAAGGGGTTCTAAAGGATTTGCTGGGGAAGCGTTACACAAGCTTGCCTCGTTCTTCCTCTTTTCCAAGCGCTCACTTTCAGCTGCTGTCACAAACAAGCTGTTGAGCTAACTACATCTTTAGTCTGACACAGTAGAGCCACCTACGTTTAACTGCACACAGGTGTTTTCTTTGCCATTTTCCCTGTCCTTCTAGTGATGTCATCCCCTTCTCCCAAGTATCCAATCACATGAACAGCTGCTCACTGTGAACTGAGGCTTTTTTACTGTGGAACAACCTCTAGCCGTTACTTATTTAGAACACTGATGTTTCCCTGTCTCTTCAGGTCACTGTTTTAGGAAGACTCAACAATAGCTTTTGCAAACAACTAGGGAGGCAGTTTTTCAGAATCTGGACGTTAACATGCTGTGCAAGTTGAGACTGAGGGCCCAGTGTAATCCACATGCTCCAAAGTCTTACGTTTACATTTCTTTTTGTTCTTCCATGTTTGGAAATCTCTTCCTTTTATGAGATTGGTTTAAGCTCTCTGGAAACTTGGGGAAGGATAAAAACAAAAATACCTGCAACGCAAACGTGTATAAACTGTTCTTTTAGCTAACTAGTCAAATTGCAAATTTTGACGAGTTGTTTTTGAAGTTAATTTAATGCTTAATTTCATGCTTAATTTAAAGTTAAGCATATCTTATTACACAACTGATTATTTTAGCAGTTGCCATACTAATCTACTTCTGCAAAACAGCACACACACAATAAAACGTGACGTTTCTTACACTTTACTATGTGAGGAGTTCCGAGTGTGCCCTGTGAAACTGGCAAACTTTCTTACTGATGTCACAGAACAGTCTTGAAGTGCATTTTCAAACGGGGAGAGAGGGGCACCTGATGCGCAAACCAACCGTAAGAGCAGAAGAAAGGCCTTGTACCGCACTGAAAAGTTGAAGTTTTGGGGCAATGTAATAAGGGGCAGATGCAACATTATATTAGAGGCAGTTCTTAAAGACAGGAAAGAAGATGCAATGCAGCCACTCTGGCTGACACTCTGTTCTTCTAAAAAACTGAAATCGCTACAAAGTTTTCTAGCTTGCTGCCACTGAAGACAAATTTCTTTCCTTCAGCTTGCTTCACAGGAAGTTTTTCTTTTTTAATTAAATGGTGGAAACAGAATCTGGTAAATATTACAAATTCTTAATTTGCAGAAGATGCTGCACACAATCTTTTTGGCACCCTCTGCTTGCCTGAAAGCCCAATGGAGTAGGCTGCCAGAAACACAGGAGCCAACCGTTTGTTCTAAATAAATGAGCCAAAGATGTGAAGAGACAACAGGAAGAAACTTGGAGCTAATGAAATGGGAATTCTTCAGTCCATTTCATCCAGCAGAGTTCCTTCTTTAACTGCATGTGGGTAATTAAAAAAAAAAAAAAGAGAGCTGTCTTACCAAATGACTCATTTACAGGTAGGTATGCCTTGACCACAAACATTGCGGTTCCTGCCACTTGGGATTCTTCAAAAACATGTCCACGTTTCCTGTTCAGGACACCATAGATCCCACCAACCACTTGTTCTGGGGACTGTGGGGAAAAAAAAAAAAACCCCAAACTACCAAGTTACAAGTAGCAAATCACCAGTTATTAAAACACAGCCAGAATGCATGCAGCCTGAGACAATCCCTCTAGGCAGCTCTCCTGATTTTTCTCCCATATTTGCATTTTTCTGAGAGCAATTTCTCTCTTCTGTAACAAGTGGCTTCCCTCTCACTTCCAAGACAATATCTGTCAGGAGCCCTGCCTGCCTTCTCCGCCTCTCATAACTGTGCAGCCTCCAATTACTGTATATACCGACTAGACCGGTTTGCAGTTCACATACAAAGAGAGGCAAAAGGGTACATGCTCAGTGAACTGCCTACAACTATCTTCTGGCAAAAGAAAGAGTTTTCTGGCTCTTTGTAATAAATGCAATTACTACAGGAGAATCTCACTGCACATTATCTTAGAAGTCACAACACGACTGACAAGTGCTTGGATAAAACTCTTATTTAAAAAAACCAAAACCACATGCACTTACACATACCACTAAGTTTGCAAAACCCCCTCCTTTGTCATGATAGGTCTCACAAGTCATAGAGGTGAGAAAATTCTCCATTTCCATACTTTGTCTTTACTTGCATTCATCTTCCTTAGTCCTCATGGTTAAGACATTTTTAAGCAACTGAGCTGGCAGATTTCCTGCCTACCACCCAGCAGTGTAGGCTGGAATTAATTTTTAAACTGGGTTTTAAATCTTCTAATCACTGCTAAGACAGTTAAGACAAACTGACAGGTGAATAGTTGTACTTGGGGATAAAAATACTTCTAGCTTAGAATACATTTTCAAGGGTCTTTCGTGGAAAAGTTTCATACACCAAGAAAAACCAATTACTCAAGCAACAGAAGTTAATGTTTAACAGCTCAAAAAAGAGCTTATTAAAAGAAAAGAAAAAACCTTCCTTGCTGCTCTTTCTTGGTATTTAGGATACCCAATGTTTGTTCTCCTGAATATTTACAGTGGCAGAGAGAGAGGAGAAAAAAAAACGAATCATAGCTTTCTTAAGGGCATTGACCATTCATAGAGAGCAGCATCATTCACCTTCCCTCCTACGTTTTGCTGCTTCTCGTCAACTTCTTTCTTATTTTGGAATGAAAAGGTATCCTCAAAGTCTTTATAACACTCATCTGAAGGACACAGAATAGAGCTACCACTGTTTCTTGGAAGAGAATGCAGAAACATGATTATACATGTATCTTTGTCTCAGATATAATACCCTGTTTCATACCTGGATTTCTACCAGATAGATGGGCTCCATAAGCCTGGGTTGTGCTGTCAGCGTAGAGGCATACAAAACCCGCCTAGCAGTAGGAATAATTTGCCCACCACCACGGTGAATAGCATCAGCATGCAGAGTGACATCACGGATATCAAAACGAACACCTCTCACGTTCTCCTCACACAAGACACCCTGCAGGATCGAAAGGCAAAGAAGGGTGGTGCGGTACTACTCAGTTTCCAAGACAGGAACCTTCCCTTAGTAGGAATCTGGCCTGTTGATTTAAGTCATTCGTATTGACACTGAACAGTTACGTTCAGATCAAGGTAGTCTATACACGCAGGAAGGACATTCCAAGAATACTAGCACTTCTGAACTCATGTTTGGAACAAACACTGAAATGCCTGCAGACAACAATCTGCTCATTACATAGGATGAGTGACGTATATTCTTCAGCGGCGGACAAACTCCAGCTCCCCTCTGCCCTGTTCCTATTGGTTACAGACACCTTCTGAAGATTTCACATGAATAACTATTACAGAGCTCAGATACAACATTTCAGTGACACAAGATACAAGCAAAACATATAGAACTATACTTACTTCTTTGGTAGCCCACTGGAAGCCAGCAACAACACTGTCTTTGATTTCATTTAGATACTGGACGCCTTTTGTGATGTCCACTAAGATATTTGGACCTGCGCCATCAGGTCCGAAGCACCAAATCTTTACGGGCCTCAGATACATCCCACTCATATTTCTCTGCCAGATAACGTGCACGCTGTTTCAGTTCTTGACGGGAGCTGACTTCCCCTTTGTCTACATCCTCCGCCAGACCATCAGGAAAGGGTCGAGCCTTCATGTACAGTCTATTGTGTTTGTTAGGAGATTTGGATAAGCACATCTGGCTTGACTCTTCACCAACTGTCTCACGATAGGACACAACTGGGTCTGATTTCTGTCACGTAAATCAAAGAGAAAGATTTTCCTCAGCTAAAGCACAAAGCTGATCACATAAATCATTTCCTCTTACCAATGAAATGCTAATAATAAACTGCCACTTCTCCTCAGGCAGTGTGTTTAATGCTAATTTCACTCGGTTGTACAAGCGTGCTCCGCCAGCTCCATCAAGAGAAACAGCAGCATTTTCAGTTGCATATCAACAGTTACCATCATGGTTCACCTTAGTTTTCCTGTTCACCAGAATTTTTTCTTATCTCTATCCCAAATCTAAGCCCATTCATGCAACTACTAAAGAACTCCCAATTACTACTAAAATGGTTGGTCTCCTTTTAAAAGTTTCTAATTGCTTTAAGGAAATTACTCTACAAAAACCACCACCAGCAGATTAAGATGAGATTTTCCAAGGTTAATGTTTAGTCATATTCCGTACATTGCAATCCACAAAAATGCTTTTTATACCTTAGTAGGAATACAAGCATGATCTTCTTCCAGATCTTTAAGGCAATTTTCTAGATGCAGCTCTCCAGCTCCAGCAATAATGTGTTCACCAGACTCTTCAATAATACACTAGAACAGGAAACAGTCGAAAGTAAACATTTTAAGAATTTATTAGTATTAACAGAAACACAGAGGCTAAATAAGAAAAACGTCAGATCCAAAAACTGCTCAACAACAAGCACTGGAAAAGTTAGCAAAGTGTCTATATGTTGTTTCTTGGTGGTTCAGGAGTGATCCAGAATGAATCTCCGTACCCATCAGCAAAACAGTGTACTTTCAAATACAGCGTGGCAGTCAATTTAAATATCACTCAACAAAATTATGCAGGAAATTATGGTGAAAAGTGAAAAATACTTCACTACACTGCAACTGCAGGGAGAATTCAGGTTGGCCAACGAAACTTCCTATCTTTAGTTGGGTCACTACAGCTGACACAAAACTCAAAGTCTTTAAAAATGCACAGTACCGAGGTCCAAAAAAACAATGAATAGTTCTTGTCCTTCTGATGTATTTCAGGATTTAAAAAATATAAAGACGAGTACTGCTCAAAAACCAATCTAACTGTTGCAGAACCTAGATTTTTCCTCAGGATCTTCCTATTCAAATTCTGACTAAACTTATCCCTATTTAACTTGTCCTACCTCATACAACTATAGCAGAAAACTGTCTTGAGTCTGCAGCCATGCTATTAGATTGCAGAAAGAGCTCTCTATGAACAAAGTCGAGTCCTTTGACTATTTCACTGCAAACCAACAGCTCCAAAGCTAAAACTTAGCATAGCTAGCACTCACCTGAACCATAGGATCAGACTTGGCCAGACGCTTTAGACCTTCAACTAGTTTTGGTAGATCAGCAGGGTTTTTTGCTTCAACAGCAACACGTACAACTGGACTAACACTAAATTTCATCACTCTCATGTTGTGGGCATGTTCAAAGGTGGTAATGGTACCCGTCTTCACCAAAAACTGGTCAACACCAGCTAGACCAACAATGTTGCCACAAGGTACATCCTCAATGGGCTCAACATAACGACCCATCATCAAAATGGTTCTATAAAGACAGAGGATGAGCAACAATCCTTGAATATTTGTTTTAGCCTCAGTATTTCCAAAAAGCCATGTCTTTTCATAAAAAGGAAAATTGCCTATTACTTGCCTATATTCCCTCTGGATTATCGACTTTGTTAAACAGAAAAAAAAAGTCTCTTAAGATATTCCTTCATTAGGATCTCAAAAACTAAAAGCAAGCAATTGTTTTTTTGCATGCATTCCTCTCCAAACGAAATATACTGTTTTCATCTACCTTTGAATAGGTTTTAGGTAAAGATCTTCCTTCTTGCCAGGTGTGTAGTTTGGTCCCATGATTCGTACTTTCTGTCCAGTAGAAACAATGCCAGAGAAGACTCGCCCAAAGGCATAGAAACGCCCCTTATCAGACGTGGGGACCATTTTGGAAATATACATCATCAGAGGGCCCTTGGGATCACAGTTTTTTACACCTGCAGTAAAACACATATCTGTATCATACACATTTTCGGTGAGACTTCAAAAGTTAGAACTATATACATATGACTTCCAAAACTCAGTGAACCTTATTTTTCATTTAGGAAGGGACAAAAGTGTGGAATTACAGGAATTATAACTACGGCTATCTTAAAGTTCTTTAAGGTAATGAATCATTAGCACTGTTGTTTCTTCTCATACTGAGACCTTCGTTAACACTTATTTTCTTGCTGCACGTTTCACTCTTCTGGTAGCAGGTTCCACTATTTTAATAAGTCTCTACTAATGCGGCCTAGTCCCAGGAAAATTCCAGAATAGGAGGATTTAAAGATGTCTTGTAATCCATCAGAATCCAGAAGACAAACGAGCACTAGAACTCTTCGTGTTAAGTAACCACATTGATGGTAAGGCCAAAAGCAAGACTTCTAACCCGATTTATTTATTTATTTATTTATTTATTATGATTTATTTATTTTAGCATCTGCGGATTTCTAAGGGAAGCGACAAATCTACAGGGAACCCAGAAAAGCAGATCCTGTAGGAAGCACTCAAGTTGAGGACCATATTACAGACGAGTACTTCAAAACGCATCACCCTTCCTATCAATGTGAAACCAATGGCCCTTTATCAGATTTAGATTCGGCTATTTGCTCATTACCTAGTTATGATCTCAGCCACACCGCATATAGCTGGGAGATTTTTTTTTTTTTAAAACCATGTTTTAGTTCAAGTAGCTTCAAGAACTCCCTTAGCAAATTTAGGTAGAGAACAAATCAGAGAACAGTAATAACAAGTAAGCTACTATGGGACATGTCAGACCGGCCTGAAAGCAAAATACCTCGTGATGATTCTGACTGTAACTGAGGGGAAACCACAGGATTCACTGGGAGATCATAACCAAAGCTTCAGAGAGAATGAGATAATGAACTTGCCGTTCCCACCCCTCTTTTACAGTATATCCAAGGCCGCTACATGCCATCTTCCTGCTCATCTCATCCGCACGTTCTCTGAAATCTAAAGCAAATACAACGTGGTTTCACACACGTCAACATCCAGTACATGAGGACCCTTGTAGTACCCCGAGGGTTTTACTTTGCTTTCTTATATATGGTAATACCCTTTCAATACTGTCCCAAACTAGCAATTATCACTGTACATAAAAACCTAATCCAAATCCATTTTAGGCCATTTGTAAGTTGATCCATTTCAGTCATTTGTGCAGCAGCGATACTGTGTTTTCAACAGCCCCTAGTAAGCTAGAAAGAAACATTTTTTTACCCATAGCAGCTTCATCATCAGGTGGCCCCTCATAAAGAAGTTCACAACGGTATTTCTGTGCTGTTACAGGGGAAGGAAGGTGAATGGTGATCATCTGAAGCAAGGCATCTCCAGCAGGCAGCCAACGGCGCATTACGGCCTAGGGACTCAAACACTGTAACTGAAACATGTTTCAAAAAACATAATAACCAACCCAAAAATGTGCCTTCTGGATAGCATGTAAAAGGCTATACTAAAGTGTGCAACAGTACATCCTGTGAATGTTTACAACTTCCCTGCAATTACTTAAATCTTGTTAAATCTTGAGCAGAATACGTCTGCAGAACAAGCAAGATTAACATCTGTGTACTTGAATTACTGAAGGGCAGCATCCTTCATATTCTCTTTTCCTTGAGCTAGTGACCTACATTTCAACAGAAAGGTTAGGTTTTGCGGATTATACTAAGCTCCTGAAAAAAACCAACAAGTGCCCTTGTTCTTCGCTGACAACAGATTACATTAGCGGAAAGAAGCAGCTCCATAAATAATCATATTTTATCTATATATGGAGATAAAAGTAAAAACAAATGTTTTATTAAATCTCTGACCATTTGCCACAGTGATGCAACCAGATTCCCCTTCTCCACTTATTAATTCAAGAGCTTTCCACATGTTCACCCCGGCTCCCTTTATGTGGCGTTTAACATACCTAAAGAGTACATGGGTTAGCACAGGAACTGGGCGGAGTTTCTTGAAGTCTCTGCTTTTAACACTGCATAGAAAGCGACCGTGTACTTCCAGACACTATTCTTCAAAAAGTTTAACAGAATTCAGCAGTGTTGTTGAAAATATAAGAACGTGTGAGAGCCCACCACGCAGCTGTATTTCCAAGTATGTAGCCACAGCATACATGTGCGGCCACATGCACACTTTCTATTAGCACTGCATTTACACCTTCAGAAGAGGGAAGGGAAGAGGGTATTCGGTTGTTTTCTTCTGATGTACAGAATTAAATCTTCTTCTCAAATCAAAAAAGGAATGTCTTTCATATGCAGCAACATGCTTAAATCCTGTTCTCTCTCTAGGAAATGCAGTACAATACATTACACAGAGTACTTTATTTCAAATCATGACATTCCAGATGCACAAGTTAACCACTGATTAGATTATAAAAGGACTATTAAAATAGTTTTCCTGGATTTTAGAAGGACCTAGAAGATTGTTCTCACTACACAGTTCAAGGGTAAGAAATGCTACCACGCTGGCAGTTCTAACAAAGTAGAAAGGCCATTTTACCTTAAGAAGGGGTTTTCCCTCTTTATCTCGATCTTCAACATCTAGCTTGATATCAAGTTTCTCTATTAGTTTGGTTGCTTCTTCCTTCTTAAGATTCATAATGGCATCAAAGATCTGCAACAAGTTTATAGTGACTGGAATACATAACACAACACATAAGTTTTACTTAATATGTATCTTAAACAGTCTGTGTGTTTGAAAACCTTCTGGCCTTCTCTGTTCCGGGCTTTTGTTTCAGAAACTGTACTCACGAGGCTCATACAACTCAAGACTAATAAATAATACCAAATGTTTCCAATTCCAAAGCAAACTCTAAACTGCTACCAGAAGAGGTTCACACAAAAGAGAGGGACCCGTCTTGGACAATATGCAGAAGATGTAATTTTAGTGTTAAAATATACCATTCCGATTTACTATCTTCTATCTCCCTCCCACCTTCTGCATGCTTCTTTTACCTCACAATTTTTCTAGCCTCTACAGAAAACACGGACCTACTTTATCAGAAAGAGGGAAACTCTTGGGCTTTCCCAGGAGTTAGCCCGCTACACTAAAGAAATCTCTTCTTACAGCCCTGCAACTAAAATCAAGACAAAACATCGCTTTACCTTAAAGATAGGATCCAGAATTAGCTGGCAAAATGTCCGTGGCAACTTCTTTCCATCGGGGCTAGCGGCTGATTTGCTGAATTTTCCAGTTGCTGGATCAAAATATCTAAAGATGATGTCTATTTTTACTCATTCAGTTTGAACAGCAGGAGTTCCCACTTTTCCAGCAAATTTCTGAGCAGTTATTAAAACAGTAGAGGAGTGGCTAATCCTTATTTGAACATAGCACCAACTGTTAGATGCCTGGTGGGGCAAAGGGTGGGGCTTGAGTGTTTTGGGGGGGGATTTTTTGTTGGTTTTTGTTTGTTTGTTTACTAAAATTCAATACGCTGACTTCAGTTTGCCTTTTTAGGCTTTTACAGGGGACTGGGCACTGTGAGCAAACCAGCTTCCACGAATTCTTTTACTCCATCCTGTTACCTGCAACCGTCTTTTAAAGTCTTGCTAAAATCATTTCAATACCATTCAAGAGAAATCTTGGAGTATCCTAAGAGGTAAATAAGACAAGGTAGGTTAATTTATTAGAAGACATCAGAAGACAGGCTGATATTCTTTAAGCTTTCACACAGTCATTAGGCATTCAGTTAACAGCAAGTTGTATACAGATCTAATTTGAAATTAATTCCATCTTTTGTGAGATACAGCTTGACGCTCATTAAATTCATTGAAATACTCATTAGTAACAAAAGGCTTTGGACTTGGTCTGTAATCTCTCTTGCTGCATATTCATTTTACCTACACAGTTCAATATAAGATTTCCAGTCTGAAGTTTTGAGAATGAATCTTCTGTTTTTATGGAGTGGGTTATCAGAAATGATCAAAAATGCATGTACAGCATAACTGTACTACAAACAGTTGTCTTTTGGGGATATATTAATACGCTGTTGCAAGAGCTACCAACTCTTGTCGCTAATTACGTCTCTGACTAGCTTGCTAAGCTGCCCATGAAAGCTTAGTTTTACAGAAGCACAAACTCGACATGCACCAATATGCATTGCCGTGATATTCTTAAAGAGCATCACTGTGCTATCCAAGCATATATCTACATTCATTCCATGCATACTGCGTCACTTACTTATCACCCCAGAGTTTTCTCATTATATCTTCCACTTTCTTTGAACGCTCAACTGGAGGGAGTTGTGCTTTTTCACCTTTAGCAGCAAATTTGGCCACATACATCTCAGCAAACTGCTTCAGAGTAAACGCCCAGCCATGCAGACCAGAGCCAAACCCAGCAGTACCAATAACTGGATCAATCTTTAAAAGGGGGGAAAAAAGTGAACGTATTTCACAAAATACTGAGTTGAAAAACGTTTCGACTGTTTTCAAAGGCAGGTAGCATGAGTGAAGACGCCAAATATTTTCTGGAACATAAAAGACAGAACGCAGAGAAGTATTTCCCCTAAGATGACCCTGTTAAATCTTACTCTGAAGCAAGACTCTTACTTTGTCCCACACTGTGGAAATATTTATAACAAAGGCTAAAACAAAAGATTTCACAGATATGTTCGTAAAGTCCTATGTAGGATTTGGAAGATAACGGCTTTGTAAAAAATATTACCCAAACTGTTAGTGAACTTTCTCTGGAAATTAAAATACGAGTGGCTCACTTCAGCCACGCAGATAAAACTGGTATGACTTAAGAATGGCTGAGATGAGCGTAGTATAACAATTAGAATACAAACCCAGACAAGAGTCCTCTGTTCCACTAACTAGATTATACTGCAGTATGTTCAGTAGGGTTGGAATTAAACAACGGGAAGCATGTTTGAAAACTCTGGTCATGGTGAGAAGGTCTGCTGCGCAGCTATTTGGTGGGGAAACGAAACATCCGAAGCAGATTTATTCTGATGGTCCCTTATTCTAACAGCTGGACCGTCAGAGAAGATTCAGTTGACTGTGTTTTTTATCTTATGATTCTCAACTGCTATATAAGAAATACTATTCCTGATTCTAGTTTTAAACCTTTCAGAGACATCCAGTATATTGAGATGTAGGTACTGGCAGAGTAAAAATCATCTACATCTTCAGATCAGAAAATAGCTAATGAAATTTCTTATTAGTCAGCAATTAATAGTAAACTGCTAAATAGACACCTGCCTAAGAAACCAAAAAAAAAAAGAGTCTACTTAGGAATTCTGTGAGGCTGAATTCATGGCTGCCTAGGTAGTAAGCTGAAAAGCAGAAAGCTCATGTTTCTTGGCATGTAAGTGACCTGAGCAGAAAAGTCAGGAAAACAAAGCTAATCTTCTGGTTCCTCGTCCTTGGCCTTAAATTTCAAGCCATAGCTTCGCCTCAGCAACTTCCCCCAGGCAAACGGCTGATATTTGCTGTCTGAATGACATTTGAGCGACTGGCTTGCAGTTATGCGTTTGTTACTGAAAAAGTATCATGAGAGGATGGTTTGTCTTGCCAATTCCTTCCTCTGTTCCAATTGCTTTCTCTCACCAGTCTGTTGTTCAAAACTAACATCTCAAAAAGAATGAAACAGCGGGGGAGAGGCAGATAGCCACTGAAGAATGGCTCCCTCGTATGTTGGCCAGAGAGTCTGAAGTGCAATAAATTTAAGCGGGTTTTTTTTCCGTATTAAAGCTGGAAATATCTAATATAGATAGGATTTCAATCCAAGCAAAGTTTTAAAGTTTTCTTTACCATAATATTACCCATTGGTCCAGTTTCACCCTCTCCATAGGTGGAAATGATGACATTGACATTTTCCACAATACGTTGAAACGTCTGGTAAAGTTCTTCAGGCTCCAGCTGTAATTCCAACAAAGCACGATCCATTTGGTTCATCATCAGCACTGGTTTGATACGTTCTGCAATTGCCTGCCGCAAAACAGTCTCTGTCTGTACACAAACCCCTTAAAAAATAAAGTTCAATTAAAATATGTATTAGATATAGGGGAAAGATCTCTAACCTACTTTATGCAAATATGACTATAAAATTCTAACTCGGAACTCACTGGTAGTCTCAGGGCTCCCTGCAACTTGCATTACTCGGTTGCAGGTATTGCTCCATTTTTTAACGGAAGGAGAACAAGAGGCAGCTCCATGCCCTAGCATTTTGCTGAAGGATGCATTTTGTCCATTTTGAATGCAGTTACTCTGCATTCAGTCCACAAGCCCCATACAAAATGGATTTCAGCCTCTAAGATACTGGTAAGAGGAAAGGCCAGGGGATAAAATTACAAATTAAAATTAATTCTATAAGAAGTTAAAGCTTCAAAGAAAGAAGCTTCATGCACCACCTGTGATTTTTTTTTTTTCCTTAAGAAGAAGGAAAAAATATACTTTGCGGTCTTTCTAATTAGAAGAGCATGTTTACCTGAGACGCAGTCAACCACAACAAGGGCACCATCGGTGACGCGAAGAGCTGCTGTAACTTCAGAGGAGAAATCAACGTGTCCAGGGGAATCAATTAAGTTAATAAGAAAACCCGAACCATCCCTGCACTGTTTGATAAAGGCCAAGTCATTGTCTGAGAGTTCATAATACATAGAAATTGCCCTGTGAGAGAAGACAGTTCATTTTAATAATTTAATTATTTTGAATAACTTGCTGATTTTAAAACTTGCATTGGTCAGGCACCTATATGTTCTTGATGTACATAAAGGCAAAGGAAAAACCACAGGAAGACTTCAGTATTTCAGTTCATAAACTTCTTGGGATCTAAAATGCTAATTATTTTTTATTCTTATTCAAAATCAACACTTCAAGTGTTGATAATCATACCACAATATTGCTGTCAGACACCTGTAGACTCACAGTCCAAATCACTTTACAACTTGTTAACTTTGCAGTTGCAGATATCACAGACAGAGGTAATACTAGCAAGACAGAACCCACTGCAGTTGCTTGGGGGAAAAGTCTACAAGCAAGTCAATAAAAATCAAGGTCCCTACTAAGAACATTTCTGAAAGCATCTTTTTCCATCCAGCATCTTACCTGCTTCCAGAAGCAGGTAAGAATGGTCTCTGGTAATCACTTATAAGCTGTACTCCAATATTGTCTATATTCCACTCAGAAGGTGGACGACGTGGACTGTGAACTTCAGGCCAATAATACACAGCTTAATCCACATGTCAGTTTAAAAAAGAAACTGAAAGCATACAAGGCTTTGAGCAAACAATTTTTCCAAAAAAAAAAACAAACACCACAGCCAAAAAGCTCTTACGTAGACTTGATTGTGATGCATCTTTCTTGTTCATCTTTCCGTGTGTCTGTGAATCGTGTTTCTCCTGCTCTGGCTGAAGCAATAATGCCTGCTTTACACACCAAGGAGTCCGTCAATGTCGACTTGCCATGATCAACATGAGCAGTCACAGACATATTCCTAATATTGGACTTCTTGTCTATGATTGCCCGGATCTGGTCTACCGTGAAATTCACCTGAATGGGGGTAAAAATAAGACAAGAAAAAACTAATGCTTCCTTTTCAAGTATACAAAAGTTGATGTGACGTTTTAAACGCTTACCATTCGTTATTAAATTAACAATCTAAAGAGGAAATGAAGTTGTTCATAATTTTAAGCTTAGCATTACACACACTTGTTCACATTTTTGCCATGTTGTTGTAAGTGTGACGAGCGAAGGCATAACTTAAAATACAGCTTAGATTCAGTATCACAAAATGGTAACAACCAGAAGAATGAAAAATGCACCTGTGGAGGCAGAACAGCTAACCTCAACCAAATGTTACAGGAGGGCTAGCACATACAGCTGCAAACTGCAGCTCTCATAATAGCTTCTACACATGTCCTGCTCCCCTCCTCCCCACCACTGTCCCTCACTTTGTCAAATTTTCCTCCCATACCCCCATCTTCCAAGGCTTTTCAAGTACTTCAAAAAAGAAGAAATATTCTAGCTTTAGTTTTGACACCGTTTAACACCATTGTTCCTAGCTTTAAGAAGAGCCTGGGTCTTCTGTTTTTCAGCCAATATATTAGCTGTAGACGCTGGCGGTCCACCTCAGTCAAAAAACTCTTTAGAAAGGATTTAATGAGTGAAGTGCAAAATTTTCAGAGACCCTCCCTTAAAAGACATCCTAGAAAGTCTTCTTCTGATTTCCCTAAGTTATTCCATCTCTTTCCAAGAGCAGACAATTTCCTCCAACCAATTTGCAGAAAAAAGTCCTGACCTTAAGAAACCCTGATAAATATGTATTAAACATGCGACAACTTAACAGAGGAAGATGAGATCTTATTAATCTATGCCGGTCTCTCATTCTGCAGTGAGAGTCACCTGTAGGTCACAGGAATACAGATAACAGGATTATTCTTGCAAATCTTTTTAATGCATGAAGTGCTCGTAAGGACACAGGAAATAGCAGAACAGGGAGAAGAAAATGATAGGGAATATTAAACAAACATACCCCAAAATCACATAATTATACCACATCCGTAGTTCGTGCTGGTTGTTCAAGTGAAGAAAGATGCACCACAAGGAAAATTTTGGATAAAGATTACCCAAACCAAACAGCAGCCTGGCCTTTCCACCCAAATCTATTATTTCTCCATTTTAACATATGTTTAGAGTCCCTTCCTACTCCAAAGTCTCCAATGGGAAAAACAACCAAAAACCAGCTCCTCTTTGTTTTCTGTTAAAGAACACTTAGTGCAAACAAGAACATGTTTAGAGTATGCTCAAGGTTTTTTTAGTGAGTCACCTCAAATAGAGGCACTTCATTTTAGAATTCGTTCTGTTGGATTACTCTTCCAACAGATAAGATAAATTGGATTATTTAATAAACACCAATTATATTTAATTCTTTTCCAGACTGTGCCAGGCTGTCCTGGTATTCAGTCTCACGCACTTCAAAATTTACAAACTTTTTCTGAGACCTCTTTCTTCTTTCCTTTTAAAGAGAACAGCAGCACTATTTTTGTTTTTTCTTTCAACAATGTTTTTTCCATTTTTAAATTGTGCTGTGCTAAAAAAAACCCATCGGTACTTATCAAGAATTAAGTATAATTCTGTGATTCTCTATTTTTCCTTTGTCTTCAGAGTTTCCAGTGTATTTATATACAGAGGCAACACTGTGGTCTTCTTTTGGGGCAAGGAGCAGAGAGGACAATAACAGTTTATTTCTTCCTTATTCTTTAAGCGTACAGGTCTCCTACACATGCCTACTTAGATTAATTCTAAATGTAAACTTCATGCACATTTTCCTCCTAAAGGACTGAATGTTCTCTTACAGACTGCTGAATCTATTCTTGTAATCTAAATTGGGGTGTGTGTGTGGGGGGGGGTATTTTGAGTTATAAAATCCTTGATTTGTGCCTAAAAACAATAAGGCCTTACTGTCCAGCTAGGATCTTTATGTTCTCTTGAAGCAAAAGTGGAAGGAAAGCAGACAAATTGAGTGACCGTTATACAAGATATGGATGTGAAACATTAGTTTCATAGGTTTGCATTTCTTAGTGGGTCTTTTTGAGAAATCATTTATATATTACTATCACTTCATGGCGCAGCTGGGGCAATGTGGGTTTCAGGTGGAAAAGAAGCTTTAATTTATGGTGAAGGAAAGCGGAACCATAAAGCACGGTGAGAAAAGAGCTGGGCTAGATAGTACTGGGGCAGGGGAAGGGGAAGACGAGGGGAATCTACGACCAATATTAAGGGATTAAAAGGATATGGGGCCTACAACTCTACAATGTTATACCAAAAAAGTGCAACATCACCCCAGCCAAGGAAGTAAATAGGCAAACCTCAATAGGTCAAAAGTCAGGTGAACTCAAAGCTTCTGCTGACATGTCCCATGGCAAGACAATGCCAGAAACGTGAACAAACTTTTATTTCAAGCTTTTGATCCTTATGCTCAACTACAAGACTGCCTTCCTTCCCAGAAACTGAAGGTCCAACCTTAGTTATTATTATATTAGTACTTTTCGCCAGACAATACACCTGGGCGCGAAGCCTTCAGCAAGTAGGAAGCTATAATTAGTGCAGAATTCTGCAAAACAGCTCCTTATCTGGATCCTGCAGGCGCCAGACCTTTCCTTCCTGGTGGCTTGAACACATTCAAGGAACAAGCTCCCAGTTTTGATCCTTATCGTCACGGCATTCAGGGGCCCAGGCTCAGGATACTAAAATCTTATTTAAAGCTTCAGGAGTAAGACTGTTGTTATCAATGACACTACTTTGTGTAGTGCAACAGAGTAGAGCCCATGAAGCAGATGAGGTCCTTAGCTACCAGGCCAAGGTGTAAGAAAACTTCTAGAGAAACCAAAAGGTATCGTAAGCCTCACTGCTCTCTACTCAGAATACATACATAACGCAATACAGAGTGTATATATTATATAT
Organism: Struthio camelus; assembly: GCF_040807025.1. NCBI lineage: Eukaryota > Metazoa > Chordata > Aves > Struthioniformes > Struthionidae > Struthio > Struthio camelus. Next base: position 65,385,500 of record NC_090981.1, on the reverse strand, counting down.
ATATATAGTCTAAACAAAATATTTTAAAGTTTTCTCAATGCCAGTGCTTGCTGGAAAACAATCACTTCTCCATTAAAATGACCCAAATTCTGTATTCTTTGCATTTGGTTATCAAACTGATTTGAATGACCATTTAATTTACCAAGTGATTAGGTTTGCAGAAGTTAATTATTATTAACACTGATAAAGAATTTACCTGAACCAAAACCTGCAAACTTGATCAGCAGTTATATTTCAATTTTCTACTAGGTCATTAACTAGCATTAGAACACAAGAAATTTCTTCAAGAGTCTATGTGATCATTTCCTTTAGCTAATTAATTCATCAGCAACTATTGTTTTGAAGTTGAAGGTATTTACAGACCATAGTCACTAAAACAAAAGCTAATAAAGAGTCAGGATGTCACTATTGTCTAAATCAGTATGATACCGCAGAAACTCTAAGAATACTACATATGTCTTTATTAAGGGAGAAGAGTCTCATCAGAAACATTTTTAAGTATTTTTCAAGAGACTTATTTACTATTATGATGATGGCTCTATCACTCAGTCTTACCAGGATTAGCTACCGTCCTTCAGTTCTTTACTCTTCATGTCCCAGATAAATACAGTCCTGTTTCTGTCTAGAATGAACTTCAGGACAATTTTTTGCTCGCTGTCATACGTGGATACACAGAAAACCTTAACTATTCTGCAGCAAGCATTTTATAGCAAGATCCTTTGATCCAGTTAGCCTTTTGAACTACTGTTGTAACATTAGCTTCCAAACAAGAGAGAGGAAAAGACTTCAATGATATTCCCCCAACTTAGTCAGTATCAACATTGATCATTTATATGAAGTTAATACTGATTGACAAGTTCAGGTAAATAGCACTCCTTTATTATTGTCCCTTTCAGCCCTTGGCATAAACTATATTTTTAAAAGCTTAACACTGCTGATTTGCTTTCAATTCACTTTGTTAAATCACTGTTTAGTAGCTGTTCCTGTTAATAGAACTGGGCAAGGCATCCTTAAGTTTCTGTTGTCTTGTCTTCTAATATACTCTATTTTATTAATGAGCTAAAGAGCTCAATTCCAGTATTAATATTAATGTCTTGCCTGGCCTTCTGGCAAGAACTCCTGGAACATGTTTTAATAAGTAAGCGCTACCCACTTCTAAACATTTTATTTATCACTTGATTTATCCAAACGTCACAACAGACAGGCACTGCCATCACAAAAATCTCTGTCATAAAAACAGAGACAGATTAAAAATTAATAGTCAATTTAATTTTAAAGCTGTTTTCCATTAAAGAGCTGTTACAGAGTTTCTGATGTGCTGTCCTAGAGGGCAACTGGATCAAAGTATTTTGCCACAAAATGCTTGCTGCGAGCAGTTAAGGTCTTCCGTGAATATATGTCAACAGCAAGTAAAAGACTAAGATGATGAAAGCAGTATGTATAGAAGTGAGAAACACGGATATTTTATTAAAAATAGAATATCCCTTTTGCCAAGACTCCCAAGTTTTACGGCCACTACAAGGCAGGCAGCGGCTTCGCTCCTTTTGACTACTGCGTGACATCATTTGCGTAGCCCACGTTGCAGCACTGCTTATCACTGGCTGTTAGTAACACCCCCGGGAATAGACTGTCTTCCACTTCTGCAGAGCATTCTTTTCTCTTAGAAGGGTTCAAATTCTCATCGTAATGACCCACTAAATAGCTTCAATTCAGAAATACATATTCTAAAACAGTGAAAAACGAAGCCACGTATTGAAGCTCACGTAGGTAACTAGAATATGCCGCAAATGCGGCTAATCTCACTCGTACCAGACCGTTCTTCCTCAAGATGAGCATAACACGGCACCATACAGGATGCGTACTGGCACACAGGCACAGCCTTTTCCCAGTCTCAGCGGAAGCAACGCTTTTACCTCCTAGCTTTGCAAATATCGCTGAGCAGCGTTTACTCCCCAAGCTTACGTTTGGGCTCCCTCCACATCTCCTCGGTGGAGAAAGCGCACGGAGCCGCTCTGAGCCGCTCCTCTGCCGAGGCAGCCCCCGCACCCGCCGAAGAGAGAGGCGGCAGCAGCACCCCCGCGCCCTGACTCCTTCACGAACACCAGCGCGGGGGGAAACGCAGACAAATCAAGTCAGAGGGGCCAAAAGGCCGGTGCCGGGCACACGCGCGGGCGGACGCCACCGCCTCCCCGGGCTCCTGTCAGCGCCGGCGAGGGCGGGCACCACCTCCCCGCTCCCGGCCAGCCCCAGGGGTGTCAGGGCTGAGGGGAAAGAAGCTGCTCCTCGGGAGCTGCTTCGGGATCCAGCGGGGAGCCAAGGGCCGGCTCGGCTGCTCCGGCCCCCCGCGCCTGAGGCAGCGCCATAAGGGACGCGGCAAGGAAGATGGCTGCTCCCCGCCCCAGGCAGCTGCCCTCTTTTAACGTGCGGGAAGAGCAAGGCTGCCTCGGAAACAGCGCTGTGGGCCGCGGGCCGAGCGGCATCGGGCCGCCTCCTCGAGGGGGCACTCACCATGGTGGCGGATGGCGCCGGATCGCACCTGCCGCCGCCGCCCGCCCTCCCGACTGCTGCTGCTGCCGCCGCCGCCGCCGCCGCCCGCCTGCGGGAGGCGGGAACGAAACCACCGAGCTCAGCTGTTGCCGGGCTAGAGCATCCCCCTTCCCCCCTCCTTTCTCCCCCCCGCCAAGCGCGGCCGGCGCTCTAGAGCTCGCCGAGCGTCTATGGTGCGCGGGGGGCTGCGGCTGCCCCACACGGCGGCGGGGGGGGGGGGTGTCCGTGCCCGCGTCGTCGTCCCCGACGGCTCGCTCCCGGCGCCACCCTTCCCCGGGGGGCAGCTGCCTGCTCTCGGGGCGAGCTGCCCGGCTGGTCTTCCCCGGAGCCGCCCCCAACGGCCGCTCGCGCTCCCAACGACCACCGGTGTCCCCAACGGCCGCTCGCGCTCCTAACGGTCGCCGGGGTCCCCAACGGCCGCTCGCGCCCCCAACGGTCGCCGGGGTCCCCCAACGGCCGCTCGCGCCCCCAACGGCCGCCGGGGTCCCCCAGCGGTCCCTCGCGCCGCCAACGGCCGCTCGCGCCCCCAACAGCCGCCGAGGCCCTCAGAGGAGCGGCGGCGGCTCCCAGGGTCCGCACCTACGAGGTAGCCGGAGGCGAAAGGAGCCCCCGACGGGCACGGGGAGGCAGTGACAGGCTGGGCACTGGGGGCCTCTGTCACCACAGGGGTTTGTAGGGTGCCCGGGTTCAGCCGGTAGTTAATTCTCCTGCGACAGCGCCCTAGCTGTGAACTCCAGGATGCTAAATACCGTATGGACGGGGAAAAGAAGACCCCTACTCCAAAGACAGCGTTTTCTAATTATTTTGTGCTCTTTCGAGCCCTCTCAGCTGTCGGGGAGACGTTGGATGGAGCGCTCGCCCTTTCCCTTTGCACAGCCTGCAGGGGGAGATGCAAACTCGACTTTGGTTTTTTATGGCGTTCATACGGCAAACGCCGCAGCACTAGGTTTTGTCTCTAAAACGTTTAGTTCCGGAGGGGTAGGTATGATTGCTTGCTTTGAGCAGATAGTTAGACTTGATGCCATAACCCCTTATTAGTTACTTTTAAAAATAGGTTAAATGACTTATCAGTTCCGTGTTAAAATGCGAAGACGACATTTAAAAATAACTTGCTGTCATTAAAGACACTAAAGTAATAACAGCACTTCACATTTTTAATACAGACTTTCCTCCGAAAATGTCTTTTAGAAATGTTAGGTAATTAAATTGTCAAGCACAGAGTGCTTGAATGTCTTAACTGAAAGCAGCAACTTCTGCGATCAAATTAAATGAAAATATATACAGTAGTACTTCCTAAAAACTGAAGATCAGAAAAGAATATCAAACCAAAGTATTATGTAACCATATGGTTATATGTAGAGCACTCTGGATGTAATGGCACTATCAGCCGTACAGAATGAGTGGTCCATGTGAGAAACGGCTTCCAGCCTTAGGCACGGGAAAGTGATGTCTTACTGATTTTAAGCAAACTTCTGCTTAGGGAGAACTTGCAGGATTTTACTCAATTAGATAAGTTTAATAAAAGCTAAAACGTTTCAGATGTCAAAAGGGCGGCAGAGAGCACTGAGGAAGGAACAGAAAGTGGGAATGTGATTTGGGAAACTCTGGCCTCTGCACCTTTTTTTCCGTTTTTTAAAAGCAACAATTTTAATATAAGTTATAAGTGGTCGGCAGGAGTTCAGAATTACATATTACTTCAAAGGAGTTAGTCATTTACTCAAAAAAGAGGTATTAGTTGCACCACACTACTCAAAGCAATAATATAATGGAGGAAAAACTAGATGTGAGATTTCCAGACGTTCTCAGCACAAATGCTTACCAAGTTTACTTTACATTGAACGGGCTCTAAGCTCAATGCCTTCACTGCCCTGATGTTAGCTGTGGTTGCAACAATCAGTTTGACTGATCAAGTCCTTTGGTTGGCCAAAACAAGTTTTGTTCTATTTTGTTCTGAAGAATTGTGCAGCGTTCATATGGACGTCCTTCTGCAGACTGAAATTCAGCTCTGTGCAGAGTTCTTTGTGAAAACTGAGAACTTTTTCTTAGGAACTGATGGCCAATTACAAAACCAGCTTTTTCTTATGCCTTTGTGCGTGTACGCACACAATTTTAGGACTATTTTGCACAGCTGGTGCTCAGCCGTGATCCTATAAATATCATTGAAATTAGCTTTACTTTCCTCTCTCTTTTATAGCATTCCAGTTTATGCCAAACTGTGCAGGAAAACAAAGCTTATAAAACTGTTGACTAGTTTCCCAATTAAGGCTCCCTGAAAAAGCCTTCAGTGTTTTCTGGCTTACCATCTCTGTAAGATTTTTATTCTTTACAAGACCAATGCCCCATTTAGGAGTGACAGCTCTTACACAAAGTATCTTTTAGCCTGCACTGTATCAACAAAAATCTTACTGGTGCTAATCATTTCTTTTTCTCCATCCTTTTAGTAAGAGCACAGCATTCTTTTTGTTTCTGAAGCTATTACTGTTCTCATTCTGCCTCCACAGCATCACCTTCAGCTGTGGATATGGAGAATGCTGTCCTGGACCCCTTCTGCTTGTAACTGCAGTGAACTAGTCAACTAAACTCTGTCTGAGGAATGAAAGTCAGGCCTACATAAATGGCTCAGCAAAAGAATTACAAGCCGTTCAGCACACGTTTTGAGGGCATACGTGAAATTGAAGTGAAGCGTTATTTTTGTACCTGCCTTCTGCACAGGCTAGAATTGTATCTTATGCTCTGATTTCCCAAGAGGGATCTAGAATGATTTCATAAATGTCATTAATTCTTCTGTGTTTACAGCAGTGTAAATGAAAGTGGACTGTTGAACAGAAAATTTTGGAGGTTTGAGAAAGAGTGGAAAGAACAGTCTCTGAAAGTGTAGCTGAGGCTGGATGAGAAGAAGTAGGTCCAAACTGTACCCAGTATTGCTTCACTGTTGTACAGGAATTGATGGTACAAGAGTCCTTATTCAGAAAACTTTATTACTGTACAGAACAGGAAAAAGATTGCTTTGCTAGTGAATACCTGTGCAGAAGGAGAGGCTGTGATGGAACAGGAGGGGCCACTGCGTGCTTTCTGTATTTCTGAGAGTTTTACATCCATATTCACTTGCCATAGTTTGCTCTGGATCCATTATTTTTTCATACACATGCAAAAGTTTTTCTTATTTAAACACTGATGCTCTTTAGTCTGGATTCTGCTTTTTATTCCATTCAAATAGATTTGACTTGCCTTGACCCTTGACTATCCCACTAAACTTAACTTCCTCTTGAAATTCAGATGAAAGGGTATATAGTTATGTATGAAATGTATGACTACCTTTTCTTTTCCTTGCAGGGTTTTTTACTCAACAGAATGCAACTCCTTTACAATTATCAATCAGAATGCTGACCAGTTTCTTCTGCTATTTTTTTTTTTAAATTATGCATTGGCTATAGTCGAGCAATCTCTTCAGATTTCACTGCTGAACTCTGCCTGCACCTCAGAAATGTCTGAGCCCATCTCAGATAACATTAGACATTTAACTGAGAAATCTACGTTGGAGGCCTTAGTTAGCAATGAAGAGAGACAGGCACTTCAGGAAGACAGTTCAGCTTGTTGGTGGGCTGTGATTTGTTGTGACTGCACGACTAGTAGAATATGATATTGTTCTGCTCCTTGACTGGATGGTTTGCAAGAATAGCCAGCACTGATACTAAAACATACAAGCAGTACATATGATTTTCAACAGTACTACCTCTGCATTGTCTTTTTTCTTTTCTCCTTAAATCAATGAGATTACTGTTGTCATTGGCTTGAAATGGTTTGGCTCAAAATGACTGCGTTTTGAAAATCCAAGCTGTAAAAATGAAACTTGTGCAAACACTGCTGTGTGTAAATTTGAAATGGATCTTGTGTGATCATTTGTGCTAGTGAAACACACTTGCTTGACTACACATACCGAATGGACAAGAATATAATGCCAAGTTCATTTAGAGTTGAAAGTTGGTCTCATAAAATAAGGCACCCGACTTGGTTTGGCAAATGAATGAAAGACTTTGCTGGAAAGTTGCATAATCTCTCTTTGCCACAAGGTCCGTGCTTGTGAAAGAAGTTAATAGTGCTTCCCTACTTTGTAATAATTTATCATCACAACACTGAATATAACTAAATGTTATATTATATTATACTGTCATTATATGATTAAAAATGGTGATATGGCTGTAGAAGTAAATATGTTTTATCAAATATTCAAGAAAGTTTAGTTCTAGTGTTCATACAATTCTGGTTGCAAAATAGAATGAAAAGGAAAGGGAAGAACAAGGAATGAAATACTGTTCTGCTTCAGAAGTAAGAATGCAGGTGGACTTTCTACAATGAATTAAGTAAAGGCCACCCCGCAGCTTTCTGGTAACTGTGCTACAATGAGGAGCTACTACCAAATACCGCTGAAGAGATCACATCTGTTCATCTGTGAGCAGGATATGTTTTACAATTGAATGAAAGGAAAGGCCATGGCATTGGCCAAGTGGCAGTGGATAAGGGTCCCCTGAGAAAAGCTAATGCGGAAATAAGCACAATTTCAAGAAGCTCTGTCAGGAAAGAGCAGTCTCAGTCAACTCAGGCACAGAGTTTGATGTCTCTAAGGAATTTTTGGATCTTTATTATTCAAGAAGAGAACAGAAGACTGAGGCCTCCCAGCTTGTGCCAGGTACTACTGCCTGCTTTCTTCGTTGGAAAAGCCACTGTGAGCACTTTCAAGTGTGGGATTGAGGACTTGACACATGAAAGCCCAGCTGGATCAGCTCCCTGGGGCATTAAAACTCTAGCTCCAGCTACAAACTGCCAAGGCACATGTGCCCCTTTAAGTCAATGGATATCACAGGGCTAAGACACAGCACGAGACGCCTCCAGCCCTGCAGGAAGGGCACTCTCACTAAAGAGGGCTTTGGCTGTGGAACAAACTTCCAGAATGATCACGTTAATCCAAACTGATGAAGCAAATCCAGAGTTTCACCCTCTTCCTCTTGCATTACAACTGTGGTGACCCAGGTAACAATCAACTTCTAGCACTGCTTCTGGAAAAGGTGACTCAATATAAGTCTATTTTAGCAGAAGTGATCCAAGATAAATCTCTTAGAGCTACTATGGGGAGGTTAAAAACATTACAGCTACACTAACATGACTGTTAAATATCTCTGTGTTTCTGGGTGCAGATAGGATAGTTATGAGGGCTCTCTGTCTAGTCTCTCATTCTTCCAGTGAGTCCCATCATCTCACATAACTTTTTCTTGCTGCACCTAGCAGCAATCATAGCCAGTTTATTATAATGATGGCTGTAAAAGATAGCATTAAAGAAAAGACTCTTTGGGGGGGAAAGGCATTGGCTGTGATGCTGAACAATTGTTTGTGGTCAGCTGTTTACAAACTAGTATTTTTCATTTTATAAACAGAAGGGCATTTTTTATAACCTCCCTCTCCTCTAGTGCTCCCTGAGATCTGAAAAATAGTATTTCCCTGGCATACTGAGGTTCCCTCAGGTTTCCACAGTCACGGCAGAGCAGACAATTTTGTCAGTGATGTATGAGGCAGAGTAGAATCCAACCCACTCTTTGAAGTTTGCATTTAGTCGTAATGCCAGCAGGCCTATGAGCTTGTTTTTGCCATTAGTGGGAGCAGATAGGCACTTTTTCTTATCCTTAGCTTGAGTGTGTTTCATAATAAAATCCTTTAGGACATGGACATTATGTTTAAAAAGAAAAAGAGAAAAAAAGAAAAAGGAAGAACTTCTTGGTTAGGAACTGAGGAAAAATCAGTGCCATATGTCTTTCTAGGCTGAAATACAACAGGGTGCAGTAAGGCAAAGATTGTGGAAGGACCCTGTTGTGCTTGGCTGCTGAAAAGCATACGGTGCAATAGTATTCCAGCTCTGACTGTGAATTTTCCTCTTGTCTTCTCTGGCAAATGTGATAGTTTTAATATATATGCAACTATTCCATTTGTACCTTGGAACAGAGTGCTGCTCCATCATCAAAACTACCTATTAGGTCAGGCAGGTCCCTCCTCAGAGATAACCTCAGAAGAAACAGAGAAGAGTTATGAACAATTTCCCCTCAAATTGCCTGAACAACCTTTATATGGAGAAGAGGTTACAGAGGCTTGGATTTCAATGGCCATACTGGAGATTTTAGGATGCTGGAATTCCAGGAAAAGGAATCTCTCCCCACCTTGAAGCAGTAGCTACTCCAAAGAAAATCAGCAGCACTGATCCTCAGCTGTTTTTTGTGCCTTTGCAGAATTGCTGAGATGCTTTCGGTTTGGTGTCAGGGCTTTCTTCATAGCCTTGGAGGGGATGGCATGGAAAGTGTTATATTTCAGAGTTTATTATTTTTTGTTTAACTTTCCCAGTGTACTCTGCAGGGCACGATTCTGTGGAAGTGTGAGCAAAACCCTAATTCCCGTCTTCCTGCTCTCCTGTTCTTGACCCGGCAAGTCTAGGACTACAAACAGAGCTTCACATCTCCAGGGACAGCCTTTGTGTGGAGCCCAGTGAAATGCTTCAGATACATGTGTAATCAGAGATTATAATGAAAAGTAGAAGCTGTTATACCGGATTCAGTATCTTCTTTCAGTATCAGGTCAGTGTACTGAAGGGTTGTTTCTGACTGAGTCTGATGCTTGCAGCTTCTGAGGAAGAAAGCATAAATTTTGGCACTGGGCAGTACTGAAATAGCAAGCCTATCCTGGGAAGTTTGTAACCATAAACAGTGTAATGGCTGGTTTCAATTCTGAAGCTGGAAGAGGTCTTATGTCTCCTAAAACATATTATTATTATCTCTAGCGCTATTATCCATAATGTAACTGCAGGTTTTTGCATTGTCCAATCCTCTCTAAAAATCCTATTAGGCTTTTGACCTCTATGGTTTCTATCTGCACAAAATCCCTTACAGCAAAATTAATCCCTGCAAAATTCTCTTTATGGTTGCTACTGAGGGCATTCCTCACTGAGGAATGTACTGAGGGTATTCCTAAGCTGCAGGCTTCCTGTATTTTGGTGTCCAAATGGTTAGCCTGTATACACAATGGGAAGCTAAGTTTGCCAGCGTGGCTGAAAGGAAGTTGTGGACACATACTTGGGCCCAAGTCTGTAATCTGCCTGCTTTGCTTCGATGTGATTGTAGTATGGCTTTAAGTAGCAGAGCTGAAATACAGAGTTGTTCACTATGTTTCTAGAACTAGCTGTACTGCTGTCTCTCTTCTTCTTTACCGTACCTTCTTATATCCTCCTTGCCTGTTGCTCCTAGAAGCTGAAAAGTCAAACTAATGCAAACTAACTCAAACTCATGCAAAGTAGATGCAAAATAGAGTATTGCAGATTCTGTCATAAGGTGGAGTCTGAGTTGCGCTTCCAGGCAGTGACTCGTAAGCATCGCTTGGTGTGACTTAGATGTGGCACGCAGAGCATTCATCAGATCGTTTGTCCACCCTAGTCCTGTACCGTTGTTGATACCTGTATAGACTGGTTGAGTGAACTGGGCATCGTCATCCCTGTTATGTTTCTATTCTAGACAAAACATTTTCCCTAAGATTCACAAATGTTGAGCAAGGAACAATTGGCCCCGTTTATGGGAATGTCGTTTGTGACATTAATAGCGAAATGGCTATTCCCTTGCTTTCCCATCAAGTGTGTGCTCTATTAGCATGCTGCATCTGCTGAGTTTATAATTCTGTTTTGTTTCGCATTTTATTGATTTTCTCTGTGGTCAGAGCACAATCAGAGCAAGAGAAGGTAACAAGGGTTTCTAACAATGACAGTGGGCACCATGGTGTTGATAGCGGTGTACGTAGGCAGCAGTAGCACCTCATCTTGTCCATGCGCATGAGGATCAGATCTCTTCAGTACCTTGTGCATACACCTTTACAGAATTTTCCACATTGATGTCTTCTAACCTGCTTTGCTTCCTTGAGGGATCTCTCACTGCGAATAATCATTCTTGAGATACTTCGTCTGAACCTGCCGTGCCTCCTTTATCTTCTGGATCTGATGAAAATAGAGTCTTCTCCCTTTCCTTTTTACTGTCTTTTGTAGAAGAAGAAACAAAATTCTCCAAAATTAAGAGGTGTCACCATCAGGAGTTTATAATCCCTTCTGTCTACCTTCTGCTGGCCCACTGTTATCTGGTGTGGGGGCGAATTAAAGGCTGAAGTCATGTTTCTGGTAAGACTAAGCTCAGCAAGGAGTAAAAGGAGAGGTATACAGAGCAAACCTTCAGAGTTCTCACAAAAAAACCCAGCTCTTATCTAATGAGAAACATGCTGATAAGCTGTTGGGCTCAGAGGTGAGTTTACTGTGGAAACTGCAAACTCCTTACAACCTCTGGCTGTACCCAATCAAGTGTATACTACTGGTTGGGTGACAGAGAATCATATGCATCGTTTTCACTCCTCTTCTGTTTTCCCCCAGAATCCCTGCAAATGTGTCTGGCCTGATACCTACCTGCTTTCCATACCGATGACAAAGTTGGTAGCCTGACTGATTTTCCTGCATTAGAGAGTCCAAATTTAGTTGCGGTGTGTTTTAAACAGAATGAGTTGTCCAAAGCTTGGGAAAGGCACTTCCTAAGTAAAAATTTCAAATAAATTGATAGATAAGTTATGACAGAATTATAGGGATTGCAAATCGTACCAGAAATGGAGAAGTCCTGCAATGTAATTTCTTGCCCGTCATCTTATGTGCGTGAGTGTTTGCTAACCAGGCTTGCATATTTCAAGGCTTTAGCCAGCTTTAAAACTTCAAAGCTGGTTTGAGGTGTAAAATGTGATAGGAGTTGATAAGGTAGGGACATCGCTCCAGGTGTCATCAGCAATCTGTTGTTATTGTTCAGTCATACTGCAGATCTACCTGGAGGCTTTTAGCAGGAGCAGAAAGCTGCTGCTTTGCTCTCTGTTTTAAACAAACAGGGGCAGGCAGTCCTGGCCTCAATTAGCTATTAATCTAATAGCCCAGTTTTAGCAAATTTTTACCCATTTTGTAGGTTAAAAAGTTACAGTACTCATGTGAATGGCCTCAAACTAGTCAGTATCTGAGTGAAGTTACTCCTGAGACAAAGAGATTGCAGGATCAACGTGTAGATTCAGGGTTTAACCCAAAATTATGCAGGAAAGAAATCTCCTTTTTTTTTTTTTTTTTTGCCTTTCAGCATTCATACCTATAAAAGGTTGAATTGATTTAGAACTTTGTTCACATTTTTAGAAAAACAAATCTCTTCCAAGATGGACTAAATGCCTTTAGATATGAAAATAAGGCTTGATATTAGAAATGCAGATGTGAGACATTTTATTGACTACCGGGGATTTCAGTGCCCCTGGAGCAACCTGAAGGAGCTTTTTCCAGCAAAGGCAAACATTTAGCTTAAGAAAGAGGCTTCCACCAACACAAACAGCTGGTTTTTTTCACATAGAAGAAAAGCTGCTAGAGAAATAGGTTAGAGAGTGAATAAAAAGGCTTAAAGTCAGAGGTGAAGCTGCCCTTCCTGGCCACCCCTGCCCTGCTTCTTCTCTGCAAACATCCCTTGTAAGTACTTCACTTAAGCACAGGAGGGTTTTCCAGCTCATGATGCAATAGCCAAGGCAGGGGGTGGGTTTGGTGGGCTGGGCTGAAATTTAACATCAGGAGGAGACTGAAACCTAGCATTGGTGGAAGCTGTGTGTGATGCAGAGGTGAAGGCTGGATCTGGCTTAAGGCTTAGGGGAGGTGAAGGAGGGGGCAGCCAGCGAAAGAGCCAAAGAAGCAGGAGTCCATGAGTGGCAGTGGAGGAGAAACTGAGAGGGGGAATCTGGCATAACAGGAGTGCAGCCACAGCACTTGTAGAAGGTAAATAAGTAATCACAGTAAAATAAGGGGCATTTTTGCAATTTGATTGGAAAACGTCTGATTGCTGCCGCTCTCCTGCTCTGGCTGGATTTCTTGCAGCTGGTATGCGCTGTGCTCTCTACAGCACGCTTCTGATCTATTTGTGCAAAGCCTTACAAGAAATCTAGATCTGTGGTGTTCCACATTGATCTAAAGGCTTTGTTAAAAATGTGAATCAGCTCCAAACATGAAAGAATTAGTTTTCAAATTATGACTTTTAAAGTAAAATACATGTGTGTGCGTGAAAACAGGAAGGAGTTCAGAGAAAGCCATGGCACATCTGTAATATGCATGCATGTTATGGGAGAGGGGATCGCAAGCAAAAAATCACTTGGAATTAGCTGATGAACTTCATGTATGCTTTAGAATGTTTCCTTTAGGTGTGTTGGTAAGGTGTTAACACTTGCACTGAAAATAGCATCCAAAAATCTTAGTATATTTAACTAACTCTAATATGTAAGGGACTGGTATGGAACTACAGAAGCAGGAAATAAAGAGTGACGATAATGTAAAATGACTGCGTAGTGAAGTATAAACAAATAAGAAGTCAAATTTAGTCCTATCAAATCTGACTCAGATACAGACTTGCCTGAACTTGACTACTCTGGGATTGCAGGGTGTTTTTTCCCTGTGCTATCTAAATAGTATTTGAACATTGTGCAGATGCTGCCAAGTTAATCAAATGAATAAGCCTTTGAGCATGAGCGGGAGTTTTAAGCATGAGTGATCAGGGCATTTGCTGAGGCTGCATGTCATGTGAGACCCCATTAAACTAAATTAAATAGCAGCGCAAATCATCCAGTGTGTGGATGGGAATGAGAGGAGAAAGGAACCTAGATCTTAACATCTGACCCTACAAATCTGTCGCTCACTCTGCCCTTGAAGAGAGAGATTTAAGATCTTATTTCCTGCTTCCATCTGAATCTCTGATCTAGAATTATCCACCAGTTTGTTGAGAGATTGCAATAATGAATCTTCCTCACAGCCAGGGGAGGTTGCTAGCAGCATTGCACCTCTCTGACATTACATGCTCTAATTACATGCAAGGTTTTTATGAGTGCTGCAACATCATAGAAAAGAGAACAAGATAAATTCCAGGTTTTCCACAAGTGACCTAGGATTTCCTAGATAAACTCCAATAGAGAAAAAGCAGCTTGTTCCTTTTTACGCTTGTCTCATGTGCCATAAAAAATACTTAGGTCTTCCTGCAGGAGTGCGGAAGCCCCAAGCACAGGCTCTATCTAGTACTTGCAGTTCATAGCTCTGTAGAGGAATGGTGCATCATCCATATCCTAATGTAGCCTTGCTTTGAGGAACTAAATGTCTCTCCAAGTACCTGTCAGTATTATGTTCAGTGCCGTTTTGCACCCTGTTTCTGGGGAGATGTGCTAATCCCCATCTAAAGGCCAGCACATTTATGTACGTAACCACCTTCCTGAAAGACAAACTAGGCTTTTTTTCACAGATATCAGAATGAGATATTTGAGTAGAGTGCTTAGGTGTAGTATTTTGATTTAACGGGAACTTAACAGCTTGATTTATGCTCAAAGATGATCCAAAGGTTGGAATGGGCAGGGCCAAAACAAGCTTGGTTTCAGATCAGTATATAGAAGTATTATGAATAGTAACAAGCACCTAAGCCTGTTTCTAGAATACTTCTAAGAAAATTTCTAAAGCAGAGGAATTAGTGCATCAGGACAGCAGGTATTTTTGATCATCAGTGTTGCTTTCCTCCAGATCTAATTTCTTATAGATTAGCAAAGAAAACATCTACTTTTGCAGAGAGATTTTATTTTTGGTTGTTATTCTGTGTACTATAATATTAACTTATCTTTAGAAGTCTAGTTCATATGTTAGACACAAGTTTGTATTTCTGAAGTATTGAAAAATAGTTGTCTTTTCAGCTGAAATTTTTCCTTTGAAAGTAAGTGAAAGAAGGTGAGGAGTCAGCATTTGCATTTGTGTAGCATCTTGCCTCACAGGATATAGAAGCACTTTGCAAAAAGTTAGCACTTTGCAAAAAAAAAAAAAAAAAAGAAAAAAAGCACTAAGCTACCCGTCATCCAAGGAAGATTCAGTAAAAGACTGTGTGATGCTTACAGATCTTTCACCCGCTTGACTGAATGTGATGCAGTAGATGCAGCTAGGAATCTCTTGAGTCTTAGGATTTACACTGGAAACTTGGAAAATGGAAAAGGATCTGTCAGCCTATCTCATTAAACAGTTCAGTTGCTAATTTTTCTGACCTATAGTCATTGTTTACTCTAGATGATACTCAGGGAACAGTGCATGAAGGAAGGGACAACCTTTAGTATTTGCAAAGTTGCCATATAGCTTTTAGAGCTAAAGTCTAACCGTCTAGCTTTGCCAGTTGGATCAGTGTGAGAGACAGTATTTGAATGCAGATTAATTAGAATAACCCCCTTTTTTTTTAAGTTCAGGGAACATCAGCTTGCTAATTTTACTGCTAGCTCCTTTTCAGGACAGCTTTTACTTAGGAAGTGTTTTTTGAATTGGGATGCTGGGGGAGTATATTAGGTCACTATAAGTCACGGAATAGAGATGTAATTAGTAGTTCATCAGTCTGGCTTAGATGCAGCAAGTGGCCTAAGCATGAACTGAGTATGGAATCACATACGAGTGGCTGTCCAAGCGCTTCTGAAACCAAGAGCTTGTACCACTGAACACAAATACCTCATCTTTTGGCAGTAAGCCACATAACCTGTTAGAGGGCCTAATGCTACAATTCCTACCATGTGAGCAAGCATCTTGCCTCTTGTGCGACCCATGTACATACATCTTTGTCAAATGAGTGTCCGGGAAACTCACATATGGGTGCCATGGTCAAATGACCCGTGTGAGAGAGATTCAGGAAAGAGGATGCCGGGAGGTGTTGCAGGCCAGGTGAGTTATTCTAATGGGACAGAGAGTCACAGACCAAGAAAATGACTTTTTATTGTGTTTGCTCGTCATCATCACTTATAATCCTTAACCTTCCAATGATTTCCCAAAGAATTAGGATGTGTTTGCCTTACAAAACTCTCAGGAATGTGATTCTTACAATTTGGACATTTAGATGTGAAAGGAATTGTTGTAAAATATTTAAAGTTATTGTTTATAGCTATCATTTAAGTCTCTGTTAGGAAAACCGGCTTTGATTTATATATGAAAAACAGTTTACTAAAAACCTCATGGGGATCTCACCAGAGAGAATGTAGACCCAGCAAGGAGCTTTTAACTCTCCTTTTAAAGAACAGAAAGAGTACAAGCTCTGAAGTGAAATCTCATGCCACCGTCTTTGCCCTTTAGTGCTAAGTTAGAAGAGCGTCTTTTTGTGTGACAAGTTCAAATACTGACAGTATTTCTGCATTCTTCTGCTGCTTGTGTGGTTTTAGCAAAATTTCTCTTAGTCCTATACAACTGGACAAATCAGCAGTCCCAATTTGTGAACTGTTATATATATCCTGACTCAAGGCCTGAGAAAGAAATAGATGTTGGCGTTGTTTTTACTCAGAATGTAAGAACTATGTGCTCTGTTACCAGTTCTGTTTTGCTGCTACTTCTAATATCCTTTAAGTGATTTCCTGTGCAAAAGTTGTGTGATCATTTTCTTTGCTGGAGGGACTGTTTGTTTCATGTGATCCAGGGATACATTTCAGTATTTTGTAGTTGCTAAACTATAAACTGGTACCTTCTCTTTTAAAGCAGTTTCTTGCATTTTAATCGTATTAATTTTATAGCTAATTTTAAAATTACATTACTATTAATATTTAAATTCAAATATATTTTTCAGAGTCCAAGTAAGGGACTTGTATCTATCAATACTTTTCTTTCTTGTGCCATACAATGTATGACATTTCCAGAGCACAACAGTTCGTTCAGAAAAAAAAAAGCAAATGTTATTCAGTTTTAGTGGATGTTGTTGTTTGTACATAGGTAGAAATGAGATACAGATAACTCGTCCAGTTAAGGGTATCACATTTTTGGAAATGTGATTACAGCCAGCAGAATTTTTTAGCCTATGCAGCTCCCTAGACCTGCAGCTGAAATTGATATACTTTCCAGTTTCGCAGCTAATAATAAAAATGCTGATTTCAAAGGGCATATTCAAATTATTCTAGGTATCTATCCCCTTCACACCTCAACAGATCTTTTTTTTTTACAAGAAGTCTGTATTCTTTACGATGAGACCCCCCAAATATTACTACATTATACGTGGCAGTGACCCACAGCTTTTCGTGTCCTATGCTCTGATTTTAAAATCACTTGAAAACCAAGAATTTTTTTTTGCAAAAAATTTTAGGCTCAGCAAAGCTGGCATGGCTCTTACCTGCTCTCCATCTAAGCTTTTGACATCTCTTAAGGCTTAGAACAGGATGGGAGGTATTAGTTAGGCAAATGAATGAACAGCAGTGTTTTTCCTAATGTGGACAAAAATAAAGTTTTGAATTTGGGTTGCAAGTAAATTGTTGGTGTTTCTAGACCTCTGGACTCATTAGATTTTTTGGATCACTTATAATAAATTATTTTTTAATGATATTTTCTACAGTTGATTGATTAGTTTCTGGCGTCACTACATAGCTAGATAGAGTAGAAAAAAAAAATCTGTCCTGAGACAAATTACTGAAGTTCTATAGAATCTCAATGCAATTTTATTAAACGGACTTCATTCAAATACTGGAACAGGCTGCTAAGCGAGACTCTGGAATCTCCATCCTTGGAGATGCTCAGAACTTGACTGGATAAGCCCTGATTTAATTTCAGAGTAGGCCTTGCTTTGGGTGGCAGGTTGGGCTAGAGGGCCTCTGCAGACTTCTTCCATCCTAAATTAATCTGTGATTTTATGAGTCTTTGACTCTATGAATGAGAGTTTAAATCCCATTTTAGACAAGGAATCTCATAATTTTAGTTGAGTAGATATGTTACCCTGATCTTAGCTTCTGTTACATATTCAGGGAGTATTTGGCCAATATTAGTACTCTCAGTTTGTGCTTCCATGTTCACCATTCATTCCATAAAGCTTCAGCTTGATACCTCTCCTTTCTTCCAGACTTTGTTGAGTGATGACGAAGTTTTAAATGTTGATATTTAGATGAAAAGATCCTATTTTTTTTAGTTTCTCTCCCTACCAATAATAACTAGAATGCTTTTTAAAAGAGGAAAGAAAAAAAAATGGAAATTTAGGAAGACAGGAAGACAGCTTGGAGGTACCACCATCTTCTGCGCACTGGGTTTAATCTGTGTTACGTATTGTAGTCTTGGCTCTGCCTGTTCCGCATTACGTGGTCTTGAGCAAGCCACCTCATCTCTGGGTTCCTTAACCTGCCTGTGGCTTGGGCACCAAACTTTCTACAGATGTGTCAGTGCTTCAGGCATCCAGTCAGTGTGGAGGTCAGGGGCAGGGGAATTCACTTACGGGAGGACTGAGCCCAGTCCAGGTGCCAAGCTACAAAGGTCAAGGAAGGCTGGCAAATTGTGACATATGAGGCTGCAATGCATTTTCTAGGCACATACCTGCTCTTCTGCATCACTTTGTTTACTCATGGTGCCCCATTTTGGTGTGGAGTAGTAGTCAAAGTAGCTACAGATGTCTCAAAAAAGAAGTGAGTCAGGCCTTATTCACCTCTCAGTAATCTGATGGCATTTTATTAGGAGTTTCCACATTGTCTTTGGTGAACTTTGAGTCAGGTCTTAAGACTGGGATTAATCTCACTTAGTTTTAGTTGTAAAGAAGCTAGATACCTAGTCTATGCTAACTGTTTAATCACATTTTGTCTTGGGCACACTCATAGCAAGAACCAGTGCGTGTTTCCTCCAGAAGGAATGATAGATTTTATTTTTTTAAAATTTCATTTCAGAAATAGCACAGTAAATATCACTAATTAGGTGTATATATAATTCATGATGTGAAAACTGAACATTAATTGAATTTTACATCTGCTACTGTTAATATGATGTGAGATGTTTTTCTCCTTCTGTATAATGTGACCCCTAAAAACTTTATTTTCTGTTATTTGCAGTAAACAGAACAAAGTCCCACAGATAAAGCAGAGTAGTGCCTGCACTCTGGAAGTTGGGCATGCAGAAAGAGTGCAGTTGGACCATGAACTTTAACAGCTGGCTATGTTTTTATGCAAATTTTTGGAGGAAGGCTATCTGATACGCTTTGGTGTATCATTTACAATAAAGATAATATTTGAGTGAATGGACATTTTGTGCTAAGAGTTATCTGTCTGAATAAAAAACAGAGGCTTGTAGTTCTCATTATTCTGCATTTAGGACATTTCCCAAAATGGTTCCCAGGGAAACCATTAAGGTAGCATTTGAAGATTATATGTGAGAAAATATGATAAAGCAGAGTGGTAGGCAGAATCTCTTACTAAAGCCTCTGAAAGTGAGTGAATAACCCTAACCATTAAGTAGATGTGACATGGAGGTTCCTATTAGTGAACTAAGGACCTAAGAATTGATCCTAAGAGTATGCAGAGAATTAAATGTTACAAAGCAAAGTGATTTAGACATGTGACATGTGGTGTTTTCAGCCTACATAATACTTTAATCCTCAAACCCACTGTTCTAAAACCATCAGCTATGGTTAATCATATGAGTTAATCAGGAATTTTTACAGTGTAGACTGAAACAGCTGGTTCACTCCTTTTTTCCAATTAAATTTTGCTACCAACTACATTGCCAACCTATTTAGCTGTGAATTTGGATTCAGCAGGTAACTTGGATCCTCCTTGGACTGCAGGCCTTATCAAAATTTGTCCTTCACTTAGATTCTGAGACTCATTTGCTATCAGCTGGTTACATTTTCCCCTGCACATTCACTAGTCTATAGTAAGAGAATCATTTTTTAAGTGTTTTGGTGTGTTATATAATGGTTTTATCTAATATAGTGTTTTCGAGAAGTCTGCACAGAGCTGAGTCATTGTTCCTAGCCCAATCCTGTATCTGAGCCATTCCATAGGATGTGGGATTTTGCTCTCTGCTGGCTCACTCCCTTTAACTGGTGCTTCCTGACTTCCGAAATCCCCTCTAGCTTCTTACACCTACTGCTTCAGAGCTTCCCTTATGCTGGATGAGGGGGCAGTTAACCTGGGCTTCTAGTTTAAGCCCTCCTGGGGAGAAGCAGGAAGGCAGCCTGTGGATCGCATGCTGAGCGACGCAATTTCTTTATTACTGTCATTAGCACTGAGAAGCTACAGATCTTTGGAAAATAACCCATGCCTTGATGCTCACCATCCATTCTGAGTCAGCTCTAGCTCCATGTATCTGTGAGGAGATGCCATAGTGTCAAGATAGGCAGAGTCCTTCCTGTCTTTTCTCTCTCTCTTGCCTGGCTCTTTTTTTTTTTTTTTTTTTTTTCCGCATGTGGCAGCGGGTGTTCCTCACTCCAAAGAAAAGCTGTTATCCTCCAATGTTAGGCCAGCACTTGAGCAATAGTCAATCAGTGGGCTTAGCTTGCTCCATGAGGTCTTTTCGAGTCAATGAATGAATGAAGCGTTTAGTAGCTTTCCTGGGGAAGGAAACATCATAATAACGTGCTGTGGCCGGAGTTGGCTTCAGCGTCACTACAGTGACCCGAAATGGTAGTTACAGGAAAATTAAGCTCATAGACAGTGTCCAGTTTGGCCACATGGATAAAAGTCTTCATCCAAAGGCAGCACTGAAAGACTCTTGCTTGCTACTGACTCCTGCCACTGAAAGCTTTTCCCACCTGGAGCTGGCAGGTCTGGTCCTCTCTTGCATGGATGATGTGAAGCACACTGCTGGCTGCCCTTTCTCCTGTGCTGGTACATCCCTCTCTGACCCCCACAAAAATTCTCCGCTGCACACAAGGCTTATTGTGAACTCCCTAGAGGACGGCGGTTCTCCATGGGCAGTGATGCCAGTTGGACAGGAGAGCTGCAGTGCAGCTGAGCTTTGTAGTAGGTGAATCCAGAACCAGTTTTTTTTTTTTGTTTGTTTTATGTGCCCTTAGCAGGGATGAACTCTTCTGCTCTCACTAGGTAGTGTTTCATTTTTCAGCAAAGATCCTTGTCTTTAAATAATTTGTTCCTTTTTAGGTCATGGTCATATCAACTCCAGACATAACAAAAAATAAAGTTAATACCTCAGTTGTTTATTGTCCTTTAAGAACCTGTTTAAGAACCTCTGAAGCTCATGGTTACTTATTTTGCTTGAATCTCACACAGTAAAATACAGAAGAGTTTGTGTCCTTCAAAGCGACCTTAAATGGCAGTAGCACAAAGAAAGTAATCAGATGCCATTAGCAGCCTTCTGTTGGAATAGGCCAGCAAAATCTGTTGAAGATGCCTGGAGCTTTCTAGCGTCACTGTTGTTATTTTGTCCATAATTGCCCATCAGCAGCCTCACAACATCCAGCAAAGGCTCGTTCAGACACAGCATCACACTGTCAGCCCTACGCACCCTCACTTCCCACCCCACCAGCTTTTTAGCTAAGGCAAATTGAGGTCAAGCACCTCACCCAAGGTTACACAGTGAGGCAGTAGCTCTCCTGCGATTAAAACCCGTTATCTTTACATGGGCTCTTGTGCTTTTTGTCCTCACCACTGTGGGACATGTCTTTATCCTCCTACCTAGCTGGAAAACCAGCCTGGGCTGTGCAAAAATAGAGAGAGATGTGATATGTGTTGTCCAAAGAGTTCAGCGGGGCTTGTGTGGGAACGCCACAAGGAGTCACTTACTCAGGCCGTCATTTCACAAGCAATTTCAGCTGACGGAAGCCAGCATTGCTGTCCAAAGAGTCAGTCTTCACGCCCTTGCATCCCACTTTTGCCACTCATGCCTCCTTCCTAGCATCCCCCCTCCTGCTTTCTGGAAGCGTTTCTGTGGTTATGCAACGAAACTGGGCTAGGAAGCTGATCCACATGAAAACTAACTTTTTTTTTCCTACTGGATTTATTCTGATCTAGATTACCTCTCTGTTAGTCACCATACATCCATACAAACGCTAGTGTTCATATAAGGGAAGGGGCAGTGCGACACCAAAGATGGGTAGCTGAAAGCAGGAGCAGGAGAGGTTTGTCTTTTTCCGTGGTAATACCAGTTTAGGCCAGGTTAAAGTGCTCGTGATACTACAGCTTCATGCTATCTTGAGCCAGTAAAACCATTCTGTTCCGGCACACCATGACCGTTTCCATAAAGTAATCTATAGCCTCGAACAACTAGTTGGAACTGTTTGAGAAGGTGGCATTTTTTGAGGGGGTAGGGCCTGTTAGACCAGATGCTGTATCTCCATAAGTTGACTGTGCAGTTGTAAGAAAGTCATAAAAATCTTTCTGTACCCAAAATTACATATCTTAGGCTCTTCCGGAGTCAGAGCGTGCTGTGTCTCCCTGGGGTAGCATGCAAACAGCAACGTAGCGCACAGACCACGCTGCAGATGCAGAAAATGTGAGGTGAGGAGGAAAGGCCTTTGACAGCCTCCTCAAGCTGAGAGCCAAAGGTCTGAGCGGCAAAGGGAGCTGTTGTGCTTTGGGTGGTCGACTCGTCAGAACTTGTTTAGTAAAAAAAGAGAAAACGTTTCCCAAAGCTCCTTTTCTGGACTCTGGGCACATCTGTTGTATGTTCAGAAACGAAGTTAAAATAACGCAGGGGAAAAAAGTTAACTCCCCAAATTTAGGCATGGGGAAGGAGCGATATCCACCTTTGGCCATTGATTCCTAAGTGTGAAGGGGAAAATTTGACTCTCTAGCACACCCCAAAAGAGTTGGGCAAAAAGCATCTCCTGGTAGGAGTAGCCTAGCAGTAGCCTAGGTAGGACTAATGAGGGTTGTCACTAAGCATCTGTAAAGGACTGGAGCCCAAGCGAAACGAATCGGGAGATGTGGGGTTGACAAGGTCTGAAATAAGGATGGGAGCACAGAGAACATGACAATGTCACTTGGAGTCGAGCAGATACTCGTCTGCACTAAAACGTGTCTTCTGCTTAACTAAAGAACAAAATCTCTCTTCTGTGCTTGCTGCCAATTATGTTTGATTAATCAGGTTCGTATGGGGGTGTTTTCCTCCCTTCCATTGCTAACAGCATATTTTTCCATAAGTGATCTTAATCATGTTGCAGATAATTTATTGCCTGCAAGATGACAACTGCTCAAAACAGTTGCAATATTTTAGTTTTAGTAACTAATAAAATTCTTGTTGGAAAGCCATAAATACCTTTTCAAGATACGCCCCTCCCACCAAGTTCTTTACATATGTTAAAAGTAATCAGTGTGTGTGTTCCCAGAAAAAAAAAAGGGGAGTGGAATTAGTCTGATTTTGCTCCAGTGATTGATTGAAGTTTTCCTGCTGGAGTCCATCAGATGGTTTCAAGCCAGGGACCATTTATGTGTAATGCACCTGTTTCTAATAGCTCCCCCACCTCCGTAGAGACAGCTGCAGCAGAAAATCCTGTTCAGTCTGGGAAAAATACATCCCCCAGCCAGATGGGATCAAGCTGAGGCAGCTGTAGCCCAAGTCCCATGGGAAATACTACAAAAAGTGCAATAAAAATAATTAGTTAATGCTTTTTTTTAATCAGACATTGTAACAAACAGGAAAAAAACCCCGCTTCAAATAGCTATTCTGCATATCAGTTCAGTAAGATAATTGGATGCTTCTAAGGACTACTCCCAGCCTTCCTTTGCAGCTTCAAAAGATCTTGTGGGTGCTTGACTGGTTGCAGGATTAAGCATCTGCATGCCTCTCTCTGTAGCACTGATGGTAATGGAAGTAGGTTAAAGCCACATTGCACGTTAAATTTTGCTGTGAGAGAGAAAAAAAAAAGCAAGGCTGAAGTGATATAATAAAATGATTTCGGTTCTGTTTCCTCCCTTGAAAATCAAGGCTGACTCCCCTTGATTTAAATGGATATTGGCTTAGGTTCTGATTAAGTGGTAATGCAGAACCTGCCCAATGATTCAACTTTATGGGGATGTACAAATGAAAAATACTAGGCCAAATCCATCCCTGGCACCACTCAGTGAAATCTGGCATCTGCCCAGTCATTAGCTGCTTGTTGTTCAAGGGTTTCTGTGCTAGCCTTCAAAGGCAAGCAAGTGAAGATTTCATGTGTAGGCATTTTAATTCCTTTTCCTGAAGTGTTTGTAGCAAATAAAGCAGGACCAGGAGCTATAACCCCCGTAAGCTGTATTTGTTACTGACACAGCAGGGTGGTATTTAATCTGCAACAGAAAGTGATGACCAAAGGGTGAGATATAACCTAAAAAGCCAGGGCAGATTCTCTTAATAATCCTTAGCTTCCCTAGTTTGACCCTCAGATTGAAGGTCCAGGGGCCAAATTATGCAAACGTGAGAGTTTTTTCATTTTATATTTCTGCCACCAGTCCCTGCCATCCCTCTGGGTGAACCTAGAGGCTGGGTATCTCAGAGAAGGGCATGAAAATACAAGGATGTTAAATAAACGCTTCAGGTCATGTAAACTGTTCCTATCTCCCACCCTCCTAATGGAAGATTACAGAATAACCTAACGGAGGCAGTTTTGCGTGGCTTATGCAGTGACTCGGGGGAGTCCGTGTTCAATCTGTGAAGCTGTATGATGTTCTTAGCCTTTGCATGGGCCTTCAAAGGAGCCGTTGAATTTCAGTAAGCACTTTGCCTTGTGGCAAGGACTTCCAAAGGCTGTGTGTTGTGTAACTGGGCATTTCCTTTTAATAGTTTCAAATTACTGTCATTTCATCTCTATCACTTTCTAAATTCTTACAGAATTTTATACAGAATGCAAGAAGGTGTTTTAAAATATCTGACTTACTTTTACGTTATTGTATTGACTGGAGTGTAACTCCACTCCTCCCCTCTCCCCCAAAATATTTTTGAATATTACTGGGGAAGAAATATCACAGCTCCCAGATTTGTCTTAGCTTCCCTTTAACTGTGAGAGGAGGCGAGTTAATAGTAAAAGTGAGAAGAAGGGTTAACAAAAGGCTAATCTTGAGGACAGAATGCTAGCAGCAAAGCCGGCACATGTTGTTTCGTTTGCGCGAAAATATGTTTTATTCATTTGCTGATGATCATCTTCAGTAGCTAGGAGAGAGAAAAAAGTAGACCAAAATATTACTGGAACCTAGGTGAAATTCTGTGCCACTATCCCTGTTCAATGGCAATGGAGTACAGCTACTGTGAGTTTCTGTGGCAATTTTACTGAATTAATATAGACCCTTTCAGTGAATTAATTATAGAAGGGGAAACTTTAATAAATCACTTCCTAAGGTTATTTATTTTGGTATTACATTCAGTTTGTTTTCATGCTGTCTTCACACTTGGCCCTCTCACCAACCTCTAGGTATCCACCGTTCCTACAGCTGAGCTGGCCATCCCAATCTCCCCTGGTAGTCAAGACAGAAAAAAGGCATTTTTAGAATGTGATTCATTTGAAATAGCTTAGAAATTTACTTTAGGATGACATGAACTGCTAGACTCCACTGAGTGAACTGACTAAATATCGACTGACTGCCTGGAGGGTTTAGGCAGGCTGTAGGCACAACATTTATGGAAGAAGTCAGGTGTGCCTGTGCTTAATGCTATTACTAACTAAGATTTTTTGGTTGCCACTATTAGCAGGGTTCAGGCTACCCATGAGTTGTGTGTGATACTTGCCTATCTTAACCAGGTGATCCTGGATATGTCTAGTAGTTTGGGATGGTGGCATTTAGGGGACTGAATTCTGTGCCTAATCAGGCACATCATGCTCTTGCAGTCCTCATACTGACAAAGCTGTATGATAAAAGCCATAATTTTGATTTGCCTTGTGCCCTAACTGAAAAGCTTCATATGGTTATCCTTGTTACTCTTGCATTGCACCTGCGAGGTCAAGAAATGCCACAATCATCAGTTCACAAATTAGGAAAAAGATGCTGAAGAGGACAAAGATACTCATCCGTGAGCTGATTAAGCTATAGAGGACTGCACTCTGCCATGCAGACATCCCAGATGAAGTCCTGGAAGCAGCCATGCTTTTGCAGATGTGCTGTTTCACCTTCCCAAGCTTGCTTGGAGATCTCAGCACTGCAGTGTAGATTTGCCTGAAGTCTTGAAGGAAGCCTGGTGAAGCATGGAAGCTGAGCCTGACCCTCCTCCGAATGAGTAAATCATAGTGCAGGCTGTTGCCCCCCTTGGGGGGATATGGAATTGAGAATATGGATGACTTGGCTTTTGGGCTGCTGGGAGGAAGTTTGGGGTTTTATGGTTTTAAAAAAACCAAAAACTGACTGGTTCTGCAGAAATAATGAACTAGGGAATAGCTAATTATTTTTTAATTGCATCTTTTACTTCTGATATTAATAACCTGTTTGAACGAATGGGGCATGAAACACCTGGAGCTGATGTTTGAGGTCAAAATGGATGGATATTATTGACTTGGAGTATGATGTCTGTAACATTTCACTACCAGTTGAGAAATGTAATAATTTTAACATGAAAATGTAAATTCTGAAGCACAGACCTGCAGTGATGGCAAGGGCAAGGGCAGGCCACAAACTAAAATGCAGAGCTGGTGGCATTCCTGCATGTTTTAGGAAAGGACGGTGTGCTGGTTCAAGGCAGCAGCTAGTGAATTCAAGCATATATTTAACATTCAAAGTCAAGCTCCGCTCTCTGTAGTGCCGCTCAGCGCTTGCAGGATTTATGTGGGGTGTGTCGCCCAGAGCAAGATACGTATTTCTGTGAAGCTGATGACCATCTAAACTAAGTTTATGTGCCACAGCACTGTGCTTGTAGTGAAAGCTCTAATTTTCTCAGCGCCAGTCAACTCCTTTGCTTCATCAACTGGAAGGAGCTATACCGAGGAAAAAGGTAGGGCCTTCCTTTGCCCAGAGCAGACAGACATTAGAGATACATCACTGAACATAACCTGTTACAAGGATGTTGAAGGTCATGCCATGATTCCTTGTTGATCCAAAGGGCCTTAGTTCCCTGTTGCTTTGTAGTTAGTATGGCCAAGTGTACTTTTCCAGTTTTGGACCCGTAAAACTTTTCCAGTTGGGAAAAATGCATATAAAACTGCTACTCAGTGCAATGTATTTGAGGGATGGCTCCAGGCCTGAGGTGGAAAAAGGAAGGAGCTCACAGGCAAAGGAAGGCTATAATGCTGTAAATTAAATAGGGTGAGGAATAGTTTTCAGACACCCTTTCCACCTTCCTTTTAATTTTGTTTTCTGTTAAACCTCAGAGTAAAAGTTTAGTCAGTTTATAATGACGGTGTGCAACTGTGTAGCATGTAACTTCCATAATCTCATGTAGTGAATTATGGAATCACATGATTATTGCCCATTCTTTTAGGCAAATATTTTGCCTGTTATTTCAAACAGAGGTGAACTCATCTCATTATTCTTGTTTACCAGCTACTCTCATGAGTTGGGATGACCTACAAATAGTGCTAATTATGTCTTTTATTATCTCATCAGGGAACGGGCTTTTCTCATCATCTAGTAACTTTCGGACCTATGAATGTTTCAGTGTGAAATCTGGCACTGTGGTTCATTTTCTTAAATGCTACATGGATTGGAAAAGAGGAATAGTGATTTGGCTATTTATGTGTCAGCCACATCTATGAAATGAGAACCAACATAATATCACAAAACTATAAATGCAATATGCAGGTACAACATTTAATTTTTCACTGATTGAAAAAAACAAAAGCAACAGTCTGATGTAGAATGCCTTCAGTGCTTGCTTTCCTCTGTTTAATGTCACAACATCCCGTATCACAATTTAAAGTTAGATGCATTGAAGAACATCTTGGTAGATCTAAACAAAAAAAAAGCCCAAACAAACATGTTTTGACCGTGCTTGAGTCCGAGCTTTATCTTCCCCCTTTAGGGGAAGATACCCTGCCACTAAGACTTAGGGTAGCCTGCTAGCTATCCTAAGCTAGCTAGCTTGTTCATGTGGATCTTACTTATTGTCATTTGACGGAAAATAAAAATACAGTTCAGAAAATGCTGTACCAAGAGTAATTTGTTCCCAGCAAGACCTTTTTAGCTATCCAGTAGCATGAAAGCATCAAAGTGCCAGGAGAACTTTTTAAAAATAAACTGCCCTGATCCTAAAATAAGCTTTAATTGATTGAGAATTGCACTAAGCCTGACAATCTGTACCATTTATTATTATTTTTCCTTTCAAGCTTCAGCTTCATGTGATTTAAAGTGACTGAATTACAGTTCCCACATACCTTCCTACCCACATTACAGGAAAAAAAGCCACCCACAGACCTCTTAGCTCCACAGAGGAGCTGCTGGATGCACCTGGAAGAAAATAAAAAAAGCTGATTGAAAGTTAAGTTTAAATAAAGATGTCGATGATGATGGCAATGTTCTGCAGAAAACCTCTTCTGGCTAAATGCCATGCTGTGCTTCCTTCTGCTCAAAGGAGAGCTCTCCTGGGAATGGCTCTCCTTGTCAGAGGCGTTTCTGCAGATCCTGCTGGATCCCGTAGGCCAGCTGTAGAGCGCTAGATTCCGTAGGCCAGGTGCTGTCCCAGCTCCCATGCGTTGGAGATTAATAAAGGGTTGTGCATAATCTACTACTCTGTCTTCCCTTTTTTCAGTTTTTAGAGAAAAAACATCAGTAAGGGGCTCTACTCTCAGGTCTTTAAATAAATGGCTTCTTGCAGTCTCTCTAGCAAAAGGATAACAACAACAACAACAAAAGATTGCAGGGTTGCATCTATGCTGATAAATACATGAAGCTTTCTGGCCTATGGAAAGAATGCTGTATCGGCTGTTCAACATGAGTGATGTAAGCACTGGAAATAGGTGGAATATAGCAAATGTCAGTGGGGTCGATTATGGGGTTTCTTCTTGGCAGCATGTTCTGGAGGATTCAAGCTTGATCAGGTGTTTGTTAGTGACAACTAGTGATAGCGATACTTTTAACAGTGTGTCAGCCATGCTCATGGCTTGTTCTGGTGTGTCAACAGGAAAGGCAAGGGTCACTAGCTTAAGCCTGGGAAATGTTTTTAGACTCATGCCAGTGTAATGGGGCTCATGGGTAATGGGTAGCTGCAATTTCCATGAGGATTATGCCATGTTCAAGTCAGCTGGGAACAAATCCCTCAACCCAAGCTTTGGTTGAGTTTAAAATCTCTCAGAAGTTCTGTATCTGAATTATAGCCCAGGACAACTTGCTTCAGGCAAGATCCATACAAGGTTTTTCATTTAACTCCCAAAATTTCAAGAGGAAAACGATGCTTAAATCCTCTTTTGGTGATGGCCTTCAATCTCCCTCCCTGCCCACCTCAACACTGCCAGTGCCAGTGGTGTTGCAGGTGATGTTTAGGTTCACAGATTCAGCGTAGCTCAAATTGCTGGTAGAGGTTAGGGGAGAGGCAGGCCCTGTCCACACCTGAATTTCTTGGTCTGGTAGGCGAGCCGTGCCCTTTCAGGCCGGCACTGTGAGCAAAATGGACCATTGTGGCATCTGGTTTTGGGTGCTAGTCTTCAGAAGCTGAGCCAGTCGCATGCTATCGAATACAGCCTCTAAATCTCAGTTCCTGCTCTCTGTAAATGGAGCTCATAAATCCTTCTCTCACCTTTTCTTCACCACTTGCTTTAATCGTAAATTCTTTCTGGCAAGGATTTGCTCTGATAATACCCAGCTACAACGTCTAACACAATGCTGTTTCAGGAGTGGTGTCTATTTGCTACCTTAATACAAATAAGCATGATATAGGAATACATTACAGATCACAGATCCAAAGGAAGGAATTTGAAAGGGTCGTCAGTTTTATGAATAGCTGTCTCTGTAACTGCATGCAAGTCAGCATGGGCACTGTGCAGGGCTTAAAAGCCGGATCCATGCCATCACAGGAGGGAAAGAAAGGCACAGCTAGTCACAGTACTGCAGGAATAGAGACTTCTTTCTTTAAGATCAGTTGTCCAAATTTCCAGTGAGCACTTCCACAATGCTAGAAGAGCAAAATAGAATATATTTCGGGAAGAGGGGGGATTTTTGAAGACTTTAGAAACCAGACAGATTTTTTTTTTGCATTTTTGTCATGGACTGAACTAATTAAGATGCAAGATTGATTTAAAAAAAAACATTGTATTTCTGAAAACATATTGGCGTAGCCTAGAGTAGTAACTCAAATAAACAGGTAGGCCATCAAAGACAACACTTGTTGCTCGCAGTATGTGATTAGTAGTGAAATCAGTGCTGTAGAAGGGCGTCACGAAATAAGATGTAAAAGATGAATGCTTGGACCACTTGGAGGTTTGTGAGAAATGAGCTAATGGTTAAATCAAGAGGAATATATTTTATTCCTTTGAATGCAAAATCAATGCAGTACTGTGCTAAGAAGACAAAGGTGACTTTTGCATAGTCTAAATCATTTTCTATATTAGCTCTCTTTTCTACACCCTGATTATAAGCATACAATGTAAAATTTTTGAAGTACTTCTTAGCTACCTTATTATGCAGAGGAATCTTTTCTGCTTCGTATTTATCCTAGTATTGACTAATGCTATTCACTGGCTCTGCAAAACATATTCCAAGATCCATGGAACATATTCCATTGTTTCTGTGAACTAAATCTAAATTCCCATGCCATATTTCAGGTTTTTTTAATATCTCAGATTAAATATCCCATTTTTATTGTTGCTGTAAAAATGTATTCTTAAAACAGTGAAATAAATATAAGCCAGGTTTGTCACCATTACATAATGTGTGATTCAATTGGATTCCTTATTCTGATCATAAGAAATACTTGTTCGTTGTACTGTTAATGTTCATATATCTTGTGGAAAAAGAAATATCAAAAACTTTCAACAGCAATTAAACTTGTAAAGTCAGTGCCACTGACGCCAGCCCTTTCCAGGCTTTCACTAGAAGGTTTTAAGTTTGGTTTTGTTAAACTAGTGGGAGTTCTGACTTGCATGAGATAGAGGCAGGATCATATTCCCATTCTGAGAGCAAGCGTCACTGCATGGAAACCTCTTGGCCCATGCAGAATTTCTGCTAGAACCATGGATTGCAGAAACATTTCTACATTTCTATGTCTCTGCAATCCACGGTTCTAGGAGAGATTTCGTCTTGTTGGTTTGGTGCTAAATCCAGGACTCCCATACAGTGCTCCAAAATGGAACTAATATTTTTAACAGGTACGAGGCCTGTAAAAGCAGTTTAGTGCTGTTTCTTCTTCCTGCAGAGAAACTGAACTTCCACCATTCTCACTGATTTGCAGGGGTGTTGTGAGTGTGTACTGGATTGTAGAAACAGGCTGTAATTTCTATATTTTCAAAGGATCTGGAAGGGCTCACTAGAGGTTCCTAAAGGGAGATAGTTTTGAGAAAATCCACGTCTCTTCTATGGCTTTTCAAGATGGGTTCTCAAAACCAGAGGTATATAAAAATGAGTTTTAAGAGTCAACTTGGCACCAGATTCTCTGGTTTTGTCTGAAAACTGATGATGGCCCTTCCTTAGGAAGGGAATGAGATTTAAAAGAAGTCCCTGGGATGTAGGAGAGGGAGATCTGCCTGGCTGTGGCTCTGCCTTTGGTCTGCTTGGTTTGGGGCTGTGCAGGGGGTTGCTGCCCAGCGGGGAAACACTGGGAGGAGAGAAAGGGTGTAGAGGAGCATTTTAGTTGAGGGTTGCTGGCCTAGCCAAGAGGCTGGAAGCACCGCTGGGAAAGTGAAGGCTGCTCCTAGCATCGAGCCCTGCTGTGCGGAGGCAGGCAGGGGCTGCTAATCCACGGGCAGAGTTTCTTGAGTACACCAGTAATGCAACATTTTTGCCTTCATTTCAAAGTGTGAGCATGTGCTGTACATTTTAGCAAGCCTTGCACAAGCCCTGCTCTAAGAAACAGTTAACAGAAAACGTGCAGCACTATAGCCAGGGAGCCATGGCAGTCTCCAGGTCAGAGCTTCCTACCAGTGAAAGAAAGAGGTCGTTCCTTTCCCAGCAGAGATGTTGTCCGCAGTGTAAAAAGAGGGATGTTTTATGCACTGAGTGCATTTCTCCCCCATTGCCTGTATGACTTTAATTGGAAGGAATATAGTCGTAATTCAGTAGATGATGCAATGGATATCCAGTGGACGAACCATATGTATGGTACTTTCAGGAGACTTCCTCCCATCCACACAGCTCCACAGGTAGGAGGCGTGGTGCCAGTGGGCCCCGTGTCATCTCCTCGTGGCTTAGCCCCGCTCAAAAGGAAATTAATGTTTACAGTTCAGTTGAATCCTTTTAGTTTCCTTTAATATCTGAGTTTTAGACATAAGGATTTATGGCAGTGATGGGGGACTAGACCTTGTGTTAAGCACTAGATTATGCTAATAAATTCATGTTTTATATCTGTAAAAGTATTAATATTGATAAGCATATGTTTATGAGTTTCATATTCAGTAACACCTTCCAGGCATATACCTATGTGCTAGTGCTTTGCAAAATCAGGGATCTAGCAGTTGACAGAAGGCTAGTAGAAACTGTAAATAGACCTGATTTCATTTTATTATTTTGGAAAAGAAAAGGCAAAAGAGTGAGATATAAAGGGTGCTGTGCTAAACCTTTTCCAACCCATAATATTCTGCTGTGTTGCATGTGAAAATTCTTTAATGTGCATAACATTCATGAAAGGTGTGTAGAGTGGCTGAACAGTCACAGAAAGAACAAATCCCAAAGAGGGTTGTGAAGCTTGTTTTGCTTTACTCTGGACCTGTGTGATACATGCTCAGTTACGTACACTGTGATTTAAACAGCCAGCAGACCAGTCCTTCTGTCCAAGACACTAAAAGCCCTTGCTTCCAACTGAAGTGACAGCACATAATCTGTCAAACACTGATTTGAATGACACTTATAGGGAAAGGTATGTAAGGAAATTCCCAACTGGACAGGTACATCAGAAGTTAATTTATCTGTTTCATTTGTGTTTAAAAATATACTGCAGCTTAGAAATAAGGACCGTGTAGTGTCCTTTCTGCAGAGAAAGATGTGCATATTCTCTGCGCAGAAGGAGTACAATATGATTCTTACCAGATTCTGTCCTTTTGCTAATGCACCTTGCCCTGTGTGGAGCTTCAGAGACCTTGTCTCAGTGATTAACTAGGATTTCTTTCTGTTTGAGATTCAATTTTAAATTTTTTTAAACTCACTTTTGCTTCATTTCAACTTCAGAGCAAATGATGAGCTCCCAGTAGAGAACATCACTATCTGGAGCGTGTTCATGTTTGTGTTCGAGGGCTCAGATCTCACTGCTCGGGCTGGAGTGGTTTTTCGTGATGGATTATCTCTGATGATATTTAGCAAGCAAGTCAGATACAACAAATAAAGGCCAGCAACACCTAAGAGAGACTGCTTCCAGCAGCCAAATATTTTAATAGACCCAGAGAATATAACTAGGGTTGTGAGCTGTTCCGCTTTGCCACAAAGCTCATCCATTTTAAACATCAGCTAACTAGGGTGCTTTGCAGAATTACACAGCCCAGGGCCCCCATGGGAGGGAGCACTGTTCCTCGGGGTTGGATTACTGGGATGGACAGGAGGACTCCTGGTTCTCTTCAAGCCTTTCATCAAGCCTCATTGCAATCTCTTGCACTTTAAGCATAGGACTGAATCTGTGTGCAAACCCAACACATCTTGAACCCAAAGAACAGTCTAAGCTGTTTGAATGCCTGGCCTGGTGCATGCGTTAAGGGGAGCATTGAGTCATGGTGCAGGAGAAAGGTCCACACCTTGCAGCAAACCACAGCATGTCCCTATCCGCTGCTGCGTAGCAGACATCTTTTTGCCTTGGATACATCTGTGGGTGCTATAGGACACCCAAGCCACAGAGCAAGTGGAGTCTGAGCCACCTGCAAGATATCTGGGCCAGTGCTTTAGCCAACAAGCTGTAACAGGGTTATTCTTTGTGAGCTTGTGCATATCATGCAGCTTATCTGTTTCTCTCTTACGATCTCCTAAGAGGTATTTTGAGTAGCTGATATTAGTGGCGTGATACTGGATTCCCTGGTGATGGAAAAGATCTTATTTACTGGGTTCCTGTGCTCCAGCAGAGTGCTGAGTAGCATGTGGTGAGATGTTGCCTTGTCTTCCTGTATGTTTCCGGTATCACTGTAGCTACATTGCCCATTGCATAGGCAATTCCTACTCCACTAGACCCTAGTCATACTCAGCAAATCTGCTTTTGCAGCATGACTGTTACTGTAAAGTCTGTTCCCCCAAGACCCTCTCAAGTTCAGGAGGGGATCTTTTGTTGCCAGTTGTTTGCTTAAGCACAGGGTGCAAAATCATTTAAAAAAAATCTGTTCTCTTTAACTCACTACAGAGTCCTGATACTTTGAAGGAGGCTATAGTTGACAAGTCAAATTCTCAAAAGGCCTCTGGGAACAAGCCCTGGCACAATTGCTCATTCAGCCCTTCTGCAGGCACCATGTGACTTTTTTCACTCACAACAAATCTCGCAAGCAACCTTGAGCATCCTTTGAAAATTGTCAATAGACATCCTATTTCTTTATGCTTGCACAGAGCTGCCCTGTTTCATGTTCTGCAGCATTAGCGTAGTGCTGGTTTGAAGGCAGTGAACATAGATTTCTTTTACACATGACATCAGGAGCAGTATCTGTGCAAGATCTGGCACAGAAAACCCTCTCCATTTATAATAGATATCTTTGTGCTGTGCTTCTTGCTTTAGGGATGCAGCTTGCCGGCACATAGTCCTCTCAGGTGCCATATCTTCTGGCCAGCTCTGATACAGCAGAGAAGGATGAGAGGACACAGAGAGTCAAAGCGTGACTGACAGCACATAGGGATGCTGTGCTGTTTACTGCAGCTCATGCTGGCCTTTTGACCAGGAGGAGGAATAGCTAATAGACTCATGCATTTGGTGCAGCGCAGATATCTCAATAACAAATCACTTGCAGTAGAGGGGAATAGAGGAAGAAAGGCAGAAAGGGTGCTCACCAAAACCTAGGTGAGATTAAGAGCTGAAAAACCGGCATCAAATCCATGGAAGGAAATAAATAGTCAAATTCTGCTTTCTGGTGCTTTGATATAATTCCAAAACAACTCCTGGAGCAATTGAGGCAGGTTTCTCAGAGGGGATATTCAAAGCTATCAATAAAAGCCCCACAACTCCAAGCCTTAAGTACCTTCTGCTCCCCCTCTGTCCTTAACGGTCTTATCTTTCTGTTTTGCCACGCAAATTTGCCTGTATAGTATCTCATGGGGTCTCAGCCTGGGGCTTCTGATGGCCATGGTGCTTTTCCTGTTACTGAAAAGGAAGAGGGCACTTGGTCCAGCTAAACGGCATGGTTTCTCTATGGAATCGCTCACGTTACATGGACTTACATGAACTGGTCATTCAAAGCAACGTATTTGGCCCTATAGTTGATGACTTTGACAAGAGGGAATCATTCTAGTTCTGCTATTTAATTTGTACATTCCCCATTTTGTGTGTTATTCCTTGTACAGCACAAGTAATTGCATCCAAATGGTTTATTTTTCTAACCGAAATATTCTTTTTCTTCTCTTGGTTCAGGAAGACCCTGAACCACAAAATGCTAGGAGAGTGTCTCCAAGGAGGTATCACGCCACGCTTGCCCTGTTCTCCCACTCTTCCCCACATTGACAAGACATTAAGCTGGATAATATTTGCTCTAATCTGGGATAACCGCTCTTTGCTTAGGCTCAGCTGATAAATGAAGCCTTTAGTAGGGTTCACAAATACATGTGTGGGAGCTTTGAAAGGGATTGAAAGAGAACATAGCAGAGACCTAGATTCTTGCACCTTAACTACAAAGTCAAGGGACTGCAAAGAGTTGGATCTCCCCTTGGAGTCTGTGCCTGCGAAAGGAGTTCAGAGTGACCAGGTTCCTACCTGAGACACTTTTGTTGCGTGCTTAAATATAGGTAAGGTCTGGTTTAGCCTTTGTTTCTCTTGCCTAAATTGCCTTAGTTCATGTGAAGGACTAGCCCTAGCTACAAGAAGTTGAACAGGTCACACAAAGTTACCTTTGGCCCTTCTTCCCATGCAGCACCAATTACAGCTCAGGCAGAGTCGAGAAACAGTCCCTGCTTGCTG
This sequence comes from Struthio camelus, assembly GCF_040807025.1. Classification (NCBI taxonomy): domain Eukaryota; kingdom Metazoa; phylum Chordata; class Aves; order Struthioniformes; family Struthionidae; genus Struthio; species Struthio camelus. Next base: position 65,350,027 of record NC_090981.1, on the reverse strand, counting down.
CTTCACACAGCTGGGCTGCTGGCGCGCAAGAGCGTTTTGCATATGCTGATTTAACTGTTGCAAAATTTATGCACATAAAAATCTTACCCTTCTCTTAGATGAAGGATTTTTTTCCTTGTTTTGCTTTCAAAATACTTATCCCCCTCAATTATTGGGGTAAAATGACCTCCTAGCCAAGACATTTCATTCACGGAGAAAGCTTCCGTAGGCATTTGTTTTAAGAAGTGAAGGATTGAGGGCAGATTTTGCTCCCGCTGAAATCAACAGCAAAACTCCCACTGATTGCCCTGGGAGCAGAATCGCTCTGCTTCCGACAAAGGGGAGCTTTTATGAGAGTTATGATGGCCATAGATAGTCTTGTTGCTTCACCCTTTCAGAAGAGAACTGTTCACGGTGCAGGAACAATCAGAATATTTGTCTCTTTAAATGAATAGTTTTTAAAGCCTGCACTGAGAGGCAGTCTCCCGCTCTGCGGCTGTGAGGCTACTCGGAGCCTCCAATAAATCAGCATGCAGGAGCTGAGAGCTCTGTCCTTGAAGAGATGCACAGTGACCTTGCTTATGCTTACTCTGGAGGAATAACCAGGAGAAACATAGAAGCCCAAATAGCAAGCGGTGTATGACTAAAGGCACTGCATTCTGCATGCAAATACTCCAGTACCAAAGGCACGGTACGGATGGCACACTGCTGCACAAAATGCAGCTTCCCTGCTAGCCTGACCAGATTGCTGCTGTTGTTTTTGCAGGGGACTGAATGAAATCCTCATGATCATTACATACTTGCTCAATAATAGCACACCCCAGTCACGTCTCCTCGCAAGTACATTTCGCTGGAATCGCTGAGCAGAAGCAAAGACGAGCTGACGACTATGTGTTTCCAAAGCGGGTTGCTGGAGCCCTGTGTATGCCATTGGCTGCAGTTTTCTGGTTTATTTGCAGCTTCCCCCATCTGGAATATGAAAATGGGATTGAAGTAGATAATTGCTAGCAGCGGGTTTTCAAGAGAGGCTTAGAGGGAACAGAATGCCTCTCGCACAGCACAGACTGCCTGCGCCGAAAGAGCTCTGAAGAGATGATTTTAGATGTTACCCACGTCTGAATCTCCTGGAAACTTTAAGCTGGAAGTAAGCCATTGCGCGCAGTCCTGGAGCTAACGTCCAAAAGGGACAAGGAAGGGGCAGCTGGGCTGAACAATGGGATACCTTGTCCTTAGATTTCTTATAGAAAAGCCAGTAAGTGTTCCCCTCCGCTTCCCAGTGGAAAGGGCATGAACGTGACAATGGACTGAATTTCACCCAGCAGAGCTTCAGCAGCTTTTAAGGATGGGATACACTGACCCTTCATCAAGCAGGGATTTGCTGGGAAACAGAACTTTGTTCTTCATATTCATCTGCGCCTTTGCCGTCGTCACCTTGCTGCAGCAGATCCTCTATGGGAGAAACTATCTCAAAAGGTAAGGGGGGATGTGAGGGAATAGGAAAAGTTGTCTGGTAAACCTGAATTGAGACCGAGATCCAGCTGTACCGTTACACAGGCTCAAAGCACTTCTCAGTGTTGTGCTAACAATGTTAATCTCTTGGGAAGATGCATCTGGTAATGTCTCTTAGACTAGTAGTAAAGGGCAGCATTAGGTAGGATATGATTTGTTTCTTTGTTGGACTGTGTTTTAACCTTCAGCTATTGTAAAAACCTAGGTCTTACTTGACTTAAGCTAGACTGACTTCTGCAAGCTGAGTATCTGCCTCTGATCAGACCCTGCAATATAGGCTTTTCACTGTATCAGTTCAAGCTGAAATGGCTTGAGAGGTCAAATTAAAGCAGTATGCACTTGCCTAAACTTTAATGTCGTTAGAAACAAAAATGCAAATGTTTTCCTAAAATTAAAATAGCACTGTTAGCGTTCCAAACAACGAAGAGATCGCTTTGTATTTTCACTGCTGTGTTCTCGGGAATTTACTGCTGAGACTGATCTGTTGTAGGTCACAACAGTCTTTGATCTGAAAATGGCACTGCTCTTATTACAGCAAACACCAGTGGGGATCTTCAAGTGTTTAACCTTGACCCATACGGAGTTTATTTTACTTAAATCTGATTTGAAGTGTTATGGTTTGTATGATTTTTAAAGGGGCATGTTTCTCTTGCATGCCTTGAAGTAAGTAGGTTTCAGTAGTGCAGGTAGCTGCTATGGAAGTTTCTGCTGTAATTTAGTTGTAATTTACCAAAAGAGATCGATGGTTCGGTTCTTGCCTAGCTTGCAACTCATCTAGTGCCAAGAGCAAGCAAAATGCTGACAATCAGAAAATGTTTTTCACTGCAGGGAATAGCAAGCATAATAATAAGACGTATAAACAGGAGTGTTGTAGTTAAGGGACGGAGCAATTTGTGCACCCTACTCAGCAGCGAGGCCTTGGCTGGGGGACTCGGTCCAGTTTTGGGCACATCACTTCCTGAAAGACATGATTCAGTTGGAAGGAGCCAGAGGAAAGCATCAGGAATGAGCAGAGGTGTAGAAAACATGACAAATGAGAAAAGTCTGAAAAAACTGTTTGTTTAGCTTAGAGAAAATCAAGGGGAGAGATGATAACTGTCTTGAAATACCCAAACAGTTGCTGCAAAGAGGAATGTAATAAACAAATTGCTCTGACAACTCCCGTGATAACAAGAAGTCAGGGGCTTAAGTTACAGCAGGAAAGATTTAGATCCAGACATGAGGGGAAACTTTTTAAGGGTAAGACTACCTCAGGAGGTTTAAAACCTCCATCTTTGGGGCTTCAGGAATGTGTTAGATAGTGTAATACCGAGCTGCCTTGGTGCTCAGAGGGATGACTTGAGGTCTGAACTTGCCTTATTTTCTCAGTTTTTCCCATTTGTCCTAGTGGCATTGCAGCCCTCTAACTAGTTGTTTTCCTAAGTGCAAATAGCTGCAACAGGATTAGAAAAGTGGAAAATAAAGCCCGAGTATAAACTGAAATGAAAAATGGTGAAGTAAAAGTAAAACGGTGAGAAGATGCAAGTAAAACTCTTCTGCCGAGTTATTTCTGTAGCCAGTTTCTGTCCTGCATCGTACCCTGGGAGCCTCTCCTGTCACCAGAGAATGCAAAAAAGAATCGTGTGTTTCCCAAACTTGCAAAAAACCCCTATAGTTTTGAGTGCCCTGACATCAAAATTGCCAAAGCAAGGTGTGACCATACGTTTTGTCACTGTGACTAGCAAACACTGTTTATTTAAGTTTTTAGTTCCAGATTGTAATGATTTGTTTCTTTTGCTTTTATGTATCACATCCAAGATTATTCAACGAGGGTTTCTCCCCCCCACCCCCAGTACACGTAAAAAGCACTTAGATCCCTTGCTACTGGTTACTGCTAATTCCCATCTTTCACAGAAATAAAAGTGCAGGATGTGGCAGTCTCAGCCCGTCCAGTATTAACGATAGAAAGGTGATTTACTTAGCTGCCTACATAGTTATCGTAATATTATCATGAAGGTACTTTTCAGCTTTTCTTTCCTGCTCTTGCTCTCTTGTTCGGCAATATGTTACAGTTTCAATCTACCGTTTGCACTCAGCTGTCAGGGAGAAAGCAAAGGGACCATTCCCAGGCTGCTTGCTCGCTGGTCTGCTCCGTGCAGAGATGCATGTAACCTTCGCTCAGTCTCTTCTTTCATAAATCTCCTGTGTTAAGTCCCCTGTTACTGGCTTACACCGGCTATGAGGTTCTTGGACATGCTATAGCTTGCGCCTCCAGGGAACACAGTTGAGCTGGTGGTTTTGGAGAGCATCTTTACAGAGAGGAAGTGGGATATTTATAGCTTCAGTGCCGTTTGCCAAGCTGGAGCTTGAGGACACTGGCTAAACCTAAGGCTAGTTACTCAGTAATTCAATATGCTGCTTGTTCTGTGATAGCTTCTGCTTGGATCCCTACATTTGCAACAGCAGCAGGCCTCTGGGCCTCTTCCCGAGGCAGTGGGAAGAAATTCCCTAGTGCACTTAGAGAAAACTGAAAATTGCCCTGAAGTACTATTCCAGTAAATGTACAGTGCTTTTAAGCCTAAATATAACACAAGGCTGGCTTGCTTTTCTGCAAGATGGTTGAAATGGGTAAAGGCCAGTGAGGGAAAGGGAATCTATAAAGCTGACCTAAAACAAGCAGCATGGGCACAACTCAGAGGACAGCATAGTCCAGGGATGGTTCCCAATCAGCAGTCTGCACAAAGTCACCCTTTTCTGGGGAGAGAGGAGAAAGGTGGAAAGTTAGCTGTATGGCTGTAAGTTGTGCCATGCCACGGGGGGCCCTTGGCTGTTTTACTGCCGTGATTTCCCACCTGAACCTCCCTGAGGATGGTGTCATGGAGCCTGGCTGTCCTGCAGCTGCGCAAAAGCCTAGCCACAGGGATGGCAGGGCTGCAGGCACGAGAGGCTGCTCAGGGAAAGAAATACTGTGGTAAGTCCCCTCCACTCAGAAAAATTCAGGAAAGGGTCCAGACTCCAGTTAGGACCTCTCTTTCTCCTTAATGAGCTCTTAACGAGCTCCTGGCACCACTGGGCAACGTAGCTATCAGATTTATAGGCATTCCTGCATTTTTCACCCACCATAAAACATTCTTCACTCCTTCCCCTGCTGTTTTGTACTGTGCCATCTGCAACTGGAAGGCTGAATCCTGCCCACCCTTTTTTTCACCAGGGTTTCATCCAAGAGGGATGGATGTGGGTGCTCTCAGCAAGGCAAATGGCAGTATCAGCTAAAGTCCTAGTGAGAAGGGAAACTCCAAGCAGGAGAATGACACTGGGAAACTCTGGTCTTTGTAGCTCCTGATCACAAGAAAAAAGAATGAGGAAATGAGATATAATTAAGGGACTTTAATACAGATCTCTAGGGTAATTATTTTTATTTTAGGATTAATACGTTGATTAAAAATGCGCTGCGTTGATCTGCTAAAGTAGGTTAAGTGCTGTGGACTTCTGCTTAAATCTAGAGCTGCAGCTTGCTTTTGTATTGATTCATCTTTTCAGTACTCGGCTCTCTGCTGAATTTTCTTTGAATCAGATGCTCAGCTGAGATCTGGCTTTTTTTGTGAGCTTTTGTGTGGCCAGCAGGGAATGATGCTGGATTACATCAGGAAACTGCCACTACCATAAAAAATGTTGAAATGGTCACTGTCCTCATCTCCCAACCTGTGGCATAGGGGGGATCAATAGGAGAGTCCTTGCCTGCTTTGGCAAGGGAAAACTATCAGAATAATTATTTGCTCTATACCTATATTCTGTTGGCAAGTTCTCTGCTAAATGCTGGTTTTTTAGCAGCCTGATTTCTGCACAGAGTGTGAGTCAGCTGCAGAAGTGAATCTATTGCTTTAAAAACATTTTTTTTTTCAGGCCACAAGTGAGAAGAGCTTATTTTAAAAGCTATTAAAGAATTTAAACAAAGATTACACTGGAGTCTCTCAGAGGGGGCATGTCAAGCAATTCAATCACACAGCAAGAAACAGTAAACCTTCACATGCAGGCAGCCTGCATTATTTGAAAGCTTTATGTCTTTTAAATGAGAATAAAAAGTCACTCCTATATATGTGTGTGCACCCTGTAATTACCATCAGACTCTTACAGCTTGAGTTTATACCACCATTTTGGTATTTCTGAAGCAGTTTTTCTACAACAATCGCAAATCAGTTCCCAGACAGCTTTTACCCCTTTCCTTACCCTCAGAAGAAAGGCATATTATGATCAACTTTTGCACACTGTGGGCAAATGAGGATCAAAACCACAGAATATAAAGCTGGACTAGACCTCGAGGGGTCACTTAGTCTATGCCAAGCTGTCAGACAAGATCAGTTCTTACTTATAGCAGGGAGAGCAGCAGTTGGAATCTGGAAGTGGGGGCAGCATATGGCCTGAGTTGCACGTTGTCCTGAACTGTAGTATCGGGGAACTGCAGCCAACTCATGTCCACTGAGAGGTCCCTGCCCCATACCTGGCAGGTGTTCCTCTGCCCTATTCTTAACGCCCTCCAAAGATGTTAGCCTTCCTAAAACCATCTATTCCAGGGTTTAAACTCTCTTTCCATTTAAATATTTTCCCCAAGAGACACGAGCTGAAAGTCACCTAATGAGTCATCTCTCTAACACACAGTCCTGTGCCCCCCTCCGTTTCTAACCAAAGTGAAATATTATGCCAGGGAAATGACATGCGACCCATGAGTCACCTCGCTGAATCCCTGACCGGGTTTTGTACAAAGGAGGTCTTATTTTTTGTCCATTTTCTTCAGAGGAAGAGGGAACTGGGAACTTCAGGAGATAGCAAAGCCCTGACTTCCCTGATTTCCCTCTCTGTTCAGCATGTCTATTCCACTGATTTCATATATCTTCCCATGGCTGGTACATAATAGATGCTGCACTGAACTTCTTTCCAGCCACAGAAGTTGTTGTCCCTAGCAGCAGCTCTGCACACAGCCCGGTATTGCTGGGAGGAATTCCTCAATCTGTTCCCTCTAAATGTATTGGACTGGATCCTGATCATGTGCACACCAGTTACATGGCCTCCTTTGATGCCATATACACCAATATGTGTATAAATGGAGTATGCCTGTAGGATATGGCACATCATTATCTTAAAATGACTGGATCTAATTCAGTGTAGTAGGAGAAGTAGAGACATGCAGCCATGCTGCTGTTACAGGGTATTCCCAAGAGCATGACCATCATGCCTAACTAACCTTGCAAAGGCAAGGAGCTGAACGACTGCCCTGAGAGGTCGTAGGAGCACCAGAGCCAGTGCTGGGGGAGAGCTCAGGAGAGAGGTGGCAATGGGATACAGAAGGACGCTCAACTGCCTCAAAAGTCATTCCTGTCTGGCAATTCCAATCCCTTTCTCATTTCTGCTCTTGGTTGCTCTACATGATGCTCCTGTCTCCCTAGATCAAATAAAAGGAGAGAGTTCACAAGTACTTGAACTGTGAATTAAAGCTCTGCAAAAATTTACAGACATTGACAGCTCTATCAGAGTCTTTTGCAACAGAGTCTTTTGTTGTGAAAAGGGTCCCGAAACTGATATTTTATCTCTGCCACCTGGAGTTTTTTTCTGACTCATCACTTTCATTTGCTTTTAAAGAAAAGCATCAAGGGGCAAAAGTTTTAGCATCAGAGCATCAGCCGCAGTACTTCCTCTCTTGAGCTCACTGGCAGTGCTCTCTGTGGCTGAGATGGAGAAGACGACAGGTAGCGTTTGAATCCTTGCTCCCTGTAGACTTACTTTATTCCTAACATTATTATCTTGCACCTTTACTAAGAAAATGGCAAAAAGCCCTTGCAGATCTTCTCTGTGAATTGCAGTACTTGTCCATTCCCTAGTTTACAGTAATTTAAGATAACAGAAATTTTCCTTTTTTATTTATTCCATTTTTAAAATGCGTGGAAATTGCATTAGTCTGTGCAATTCCTTAGTTTGTTACAGGTGCTTCCTGATCTCAAACCACAGGGGATGTGAATTGGTACAGAGTGACCTATAGATGCTTGCCCCTTTTGCTGTGGCCGTGGCTACCTGGCAGTCCCTAGTCCAGTTCCCTATAAGCACATCTAGCATGGAAATATTAGGCTGCATGGGGTTTGAATTGTGTTGGGCTACAGTAGCTCTGCAGAAGCGTCTTTCCCAGAGGGTCCTCTGTTAACCAGCAAAAAGGTATTCATCACCCTTCCTGATTAATACAGAGTCAATTAAATCCTAATTTTGATCCACAGAGTAGCCAGTAGCAGCTTGCTTTTGTACCCTTGTTGTGTGGAGATCTAGGCCTACTTTTGTCCATTCAGATAGATGTTCTGGAATATTTTGCTTAATAATTGGGATAACTCTGCTTTCTGTAATTTACACAAATATGTTGCTTCTATATGAAAAAGTAATGTCAAGCTCTGCCGACATTCATCATTCAAAACTTGTAAATCAACCCCCTTCCATCCAAATTCATTTAAAGCCTGTGACATTGATTTCAAAAGCATCTCTGTTATAACTTGGCATCTATTTTTTATCTTGTTTAAAAAAATATAGATGCTTGCCCTCCTTGTACGAGAGCAGGTATGAAATTCAGCGTTACCTACATTTGAGGAAAGCCAAATCCATAAATCCTGTCTAATCCATGGTGCTTGCCTGCCGCTGTTCTGTTCCTCTCAAGGCCCTCCCCTTAGTATAATATTTTATGAATTTAAGTGCTGGAGAGGAAGGCTCATAGAGAAGCATAAGTAGGTATCTGAGGAAGAACCCTAATTCTCTGAGTGGAGTGGAAAGTAAAAGTCACCTTTCTCATAATTTTCCATTGACTTTCTCAGCTGGCTCGTTGTTCAGCATACTGGCTTTTGGGTATGCTTTTCTTGGGGATCTAACCCCCTCTGCTGGGTTGGGTGGGATGCCTTGGTATGCATCTCCGTTCCTCTTGTTTCTCTGCTGTCTGAACCCTGGGATTTTGAGTTCTGCTACACGTGCATCCCCCACGGCTTTAGCTGTGAGCGCTCGCCTCCATGGCTACTCTTACAGATGTTCTGGTAGTTCAGTCTTTTATTCTTGACCTGATTTGAGTTTCCTGGTCGTTCTTACACTCTCTGAATTCTGTCCAGACCTAATCGTTATGCAAAGCTTTGCATTTTCCTACTTTCACTGTGCCTTGTTCTTGCCCTTGATTGCTTTTTCATTTCCGTTCTTTTTTTTTTAATTCAAGTGTATTCATTGCTCAGCAGTCCGTGTCTCCCTCAGGCAAATTGTGGAGTCAACCTCCCATTTCTTTGAGGTGTCCTTGCCCTCAGTTGCATGCATCCATTCTGCTTCTTCATTGGCCTGGCAGGTAGTCGCTGCCCTTCCGTCTCCTCTTTGGTTTAGTTTTATGCTTTAGTTCTCACGGTGAAAACCTGAAAAAGCAATCTCAGTCACTAGTAGTTTCACGGCACTTTCCATGAGAACAAATATAGTGAAGGCTACAATTTTCACAGTCCCAGTTCTCCAGTCAGCTGCTTGGAGGGCATACACACATGGCCGGGTGAGATCGTGCCTTCCGCTTCTATGCATGGAGGGAGGGAATGTTGCCCACTCCTGCAGTGAATATTGAGTATAGACGCATTGACTCTCAATGGCGTTTTGCTCATCCTCTTCAGCACGGATCCTCTGGGCAATTGGGGCTCCTAGGGTATGTTCACACTGCAGAATATAGTGCAGCGTAAGCATGCTTGATCCGGTTCTAAATATATTAGTTTTGGAAACATGAGATGCAAAACAATTGGTTCAGTCAGATCTCTAATGGCGTGGTAAGACTGCCTGCGGTACCCACGCTGGGTCAGGTATCTTTGCACTTATCTATTGTCTCAAATGTTGACAGAATTTGCGAGTATCTTAAAATATTTAGGATTTCCTGTGTCTGTCAGTGTGCTTGCAGCTTGGTTGGCCTTTCTTCTAGAAAAGTTCACAACCTTCCTCACTGTCAACTGATTCTGTTGTGGAGTTTGTGTTTCTCTTACTTTTTACATGTAATAGTTTAATTAGTAATAATTATTACAAAATGAATCCAAGCTGATTAGCTATTTCTCCTCAGACATTTATCTTCCAGCCACAGGCCAGAAAGGAAAAATTTATATTGTTTTGAAAGGTATCCTTTGATGTCCTTGGAGCCCTGGTCAATACTTCTTCCACTGTAAGCAGATGAGTTGAATGTTAATGTTGGATCTTTTTTTATCTTTCTTGGGAAGTTATTTTGAATTAAGTTTTTTTTCAGAAGGTCTACATGAATATCTGAAACAGGGTTTATCCTAAATGTGAAATGTGCTACATGAAAGAAAACCTTTTTTTCTGTATAATAGTGGTTATAATCCAGAAGCTTCCCACCCATGTTTCCAATTTTGCTTTATGTGCTAGTCAAAACAGACTCCTCCACCGCTTTATTACTACCATTTCCCTCTAACACATAGGGCCAAGCTTATCTCCGGTGTGATAGTGTTTAACCCAATGTGTGATGAACCAGATGTGTTCATTTCTAGCATTCTCCATCCATGTTTTACTTTTCATGGGGCCCATATTGTTTTATTTTTTCCTTTCATTGTGAAGATACCAGTCCTGCTCTCCCTCATGATTTCATATATTTTCAAAACCTTTTTTAATGATCTTCTCCCAGTAAGATAACAAGGAATCAACTCATCAGTTACTCAGCTTGTAAGGTCATTAGGCCACCTGTGCAACTACAGACATCACAGCCATAGATCACTGAAGCAAAGATTTCGTAACTGATTGGTCTCTATTAATGCAGCAAGCAGAAATATTCACGTGTATGTATCCAGACTAAAATTGGCGTTTTGCTCATGTTACTGGAGAGATCAGTAACTGGATGGGTCAGACTCAAATCTGCTTCCATTGAATGCAAACATGAGTTTTATTGATCAACTCACGTAATAGCCTGTGTTGGCATACGTGCTCACATAAGAGCGTACATACTCACATATGAGAGCGTCCTGCTCAAGTACATAAGTCAGTCCCAGAAACGTTTGATCTCTTTCTTCATGCTGTGTGTGGCAGGATTAAGCCCATGGATTCTCCACTGAAAGAGGCCAATTCACACACTTTGCTGCTGCCATTACAGCACAGGTGAACCTGGACCCGGACTGTTACAGGCACACATGCATTTCTTTCTTCCATATCTTTCTAGATTGCTGTGCCTTGAGTATTTATTTAAAAATGGATTGAATTTTTCAAAGCCACGATAAACTATTAAAGTAAGCGTGTATCTTTGACCCATCGTCTAGCTTCACTATCTTGAGTTACTGAGTCTAGCTCTTTTGTCAGCAAAGGGGAATTTTTGGACACAAAGGCTAGTCTGCCTTGACCCTGCTGGTTCTGGTTGGGTGGCAAGATCTCAATGCTACTTAGTGGATACTTTACCCCTTAACATCTAGGAATTAAAACATTTTCAAGCCACTCTGAAATCTTTTCAACCTCAGTTTAAATAAGCTTGCCGTTCCTGCAGCAAACACATCAGGATCCCCGTTTTTCTCCCAAACTCCACTTGCTGTTATTTCCATCAGCTCCTATCCTTGACTTGTGTATCAGCCTGTTACATTGCAGATTCCTGAAATTCCCCTTTCTTATCCAATCTCCTTGTTGTCTCTGGTCCACTTTAGTAAGTGTTTTTGATGGCTCTCATTTGCAGGTCATTCATGCATACTACAGTTACTGTTTTATTTTCCATGCACCCTATGGACCGAATGAGTCATATTCTCCTTATTTTGCAGAAAGAAGAAACTGGATCTTCAGCTAGATTAACCATATGACTTTCCCATACCTCTGTGACATCGCTGTTATAGTCTAGGGACTATAATCTAGGGACTTTCCATTTCATGGTCATTAACATGCAAGTCTTTAGTTCTTCCTCTCAAGAGCACAAGAACGATGAAAGAGGGAAACAGACGTACAGCGGAAGTAGGTGATTTTCCACTGACTTCAGGAAGCCAGTGCATGGCCTAGGCTGTCTGCTCTTCAGAGCAGGGGATGCATACGGCTTCTGTGTTTGGGTAGCGTGTAACAGTCCACACTACCATGACTGGGCCAGTAGAAATGTAGTTATTACATTATTAACAGTGTGTATATAATTAATGTAGATACTGTTAACTTACAGTTGGAACAGGAGCCAGAGTCAGAAAAGCTGGGCTTACTGTCATCTTCTCCTGCTGGCCTCTCTGCTAGGAATATAGCTAGGCACATAGGCAAGAAATATGAGAATTACCAAAAAGAAAGAGCAGAGAAAGTGAAGACAAACAGGAGATAGAGTTCAGAAGGAAAATGCAGAAATTTGTCTTGCTCTTGGGGGAATTCTTATCCTCCTTTTACCCTATAAGAAAAGGAGCCCATAGACTCCTCTGCTTCCCCTCGTCTGACCATCTGTCGGTCCAGCAACCTGAGTTAGATTTTGGCTTTGCTTCACAGATACAAAATGACATTGTTTGGTGTCCATTTTTGCTTTCCTTTGGGTTTATTCAGCCTGCCTCTGGTAGATGCAGGATGGGGGTGGTATTGGCTTGAAAGATGAGTGGAAATAACCTACTGGCTGGGATAAAAGAAGAGGAGCTGGCGGTTTTGGGGAACAGGTTGGCATTGGAGGGAAACGTGCTCTTCCATGCCCATCTGTGTGATGCCCCTGTTGCCATTCAGTCCTCATTACACATAGGTGCTGATTGTTGTGTTATTCAGCCACTTGCCCCAGTCTGCTCTTACGCCTTGAAAGCATGTAGGTCTTTCCTGAAAAAAAATCTGCAGCATGCATGATCATGGCCTGCTGTCTGGTTAGAGCCCAGACAGGATGCCAGCAAATACCTGAAGTCTTTTGGGTCTTCTCCATTTACTGACTGTAGAATACCTCCCATATAAGAACCATTCCTTCTTGTTTGAGATGAATTTTCAGAAAGGCAATGAGATGCCCCTCAGGTGGGATCTCCGTGATACGGCAGTGGCACAGCTCCTGAGCTTCTTGCTGCAGTCTATGCACTTGTTCATTCTTGTCTGTTTAATAGTTCAAAAACCCCATAATTGTTTGACATTCTCTGCTATTAAAACCTCCGCTTGTACAGGAGTTGTTTCTTGTTTGGATTACGGCAACAGGCTTTTTGCTTTGCTTCCTGCTACTTCTTGACAGCCACTCTTGACAAGCCCTTCGGAATCGTTGCTGCTTTGTTAATTTTCTGGTTCTTTTTCACTGCCTCCCGCTATCCTCACATTATGCCAGTGTTTATTTGACCACACGCTGATTCAACATGTAGAGCTACCAATTAGGATCAAAATACTGCTTTGGAATTTACTTGAAACTGCAGCTCTTTATTGCTAAGACATCCAACTTAGGGAGTTTGCTAGCGCAAGAGTGTTTATACTCATATTTGTTAGGGGTAAGCCCTATGATTAATGATGTCTATAAGCCAGTATGTAAGTACTCCTTTTGCCCACAGCAGAGCTCCCCCGTTGAGAAATTTGCTCAAAGTCAATGGGCAAAACAAGCATCTCTGACGTAAGAGTGTTTCTGGTTATTATATCTTTGGTAAAGACTTCCCTTGTCATCATCAGCATCATGCATTGGGGAATCATGCTAATTTGAGAAGGAAATGACATTAGGACAAGTTGAGCAAATGGCCCAGTTCCACCGTCAAACACGGGTAATGATCCCAAGCTTTTTCTTTTTTTTTTTTTGATTATTTGACATGAACTGTCCAAATTATGTATGACCAGTACATCTATCTTCAGTTCCTTTCTCCCCCTCTTTTAACTTTTTTTACTCTCTTCTCTGTCCTGCTTCCTTCTCTCTTCCTTCTCCATGTTTCCATGCTGCATGTGCTTTCCTATTGCAATTCTTATTCACAGAAGCTTAATTTACTTCTTCTTTGTCTGCCTATTAAAATGTAAGGTAGTACTGAGAGTGAATGTGCTAGATTTTAACTACCATCATATCCCAAAGAAATATACTGGTGGAGCAGTTCACATCTCCAATCTATTTTCTCAAGCTGTTTACAGATTTGCACAGACAGCATTTATGAGCACTAACAGTTGCAAGGTCTCCCTCACAACTGAGAGGATTAGCAAATTCCATATTTTTTAACTTGAAATCTCCTAAAGCAAGGCTGACTGAAATCAATGGTAAAACTCTCAGTAATCTTGTTAGGAAGCGAATTAATTCAGGTCAGTGTTTTCAGATGACTCATCCTCAATTTCTACTCAGTTCTAACACTACAAACCATTATTTCTGGGGGTTGTTCTTAGCAGGAGGAATAAGTTTATTGTACCGTTGCTCCAGAAAATGCAGTACAGCAGCTTGGGCCCAGTCCTGCAGACTCTTAGTGAGAGACACAAGTCCTATGAGCAGTGTAATGTTTTTTCTGTGATGTGTTTTGTGCCCTAAGTCCACGTGGTGTTAAACTCCTGAGTTCCTGTTTGTCAGAAGGAAAGCACCATATAGTCACCTTTCTCTGCTCGGTTCAGGATCATTTGCTTGCTACTGACCCTAAGCTCAGCCCACAGCCTTTCGATTTGTCTTTACCACAGAGGGGGAGAAGGTTCATACCCAGACCCCTGCTTGCCCTCATTAGATATTTTTGTACCTTAATTAGATCCCCCCATTCTGCCATTTCAAAGCTAAGTATTTTAAGCTGTTCCTCATAAGACATATCTACCATTCCTCAGCATTAGTCTTCCTGATCTCCTCCTGGATCTTACCCAAAATGCATGTCCTCCTTTCAACTGGGTTCCTCATCTGCAGTACACTGTATTCCAAAAAAGGCTTGATGAGAGGAGGGCATTAAAGAATGAGTTTAGCATTTCTTTTGCTTTATGAACAGATTCTCCCCTCCGCCTTTGAGCACTTGCTTAGCTTTGCTTCCAGCTGTTACTTGCGGAGTAGAGATGTACAAGGGAAGGAACTTTACCGCATGTATTAATTCTTCATCTGCCAGAATATTGTCTGTGTTTTAGGAGAGTTCAACTCTGAAGGACACACCAGTATCAGCTACATATCTAGGTTACTGCTCTCTATTTCAGTTTGCAAGTAAGTATCCAAGGCTAAAATTGCTAATTTAGATGCAACTAAAGAGTCCAATTCAAACTTGTTTTTCCCACAATTCTACTATTTCTTCTCATGTATCATTCACTGCTACCCTTAGCAGTGAAAACATATTTTCAAGGGCATGCCTTTAGATACCTTTTAAAAGGACATGCACATTGAAATGAAACACTTTTCCATCAGGGTCATAAAGAGCAGCAGAAAAATGCATTCCCCTCTCTAACAACTGTGTGGTACATAGAATAGAATAAGTGTTTATTTCAACAAGGCTACAAGTGAAGGTGTCTTCATTAAAGTGAGAATTTTCTCATACTTTCTTCACACCAATGGTCTACTCAGAAGTAGTCACCTTGGGCAACCTCAGCTGATAGGAACAGTCAGAGGCAAGTGGAACATAAGGGACTCCCTGGCCATTGCGCCTAAACCTTATAGTCGGTGGAAGGAGATAGATCCTTCCGGATGATAATTTAAATCTCAGGAGAGGCTGAAGAAAAAGTCTTTGCTTGTTATATTTTTTGTGTTTGATCTGATCCTCTAAGTTGATCACCAAGGTAGCTCTTTCCAAACTGAAGGCAAGCTCTAAGCGTGCAGTATCATCTCATTTTGCTTATAGTAATCAGCATAGTCTCTTCCATGTGTTCTGTATCTCGCCTGATCTTCTGGAAAGCAGGGGAATTGCATTCATGTATTTAACTAAGAGGGAGTCATAATGGATCTTCTATGAGTGAAAAAAAGGACCTTTGTTTTGAATTGTTCATGTTTTTATACTTAAAACATTTTTTCTGAAAAAGCAGAATTTGAAAGTTGGGGAAAATGCAGGAAATGAAAATGCATTTGAAAGGTTCAGAGGAAGCTTTTTCAACATTTCATAGTGCTTTTCTCTCAGCTCTTGAGGTGATTAACAGCTTAGCAGGCAAGGAAGCAGTTTTGGAGGCCAGTCCTTCATGCTCTTCAGTTCTGAGTGTTTAAATGACTCCCTACCACTTTCAGAATTCCTTCACCCCCCCAAAATGCTTTTCCCCAAAAGTCTATTTTCAATAAAAAACAACCTAACAAAAAGATTAAAAGGCACAAAACATGCAAGAGTAATCTTCAGAAATTCTTTCAAAATACATAGTTTTCAGGAGGGAAGAGGACATTTGTGGTGGCATGCCTTGCACTTCACCTCGGTGGTGGGATGCTTCTGTCTAACGTGTGCCCACACCTCAAGCCACTCCAGGCTCCCTGTACTGCTGATGGAGGCCTAGTCAGTATAGTCAAGAGAATTTAAGGGGTGGATCAGTTCCTCCTAGAGTAGGGGCCAGCCTTTGATCAGGTATATCTTTCCCTAAGCTGCACTGACTGCACTGAGCCACTCTCTGCCGGGTTTTAAGAACCAAGACAATTAGCTCGGGTAGACATGCCTGCATTGCAGATACCAGCCAAACAGCTAAAGTTAGATAAGGTGATGTAAATCCCCAGGCCAACTGGGATTTACAAATGTGTTAAAATGACTGTGGCAACAAGGAAATACTGCGCGCACACATTTCCGCAATACAGTACAAATAAGCTCCTACCATATGTTTTCAGAGCCATTTAAAGCTACTCCCCTTTTCTGCTGCAGGAAGCAGAGAGGCCCTGTTTTAATGCCACAGGCCTTTCCTACTTAATTTCCTGTACAGATAACTGCTGCCAATTTGACTAGAGCTAGGAGATGGTCTGAGAGATGCTCTAGTCCTTGTAAACAGCCTGTTGACCAAGAAACCTGGCCGGAACCTGGATGCCCTTCATTTCGGGCAGAGTGGGCTGGCGGATCGCTTCCTGGCTGTCCCCACACAGCCCAGCCAGGACGTTAACTTTCAGCATTGGCAGCACCAAATGTTCACAACTTAGCTGCCAAGCTTCTAAAATCATGAAATTGGGCTAAAATGGAGAAGATTAAAAATAACAATCTGCAAGATTCTTTTTCTTTGACTTCTGAGCTAAAGGAAGGATTTGGCTCTTAGTATCAAACATTTCTTTCAGACCTCGCTTTTTAAAATATATGTGAGATTCCTACCTAACTAGAGTTGGTAGTTGCCAGAAGACTGCAGGCCCCGCAGAACTTTTCGGTGGGTTTGTGAAAGTTTGGAAGACAGGGACTAGTGATGACTGTGTTACACATTTGCTTAAAAAATATCATCTTCCGAAACGGAGAGAAGAATTAGTGTCGTGTGACTTGGACAAGTCATCAAATATCAGAAATAATGACAAGTCTTTTGCTATCATGGCCAACAAATCAGAGGAAAGACCCAGTCCCCACCACCCTTTGAGAACAACTGTACTTGTAAAATTAAAGTTTGGGGGTTTTCCTCTTTGGCCCTGTGGATCCACTGCAGTTTTTCATATTGTGTCCAGCTTTTTGTGCTTATGTTTCTGGGAATGAAATTTCCGCCTTATGCCATGCATATATATGTTGCCAATGAGCACATATGATTACTGACCTTCTAATTTGGATGGGGAGGCTGATGCTGTTTGCAGCCAAGGACTTGCAGAATTTGGCTCTGAGGAATGAAAGTTAATTGTTTTCAGTAGTAAGACCTGTGGTTCTTGATATCCTTTTATTGATTTTGGTGAATGTGTCATACCACTGTGTTAAGAAAAAAGACATAAGAACTCATGCTGAAAGAGTTAACCTAATGAATGATATCAAATATCAACTGCCTCATTTTCTTGCTAGAGGGCTGCAGTTTAGCTGGCAGAATGGAGAGGAATTGGCAAATTGGACCGGCACCATTAATTTCACCGATGACGGAGCAGTGAAGAGTGGCAGTGGCACAGGCACCAGGTACTAACACCCAAGGGAATGACTACAGAGAATCTGGCCCTAGGCTTCATTTATGAGAGAATATGTATTCTAAAAAAACATCATTTCACTTGAAATCCTTCCAGTGCCTAGGAGGGGAAAATATTCGAGTAAGAAAAGACCAGAGTGCTTCCTTTATTTATGCTGTTCTGAAAAGGTTATAGGAGGCACTGATGTGCTGTTGCACTTTTTGTACTTAGTAATTTGTAGTAAGACTCTTTTGATTGACAAGTATCTGAAAGCTCAGGAAACTCCATGTGTATAGTGGGGAAACTGGCTGTGGTTACGGTCAGCTGGGTAAGCTGTGGTATACCTAAAGAGCTCCGTGGATGTCACGGGCCATTGGCACAAATCTGCTTACAGACATGGGGCTCATATTTAGGCTGTATTCTTGGAACCTCGGTTTTAGAAAATTTCCCTGCTGGGAAGACTGTCTTATTAGCAGCTTTGGCATAGGGCACACTCCAGCATGTTTGTCTTGAAGAGCAAAGGTTTCTTTAATACAGAACAACTTAAGGGGAAGTCTTGCTGTGGATGGTTTAAAAAGTACCTTTCAACGCATAGTACTCACAGTCCCTATTGACTTGAAGTTAAAGATCCTGAGTCATGTGCAGTTAAGTGCAATAAATAGCAGGGAAACCTTAGAGAGGCTCTAAGCCAAAGAAAAAATAAAATAATTATAAGAAAAGAAACTGACATTTATTACTTATTTATAAGTACAGCTTTCTCTGGATAAATTTTGTTTTTTATTAGTGATACCATCACAGTATTTTTGGTAACCATATGCCACTACAGCTGTGGTGCTGATAGTATTTCAAAGGCAAGCGGAAGTACAGAATCTGACCTGCCAAAAATCATACAGTCTCACTGAACTGCAGTAGCGCTGCAGTTTCTGTTACAGCTCTTCGCTGTAATGCGATCCTCTATCACTGCTACCCGCCGCTCAATTGGTTTAGCTAGTCAAGGATGCTTTATGAAAAGAACCAGCTTAGCTGCAGTTTTAGCCCGGAGCAAGGGAAAAATGGTTCTCTCTCTCTATCTATGTGTCACTACTTTTGTTGCCTCATTTGTGTATGCATCTGTAGTCTGTGTATTCAAATCTTGAGTTTGGGCACTTGACATATAAGAAAACGGAATGTGCCAAAAAAAAGAGATATTGTCTTGCTGAGATAAGAGAATTAATAAATATGGATTCCTCCCTCTAGGCACCCTTGATAGAGACAATTGAACTGTCATTCAGTGCAGGGAGGAGACAAAACCCCTGACTGCAAGGTACATACGAGTTATGAAGCACTGAACTGCAGTACTATTCTCAATCTATTTAACCCTTTCAAAGAGTAAGAGGTTCAGGGTGCAGGTGCTTTTTATACAAAATAGGCTCTAACCACACAATTCAAGTATAAATTTGAAAGGTGATAACATGAATATAAAGACGCAAATTTCAAAGTTAGTGTCATGTTAATGACTGTGGAGCTGAAAGATGGGGATGTGGGGTTAGGGGTAACTCTAGCTGCAACAGATATTGCACGTAAGTGTGTTACAGATTATTATTTGCATACTATATGATGTCTGTAAGCTGAGCATACAGGAAAATAAGAAAGAACTGTATCCATGTGGTGCTGAGGCTGTGTGGTGAATAACTGCAAGGCTACGTCATAAACTGTGTTTACGGTTCACCTTTGATCACTTTTCTTACTATGTTATCACTAGACATCTCCTGAGGGTGTTAATCTAACATCCAGCTCCAAACTGTTGATACCAGTTGAAAACAAACCTTCCCCTAATGAATAATTATTTCCAGCAAATGGGAAACTTGCAACCTAAATTTTACTGACCTGATTTTATTTGTATATGTTTACAGGTCTCCAGAGACATGTCTAAAGAGCACAAAACTAACTATATGTCAGCATATGCACAGTAAATACCTTTCATTGCATGGCTCTGCAGTTTATCATGTGTTATCTCCTCCTTGTAAGAGGTTTGACGCTTAAAGACACTAATGGAAATAGATATTATTAGGCTTTTTAGATATATAACTTAGCACTGAACTGGTAAGCATTTCGTTAGTTTGAATCATTTATAAATTTACATTTATATGGAAACATGTTTAGTCATACATGTATACTATTTACCCATGTATATTCTGTAACAACTATTTCTTTTTTAACTATGTAACTTGATGTATTCTGCTGAGACACTGACAACTCGTTCTGTAAGATCAGAGTGATTTATTAGATGAAAATGTAGTACTTCTAAGTAAAAGGCATACTGAGTGAATAAACGCATTAGAAATTGTGAGAGTTGCGAGAGTCAGACTTCACAAGAATAGTGGCCATATCAAAACCAATGAACAGTGAAGATTAACCTTTGCACAGAGAGGATCAAATAGCACATTAAGTGAAGAACTTCATGTTATCTAAGTAATCCTCTAATACAGAAGTCTTCTGCAACTGAAAACTCAAGAGATGGTTACAGTAACACCTATGCATGATTGAACATCCGTTAAAGTGAAGGAAGGCTTTCCCATTGACTTCAGTAGGAACTGATTCAGACCTTGACTAGTGTACGAAGTTGAACCATGGCTTGCAATTGGAGTGTTTTTTACTGTCCAGGGGAGTTCATAACACAGCTTCAGACAGCAAGCCTTACTCTGACAGCAGACAAATCCCCTGTGCCAGAAAAACTAAGCTAACCAAGGGGTTTCATCCCAGTGCATTAGCCAGTTCTTTAGATTCCTAGGACCAGTCCATAGACATAAAATCTAATCTAATAAGCTTGGCTCAGTATTTCATAGAACTGAGAGCGTGGTAAGGTAGGTAGGTTGTTTGTGGCAGCTAATGTGGGGAGATGTCCCACAGTGCTCTATATTTGCTGAAGCTTTTGGGGCATCAAAAGCTTCATTTTTGTGTATATTGCATTAACAGAGGTCTTAAAAGAAGTGACGAAGTTGTGAATACTTGCAATCAGTAAAACATACTTAATGAAACATTCAGCCGTGCTCCAAAGCTGTCAGGTGACCTGGCTGACTGTGAATGTATACTTTCAACTGAAAAAGGACTAGATGGTAACTGCAGACTGTTTGAAATACTGCTATCCTCCATCAGAAACAATGTAATATTGCTCAGATGCAGTTTCGGCAAGTTGTTCTTCATCTCACACTGCCCTATTTTTGCTGGTTATGCATCAGCCATTGCTTTCCACTGCTATTGCTCAGATTTCTACCTTTTGCTCTGTATCTTGTGCAAAGCCTTAGGAATCTTAGAACACCCTTGCAGGGAATCAAGTAAAAAGTTCTATGTGGTGCTGGTTATGCTAAGTAAAATATGAAGCTGTTTCCTAGACCTCTGATTTCCTATTCTCCGTTCTCCTTTTAATATGTTTTGTAATTTACTGGGATAATATGCCAAGAAGCTGTCTTAATGGTGTGATGATCTATCCAGCATATTGGTTGGGTTATGTTCTCAACCATCTTCAGTTCACCTGAGGTGAAGATCTTGTGAGACTGCAAAAGCCTTAGATGGGTGAGCAAAGAAATAAGCTTTATACTCTTGGGCCTGTTAATTTGTACATTCAGTTCATCAGTGTGACAAAACTGGAGCTTTATCCCCAGTGGCAACAAAATAGAATATCTAATCAATTGGATTCATGTTATATACTTTTTCCAAGAGGGAAGGGTTTGAGCCTTCAAACCTCATTGGCCAGGACGGTAGTTGAGGTTGTTCCTTAGCTCACAGTTCTGAACTCCCAATGCGAAGATGCTAAAATCTTGAGAACCATGAAAAAAAAAGCCATTGCTTCCAATGGAAAAAAGAAAATGTGTTGTTCAGATGTTATTGCTGTATAAGTGTTGTCATGTGTTTTGTTATGCCTCCCAGGTGGTCATATGGATAACAAGATCAGTGGCTTATTCCCATCAGAGTGATGGGAATAGACTTGATTAAAACAGCCAAACAGCAGTATATTAAAAACAGGGGAGTTCTGAAATGACGTTAGTAAAATAGGACTCCCTGAAGCTTACCCCATGGCCATGTGACAAGAGCTGATGTTGGTTTGATACAGTGACCCTGAAAGAAAAGAAAGACTAAAGTATCTCCAAAATTTCGATTTAGTGTACTATCCAATAATCGTTCTGAGGGCAACACATTGTGCAGTGGGAAAACTTCTAAAGGCAGATGCATGGCAATGTGCGTGTGAGATGACCCAGAAAGCACAGGGGGTTGTGGTGATACATCTGTTTGGTTCAGGAGTGTGGTCTGCAAGATGGGCCTGTCCCAGACAAGCGAAGAAACTGCAGGAGGTGGCCTGATCTTTGCTCTGTCACTAGAGCTGTTTCTGTTTTAGCGCTGCTGTTAAACTCACAGCTACTGGAGTAGAGGTGTATTGGATAGTATATTGGACCGAAATTTTGGAGAGACTTTGGTCCCAAGAAAGCGGACAGACGAGGAGGGAACAATTCTGCATTGGCAGGAGTGTATGTTTGGTCAATTCTCACTGCTAATGACTGTGATAAGCATACTGGGCAACTGAGCCTAGCAGTCCCAAATGATCCATGTATTGAGATGGGAGGTCAGGAGATCAAAATCAGAATGGCAGCAAGCAGCAAGTGCCAATTTGCTAGGAGCTTTCATAGTACTGGTGAAAAAATATCCTCAGGACATCACAGCTATCATCTTAACTGTACAGATGTGTAAATTGTCTGTGAAGTCGTGCAACTAGATCAAAATAAGAGCTCAAGAATAGGAACATCTCTGAGATTTAACAGATGGATTAATCAAAAGTTACTTGGGAGGAATGTAGAGCTATCAAAGAAGGACTTTTAAAGGACAGAAGTATAAAAGCTACTCTTTTTCTGTGGATGATCAAACTTGTGAATTTAGGTGTAGTCAATGGAAGCATTTTCTGTTGTTTTACGTAAAATCTTTAATTTGGAAAATAACAGGGAGTCTTGGGAAACTGCTTTGTTTGGGTGTCAGGACATATCTGATGCCATCTATTACCAAAAAAAGAGAAAAATACTTGACAACGTAAGGAGACAAATCTAGCCAAACATTTCAGAATATCCTAGGTAGAAGATTAGGAGGTTCATGAATTAATAAATTTTAACCTCTTGAGCAAATCTCCTGGGAACCATGAGCCCCCGTTCAAGCTCCTGAGTTCTGTTTGATTGTTCTGGTTCTTCTAGAAAGAAAAAAAACAGGATTGAACTAAAGACCCTATTTCTATCTTCAGCTTCTAGACACTGGATACTGTTCTTCCTTGCTCTGCTTTATTGGAAAGCTTCCTGCCACTAGGAATTGCTGTCTGGTGTAGCGTATCCCTACTCAGTCACCATATTTTTAGACTGAGCTTCGTATGCCTCTCATACTTTTTGGAATCCAAATCATTCTTGCAGGTCCTTTCCTAACTCTCCCCAGTATTTCAAACCCTTTTCAAAGTTGGAATACCAGAACTGGATGCAGTAATCCAGAAGTGCCCTTACCATGTAATATATTGAGAAATGTATCACCATTTTCTCCTGCTTAATATTTTCATTTTTATACTTTCAATGCCACATTTTGTTCTTAGCTACAACCACATGCTGAAAGTTTGTGATCAGTTGGACATCTGATTTCTGCAAATTCTGCATGTTTCCAAATACATTCAGTCACCCTCCACTCTCAGTTACAGTTATTGTTCATCATCAGTAGTGTTACCACTTATCTTTGGTAAGGATTCACAACTATATTCATAGTTTTACAACAATCGTTAGTATTTCCTAAACACCAAATTTTAAATCCAAATTTATCATGGAGACCTAGTAATATTAGAGCTGTTCTTGTTAAAAGATTAAAATCAGTTAATGCCAGTGACATTGGCATCAGCAGTGTGGTAGTCAGGAGGAATACGAACTATCTATCTCCTTTTAAATTTGTTGTTTTCTAGGAGGAACTAGTCAAATAATTTCACCAACTCCTATAAAGAAGACTGTAGCTTCTTCAGCCTCCCACTCCATGCCCACAGCAGCTAGTGTCTCTCTTCAGTCCTTCAGGTACCAGCCTACTGTAGACAAGTCAACACAGGCTCTCAAACTGCAGAAACAGCACAAGCAGCAATGATGTGGGTTTTTTTTCTGTCACAGCCCTAGAGAAGTGTAAATTAATCCATGAAACATTTCTGCTTCATCAGCCAGTTCTGGGAGTAGGGGGATCTCATTTAACAACAGTTAAATCCCCAGGTGTTTTCTTTTGCAAGGTATGGTATAAAAGGTCACTGGATGTCCATTAACGTCAGAGGCTGCTCTTGTTCTCAGTGGTAATCCTGAAGTGTGGGCAATGTCAATGAGAACAGAAGTCTGGGGTCCCAGTTCCTGCCCACCATAGACTTACTTTCAATTAGCTTCTTCGTTATCTTTATCTGACAAACAGGGAAGTGTACCTAAGTGCCTTCTAACCGACATCAATGCACATGTACACAGTCTTAGGAGCGTATGTCGTGCTAAGTCATATGAAGCACAGTTTGAGGAAAAAAAGAATCACTGAGGCCAACTTCCTCAACCTTTTGGCCAAATGTTGTAGATCTTAATGTCATATGGAAATATTAATAGAGGCACAGGCTAGAAGGATTTGGCCTCTCACTCAACTTGCTCTCCAATGACGTCAACACCTAGTTTGCACTGCTCTAGGTGAGTTTTCCAAAGTCCCTGTAGCTGCAGTGTGCTCCTCCCATCTTTTTGATATGTGGCACCTTTTTGTCATGTGCTGACCCTGCTGGGTGAGTGTGAATCCCCATGTGCTTGGAAGATTGTACTCTAGTACACTTGTAAGGTTCCTGAGTAGGGAAGGTGAATCTAGACTTGGGGCCGGCTGTGGGTCTGCCTTTACTAATGAGTGCAGGCTCTGCTAATTGGACTTTTCTCTTAATAAGTATTTAGTAGAGCCCTGCAGGGCTTGCTTCATTTCTTCCTATTTTTTAGTCACAGGATAATGTATATTTTTGGGAAGATCTTTGTTTTTCCTGCAGGGGAGGCAGAATCCTTCCTGCAGTACTCTATTCTCTTGCAGCCTAAGTGCTGTGGCCTCACCACGAGCAGGGCAGAACTGTCACCGCAGGAACTAGCAAAACAGGAAGGTGGTTTGTGCAGGAGAAAACTATCATCTCATTTGAAAGGTGCCTGATAATTACCCTCAATTATATTTTAACGCTTTTTGCAATGTATCAGATGAATTAGTGCCCTAGTCCAAGTGTCCCTTGAAGGCAGGATTGAAGTCTCCAACTTTTTAATTCATCCAGCATGATCAAGAACATCTTACTTTTGATCAAAGCAGGAGTGACATGACTGCAGATGATCAAAGACCTGAGAATTACAGTAGCGGGCGTGCTAGGAAGCCAAATCTGCCTTTTACTAGTGAACTCAGGAAGCTGCTCAGCTATAAGTGAGATTGTAATGGGAGACGTGAAGGTTAGACAAGAAAGAAGTCTCAGTTAGTCAGAGCTGGAAAATTACAGAGTGAGTAGCATTTCACATCTGGGCATTCAGTACTGAGGGTCATAAAGAAAGAATCCTCTCCCAGCACTTGCAGCTTGTATGAAGTTAAGAGGAGGGATTTGATAATGGAAAAACACCATCGATTAGAAAATTGGAACTGACTTTGATATGTGGCACCTTTTTGTCATGTGCTGACCCTGCTGGGTGAGTATGAATCCCCACGTGCTTGGGAGATTGTACTCTAGTACACTTGTAAGGTTCCTGAGTAAGGAAGCATATGGATGGAGCAGTGGGTTGTATGCGGTGTCCAGTTCTGTTGGAAAATACAGTTTCCCTATGTGTAAATGCATACTATGTCCTGATTCAATTGCAGTTGTGTTCCCTCTTGTAAAGAATCATGAATTTCTGTTTTGATATGTTTTCCTGTAAACTTGTGGTCTTTGAGGGATAAAAGTTTCAGCAGGGGAAGGGAAGATTTCAGCAGGGGGAGGGGAAGGCAAGACCAGGACAGGAAATTCTGGGGCTACTATGTCAACTGTTTGCATTATGGATATAAAATGTGACTGTCATTCTTGTAAAGCTGAAATGCAGACCTTTTCCATAGCAAAAGGAGTAGCATACTCAGAAATGTCAGTTGTCACTAATCAATAGCATAAATCAAAATAAACTGCACTATGCCCTTACTTCCTAGCTGAGTATCAAACAGACTGAGGAAGACTATGGGGAGGACAGTTTCCATTTGTGCTAGTTAGGCTTTCTGACAGGCTAATGTATCTTCATTCACTGGGAACTGCATGGTTTAGAGTGGGAGTTAACAGGCAGAACCAGCACTCAAAACCCAGGGAGTGGGTGAGACTGAGAGCTTCTGGGAGAGCGTGGTGGGCCTTGCTGAGTGGAGGAGCTTGATTTAAAGGACATCTGCAGTGCTTGAGGGAGGCCCATATTCCTTGCGTCAGAGCCTCGTGCTGTGTGAAACCTGCATCCTGGAAAAATACAATGTGAAGCATTCTGAGGAAGAGGTCAGCCAAGTGCTCCAGGGAGCTGCCTCTGCTAATCCACTTCAGTATCTGAAGCACGGGGAAAATGTGAAAGCAAATAAATAGTAGGAATACTTGAGGGAGAAGGAAGGGAAAAACAGATTTTTTTCTATCTATTGATTAGATGCTGTCTCATGGATTAATGCTATTGCCATGTCATTAACACTTGCAACCTAAGCGCTGCACCATCAGTAGCATTAGTGCTAAGGCGGCATAGCGTCAGTCTGGATCCTTCAGACCTGGTTCAGGGCTTGTGAATGACAGTCCAGATGATGGTGATTCAGTGGCTCAGGATGAGTTAGCTTCAGTCGAGTTCACCTTGCGGCAAGTAGCAGCTTCTCCTTACTCATTGCAGAGAAAATGACCGTATGAACATGGAGACCAAGTAGAGCTCCCACCGTGGAGAGTCCCCTGGAGTCAGGCAGCGACTGTGCGGCCAGTGTCCCCTCTGTCTAAGGAGGTGTGTGGGTTTCCCATCAGGAGGGTGTCATCTGGGTTTGTTTTGTGGTTCTCCCTTTGTACTTCCACAAGGAGCCAAATCGTGAACTCAGCTCTCCCAGTGAGTCTGCTGGAAATGCTGGAGCTATTTAGGAGATGAGGTACTTGTGAGAGTTAATGACTTGCAGGACAGTGCTTTTCTAAACTGTAGGCTAATGGAATAACTCTGTTTCAAAAGCAGTCCTCCTTCTTACCCTTCTGCCTCTCCGGGAGCACATTCTTTTTCTTCTCTATTTTTGGTTTGTGGTGGGTAAATAGGCAATGATCAAAGGGAACTTTGGGACTCAGGAAACTTCGTAGGTGTTTCATAAAATGACATCTTTGTCTCCAGTGCCACTGACTGAGGCCAGCTTTGCCCTGCTACAGCATTCCTGCATGATAACATGTGCAGCTTGACATCTGAGCTGCAGTTCTCTAACTTAGCAGCAGACCCAGAGGTCCACAGGAAAGATAAAAATAAAGATTAATCTAGATTTTTCATTCTTATCTGCTCCGAGGGACGTATAGGGTACTGAAATACAGTGTTACGTGGAAGGCTAGGATGAGGCTAGTTTACCATTGCTGTCCACCTTTAGCCCCAGGAGGTAGGAGTGGTGTGTAACCTGCTGAGTGTTGCACAGGGATGTATTCCTGCCTCTAATCATTGTGTAGAACATGCACATTCAGACTCTCAGGCTTGTCTCACTCAAAGCAACCGAGGTAAAGAATGGATACCACAAAACAGAGTAAGAAAAATGAGTATTGTGGGAGGAGAAGAAAGCGTACAGGCTACAGACAAACTCTTATGAACATGGCTGCTGCTACCCCTTTAGTGACTACTTTATCGAGACTAGCAGTATTCCGGAATGGATCAAAGTTTGAATCCCTCCAAATTTTGTTATTGACTATAAACATGAACTGCTAAGGAAAATAACAATGTTTGCCTAATTAAGGATTATATATTGGGAACTGAGCAGAAATCGAGGTCAAACATGTTTTAAAATGTTATTTTAAAATAATATGACATCAAAATATTAAATTTCCAATGAGATGGTTTAAATAGAACCAAAATGAGAACCTTGTATTTTCCCTTTTAACTGAAAATTCAAAAGATAGTTTGTCGATAGAGGATCATGAATTCTGATATTTTAAAGGATCAGTTAAGATAACTTCGTCTAGCCTCTGTCATGATACCCCTTCCCCCAGGTCCTCACCGTGTGTTTCTTCATTAGGCCCATAACTGCTGTGTGGTTATGCAGTTCTTAGGAACTGGGTTTGAATCAGACTTATGATAGTGAATGCTGAAGCTGTTACAGAGCTTAATTTAAACCCTTAATCCTCTTCGTCATTTAAGTATAGTCTCGTTGAATTCACTGGACAGCCTGGGCTTCCTTTGGTCCATAGCAATGAATTGTTACAGTTGTGTTTTATACCCCAGTCTGATGGCTAAGGTGGAGCGGTTTAACTGGAAAAGTAAACATATATGTCTATTTTAATTAAGAGTTGCATTGTCATTTGCGATATGCATGAGCTTTCAAATCCTTTCTTTCTCAAAACGATCTCAAATTTTTAACAAGGAAACTCCTGTTCCCTTTCCCCTCAAAATGTACCTGGAAAGTAAAGCCCTGAGAAAAGTCAATTGCATAGAGCTACACAACAGGCTTCACAGGCAAGAAGCAACCTCCAGCTTTTTGCTTTTATCCTAAGAACAAAATTTAAGGGAATTTTTATTAAACTCTCAGCATACACTGAGACACCCAGAGGGTGGGAACAGTGTTCCTTAAACGATCAGTGCTTTCCCCTGCTTTCAGTGGCAGCTGCTGTGTGCTGACTGCAGGGAAACGTAGCTAGTCCTTGTTGGTGCCTACAAGGGAGAAGAACTCTTCTGAAAGCGTAGCCACTTACAGCCTTAAAGAAATGGGAATTCAGTTAGATGCTTTCTAATAACCTGGCCATTTAGTTTAAATTAGCAAAATGGAAACTGCTGAGCGCTCTCTCTTGAACATCTTACAATTAGTGTTTGAATTTCTAGATGCGTGGACAAACTGGACATGAGTGGTTGTTCTGTCATCGACAACGATGTCCACGCTTTCCTGTGAAATAATAACCGGCCTTTGCGTCAGATAGTGTAGTCTTAAGTTAGGCAGGGATCACAGATGACAACTTTAAGCACTTTCCCTTGATGCATAAGATCTGTTTTCAAGTCTAGGGCTTATTTATAACCTTTGCCCTTATTCTCCTTCAGGTACTTTGAGTTTTATGAAGGCCCTTTGGAATACAACTCCACAAAATGCCTCGAATTACGGCAGGATATCATTGCAGTGAAGGTTTTGTCTATGTAAGTATGAATGAATGTTTGCCACCTTTCAGGTAGGATGAAAAGGGTCACTTATAAGGTTGTCAGAGATGCAAGGCTCAAGAGATCACATGAACAGGGATCTCATCAAGGATTTCTGAGGTTCTGTTATCTGTGAAAATAGTGACATTTCAGTGTGATCTGTTGTCCACTGGAAATAATTGAGGCTTTTCACACACATTGAGGAATTCCTGTCAAGCCCACTATGAGTAGCTGGAATTAAATACCACAATTGTAATATTGTTTGTAATATTCTATTCTAGGATCTCTACTGAGGGTAGTTCAAAGGTAAGAACTGCCGGACTGGCTATGAGTAGATGCCCATCTAGCCTAATACCTTGTCTTTGACAGTGGCCAATAGTGAAGGCTAAGAAATGCAGCAGAATGAGGTTGAATCCTTATAAGAAATACTGGTATGGGGACTCTCTGAGCCGTAGGTGGTGTTTAGACCACTGTAATCAGAGTCAAGAATGAATCTCTTCTCTGTTAATTTGTTTAGATCTTTTCTGAGCCCGTTTATACTTTTGACGTCCACAATTTCCTGTGGCAATGAGTTGCACAAGTTAACAACACATCTAGTGAAAAAGTAAGAAACTGTGATTCTGACAAATAGTACAGTATCTTTATTTTGTCTTCTGTGGTCCTATATGTACATCAGGAAGCAAATGTGTTGCCTGAGACATAGCCATAAAACCGTAAAGATGGAATGAGGCAAAAAAAAAGGTTGCCCATGGAGTTCAGGCACTGCAGGGTTTAGACAGAGCAAAGCAGGATATTTTCATGTTATCCTTTTGCATTTTCAGTACTGAATTTAGGTGCTTAGAGTATGCCTAATCCCTTACTATGTCTAAAACCAGTGGCTTTCATATTTAATAATCTTACCTACAATCCACAAGGCTTACTAATGCCTGTGAAATGCATTCAGTACCTCAGCTGAGAGGTACTATACAAGTGCGTATTGTTAATGAAAGGAGCAGTCAAGGCCACAGCAAATACAATTTGTCGCTCCAGGTCTGCATGAATTTTGAGCATGTCTCCCTCTCTGACTGTGCACAGAAAAATGTAGGTTATGTCCTTGTCTTCTGTTGTTGGTACTGGATGAAGGATACACAAGTAACAACTTTGCACTGCTTGCTGACTTTCCTTGCTTAAAAATAAGTAGAAGGGGTGAGAATTTGACACTTCTGCCAATGTTCTGCTGAAGATAGTGAGTTTTGTATTGCATTTCTGCATACTTATCAGATGGTACAGAAGATTATTCGTCTCTCTCCATCTTATCCAATGGCACATAGATGTTAGTGGACTCCCACTCAATTGGATAGAGTCAGCCTGACTTGTGCGGCTGATACCATTTGACAATGAGCTCTTTTTTGCTATGCTGGATTCTTCTAATGTGCTCGCAAAATATCTACATTTCCTGTCAGCCCTTACGGTAATGGAAGATTTCTAAGATAACATGCTCTCGTGGGCCACAGGAAGTACAATATGACCTAATTGCTTCCTGTGACTTCCACAGCCTGGGAAATCTTAAAATTGATTCACTTTAAATATGTAATTCTCTTTAAAATCTTTGCTTTATTCAGACATTCAGAGCCCTCACACCTGAAAAGAATACATTAAGATCTATCAGTCTTGAAGAAATCTGAGATTTCAAAATATCCCAGCCAGGATATGGCATTGCTTTGTAGCTATAGATGTTTGCAAGACCTCAGTTATTTCTGTTGTCCAAATATGGAAGAGTATGTATAAACTCTAAAGTAGAAGCAGTTTCTTGAGCTTTCTCCACTGCTGCCTTTTCCTTTGTCCAGGAGATTAAGACACTGTCTTTTACTTGCTAAATCTGCAGACGTATTTTTCTGGGACATAGTTCCATGAGATAACTAATTAGTAAAGAAATCTGTGTTGCCTTAATTACATTTTCTGCAAGTTCCTGCACTTGAAGCTTCTCCCCAGTCCCTCACCCAGAAATGAAGCCTGCAATCGCCAGTAATGTTAAGCCCATGGCTTACAATGCACTTTCATAAACTGAGCATACGTCTTTGACTGCAGCACATCAGAAAAGATTGTGAGGAAGAAAGTGAAACAGAGGAAGTAATGTAATTGATTGTTGTAATTGATGATACCACAAAAAATATGTCACCCTGTGTCAGTCTAGAGGAAGCAGGTGTGCCACTATTTGATCTATCTAAAAGTATATTTATTGAACAGAGGAGGAGTAACAAATCCTTATATAAAGAGCTTTCCATGTCCTCTTACCCTCACAAATGCCTGTCACTACCTGTGGTATCTCAGGTTGTAAAATGCATTTACCAACAGCTTGTTTTGTACGATCTCATGGATTAACATACCCCCATCAAAATATGAGGAAAGCCTCCCATAACAGTAGCTGGCAAACCCCCTAAAGCATCTTCTCTGTCAGTACCTCCTCTGTTGGGTCATCCTGCTAAGTGCAACTTTTCCTCCCAAAGCCGCAGCAGGCGCCAAACTCATTAGCTTCCCTGCAGGCTTCTGGCAAAATGTGGTGGGGTGGATGCTTCTTGCTCAGTATGTCATCTTTTCTCCTGAAAAAACAGAGTATGTCTATCAAGGAAGAGAAAACAGCTCCAAACAGCTGAAGAACTCCATCAGTACCTGTGTATACTTGGCTCGGAGTTGCTGTCTCTGAGGAGAAGAAGAAATATGAATGATATTGTTTGCACTGGGTGGACTGACTGGTTTCCCCCATGCACGTTCCCCTCGCTGCAGCTGGTGAAGGAGTTGAATGCCTTGTAATAAAGTAAATTTTGATTTTCTTTCTTTTTATCTTTTAGGGTTAAACAAACTGAATTGTTTGACAGGTGGAAGAGCCTACAGATGTGCAAATGGGAGATGAATGTCACAGAAGCTAACTTATTCAAGTAAGAATGGTCCACATTAATGAAACTGAGTAAGAATTACTTTGAAATGAATAAATATCAACTTTTCTTACTTTCAAAAAGTCAACAGCAAGGGTGAAAGAGAATTTCTGGAGCATGGGGGACAGTCGTCCCAGCAGAGGCAAAGAATTTGGAATGGGAAAGGCTTTTCTGGGTAAGATTCATGCAGAAGTGAGCCTGAAGCCAAGAGTTAATGTTTACACCTCCTACATTAACTGCAGGCCTATCTCTGGTGGTGTAAAATGGTAGTATCATTGGTGACACTGAAAATTTGCCCCACAAAAACCTTAAACTGGGTTTTTTTCTGTACTATATAGGTTTCTGTAGTGTATAGTGTACACTTGTTTTTCAGTTCCTCCTTTTTTTAATGGCTTCTCAGCGATTACTCCCTGACCAACTTCAGATACTTCTTCTAGTCTTCAGACACCTCTGCAGTTTGTTTCTGTAATACTTTATCTTCCCTCATATGACCTCCTCTTTGCAGAAGGTCTTCAATGGTCATTTCAAGATACAGTGTGTACAATTAGTCTTGTGAGGCAATAGTAGAATTAAGCCAAAACAATATCTGAACGTTGTATATTTGTATATTCAAGAGCCTTATTTGAGTAGGTACAGTGAAAACAGATTATTCCAGAGTAAGTGGAATATAGACTGGCGAGTCTGTAAGTCAGTGGGATGATTCATAGCTGCTGTTTAGAATAAGGCCCTACAGCTTTCTCTCTGTTCTCTTGCATAATTCCAGGAACTAGATATCATGAGTTAATGAGAGAATGTGAGAATGGATTTGCTGATTTAGCATCTTTAAAAATAACTGTTAGTCCCAGGTGGAAGTCTCATACCAGGTTTTCCAGCATGAACGCCACACATGGGGTTTTTTTGGTATATTTTTTCACAGAATCACAGAAAGGTTGAGGTTGGAAGGAACCTCTGGAAATCATCTAGTCCAACCCCCCTGCTCAAGCAGGGTCACCTAGAGCATATTTCCCAGGATCGCATCCAGATGGGATGAATATCTCCAGGGAAGGAGATTCCCCTACCTCTCTGGGCAACCCATGCCATGGCTCAGTCACCCTCACAGGAAAAAAGTTTTTCCTCATGTTCAGACGGAACTTCCTGTGTTTCAGTTTGTGCCCGTTGCCTCTTGTCCTGTTGCTGGGCACCACAGAGAAGAGTCTGGCCCATCCTCTTGACACCCTCCCTTCAGATACTTGGACACATTCATCAGATCCCCCCTGAGCCTTCTCTTCTCCAGGCTAAACAGGCCCAGCTCTCTCAGCCTTTCTTCATATGTTCCAATCCCTTCATCATCTTTGTAGCCCTTCACTGGGCTCACTTCAGGAGCTCCTTGTCTCTTTGTACTGGAGAGCCCAGAACTGGACACAGGACTCCAGGTGAGGCCTCCCCAGGGCTGAGGAGAGGGGCAGGATTACCTCCCTCGACCTGCTGGCAACACTCTTCCTAATGCAGCCCAGGATACCGTTGGCCTTCTTGGCCACAAGGGCACGTTGCTGGTTCATGGTCAACTTGTCCACCAGGACTCCCAGGTCTTTCTCTACAGATCTGCTCTCCAGCAGGTCAGGTCACAGCTTGTCCTGGTGCATGGGGTTCTTCCTGCCTAGGTGCAGGACCCTGCACTTGCCTTTGTTGAACTTCATGAGGTTCCTCTCTGCCCAGCTCTCCAGCCTGTCCAGGTCCCTCTGAACGGCAGCACAGTCTTCTGGGGTGTCAGCCTTTCCCCCCAGTTTAGTATCATCAGCAAACTTGCTGAGGGTGCACTCTGTCCCTTCCTCCAGGTCATTGATGAATATATTGAACAAGACTGGACCCAGGACTGACCCCTGGGGGGCACCGCTAGCTACAGGCCTCCAACTAGACTCTGCGCCACTGATCACAACCCTCTGAGCTCTGCCATTCAGCCAGGTCTCAATTCACCTCACCATCCACTCATCCAGCCCACACTTCCTGAGCTTGCTTATGAGGCTGCTATGGGAGACAGTGTCAAAAGCCTTGCTGAAGTCCAGGTAGACAACATCCACTGCTCTGCCCTCATCTACCCAGCCAGTTGTCCCATCATAGAAGGCTATCAAGTTGGTTAAGCATGATTTCCCTTTGGTGAATCCATGCTGACTACTCCTGATCACCTTTTTCCTGGAAAATATTTGACAGGCAACTATCAGTCCATTTTGCAAGATGAGCTTTCAGGATTAGAGCTATCATGGCGCAAGGCTTAAAGACTGGTTGGAGTGAGAGGACTGGGTCTTAATGACTGTGTCCAGAGTGCAAGGAGCACGCTGAAGTATGCAGCTCAGCCTGGAGGGGGAGTGATAAGAAATGATTATCTAAGACCACCTGGAGGACTATCACTCTCTCTTAGGTCACCAGCACTGACCACCAACACCAGCACTTTAAGCAAAGCACCCCCTTCCATCCTACTCAGAGCACTGAGAGAGAGAAGAGATGAAATAATCTTGTCACTGGCTATACCAGCCTGGTTGATCTATCACTGCCTAAGAAACTCCCACCAGCATCTAGATGTATCCAAACCTTCATTAGCTGATTCTATGAAGAATAGTCATGTGAATCAAGAAAGCAAGGACATTCAGAGTCTGTTTCATTTTTGTCTTTAGGGACAGCAACATCAGTGTGTGAACTTGTGGAGAATCTGCAGTCCCTTAAAAGCAGACAGAAGTCTCCAAGTTTGGAATTAGACTAGTAGGTGCCGCAAAGTTAAAAGGAAGTGGTATAACAGTGCTGAGCTGTGTGCTTTTGGACTGTGCCAGCTCTGGGCCTCACGTAAGATGCAAGGAAGCCAGGAAAGTTAAAAGGCAGCTACATAAGCAGCAGGGAGGGATGAAGCAGGAAAAACACGCTAACTCTTGTAACTTTAGAGAAAGGAGAACAATTTCCTGAACAATCTTCCTCCATGAGAGATCAGACATTCACCTTAAGGAATGTGCCTGTGGAAAATTAGTTGGATGTTAGATTAAAGAACAGCACCTCTTGCAATACCTTAATGCAGAACTAACGAAGAAGAGTTTTTTCAAATCTCAGACAGACTTCACAGTGCAATTCCATTACTTGCTCTTAGTTATTTAATGATTTAGTTATTTGAAATTATTCATCAGTTCATTCAATATCTATTGCTGCCTTGATCTGATCATCATATTGCGTCATTTTCCATGAGTCAAGTATATAATAGTAGTTGGACATCACTGAAATGTTTATATAATTCTGTATTTCCTTTGTGATGCTTGTAATAAAATACATAAAAAGCACTGATTTATTTTTCCAACTCATAACAAGGCCACATACTCTAGAGGCAAAGTATTTAATGTAGGGTATTTGAGAGCCATTTGGCTTTGTCTTCAGATTCATGCTGCAACATGTATTTTTCATTAAAGGTATAAGATGTATTGGCTGAG
This sequence comes from Struthio camelus, assembly GCF_040807025.1. Taxonomy (NCBI): domain Eukaryota; kingdom Metazoa; phylum Chordata; class Aves; order Struthioniformes; family Struthionidae; genus Struthio; species Struthio camelus. The sequence goes on along the minus strand of NC_090981.1, from coordinate 65,314,980 downwards.
AAACAAACTGGCAATGGAGTAAGAGTGGGATTAAGTCAGGGCTTTTGGTTCCAGCAGTAAAAGTAGAAAGGCATTCAGGGAAAGATGGGAGCTAAGGAATGGACCCCTAATTGGCAAGCTGCTCTTCCTATTTAGGTTTCATATGAAACTTGTGGTAAAGGGATCAGAGCTGAATGGGTTTTCTCTCATCCTGTTAATCCCATTTTTGAGATTTCAAAACTCTTTGTGTTTCCATTGAAATACCTGCCATTTTATTCTAGTGAGAACAAAAATTTGGGCTATTTGTCTGAGATTTTGGAGTGTAGCTCTGACCAATCTCCCTGACACCTGTCTGTCTGGGCCATATCATCCCCCTTATGGGGATATGCAAGCTCAAGGACAAAACCAAGGCCTTTAGAAGTCTTTTGCAATCAAGGTGTGCCATGCTCCACGTAGACTGGTAGGTGGGTAGTATCTTTAGGTATTGCTGTGTTTAAGTCCCTGCCCTAACAGGCTTCCAGATCCCCACAGGTTTCCTGCCCAGTGCCTAGTGAATGATTTATAAAAGTGCAAGACCTCTAAAGCAGAGAGAGCCCAATTCATTAGGATGGTTTCCCCAGGGTATGGAAGAAGCTCAGCTTTGTGGGCTGGAGCAGAGCAGGGTTTGCACATGCATTTCCTGCAGCCGAGAGCAGTGCCAGTTAAAGAGGTCTCGTCTCTTCTGGTTCATCGCCATTTTACCTCTTGCACAATTAAAAAGAAGTTTTGACAGAAAATGCCTTGCCAGCTGCAGTTCAGAGGTGTTTTCAATACTGATTGCAACTCCTAAAGCATGTTATCAGCTCCTTTTAGTCATCTCTTTTTTGTTTTACAGGTCTACTTTGTCAAGGTGTTGCAATGCCCCCGCCTTTCTGTTCACCACCCAGAAAAATACTCCCTTGGGGACTAAACTGAAGTATGAAGTGGATACGAGTGGAATCTTCCATATCAACCAGGAAATCTTCAAAATGTTTCCAAAGGTGCTTCATGCCTGTATCTATTTGCAGAATCACCTTCACTCTACTTGCTGCATTAGATAAAAGTCCTGTAGGCAAGCACTTAGCAGTTCACTGTTTGACATTCCTGCAAGCATCACTGCTTATACTGTGAATATGTTTATTTTCCATATGATATTCCAATGATTATCCTACTTTCTAGCGATCATCTGCTCCAGTATGCATTTCTCTGAAGAATATTATTGACCAAACAACAAAGTGGCGATTGAAATAACTTAAGAAATATGAATAAAAAAGGCACTTACTCACCAGAAGTTGTTAAGGTCTCATCTAGATACGTTAAGTTCAACATTTTGGGTAGGCCTGTCTTTTTGTGGCATGACCATTTTATAATTCACATTCACGATGACTGACTATTTTTATCCTTATTTCTGTTTGCAGCTTCTCTGTGAACAGGCTGTGGAAATCTTAAATATATTCATCATAAAGGTTATTCCAAAGATTTTCAGCAAATAATCCTTGACCTGATGGCTGTTCAAAGTGTAAATGCTTCAAGCAGTGAGCAATTCCCATTACACAATGTGATTTATGTGCAGAAATGGGCTTTTATGACTACTGATTTATCGTGAGGCGCACCTCATGAATTTAAAATGGCGTAGTCCATAGTCCAGGAGAGTCCTCAAAAACCTTACCTAATTGCGCAGGTGCATGACAGACTAAGGGTGCCTATGCTTTTGCTGGGAGCATCCCATAAGTGCTGTTGTAGTTATGCAGATATGCCTTGAGGATACTTTGCAGCATCTATCCCATGCCTAAGTGCCTTTAGGATTCATTGGGCAGCAGTTATGTGGCCAAAGCCACCCTCTGCCTAGCTGGAGCCAGACTGCTGCACAGCAGGTGTTGGAGACACAGGGCCGAAAGAGAGTGAGCAAGACTGTAACGGCAAGAGCCCTGTGATTAGTGTGGGGGACCTGGTTTCTGATCCCCCTGTCAGGAGTGCCTAGGCATTTTGTACTAAGGAACCCCTTGATAAAGCACAGATGGGTTTATAATGCCTTTCTGTCAGAGAGCTATTGCTTTTCTCAAATAGGTGTAATTGCATGTCCTCTTGCCTAGTGTCTAACGAATGCTGTGAAAGGATTCTGGGAAGAATCACCCAGAAATGTCATGCCACAATTGCCTCTCCCTGTAGTTTGCGGTATAAAATTATTGATAAAATATGTATGTACCAAAAGGAGTGCTCTCGTGCTTATATAAGCACTTCTTTACATATTCATAAGGTGTAGCTCGACTCAGTTTTGCATCATAACCCTCTCACTCTTAACGGCCCAGTTCTGTTCTCAGTTTTGCGATTATAGCTCTGTCTGGCTTTATCAGCAGCTGCACGCGTGTGTTTGAAGACAAAATTTTGCCCCACAGATTACAGAAGGATTCGTCCTCTCTAAGCCTGCAGAGGTACCTGACCAAAGGTGCTAGGTGCTGCTGGTAGTACAAGTGCTAATTAAAAATCACTAATGCTGTTAGCACAGTTGGTGAGGCATGGGTAGCAAGCACTAGAATTTGAGCTAGGTTCTGATAAATACCTGTAATATTCTGTCTGATTTAGAGAGACCTCTTGGGCTTTACAAGCTGCTCAGGGACTGTGTACAGACTTCTCAAAAGCAGGACGTCAGCCTGAGGAGTGAACAGCTTGCAGGCAACTCAGAAGGCTACACCTGGGCTACACTAATTTTATGGTTTATGCCCCTATATGGAAATCAGAAGGGAAAGCAAGTCTCTAAAATTGCTTCTTCTATTATGAAGCGTGGACAAAAACAGGTCATTGTTTTTTTCCCTCTGAATTAGTTGGCTATAGCATCTCTAATTGCAAAGAAAATAATCCCATCAGTTCATGTGTACCATGAGAGTACTGCATGCCAGAACCAGTGACAGCTTCCTTTGATTACTGCATCCACAGGCTTTTTATCCAAGGTACAGCTGCACCAAAAAATAAAAAAAGGGGGAAGACTTGTTGCCTCTCTGTTTCAAGACCTGACTGTTTCCTTGCTGTTATGTTGCAGGATATGCCATACCACCGCTCCCAGTTTAAGAAATGTGCGGTGGTTGGGAACGGAGGAATTTTGAAGAACAGCAGATGTGGCCGGGAGATTGACAGTGCAGACTTCGTGTTTCGGTAATCACCACAAATAAAGGATTGTAAAGCTATTCTCTCTCGCACTGAAACATGGGATTTGCCAAACTGGCCAAATCGATAGTCTGCTTCTTGCGCAAAATGAAATGTTTTGAAAAAACACCCCATTGTATGATAGGTATTTAAAAATGATGCTTTGGGGGCGTATTTGTCCCTAACTCCACTTGATTAATCATTGAGTTATGTCCCAAAGTTTAATGCTCTTATTCAGCCTGCACTGTTATTCAGGTTGTGGGTTTATCATTCTGTGGACATTAGCCCAGGAGCAGTGCCATGTGAACATGGCTATATTTTCCCAGGGCATTTTTCTCCTCTTTTGTGTGGCACACAACTTGGCCAGACCTTAAAAACTCCTTTCGGGCACAACACATGTGCCTTGGACCTGTGTTTCTGAAGTGGTGCTGTCACTGTGGTTGCATAGCACAAGTCCCAGATTATTTATTAAATCAGGCTCAGCGCTGTCCCTTTCTGTATCTGGCAGCATAAGCCCAGACTCAGGAGGACAGTAGCTCCTCGGACTGAGAAAAAACTGGAAGGTTGTAGAGGGTATCTCCATGTTATACTTCCCAAGTTCAATAAGGTTAATTAGCTCAGATAAGGAAGACAGTGGCTGCAGAGAGCCAGCTCAGTACTGCCGTTGAGGGTTGTACTAATCAGTCTGTAGGCTCCAGGGTGTTCAGAGACACCTGAGGTTGGATAGCTTTCTGCTGTTCTTCCCACCACGTCTGGTATTATTGAGGTTTTGTGTTGTCTGGGATGTCCCACTTGTGTCACCAGATTATGGACTTTTATCATCCTTAAGATATACAGGAAAGATGTTATTATTATTCACATGCATACGTAATCTCTCTCTGAAACCTGTTAAGCTCTTTGCCTGGGTCATGGCATATGACAGCCAGCTCACAGGTTCATGATGTGTTTTGTAAAAAATGAAAAATCTTTTACTTCTGTTGGCCCATTTTCTGACCTTAGGTACATTGTCGTAAGTCTAGAGTAACTGTACATAGATCAGTGAATTTCTCTGATTTCATACTAGCAGGAATTAGGTCAGATTTTGGCTCATTGCTTTCTTAATTTAATTAGGCATCAAATGAGAAGTAAGAATATTTTTTAGGTCCTACCTTCACTATTTATATTTTCAGGCCCTTTGTGTCCACCTCTGGGGCCCTCTTTATATAAAGCTTGTGTCCTAATTTTAATCTGTAGCACAGTCCATGCTTGACATAGTTTACTTTAGTTTAAAAGCCTAGTAGAAGTTATATACATTAAATCAGTGTAGTAGATTCCCGTCTGCTATACTGGATCACAGCTATCAGTGTGGTTGAAATGAAAGGTACGTTTTGCCACACATGGAGGTGACAAACTGTTGCGTGGAAGTGGACATAGGGGCAGCAAATGTCATCACTTATGTCTAGCAACTTTCAGTGGTGGTCACCTTGTTACCCTTTTATTAGTTTCTCTTGGGCTGTACCACACCTGATTAAAGAGAGCAGATTAGATCAATACAGAGCATAAAATAGGTTGCTTTTAATACCGGTAATTCATGTGTGTCGTGTGAATGTGTCAAACAGAGGCTTAAGTAGAATCGAAATATGAATAATACATCGGTATGTGTGCAAAAAAACCTGATTCACCATTTACAAAACACGTAGGACCAGCGTTATGCACAAAGCCACATTAGCGTGCAAGGACTTCAGGTCTGCTAACATCAGTTTTAAAGTCAAGCTCATGTTTAAGGACAGTTGTGAACAGATCCACTTTCTAGTTTGACACCAGTTCACCAAACTGTTGGGAAGCAGCATCTTAGCTGCTGACAAAATGGTTCTTTAAAATACTTCAAAAGCAGTCTGTGGAGCACAGCTAAATTCATCGATACTCTCGGGATGCTTGTGTAAGCCCTTTAATATTGGCAGGAAGCTAGTGGTTAGTAGGATGCAATGAAGATTTTTCTATAGAACAAATGCTGATAGCGATTAATTATATTGCAATAGAATGTATAAAATGCATACACATAAGTTGCATTTACTAGTTGTTATTTTCTATCTCCATCTGCTGGCCAGAGTGGAGATTTATGATGAAACATTGGGTAATTTGGAGACGCAACTACTCTCTTTGCACGGATGAACTTTTTTGAGTCCTAAGAAAAAAGTACAGTTTGTGCAGATTGTATAACTTTCATAATAAATGGTCACTTTCAATGAATTTGCCCTTTCTTAGTCTTGTTGTGAGTTGAGTGTTTAATAAATACTGATGCTGAATATTTGAAAACCTTTTTTGAATGCAATATAATGATTCCAGTGCCTGATGCTAGGTGTAACTACGTTGAAAGAACGTTGCATGACCTAGCAGAGAAAAGTACCGGAAATAATCTTGCCCCTGAGAAGGACAAGGTGGTTTAAAAAAATTCTCTGACCTAAAAAAGAAGGACTCTCTGGGAGGTAGATGTGAATCTCCTGAGTCTGAGAAGGATTTTGAAGGATTTTTCTGTCTTCCTCCGCTTCCCCACTCACCTCCTCCTAGGAGTGGAGGAATTGTATTTTAAGGCCTGGGAACCAAACTGTAATATTGTGAAAACACTGAGCATTGCTTATTCTAAGTGTCTTCACAGTTCTCTGCTGTTCATCCCTAAAGAAAAGTATTGAGGTGTTTGGGAATTAGGCATGGTAGTATTTTTGAGATTTGTGATTCAGGTGTGGGTTGCATACATTCACAAGTTTGCTCCTAATAATGTTGACATCCTTTGGCGCAGCTGTATAGTCAGAATTGCAGCTTTCATACTGCGCTAGGAGCAACTTATACGGGGAAAAGCAGGGAAGCAAATTGTTTTGGTTTAATTAGGGAACTGGACTGGTTTAGTTCTCATGGAGCACTTCCCATAAATGCACTAGGTTATAGAATAAAGCGTAGCAAAAGTGATGTTATAGATGTAGTTTATCTGTTAGCTACCGAATACAACCTAACAGGTGATGTTGAGGAAGTCTTTGATTTCAGAGTTTGATTGTCCTTGGGGTTTCTTCCCAACTTTCCTGGTAGTAAATTGCCAAATTAAATAGTTGAATGGCTATTAGGGAAGCAAAATGAATGTACATTGGCTATATCTGCAAAAGGGGTCAGCTTTGACAGGGAAGATCGGTGGTCTTCCTACAGCCCCTAAGAATGTGTTACTTTAATACACAATTCGGGCATCAATGTGTTTTGATACAAATTTAAATCTGCAAACTGTTCATAGCTTGGAAGAAATGCTTAAATCAGTTCTACTTTCTAGTCTTGAAAAGGTGCAAGAAATTGTTTAACTTTCTTACTCGTTTCTTTCCTTTATAGGTGCAATTTGCCTCCTATATCTGAGAAATACATTACGGACGTGGGGGTAAAGACGGATGTCGTGACTGTCAATCCCAGTATAATTACTGAAAGGTCATTTCTCTGTTTCTTGTGTTTTCATCTCCTGTTGCTTTTCCAAATCTACCTTTCACTAAATTCTAACTCTTACAGAGAAGCCTTTTTCAATGTTGCTTAAAACTGGCACTGTTAATTGTATATTTTGCTCTAGATTGAAATTATTCAGTATAAGGAATTGGTAACAACCTATAGAAATGCCTTAAACACTTAGACCTGTACACTGATAATAGAAGGCTGGAGGCTGATGAGCAGAAATCATACTAGCAGAGCCATCCTTCCCCTGGAAGTTCTGTGTTCTCAGGCCTGCAAGCCCCATGCTAATGTCTTGGATGCGTTAGCTTGAAAACAACTGGATCCCATTCTAAATGCTTGAAAAAGGAACACGCGCGTTGTCGTGCGTTTTTAAAAAATGCTGGTTAACCTTTGTAGCTAGGATTGACAGAGTGATTTTCATTTAAAAATGTTTAATACCTGCATACTACTCTATTTTCTGGATGCGTGCAAGACCCAGAGGCTCCAGGCTATTATTACAGGTCGAGCATTGTGGCCTCAGGGCACCAGAAGGGCTAAGCTGAAGGCTATGTCCCGGAGCAGGCAAAACCAGACACTGAAACTGGATGGATCCCTGTGCCTTCCAGTGTGCCTGAAGCTAACTAGTGCACGTTTGGGGTCCTGGGGCTAATTCCTGCTGACCTTTCTTGCCCTTTCTTAAGCAAAGTGAGGTGATTTGCTTGCATGACAGTTTTCTTTTAAATGCTGCGGGTGGACGTTTTGCTCGGCTTTGATGTTTGCTACTTTTTTATATTGTCCTGCACTGTGAAGTGCACAATAAAGCTGGTCAAACCTTGGAAAAATTGCATGCTTTTGATAATAAAATGAGAGATGAAAAAGGGCCAGAAATGTCTACAAAGTTCGTCCAGCGTTCAATGAGTGTACTGCCAAAATAGGGGAGAAGAATGTATTTTTTCTCCCGCTGCATTTTTGCCCTACATTTCATGCTGATGCTTTCTTTTAGCTAGAAATCAAAGCATATTCCTGTTCTTAATTGAAACATCATTTCTATTACCTCTGCATCAGAAATGTTTTGTAGAAAGCCAGTGGAAGTTTCTTGTCTGTTGGGTCAAAAGTGAAGTTCGCGCTGGCCTGACCCTCGCTTGCATCCTTTTCCGTTCAGATTCCATAAGCTGGAGAAGTGGAGGAAACCTTTCTATGATGTGCTCCAAGTCTACGAAAATGCTTCTGTGTTGCTGCCGGCTTTCTACAACACTCGCAACACAGACGTCTCGATCCGCGTCAAATACGTCCTGGACGATTTTGAATCTCAGCAAGCTGTTTACTACTTTCATCCCCAGTATCTCATCAACGTCTCGCGCTACTGGCTCGGTCTAGGGGTGCGGGCCAAGCGGATTAGCACGGGGCTGATCCTGGTGACTGCTGCCCTGGAGCTCTGTGAAGAGGTCCACCTTTTTGGCTTTTGGGCCTTCCCTATGAACCCCTCAGGGATTTTTATAACTCACCACTACTATGACAATGTCAAACCTCGCCCTGGTTTTCATGCGATGCCCTCAGAAATCTTCAACTTTCTGCACATGCACAGCAAGGGGATCCTGCGGGTTCATACAGGGACCTGCAGTTGCTGTTGACAAGGACAGTTCTTCCTCTGACACAGAAGTGCAAAGGGAACTCAATGCCTGTGTATGGTGTAAGAGGTTTTATTACACCCTGAAATTATGCAATAATTGTTTGATATAAATTTCCTCAAGGCATTGCATCCCATAGGATCTAGGAAACCAGCATCTTTCCTGCTAGCAGAGTGGGGTCTGTAACAGTGTGGGTGAAGCATAACTCCACTGTCCCAGGATATGCACTGCCCTGGAAAGTAAGTCGGATAAGAAGCACATTTCCAATAGGTTTAGCGATATACAGAGCACATTAATATAGGTATCATTTCACTTTGAGAAAAAGCACCAAACTTTTGAGAAGAATCGGTGGTGGAGAATTTTAGCATAGACTGTTTGACTTCCTGAATTTGACTGACGCTTTGACAGGTTCCTGAATTGAATATCTTGGGGCGTTGCTAGATTTTATGGAAAGTACTGCTGTCTGGCATTTGGGTTTTTGAAAATCTTATTTAGCATTATAGTTCTAATGGCAAGTGTATAACTTGAGGTCTTTATTCTGTAATTTCACAAAATATTGGTGAAAAATTGCAGTTAGATGTGATAGGAATAAACTAGATCACTTTATGAATTTTTTCAGCAAAGGTAGGAGAGAATGTTATACTCCCATTCCCAGCAAAAGGTAACTCTGTTGAGCATGGCGTGTGATTGTTTTAGAGCTTCTTTTTGATTCCTTCTCGGGTCTCATACTTCTGGTCTCCTCTGCTGATGATGTTTTCTTTCTCATAGTTGGTAATACTTTTCTTCTAGCTAACACACAAGCAATGTGTGTGCTTTCTCCTACAGTGAGCATCTCAGCTTCAGACAGGAGTCCCTGCTGAAGAACTGTGCTCCTTCCCACTTCGGCAAGCTTTGCTCAGGCTGAATAGCAAGGAGACTACTTTAGTTATATTTCCTGAATTGATTTTTGTGTTCAAATGTCACAGCATAGCATAGTAAAAACTTTTCCTCTTTCTTTGTTACGCTTTGTAAGAGCATCTGAATGCTGATCGACTGTTGTGCAGGTTGAGGAAAACATTTTCAGGCATCTGTGACAAGTACTTACAGGAAATGAAGTTAAAAAACAGTGAATATATTTGATGGTTTGGATTGTGATGCTTATTTTAAAATTAGGCATCTCAAGACCTCAGATGTCTTAATGTGGCATTTGTTTGTTTTGAGAATGTTATTATGGTAGGACAATTAAAGGGCGGTATATTCTTTAAAAAGTTACCAGTTACCATCAGTTATGTCAAGCTTCATTTTTCACCTGATGTAATTAAACTGGCAAAATCCTGATGGAGAAAAGATATCACATACTGCTGCGGTTTATTTTGGCTGCTGAACGACAGTGTAGCAGGCTACTGGTATATGCCCTTTCGTGCTGGTATGACTGCATGCATGAGGGTGAGGTTTGCTGTTCCAGCTGTTCTGCCATAGATAAATGAGTGGAGTTTTCTAGTACAAGCTCTTAGTCTAAAGCATTTGGACTGTTGTCCAGTCCTTGTCTTGTCTTTCTTAGATTACAAGATCTTTTAAAGTTTAAAGTGCTGGTCCTATATGAAGGATACTTTTTTGTTTCAGGAGAGGGTTTAAATCCAGTCAGGACTTGGGTTTTTATTTTATAATGCATGAATGCACAAGGCTCCTTTAAAAGTCTCTGTGCTATGTTGACAACTGTGAAAATTGCTCACACTGTGGATAAAGTGATCAAAAAGGAAGTGAAGCATGGTGGTCACCATGTCAAAGTCCCTACTTGACCAGCAGGGACATGGATAGCACGAGATATCTGTAGCTTTACATTAGACTCCAGAGGTCTGATTACTTTAAAAGCAGCCTACGTCCTTGGTAAAAGTGTCGGAGCTTACTTGGGAAATTCCAGCCAGAAGTGGGTGAGGGACCTGTGGTTAAGCTTTTTATATTTGTGTTGTCGTGCTTTTAGTCTTAGAGTTGTACTGTGTGTTCGTGAGCATCGCTCCGTATCAGCTAGCTGTAAGATATGCAGCACACTAAGAAAGAGCTTGTAGATGAAATGGTTTCCCTGATTTAATATGCAAAAGAGATCTTTGTCTTTGCCGTGTTGTGTAAGTTAATGTCCAAAGGGCTTTGATAATGAAGTGCTGTAAGGAAAGTGCTATATAGAGAGCAATGTGACCCAGTGGGATGGCCATCTTGCTGTGCATTAAGCTTTATAATAGTGGGAGTGACGCTGAAGCCTGTACCTAGAGCCCTTACTTCTTATTCTGCCTGAGTAAGGATCTAGCAGTGACTTCAGCATTGCTTTGTTGCTGCTGCTTTGCTAAGGATACTTTCTTTGGTAAGGTTTTTTCTTCACTGCGTTGATTGAGGTGAACAAAAGTAACTGAAAGGAGTCTGATATGTTGCAAGAGAAGCTTAAAAAGGATGGGAAAGCACATAAGAAGCATCCTCATATTGGAAAGAAATTGTGCAGATCCCCCTTGTGGACTTTTTGGACAGGAAAAAGGATAAGCAAAACTGTAACAGGGTCACAGACATTTCCTTTCCTTTGTTTGCTTCGTACAAATGAGTAATGTAACTTCTCCTAGGCTATACTGTAATAAGTGCAGTTTTACTGTGTTTAGATTTTGATTGGTTATAAGTCTATAGCTACTATATTTTTTTAATGATTTAAAAATGTGTGTGCAGGATACTCACACATACACACCAAAGGCCCAATCCTGCACCATTTATTTGAGAAGAATTCCCATTCAAGGAGATGGGTGTTTTATTTGTGTAGGGACTGCAGAAACAGGCCCCAGACATGTCTATGAAGATGTATATAGTTGTATAGTTAGATATAGGGAGCGATTTGCAAGCCGGAAAGATTTTTAAAGAAAAAGCATGCATATTTACTCTCTGGCTCATTTTTCAGACGTTGCTTAGAAAATGATTGAAGAGAAGCTACAGCATTTTTGTCAGAAATGCCGTTAAGTAGAAGCTTTTGTATTTTTCTTGGCCTCCTTACCTTGCACCGGGCTCTGTAAAATCAGATTCCTGCTGCCGTGCTGCACCTTCTATGAAGCACAGTGGAAATGGCATGGTTGCAGCTCGCAGGAGCAGGGTCTGAGGACGGACCCCACCAGCCGTTCTGTTCTCTAGGGGCAGCAAATGAATACCGCCAGGGAGATCTCAGCTACGCACTGTTCGCTACCTGCGCAGGTGGGTGAGCCAGCATTGACTAGCCTGAGTTTCTGGCTGTCCTGTTTAAAAGGAGGAAAAGAAGGGTTGTTGCAGAGGGAAGGACCCTCCTTGTTTTCTAACACCATTGAGTACTGGGCATAAGGAAATGCTCTCTTGAAATCAGGAAGTTATCCGAGTTTGAGGCTATTTTGTTTTCCCTTCCCCCACATGGTCAAAGCTCCAAATGTCCAATCTTAAAGAACCTTCTTTTTAAAAGTGGGATGCCTGAGTGATAAGAAACCACAGTCAGGAAGCCAGGCATTTGCCACATGCTTTTCTGGCACCTAAAAGGCATGCCTACCATGTTATGTTTTCCCGCAGGAGAGGCTGCGGGCCCCAGAGAAATACTCCTGATGCAAAAAAGTGTCCAAGAAGAAAGGCTGTCAACTCTCCGGTATTGCTTCCTGAGCTCAGTAATCCTGGCTCTACTGCTGAGAATTATGAAATCTGAGACAGGGAGAGAGAAAATTATAATATTATGGGTTAATCACTCACTCCTGGTATTATTTAGGAGAATCTCTTAAGAAGTTCCTGAGATCTGCATACACTGGCAATGCAAATTGAGTCAGAAAGACACAGCTAGGACTGCTGCTCCTTTCTTGTCAGGTCAACAGAGGAGGCTTATGGATCTGCCAGTGCTGTTATCAAAGGCAAGGAAGTATTTAGTATAGCGTCTTGCTTTTGAGCTATGGAATTCAACTCCGCTGTTGGCCAGAATGGATTAAACAGCGATGGGTCCATTATAATATTTTAGCATACTTTCTGTGTTTGCACAAGAGCTTGGAAAGTCAGCTCATGAACCGCAAGGGGGGAGCCATGCCGTGGCAGCTCCCTTCACTGGGGTCTCTGGGAGAATAGATACTGTGGCCGGTTGGTTTGCAATCTCCTGGAAAAGCCATGTAAGGAGAACAGGGGAGATGATTGCAGCCATGACGCTTCTCCCCGGGCTTTAATAACGTGGCAAGAGGTAGGCTGCCCATGCTAGATTGCACACAACAGTAGGAAGCTATCTCTGGCTTGTGTGTAAGGAAAAGTGTGGTGGACACAGTGCTGAGACGTCAAGCAGGAGGGAATTTCTCCTTTTAATCTTTTGAGGCCTGGAGGCTTGTCATCAAGGCTCTGATTTTACAGAGCACAAGCTCAGGTAATGAAAATGGAGAGTTCTGAAATGATCCTTTCCCCCTATCTGGTTTGCATCTGAGTATGCAGAAAACCTTGGAGTTTTACACATAATTCAAGAAGGAAACATTGCAAAATTCAGCAATCCTTAAGGGCGGAACTCCCTGGGAAATTCTGGAGAGAGATGATGTTTTAAGAATAAAGGTGCAGTGCTCAGCTGGAGTCAGTATTTATGCTTAAGACTTTTTCCAAAATCTGGTGAAGTCCATGGAAAGTTTGATGTACTTCAGAGCAAGCCTCCAGAACTGGGCCCTGATCACGGGCAGGAAGAGCAGCCTCCTGTTTCTTATTCACTTGTTTTCAGACATATTTTTTAATATATTGTAGATATGGTGCAGTAGCAATACTGTGTTTTTAATGGTGTATGTAAAGAACAAACTTATCTGGAAGCAGAAATGTTGCGACTGTCACGTTCCCTTCCAGATTTCTGCACTTTCATCTTCTCAAAAATCATCTATGCAAAGCAGTTCATCGTGGCAGTGTAAATTGCCCTTTCAAATCACGGGCGCTGTGAACCCTAATGAACCCTCTGTACCTAACCGTGTATGTATGTGAATCACATGCCTCGAGAAAAGAGGTGGTTTCCTGCTTGCTTTAAAATATCAGCGTGGAATTCATCAGTGATATGGATGTGTTCAAGGCAGGATTCAGCCCTGTTCTCTTGGAAGCCGGCGCAAAGTTTGCAGTTGGCTTCAGTAGGAAAAATATTGGGCCCTACGCTTGTAAGTTAGGCCAATAACCTGTATCTCTGAAAAGACCCTCCCAGAGTGTTATCATTTTATGTCCTGTCTAATGTGGGTGAGGCTGCTGGGCATCGCTGTGTTGTCTGCATGGTATTCAAAATCTACAAGCAATTGTACTTAAGTGCTTTTTAATAACCTTACGGGAAATCCAAGCGTACAGGAAGCCTTAGAGTGCGGGAGCCTGTGTCCCAGGCCTCGAGCACCTCAAACGCTTCCTGCAGCCCTGAGTGTTTGAGGAGCGTTGAAAAACAAAGGACTGAGCCTTAGTGGGAAACTTAAAAAAAGACAAAACTGCCTCAGCTGTACATGGGTTGAAAGTTGTAAATATGCTAATGACATGTCTGACTTGCCCTATGGAAGCCATAAATGTTCTTAGTGTCTGATCTTTGGATAAGTTGTATATTTTTAACTGTACCAATCACTGTAAAATGTGTTAGCATGTAGAACGGTAACAAATTAACCCATCAAAATCAGATACCATGTTGGCTAGATCTAAAAATGTCTATTCTAGCTGAAACTGTCTGCACTTGAGATGCACCAAGACACTAAGGTATCGCCATTGCTCCATACAGCTTAGGAAGACTATGATTATTACCTGTTGTAGTGGTTAGGAGCAAGCAGAATTAAATTAATCCCTATCTGTTGTACCACCTTGTGTTGCCAAGGTGATACACACTTATTCATGTGTGACACTAGAGCCTGTCTCTTCACTGATGTGGAAAACTTACTGTACCTGCTCTCTCTAGGACAGGACATGCTGATTTTTGCCTCATTTCTGGGTCCTCCTTGTTGTAAACCACGAGGTCTCTGATCAGACATCTGTGTTCAGCCTACGTAGACTATGCCATGTTCAGCAGAGGCCTTCTGTTGAATATGTCCCCCATTTTCACCTGGAGGAAAACAAATTTTCAGTTTGCAAATGCTGGAGAAAACCTATGTGTTTTTGTGCTAATGGAGCCTGGGTTACTGCAAAAATAGAGTGTGTTTCATTTTCATTGTTTCTGTATGGTGGTGATGGCGGTGGAGGAGAAATCCAAGCAGAGTCACTCTAGTTTCGTGCTGCTATTAATGCCCTCTTGTCCATTGGCTCACCTTTTTGTTTAAATCTTCCGCCCTGTAATTTTTGCTAACTGTTTCTCTAGCTGTATTATGGTTGTAATAGAAAGCCTAACAATTGATGTAAGCCATAACTAAAACAGTAATCAGGGTATTTTTTTTGTCTGTGTCACTGTGTTTGAAAGACGATTTAATTCTATTGAATAAACCACTCAAACAGTTTTATTTGACAGGCAAGCTCTGAGCCACCTTTTGTGCCTCCAAACTTATTTTTTATCTGCTGCTGTTCTGTGAGAGCCCTCGAAGCTCAGCGGATCAAAACTGGTCCATATAACTAGAGACTACCGCTGTAAAGTTATATCATCAGTTGAGAATTTAGTATTTTGATCGCTGGACCTTGAATGTTAGATTCTGGGTTGTAGTCTACAGCACATATGGACAAAGTAAGGTAATTTATTGTGAGAGCTAGCAATCTGTACACAGGCAACCATTGCAATCCACTTTTTTTGGCCTAACAATGCATTCCTAACAGCTCTGTCCTTACTGTCTAGGCCCTTTATGCGAAGTAACGACGAACATCATTTCTGTGTGCAAAAATAACATTTTCCTCACCTCTATCTTGTTCCAGTTCACGTTCCCGCACGGGATTAGCTCCTGGCAGCTGTCCTTGTACCAAAAAAACTTTTTCAAGCTGTTACAGCTGCTGTTAGTAAGGACAGTTGTGCAAAGAAGGGGGGAATTTTGCGTTATCCTTCAAAATTGGCACAAGCTGGAAACATGCACACCCAGAACGATGTCTATTATATTGGTGTCCTGGAAGGCTTGATCTCATCCTTGTCCTGGACTGGGGATTCAATTAGCTTCGAACTTTTTCTTGAGGGCACCCACTTCACAGATCACAGAGACTTTCAATCATGCAGAATAAACTTTGCCTTACTGCCTCTCTTTGCATGGACAATACACTTATCCCTGCTCCTAGATATTGCCTGGTTCGAGCGAGGCTCCTCAGGTTAAATCAGTTCTGGAAATTTGCAATTCAGCTATCTGCATTAAAGGGCCTCCAAGCCACGTAATGCTATGAATTAAAATAGCGTGGGCTAGCCTGCAAGATTACCTTGGCGTGCCTGACAAGGGTTGCTTCCTTACAGCACCTCTTTACAGTGACTCGGACACGGAGCCAGCTGTGTGGCAAATGTATGAGCAATTTTTAACACAATGGTAGGCAAATAACGGGTTAACGGCGTAGGCTGGTTTACGGGTTGAGTACCTTAGAGGGATAACGCAGAGTAAATCCGGCTTCCGTGTTTCTGATTTATTTTATCTAGCCGCAATGTTAGAAGCTTACACTTCCATCAATATTCTCAGCGTCAGGGGAATTAAAACATAATTTCAAAAGCATTTGTGGGAATACAGAATAGTAGATGGAACAACCATATATTTTTTGGAAATTGGATATTATTCTGTTGTTCCAGATTATGAACCAAAACAGAAATAGGTGGTAGAAACAGTATGATCTTGTTATTAGCAGGCTGCACTGCTATACGGAACATGTAAATTGCTTTGAAGATGCAGAACGGTGGTGAATATTGGAGGACTCAGTTCTCATTCTTGCTGACATTAAAACTGATGGATATGCTTCCTTCCTACAGCTGCTTGTGATTATTGTCAGTGATTATTCAATCAAGAAGAGGAAACATGTGGAGAGGGCGAAGTGAATAGACAAATTTACACTGTATGGTATAATTGCTGTCTATCACATTGCAAATTGCTCAGCTAAGCAAGCAATCAAGAAATGGTTCATTTCCTTAAGATTGCAGCATCTGTCATTTTCCTTAGTGGCATTTGCAGCCCTTGCTCTGAGAAAGTATAAATAACGGGCCACAGTGAGCTAGAGGAGGGATTTGCCAGAGTTGGTCTCTGACAGCGTGCAGGAGCAGATACTTAAGGTAAGAGTGTAAGAACCAGGAAAAGTAAAGGGCGACCCTTCTGCTGGTATTCCCCCACAGCCTTCTGATTGCCAGGTTATATTTTTGGTCCCAGCAATGTTCTGTGGCAACGCATTTCATATTTTAACCCTGTGTTTAGGTGACAAAGTGATTCCTTTTACTTTCTTAGACTGCTGCTTTCTCACTCCTGGGGGCCCCCAGCAAGATGCCTCTTGGTTGTGGGAGCTGCTAGCTGGAGTCAGCGCAGAGCCTGGCCCCCCTCCTTCCATCACGGGCATCGGCTCTTTAAAAGATCTTTTTAGGAATATATGTTTCTTTTTTCTGTTTTTTTCCTAGCCAGCTCTAGAGCTGTCATGAGCAGTACTAACCAGAACCTATTCCTCGATAACAAAGTGCTGGCGGTCAGATCATTTCTGTCATTTAAGTGTTTTACAGCTCTAAGGCTTCATACATCTCTAAGCCCTCCCAGTGAGTTTGCACAGAAGAATAAATCATTTAAATCCATAATGGAGCTATAGCCCATCACAGAGAGGGAATCTTACATCAAATGCCTGCTGCTGCCACCACGTGCGCTTTTTCAGGTGCAGGAGACTCTGGTTATGAAGCATCAGTGCCAAAGCTGCCTAGACATAGATACAACTAATTTTTTTCCACACCTAGAAACTATTGAATTAACAAGCTCATGCATTAAACAGGAGCTGGGGGCCTAAGTATGTTGTTGAGGCTGGGTACAGAAAATAGATGACCATATAGACCTCACATACAAAAATGCAGACCTCAGAACCGCTGAAACAATATAAATGCTACGTGAGGGCATCTCACTAGGTATTTTCTAGTAACTGTCCTAAACCCTAAATAGACATCTGTAGGTATAAAGGCAGAGATGCAAAGCAGAACTCTGCTATCCTCTTCTGTGGGTCATCACAGATTTTGAGTTTTGTAAGGCATTCACCACCACTTCGCATGAGTTTCTCCTCAACAAGCTGGGTAGCTAGATAAGTCGATGGGAGTTGAATAAACTGCTTCCTCGAGTGCAGTCATCAATGATTGGGCAGATTTATCCAGGCTAGTATTCACCAGTATCTGCACTAGTAGCTGGGAGAGTGGCGCTACGCATGCAGATGACACCAAGGGGAGAGGTGGAGGACTGCAAGGCTACAAGATAGCCCTCACGGGCTACAGATGAGATTTGTGTTCAATGATGAGAAAAAAAAAATGAAAAACTCAGAAAAATTAGAAGAATTCAGCATTGGGAAAGGTTTCTGGGGAGGCACTGAAATTAGTCAATTCATCATAAGCTTTCTCAGGTCTTCTTTGGATCTTTAGAAAAGAAAAAAGGGCTCAGGTCTATTGTTTTCCTTTCGCAGGGCCTTTTTTGTTCATTTTTGCAAGGAGTGGAGGACACAGATCTATCTTCCTTGTCAAATGCCCTCACTGCCCTGACTGATACACTGTCGGTTTTAGCAGTCTTGCTGCCTTGCTGGATTTACAGTAAGTTTCTGGAAAATGAAGTCATTCTTTCCCCAAATGAGGTAAACGAACTGTTCTTAAAGCATCTGAGCTGATGCCTGGAGCTTCGCATGCGTGTTTTTCATTTCACTGCCTGTTTGCTTAGCTGAACTTGATTAAACTCTGCGCTGCAGTCAGGTCAGGCAGTCAAATGCCTTTCAGGCAGCGGAAGTTAATCTCGGTAACATCCATATTTCTGAGCACGTTATTTCCCTTGGGAAACGCAGAGGCACTGAGAGAGTCTGATAATTCTGCAAATAATTTGCCATCTTTGCTGCCCGATGCAAATGTCATCATGTGATAAAATAAAACATCTTTAATAAATCTCTCCGAAACTTTGCTTCACCTGGCAACATATTGGAAAGCAATAATGATGGATTTCAATATCTTACTATTTGGAAGAATGATTGAATGGGCTCTTTGAATCATGCTGAGAATGAAACTTCACCACAATCAGGTATTTTTCACCCTCATGGAGTATCAGCCGTTATGCAGAACTGTAGCTATCCCTGCAGCCAGAGGTGATCTTCTCCCTTCAACTTCTGACGACTGAAGTAGCCCATAGATAAAACTGGTCAAATCCAACACAGTTTGGAGAAAGGATAAACATGTCTCTGGAGCAACGAGTGAATTTGCCCGAATATCCTTCTCTGCTGTGCCCATTTTCTAACTTGGTTTGCCTCCACTGAAGGTCTCCCAGATGATGGGATCCAGCTTTGCCTCCCACAGGAGGACATGCCCCATGGGTGACAGTGGCTTGTCACTCCCATGCGTGTCAAGCCCCCATAGCTGAGTGCCGGGGCAGCTCCAGGTGTACACGGTCTGTCTCATGCTGAGATTTAAGGTGGCCGCCATGTATGGCTGCATCCCCTCTGCTCCTACCCGGGATGGAGAGGGGAAACCAAGGAAGACTGCTCTCCCAATGGGGATATTGTACAGTACTGCAGGCTGTTTTTGGCAACACCTCCTCTCCCGTATGAAAGTGGGATGAGGCTGCTGAGCACCGACGGCATAGAAGTCTTCGTTCCGCTCGCTGCGCCTGCGAATTGCGCTTCCCCTGCAGATATCTTCCCCTGGGCACACTGACAGCAACGCTGTGAATGTGTGGTTGAAGTTTGGATCTCGCCTCCTGCCAGGGCAGGAGAGGAACCGAGCTCTCAGGGCTCACCACCGTTCCTCCCACCCACGAATCTCTGAAAATTCCCATCTGAATGCAGCTCTGTAACTCCTCTCCCCCACGACAGGCATCTGCATCTGCAGGTGCCCAGCAGATACAGGGGTGTGACTTGCCCTGTTGGCGGGGGCATGAACCATCTGCCTCTGCAGCTCACCTGGGTGCAAACACTCCGTATTTCCCCAAACCACGCTGTTCTCCTCCAGCGTCATGATGACTTTTCGTTCTTTTCAGTTATAAATTCTTCAGGCTAAAGGAGGATAACCATGATGACAAGCTTCATACGTAGTAGCCATTTTAATTCTCTTTAAGCCCTGTCACACTGGGCAGAAAAGCATCTTTTTCCTCCCGGTATTTCTTAATCAACTGTTAGAGTCAAACTATCTGGTTTTGTTTGTATGATTGTATCTGATCCGTGTACACCCTTACTGACTGGTCTGAAGAAAGTATAATTAGTAAAAATCCATTTATGTAATATTTTAGCAGATCTTGACTCTGTCTTGACCCTGCTGGCACCGCTGCACTCTAGTTGCATTGGCCCAGAAAGCACGTACAAAGGGATCTAAGAGCTTTTGCACCCACAGACTGATTTTTGCTGTTCTGCAGATCACAAGTCCTCCAAAATTCTCACTGTCTGTTTGCAAATGTGTCGGTAATGCCTTGTCTCTGGTACGTCCCCCAGATCCCTTTGGGCCACTTTTTTTGGCACTGCTGCTGCAGGAGACGGTGATGGAGCAAACGGCAAGTCTCCCTGACACCCATGGTGCTGCAGGATGAGCTGCCTGCGATTTGCTTTATCCAGCTTTAACATGGAGCCTCCTGTGAAAGGCTTGCTGATAACAGAGTTAAGCAGTCACACCAGGCTTCAGGAGGAATCATGCTTGTCTACAAGCTAAAAAAGTCTAAAGCGCATCCAAGATAGCCTGGTGAGCGGTGGAGCTGAGGAAAACTGTCTTCCTCTGGCTGTGTAGATCGTGGTGGGCAGCCTTTTATTTTTTTTATTTTTTTAATAGCGCAGCAATGGGCTTATCCCATGTTAGACCTTGGAGGACTGACCCCGCAGAGAGATGGTAAGAACGCTCAAACAGAAGCGCTGAAATCAGCTCTTCTAACACTAGAGAAGACACTGGAGAACCCACTCCTCGGCTGAGATTTTCTTCCTTCTCTGTGAGCCCTCCAGTACGTGGTAAAGACGTAAGTATATAAGCAGCAGCCAAAACAGTTCTTCATTTTGGACTTTGTCACGTTCCCTATAAATTTTCATAAATTGTATGGGAAAAGACTATCTCTGGGGGCACTAACTTGCTGTCAGCATTCGTTGAAATCCATCATTGAAGCCGGAGGGTGCTGGGGAAGGACTGACAGACAAATACAGGCAGGGGCCTGACATTAGCGTCCTTTCCACAAGAGATCCTGCCAAGGAACAGCATTGACCCAAAAATATGAAGTACTCTTGCCTAATATCTTCTCTGCTATTTTAACATTTTTTTTCCCCAATGAATTCACAGACACTTTGCTCGGCTGATGCTAAACTTTGTCACACAGACCAGGCTGATAACACACGTACTAAGATAACTCAGTGGCTTAGTCACAGCCCCTGCTTTCTGTGATTTCAGCTTGAAAGGTAGCAGGCACTTTGCATCTTTGCAGCTGTGATCATTAAAGGTGTCAGGTGAGGTGCAGAGCAGCTAATCAGGGGCTGAACAGCCTCTGCCAGGTGCCGCGTGCCCCCAGCTGCTGAGCGGAGACCCTATTCGAGGCACAGGTTGTTCCCATCTTGTGGGCTGAGCACTCCTCTGACCACTCACGGTGCAAATTTTTAGTGAGCATTGCTGAAATTCAGCTTAAAAAAGCATATTTTTATGATCAGCAAACTCGGTAATTTCGCAGAGCGGTCAAAAGTGGTGGCCACATAAGTCAGCTTCTTCCAGTGCAAAGACAGGACAGCAGTAGCTAGTAAGGAGGCCTCAAGAGTTCCTAGTTTTCCGGAGACTTAAGCTTTATCTTCTTTAAATGAAACAGAAGCCTGAATAGCTGAAAAAGAGATTGCAAACATCAAAACATTGCACAGACATTGCAAACATTGCAGTACGTCTAGAGTAAATTACCTCGAGCAGCAGTTTGTGCTAATGTGTCCGTCTGTCTCCTATGCCCTGGACCAGAGCGTCTGCTGACAGCTTGCCTGTCTCTGCACAGCACTACGGGAAAAATAGGAGAAACGGATTTGGCAGAAAAGAAGAGATTTTGATGCACTGCATTAAGTTGTTTATGTAACAGCGTGTTGACATGTTCATGCATTTGTAACAAAATGCTTTTTTCCCATCCTCTTTCTTCAGCCTGAACTAAGGGTGCTCAACCCAGCAAAAGATCCCCGCTTGTCTGAATACTTTGCTAGGAGACCTGGATTGCGCCTGAACAACAGCTATCTTCCGGCTCTATGAATTACTTCAATTTTGTGCTGAAGAACAGTAGCAATAACACATAAATATTTTTATTACCTTTTAAGCTAAGGAATTCCAAAATGTTTACTACTATTTTTGTTAATCCCTGTGTTAATGTTATTTACATTAGCAAAATACAATATAAGATGACGTTTACTGTATGCATTACAGGAAAGTGGCCACTTTGGGGTGAAACACTCATTTATTTAACAGTAGGCGGTAACATGCTGCGACTCTGGAAGACGCCCAGTAAAATAGCACAAGGCCTGAACCGTAGGAAGACTTCATCAAGCAGAATATTAACTGGAAGCTGTTGAAGAAAGTCATTAATGCCACACTATTGCATTGCAAGATCTTAACTAATCACAAGTACTGAATGCATGTTACGTCTCATCTGGACCCCAGAACTACTCTTTTTCTGTTGGTATGTGTAGGTGCTAAATACTTACCATCAGAACGCATGCTTTCAAAGCAGTGTACAGCATTAATTGTCTGATAGAGAGAGAAATAAGCAGAAGATCATTTTAATGTCAGAGTCTCTAAATCAGTAAGTTTCTTTTCCTTTGCATTTAGCAGTCTATGAATATACTTTCCACTCTGGCTATCAAACTCAATTTTTTCAGATATACGATCGGGTATTTCTTAAACACAAATATGCGCTTAATAGAATTCTCCATTAATATTAATGTGTCCATAAATATACATATTTATTTAGAATAGATGCTTCAGAAGCCATTAAAATAGCTTGGCACTGCTCCCTTGTCCAAGCCAATATTATTTCTATAACTCTTACTGAGGGACTTTCTAATTTGTGTTTATTGTTTTCCGCTGCACAATTTTGTACCATGCGTATAGCTAATTAAAATGGCAGGAGGATTTTAGGCTTTGCTTGCTGTTAAAGACAGGCATATGTACAGGTACCCAGTGATCCATCCAAAATTCATGTTGACCACGACTGGCCCACTTGGGTTGTCAGCCTTGACTGCCTCTTTCTAAGCTCAGTCATGATCTTCGCACTAGACAACTGAACAGGGCTCATCTCGGACTGTGAAGTTTCATCACTTTTGAGGGCCAAATGAGATCTCTACCAAGTGGCAAATGGCTCGGGCCAAAGTTGAGGCCAAGACCGCGTTGACTGCATGAAAAGCAGCCCCAACGTGGAAAGGCTCTGAGAAGTGACAGGTGAGAACTCGTGTTGTCTCTTTGGCCAGCGTCCTCAAACAGCGAGAATAACAGTAATGAACTTAGCTATGCGTTGTGTTCATATTCTTGGCTCATACAGGGAAAAACAGAGGTAGAGAAAAGTGTTGAGTCTGCGCTTTTTTCTCCTGCAGTTACGAAGCTCTTACAATAATACTTGCATGAAATTCATCTCTCCCAATTTTAGGCATCTCTACCCCAGAGCCTGCAGGTAAGCCCCGAGCCTGGGCTCTGTTTATAGTCAGTGGGGAGAAAAAGGCCCCAATTTACCAGTTTTCTCAAATGACCGGCACACTTGCATGTTGGTAGCTACATTTAGCCAGGTGAACCTATCACTGGAGTCCATGGCAGGTACAAATCCCTACAAAAATCAGGCCGCTCATTTAAATGCTGAAGGAACCTATTAATATGCTCATGCTTTTTCTAATTTTTGGCCTTACTGTTGGATCATACAGCAAACCTTGCAGATATGGCAACAGGTCTTCAGGCTGTGTCTTAGCGATGAAGTTGTCTTAAGGTTCTTTCTTGCATATGGTTCTTTTGCTTGTATTTGACGCTAAGACTAAAGCTTGCAGCTCTTGTGGTGAGAAGCTGCTAGTAGTAACCAAGTAAAGTTCACTGCGAAGTAGACGTGGCCAACATTGGCCTCTTGTGAGATAGTCTGTATGACTGAATTGAATAGTGGAGCTTTCCAAGAAGGAAAAGCAGGAGAGCTGGGGCAGGTTTTATCTGTGCGTCAAGGATATCAGCTGTGTTTAGGACCAGGTGACTGTTGACATCACTACTTCCTCCTTTGGGATTTTTGTCACTGTAGTTTGAGCTGCTGGATTTTACCTCCCAGTTAAGGTGTAGCAAACAGGGCCTTCACCCCCAGCACTTCCCCGAGCTGGAACCACCCCAGAGCTGCTGGTGGCAACAGGAGAAGCCACGGAAGAGGCTCGGGCTGCTGCAGCAGGAGCAACTTCACATCCCTCTTCAAAAAGAGGCTTCAGAAACCTCCCAGCTTTTCTTTCAGATCCCTCTTCTGTGACGCTGAGGTTTTTAACAGCTACATTATCTTTGTGAATATGGGTGGGGAAGACTGAGTGCTTTCTGGTCTCCTGTCTTTGCTGTACTTCTGTATTTCCCCACAAAAAAGCTTATTTCCAAAGCTCTCAGATGCAGGTCTTTGGTGCTCCTGCTTACAGAAATTTGGACCAGTCTGGGGTGAGCTTGTCTGAGGTAAATGTTAGGCTTTGTTTCCCCTGAAAGCTGAGCTCATGTCCTTAAAGAGATCTTTTAAAAAAAAAAATCAGGCTGATATTAAACCTGGAGAAGAGTCTCCTGTTTTGCATAACTACAGGGGCAAACCAGACATCTCGCTGACCCGTAACTTTATAATTTTAAAAAGGCATTCGTCCCAATACAGCCGGCTTGTGTTGCAGGGCAGCGCGTGCCCATGATATGGGCTCTGATATTGGGATTTAATTGCTTTTCTTATATCCATGTATTATTCACGCTATGCTACTGTTGCAACCGGTGGCAAACTCCTTTTGACTCCGGACGTGCTGTTATGGTAATGTGTTTATTAGAGCGATGCAAGGTCAGGCTGACCTCCCTTACTCGACTGCAGATGACCCTGCTGAAGCCAATAGTTTTTGTGCTGTAAAACCAAATGTAAGCGAGATCCAAATCAGGACTTTAAAGACTTACTTTACTTTATTACTGTATCTTGATAGATGGTTATTAAGTACATTAAGTATTAATGCTCCTGTTTTATTTATAATAGAGATATGTCTTACACGTTTCTTAGGTGTTTCTTCAGATGAAGGGCTTGAAGGGAAAACTGAGCAAGGTGCACTTATCAAAGATAACCGTGGCTGAGCAGACATTAGTCTTCAAACTCTCACTGGGGTCAATTAAGACCTTCGCAACCCATGGTCCAGAAGTTGCTTATATAAAAATATGACCTTGCGAAAAACTGTGTGTGTGAGACTACTCTGATTTTGCCCCAAAGGCAGTGAAATTACAGATTGTACTGGACTGTGGGATGTGTGAGAGAGTATCCCCCTTCCCACATAGGTCGACGCAAAGCTGCCCTAGCTGATGGCCATTGACCCTTCAACTTTTAAATGTCCATTCCCATTTTTCTCTTCCCAATCTACTGAGCCGAGATACCCTATGTGGTTTGTTTTACTGGACTGTCTTCTCCTCTGGCCTGGCTTTTTTGTTTTGTTGGAATTTACTTAAAAACTGAGCATCAGTGCTAGGAAAAAGGGTAACACCATGCTATTCTTTGTAGATGGAGTCTGGGCCTTGCTATGCACAGATTTTTCTGCTGGCTTTTTCCCTGTACTCTTTTCCATTGCTACCAGGACTGCTTTTGCTGTGGTAGTTAGGATCAGTCCCCGGAACAGCGTTACATAGTTTAAATGTGCTCCAGCTTCACCTTGCCATCTGCAGCTGTCTCAGGCCATAGGCTGGCTTCATTGCTCCTTCTCTTTAGCACGACTGGACCCATTGCATGCAATGAGGTCTCTGATGAGCCGAGGTCTAGGAGCTGCTTCAGAGCAATTACGAATGTGCTCCTGGGTAAAAATTGCGAGGCGGTCTCCATTTATAACGTGCTGAACTGTACAATGGAGATGCTTTTGCGTCCTTCGCACCTGCCTGCCTACTCAGCCGAATTTGCATCTACAGCGTGAACATCTGCAGTGTAAGCAAATTAAGTGAGTAACTGCAACATCAAACTTCAGCTGCTTGAAATCTAACTCAAAATATAGCAGTGGCCAGCTCTCCGTTGGCAGCGGTAGGAGGCGGTAGGGCTGGCCTGGGCAATGACAAACCCAGGCAAGACGGTAGCAGAGAGGGCCAACGTGCAGACGTTTTTACGAGGCCCTGAGAGCTGTTGCCAAAGCATCAGATCTGACTAGTAGACAGCGGAGCAGTTTGCTACCACTTTAAAGACAGTCTATCCTCTAACAGATGCATTTCAATCGCAAAACTAAGCTGCAATCTGCATTCACCCTACTAAGCTCTTGCCAAACTGCTGGTCAGATGTTCAGGGAGTCTCCAGAGCTCAGAGACGGTGGACTTTAGGAGTCCAGAAAACCTCACTCCTTCGTTGCAAGTGCTCACAGGTCCAAAGTGTTTGCTGATTCACAAGATCTGTGTTGTGGCCATCACTTATAATTTGCTCTCTCCATGTATAAGGCAGATAGTATCTCTGCTTACCCACCCATAGGCAGCTTTCCTTGCTGTAAGTGCATCTTTCCTGCCTTTGACTTTCCAAGGACTTTTCTTCAGCTTTCTGTGCTACCTAGTGAGCCCTAAATCACATAACGGCAATCACTGCTGCCATCATTTGAGGCATCTGATCGTGGCTTAAACTAACTGATGCTCATATTGGATGGAGGCTAATCTAAAAAGTCCAGCTGCGGCCGATATGAGTCTGGGGTGCCAGTAACCCTCTTGCAGCACTTCTGCGTCCATCGGTGCAGTGCAGGGTGCAAGGATGCCCTGCACCCTTGTGATATATGTGTGTGTGTATCACACACACACATAGATATACATATATGTATATGTAAAGTCATAATGTGCAAACAGCATGCACATTCATCGGATAGAAATCTTGGGTAAGAAGTCAGATTAGAAATCTTGACTCTTAGCTCAGGTTCAATAGGTCCTTACAAGGTGACCAAAGAGAGATGCCCTATTACTTGCCCCAGCAGTAACAGTGGTTCTCATTGCTGTGGCTACCTGCTGGAGACCGTCATGGAGATGACCTAATCAGAAGGTCACCGTGCCTGTTCCCTTACTAGCTCTGCTGTAACCTCCTTCATAAACATGTTCAGCTCCACCCTGAAGCCGGCTGGGTATCGTGTCTCATTTCTAAAAGATTGCTCAAAAAATTCATTGTTTTTGTCTCCAGCCTTCCAATTTCCAGTGTGGGGAGCTGATGCTCAAATTTGCCTTCTGTCTTAAATCTCTCTTCTCTCCTTGCTCTACTTAGCAAAAATAATCATATCTCCAGGCAGCGATTACTTGGTTCCGCTCATAAGATGGGCTCTCCCTTCCTCTGATCACCCACTAAGCGTTTTTCAGTGTCTGTCTCAGTGTGAATTAATCATATTACTTTTCGGCAGGTGATCAGAACAGTACATAGTATTTCTTACTATTGTCATTGTCAGTAGTGGAATTAATACTTGCCTGTCTCGTCTGGAAATACCTTGTCTAATATGTCTTGGAGCACGTTTTCAGCCAAAGGAACGAAGAGACTTTTTTCTTCATATTGAAGATTCCCATAGTTTTCTTAATTAGACCCATGTCTTTTATTTTCCCCCTGGTTTCCATAAGCTCTAGCTTATTTATTCCCCTTTCAGCAGAACCCCTGGCTGTCTCCTTTTCCTTACCTCACAATGCTTGAATCAGTCCACACCTTCTACAGCTAAATGAAGGGATTTTCCACACAGCAACCTATCCTGTAACATGTTGGTGTGCAAAATATGAGAGCCAGAACATTTTCTTTTTTTTAAAATAGCCAATTATCAGAGTGAGCATTCAGGCTAGTTGGGCGCAGAGGGTGTTTAGGAAATCCATGTTGCAATTTGTCTTATTCTTTATTAACCTCCGTAGCCCAGCTGTGCTTGGCTTTTGGAATATCTCTCCCATCCTCCCCTTTGCTTGGGATTCATGTCTGAAATAATACACTTTGGACTTTTCCACTGAAATTTTAATTTCAGTGGAAACTTTTCCTTTTTAAAAAGAAAGTGCATCTCGCAAGCTGTGAGCTGAGGAAGAACTGCAGGCGGTGTCCTCAGACCAGAGCTTCTGGATCAGATTTTCCTAGGACTTCTCCGAGGGCCCAACGTTGTTCCTATTGCAAAGCAATGATGAACTGCCCTTCGGTCCGCTGCAGGTGAAGCTGGCCATCGTGAGCAGTTCTTTCCAATCATCCATGTATCCCCTTGCCAAAGCAGAAAATGTTCGGGAAGGAGGGAGGAAATCTGTAGTTCAGAGAGGTGCCAAGAGCCGCTGTGCCAGGCAAGAGGAATTTCAGCTGGAGGTGGGGATGATGGCTCAGTGCTCAGGTAGGAAATATGGACCAAATCCAGCGAATCTGGACACTGAAAAGGAAAATAGTACCTTATGGTCCATTTAACTTCAATACCCAAGGTATTCTTGGTTACATACAATAGAATCCGTCAAACAAATCTGATCTGTGCCTTCAGAAGATGCTTTTACCATTCTTTGTACTGATGATAAGTTACACAAAATATTTTTTCTTTTCTTCCCTTGTACAATTGTGAGTAAATCTTGTCATGGCAGATCACTCAAAGTGCAATTAGTCCTTTTTTTTTCTTTTTTTTTTTTTTCCTGTTATCATCTTCCCTCCACGTCTCAGACGCTGATAGGTCCTTGCTGGCTTCATATTTCTTTAAAGCCCTCATTAAGTCTGAAATGGGTCTCAGCTGACTGGCTCTGGCACTTAAACGCCCAAGTGCTGGCTGGTGTACCCTGGCTTCCCTCCTGGCTGCCCATGGTGACACATCTGAGACCTCAAGAAGAAAGTTTTCTCTCCAAACAGGGTTGATTAAGCAATCTGCGATCAGCAGCTGAAGAAGGGAAGAGGCTGGGCAGCGCCAGAGTGAGATAAGTTGCAATGTGGGGGAAAAAGGAGCTTCAGTCTGCTCGTGGGTGTGCTAGTAGGATAAAGATTTTCATCTTTTGTCTTTTATGCTCCAAGCTGTGGGTGCATATGACCCTCTTTTCCCTCCCTCCAGAAACTTTGCAAGCAAGACCCAACAGCATCAGTTTGAAGTTTATCCAGAAGTTGTAATACGATTTTTCTTTTTTGTCCCCAGAATTGCAGAGCCAAAAACCAAATCTCATCTAAAGCTCCTTTTATCTCCCTAAAGAAAAAGTAGTTATAATATGCAGATAAAATGTCCTGACCCTGAGAAGAGATGCTGCAAATGGTTGTTCTTTATCTTGAGCCTGAAGCCAATGTTTTATAGCCAGGTAGAAAATCTAAACTAGCACCATGCTGGCTGAGGGATTCATTGTCTCACCCTTTCATCCTCCGCTGGAGAAAGCAGAGAACAAAAATGAGTGCTGTTCTGTAACACAGGTGGAGGATATCTGTAAGAACACACAGAAATTGGTACAAAGGTGGGCAAAGTGCCCTGTTCATTCCCCTACTACAGCTTCACCCACAGAGGAAATGAGTTTACCGACGTTAATAAGTGGGAACTAAACAGCTAGGTCATGTTTTGCTGGCTTATGTTTATAACAAATTTATATAAGTCCATATGGGTGTTGGGCGCGTTGGCCGCTACTGCGGTATGAAGAAAGAGGTTTATTGTTTAATAATTTAAATGAAATAATGCAGAGCACCACAGCTTTGAAGATGTGGCCCTAGCAAAGAGGGCAGAACTGTGCTGAAAAATCCTGCAGTAAATCTGAAAAGGGGTGAGAAGCCTTTTGTGCTTTTATTGCTCTAGGTCTCTTTATTTATTTGCAGATGAAGTGATGTGTTAGTAAATCTTACAAGACTCTGACAAATGACCAAGATTTATGCTTTTACAAGCCCTTTCTTAACTGTATATTTGAATTATTCTGCTTTGTAGCTTCTCATGAAAAGATATACGCTATTTAAATAGTAGCATGATTTCTCCCTTATGTGTTGGAGCCAAGCTGTTGAATTGTGGGACAATGCTTTATTTGCTGTCTAAACAGCTCTAATATCACTGGTGAAATACCTAATTTGGGTTTAGACCTTGGGGTCTGATGTGCTAGCGGGCTCCAGAAGCACGGACTTCCCCAGGAATAGCCCTGCCCAGCCCGGCTCTTGGGTTAGCTGGGAGGGAGAAACCCAGCAGAGCCATGCTGCAAGACAGAGAGAGAGATGATGCCTTGATTCAGCCGATCAACACCGTCGCTGTCCTGATAGAGCAGGAGGGCTTCGCCTGGAGAGCTCCAGCCCCTGCAGCTCTGCCTGCAGGCTTGAAATTGAGCACAGCTCAAGTGTGGGCTGGAAACGATGCCGGGGGCTGAAGCAGGATGTTGTGTGTTTCTAATCGTTTACCACCCCTACTGGGTGGGATACCACGATCTGGGGTAGCCTTTTTCCCCTAGAAAATGCTGGGAATTAGATTGCTTGCTGTCTGCTTTTCAGTTTGGTTAGTCGGCAGAGCCAGTCTTGGCATGGATTATGTCTTACTTGGGGCTCCCAGAATGGTAATGTGGTCATGGCATTCCCCTCTTCATCTCCTCTCATAGAGGTGTCCTCTAAATTTTCCGTAGCAAATCATTTTAGCTTCTTGATGTTGTTCTTCTGTCTTGTTCTTTTCTGCTCATCCTTCGTGTAGCCCTTTGCAAAGGCAGCACCAGCAGGACTGAGTTACTCCTGTTTTCTGTCCTTTACGCTTGTGTGTGTGCTTCACTTGCTGTTGATCCTTGTACACTGAAGTATGCTAGAAGCTGTCTTTGGTCCTGTCATGCTGTCCCTTTCTTCCAGCTGCTAAAAATATGAGTAACCGTGTCACTCTGCTCTTGTCTTTGAAGTTGAGCTCCATGGTAGCTCATGAGCTACACTGCTTATTTATGATCTCTTAGGTGGACTGTGGGTTGGGCTTTAGACAGCATTTCCAAGAATCCAACTTTTCAGAGCTAATAGTGTGGAAAAATCACTAGCTGCTTGCTTCTTGGCAACTGTGTGCCTCACTCCATACCATGGAAGAGTAGGGATTTCTCCCCAACTAGTTCTGTGTGCAAAGTAGGCCAGGACTGGAAGAAAACCTGGCCAGGAGAGTCAAAGTTCTGGGATAAGTTCTCATTTAGGGACTTTTGGCTCTTGACCTACACTTCATGGGCTGAAAACTCTCTCTCTCTGCCTAATACATGCAGTGACACAGAACAACTTCACAGATGCATAAGCAGGTTAAAAATGGGCTAAGTGTCCTGGTGACCAGGGTGTTATCCCTGACTGGTAATGCTTCTCTGGTTCTGAGCCATATGTTTAATGTTCCTGTCCATCACCTGGAAGGAAACATGAAACAGTGATTTACAGAAGAATGTGCAGTAGAAGAATAGAATTGGAGAACAGAGAGTAAAAGAGGGCAAAACACTAGGAAGGATGATGGGGTGATCTATCTCCACGTTATGAGCCGTGATAAGTGACTGCTGTTCATTTTAATTTGAACAAACGTCTGTCTGTATAGCAGCAGGGAGTGCAGGGCACGCTTGGAGAACGAAGCACTCTCGTGGGAAGAAGCAACTGATGGGAAATTGGAGGGCTATTGTAGGTTATCTGCTGACGGTGAGCTCCTATGGAAGCATTGGTGGAAAGTGTGGCTGCCTAACGAGGGGGACCCAGTGTGGGAACACCTCTGTGTGGCTCTAGCGTGATGCCCGTGAATAGTCTCAATGTCAGACATATGAAAATCATAGAGAGTTCAAAGGAGAATGATTAAAAGCTTGAAAAATATGCTTGAAAGCTAAGAAATCAAGAGCCTGAGTTTGACTCATTATGGTTACTGTGTGCCAGTACCCTCATGGGGAACCAGACTCAGTAATGCCTCACTCTAGCAGGCATCCAGCAAGTTATAAAGTTATAGCTGGAAGTCAAAGTTAGGCAAATTCCTGAAAGAAATGAATGGGAGACTTTGACCAGTGGAAGTGGTGTTAACCACTATTGTGACTGTGATGACTTCTCCAACGTGGGAAGTTGGAGAGCAGATGCTTTATGTCTGGATGGCCCTTTAGATATATAACGAGAGGGGATGCTTTGATAACGGAGGGAAGGGAAATCAACAGAGCTCAGAAATAAATTGGAGATGGTCTGCTTTTCTGGTTCACTAATATTACCAGGCAGAACTGAGCACTGACGCCCTGTTTGCTGTAAAAGAATGGGGACCTCTTGCGTGGCTGGGGATGGGGGCACCTGTGGACCAATAGCATGGGGGATACTGGGGAGGAACTTCAAGTAAATGTGGTAGGTCCTGGGGAAGCTTATTTGCATGATTACAGCCACTTGCAGCTATATGCAGATAAGTACGGCACGTGGCATCTCCTTCAGGAAATAACGAGATCAATGATGACAGCATGAAAGTAAATCCATGGCCCAGATGGATAAGGGGTATTCATATTTCTTGGGTTAGGTCTGGATCCCTGCAGCGTGAAGAGCTTTTCTGTTTTTATGTCAGCTTAACAGAAAGTTTTGTATTTATTTTGTGTTATCTGGGCAAATTCAGCTGCAACTATTTTACTTTTATCCTTTCCCAGGGAGATGTGTATATCCTTGCCCTCTTGTTTCTTGGCAGCTTGTAACAATGCCTCTAATCCTCCTTGGCTGAAGTTTTCTAAACAAAATAATTCTCTTAGCAAAAATTTTTGGTGATTCCCTCTCCCCACCCCCCCAAATTCTTGCATCAATGATAAGATAATCTGAGTGAAGAAACGTAGGCCAAAGTTGACATTCTTTCAGTCCTTGTTTATGCTAGTTTGCTGCAAAGCCTTAATCCTCCTTCAAGATAAGGGTCCTTTGGAGGAGGAGGGGGGGGGAAATTGTGTGAGGGCAGCAACGCTATAGGACGACTCTGAAATTCAGTGTGAATAAGAGCCCCAGAAGAGAGGAACAAACCTGCTGGATGACAGCTCTCCAGAAGAGCCTCCAGCCACCGTTGCTCTGCCTGCCAAAGGCAGAAGGACTAGCCAAGGAAATGTCTCATAAATCTTGGTGGCTCTGGGCTGCTTTTCAAGGCCCTAAAGACCAGGAGCAGCTTGTCTTCTTCCAGAGAGATCTTCCTCTGGCTCCTACAGGGAGTCACCAACCTTTTCTTCCGCAGGTGTGGAAGTGGAGTTTATGGAAACAATGCCAGGAGGTGGCACTTGAAGTGGAGTATCACAGTGTGGGTAGGTTTTGTAGGCTGATAGCATTTCTAGTCTGTGGAAGCCCTGCAGAAGGCTTCCTTCAGGTCCTTCCTAACCATGGTTCTTTGCACATTCAGCTCTTACCTAGGGAATATCCCCAAATGGTAAGCTTTCTGGGGATGATTAGTGTTTGAAAGGGTGACAAGGTGAAGAGAAAGCAGGCATTTATACAGGATCCCAAAAATGCAGCTTTACTTTATTTAAAAAAAAAAGGAGGAGAAAAACCCCAGCAGTTCTGCCGCTGTTTTCAACTTCTTTCTGTGGTTAGAGCAGAGTTAATGGACAAGATTTTCAGTTGCAGTCTGATCAATGGCTAATGCGTTATGCTAACACTCAAATCTTCGAGAAAAGACGTCAAATGCTCAGTGTGCCTCATTTCCAAGGTGCTATGGAAAGAAATGGTTATTTTAACAGCACAGGCTGCACTGGAAGAGGATCCTAGCTCTGTCCCAGGCTTTTGGCTAGACATTTGGCCCTGCCTTTCAGAGTCCCTGGTCTGGGCAGCGTCATTATTAATGTTGTCATATCTCTGGGACTTAAAGAGGAGAGTAGCTGTGTAATTCTTGGTCCACTACTGAGTGCCAGCAGATGTGTAAAGTATTTGTAGGATTTCTGACCTTTGTAGAAGTCAGGGACTGCTGAAGCAGGCCTGAGGCAAGGCTGAGTGCTGCCAAGACAGACAACGGCTGAGAAATTAGTAGTGCTGGAGCCAGGGAAGACCGGCCCTAAATCCTCCTACAGAGTATTTATTTTGTGACATACCATGGTAACATCACCTGCTCACAAAATGATTATTTTTGGAAGTGCTGGAAGGGACCATGTGCATCAGCACATCTAGTCCCAGCTGTGGCACAAGGCAGCACTTGATTCTTGAAGGTCCCACGCCCCTGTGTAATCCATATGTGGGACTGTGCCTACCCCTGCTTTGGGGAGGCTGTTGGAGAACCTCCCTGCTGTGATGGCTGAAGGAGGGGGGGTGGCATGTGTTTTTTCTGGTGACTGAGGGCTACTAGAAAGGGGCAGGTAGCAGAGGTCAGAGCTGGGTTCGTTCCTGGCTTGGCTGCTGGGCCCTGCTCAGGATCTTGGCCGTGCTGCTGCCCTCGTCCTAGCAGCCCAGCATCATCTAAACAGGGTCTTTGGGGAAAGGATCGTCCCTTTTGATACGGTTATTGCAACTTTTTCCCTCCCGCCATCAGCTGGGTAAGAGCGTGCAGAGGCTTCTCTGGTGCCGATTATGTTGCCTACATCTGTCTTAAAGTAAATCATCGTTTACAGCACAGGTAGGACTGTGGCTGTTATACAGTGATAAAATCCAAGTTGATCTGGGCCTTAATCATTGAACAGGGTCTTAGTTATCGCTGCTGTTCTGGTCTCTAACACCTGAGGCTGATATGGGGATCCTGGCTTTTTTCTCGCAGAGGCGTAACTCAGTTAAAGCTGGAGGAGGTGTAGCAGGGTCTGTCCATTGAACAGTCATTTTATCGATCTGAACTCTGCAAACGTTTATTCCTGCTCGCTAATGTCAACAATGGCGTTGGCTTCGCTGGCAGCAGTAAATTCTCATCGGGATCATATAGTTTGTAACAAATATTAAATGTATTCAGATTTCGCAGTCTGTGTGTGTAGGTTTAACTAAAAAATTAAAAACAATGTTACTTAGTTGTATAACTTTAAATAAACAGAGCGGTAGAAACATCTGCTAGTTTTGATTTTAATTCACTACATAATGGCTTACATCGTAATAAATGATGTTGTGTGATCTGGATGTAATTTTGAATTTGTCAGGAAGCTTGCAGCCAAATCACTGAAGTTAATGGTAGTTCTGCAATCAGCTTCACTGTATGTCAAATCAGAGGATCCATCATTGAATTTTAAAAGGCTGAATTACTGTGTTTGCATTAAATCTTAATGCTATTTTGGATAGTGGTAACATTTTCCCCTGGAGGTATACACTGAATAGGGTTTCTGTTCCTGAACATGAAAACCAGACAAGGTTTCAGTGAGATTGCTTGAATTCCAATTTTAAAGGGGTTAAATGTATCCAAAAGTAATTTAAAATCTGTCCTAAATGAAAGAGTGTATTTTCTGTGTTGGATATATTGTTCTAGTGCGGTCCCTTATGTGAATCAGGAGAATTTACTCACACACTGTCATGTTACTCGTTCTAAAACTAAATCCCAGCGCCAAGATCCACAGGTAAAACCAACAGTTACTAAACCTGACAATTAAAAAAAAAAAAAAAAGTACTTGCATTGCTGCTCTTTAAAAAAAATGAAAATGTGTTTGCGTGTCTCCAGGGCTGGCAAATGAAAGGGAATTAGCTTGTTGGATTTGCTTGTTTCTGGGCAGTCTCACTTCCACTGACTGCTAGAGCAAGGGCTACCAGGGCTCCTTGGGATGGGGTGAGAAAGAATAGGTATGTAATACCATTCTTATGCTTAAATTGTTGTTTTTCCAAAGCTTCACTTTAGGTTAAATGAAATCTCTTTAAAGAGTCTATGTCCTAGAATGAGTATGCTCACGGCCTCCTTCTGTTCCTAAGCTTGTTATCTAAAATAATAATAATAATAAATCTCATCTCATAAAGTTCTTCTGGTGCTGAGATGGGTGTCCCGTTAAATTGAAACAAGCTTCCCAGATGCGGCCAGGTGCCTCCCTCCCGCTGAACCTGGTGCCCTGGAGTGACTTGCCCAAGGTGCAAACCCTAAACCCTTGTGCGGGGAAAATACCAGTGACTGTGCTGGCTCGGGGTGAGATCGGGCTCCTCTGCTCTCATCTCTACCCCTGCTTTGCTAAATCGGATGGGGCAAGGATGGTCATATGCCAGAAAACCCCAGAGAGGCACAGCAAAATGGCTAAGGCCATCTGTCTCCACCATAATTGTGTTTTATTCTTTCCTTTCGTTATTTATTTTAATGATGATGATGGCAATGGGGTATTTCGTAAAACAGTTGCCCTGCCTGATCTTTGGTTGTTTCTCTCTTGGCCAGGGTAACTAACCAGCCTCCCTGGGCGTTTAATGCTGCAAAATAGTCTGGGGATTTTAAATAATTTTTGTAGCTAGTATTTAAATCAGCCTTTCATGGGCTGCAATGTCTTCTAGTGGAATCTTATTTGCGTTTTATTTGCTCATGATTTCCCATGGCAAATAGCTAGCTGATGGATTTTCCTTTTCGTGTTCTTCCTAAAATTATGAACTTGCTCTAGGTGGCACTTGGCCCAGGGAAACCTTTACATCGGCAAGACGGCTCGGGTCCCGAGGCACTGCTGGTCCCGTATCCCTCGGGTAGTGCATGACAGCAATAGATATAATGGACTCATCTGGATAATTTAGTGCCTGCCTAGTGTCTCTGGTTTCTCTAGCGGTGCTTCGTTCATGCTTGACGTCCTCACCTCTCATATAATAAATGAAAGAGGTTTCACCCCGTTGGCCATGCTGGCTTTAGGCCCACTATCTCTCCTGCCATTGTGTCCTTCAGCAATTCAATTACCTACTTTCCTGGCTCGCTACCTAACGAATGCCATTAATTAACATGCTTTGCTAAGAGAGGAGATGTTCTTATTCTTAATCCGTGAGAGAACAGCTGTCGTCGGTGTGCCCGGGGAGCGGGCGGTTGCTCTGCTCGGCGCTCCCAGCGGGATCTGCGGCTGCCGCGCTCCCCTGGGCCGTGTCGCTGGGGGACGCGGGAGGAGCCGAGAGATGCTGGGTGAAGCACAAATGGCAAGCATGAGCCTATTTCCCCTCTTTACCCCGTCTTTCTGCAGGTGTCCAGGCATCCGTGACCAACCCCTGCACTAGCAAGGGCTGTAGGCAGTTGACGTTTCTGGCCTCTTGACATTTTCTGATAGCCTTGGGCGTGACATGGAAACCCTATTTCTGTGCATTTTAGCCTAAAGCAGCTGCATGGTGCATTCACTGAGTGCTCTTCTACCAGCCTTTAAATGAGAAGGTAAGTTTGGGTGAAATGATCTGAGGATCATTTGCCCCGGTGCTCTCCAAACATGCCTTCCCAGGGTAGGAGCGCGTTGGGCTGAGCTTTTAATTTCCTCCCCCTGCAGCAGCCCAGGGTGCAGAGGGGTTGTAAACCCAAGCGTTGATGGTTCTGCTCGTACTATAAATCTCACTGTGCTCGATGCCTTGCAAAGCTGCCTGCTTTGGGCTCGCTGCGGCGCTCAAAGCCAGCTGCTTCTCTCCTGGTGCCCCGATCATCCGTGCTTCTGCTTCAATCTCTTCTCTGTGATGTTCTTCAAGGGAGGGCAAAAAGCATCCTCTGAAATCCTTAAGGCTAATGTGAGCCCTGATCTTCTTAAAAACACTGGGTTTTATAGCCTTCTGGCAGAATGCGTATGTTGGAACGGTCTAGGATGTGAGGAGGCATGTTGCTCCTTCCTGGGGGAAACTTAAAGAAAGTCCTGCCCAAGGAATTCCCCTTTTCAAAAAGGAGTAGATGAATTCCTGTCTTGGGGCTGAATCACTTGTTCTTTTGGAATCAGCAGGGCTCGAATGGCGAGTCTTGAAGGGAAAAGTCCCTCTAATGAGAAACCACATGCCATACTAT
The DNA here is from genome assembly GCF_040807025.1 of Struthio camelus. Lineage (NCBI taxonomy): Eukaryota > Metazoa > Chordata > Aves > Struthioniformes > Struthionidae > Struthio > Struthio camelus. The sequence continues at coordinate 65,277,838 of NC_090981.1, read as the reverse complement.
TAACTGTAGCTCACGCCTTCATTAGGGCTGCCTGCACGGATGGAATAAACGGAATTAACTTCTTTTAAGTTGCTTAAAGCAGCTGGCAATCCGATCCCTTATGTATTAAAGTGCCTTTATGTCCACTTGAAATTTCTGGTCTCTGCAGAGCTAATTTTCTGTTCCTCTCTGAAAAGGCAGTCAGAAGCAAGGGAAAATGTAGTTAGTGCCTTCACGTTTTCTCGTGTTGCAAAACTCTCTTGAAGACGACAGCTTGGATTATATTCTTCCCAAATCCGTGGTGCATGGCTCCTTTAGTAATTGAGTATGACGCTTTCTGTAAGCTTTGAGACGCCTATGTTCATGCAAAAAGCAGCAGACAGAGATTTTGAGCATCTTGTATTTGCTGAGTATGCGTGGGCTCAGCATGACTTTCTAAGGACACATGATAAGCCATAATCACGGTTCGATCTATTTTTAATTGTTGCTAATTAATTCTTAGCCTGGCTTAAACCTTGTGAATTAAATTGATTATTTTAAAAAAAAAAAAAAAGCATGTCTTTCACCAGCATTACACATTTGTTCTTGCAAGGAAGCTGTTTTATACCAGCAGCATGAAGATACTCTTTCTGCCTCAGCTTGTGATTTTTATTCACAGACGTTCAGCTATTTTAAGCTTTAATGCGTTAGTGCATGCATAACTACTAATGAACCTTGCCAGCTGTAGATATCTGGAGTAGATCCTGGAGTTTGGTAGGTGCCTTTAAAATCAGAGGAAAGTGCAGTCCCATGGAAAAGCAGCATAGTAGAGGAGAGCACTGCAGTTTTCCATCTGTTCTTGAAAGCCTTGGTATAAATATCTCGGTTTGGCTTTTTCAGATGTTTGACTCCTGACGGTGTTTGCGCAGAAGGAGGGCGTGATCCCTATCAGTGCAAGGGTCAGAGCTCTCACCCTTTATTGCTGCTCTTACGGCTCTTGCTTATGACCGTGGCTAAAGCAGGTTCTCTGGTCTGGAGATGGAGATGCTATAAAAGGAGATGGGGCTCCAGGTTTGCAAGTGCATCCCCACGATGGAGCTTCCAGTGGGCCTTGGCACCAGGGATGGTGGCACCTCTCCAGGCAGCACCTCTAGCAGCCCCTACCACGTTGTGCTATGAAAATATTTCCCTTGGCTAAGCCTCGTTTTTACCAGCAGAGGCCGTTATGCCCATATGCTTGGAGGCAGCGTGCTCCCACCGAAGCCTGCAGCCCCGTTAAACCTTTTGGAGATGGACTAGGCTCTCTGCCCCGATATCTCAAACTGCCTCTCGGTGAGCTGGTGGCCTGATGGGATTGCAATGCAGATGCACAAGCAGATATTTATATATTTTTATTATCAGGAGGGGGAAAAAAAGTGAGTACTGGAAGAAAAAGCAAAGCTCTTTGTTGGCACCGTGAGGCCTGATTGTAAGGACCGGTGCTGCAACACGGGCTGGTGGTTCCCACAGCACCTCCTCTCCCAGTCTTGCACGTTGCTCATGCACATGGGAGGGAAACAAAGTGACTCCGCTGAAGGAAATCATTAGTATGTGCTGCTGGGATGCTAAGTACGCTTACTGTCTGAAGTAGACGTCCTGTATGCGTACGGCACCCTGGGCTGAGCATCTTCAAGCAACTGTCCAAGAGTGGGGGAAAGTTGTTGCCTTACTATATATTAAAAAAGAGAAAAAGTCCTGCAGCGCTTTGCTCTAATCTCATTTCTGCTGCAGGGCAGATGCTGGATATTTTGCTGAATAGGGCCTGAAAGGGGAGAGCCCCACGGTGCGGCATGCAGGGAGCGATGCCCTACTTGCAGGGAGGGGGATGGATGAGGGTAGAGGCTTTCTGCGGGGTGGCTGGGCCGAGGGAGGAGATTTATCCCATTTCCTGACTTCTCTAACCTTAAGTGCAGAGCAGCCTATATTTATAAAAGGCCTTTTCTGAAACGAGAGGCTTCACTGCCTTGGGAAGGAGAGCAGAGTAAGTGTTACTTTGGGTTACATCAGTCCTGTCGCGTGGTGCCTGGGTACAGGGCAGCTGGATTTTACAGCTATAAGTACCGCGTAGAGAAGAATGAAATAAAAGGGATATTCTGCTCTTGCCTTAAGTAATGTGGTTATTGTGGGACAGGTGCTGTACAAGTTTTAGCAGCGCAGGCAAAAGGTTGCAGGTGAGTTAGGACAAGTTTTGTTCTCCTGTGTTGCTGCAAGTCTCTTATAATTCAGCAAGTCAGCTGGGGCTCACCGCGCTCCGGCTGATTCTGGCTCTAGTCCTTCATTTTCCGCCCCCCCCCCCCTCCTTTTTTAGGGACTCTCTTGCTGCACGCACAGTAAGAACATAGGCTGCAAACCCATATAAATACTGTTGACAGTTTTAACTAATGGTTCTCACCAAAGGCTTGGTTGCTTTCCCAGTAGTTCTTTATGCACCAATAAGCCCCATTGTTCTGCGCCCAGCTGTTATTTGCCAGAAGAACAAAAGCGAGCTGGAACGTTCTCGGGGCGTTTCTTTCATTAAACGGCAGAAAAAAAAAACCCCAAAAACCCAACACAATAACAATCACAAAACGCCACAAAACTTGAACAAGACATGGTGAATTCCCTCCTCCTCTGTGGTGTTTGGTAGTTTTAGCGCCCCAGATGTTTCTCCCCAAAACGTGACTCCAGGACCTGGTGCATCGTTGCAAGCACCGGTGGGGACTCTGCCTGTGGTGCTCACTGGAGCTGCAGAAAAGCTGTTTTGGGCGGAAAGGGACCAATTTTTGAGTTGGGTTCCTTGCCTTGAGCAACCATAACGTTCCCTTTTGGCCTTGGACGTCTGCGGCTGACTGCGTTTTGCTGCGCAAAGCTGGATTTGGAGCTGTTTGGAGCAGCAGTGTTCAGGGATTTGATTTTGATGAAACCAAATAGCAGAAACCATAGCAGAAAGAAATGAGCTGTGACTTCCACAGATATCCTGTGTGTTTGGGTGTTTTTTTTTTTTTTTTAAGATTCTTGTTCTTTTTTTTTTTTTGTTGGCTTTTCTACCACTGTGACTTAAATCCAGCTCCCAGTTTTAAGCTGAGAAGCTTGCGCCTGTGACTTCTGCTGTGGGCTGATGGTTATCCTGGAGAGGGGAAGGGAAAGTAACTGCTATTAATACAGCACACCGGCTGCTTATGCAAAGTGTTTGTCTGTCTAGAAAAGTGTTGGGTCATCAAATACCTCTGCCACGTCCCCAGATGGGCACCTCGAAGCGGCTGGTGCAGATTTGCCCCTCTGGCAACTGCTTCCTTGAGGGCTTCCTGTCTTGGAAGTGACCTGCAGAGGGGAAAAGCTGCTCTGTGCCTTCTCGCTGTCTTACAGCAAATAGAGAACCTGAAAGTCTGCGGTGCAGGTCCTGCAGCAGTGACGTCCCCAGCGTTCGGCAAGTGAAAGCAGTGTCCTTAGGAAGGACAGTGATTTATTTATTTTTTTAAAATTCATTTTAAATTGCTGGAGACTGATACTTGCTGAATACCTGGTAAGGCAGGGCACCTGCCAGATAGGAACGGAAATGTAAAATGCTGCTATTTCACCCAATGGGGTGTTAAGGATTAAAATTGCCCTTAGGTACCGCTGCAGAGTTGGTGAGACTGGGTACTCTGAGATGTGTGTGTTTTCTATTCTACTACTAAGCCTGTAGCATAACCCCGCAGTCCTTTGTGCAGCATTATTCTGGGCAGCATATCCTCAAGCGCCGCGCACTTCATTCATCATTTGAGGAGCTGGTGGGCTGTGTTATGCCCTTAACTCTAGCGGTTGGTAGCAGGAGACTGAACACTGTCATCCTTCAGCTCTGCTGTAAATTCAGGTCTCAGTTCTTCCATTAGTGTGATTTAGTGCCAGGGCAGCTGCCCTGCTTGGTTTACATATACTTGGGCTACACTGGAGAAATTCAATATAGTTTTCCATATCACAATTTTTTTAAATTAAATTACATTTTCTATGACAAAAACCCATCAGAGCGCCTTTAAATAAGAAGGGGGATGATTTTTCTTCTTTTTCTCTTCCCGTTTGCAGCTAGACTTTAAATCATCCACTCCTGACTGCAGCAGAGATTGACCTAGTCTCACGGTATTTGTGCTCCTCTTCCCTGCCAGGCGAGAAAGCTGCCGGCACTTCTGCAGTGGTGGCATCCTCTGTGGTGGGACTGGGTGGCAACCCATGGCAAGTGCCCGGGGCTGCACATCCATGGCATCACGCAGCTTGGAGCACAGCTGTGCTGATGGTCTGGATGGGGAAGAGGGCCAAGAGGGGCCATTATCAGGGAAGCTCGAGTAAAATCAGTGTAGAGTTTTTCTTTGGCATTTATTGAGTAGAGACTTTGATTTAGTTGGAAGTATGACATAGTTTCTAGGGGACAGAGGAGCTGGATCCTGGAATGCGTTGCTGGCGCTGTGAAGGTGTCCATATGGAGATCCTGGAGATGGTTGTTTTTTCTGGTCATTGGCTGGGCTGGTCAAAAAAAAAATCCATGTAAAGTTGAGACCTTTGTTATCAGTAAGGTGATCCTGACACCATGAATAATGGAGAGGAAATGCAGACCAGTACGATATGGTTGCTTGGTGGGTCTCCTTTTTCACCTACCCATCTGTCTTATAATCACATGACCAAATAACACTAATTTTTCATGAGGCTTCTGAAGCTGCTACAGGCTGCGAGGAGGAGAATTGCCTTTGTTTTCCCCACCTTGTGAGCTGGTGTATGAAGGGCAAGAAGTGACTTGACCATGTGCCCTCTTCTGACTGATCTTCCAGAAAGCTACAACCTTGATTGGCATATCCTGATACTGTAGACCCAGATTGTTAACTGACCCTGAGCAGGGACCGAGGCAGTACCGAAAAAAGAAGAAAGTTCTCAGCATACAGTGATGAATAAATAATAGTACCAAAAAAAAAAAAAAAAAAGACAGAGAGAACCTAAAGACAAGGAGAGACAGAAGGAGACAAAGAAGAAGGTGCTTCAGTCAAAGAGGTGGAAGGAAGGCAGGACCAGTCAGAAGAAGGAGGTGAGCTGACAGCACCTGAGGGTTGGGAAGAAAAGGGGAATCTAGGACATGCTTAGACTGCGCCAGGGAGGAGGAAGAGCAGTGAGAAATTAGAGCAACCTAACCCCAGGCAGGAGGAAAAGGACAAAAGGACTCTACTGACAAGTGAAGGAGCCAAGGGCAGGTGGCAGAAGTCAAGTTGAGGCAACACTAGTGTGCATTGTTAAAAGCATAGGGGAGAAAAAACAATAATGACATGAAAGAAAAGGCTAAAAAGAACAATACAGAAGAGGAGGAGGAGGAAGAGGAGGTAGTAGAGGAGGTAGAGGAGGAAAAAGAGGAAGATGAAAGCCTAGAGAAAAAGACTGGAAATAAATCAAAGTCTGAGGACTCTGACGATGATGAGGAAGTGAAGAGGAAGAAGAAGAAGAAAAAAGCCAAGCGAAGAGAGTATAGCAGTGAGGATGAGGATGACTACGGGCACAGAAAGAAAAAGAAGAAGAAAAAAGGCAAAAAGAGCAAAGAAAAGAAGAAGAAAGGTGACAAATCCAAGAAAGGAAAGAAAGATGACAATTTTGTGGAGATGTATGAACAGGAGCTTCGGGACTATCATTCAGACTCCTCCAATGTGACAGAAGATGAGTACAACAAAAAAAAAGGTCAGCTCCATCATTTCTTAGCTCTTCTTTTGAGCAGACAGTTACGGTGCTGGGCTGTTGTGAGCTCTGTGAACACCTGTCTCAGGACCATGCCTGAAGGTGCAGGCACTTGTCTTTCCTATGCAGAGAGTATTTTTAATTAAACAATTTTTAATGTGTCACTGCGCTGGCGGATTGTGCCTGCACGAGCTCTTCAGTTTGTGAAGTCACTTTGCCACATGCATGGTGCTGCTGTAATTACATTCTCCTAATTAATATTTGTGTTGTAGTGCGGTTCAGAAGCTGCAGTCAGTAGTTAGACTCCCCTTATGTAAGCGGGAAACACAGCGAAGACGCGCGTTCTTACTCAAGCATGTGCAGCAGGAGCGTGCTGGCGACTGCTGCAGTCAGATGAGCAGGCAGTGGGCTGCTTAGGACTGATGTAGAAGCAGGAGGTGCAGCGCACAATCTCTCTGGCTGTTGTAAGTAACCAAATAAGCTGGGGAAATACAGCTAGTCCTCTCTAAACCTTAATACTGTGCTATTATAAATAGTCTATTTGGAGTATTTTAGAATATTCACCCAGTGACTTCAGTTTTTGGATGATCCACTCATCTGAAGAGCATGGTCTGGAGAAGGACTGTAGCCATCAAACCGGTAATATCTAGCGTCTCTTGGATTTTAAAAAAAAGACCCTGCTGGGTGGCAGCTCGTAATCCCCCTTGCGCTGTTCTGAGTTTGGTGCTGCCCAGCTCAACAAACCTACGGTGCCGTAGCCAAGAGGCGAGAACACCATGAAGTAAGTAGTAACAACGCACGGCGTAGCTCCGTTGTTTGAACCAGCAGCTCTCGGGAGGTGGGAGGGTGCTCCCAGGTACAGAAAGGTTATCTCTGTATCAAAGAGGTGGGCAAGAAAGAGGTAATGGCCCTCCAAGGGGTGACTCTGTCCATTACCTGTGCAACTGGATCTTGGTGAGACTGAGGCAAGTCACTAAACTTCTCTGCGCTGTGGTTTCCCCATCTGTTAACTAGGGTAATAACACTTGCGTCTTGTACATGGCAACGCTGAGAAGTGAGTGCGCCAAACGAGTCTTGCAAAGTATCTCAGCCCTGCAGCGTGGTTATGGGTTAACTGTAATTCATGACTTCTGTAACAGCGTATGGACGTACTAGGAAAAGAAAAATGTTTCAACTATTCTGATTCAGGAGAAATGAGGCTCTCCTTAATAGGCTGTGTTTAGGCCGTGCACATAATCTGACCTCCTCTGTGATGGCTCTTTGAAGGGATGGAAGTCATCTCCCCTCATACTGCTTTTTTTTTTTTTTTTTTAATGGTAGAAGAGTAATAACTGTTGAACTTTTCAAAGGGGGATGTCCAACAAACACTTGTAATAACTTCTCTATGGTCTTCTGCTTAGTTTGTCAACAATTTCTGCAGTGAAGGTAATAACCTGCGGTTGAAACACACTGGGAAATGAATATGCAGGGACTTGACTCTCATAGCCTCTATCAGAAATTAAAAAACTTGGATCAAAACCTGCCGCACTTACTGTGAGAAGGGAAATGGGGAAGAGGAGAAGGGTGCTGTGTAACAGATATGCAACCAATAAGTAACTCTGGCTTTCCACCATGGAAAGATTACTCTTCTGCTACTGGGTCACTTGGCACCAAAAATGCAAAAACTCAGGAGCAAGTCTACCTACCCCTTCCCTTTGCTCAAGTTGCAGCTATTCCACATGCCTGCATTGCTGCTCCTTTGTATTTTCATTCCAAGCAGCAGATTCCTATTTTGTGTGATCTGAACCTGGAGACCATTGCTGCTTTTCATCCCCAGGACTATTGACTGAAGGGACTAGTGTGAGTCAGAAACCTGAGAAATGAGTAACCTCTGCAAAAAAAAAAAAAGAAAAAGAAAAAGAAAAAAAAACTACCAGAAGTTTTAGAGATGTCAGCTACCTTTGGTACTGGTGAATATTCAGCAGAGAAGTCTCTCAGTCCACCATCCGTCATTCCTTTTGCTGTAAAAAGAAAAGAGGGATGTGGTAAATGTTTTATAAGCAGGCAGTTGATGGTGTCAATGTCATCCGGTGTCCACTCTATCTTATTGTATTGGCAAACTTGAGAAGGGATCCCCCCTGCCCCTTTGTCCCATTTGACTGATGACTGAAGAACAGGGTGAATCCAGTTCCTGGGGACAGGACAACAAAAGATATGAAGTGACTGGGTGATAGTATACCTGAGGAAATTATAGCAGAGGTAACAGGCATTTTTAACTAAATTGCAGCTATTGTTTATGCCGGTGATCTTAGTGTTAACTAGGTTAGTTATTTATTAATAGGTATTTGCAAAGTTACTTAATACCACGTGTCTTCAATTGATAATAACCCTGCAAACAGGGCATGCTGCATAGTTTAAGGTTAATTAGGGCATTCAGTAGATTTTGAGTTAAGATGGCATCCAGAAACTATTGATACGACAGCCTGGCTGCCTACCAATCAGATGTTGAAGACTCTATGTGTACCATCTACCCATGTTCAGCAGGGATGTCTGAGGGCCAGAAACCCAGCTCTTTGCAGGAATTCTTACTTTTTCTCCGTGTCTTTCTCCTGATATCTCCAGTCTCATCTGCAACAAGGAGGAGAGACTGGTAGGATTACTTATCTTCCCAGCTCAGATTTGGGGGTTAGAAGAATCTGAAGGAGAGGGCTAGGTATCACTGCCTGCTTCCTAGGTTGCAAAGCTGTGAATATCTCCAGGATGGCAGGAAGAAACAAAATGTTTCCTGCCCCAAACTTGCCTTTATGCCATGAACTGAGTCTTCTCTCTAGCTGGGCTGGTAGCTGGTGGCTGTGGCCCTGAGATGCCATGGGGTCATGACACGGTCTGAAATGTTCAACCCTGGACAGGCAGTTCTCTCTCCCATGCTGCATTGCATTAAGGAGCTGCTGGCTCAAGAGCTTTCAGGACTTCTCTTTTGGCTTAGCTGTAGGGTTTTCCTCACCCTCTTTCTTTTTACTTGCTTAGTCAGTGGCTCCAGGGACACCGTCCCTACCACTGTTTTATAGAGGGTGAAGGATAAGGCATTTCCATGCATACATTTTTCCTAAATGACTGGTTCTTGTGACAATAAAAGGCTAGAAAAGCTTAGGCGACTCATAATAAAGCCACTGTAGAGGTCCATGTGAAATGTATACTTCCATGCTAAGGAGAAAGCCCTGACTGGCTCCCAGGAAATATAGTACTTTGAGGCTGCAATGGTCTTTTGCAGGGACAAATTCTGAGTAATTTTTGTTATGCCTCACTGCCAGTTTATCCATATTGCATAATGTGGGAAGCTGGGCTTCAGTGATCTTGGCAGTGCCAGTCAATAATTATAAACTGAAATAAGGTTTTTTAAAAATGCATACTCTTGTTAACATTTGAGACATTAATATGTTGATATTTAGGGGAGGGAATGGCCCATGTTGATTTGCAAATGAATGTATGAGCCACTCATCCTTTCCTTCGATGTGCACCATCCATTTTATTGTGTTATATTTAGTGCCTAATACTCCTTTGGTAACTGCAGCAAAGGTTTAGGGCTTTAGAAATAAGCTCAGTGTGTCCTGAATGCTCTTTCTAGCATTCAGGACACATCGAGTTCACTTCTAAGTTCTCTTTTAATGCAATTTCTCAGCGGAATTGAGGGGGAGAGTGAGCAATGTGTGATTGCAAGCTCCCCCTGCGCTTTATGCAGAACTGGAGGCCCATATCACCCTTTCATGACAGACAAGCTTTAGTTGCAAAAATACCTCATCTGGGCCCTGTGCCCATGGATCCTCCCAAACTGAGGCTTTGATTAATATTTTGAACTGGAATGAAAAAGGAATCCTCCTTGGAAGACATATATATATATATTTTTTTCTCCTCCTCACCACTAAAATGAGCTTTGGTTTTAGGCATAAAATATTCAGTGATGAGTTTTGTACCAGTGGCAATTTTGTCTTGTGATCCGGTGGGACATGAAAAGCCTGCTACCGAGGGAAGGTGGTGTCGTACCTGCTTTGAAGCTGTATTGAACTGCACTCGTTTCTAACCATGGAAAATGATGAGATGCAAATGACCTTATTAAACATAATTTTGGAAAAGTTTAGATCACTCCTAGAGCGTGTTAGATCAGTCTATCTAGGAGCTATCAGCTTGCATGGCAAAATGAGCTACTATTAAACTAGCTCTGATATTGAAATGTGGATGGAGCCGCGAGAGGTTTTTGGTAGCGTTTTACATAGGCACCTAAAAATCTTTGGGCCTGGTTTTTAGATACCCGTGGAAGAATTAAACTGGACTGGAAGTGTCACGTTGAAATGGGGCCTTACTAATTAGAAATTAGTGGATAAAAATCCGTGGGTGGTGCTTTGCAAGCAACCACAGCGGCTCTTTGTTGCCCTCCACGACTGGCCATCGACTAGGGCTGCTGCTAGTACAAAACCATCGCAGTCGTGCAGATAAACGCAATCACGAAATGCTTCCGAGCAAGCCTGCACTGGGATTTTCCAGCCTGTGCGTTTGGGCTCTGGCAGCTGTCTCCTCTCTTCCCCGGTCGTGCGGGGTGGGAGCTGAGCTTGCTGGCCGGAGCTAGCCGCCAAGCACTTGTGCATGCTCTCACCTTTGCCTCTCCATCATCTCTGTGGGCGGGACCCAGCAGTCCTGGACACATGTAGGAGCCGTCCTTGTTGCACATATGTGATCCATCTGCTAGGGCTTAGCCCAGCTGGCAGCACCAAAAGCAGCAGCGAGGAACAGCTGTACGCGCGAGGCTGCCAAACACGTTGTGCAGCTGATGTGCTGTCTGAGGCCTGGAAAGCCTAAATGAATGAGGGCTAGATTTTTATTTATTTGATTTTTTTTTTTCTCCAAGCATTGCTGCCCTCCTCATACCTGAAATATATAAACGTGAATGGAGTTGCAAGTTCTGTTTCATGCCCTTAACTGTCTGCAGCTACTTTTTAGTGTTTGGTTTGTGGGCTTCATGAGAAAATATCTGAGAGTGCCTAAAGAGAAACGGAATAAGGCTTCACTGAGAAGCAGCTGTTAAATATAGATTTATATATTTTATTCTAGAAGCATTCCCCTGGATTTAATTATCTGTAGCATCCACCTTGTAGGGCAAGGAGCCTTCTCTGGGGAAGGTGACCTTTAAAGGATGCAGGGCTAGAACTAGATCAGGCTGGAATAATTCTAAGTGCAGAGTTTTTTGGTTTTTGTTCTTTCCTTTTAGGAAACTAATTCTGATTGATTACTGCATTTTTAGAAAATCCAAGCTTTGCTTGGGTTATTTTTTCATTCTCTGATTGGAGAGAAGAAAACTGAGCAACTGTTTTTGCTCAGAGGTACAGCAGTTCCTTCCATGGGTTCAAACTCCCAATTTCTGGATTGCGCTGTTTTTTTTAAGGATTGCGAGCTCTGTTCCCATATGTACTTTGCCAGATATATCTCCTCCTGGTTTTCCATGGACCTGTTTATCATCCTGTCCATGGGCACTTGGACTAGTGTCCAAATACTGTGGGGGTTAAAAAAAAAAAAAAAAGAGAATTGCTTCCAGCCAGATGGAAAGCCTGGAGTGGGGATTTTACTGAAATCCAATGGACAAAACAGAGAGGGAAAAGGCACAAACTGGTTTTGGGGTGTGTATGCGTGTGGGGGTGTGTGTGTTTTTTTTTTCTTTCTTTCTTCTCTAGTCTTCTCTAAATTCTGGCTCTGATCAATTCCCATCAGTGCTCGTGGGGCACGTCAGTGGTTCGTCCTTCCTCGTGGGTCCCTGGGCTGCCGTGGTCCAGAGATCTCCCTGAGGATGCATTGCCAATGTCACGAGCACCTGCAAGGTGATACCTACTTTAAAAACAGCCTGCTTTATAATAATTATAATAATAAATCACATGCATTACAGGACTCACTTGACAGATATTGGGGTGGTGGTTCATCATTTCTGGCATCCGCTGTGCTTACTAGATAATGGCAGTGTTTTGCTTGCTTCACCCCCAGTGTTCAAATCCAACATATTTTTCAGCATCAGTTTGGTGCAGTCACTTCGCTTTATACAAGTGTGGGATATCTCCGTCCCTCAGACCTCTCTGAGAGCTCTCAGTGTTAATCAGAAGATGTTTGTAAAGAAGGAAAAAGTAGGAGGTGGGAAGGTTGTGCTTCATAACTTTTTTTTTTTTTGAAGGATGCTTTTAAGGTGCTGTTTGAGTAGTGACTGTTTTTCTTAAATGGTTAAGTTAGGGTATTTGCCATTACGGTTTATTTATAATGAGGTCTAGCAACGTGCATTTAGACATACGTAACACATCCCACTTGTATTTATGGCAAGCTTCCGACAGGTATCGGTCCTTCCCCATGCGAGGCATCAATGTGGCCGGGAATCGGGTCTCCTGGGCAAAAAGTGCTCGTTCCTCAGCAGAGAGGTGCAAAGCGCATCATGTCACCCTCCACGGACCTATGGATAGCATACCTGTGGGTGGGATGGCTGTCACTGCGTGCGGGGCGACCCAGTCCACCCGTGCCCATGCCTCCGCCAGACGTTAACTCATTGCACTGACACTGATCGTCCTGGATTCCCTGCTTCAGGCTGAATGTTTTTAAAATGTGTCTCTGCTGGCGTGTTTTTGTCAGCAGAAACAACTCGGAACCAAACTGGGAGGAAGTATGTCTCTCTGCCCCTGTTGGAGAACATGAAGGATCTCCCACCTTGCAGTGTCTCCAAGCCTGGGCTGGCTGCAGACTGCAAGAAGTTATTTTGTTTTGTTTTGTTGAAATTGCTCTTCCTGCTCCTTGGGGCCTTCCAAATACTGGATAACAGAGCTGGCATGAAGAGAGCCTCTCTCCTTGGTCTCAGTTATCCTGCTGTCAGATCCTAGACAGCTAGGAGAAAGTGGAGCTGATGCGTGAATCGGGGCTGTTGCTTTGCTCCAAGACCAAGGATGCTGCTCCCGGTCATATTTTGCAAACGTCTTGCTCTGGCGCAGACTTTGTTTGCTCAGTGTCGCAGATAAAAATCAATATCATTATTTTATCCAGGCTGCATTACACATTTTCCTCTGGACAGTAACATCTCACGTTGTTGTCCAGAGCCATGATACAGAGACACCCCGTGTCCTGGCAGCCCCTCCACTGTCTCCAAAGGTAATGAAAGAAATGGAGCAGGCTTTTCCTGCAAACGCCTTTCTCCCCTGAGGCGTGGTGTTTTCCTCCAGTGCAATTTCAACGCGAATAACAAAGATGTCGATCGCTAAGCTAATTCTACTTTGTTGTTCCAGCAAAGAACTGAGATGTTTTCTTCTGGTGGTACTAAGGCAAAAGCACTTTTATCTAATAGCTGGAGAGCCAGATGAATCGAGTTTGGCTTCCTACAGTGCATTAGAATGAAACGCTGATTTTGCAATAGCTGATGAAGCATAACAAACTCCAGACTGCAACTATTCTGCCTGCAGGAGCAGGTGGGACCCAACTCAGCTTTAGATGTATATTTTAAGAGACAAATGGTGTTTCAGAATGCAAGATAATGCTATCTGTGTGTACCAGCAGTAAGTTCATAAGAAACCTCCCTAATTCATGTCTAGGAGGTATCTTAAAATCCAAGATACTCCTAATTCTGCAATTCTTCTTATAATCTATGAATAGGAAGAAATGGATAACAATGTAACTGGTCCAAAGATTCATGGAAAAAAAAATCTCTCCTTTGCTTTGAATAATTAATTTGGCATCCATGCCCAATTCAAAGGCTGCTTTGCTAGAGCATGTAAAGAATGAGCAAGCTCTTGTAGCATGTGCATCCCAAATCTGTTCACAGTTATGCCAATGTGAATCCAAAGTCATTGTGCTCAAGTCAATGGAGTTAGTCAGGATTTGCCCCAGAGTGAATGAGAGAAGAATTTGACTCATTTTGTATATGGCAGGAGATTATTGCTCAAATTCTGGCCCGATAAAAACAAACAAGTGCTGATTTCAAAGGCGCATCTTCACAGTGGGCAAATGATGATCCCTTTGATAAATATTTACTGTGGTTAGTGTTTTAAGTAGTGTGCGTGCACAGAACATCATCTAGGCAACCATAACCTTTGGTCAGCATAGACCCTTAAAAACTTCTAAGTGTCTTACGTAAATGTCAAGGTTCTCTTGAAGTACTCAAAGATAAACATATGCTGAAGAGTTTCAGGAGGAGCCAGAGTGATTGGTGCTTTGCATGAATCAACATTAAGTGAATAATTAGAATAATCAGTGAATTCCCAACTGGAAATACTGTGAAGTGCAAACAGTTATTACAGCTACCAAGGTAAACGCAGCCTGCTAAACGGATGCATCTCTGAGGGTAACTCCAACAGCCATAATCTCAAAGTAGTTTGTGGGTTTTTTGGATTTATACTCAATGATAAAGACAGCATTCTGCCATTTTCTTGCACTGTTCTGGTGCCACAGGGGTTAGTTCTTGCTCACTTTGCACAGGCAGTGTAGAAGTATGGGCTAAAGTTTGCAGATCTCTTGGAGGAAGACGTTGATGAGTTGATCGAATCAGTGGATCAAATAGGCTTGAAACAACCCTGTTTGAACCTTTCTATTTTTATTATTAGTCCTTCTGCTTTCATTGCTTTATCTCTTGGTAGACAAAAGCTAGGCACCATTATAAGTATCGGTTCTAGATACTCACCCATCTGAGTACATGACCCGAAGGGATAAACAGTCCCTGTTGTGATTGGTACTAAGCATGTTGCCAGAGTTGGAAAAACTTGACTATATTAGCCAAAGCACTTGTTTGCTTGGAAGAAGTTGCCTCCTCGCAGAGCTAAGGAAGTTTTGCATACTCTTGGCTAGAAGATTTCAGTCTCCTCTTGTCAGTCTGCACGTCAGTAATATTGGGAACAATTTTGAAGTGAACGTTTCTCTGCTCTAGCCATTGAAAGGCCAGGTTAATGCTGTCAACTCTTTCCGCAAGACAAGGAAGCGGATGGAACTTCTTCCCATGATGTTGCAATGTAACTTGATATTGATTTTATGCCGTCTATGTTTTACTCTTGAAATAACCGTGTTTGAATGCTTATTTTCAGCAAAGAAGCTACTGTCCACTTACTGTCTACCTTCTTCCTTTTATTTTATTTTTTTTGAGCTTGTATATGCCCATGACAAGCAAAAATGGGTTTGCAGTCTGTAGCAAATCAGGTCTGTTTCACCTGCTGAAACTTGCACTGCTTTCTGAAGTCTTAATGCCAAATAGCTGAACAACAGAGTCAGCTGGGGATTCAGTATCTACCAGATGAGGTAAATGAACAAAATTCCACTTGAATGAGATAGCATTTGGAACAGGAGATCTTTATCAGTGTCTATATTAAAAGCTGTTATATTGACTTCGCCTAGCCCCCTGGGAGAAAAGCAAGATTTGGAGACTAGCCTGGAAGTCAAGCACTCCCATGCGTAATGCTGTAGATGAGTGTAATTTGGTCAGGTTCTGGGCATCCTTTTACATGCTGATGTCCCATCAATTATTAAGGGGAGAGGGCGGGCAATTTTGTAGATACACTTGGGAACTTCCAAGGTAACTACAGAAGTCCTGCCGATGCGCTCTTTATTTGCATTTTGTGATTGTTCCCATTGAGGCAGAGCCTAAATAGTAGGATGCAGCCAAACCTGGCATGGTTTACCAAACCCTCCTTCTCTTGTGAAAAACTCTGCTATAATTTGTCTTTAGATGTTGGACCGAGCAACAAACCCAGGAGAAGTCCTGAACTATGAGCAGCAGTGTCAAAGGATGGGTAAATATCAACCTTTGCAAGTTTACTTTGCAGAGGAGTATTGCGGTCTTTGTTTGCCCTTCCTTTTGACAAATAGACTGGATGGTTTATTCTTCTTTATTCTTTTGCCTGGTAATAAGCATATGTTGCATGTGAAACTGATCCAGGTGTAGGATAAGAAAAGTGAATAGATAAACAGATGGCCAGACTTATTTACATAGTGCCCCTGCTCAAAACAAGTTGGGATATTCTGGAGAATTTAGGTGCATATTTTCCATCAAAAAGGGTTTTTTTTTTTTTTAAAGGCTGGCATTTTTGCACCATAGAGGCAAGTCTTAGGTGAACTTTAGTCTACTAATGCCACCAGGACAAGGGAAAACAGCCCATGACCCTAAGGATATTCATACCAGTGATGGAGGTGAATCCTTGGTAAGTAATTTAAACCTTTTTTGGGGACAGAGCAATTTGGAAAATGGGGACTTAAAATGTGGAGGAGCTTGGAAAACCTATGAGGACACCCAAGAAGAAAGTAAGGGGATCGATGGGAAGGGAATACCTAGCTTGCACAGTGAAACGGGTATTAAATTTGAGATATTCACAGAATCACGGAAAGGCTGAGGTTGGAAGGGACCTCTGGAGATCATCTAGTCCAACCCCCCTGCCCAAGCAGGGTCCTCTAGAGCACGTTGCACAGGATCATGTCCAGGTGGGTTTTGAATGTCTCCAGGGAAGGAGACTCCACAACCTCTCTGGGCAACCTGTGCCAGTGTTTAACTTCTGTCTTTTCTCCTTGTCTGAACTTAACTTCTGTCTTTTCCGGTTCTTAATCTTCCCCTTCACAGTTGGGGCACTGAAGTTCCAAAATTGATCTTTCTGGCCCCGATTCCACCCTTGGTTATAAGTGACTTCCACAAAAATCCAATTTCGAGCTTTTTGGCTAATTCAGCTTTATTGTCACAAATAGCAAGGTACAAGGTGTTTATGCTTGGGATTTGCTACAGTTGGACGTGTTCTCTCAAAGCCAGAATATCTATTCATTCAGAAGTAGGCTCCTGGAGTGGCTAAAAAATGTCATTAATCTATGGTTCTCGCCTCCTTAGATCACATGCGATGGTGCCTGGTATAGAAAATGCTGCCTTGACAGCACCGTGGCCTTTTCTACCTGCTGGGTGCTCGAGCTGCAGAGATGCTCCTGGCAAAGATCATAGCTGTCAGCTCGCAGCGTTTGATGAAAAATAAGAGAAATCCAGAGAAAGGAAACGGACCTGGGACCACTGAGCTGCCAGGCTCAGACCCAGATCACCCCTCATGTTTGAGGGAAATGATTTGTTTTCTCACAGCTGTGTGGCTCCCATCATGGGACCTGGAGAAGGGCTTTGGTTTTCAAGGGGGGAGTATTGGGGCTTGTTGACAGTGGTGTTTCAGGTATGTAATTTCTTTGCTATCCCATCTTTCCCCAAAAGCAGGAAGAGAGCTGGAGCCTCTGCGATGCTATAAATGAGTGCAGCAATATTGTCCAAAATTTAAGTCATAAATTTATGCAAGAATTTTGAAAAATTATTTAATTTTATTAATTTTTTTTGCTTTTATTGCAAAATTATGACTTAATGTATGAGGTAAGCTTGGTGTTTCCCAAGCAGAGTCGATGCAGCACCAAAAACCGTGAAGTAATCCATAGCGAATCACTAGGGGCCAAGTGGATTACAGGACGTTCGTCTGTTAATGGCTAATGCAACTATATTACCTGGCTCTTTGCCCTATGCCAAATATCTCCTGTTCGCATGTAGGAGTGCTAACAGGAGGATGGTGAAAAGAAAACATCATTCATATATATTACTCATGTACCTGCTGTGGATTTTATATATATATATATATATATTTTTTTTTTTTTTTTTACACTGCTGAAAAGAAATCTCCTTTTTACTTGAGCTCATAAGCAAAATATGCCAAGCCAAAGGTTTCTTAAAATTTAGCTGAGCGCAGATTATATCTTACTACCCGTACTATAATACTGTCCATTTTCTATCCTATTTGGCACATTCATAAATAGGTGAGGTTAGGAAAACATTGGAATATTTTTTCCTGTCTCAGTGCAATAGAGCCACTGGGAATGGGGAGTTGCTTCCAATCAACCTTACATGACTAGCCTGGGTTTAACTCTAGCACTCTGTCCCCATGCCTTGCAGCTAAAATAGTGGTTTAATTTCTTCTCTGTGATATTTTGAGGCATAAAGTGCTAGTGTGCCAAAACTCTGAGGCTCAAAGCGGATAGTAAACCAATTTTTTTTTGGGGGGGGGGAGGGACTCTTCTGAATACACGTGTAATGCAGTGAGGAAAAAGTGGACAATAATACAATATGTAATAATGCTGATGCTGCCGCGAAGGACATTTTTTACAGCGTTAGGTTGGAGAAATCACATACATAGCAGTCAGGTTGTGCAAGACAAAATATTGAAAGTTTAGCTTTTTCTCCAGCTTCTAGGTCTAAGCCTGAAACACAGTTATTCACTAATGACCATGTGATCTAAAGCCAAGAAGGGCCGTTGGGACGCCTGGTCTGGCTGTTGGCGGAGTTGCACAATTTCGCCCAGTTTCCTCTATTCTGAGGCAACCACAGCCTGTCCCTCAGAAAAGTAACCGGTTGCCAAGCCTTGAGTCTTATTCCAAAGTAACTCATTATCCTCCTTAAGAAATGTGTGTCTGATCATAACCTTCTTTTGCTTTAACTTCTGGCCATGGGATTTTGTCATGCTTTCCTCCAGTGCAGTAGAAAGGCTCTTTTTACCTGAATTTCTCCCAAGAAGATATTGATGTGCGGTAATGAAGTCACCACTCAATCTACTGCTTGGAAAGATAAATAGATTGAGCTTTAAGATTCTAATTTAAGCATTTGCCTACCATATTCTCATCATGATTTACTGTTCATTCTTTGGTAAAGTCTGTAGAACAAGTGAAATGCGAACTTCCTGGCTGTAGTGATTTCTAAGCTTTATACAAATATATTACCAGAGCAAACGGGAACAAGTATGTTGCGTTGCGTTGACGTGTGCGTAGATGAATAATGGCTCAGCAGCTGTAGCCTAACAGTTTACGTGAATTAATCTGTTAGATATTTTACATGCACATATGCATTACAGTAGGGGAGATGAGGTAATAGGTGTTCACAGAGAAGTAGTGGTTCATTTTTGGTAAAGCCTGTGCTAACTTAATCCCTTTCCATTGTTTGTTTTCAGCCGTTTTAGCTCAACAGTGATTTTTACCAGCTGTCCCAGTCTCCAGTGGTGATTACGTCTGCCCGGGAGATGGGCTTGTTTCGGTGGTGGGAACAGACCCAGCCCTGGGT
Source organism: Struthio camelus (assembly GCF_040807025.1). Lineage (NCBI taxonomy): Eukaryota > Metazoa > Chordata > Aves > Struthioniformes > Struthionidae > Struthio > Struthio camelus. The sequence goes on along the minus strand of NC_090981.1, from coordinate 65,259,090 downwards.
ACTTCAGCTCCAGTTGGGGAGCGATCTGGATCTATGAAGCGTAGGGAGGGGGATTTCTCCTCTTGTCCTGATCTTTCTTTTCTCCCCCTGCAGTTTACGAGGTGGTGACGGTGACAGGTGACGTCCGGGGAGCGGGAACTGATGCCAACGTCTTCGTTACTCTCTTTGGAGAGTTCGGGATTACTCCCAAGACTCATCTCACAAGCAAGTGAGTCTCTGGAGTGACGTCTGTATCCTTGAGGCTTGTTTTTCAGTAACTTTTAATTGTATTTTGATGAAACATAATATTGTGCTGATGGATGTGGAGGGAATACATCTAACAGGTATTTCAAAATAGGGGAAATGGGGATTTTTGCTGTTGCATGTTTTTTACCCCATGCCTTGCAAACCTGCGTTCCTCTCTGTAAACCGAAACGTGTTGTCAGATCCAGATTATATAAGGCTCATGCTTGTGGGGGGTGGAAGTTGACTTGCCTTTCTTAAAGCTTAAATTAGGAGCTCTTGATTTAGGAGCTGAAAATGTGCTCTTGGAGCAGGCAAGATGGGCCATATTCAGATGCATAAAATCCCACCAAAGCCTAAAATGCTAAGTCAGTTTGACAGGTGTCCTTGAAGCTCTCTGAAGAGTAATTCAGTACGTCTAAAGTAATGTTGTTAACAAGTAGCCACCTACGCGATTTGGGCTGTTGCCATCCTACCTGCTGCGTGTGGACAGCATTTTCATGCCCCATTCTGAGTTTCCCTGCAGCAATGCTAATGGCATCCTCTGGATGCAGCTTCTCAGTTATTACCACTGTGCTGAACTCAATGAAAGCAGTATTTCATAATTTAAGGACTAAAGATGAGGCTTCTGACTCCCTCAGTAGCTTCCTCCTTCCAAAACAGTGAACCTCAGAGTCAGCAGGTGCCCAGCTCCCGGGGAAATGATGTGACTTTTAATGAGGTGCCAAGCTGTGGAAGCAGAAACCTCCACTCAGGCACTAAAACTAGCAAATGTGGACCTATTCTTCTAAAAACTGGTCCTGAACCATCTGCTGAGGGCAGCTTTGGCTGAGGTGTGCAGGATGATGGTCTGCAGAAGTTGGGCAGTGGTGAAGTAGAAGAGCCGGTGGATAAGGAGAAGAGGCAGGCTGGTGGATCTCTGCCCATTTCAGCAGAGCGGCGACAGTTTGCCAGCGAAGCTCCAGCTCTGTGCAGACTCGTTGCCCCTTAGGCAGACAATTGTGCTAGCGGAGAGCAGAAACCCCTTCCCCACAGGGTCTAGGAGGAGCTGTGTGTCTCTGGGTTTTGGTGTTCTCACTGTTTTGGTTTTCTTGAAAATGTGCATCAGAAAATATTAACCCGCTGCTAATGCCGCACGGTAACATCACATTTTCTCCATTTCTACAGCACCGACAAGAGGTACCTGCAACTATTTTAAATTTTACCCTCAAAAGAGCTTCTCTTCCCAGTGAAGCAACTCAAACATGAGAGTCTGTAAAGAAAATGATATGGGAATGGTAAAGAAAATACATGAAATTTCAGCCCTGTTTGCCATATTTGAAATTCTGAAATCAGAGCTAGCAAAAGGAGTTTTGTTAACGCAGTATCCTTAGAAACAGCAGTGACAACTCGCTGATTATATATCATATATCTAACCAAAACACTTTATTCTCTGAACTTTGTCCAGATATCCCAAAGGACTTAAAATGTCGAGTGCTGTTTCCCTTGATTTAATAGAGAAGGAAAGCGAGGCAAGGAGGTAAAAGATGACGTGGCCCCATAGCGGGTCAACGGCAACATCTCTGCTGGGGAAAGAGCTGCTTTCGCAGCGCAGCTCTCAAACCTGCCTAGTAGCACTTGGCAAAGCCACCAAGGAGGTATCTGCTTCCAGGGAGTTTTCCTGTGGTCAGCGTTTCCATAAAGAGCCATTTAGCTGGGAAGGAGCTCGAGAGAGAGGAAAAAAAAGCACATGCCCCTTGGAGAGGAAGTCAGGAGATCCCAGTGGCAGAATTACTATTTCTTAGTCAGCTGTGACCTTAAATGAGTTAGCAGTTGTCTAAGCCAGCTTTGCTGGCGCTTCGGTTGATGCCTGCTTCTTCCTCCTGCACTGGCCTTTTGTTTGTTTGTTTATTTCCTTCTTTCTTCTTGTGAAAGTGGGAACATGTTTAGCTTGCAGCCGCAGCAGTCTGGGCCTGTTCAGACCTGGGTCAGCGTTTTGGGCTTGGTCCTCGTTGCTGCAGAGAGCAGACGGCTAAGGTGTCTGCACGCAAAGGCAAAGGGCGTACGAAGCCAACCTCCTGCAACTTAGGGCTCTTAAAAATTGGTCCCGTGGGAGGCGACTGCTAGAATTGCGACTACAGTTTTCCCCCGGGGGTTTCCCAAACGCGAGGGAAATTGCTGCGTCTCTGAGCGAAGTCTAGCACGTTACAGCGCTTGAGCAAACAGCAGCGAGGGGAAAGCTAGTCTGACGGCGGGAATTTCTGCACTCTGCTGCTTAATTGATAGCCTCATCTTCGAAACACGAAGCAAACAGTGAAACAGCCAGTTTGCCCCCGAATTTGCTATGCAGCTTTGTGAATATGGCAAAAGGATGGAATTTCATGCATCTTTCAACTTCACGTTTACGTGAGTTCACTTATGACATGACTGCAAATGCATGACACTTTATAGGTGTTTATATTTCCCGGTGTATGACAAAAAGATAAAATACCATGCACTGCCTAAAGACGGTACTACCACTTCAGCCTCTGGTTAGACTAGGTCTTTCATTGCTTTTGTGATTGTGTGCTGGTGGTGAAATACATGACATTTCAGATCCGTTTGTCATGTGCAGCAACGGGGAAGACATGGCAAGCTGATGAGATATCATGTGTTTTTAATATTTGCTGATAGTAAGGTAGCTGTGAAAAACAGACGCGAATCTTCACGCCGGCTTGTCACGGGGAACGTGAGTTCTGGAAGTGGCAGCACCCAAATTCTGTACCAAAAGAGGTATCTATTTAGGGCAGACTTAGCCAAGTAGCTCAGCCAGAGAATAAAAGTGCTCCCGAAAATCAAATTTCTTTTCCCGACCTCCATCGTGACACTGGTGGAGGCAGAGGATGGTCTTGCTCTATCGCCTGGTGGCACCTCGGCAGCCATTGGGACTGTTCCTGCAGGCACGAGCTGCTTCTCCCTGGTCCAACACAGACCCACCGGTGTTGATCCTCCCTAGCATATTTTTCCCACCCCTCCTTGCTCATGATTCCCTGCTCTCAGGCTGAGGCAGGGTAGGACAGGCTGTAAAACTTAGCCGGGAAAGCTGCTGCCTCCCCCCACCCCCCATTCAGGGTTTAATAGCAAAATTATTTATCTGTTGTTAGTGTAAACATCCACTTTTCAATGCCAGGCTCACGCCGTCCTGCTTGTGACAAGCATGATAAATATTCATGGGTTTTTTTTCCTTTTAAAAAAAAAGAGAGAGAGAGAGAGAGAAAAAGATTTAGCAGCTACGGCAATCCGAAAGAAAGATAAAATAATTGATGAGTGACAGCTAGCTGCTTATGCTGCCACTGAATTTGAGAAGCGTGCAATGGATTTTTTTTTTTTAATTTCATATCTGAATACTTTCAATTGGCAGCTCCCTCCACCTGGTTTTGAGTTGTGATACAGAGCTTTTCTCGTTCCTAATGCCAGCCAACCAAGATGAGTTGCAGGGTACCTATGCAGCGGTCTTCGGTGCAAGTTCATCTTTGTAGCTCTCCTACAGCGGGGTCAGGCCGGGTTGCAGAAGATCTGATTTTGTTGTTTAACAGCTCTAGAATAAATAAGCAAATATAGGGCCGCAAGCTTATTTCAGCTCAAAAGTTAGCATAGAAAGTGTTAGAAAGCTGGTATGGAAAAGGCTGCTCAGGCTGCTAAGGAAAATGAACCAGTTTTACATGAACTACAAATGCAACCAAAGCCTTCTCGCATCGTTGCTGGAGACTGAAGCACTACTTCTTCAGGAAAAAGTTGCAGTATACTTAACGACCCAGTAGACACAGGGCGTTTGCTATTTTAAAGCAGCTTATGTACCTACTTGTGGCCTGATAGCAGTGCAAGTCTGTAACGCTTACACGGCGCTCTTTAATCTCGGTCTTAAAAAAACCGCCTGAGCTCATTCTCATTAACATTTTCCAACACACTTCCCTGCAGGAATGGGATGGCAAATTTTCAGCAAAGAAAAACAGAGCCTCGAATTTGGCAAAGCAGATGCAAGTAACAATGCAATTTGATGTTGGGAAAGGCCGAGCAACCTTTGCAAGGTTATAGATGGCACTACCCGCTTTACGTATCGTTTCTCCCGAAAATAGCGGCCGAGGCGTAGGTAACAGAAAGGTATACACCGCGCTTAAGGTCACCATCGTGCAGTGTGGTTTCTATTTTCTTTATGCAAGTCGTGCCGCCAAAACGGGTCACGAAAAGTTGGCACTTAGCAACGCGTGCGCAGACGGAAGCCTCTGGAGCGTTTGCCCCTCCAAGGAGGAGGGGAGCGACGCGGCTGGTGGAGCTCTGCGTCGAGAGCGAGCGTGGTTTGACCGTATGACCAGCCGAACAGCAAAAAGCCAAAAGTCCATCCGCCCAAGCTAAGGCCATTGAGGTCACTGCGGTCATGCTAAAGGTTGGGGTTGTTATTTTTAAGCCTCTGCGGTGCTCAGTACCCAAGTTTTCCCTCTGTTCCTAAGAGCTCGCCTTTGGAAAGAGTTTTGTCAGCTCGTCAGAAATGAAGGCTCTCTTCTGCAAGCATTCAAAATTTCAGTTTCGAGAGAGACTTTTATTCAGGCGGTGCGATGAAATCTTGTTAATCCTTCCCCCTCATTTGGAAAAACAAATGTGCTTTACCGGTGCAGCCGTTCATTTCACGGCGTTTCAAACCGTGGCGTCGGCGGAAACGTTTCTCACCTTCGACCTCTCGCGTAGTAGGGAAACGCTGGCCGGCGTTGGCTGTGCGCTCGGCTCGGGCGGCCCACGGAAGAGACCCGCGCAGAGGGCCGAAGGTATCGTGCAGGAACGCCCACCAAACCTCGTGGCGCTTTTCAGCAACGCGGCTTATCCCGGCAGGGGACAGAGCGCCGGATCAGCCGGCCGACGGTTTGTGCAGGTAGGGCGGTCGTTCAAGAGGAGAAAGCGGAGAGCAACTTCAGATACCAAATGCAACCGAGAAATCTCAGATCTCAGCCTTCGGTGAAGTTTGCTTGGATTCCTTGGATGTTTCTTCCTTAGCTCTGTCGTTTATAGTCTGTCAGTGTTTTGCCCAACTGCTGTTAAAGTCAGTCAAATTCGTGCGATTTAAAAAAAAAAAAAAAAAAAAACCTGATTGAAACATAGTTCTGAAATTACCCTAGCCTGATACCCCAACCAAATGACAGGGCTCCAGGAGAAACTCTGCCAACCTTTAGGCTAAGCGTTTGCTTATGGCCGGCCACGTCCGAGCCCCGGGGCTGGTCCCAGGCGAGCTGGAACTTTAGCAATTTAGTGCTGAAATTTCCAAGTCAGGTTTTTCTCTGCTTTATTTGTCGCTGGAGCTGTGTGGTCCGGCGGGCTGCGCTCTTCGGTGGAACCAGTTCCTTGCGCTGAGCAGACTCTTGAGTTTCTTACCGCAGCCCTAGCCTGCACCAGCCTCTGACTTAGCCCAGCTGCAACTTCTCCTTCTCTCTCTCTCTCTCTATTTTTTTGTTTTCTTTAAAACATTTTTTTTTTCTCTCCTTGACGCTACACATCCAACTCAAGGGAGCGGAGACGTACAGATGAAGGTCGAATTCCTCCCACCTTCTGACAGCGACGCTTCCGGGGCGGCAGTCCCGTTTCCAAATCCTTCCCCACGCTCTTCCTCGACGCGTGGAGCATCAGCTCCGCCGGCTCTTCGGGGCAGCGGTCGCAGCCCCAACGTTTCCTCTCTGCCTCTCGGCGCACGGATGCAGTAAACCAGCAGCCCGCCGGGGCCGGCGCTCGGAAAGCGTTTGGCTAATTAGTCTCGCTTAATACTTTGGTGCCATCCCCGCAGCGGTCCGAGCTGGGCCGGATTTGGTTACGCGTTTTAGCCTTTTCGCGTAGCGGCGACGGTGCTAGCGCGGCGTTGGGAGCGGGACGGGCGTTTGCCGAACGCACAAAGTAACCTTTAGACAAAGGCACGTGCAGGTCCTTTAATGATGCGGAGAAGGGAGCAGAGCAAAACTGAACCCCGTTGCTGGGGTTGTTAGTGTTCGTTAACTTCCTGAGCGCAAGCCGCTTGTCACGGTGGCTTTGTGCATAAAGCCCTTAAATAAGAAGGGCTGTAGTTTCTTGCTCGTTTTGACGCAGCTTCTGCTTTTTGCTCTATTAATTATCCGTGAGCTTGCTCAGCGGCCCAGGTGAAACTGGGGCCCCCCCAGGGAAGGGGACTGGGAGAGGCTGTGCCTTCAGAGCAAGGACAGGTTTTGCCTTGATACCGTTATTCATAGTGGTTTTGGGGGGAAGCAGGATCTCGGAAAGGATGAAGCTGCTTGCCAAAGAGCACGCCGGAGGCAGAGCTGGGAATGCAGTCCTAGCTCCCCTTCTTCACACTGCCTTCCACCTGCACCTGCGAAATGCAAACTGCACGCTTTACCGAAAAAAACCCATCCCTATCCTCCAGGCGTTTTGCTTCGAAGCAGGTAGAAAACACAGGAGAAAGCTGCAAAAGGAGTTTCGATGGTCGTTTGAAGAAAAAAGTGGGAAGAGGGGAGCCGAGCCTGTGCTGCCTGCTTTTATCTCTGGCTGAGCTGCGGAGCGGATCCGCGGACCCGCGGGCAAGGCAGCCGCCAGCCCCTTCGCCCCGGCACCGCCGGCCGCGCCGCTCTGCAAGGAGAGGGCACCGCCGGCAGCGGGGAACGGAGACGAAAGACCCGTCAAATGGGCGAAGGCGGCATGCGGCGTCTTGCGAGGGCTGAGCGTTTTTTTTTTTCCGGTGGCTCCGTGTTTCCGTAACCGATGGGTGGGTTAGCAGCGTTGAGGAGCCGCAGGCGAGGTGTCATCGAAAAACCGCTGAGGTTCTCAATTTAACTTTTGCCCCGTTGGTGCTGCCTTGAAATGCCCTCTGGCTGCTGCCAATTTTTCTCAGAGCCCTCTGAAAGCCCCGTGCTAAAGGGAAAGTCTAGCGTGCTCCCACAGCTCTTCCCTAGCCTGGTGGTTTAGCTGAGGGTTTGGAAAGTCTTTGTCCTGCTTTACTCTTGGAGGAGATATGGAATGTGATCCAAGGTTTGCATCTGCTTGGGCCAGCATTGCATTTCCCCCAAAGTTTCAACCTCCGCTTCTGCAAAGGCTCTTAGAGTTTGAGAAGGGAAAAAGTCTGCTCCCTCGTTGACTGTCAGTACTTACAGCCACCTGAAACCCGCCACAAGACAGAGGATACTGGGAAGTAGCTTTGCCCAGCGCTAGAAATGACAGTTCTTCAAGTTCTTCGTCCCTAAACGCCAGCGCTCAGGCAAGCCGTGACGCGTGCTAGCTGACAAGGTTGCCGTTTTCTTAACCTACCTCTTGGTGTGTGTGTGTTACAGGAGCAGCACAGCCTTTGAGAGGAGCAAAACAGATGTGTTCCGAGTGAAAACCAACAACGTCGGACAAATAAAGAAAATAAGGTACCTGCACGGCGTTACTACCACGATACCGGCTCCGCGAGGTGCTAATCGGATGACAGGCAATAGAGGTTTCAGCGGGGCCATGTTTTATTCATCATCCGTGAACGTGCTCCTATCAAGGTGAAGTTAAGGGGTGGTAAAAGCTTGGTTACTGTCTGAGATTTGAACTGGAGCCTGAAATCACCTGCGGTATTGCTTATAACTGTCTACGTTCCCCACCAAGTATTGTATTTCTGTCATACGCAATCACGCAGAAAAGCGGTTACGGCTGTTTTTATGTCCTGTTGAGCAAAACGGGGTTTGCCGTTCCCTTTTGCTGAATTAGGGTAATATAAATGGTAATTGTGCTGTTTAATCACCACCTGATTGGCCTATATAAAACAAAAATTAGTAAGTGATGGAGAGAAAGTTGGGAAAACGGGAAAAGGTGGATAGAACAGAGTAAGAAGAGAAGGAAGCGCAAGGGATATGGGGCGGGCAGGATTATTACATATATTTTAAATGTATAGTAGGCGAACGAAGGCAAACGTTGAATGAACATGCACATGTACGTATGTTTGCGTGCATCCCCTTGCAAATGTCGGCACAAATACACGCATATGACGTCTGCCCACAAATGCACGTGGAAGGTTTTTCTTTTACAAAATACTCTGCTGAGGTGCGTGAGCCCCCTGACACGCTTTGGATAGCCAGGCCGTGGTAGCCGTTTGGGGTATACTTGCTCTAGATTTGCCCAATATAAAATATTGGACAAAATTATTGTGCTGGTAGCTGGTCTTAATCAAAATATCAAATCCAGGCCCTCACACGCAGTTTGCTCCTCCTCTAGGATTGAGCATGACAACACCGGACTGAACGCAGGCTGGTTCCTCGACCGCGTGATAGTGACGGACATGAATAGACCTCACCTCCGTTTCTACTTCCCCTGCAACAACTGGCTGAGCAAGGAGGATGGAGACGGACTGTACGTCAGGGATCTCATCGGCAGCCTGAACCCCATGGATGTGCCCAAAAGTAAGGGTTTCCCCAAAAGCTCATTTTTCTGGTCCTTTGTCAGAAAAGGGCAGGGTTGCTTTCAGATGACCTCAGCCACGTCAAAAATTAACCGTTTAGTCTAAGCTAATTGACTGAAGTTTTCTCTATAGTCAGTGGAGAGAGATACAGGAAGATGCCTCCCGAGGGTAAGTCTTTCTTCCGTGTTAGACCTGACGTCTTTGGGTAAGATGAATCACCACGTGGAAACGCTTCTCTCATTTGTTGAGTATAGAATGAGCCAAGACGACTACTTTAAATTAGACGAAATGGCTAAAGATGCCTGAGATGCACCCCCACCCCAGAAGACGTAGCTGGTATCACTGTGTGTTGCTGGAAGAGACTGTGTGGTTGCAATCCCGCCTATGACGTTTAGTGTTTCCAGGCTCTGCTAACGACCCACAGGAAATTTCCATAAACAAGCCAACCCCCTCCCTATAACTCTACCCCAGTTTACTGAATGTGTATGATATCCGTATTGAACTGGTGCCTATTTTTCAGAGTGGTTTTAAGCTAATGATGTTGAAACGAAGCCAGGACAGCTTGCAAACCAGACGTGTACTCCCAAATTGATATCAGCGTATAGGCCATGTGGTGATGTATGGAGCGTGTAACGTGAGTGGGAAGATGATCGAGATGTGAAAGTTGAGCCAGCAAATCAACCTCAGGTGGTATGTCGGCAGTTTAGCTCCAACTGTCAATGAGGGAAAAAATTTGTATCTATCTATCTGCCTGGTGTCCTCACCAATGCACCGCTCCTTTCTGGAAGTCTAATTATGAGCATGGAAAGCGAAGCGTTTCCGTCATTAGCCACCAGTCTGAGGGAGAGGAAAGGCATAGTTTGGTAGGAAAGAGGGAAGACTCATGCTTTTGATAGTATCACCTCTTTTTGAGAATAAATAGTAGTTTTTTTGCCCTCTAGTGCTATCAACACGAGCACCTCAGGACTTTTTTTGCATGCAAAGGCAGTTTAATGCCAACTTCACTACAGTGCTTTGAGCATTGATCGATCCTCTAGAAAGGCAAAGAATTGTTGTATTTATTAAGATTCTCTTTAAAGTTAACACTGAAACAACATGCCATGGTGTTGTTTGTCCATGGACTGTTAAACAAATCCCTCCCTACCAGTAAGGTGCGACCTCCTAAGGCAGTTTTAATATGTTGAAGATGCAAATATTAAAGGATAGTGCATGAGTTAGCATGCACTAATAATATCCATTGACAAAAAGTGTATGTGGCAGGATTTTACAGGTGCAAAACTCACCAGGGTGGATGCCGTAGGGGAATGAGATCACGCCTGGAAACGCTCTGCCAAAAACCCACCCGAGGAATGCTGGGGCTGAGTGCTTTACTGCTCTTTTACCCACCGAGCCTGTGAAATGGAAGAGTTAATGATACTTGGGGGGCTGGAGGGGTCAGGAGAAGGTGAGGTATGAGTCAAAGCAATACACAATTAAAGAGAGGTCCCGGGAGGACAAAGTCAACTACTCAATAGATCTTTAAACGACATGACGATTTCTTTGAATTTATTGTTGTTTCTGTCTGGGAGAGCTGATTCGAATTAACGCAAGTGGTTTCCTCCACCCTGTTCAACACCTGTCTCTCGGCAGGAAAAAATTCAGTTTGTGGGCTAACCCTTCAGCTGGTAAAAATCAGTGTAGCTCCGAAGAAATTGCTGGAGCAACTTTGTATTTCGCCAGCTGCGAACCTAGTCCTAAGCACTCACTCTTCTGGAGAAGTGGTTTGATATTATATCAAGCACTGACGATACGCTTGCTGCTGTATGTTCAGGACAAATAGAGATAAGATTTTTCCCCACCTTAAGAGTGTGAAAGAAGAGCTGCAACCAGATATTTGTCAGGAACGTGTGTTCACGTCACCCTGATCGGGTCGAAAAGCCTGCTTTGAAGCACCACAGTTCTGCAGCCTTTCCAGGGAAATGCAGGGAGCTGGGCTGAGGCCAGAGGCACGGGCAAAGGGTTGGACGCCTTCCAGATGCAGGTACGAGTCTGTAAGAGGAGAGGGTTCGCTCAGGTTGCCGTTCCCCTTGAACCATAATTAATGAAAGATAAACTTTCCCAGGCTGCTGAGGTGAACTGTCAGCTGCAAATATAAATTTGTCTGAACTCATTTTGGCTCCCTCTGAATCCGTAAAGGTCTGAAATGAGATGGCGAGATGATTTTTCTTTGTACGTACAAGCTGTTTGCCCTAAATTTCTTCCTTTCTTTCATTAGAGAGGTGTTTACTCTGAGAGTACTCATATTTTCCAGGCTACTAGACAAATGCATAATTATGTGGTTTGGTGATTTAGTGTGCCTGTAGCTATGTGCCTTGCTCCCTCTTAAGGCTGTGTTCTGATTAGCAGGGTTCAGTGCCGCTCTCCTCTTTTTGGTCATATTTCTTGAGTCATTGTTTCTCTTTTTTTCTTTAGTTCTCTGTGAACCATCAGGTCATCAATGTTACAGACTTCAGCCTTGTGCCTTGCTTTCACGCTCCGTTTCCTGCTGCAGTCTGGTACATTTTTTGGAGGTAACCAAACAACTTTTTTTCCATGATCCGTCTTCCGACCTACAACATCTTCAGCTTTTGATCTGCTCCCAGAGAGCTCTGTCATCTTTGACCTGACGATTCATCTTCCTACCTTGAGCCAGCGGTCACTGCTGGGATGCGCATGTTTTCTGTGATATGCGTGGGAGGTGGACTGGAGAAAAATAGACTGATTTGATGTTGTTAAGTTTTTTGTTTCCTTGAAGCTCTGTAGAGGCTTTGTATTTGAAGGGGTTTGTTGGTGTTTGGACCAAAACATGCCCAAGTCATGGCGAGAGACTCGTCCTCTATCTTGGTGAGGAGCACAGGTGAACCAGTGAATCCCCATAGGGCTGTGAGCTGTGAAGAGGTCAATTTAAGGGAGAAAATAGGGGTGTTATAAAAAAAAAAAAAAAAAAAAAAGACAGAAAAGAATGTGTTCCCGAGCAATAGCCACCATACAATTGAAAAACTGGACTGAAAAAAAAAAAAAAAAGGTTGAGTGCTTTTCATGAGCCAGACAGACTTACTGGGGATGGCAGGACGACTTAATGATTGCAGACAGCTGAGTGACTGCATTTAGTAATTCGAATAATACAGCTCCTGTCTTTTCCCTGTTGAATGCCAGGCATTTCTCAAGGAGAGCAGGTTACGTTTTAAGCACTGCTGCTTGAATGCTCTTCTGTTCCCTGCTCTCATACGCGCGGCATCGTATGCCCATGGCCCTTTGACAGCGATAGTGCCACAGAGTCTTATTTACCCAGCAGCTGCTACTGGAGGCTAGGATTAATTTACATTACAGGTATTAATTACAAGGAAGGGCTATTGTGTGGCCTTACGCTGCTTGCCTTGAGCTTCTGAAGCCTTCAGTTTGCCCTAGTGTGGTTGGGCTCTTATGCTGAGGACCTGCTCGAAGTTCAAGGCTTTCCTTGGAGGGCTGCGGGTTTGCGATCAGGAGCTCTGAGGGTGTCTGATGTCCTGCCAAAGCAAACGGTGGTCGGGGGAGGAGAGCGCTCGCGATGGCTTCTGGGTGCGCTAATAAGAGCTACTGACCCGAGGAGGTGCAAAACCCCGTAAAATGTGGGAGCCCATTCCCAGCCCTTTGCCTGATACCTGCAGCCCACTCTGTTCTCAGCCCAGTTGGCTTGTGGTGGGAAGTTTTATCAGCCTATGGGAAAAATTAAATGGTAGTCCATGTGATTGCTAGTGCAGGCATGTCACCATAAACAAGACCAAATTTAGGATAAGTTGGTAGTTTACCAGGCTCAGGAGAGAGCTGATGATGGAGCTGGCAAAGGTGCTAATCTGCCTCTCCCGTTTTTACATGGTCTTCTAAAATTGTGGCTGAAAAATGAGGATGAAGGAAGAGAAATAGGACATTCCTGTCACTATGTGCTCTGCACACTCTGGATTAAAAGCCTTTAGGCCATTCTGCAGGAGGACTCTTGTGTCTCCCACGCTCGTGGTCCTCACACTCATGGTCCCTACCATGGTGGGTTCCCAGACTGTGGTGAAAGGTCTCCCTCAGAGCTGGACACAGCACTGCCTGCAGGAACCCACTGAGCGGGGATTTCTCCATCCCCGTGTGTGACGTGCACAGCTTCTATCTCCTAGCTGGAAAACAGGGAGTCCTGAGATTTGGGGTTCAGCTGGGCCGAAGGGTCTCAGGATGTAGTGCTGGAATATTTTCTACAAGGCTATATTTTGTCTGCATTTGCAAAAGAGGCTGAGGTTAGCTAGGACCAGAGGATACGTTAGTTAGCCCTGAGCAGGGATTGGAAGATTGAAATCTCTCCCTTACCAAAACAATTCTCTGTATGCACTCTCTGACAGAGAGAAAGCAGGAACATTCATTTCCAAAGGAGAATTTTACTTGTTTGGTGCTTAAAACCATGTGCAAGGGCACAAATACCTGAAAATGAATTTAGACTTTTGTGTGATTGAAATGAATGCTGACCTGTCAAATGTGCATCAAGTCTTGCCAAAATGGCTGTTGCAAACAAAAATCAGAGCCAAGGACTGACTTTCAGCGGGCTCCTTGGTCATCAGCGCTCCTAAACTTTTTAAGACTGGACACAATAGGCCATAAACGTACATCAGACAACAGATCATGTCCAACTATTTCAAGGCACAGTAAGACACAACTGTGTGTGTCTGACCTCAGATTGTATAACTACTCCATTCACTTCAATGGTAATAACACCTTTTCTGGGTAAAGTTTAGTTGATCTGGCCTATTAATAATGACTGTGTTTACAATGGATATATTGTCCAGCACAGCTCTGAAGAGCAGGGCAGACGCAACGCATCGTCCACCTGGACCTTGGGAATGGGAGCACTCAACTCAGTTGCGTTGAATTTATGATTCCATAACTTAAATGTGCCAGGCATTGGTCAGAGAACAATTTCCTTAAAATGCTATTATGAAGGCAGTTTGTCCATACAAAGGAGCAGACTACACTGGCTTCTCTGCCTGGTGTGCTTTTGAGAACATCTACGTGAGTGCACATAGAGTTAACATGCCATAGATATTGTCTGAGTTTTTTAGGTCTGCTAGGACCTAAAACTTATATATTTGAGCAGGGAATATGAGTTGTTGTTTCTTCTTTCTTCTGGGAAGGAAGCATATGTTAAGACTTCACAGTTCATTGTCCAAGGTTTTAATGTTGGCTGAGTTGAAGACTTATGAGGGAGTGACCTGGCTGGGGCTTGAGAAAACACTTAGGGCTGTTGATGCACCTGCTTGACTTTGAGTCAGTAGTTAAGTCCATCCTGTCCCAATGGGATACGTATGTGCCTAAGGGCTGGACTGGATCCAAGCTGAAGCTGTGGCCAGTATTTCTCAATCATGTACTGGCGCTGGAAGCTATGATAAAGAACAGCATTTTGGATGTGAGACATCAGCAGACGACATCTGGTGGGCTTTGTAGCCTTGTTTTACAAAGCCTCAGATGTGGAGAGTCTTGTGTGCGGAGGAGTGGGATTTCTCCTACCACCCTTGGGTCGTAATTTAAAATGTGCTGTTATGTTCTTGAAACTTGAATGAACAGAACAACAAAAAGGTGTTTCTGAGGATGTGGATGGTCAGGAAAGAGGAGGAGATCTGGGGTAGGGAGAACAAAATATTAATAGAAGTTCAGAAACTCAGCTTTACTTATTTATCAAAACTCAACTTTATTTATATTGGGAACAGGAAGTGTGTAACCAGCACAGGCAAATGCAGCTAAATATATTTATGAAATATATTTAAATTCTTTATTTTTGAATAATGACAAATGTCCATATTAAGGATAAGGCTTTGCTGCACACTGATATTCAATAAACAAGGTTTTGAATGGTGGAATATCTTCTACTACCCAAGTAATATTGTCAGAAGAAAGCTGTGATGCTATTAAGCACACCATGCATCCAAAAATGTCTTTTTTTTTTTAAACTAGATCTGTTGGTTTGATAAGGATTTTACTCTCCCTACAACTTATACCCGTTTATACCTTAGTGCCACCATGCTTAAAACAATTTAGCTATGGAGGGTTTTGTAATGTACTTTTTGCCTGATGTTTTATCTCTAAAACTGGGCAAGAATAAGGAGGAACTGAAAAGTTAGAAATGAAAAGAAGCGCTGATGACTTGTAAACCGGAAGGAAGACAAGATACACAGAGCTCAGAAATGGGATGTAAATAGGGACCTGTAATTCACATAAATAAGGACCTCTTGTTGCAAGAGAAAAAAGTTTGGAAATGAATGAGCCATCTCTCTGCGCAGCTGGTATACAGATCTACGTGTATCCAGTGTAAAACAGATAATGAACAGCTCTGAAGATGGGCATAAATTTGACCAATTATATCTAGACGTTGTCATTATTTTACGCTGTCAGGTTTGAAATAAAGTAACTTTCTTTAGAAAGTGTTACATATAAAAGGTGAGACTGAAGTACAGCGCTAGTATAATTTTAAACAACACTGTAAAATTATTTTACTCTTCATTCCGAGCAAAAATACTTTACTCAAGAGGTTGTTTTCAGTGATTTCCCCAATTTCAATTATAGCTGGCTCAGGGAAGCAGGAGGGGGAGGGAAATGGATACCTTTGTGCAATATCTGGTTTTGTTTTTGTTTTTCGTGGGCTCCCATCCTGGGGCTGAACTAATGAAAAGCAATGAGAAATCATGGGGAATTAAGTGAACAGGGATTTCCACAGTGCTGTCACGAGGTGGGTTGCTCCGTGCTCAGCTCCATGCCTCTGCAACTAAACTGCTATTGCCTCCTGAGCAAGGTCGTTTAGAGCTCACTTCAACATGTCATCTTGGCTTTGAAGTCGCAGTAGGAACATCAGTTTAGCATATCCTACAAGCAAAGACTCCTGCATGGGGTAGATTGCCTCTCTCAGGCTCTGCAGAGGGATGATCCAGGCTGAATCCTAATATATTAACCATTTTGATGCATGCTTTGATTTCACATAGAAGTCCCCGAGTCTTGCAGTCTCTAGGCTGGACAGGGAGGCCAAGCAGCTCAGCTGATGGCAGGAAGAGCATGAGACAACGGGTGAGAATAATGTAATATTTAGGAGAGCAAGCTTAATCATTTCCCTTTCCCGTGTGTTACGCTTCCTTCGTAGCGGCAATAATCTCTCTTGAGAGCAGGCTTGTGGAGGGAGCCGCTGCCCTGGGTTGTGCCGGCTCGGGCTCAGCGCTGCCTGGGACAACGCGCGCCGCTGCCGCGCAAACGCACCCGGCGTTTCCCCCTGCTCACACCGCGGTTTGGGCAGCACGCTCGGGGCAGAAAGCAACGTGCAGCTATTCCTTCGTCAGCATCCCCTGCTCTCCAAGGGTGCTTGTAATCTGAATTTCTAATCTGCACCCTCAGTTTAAGAAGCTGTTCTTCACCTCTCCAAGTGCAGCTCGTTAGGAAAGATAGCTGTCGATTACTCTTGACAGAGATTAATTACTCTCGAGTCATCAACCTCCCGACTGATCTTTTCAATTCCACCCTTTCCTTGAGGGGGAAGAATGATCTTCCCTAACTGCCTGCAATTGTTTTATGCAACAAGGAGCCCTGCTTTAGAGACAGAGCTGACTCCTGCTGAACTCAACAGGATTCCTCGTTTTGCTTTAATAGGGGTGGCTTCAGGTTCCCGTTACAGCTTCCTCCGCCTTGTTATCTCTAGAGTCCCCACTACTGCAGAAGAGAGAGGTGTAATGATTAGGGCTGGGTGAGTTTTATTCTCTCTGCAGTGTTTGTAGAGACTCCAGAGATAGCATGGTGTTGTACAAAAATGAAATAAGGTGTTTTCACCTGCAGGCCAGGAGAAGTTCGTGTAGGTGTTAGCCTGGTGGGGGTAAGCTCTCTCGTAGGAAGGAAGAGAATTAAATTGCAATTCTTAGTCTGAATCCAGCATGCTGGACTGGGGACTCCAGGTCCCAGCTGTCTGCCCAACATGCCATGGGCTGTCCAACCTTTTAAGGTTGCACTAACCAAGAAGTCCAGCTGTCGCTGAGAAAAATGTTGTCTGAAGTGGTATAAAGGAGCTTCCATTTTGATGAAGCAATGCTTTCCGTTGAGGAGATGTTTCATCAGCGGGTTTCTGGTGGGCTGGAATTATTGGCTTGATTTGACAGCGAGGAATTGAGGCACAGGGAAGTTAAAGCACCTTCCCAGGGTCAGGCAAAAAGACTGTGGCAGAGTCAGGGGTGGAAACTGTCTTACCTCCTCCTCTAGCACCAATTCTTTTGCTTTTCTTGCTAACCACAGATTTATTTCTTTGGCAGCTGTAACAATTCAGAGACAGTAGCGGTGCCTCCTCCCTACCCGTTCCATCCTCTCTAGTCCGAAACGTTGCTACCCTTGGGAGCACTTTGTAAGCGGAAGGATAATTGCTAAAAGTTGCCTTATGAGGAGGCAATCCAGCACTGCCTACAACTTAGTCTCCTGCTTTTAACCCCGTGCATGTTACTTCTGATGGCAGTGATGTTTCTTAACTGTTGGATGCTGTGCTGCCAACCTGCTGCGCTGCAGGTCACGCATGAGAGAGACAGGCGGAGATGCCTACAGAGAACTTGCTGTGCCCTGTTGGAGGTGGTAGCTCTCTGTAGTGGAGCACGGTCGTCCTTGTTTCTTTGCCTGGATCTGGTGCTCCTGCTGCTGTGAATTCATCAGCTTGTCCGTGAATGCCACATCTAGTGCCCCAAATAATATCAGCCACAAGATTTCCTCAGGCAACTCTATCCTGCACTATTTCAGGTGACCACGATATCATATTGCTAAATAAATTGCATTAACAGATGAATATCGCACAGCTGAGCAGTCAACTGCAGTTTGAAGGTGGAAGGAAGGCCTGAGTTTAACCAAAGGGGGAAACAACAAAACGGCCCCCAAATTTGGCTGCGATGTGTCCGTGCATTTTCCGTGGTCTTAGGCAGGAGAGAGGGTGGATGAGAGCACTTGGGGTGGTGTGGGGTGGATGAGAGGAACCTGGGCAGGGTGTTATGTTAGTGCTGCACCCTGCGTCCTCGGGATGGTGATGTCGGCGGGCAGGTCTAGAAGAAAGGGCTGCAGCCCCATGGCCTTCCTGCCATGCCAGGTGTCCCTGCGGCGTCTCAGCCCTCCGCTGTTCTCCTCCACGAAAATAAACCCCTCTCGGTGGAGAGAAACTGAATCTAGCTCACGGTGGAATATTAATCTCCCCTTTCAGCTGCTGAAAGCTGTGGCTGAGTTGATTAGTGACAGACAAGCTGCTCGCCTGTCACACCTCTGCTAAATTAATGCAGCGGGGTCATATCCGTTAGTGCCACCTCGCTGCTTCCCAGGGACAGCATCGCGGCACCGACTGCCCGTGCCTTTCTGGGACGGCCGGGTTGGAGGAGAGAGGATGGACAGGAGAAAACAGTTACTGCTCTTGCTACTAAATTTTTGTGAGCTCTCAGGCTTGCGGCATCTTGCGGTTCTTGCCTCTGATGCTGCTAATTTCAGTTCGAGGAAATCTCCCTTCCCCGTGCCTGTGCCGCAGTGAGCCTACACAGCTAGATGGAGTCACAGCTTTTATCAGCCGTTCATTAGCATTTTGCCTGTTCCCGGTTCTGGGAGAAGCATCCAGAGAAAATCTCCAGGCAACATCTTGATCTCTGTTTTACGGATGAACTCTGAGCTGTGCACTGAGATTAAAAAAAGCCAAGTGG
Organism: Struthio camelus; assembly: GCF_040807025.1. NCBI lineage: Eukaryota > Metazoa > Chordata > Aves > Struthioniformes > Struthionidae > Struthio > Struthio camelus. The sequence goes on along the minus strand of NC_090981.1, from coordinate 65,240,763 downwards.
ATATTTTTGAAAAAGATGATGTTACTTTTTTAAATAAAGCATGATAAAGGGCTTGCAGAATAAGGAACAACATCCACCCGTGCTTAAAACAAAGAGTACTTGACTTCAGCTGGATCGCGCCTGGCTGCAATGCGAGCCTTGTCCTGCATGCTTCTAGCAGCTGAATCCCCACTGCCTTTTGAAGACGTAGCATCGCTTTGTTTTTAAATTTGCACCTCCACCATTTAATTCTGGAAGATGTGCTGATGTATGAACCCAAAAGGACCCCTGTGCTGAATGAAGTGCTACTCTGTCTGCTGTGGCTAAGTCTTGAATTGTTCAGAAAGGGGGAGAGCAGTGGCAAAAGTTCAGTATGGCCCAGACTTTTGCTTTCTGAAGATGAAGGGGCCAAAACTGGTCCCGCACGCAGAGCTGTGCGGAACAGGTATGAGGACTGGTTTGTGTGGATATAGTTTCAGAGTTGGGAACATATGAAAAAGGAGAAAGCTTCTGAGTAGGAATACTTCCCTTGGACTGCAAACGCTCCTGCAGTAGCTTTGCAACACATCCGTAAGGGGAAGAGGCATCCAAGCTTAGTGCTGTGCACTCTAGCCCCACTCATATTTTATGGGACAGAGTAAAGCCCTTGTAGCACAGTAATACTTGGTTTTCCAAGCAGGTTGTCAGGTCATGACACTGCATACCTTAGATTTGAATTATGGCAAATCTGCTTGGCAAACCTTTCAAGCTTTGGATCTGGCATAGAATTAAACCGGTGTTTCTCTGTTCTCTGCGTGTCCTCCTTGATGCTCTGCATGTGTTCAGGTGTCCTTCTGGTCTACGTTTTAGAGACATAAAGCTTGATCTTACAGTGGCAATTTAACTTCAGCCGCTGATGCTTTTCCTTTTGTGGACCTTTTTATCCCATCAGGCACTTCTGGCCCCTGAAAAGCGGAGTAGAAAATTAATCACTGACATCAGAATAAATATTGCAGAGGTGGTGAATGGAGCAAAGTGTTTTGAAAAATGTGGTCTGTGGTTGAGGATCCCCACGTACAAAGGGTCACTTTTAGTTAGAGCAGTTTAGTAGCCGAATGGGAGTTGTAAATTGTGCTATCTTTATCCTTGGCTAATGCAAATAAGAACCTTTACGGTTGGAACATCTCTAGAAGGTTGTTAGAGCTCTATGGATCGAAGGAAAAGAGTTAGAGAGAAATATTAAGGTATTTTCTGAGCCCAGCTCTACCCTTCTTCGTGTTATTTAGTATTTATTGCATTTTTATCATTATTATTGTATCTGCGATGGCTAGTTTTGTTACAGGGCGCCAAGAATGTCAAATCAACTTTAGTCTTTTCAGAGCATGTTCATTAAGCCGTGACAGGTGATCTTCCTCTTCTCTTTGGGGCCTGCCCTTGTAGCCCTCTCCCCAGGAGCTGAGCACAGCCTTGTAATTCAAGGAATGGACCAACAACTGCTTCTCATATGTTTGTTCTTACATGCTCTGCCTCAGGGCAATCGCGTGCACCAAAGTGTCTGCTGCTTTTTAGCATAATTTTATAACATGCACTAGGGTTTGTTTATGCTGGAGAAGGCAAGTGCCTCGCTCTGTGAGCGGTAACCCGGGGGTCTGTGATGGTCCATAGCTCCTGAGGAAACTTATTCCCAGTGTCGGCCAGGAAGCCCAGACATGCTTCTCCCCTACCTGTGGGTGGACACACCTGGCAAAGGAGTTTCTAACCTGAGCCACTACTGGGGACCACACGTGGAAAACAGCATGGGCGGCTGAGGCAACCAGGGAAAGCTTTTTCCCAGGAAAGTGCCTAGCGAAAACAGACCTAGTATCTTCAGAGTTGAACGTGCCATCACATGTTAGCTTTTCAAAGCACTTCTCTCTGTATGCATCTTCTAGGATATATATGTATGTATGTATATTTATTTTCCTGCTTCGTTTTCCACCGCTTCTCTTTAAGAGGCTCAGAAGGCCACAGAGCTTTGTGGGGATGACACGACAAAACAGTTCATCTGAGAGAGAGAGAGGATTGCTCGCTGAAGATAGGTCGCAAAGAACGTTACTTGCCAAGGGCTGTGTTTCTATAGGACTTGAATGAACTTTACAGTTTGCTGGCATTCTTAGGTGAACAGTTGGAAATTTCTGCTTCCCTGGAAGGTAAAATCTCTCTTATCATTATTGTAACAAGATGATGATCTAGCCAAGACTTGGGCTGAATTTTAATGTCCTCTGTCATCTAGCTAGGCTAGGTCCAGTGAGTAACTGGTTTCCTGAACTGAATTGCCCTAGGGCAGAAAGTGAATTTTGAAGCTTTAGCTTTTGTAGATTTGTTTATTGAAATCTCCAAGGAAAATGAGACAATCAAGTTAGCTGAGATAGTTCCTCCTTTAGTTGATGTGATCTGTAAATGAGGGTAAAAACTTATGATCAGCTCTGAATTTGGTTTCTACAGTCAGATGAACGTTGTAATGAATTTGTCCTACCTAAGGCAGATGCTTGGAATTTTATTTTTGCGGGGGAGATAAGTGAGATGTGGCCTGTGCACTTGTCCTTTCTGCACACGCAGTATGCCTAAGTGTAGGAAGAGAAGAGGTGACGTACCCCGGAGCTTGCTGCATCATCTAAGCAGGGCTCAGTAACGCAGGGTATGGCCAATTCTTCGTTGAGGGCACATATGGAGTCATGTATTGTTCATTAGTAGGTTTTGCATTTCTCTTTATCGATTTTAGTTTTTGTTTAGCTGTCTGTCTCCAGCACTGTGACTGGCTCTGTGCAGAGCATATGGCATTAGACCTCTGTCAGGGTTGAGCCTGCCTGAAGGAACAAGGGAGTCAGAAAGCCAGGCACAGACTTCAGTGGTAGATTTTGAAGGTTGTTCGTGTTTGCTCTAAATGGAGCTGAAGATCCTGGGGATTTTCTCACTGATGCCAGAAGAAGCAAAGTTCACTCTTGCCGTCCTTTGGAGCCAGGTTAGTCCCATCCTGATCCCTCCAAAGACCCTGCCTCTCACATTCACTGACATGGAGCAGGTGAAATGGTCATGTGTGCGGCCCACCCGTGGGATTTTTGCATTCCTCAGAGCCGTGCATCATATAGCCTTGTAGTGTCACAGCTCCTGGGCTTTATTCCTGCTTTTTCATAAAATAGAAAGTACTGGATTTTCTGTTGGTTTGCTTGTTTGTTTTTTAACTAGACAGAGTAACATAGTGAGCCCCTTCAAATTTTTATGATTGGGCAGTGTTGCTGACCTTTCCTCAAAATATTTGTTGTCGCCAGCCAGGCTTCGCGTTAGCTAAGGTGCAAAAATACCTCTAGGACAACATTCAGCCTGGAGGGGCCAGGCCTGAAACGGCGGATGGCTGATTTTGTGACTCAAAGATGTTTTGAAAAAAGCAAGGCCAGCGTGTAGGTCTGGGTTGATTTAATAGCTATGTATCATCATCAAAACTTGCTCCTTTCTCTCATCTATTTGAACTTTCAACATCAAGGCCAGGAGTTGAGTGATCTGTCCCCCTTGCTCTGGGCAGCGAATAGCCAAGGTGACGGAGCTCTGTCTATGGATTTTATTCATCTTGTGGAGAAGAGAAAAATGATTTGGGGGTCAGTGTACGTGATCCAGGAGACGTGGTTTGGACATGCTTCCAAGACCGTAGAGGACAGCATGAACTGATTTGTGCTATTATGTTTTGTGTCAAACCATGGTTTGCCTTATTAATGTTTTGGGACTTCTGCCTCTCTCCTTGCAGTAAACAAATACGTGGTCCGAGTTTTCACTGGCGATGTCAGTGGCAGCGGAACAGATGCAGATGTCTTCATTAATATCTTCGGTGAGAAAGGAGACACAGGTATTCAAATGCAAATCGTTTCCTAAAATATTTCTTCCTGCTCTGCAGACCTGTGATCTGAACAACACACAGCAGCAATCCGGCAAATGCAGAATAATGTGGCTGAGCGAAAGGCACAACAAATGGTGCTGTTGGCGCTAGGGTTGCTCACGTCCACAGTTCCCCGAAGCTGCGTCTGCAGAGGAGCTGCTGTAGCTGGACTGTGAGCGCGTCTGTGATCACCTACCACCAGAAGGCAAATCCCGGGAAGAAGCACTGCCAACACAAAGCAGTGCAATAGGTGCCGGTCCACTAAGGGATCTGATACAAATGTGTTATTTGTAGTGCACGCAGTGAGAACTGAGTGTCAGATCCTTTCTGTGAAGCAGGAGGGATAATGTCCTTTCAGTGTGGCACAGGTTGGGGCTGAGCCTGCCCGACCGTTTAGAAGGATACTCTAAACAACGTTTGTGTTAGCTGGCTTTGATTTAATAGTGGTAGTTGCTGCTTTTTTTGTTTTTATATACGTTATAGGAAAACAGGGGCCCAGCCACTTGAATTTAATTTTTTTAAATGGTGTTTTTAACTGAATAGTAAGAAAAGATGCACCCAGACCAAAATCTCTGGGTCCTGCCATGGAAAGGAGCAGACGGAAAGTCCTAGAGACCCAACTAGCAAATACGCTCTCTTCTATCCTGTCAAATTCAAGGAATAATGATATGATGTCTGCCAAGCATCCTTGAGCAGATTATAAAGCCTAGTGGATGGGTTTCATCCTTGATTAAGTTTACAGGCTTTTACAAGGGGATTCATCTGATCTCACTTGAGACATCTGAAGGTGGGTGTCTAAATCCATGCTGGTTGTCCAGGCACCCTGTCAGATCAACACAGAGAAGCAACGCTTCTAGAAAATGACTCATCCTCTTCAGAGGGAAGAGGGATGAATTGCCGTCTACTGCCTTTCCCTGCACTGATTCTGCAGGGTGCTTAGGCAGATTTGATCCCAACCCGTACTGTAACCAGCACCGTAACTACGTTGGTTGCATCAGGGGCCAGTGCTTTAATATTTTTCATAAAGGTGAGCTCCTGTGAGGTCAGGAAAAGCCATTATCCCAGGCCGGATCCTAATTTTTTAAATAAATCCTTCCTGCATAAGGCAGCAAAAAAATCCTGTGTCGTCAGATGTCAAAATCTGTGGCTTGTGGCCAGACCCTTTTTAAACAGTTTGGAAATTTTTGAAGACATTTAAAATAAAAGGACTATGTGATGGTAGGAAAAAATGTACGAGCCATCTGGATATATATTTTTGAAAACTCTGAGAGCTGTAAGTAATTACAATATTAGCATGAAAATCCTGGTCTTCTGTGTGCTCAAGACAAGGTGCCTTTTCATTAGAATATAAAGCCTTGTACGTTTACCTTGAAGCTTGATTGGAGAAATACCTGACGGGTATTTGGTCCAGTCACAGTGTGGCATTCTTAAATATTTCTTTATTTACAAGCATGCACGTGCTAATGACTTGTCCTTTCCTCCCTGGCTATTTTATTTTTATTTTTTATTTAGGTGTGAGGAAGCTGGACAATGACAAAGACAACTTTGAGAAAGGAGCAGAGGACAAGTTCACACTTGATGCTCCAAATCTGGGAAGGTTAAGAAAAATTAACATAGGTCATAACAACAAGGGTGGCTCTGCTGGCTGGTTCCTTGCAAAGGTTAGCTATTCCTTAGGAGATGTTTAACATAAGGATGTTCTGGAATCAAAATGTCTCACTTTTTACCCTCTCAGTGGTCTGATACCAAGAAATGTAAGGATGTTTGCCAGAGGGCTGATGACAGAGGGGGATGGCTGGGTCTACACATACTCTGAGTATTCAGAATGCAGTTTCCCTTTGCCAGTGTGTGCCCACTGCTTCTGTGCACTGGTTTAAAATGGGGTAGCTAGAAAAAAGAGGGACATTTTGGGTTTCGGTAAATTGCCCATCATCTCAGGGGATATTATGGCAGTGAGAAAATCCAGTTCTTAGGACCTGCATTTATCCGCTTTAATCTTATTTCTCCTGCCTCAGCTGCTGCACAGCTGCTTTACCAGATGAGGAGGAACTCTCAAAGCTGGGGCCTCCAAGCCGTCATGACTTTATCGGTTTAACTCATTACCAAGACAGCAAAGATACCAGACTCTAAGAAATACCTACTGAGTTTGTTCACATTCAGAATTTGCAAAGACTTATAGCTTGACCAAATTTAAGTGATTTATCATTGGCCTAGCAAAATATTTATATCCCTGCCACAAAGACACCTGTCTTCCACTCCCACTTTCCTCCACATTTTAATCTTCTACTTTAAGGCTTGAAGGCATTGCCGCTTTTAGTGAAATGGCTGAAAGAATATTTTAAAAGGAGGAATCAATGAATCTTTCCTCTAATCTCGTTTTCTTTCCTGTGCTGGTGTAGTTGAACACAGTTGGCTCTAATCCCTGGCAGATCTGACCCAAGGTTTGTAAAACCTCAGTAACAGGATGGTTTGATGTATTACAAATGCAAATATTAGCACATGCTTTTCTACCATCCCCATACACTGCACTAAAAGTTATTATGTTGACTGTCAATGAAAATGCAGAAGATGAAAAACAGAGCTGTTGAGCTTCCTGTAATAAACAGGAGGAAAAAAAAAAAAACATGAAAAAAGATCCTGGCTCTCATAGTACCAATGAAGTCTGAATGACATTGTTTTGATGCTGATTAGGTCACTTTAGTCCCAAAGCCTGAAGCAGTGACCAGTTGCAGCCAAAATATTAATCCTATGCTCTGCTACAGTAACCACTGAGATGTTTGGGATTAAGTAAAAGGTAGCTCTTGCCCTGTAAGTACAGCTGGAAGTTTGGAGGAACAAACTAAACCATAGCCCAGTTATCCTGAAGAATTGACAGATGTTTTTCTCCAATTTGCTCCAGGACCTGGGGACTCTAGCATTGTTACTCCTGGAGGAACTTGCTAAGCATCATTAGAGGTTCTTCTCATGTTTCTTGTGTTTTCAGTGCAGCTTATACTCAGAGCTGGTCTTCCACCCCCTAAATACATGAATAAAGATGTTAACCTGAACCCAAAGAGGATCAGCTGGTAGAGGGAAATCTAAGTGTTGATGTTTCTCCTAAACCTTATGTAGTTCAGTCTTTAACACTCCAGCACGGTGCTGCCCTCTCACGCTGATGTTCCTGACCCCGGCAGACACTGTGGTCCGTGTCTACAGAGGTGCAATGAGAATCAGTAGTGCTACAGACAATAGTACAATGTGAGACAAGCGGCAGGATGGGAACCTCAGGTTCCCAAGGAATGGTTTCACAGATATTTTCACAAGGGATAGGTTTCAGATCCTTCCTGTTAGCTCTGAAGGTAGAGAAATGTGGCAATGACATTCTACCCCAATAGTGAATTTTCATTCTGTGAGCCAGAGGCAAGTGGAGCCTTTGAGTTCTTCAGTTCTGGCTGAAAATCCCTGGGACTGCACTGCTCATCTAAAATACTGCAGTAATTCTATTGCAAGCTTCAGGAACATGGATGTATGGTGGTAACAAATGCTTCAGCAGGAGGCACAAGAAACTCTAAGGGGGTAACACTGGCCTAATCTGCTGTTAAAAGGGAAGACGCTCCCTGGCTTGTTTCTGTAGAATATCTCTCTAGAGTAGGACCAAGTCCTAGAGCCAAGTACTTCCAAATTAGAAACTGTCCCTACCACAAGGTTTCATGGCCATCTTTGCACATGGTTCCATACTGGTATAACTGGGTGAAATAAGGTGGTATTACTAGCTCATGCAAGCTGATGCAGTGGTCTTCATTTGTCCTAAAATCCATGGGTGCTGTTTCATAGCATGGCCCTAAAACTGATCGAGAATGAAGACAGGCTGTTCCCAAAGCAGAACTAAAAGCTGCTGTTAGTGAAACGAAGAAGAGTAGCCGGCAAACAGGCTCAAGAGAGGCTGAAGACAAGCCAGCCAGCTGGTCTTGGTAGAAGAGACACTTGGTCTCGCACACTGAGAGAGATGCAGATTGAGTTCACTAGAGAAAAAAAAAAAAAGAAAAAAACCCAGTTTTTTACTAGCTAATTGTCTGAAATTCCATTAGTTCCACTCACAGAGGGGAGAGGGTCCTGCGTGAATATTAAATGTCAGGTGAAACGGACAATGTACATAAGCTCCTGTTCTGTCACCTCCTCCTGTAACAACTTTGCTTTTTCTGCACATATTTGCAAAGAATTGTTTCTTTCCTCTTAGGTGATCATTGAAGATATTGGCAACAAGTGTGTATACCAATTCCCAGTTGGACGCTGGTTTGCTTTAGATGAGGATGATGGAAAAATCCAGAGGGACATTCTTGTAGGGGGCACTGAAGCCACAGGTAAAGTCATGGGCTGAATCCACAGTGGGAAATGCAAAGGTACAAAGGCTTAATTGATGTTTCTAGTCATGTCTTCCTTAGAAGGTTAAATGCCTTGGCCTTAGGGAGACCTAGAGCGGACCAGCAGTTGGTGACAGGCAGTTTTATGCAAGGGTCCCTCAACTACCACCGCATTTTCCACTTCCACATCTCACTGGCGAAGCCGTGCAGGGCCTAAGTGGTGATTTATGACCTGCTGCACCTGCATAAGGGTGAAAGATCCAGCATGTACTTCAGCGAGTCACTCAGCAGCCTTCAGAAAGTGGATTGCTGTTCCCAGAGTCACCAAGGTGCCACACAGTAATCCATATTAGGCTTCAGGTTATGCACTGGGGAATGATGGATCCTTTTACAAAACAAGAGAGGCAGTGCAAAGCCCTAAAACTGACTTTTTCATTATCCCACCCGACTAGAGCAGAGGCAAACAAATGTTATGTCTCTGTTAAAGGAAACTTGGATATAAAGTCAGTAAAACAAATTACCACCAGGCAGAAGATGATTTGGATAGTGTTTTGCCTGTACGTATTCATTAATGGAGAGGTAAACACTGTGACTATGAACATAACAGGTGCTCTTTACTTCATTTCAAGGTCTACAACGTCTGCAGTCTTCGTATAACTCCCTGCATGTGCGCTGGGAAGTGGCCTGGGTGGGGAAACCTGACTGCATGATGCCTGTTGTGAAAAATAAAGACAGAGGAAAGAAATCTTCTAACTAAAAGATTGCAGCTCCCTTACTGAAAGCTTCCCTTATTGTTTTGCATTCCTCAACGTGCAGTTTTTCTGCTCTCATAAGTTCTGTTGAAGATATTCCATTTGCGCAGTAAAATGTGCCCGAATGCAATTTTTAATGCAAACTTTACAGAACGACAGAACTGTTTATAAGACAGTGAGTCCTGACGTTCCTAATTTTTCCAAGGTCCCTGTTGAGATTTATGGGTGGTTTAGGCCAAGGCAGGACTTTGCTTGGGCCCTCACTATTTAGACATGCTCCCTAAAACACGGTTATAGTTACAGACGTGTCTCCTTATTCAATGCCTTGAGGCAGGCCTAAGATATGCCTGTTAATGAGTCCTCTGTGAAGCAGGGTGCGTAGGGAGAGGTCTTATCTTTCTTAGACCAACAGATAGAGCTGGAAAAAACAGAGGGTTTTTTTATACATATAAATTCTATTCCAGAAAGCATTTCTCTTTCTTCCATTTGGGGCTAATAAAAGACATTACCTCTCCCAAAGCTTGCTTTGCTGAGATCTTTAAAGCTGCACAGTGGTAGTGCAGGTCCTGCTGGCTTCTGCAGCATTAGAGGCTGCCAAACCCACGTTTCCAGGGTGTAGTGTTGTTACACATCTTGCCCCAGCTGTCGAGAGCAACAGCCCTATCCTCTCAGCATCCTTTGACGCTTCTGGTGCTTGCTTGGTACCTCTGAAAATCAAGCAACTTAGCTGCCAGTACAACTTTTTGCATGCTTTCACTAAATTATCACTATAGTAAGGATGTCAGAACACCACAGCTACAGTCTCAGGCTTTCTTCCAGTGGACCATGCAATAGCGAGTTTGTGACCATGAACCTGTTTCTCTTGGACAGTATGAAATCAGCTATGTGTTTCTCAGATGTATGCGTGGAATGAAAGCAAATAAAGCTTTGCACTGGGTCCAAGTTGAAAACTAAGAAAGACCCGTGGGAAATCAGTACAACCCAATGTAAATCCAGTCAAGAATTGTGACTCCCAGCCTTTTTTTCTCCTCCATGTTTTCTTCCTAACCGAATTCCTGATTCCTTCAGGTATTGTGTACAACGTTGCTGTAGTGACAGGAGATATCAGAGGGGCTGGCACAAACTCCAAGATCCACGTAATCCTCCACGGCTCCAAAGGTTTAAAGAACAGTGGGAAGATTTTCTTGGAAGGAGGTGAATTTGAGCGCGCCAGGACAGATCTCTTTAACGTGGAGATAGCAGCTCTTCTCAGCCCTCTCAGCAGAGTCACCGTTGGGCATGATAATTGCGGTGTCAGTTCTGGCTGGTTTTGTGAAAAGGTGAGACTCCGTTGCTGGTCTGCAGGCAGCTGTCGGGTTGTTTCCTATTCACAGCCTGGCCCGGACAACCAAATAGGTTTAAAAATTCTGCCTTTATTTGGGTGACAATATCCCCGGTTTAGCAAGTCAACGTTATACATAATGCATGGTAGTAGCTGATTGCCTCAAAGGCACATTAAATGCATAAATCAATCCCTCGCTAATTGGGTTGATTGCCCCTTCGGAGTCGCAAAGATAGGGTTTATTTTTTTGCTCAGCACCAAAAGCACCGTCAGATGTTTGCCCAAAGGGGCTAGACAGAAACGTGGTCTTGGACTGTGCTGAGCATTTCAAAGTTATCATCTATACTCAGGCGTTCCTGAAGTTCTTAGATGCTGCTAGGAAAAAAAGTGGCTGACCCCAGCTGTCCCTGGGAGGCGGTGGAGCAGCGGGGGGTTGTGTGCAGCACCAGCAGGGCCAAGGGGAGGGACCAGAGTGCAGCAGCTGCCTACCCCTCTGCCAGGTTCATGCCTGCTATTACGCTCTGAAGGTGGAAGGGCGTGCAGTTTTCCTGGAAAGCAAAGGTAGCTCAGGATGCATTTGAAGGTTTTCTGTACCGTATGTCTCCCGCAAAACACTGCAGTGGGGCTCAGGGCATGTGTTGGGCACTGACGCAACATGAACTCCTGCAGCTACACTGCCTGTTCACATTGCCTTCCCCTGGGAGTATTTTGCCACTTCTTCTTGGATCTGTTTTGCTGGACTTTGGAGGAGTGGGAATAACAAGAGAGGAGGGTCCTGGATATACTCCTAATTGGGAACTGTGCAATAACCCGGGCTTGTTCCTGCAGACTGGTGCAGGGAACCTGGAGCAGGACCAGGCTCCCCGACTCTGTCATTGCTTCAGTTGGTTAAGATTTCAGGATCAGCATCCTGTGGGCTGCCAGTGACAGAATATTCACCTTCATCTCTCCGGTTTCTTTTTCTAGGTGGTGGTTTACTGCCCGTTCACTGGTATTGAGCAAACCTTCCCTTGTGGGAAATGGCTGGATGAAGATGAAGGAGATGGCCTCATAGAGCGGGAGCTCTACGAAATGGTCTCCCTGCGACAGAAAAGACTAAAAAGTATGTACAAGCGTGCAGTAGCCTCCTGCGACCCTGCTCTGTGGCAGCGCCATGCACGCCACCCGTGCAGCGCAACGTGGGCAGACCCACGGTCAACTTGGGGCCTAAGGGAATCAGCTCCTGCTTGAGTTTCCTCTTTGAACATCCTGGTTTGGGAAGTCAAAAAAGATGAAACCTTTAATATATTTTGAAGAAACTGCACTCACTTCGTAATAAAAGGAAATGGGATCTAGCAGCCTTCCTAGGTTCACTAGTCTTACAGCTGCTGCATCCATCACCTCACCTTTGCAGACAAGCCAGGTATAGGTTTCTTCTCATAGCAGTAAGACCTGCTTGGTCCTGAGGGAAACTAAACCTAAATATGTTAAAAAGACAGATCTGGGGGAAAACAGGAAGAAAAACCAAACTCTTCCTGCTAACTTTAATTTTCTTTTAGTTGGGGCCTTAGAGAAAAAACACGGTATTGGTCAGTCCAGCTGTCAGACGTGCCTCCCAAGGTGAGCGAGCGCTGCATTTGGAGCCTTTTCTCTAGAGGGAGGCAAGCGCGTGCGTTTGCTCGGAGATGCTGCTCGGTGCGGTGCAGGGCAGCGCACCAGCACGGTGCGTTCGCCTGAGCCTGGCTGGCTGCGTTTGCACCACGCGATGGATCGCCCGCGTTAGTGTGTGTGTGTAAGCAGAATGTTTTAATTAGGATAATAGATGCAGTTTAATCAGAATGCTTCGGGTGGGCTCCTGCTTAAGCAGCAGTTCATTTAAATAAGCTTTATCTAAATGTTAGTCAGTGTTATAACCACATTACGTCTCTGCCTCGGTCCATTTAACTAAAGCATCTGCAACCTTTAACCCTCTATTATCAGCTCTGATTGTTATTGACAGGCTAATTCCCCTGCTGCCGCAGTGCAGCAGATAGACAGAGAGCATTAGCCTTGAGAAATCTGTGACCTTTAGCTGCCAGATTAGAGAAGCGTAAGACTTGGAGTTAGAAAAGACCTATTATGTCATCTCGCCTATCGCTCTGTGCACGCAGGACCGTCCTTTTCTGGGAGTTGATCAAAGCTCGGTTCAACCTCACTTTGGGTATCCATGGTGAAGCGGCTCGCTGCACAGCGTTTGCAGGCTGTTCCCCCAGCGAGCTGTAGCTCGCCATGTAGCTTGTTTTTATTCTCGGCCTTTTTTCCCCCCACCTTATCTTGCATGTTATCCTAGGAACCGCTGTGTCAGGTCTAGCTCTCCTTTGTGTTTGTACCCTGGGGGAGAGTTGCTCTAGCTCGGAGAATTTCCTAACTGCCTGGATTGCTTGATGTGAAGGGGAGTTTGGGTGAGAAAGGGGGGAATGTGTCCACCAAACCCTGTGAGGATGATGATGGGTGTTTGGGGAATGCCTGGTCTCCCCTGGCAGCTGCACACCTAGCTCACCCAGGTTTCTCCTGGCGCAATTTCTCCTTGCCAGCCCTCTGTCGGCATATATTCCTGATATAAGGTTCCCTCCCTTCCTCCCTGTACATGCGTCATTCCTCTCCTCCTTCCCTTCAGCTGCAGAGGTCAGGGAGGCCAAGCAGGAAAGATGAAAGAAGTCCCTTGTGTCCAGTTTGGGCTTGCTTTTTTCCCTGGCCACTATATCACATGCCATGAGCGAACTTGCTTCAGCTCCATTTCTGCTCGGATAAGGCTCGTTGGTGCTTTTCAGAAGACGGTGTTCATGAAAATTTTGAATGCTATTTAAGTAGGGGAGAAACTTTTTCTGAAGAAGAGTTTCTTCTCCCGCCTCATTTTCTGGGCGGCTCGGTCCCCTCCCTTTTATAATTACATGCTGAGTAGATCAGTAAAAAGCTAATTTATATGCACGTCTTCGTATTTTTATATTCCATTCTGGGCTCTGAAGGTCAAGCTGTGCTCATGTGGGCTCAGGCATACCAAAAGGGTTAGCAATTCTTTCATTAGAATTTGTTAATAATTCAGCCGATGTCTGAGTCAGGAAAGAAACCTGTTCCCTCTCTTGTAGGTGCCGCAAGGCCTGCAGAAGTGAAAGAAATTATTATCGATATAGTGAGAATGCAGATGCAGAGCTCTGTAGAGGAACTAATGTCACCTTTACATATGCAACCATTCCCTGATTTGTAAACCAATGTGAATTTGCTGCATGCGGGCTCCTCTTATGGTTAAAATGCTGGGTGAGGACTCAAGAAATGCAAATTCAGCTTGTTGCTTTGCTGCAGACTTTGGGCACGTCACTTGGAGTAACGCAAGTGCTAACTGAAATTGGGTGGGATCTGGCGTTGAAATCATATAAACACTTTTAAAGAATACCTTCACCTCCCTCTGAGCATGTTTGTCCCACATAATGCAACCTAGCGAGAGATACCTGAACTGGATCCAAGCAAGAGATACCCGAGCCTAGTACCTGTCCTGCAAGATGCATATCTGGGATAATAGGCCTGATATCTCAGGAAGGCTCGTTAGCTCAGGGTGAAGTGATATGTGGTTGCATCCATGTTGCTGCTTTTTCCAGAAGCCGCTCATCTACAGAGAATTTTGGGAGCTACCTGGAGCTGCATTGCACCATATTAGGTACTTGGAGCTTCTTTCCCTTCGACAAAAAGAAAGACACACTATTTCCGTGTGTTAAGAATGGTCTTTGAAGCTAGAGTTATAAGTATTGGAGAAGTATACTGAAACTATAGAGGTGGAGCAGTTGCCTAGATTACCCTGTTACTAATGTATGACATATAATAATGAGTCACCTATAAAGTGATGATTTACGTGTTTTCTCATTTTATTTTAAAGGGAGACACATTATTATTGTATTTCCAGGCAATCTCATTCCAGTACATCATGCAGCAGCTGATAATGTTTGTGCAGAAAAGGATAAAACGTCTGCATAGTCTTTCATCCAGCTGTCTCTACCACCCAAGGGAAGCAATGAGAATTATGTTTTTATTGCTTTTAATGTTTTTAATTACATTTAAAAACTAAATTTTAAAAAATATGCCTTAAGACTTTTTTTTTTTTGTAGAAAATCCTTGGTCTCTGTGGATTTGGACAAGCGACATTAAGAATGCAGGGACAGATGCCACCATCTTTTTCCAGGTTTATGGAGACAAGGGAAAGTCAGATGAGATAAAGCTGGACAACAATTCAGACAACTTTGAAACTGGACAGACTGACAAGTTCATGGTATGGCCCTTGAGCCAGTGGTAAATTTGGCTTAGTATGTTTTTTCAAGACATAAGCTTTTAGCCCTGTATAGAAAGCCAAAGGCATGAGATCTTTCTTTCAGCATGAGATCTCAACAGAACCTTCTTAAGTGGAGGAGACTTCACGCAATTTGGTGGTGATGCAATGATTTCCCCACCTGTAGATCTGTCCTGCCTTCTCCAAACAGGGCTTAGGCTGATATTCCGGGGTGCTCAGGTGACAATGACCTCAAGTCATGGTGGCATTAAGTACTGCATCTCCTCTGTAGCCCCTGAAGTAGACAGCCTTTACCCTCAGGCACAGTCCCATCCCCATCGTAGAGCTGCTGCACCCACTTAGACCATTTCAAAGGAGGAATGGGCTTAATATTTGCCTGCCAAGAGTGTTTTCTGAGACCACAAGGAGCACACTGCGACCTTAGAAAGAAGCAGGCAGCCACGTTCCCTGTGGGGCTGCTTGTTAGGTGTCATGGCCTTTGGGGTTTTTGGAATAAGGTAATACTTGATCTCTTTTTCCCCCTGCAGTGCTTCAGTAGGCATTAGTTTTTTACAGGAGAAGTAACAGAGATGTTTCCTGTCCTGAGTGAACCACTCTTCACCCTCCACGGATGTGAGCCTCTGTGAATGTTTGGGGCTGAGCTTAAGCAGCATGCTGAGTTTGGAGGTTGAGGAGGGTCTTCCTGTGTCCTCAACTCCCCTTTCCCTGTTCTCAAATATGTTCCTAAAAGTTAACTGTGGACTAGTCAGAGAAAAGTTGAGAAGCAAAGGATTTTAATCCATGGCTGTAGCTAAAACATTCACCTCCTTTGCATCAGAATACATAACTGACTCCTGCAGAAAGTATGACTGTTTTGCAGGTCCTGTATGAGAAAAAGCTGGAGTTGACACGAGTCTTTAGTTGTTATTTGGAGGAACAGTTTCGAGGAGCTCTCATGATCAAGAGTGTCTGGATTCAGCCTTTATGCTGTCCTCTCACAAAAAGAGAGGTATCAAGCTATCTTTGCAGACTAGGGCTGAGTACTTTTTAAGAACATTAGTTTTTAACTCCTCTCTGATTTAGCTTTTAAAGGAAGTTTTGTGGTATGCTTTGTGTGCGTGCTTTGTTGATCTACAGAAACGGGTGATGTTCTTTTTTTCCCCTCTGTAGATTGAACTCCCTGATCTCGGTACATTTTATAAGCTTCGGATATGGCATGAGAAGAGGAACCCTTTTGCAGGCTGGCATCTGAATAAGGTGAGAGGACAACAAGAAAAGCTAACCCTGAAAAGCCACACTGGTCACAAAAGCGTGTACTGTCAGTCGTGCATCACTGCCTTTGCCAGCTGGCAGTTGAGTTTGACGTGCAAGGTGCCTCCGTTCACAGACTGTGCTGAGTGAAGGGTGAAAGTGGAGCTCCTACACGAACGTGGGATGTGAAGGAGGAGACACTGTAGCCTCTGCAAAAAGATGTGGAGAGAGAAGCATTCACTGCATGTTTTTTGGAGAAAAGTCCTTCTCTGTCAGTTCAGTCTGGTGGACAGCCCCCTGTGTGCACTGTGCAGAAGTGGAGGGTGTCTCCATAATCCTTTATGGAGTCACACCTGTAGTTTCAGGCTCTGATGATGGGAGAGAGAGAGCATTTCCCAGCGCTGATTGACACTCTTCCAAAAAAGCTCTTAGCTTAGAGGGCTGTCCCTGTGCTGAGTCCTAGCAGCTTTTTTCCACTAGAGCCTTGGTCCTTGTGCTGGGACTTTGGAAACATGTGAAAAGAGGGAGGACTGCTGCAGGCAGGGGTGTGTGGAGGATGTAAGACTTCCCAACTAGCAAACAGTAGATGCTAACTCCTTTTCTTGCTTTCATAGCCCCCAAAACCTGGGGCTTCATATGCAGTTCTTGCTGTATTAGGCAAGCTAGGAGCTGAACTGCTCTTTGTGATGTGAGACCTAGGCTTTAGGTTAGCTAGGCAAGGAGGAGGGGGCGGGCACGAAGAGAGGAGTAGCAGCAAGTCACCCAGTCCTTGGGTAGCACTTGGGGTTGCAAAGAATAAGCCCGTGATTAGTGGCAAATGTGATGCTTGCGTTTGTGTTGGAGCATGTAGAAAAGGAGAGCAGTGTGACGTGGCAGCTTCCTGCAGCTCAGATTGATGCTAAAAAGCACGTTCCTCTGTCCTCTTGATGTCGGACACTCTCATCCCCCTGCCACCACACACGCACTTCTCTCTACCGGCCAGGGACCTTCCTGCTCTCAGAGACCAAAAGAGGCAAACAAGTCCTCTCTTGGCCTGCTTAGTTTGGTCATGAATAAGGAGAAGAAAAACTGCTAAAGGAGGACACCTATGATACAGTGCAGCCTAGCCTGTCCTGATGGGCTGACAGCTCCATTGCTGGAGTTGGACGCGTGCAGACTGGAGGAACCGGCAAAGGTTGTGCAGGAGGGAGCCACAGTGCGCTGTCTGGGAGATATACTAGGTGCTCTTCTTAATCTTCATTCCTATTTCCTTCGTTCCATCTGCAACGATTGCTATGCTGTCAGCCCTTGCCTAGGTCTGGAAGGCAGGTAGTTCATCTCTATGCTTCACCTATATTCCTTCTGCTAGTCTTGGAGAACTTTCTCTGCACTTAAGAAAACATTCATTTTTTCTCTGCAGCCATGAGTAACTATGATGATTAGAGATTTTTCGTCTGTGCCTCTACTGTGTTTTGACACGCTCTGTTCTCCTGCGTTGCCAAGGAGCTGAGAAGGCAAACACAACTCAACACCTCCCCAGTGCAGAGAGGGCATCAAGTACTGCTGTGTTCACCACATGGCAGGAAAAGGTCTAAAGACTTTTGGTCTTTAGCAAAGAGAAAGTGTGGTCAGACTTTGGGCCACCACAGTCATCTTTATTAGTTTGTTCACAAACGGTGACCAAGAATGCCTTGTCCTTCCATACACTTCCCTTGGGGGTATCTTCTTTTCCCTCAAGGAAATTAGGTTTAAACGAGAGGGATCTGCCCCTGAGGATTCAGGTTCAACTGAACTGCCTGGCCATATGTGTCCACGATGCATGAAGTCAATCTGGCTATGTACAGCAAGTCCGAACCTTTTTGGGTGTATCAGGCTCACTGCACATGAATCCCATCACCCATGCATCCGCTTCAGCATCGGGGAACTCCAGATGAAGTCTTAAGAACGCCTTGTTCCATTCCTTACGCATTTCAGGCTGAGCTTATTTCATGTCTGGGTAAGGGTCTATTTTCTATTACAAGAATGTAAGAATAGCCATTACTTGTCAGACCAAAAGTCTGTTTAGCCCGACATCCTCTCTCCTGTGGGACCTAAGTGGGTGATTAGAGGACAAGCGTTTTGGATACTTCCCCCTAATATTGTTCCAGCACTGAATTATTTCCAGCTCAGGCACTTAATTCCCGATCAGACCTACTAAATAACAAGAATTTAGTAGCTTGCTCTGTTTTTGTTTTACTTCAAAACTTTAAAAGTAAGCTCTGTTTACTTCCAGACTTCCTTTGAACTTTAAAACTTTTAGCAACCATAACAGCTTTTGGCAAGGAGTTCACAGGCTCTCCTGTTGTTTGTTTTGAACTTTTGTTCTACAAGCAACATTTGGTGCCCTCTATTTCTTGTGTCGGAAGAGAGAGTCAACACTTGACCCCCTCCGCTTTCTCCATACCACCTGTTATTTTGTAGACCTTCCTCTTGTCCTCCCTGCCTCCACTCCTCCAGCCATCTGCAGAGTCCCAACTTATTACTCATGAGGAAGCTACTCCAGATCTTTGATTACCCTTGTCATCATTTTCAGAGTATTTTCCTAAATTTGCTATACACTTTTTTGAGAAGAGGGCACTCGAATTGCACTTGCTATCCAAGATGTGCTCTAACTGTAGACTTGTACAGGGGAATAATGATAGTTTCTGTCCTGATGTCTGTTTCTTTCCTAATAATCCCCCCATTTTTTTTTCTTTTTTTCCTCCACTCGGCACTTAGCTGATGTTTCCATCCCGCCGCTCAGCCTGATGGGCTGAAGACTAGAACTGAGGTCCTGAACTTGTCAGTGGAAACAAGCAGTGCTAGAGGGACAGGACCATAATGCTGCAAAGAAGCTAGACAACTGCATTTTAAATAAGATTTTTGTATTGTTTTTGCCTTTTGCTTTGGAGTCGATAAATGTTAGTGACCCTGCATGGCAGTGGTAAATGCATTGGTCATCATGGCCTTCTTGACAGGTAGAAGGTTCCTCTCTGCAAAGTTCATTCTCCTCTGTGATGAACAAAGTCATTATGACAACAACGCTTTAAAAAAATTCATTTGCTCCTCTGTGCTTCCTGGTGTGCCCTGCTTGCTCTGTGGCTTTCCATCTTCTTCGGAGGACACAAATTATCTCCGTTTTGTCTGGGGCACAGTGTGGCACACAGCAAGCAATTATTGAGAGCCATGGCATCGATCAAAACTTTCACAGCATGCGGGAGCGATTGGCCCAGGAGATGCGCCTGCGGGGAACAGAAGGAATAAGGCATCCGACGTGACAGCCTTTTCGTCGGTACACGGTGGCCTCAGGAAGGCCACACGGAAGGCGTTCAGGCGCGCCGCGGCGTGCGAGTCTCAAAGACGCCTTCCTTATTAACGTGTGTTATTTCTTTGCTGTGACCTACTCTCGCTTCCCAGGCAAAAAAGCTGTCAGGAACTTGTTGCTTTTCGTCTCTAAGCCTCTGAACTCACGCGGTGTTTTGGTTTAATGAAGGTAACTCTGCTGAAAACGCTGACAAAAGAAAAATACTCCTTCAACTGCGGCCGCTGGCTAGATATAAATGAAGATGACAATGAGATTGTGCGGGAACTCCCTGCAGAGGGATCTCTAGTGACTGAAGTCATGCCAGGTGAGAGCCGTGGGCTCTGCACGGGGGCTTGCTAAGGGCCTGAGTGGAAAGAAACCTTCTTTGTGCCAGTGATGCATGGGCAAGACCCGTGCAATTCAATTAGTTTCCCTTTCTGGCGCTTTCTCTCTGCAGTGTTTTCTGCCTGCATCATTAGCTGCAGGAAGCAGCAGAAATCCCAGACGCGTATTCTGTGCAGATTTCTTTGTGGTGGGAGACGGGAGAGATCTGACCATAGCACAATTGTTTTCAGTGGCATGTTTCAACTTGTATTTTTTTTTTTTCAACTTGTTGGGTTTTTTTCAACTTGCATTTTTTCTAATCGCCCTTAAAACGTGGAATGCTAGGTTTGAATGAATGCTCAAGGAAAGCATGCTTAACTGAAGTGCAGCCTAAAATTTAACACTCATTTTTGCACTTAGAGTGTTATTTAATTATATGCACGTTTATGCAGCTATGTGTATAAATGTATATATGCTTGCACAGAGCAATGTGTGCAAGGGCATAGGGACCTTTCATTACCTGTGAGCAATCAGACACCTTTTTCGGTTAATTAAACCCAAACTGGGAGGTTAATTAAGGAAAGCCACAGAGCTTTCTGTTGGCTTTCTGAAGCCCATCTTTCCATCTTGACCTTGTATTACAAGAATTAAACGTACTTGGAGGGAGAATTTTGGAGAGCGGAATAGCCCAAGACATTCTGTTACTTCCACTGATGCATCCAACGACAACCGCTTTCAGAGATGCGGCTCCGTGCTCTGTAGATCACGAGCCTCCCGTTTTCTGAAATTTCCTATGAACTCCGTCATCTGCATGCAGCTGAGCTGTTCTGCAGAAGAGGAAGAGTAATTGTAATTGCAGACGTCATTAAAATGTAAATAAACTTGTTTTGGAAATGTATTTTTAATCAGCTGTGGAGAGGGTTGCTTGAGTTCAAATAC
Organism: Struthio camelus; assembly: GCF_040807025.1. Lineage (NCBI taxonomy): Eukaryota > Metazoa > Chordata > Aves > Struthioniformes > Struthionidae > Struthio > Struthio camelus. The sequence goes on along the minus strand of NC_090981.1, from coordinate 65,220,397 downwards.
AGGCACTTCCCCATAAGAAGCAGTTGCGCTGAGTGGAGGCAAGCAGCAGCACCCAAGTGTCAGTCTTGCAAGTGGGTTCGGGAGGCTTGACCGTAGCTTCTCACCTTGCCTTGAGGAAAGGGAAATACGATTGTGGTTGAACCTGCAGAAACCCTCCAAGTCATGGTTTGTGCCAGGCTTCCTTCCTGAACACTTTGCGGACTTCAGCCATTCCTTCCGAAGGGGATGGCGTTTCTGTGTGGTTGCTTGGAGGGATTTTATTTTATTATTAACATCTCAGGCCTTCCTATTTTGTTTTTCCTTTTGCTAGTGATAACCTGAAATATAGAGGTCAATATATCCGCAGAATTGCCAACTGAAAGTGTCCACACCTGAAATTAATTGCGAGTCCGTAGAAAATGCAGTAAATGTACATGACAATTAATTGGGTTGCCAAAATGAATACATTTCTGTCTTCACAGTGATAAAATACCGAGTGACGGTTTGCACCGGGACGGTGAGTGGGAGCGGCACGGATGCCAACGTCTTTGTCTGCCTCATTGGCGACCAGGGAGACACCGGCGAGCGCGTTCTGTACAACTGCGTCAACACCGTTAATAAGTTTGAAAAAGGCAACGTAAGTCCACGCGGCAGCTCCTTCAAACGGGCTGGAAGGTACCGATTAAAGTGTGTGATGGTTTGCGGATTTTTTTTTCGAGATATGCATTTGAAAGCTCAGCTGATTTGTCTGCTGTTTGGCCTTGGGGAATAGGCGGATGTGAATTGTATGCGTAGGGTATCATAGCTGGTTGCAGCTGGAGGGAGACTTAGGCCAGGGGCAGCGTGCCACTGCTTGGCCGCGGTAGGTTCATAAGAGTCTCCTGGTTTTCTCCCCAGCTAAGTACTGACTGTTGAAATCGCGGCTTCAGATTGGGGAAGGCTTCCAGGAAATCCATCCATCTTCCAAGAGCAAGGAGGGGCTTTCCCCCCTCCATCAGAGAGTGGAAAATTTTGATTTTTATGGCAAAGGAAGGAAAAATGTTGTATTTAATGCAAAAAGCAGAAGCTCAATGTTTCCTTTTATATTTCCTTCGCTCTCCCCTGCACAGTGCTGCACTCAGTTTTCACGTCTTACTCGCAGTCTGTTTTTCAACATGTTTTTGTATGCTTGCGTCCCGAATGAGTAGGATGGAAAAGGCCTGAAATGGAGACTGAGTCTCCTCATGGAAAGCAGGAGATAACGAAGAGGTCAAATTGTGGCTAACGCCCTTGCTTCATTAACAAGCAAATCGTGTGCTGATCTGATCTATGGGGTCAGCCCTACTTTATATATACTCAATTATGAGGCACATTTTGGATCTCTAGGGTCCAACTTAAACTAGTAAAGTCTAGTTAGTATCTCCTAACGGAGAGTTTGAGAATCTGATCATAGAGCTCTGCAAATTTCCCATCTTTTGTGTTACGATTTGACTGAAAATTTTGAATGGAAAGAAGATGAGGATAAGAGTGTTGAAAATGTGACCTCCTGATCATTGAATTTAGGCTCGTGAAACAGGCATTAATGCTTTGGATTTTCCTTTGAGTGCCTGGAAGTTCCAGTTCTACGCTGAAATCACTGAGATTTTTTTAGTCTTTAGAAGAACTTTCATTAAGTTTTTCTCGTGCTCATAAGACCTGTGTCTTTGGAAACGCATGGCATTTACACAGTGAGAAGTTCTTTCTGACTGGAAATGATATAAAGGTTATCAGACATGGGGAGTGCAAACCTAAAATTTTTGCCCATGCATTTACATTACAGATATGAAAAACCTGGTTCTAAAAAGTAGGGTTCAAACTGCAAAGGATAGCGTTTGTCTTTTGGGGAATTCTTGTTTTGTCAAGATGGTAGCAAAGTGAGTCATGTTTCGATATTGGTTTGAAGACTGTTTCTGGGAAGTTCCAAAAAAAGATGTTTGGCTCACAGGAGACAGAAGTATTTTAAACACAGATGATCGCTGTTTTATTTAACTTCCGAAAATGAGTTATGGGGAAACTTGCATGAAGTAAACAAAGGAAAATAGGAAAAATAATTTTGGAAATCAATTCATGTGAGTAATGGCATCCAGACGATGTAAACCAAAATGGGATCTGTTAATGAATAACTGTTCTTTTGGCATGAAGAGCTGGAAGCAGTTAAAGGATCGATCCTGACAAACTTAGAGTGTGTATTCAAGAGGCTGAATGAGTATATCTACATTGATTAACTCAGATATACTGTTAAAAAGAAAGGTAGCTAAGTCAGCATGGTCTCTGATCTACAGCCACTTAAACCAACAGTACCTTCCTTGATTACCAATTTAACTTGAAAAGTTGGCTTACAGATGCAAATTAACAGCCTATACAGAAGGTAAAATTTAAAGATGCCTCTAAATTAGGTGTTTACTTTGCGGCAATTCCATTCATTTACTTACTCATTAATTTATATCAGCCATTAATAAGTTAAATGAGCATCAGGCCTAATGAATCAGACTTCAGTGAATTAGTCTGACTCAGTGAGGTTTTGATAACTTAAGGCCCTGATTCAGCAATCTTGAGTTTGTCAGTAATGCTAGTTCACGCATGTAAACCCATCCTTAACACTTAAAAAAGCAGCAGTATTTTTCAGTTGTCCTTATTTTAAAGGCTGGTTTGCTTAATATTCTTCCCTCAATGGCAGAAAAAATTTAGGAATATTTTTATCCATATTTGAAAATTATAAAATGGATTTTTATAAATATTCTTCCCCAATTGAACCCCATTACCTTCCCTTCACGTTTTCTGGGAGCTAACTGGATATACGCTACCCACATATGTGCTTCACAGGCTTGTGGGAGATGATGAAGAATGAATGGATCGCAGCATTCGGTTAGCTGTCTCTTACTTGATGGTAACCACAGCAGTCATGTCTGTATGTTAGTCTGTATGCTTCAGGTATGCTGGGTGTTCATATAGGTATTTACCATACACATGCGTGCGTCTGTACGTGAACCATAGATATTTATCTGGCCTTGATTCCCGCAGGCGTAACCCACTCTTAATACATCTCTCTTCCTTCAGTGGAAGGAGCTGCTTCTCCCACTTTGCTCTTGGGTAAGAGACTCAGCTGTGGTCCTGAGGGGCCATCACTTAGATTACGCTGCAGATGGCTGGTTTGAGCCCTTTTCCAGGAGAGAAAGACCTAAAATTGAGGTCTTTTGTGAGGTGTTCACAGAAAGAAGGCACCATCCCTACCATTAGATTCTTGGTTAGGTTCATGCCAGCCTCTGAATACAACTCTGAGTACGAGCTCCTGGGTGGCTGGAGATACCCCTGTGCAGCCATGCCCGGATGCCTGCGTGCCAGGGAGTAGCTGGAATTCAAGTCGCGCTTGGTAGCCCATGCTGTCTGAATTGAATGTGTTGTCACATCTTCAAACTGTGTCTCTAATCACTTCTGCGGATTTGGTCTGAAGGTCTGAGTGCCTAAGAGCACTCAGAAAGCTTATATCAGAGCAGGGGTTTGAATTTGGATTTCCTGCCTGTCTGTGTGAACTTCTTAATAACCAAATTACTCTTCTTCTTTGCAGTTGTGGAGGGCAGGCAATGACGTGGCAGATTTAAAATGCCGGCAGATCATATATTTGTAACTCTAATGTTATACTTCTAGCACAAATATTCAAGCTTTCATTCTTCGGTAAATTAATTTGTACTTACTCCTCCATCTTGTGAAGAACCGTCTTGCAGCGTGCCGATGACGTTGGTTTGATTGTGACAATAAACTTTGTTGTGTTGTTTGTTTGTTTTTAAGGAGAAATACTGCCTTATCATTTTTTTTTCTCCTTGTCAAAGGCTGACGAATTCTTCGTGGAAGCAGTGACGCTGAAACAGGTGAGGAGGGTGAGGATAGGGCATGATGGCAAAGGAGGAAGCAGTGGCTGGTACCTTGACAAAGTGATAGTGAGGGAAGAAGGACAGCCAGAAAGTGAGGCTCTGGAATTCCCCTGCTACAGGTACTGGAAACAATGCTTGCAAATTATGCCTCCATCTATTCATTTGTCAGACTTCAAAGATCCTAGCTATTGTTCCAAGACTGTGATTTTCTGAGCACAGCTTAATCCTTTTCAGCATTTATTTTTGCTAAGCCGGAAAGCAAAACGTGTGGATTGGGAGGTTTGAGATACTAAGTGAACAGCAGTCTGAATTGTGAACTTTACAACAATGAGCTCAGTAATATAGCGAATTTCCTGAAGATAACATGCAACCTTCCAGTACCCACATCCAGTGTCAGTGCGCTTGCCTGCTGCAGAAATACAGTCTGCAATCTATTGCAATCTCCTAGTTTTATTGCATGTGTGGGACAAGGTTCTGGTCCCTCACATGCACATCCCATCTTCCCAAGAGCAATGGGATGCTATTTTTGTGTTGGGAGAATGCAAGATCGTTATGCTGACATCTCAAGAGCTCCTTGCATGAAGGGAAATGCATCTCATGCGGAGAGAGAGAGAAAGTCACAGGGCATAGAGCTGTAACTGAGCCTCATGGGCGAGTTACAAATGTATTCTTCTCTTTCCTAAACAACCAAGTGGCCAGAAGGAATGTACTGCAGTGAGGCTACCCACAGGGAAGCCAGAGGCATCATCTGTCCCAGCGCTAACCAGGGTCTGCCTCAACGTCTTAGCACAAACCAGTGAGAACTGGGTGAAAACACAGGAGACCAACTTCAGTGTAGTTTGGTGTCCTGTAAAGTCCAGCTGCCCTTGCAGGATGTCCAGTCCTGTAGCACGGAAGCCCTTTGAGCTCCACTGAACAACACTGAGTTCCTGTTCTAAAAAGCCATCTTCTGAGAGACAAGCGGACTTGTAAAATGCAAACACAATTATTCTTAAATTGCTAACAAGGATAAAACTGCTAAGTTGGTTATTTGTCACTTGTCACTATAAATCAGGAAGAATTCCACTATGATCAGGGGAGTCAGCCTAATATAAAACAGTGCAGAGCCAGACCCACACCCTCTGCATTGCTAAGCACATCAAAGAGCAGGCAAACTCACTGGGGAGACAGCTCTGAGCAGCAGATGCAATACCATCTTGATTGTGAAAAGCAGGCGAGTCTCTCCTTTTTTTGAGAACAAACCACTGTGTTATGTCATCGCTGCCTTTTAATACATATTTAACAACCATATGTTTTACTGAGTTAAGCAACCGAACTAGACAGGTTTTTACTTGGACATGAAGCGTCCACGTGAAGAGCTGTTTTGCTGAGACTCTTTAGAGATATTTCTGTGTCTAACTGCACTACGCAGCTGGTTCACGTCAAAGATTTTTCTGAATTGTCTCCTTACTTGGCCGTTTAACTAGCTGCCTTCCCTCAGCTCCAAGGGATGAACCCGTTCCCATAAGGGTGACATATGTGGAAGTGTTCCCTGAGTCCAGGGCCTGAAAGGGAAGGGAAGGAGGCAAGACCTTAGCCCCAAAGCATCCATAGGGTACAGTCAGGTCACATATGATGGGTTTCCACTATTCTTACCTTTCTCAAGTGAGAACAGTGTCTTTCATGTAGCTGCATTTGCTGTCCTTGTACCAGCATTATCCCTTCCTCTCAGATTGAGAAGGTAACATGACTGATCACCTCCACACAAGGGGAAAACTGCTCCCTACCACCATCTTTGGTGCCTGTGTCTCCTGAGAGACTAGGGCATCATCGCAGTCTGCAGGTGTCGTCATGGAGTCTGGAGAGATCTGAGGGCAAAGGTGCTCACCCACTGCATCCTCCGTATACATCTCCATGACCTGCAGCGTTGGACGTTTCCCTCCAGTCCTGCGGGTCAAGGACAACTTTCATCCTTGCTGCTTTGGCAAGTGCTCAGAGGGGCTTGCTTTACCTGCTTCTTCAGAACTGAGACATTGATAAAGACTTGGCCAAGAAGATCAGCCTTCTCTTAGTGAGCCAGTGCAAGCAAGGTTAGTTAGAGACTCCATCCTGGGGACACCAGGGAAGCTTCCATTTCTGCTTGGTCAGTCTGTGACTGGCTGGATATGCTGATGTTCTCATTGCCTTAATCTCCAAGACCTGATCAACTTCTGCTCTTCTACACAGCACAGTCATGTGGTCTGGAGAAAATAACTTCTGCTGCTGTGTCCTTATTGACAATTACTCCATCGATTTGCTGTCACTTAGCGGCTGCTGTGAATGAGCTGGAAGACAAAATACCTTCCAACAGCAATACATCTAACCTGTGCAGAAACCTCCAGAGGGTCCTTACCTCCTCAAGAGCTAGGCTGGGGTGCTGAGAGCAAATATTACAGTGGAGAGCTGGCTAAACAGCTCCCATGATATCTAATTTCCCAAGGATACCAGTACGGGTCTTCACTGCATATAACTCACTGAAGTCTCTGTTGTTATTATTTACATATTCATACACATGCCTATGGTTTTTCTTTTCATTTAAAAGCCTTTCTACGACTCTGTAAGAGCATCTTTTACCTAATAGTCACAATGGTTCTCTGAGACAAACTATCTTTGTTTGTACAAGGGAGCCAGCAGAGATAAAGAGAAACTAAGTGGATTAATTGTGAATTTGTGTCAAATTCAGGAAGAGAAGCCAGCAGTAATGATTCCCAGGCCTGTGCTTTCAACTCCTAAAGCAGTTGGCTATAAAGAGAGTGGCTTGTAACTCTTCTTGGAGTAAGTGATTTTAAAGCGGTCATCTGAACTGTGCTTCCAAAAAGAAATGTAAGTAACTTCCCCAAGTGTTCTTGGCAGAATGAATAGTCCATCACTCAGGCGCATTGCAGTATTATCCCTGCCTGATGACCACATGACGTTATAGTAGTTATGCTTTTTCCAAACTGAACTTTGAATCATTCAGTGGTACAGCTGAACCATTTATACCTTATGATGCCTGATGTGTTATAAGTATTGTATTTATGAACACCACTGGAAAGTTCAAAATGAGGAAGTTCACCTTTCACCCCAGAATCGGAGCCAAACCTTTTTGAAACTTAGAACCGAATTCTTCAGTTTTCGTTTTCTCCTCAAGGCTCTGTGGAAGTCCGGGTATGGACAAGCTGATGTTCTCTAAAATAGCCTATTTTTCATAATATTTATATCCCAGACAGAAAAGAACTTTCGATCAGGCAAAGTCGTGAATTCATGATAGGATAGAATTTTATATGCTATAAATCATTACAGCTCTGCTGAAATCTTCAATGATACTTTGTTACATATTTCTAAGCATATGGACTACAACATCCTAATTTTTCTCCAGTGCAAGCGTAAGGGAACATCGTTAATTCTCTAAAGAGCAACAGACAAGCCGTGAAGGGAATGATGCACTACGAGTTCCTCAGGCCCCAGGGAAAGAACATTTATTCAGTGAAATGCCAAAAGTGCTCCTCACACAAAGGATGCAAAGAAACCTTCTTCTGTTTCATAGAATCCCCTCTACTGTCTAGACCTTCTGTATGTACTTATATATGCTATGCATATAGATGCACACATACAAATACAAATGGATGTCTGAGTCCGTCTAGATGTGCTGTTCATTCTAGCTGCGCACAGACTATCATCCACTACATATAAAATGTTGCATACGATAGCATACCAGATTTTGTCCAGTGTTTCCCTGAGTCTCTGAACCCCTGTTTAGACGTTCCCTCTGAAGTAACTTTCATGCTATGGTTGCATCAGCTGGGGGTTATCGGCATGCAGCATCTTTTTAGGATGAAGATGGTGATACAGGACACATGAACACCTTGCAAAAGCCAGAGCAACATGCGTTACAGGCATCAAAATGGTATGGAAGCTAATCAGAGATAACTAAGGACCTGGTAAAACAAAATGAGTCTTCTGTACTAGGAATATGATGGCACTGTACTGAAAAATTCTATTTTCTGTGGTCTAATGTGTTCATAATGTGTCGATTCATTTGTGCTCGGTGTAAAACTACAAACCCTAGTTGCTCAGTGATTTGCTACTGGAGTTACATTTGAGCAAAATTAGGATGTTGCAGCACATGTGCTGAAGAAAAGGAACACAATTGCATTGCTCATCCAAATGCTTCCTTTTGTCACTGAAGTCGTCTTCTTGAGAGAATAGTTCTCCTGCCATATCTGGCTATTCTTTCGGCTCAAATGAAGCAAGCAGCCTTTTCAGGAGCAGCAGCCTTAAGTCGCTTCTGTTGATAATCCCCTATCTTCCTCTTTCAGTCCAAGACAAACTCCTTCCCTTGCCACGAGCAGCTGCCAACACTGGTAGAGGGAAGTTATTTAGCTAGGGATGCGTCCTCCTTTTTGGATTCATTTTTCTCATCCATCTTCAGAGATGAAGCAAGTAGAATTTGCTTTCCTGCACAGAGAGATCTATTTCTTGTGGAATGTATTTTGATCCCACCCCCTTCACCTGTGACTACCCCACATTTCCCTAAGGCATCAGCAACGATGAAGGTGACAGAAACAACAGCATGTGCACCAGGAGCAGAAACAGCAGCTTGCAGGACACAAAAACCAGCAGCAGGAGAGCAGAAGTAAGCACCTTGTGGACTTCTGCCTTCCTGAAGCTCATGCTGAATTCGGTGTGTCCTGGGGTGGTGGAGCTCAGCCTCTCGTTTTGTGGGTCCTCCCAGTTAACTTTCATGTACGCAGAAGCATCGTGACTTTTGTAATGACTTAACCCCTAGTCATCCGATACCTGTTCAAGGATGTGAACCCTGAGCCAGCATCAAGAACCACGTGATACAAAGGTATTAAGGACCAGTTTTAACAGGTAAAGCGTCTCCCCCCCTCCCCCAATCCCCAAAACAGCAATTCTTACAAAGGCTTCTTTTGTTAAGACAACATGACATCTTGGCATGCTCTTCTTCCACCCTTATACTCCAGCCTTGCTCAACTCCTGACATCAACTTCACAGCCTTCCCCGTTGATTTTTCTGCTACTCTGTCCCTGCTACATCCCTCAGCCTCCACCGAGGCGCAACATCACACCTGACGACCTCACGTGGTGTTAAACATCATACTGATCCCCTTAGCTTTTAACCCTTTCCAAGCAGCCTGCACATGGCCACCTGCTTTAGAGAGAGAAAGGGAAGAATACAGGGTAGGCTGCGTACCCGACAACCAGCGAAAGCCCAGAGGGGAAATGGGAACAACGTGTGTGCATGTGTCTGTGTGATGGGTGGTTTATGCACCTCTCTTTTGCATGATGACTTTGTGGCTGGAGTTTTGGGGATCGGCGTGCTCTAGCTCATGTTTGGCATCCTTTCCCAGTGCTAGTTTTCTGCATGGTTTCTTGGTGCATACTGTTTCCCTGCGTGTGGGCAGGAAGAGGAGGAAACTGAAAAGATGGCATTTCTTCAGATGGAGGAAATGGAGATGTGTCATCCTCTGTCTTCCGATATATCAGGCTACCTCTTGGTCACCATTGCCAAATCCAAGTGATCAGGACTATAAGCTGTGCTGGCTCACTGCCAGCGAGGAGGCAGTGAGGGGCGCATTTGTTTCTATCCCTAAAACGTTGTTATGAGGGTCATTCACTGCTATCCTTGCAGACTGGCTCATCAGCAAAATCAAAGGTGGAAACTTATTTGGGAATCTCCTCTTTTTTTGGCGTGAGGGTCTTTCAAGGAGAAAGCACGTGGCAAGGCAACATTGCAGGCAGCTGGCAGCGCATGTGTTGCTCGTGTTTGTGCAGGAGCAAGTCTTCAGCCAGCTGTCGTTCACATAGCTGTGTGGCCCTCTTTAAAAAGAAACAGCTTCTGGGGCTTTGTTTTTCCCTTTCTAGTTGTGGGAATTATTATAGCAATTTAAATGCTCTGCAGGACCTGCCAGAGCCTGCTCGCTTGTCCTTTTTTCACCCCGCACTGGTGTTAAGCAGTATTTTTAACAGCAAAAGACAGTGCTGCAGATAGCTGTGTACTTGAGAACAACAGGCGTTCTGGGAACCGCCTCTGCCCTCAGGATTTGCTGTTCAAACACTGAAAAGGTCCTCCTGCACTGGTGTGGGAAACCTGACCCTGAATGCATACTTACAGGAGTATCTTGTGTGCCGCTGCAGTAAGCTGTCAGAAAGGTTTGGAAATGAAAAATGAGAAACTTATACCAGGGCCTTTGCTGTATGTTGTACGATGATTGCTGCGTGCCATACGGTGCATTTTGAGCTGTAATTCCTCCCTCTCTGAGGCTCAAGGAGTAGCTCTAATGGTTTCCAGATCAGCAATTGGTTCCTCTCTATTTCCCTTTCAAATTTCTTCTCTTGAGATTATGGCCACACTTTGCTTTGTGCCGGAGCACTTCTTGTTAATTAGTGTAGTTGGATCATTATATTAATGCTAAGAAACAAAGGAAATTCTTCCTTCCGGTGGTGTCAGCTATCTCCACATGTCCAGCCCTGCAGCTGGGCACAATATTATTCAGTGCCTCCCTGGTGGAGGAGAAAGGGTTATCTGGTTATCTATAAGGAAGAAAAGAGAGATGAGAAGCTAGAGAAAACAAATATTAAATAAGAAAAGAGAGATTTCAGTAACTGCTGTCATAAAGATTGTAATCAAGGCAGTAGGTAATAAAAGCAGTAATTATAAAAGCAGTAAGTATTTGGGTCAAGAAGGGTCAGTAGTTTCAAGAGACTCAGAGTTTGCAGGAGTAACTCGTGCCTATTGAGAGTGCATTTGCGGTTTCCAGACAGATGGAAATCACCGGAGACGCTTATCTAGTGTGCTGCAAACAGGGCTCTGGCAATCTTTGTTCTGGGAAAACTGCAGATTTAAAGTGTGCCTGCTGTAGGGTCGGGTCACATTCCTGCAGCCTTAATAGAGATAGAGCCACCTAAAAATATCATTCTGACTATGGTGTGGATTTTTAGTAGGTACAGACCAGCCTAGACTTTAAGAGGCCTAACAGGTCCTAATTATACCAAGATAACTTGCTTCTGTTTGTAAACCAGATGGCTTGACAAAAATGAGGACGATGGTCAGATTGTCCGAGAATTAGTGCCTGCTGGGGAGTCACCGATGCTAAAAAGTGAGTTTAGCTTGGGAAAAAGAAGGTCTGGGTTTGAGCTTTCTATGCACGTATTTGTTTTGTTCTACTTAATTCATGTCAGTTCACAGCAAATCTACTTTTTTTTTTTTTGACATTCTTATCCGGGAAGTTGCAGTGGGTCGTTTGGCGGGGAAATGCATCTAACCCTTAAATCCTAGTTTATGAGGAGGATTAATTTGTGTAGAAAAGGATAATTGCAACATTGTATATGTAGAAAGAAACTTTACTTTATAATGCTGTGATTTGTTTACAAATGGCTTTTTTTATAGCTGTCTCCAAAGGATCTTGAATTGCCAGTGCCTTGATAGAGTAAATTCTACTGAATAATATTGTTTTCCTGGAAAAGAATTGCTAAAAGGGTTAGAGTCTCTTTTCCTAGAGTACTAGGGCTCCAATACTACCATTTGCCTTAGAAAATGGTGCTTACTGAACTCAGGTTGAGATACTTTTTTGTTAATTTTCTTGTTACAGATAAAAAGGTCAATTTATTTAATTAAATTGCAAGTATAAAAATAGGTGAAATCGCCTCTGTTGCCTAAGCTCATTTGCATGGCGTGGTACTCATCTAATGATGAGGGGGAAGAACATAAGATATTTTCTGTCAAATTAATGTATCGTCTGTTGCATCTCTCATATTTTGGTGAATAACTCCAAGGTATGGTAGCATCTTCGGCGTGGCCCAGAGATGCTGGATGCATGAATGGAGGAGCAAAGCCATAGCGGTGTCTAGAGCGGAAGCCCCCCTCCCCTATATACATTTGAAGGCAGTTGTCTCGCTGAGTGTTGGAAATACCAGTCACGTGTTTGCGTTTTCATTTCAGATGTCAGTTATCACATCAGTGTGAAGACAGGAGATATTCCAGGTGCCAGCTCAGACTCCAGAGTTTTCATCAAGCTCTACGGGGAAAAAGCAGATACCAGCAAACAGCCTCTGTTAGTTTCTGATAACGATCTCGGCAACTATTTCGAACGTGGACGAGTGGATGAATTTACTCTAGATATGATGGATATTGGAAAGGTAAGAACTAGTTGCAGGTAGCTCTGTACTTCATGCCAGTGGTTGCATTCAGAATCGATGTATTGCTAAGGAATGTAGGTGATCTATGAGACTCTGACCTTTGGGTAGGAGATTAAGAAACACATTTTGTACAGGCTATTATAGTTGCAGTCTATAATATCTGCTGGCATGTGAAGTGTCTGCTTTGAGTTTATTGTCAAATGTACAGAAATGATTTAGACATACATAGTGGAAGAACAGACTGCTGGGGGAAGTAGATTTTAATGTATTAAGTAAATGTCTTTTTTCCATTTTTTCCTGCCCTCCTGGTTTTGTTTGTTTTTCCTTTAAGATCAACCGAATACTGATTGGGCACGATAACGTGGGTCTCCGATCCGGTTGGTTCCTGGCCAGCGTCCAGATCACGGTTCCAGTCCAGGGAAAGCAGTACATGTTCCCCTGCAACCGGTGGCTGGACAAAGATGAGGCTGATGGAAGGGTAGAGGTGGAGGTCTATCCAAGTGAGATTGTTGCCATTGAGAAATGTGAGGAAAGACACATTGAGAAGCGTGTGGGTTTTAAATATATGACTATATTTGTATTAATGGCTCTCTTAAGGACCAGTCCACCACACTAAACAGAAAGTGCCTGTCCCGGCCAGCTTTTGTTGGTGGAGAAAGTAAATTGTTCTGCTGCTTTGGTTTTAAAAAAGCAACACTTGGAGAAGCGTTACTGAGCTTTCCACCTCCAGTTCCTGTGACTGGAGGAAGAATTTGCATTCTGGGCAGTTCTTCATTACTATATCACTGGGTTCATCCTTCTTCACATTCATGTGCCTCACTCGTGTCCGTTTGACTTACATCAGTGGATTCGTGTTCTTTAAGGTTATGGTTAAAACTTGCCTTGGGGTCCTGAGGAAAAAAGATGTTCTTTTGTTCCTCTGCTCTGTGTACCTCCCTCCCTAGATATCCCTAAATGGTCTCCAATGTTATGGAGATCATTTAACCACTCTATAGCTAATAGTGAAATGAAAGTCCCTTTTAAGGCTCTATTTTTCACCTCTCTGATACTGCTTTAATACTTGTAGAAGGGAAAGCTATTAAGTTAGACGTCACTGAAGAGTCATGTTATTTCACATACCGTTTGGATAAGAGCAAACACCCAGTTGCCTCAGCTACACGGTCATTTGTTAAGACAGGGTAATTTCATTTTGAGTCTGAGCCCTCAGGAATGTAGTATCTGAACTCCTCTGCTGATTTAATTGATTTATTTTTGGAACAGTGATAAACTACGAGGTGTCTGTAGTTACTGGAGACGTGCGGGCCGCAGGCACCAATGCCAAAGTCTTCATGCAGATTTATGGTGAGACTGGCAAAACTGAATTGCTCACCTTGGAAAACAGATCGAACAACTTTGAACGGGGAGCAACGGATACCTTCAAGGTATGATGAAGGCAGCCTTTGATGCTTCTATGAGAGGAAGAAAATGACCAGCCAAAATTTAGACAGCAATAAAATAACTGGGCCAATAGTCAAAATAATTGACTTCAACAAAATTGCCAAGTCTATTTTGTATCCTCTATCCGTTATCCATCTCTTCTTGCTTTTTGCACTTCATGGAGTGATTTTCATAATCACAGCGACTCATAGCAAAGGTGCCATACAAGACGATAGTCCAGCAACTGCTTTCATTTACCTTTCCTTCCAAAAGGAGATACTCATTTTAGGTTTCAGAAAACCTCAAGCTTATATTTTGTGCCTGATCGTACGATATTGTCCTTTTTCTTTGTCTAGCTGAGGAAAAAGGAATTTAGTTGGGGAAAAAGGAATCCCACACATTTCCACAAGGGAATTACTCACTTCCAACCTTGCCTCTAATTATATATGCCGTTTGTCACAGGTACATATCATCGCCTCAGTCCTGCAAAACCTGATGTTTTAATTTCTGTGAAGGTGTGACTGCCCCAAGGATGATATTACCTGTGCCCCTAGTGCACTGCATGATCATGGCACTTGACGTGTGGGGCACGCTCTTCCGGCTGTTGGTCTGGCCAGCAACTAGGCAACCAAGGTGCTCTGCTAGACCCGTTGACATAGGAGCTGAGCAATTCACAGCCGTGGCTGTGTTTATGTTCAAATGCCTGTATGTATGGCGGTATCGTCACCTCTGTTCCGCCAGCTGGGAGTGGGAATTAGTCACCTCACTCCAGAACTGTGGTCCAGAAGGTCTCTGCTAAGCTGACATCCAGCTCTAGCGGTGCCCACAGTGTCCAACTTCATTCCGTGGAGGTCACACTTCTTTTTGAGCAACCCCACAGTAAGCAGAGCGTTGGCAGGGCTGAAAAGCTTCAGGTGTAACTTGAGGGAATGAGTCCGGGCCTGGCTTATCTAGCAGGAGCTCCCGGTCCGAAAAGGCTGAGCAGCGGGTGGGCAAGGCATTGGGGCCTGGCACCCTCTCCCGCGTGAGGCTTGGCTACGCTGCACTGTGGCCCACTTCTTGGAGTTTCTCTGCAGAGAAACGAAGATTTGGGAGGCAGGAGTGCTTTTCGTTATTGCCCTGAGGTGGGATCAAAATGGGGAGAGGATGTGCTGTCAGGACATATCACAGCCACATCCTTTTGTATGGAAGAAAACTCAGCAGATGCCAACATCTGGACAGTACAGTGCAAAATCCAGATGGAAATGGAATTTGAGACACATCTGGTGTATGTGCTAACAGCACAAGGCTCAACACTGCGGTGCCTTGAGCTCTCTCTGTGGATTTGCAGTCTCACAGAAGTGAGATCCATCTCACCTCATAGTTAAGCATCTACTTGGAGCTAGTCTAGCATGCTCCCTCCCCCACCCCCGCAGGACTGGGAGATCTTTTCCATTGCCACTTGTCAAATGGAGGTGTCTTCTACCAGAGCTTTGCTACAGTTTTGAACTGTACATTTTTGAGATCTGTTCATCTTCTCCTGCCTTGGTTTCTTGCTTTATAAAGTGGAGTTGGTGATTATCCATTTTTATCGAGTACTGTGTGATTCAAGATCACTGGCACTTCATAAATGCTTGCTTTTAAAAGACTATTTATAATTTTAAGATTGGGTTTCTCTGATTTTAAAGAAAATAAGCTTTCTAAAATTTATAAGTAAAAGCTATTAGCCAATATCAGATTTATAATAAAGCCATATATAAAATGCTCTGTTTACATAGCCATGTTTATTTCCTCTCTTGGATGTTTATTGCTGGATGTTAAAGGTCTGCCTATTTTCTGTTTTTTTTTTTTTTTTTTCTGGGCATACTAGGCAGAGGCTGTGAAGCATTAATAGACAGATCCTCTCTCTCTCTCATCATATGAATATTTACAGACAGATATGGGCAGGAATAAGACTGTGTGAGCTACATGCTAGTAGGAAATACCATCAGTTATAGGCAGGGCATGCTGGATGATTACAGCAAATTCAAGAATGAAGCAGTACAGAGAAAGACACATTCTTTATGCCAGGACAGCTGGATCAATTTTAGTTTTCTGATAAGCATCCTGTGTGCAATTGATTTTGTTTTAATCTACTCAGGAAAAAAAAAAATGCTTCTAGACTGAAACCTTCTAGGCCAAGTTGCCAAATTTCAGCCTGAAGCAAACGTTTTCTAGTTTTATAACATAAACAGTGCCTATTGGCATAGGCGATCATCAGAAACAAGGTATTGGTTATTGCATGCAGTAAAACCTTCTATTCAACTTCATTAGGTAGTAATCTGGACAAATAATCTAAAACAACAGGGTTTTGTATCTGCTGTATTTACCAGAGAGATGGAAATCTTCCTACTTATATAGCCTCCTGCCACTGATGCATCATAGTGACTAATGGGTTTTATCTTCTCTACACCCTACTGAAGTGAGAAGATACTCTTCTCATTTTCCAGATGTCAAGTAAGGAGACGGGCAGACCAAGCCCAAGGTCACACAGGAAATCTGTGTCAGAGATTAGGTTTTCTGAGTCCAAGTCTAGCGCCTTACCCCTATACCGTTATTGATTCTGCCTGGTTCATGTCTCGTCTATATATTGAATGTATCTTATTATTCATTCAAAAAAGAATTCATGCACTGAGAATTTCATAAGCTAGTTCAATATTCAGTATATTCACTCTTAATGCCAATATGAAGACAATACTGGTGAGGAGATTGATGGAGAAGTGGGGAGTCTAGTAAATGTGAATTAAACTCCTATCTCTGCCATAGTTGTTCTGTAAGTCTTCAGTTCAGTGCTTTCAGATGGGATTTGGTGATGGAAAGTAGGAAAGAATAAAATAGGAAGGAAAAAGTAAACTTGTTTAAAAAATGACCTTATCCTTGCTTTTCCAGTGGGTGATAGAGGCAATGATCCTCATTTTTAAGATGGCACTGGTGACAGTTCTTTCTGAAATGAACATGTCTTATAAATCCTGTTGGGTGTTGACTTTCTCTTGGTGGCAGATAGAGGCTGCAGATGTTGGCAAGATCTATAAGATTCGGATAGGCCATGATGGGAAAGGCATTGGGGATGGCTGGTTTCTGGAAAGCGTCACGCTGAAGCGACTTGCCCTGAACGTGAAAGAGCCTGAGAAGAAGAAGAAGAAAAAGAAAAAGTCTGATGAGGAGGAAGAAGAGGAGGCCGAGGCAGAGGAAGTAATGGATGTCTATACGTTTGTGGCACACCGCTGGTTGGCTAGAGATGAAGAGGACAAAGAGCTTGTGGTGGAGCTGCTACCTGATGGAGAATCTGCCCTGGAGGGTAAATATCATGAATGTGCCTATATGTGTAGCTATAACGGTCGCTTGAAGGCTGATAAACACCTCGCGTGCTTTGTGTGAGTGTGTGTGGCTCCCAGCCGTCGCGCTGCCCCGGGCCCATGGTGTAGCTTAAACTATGGATTGGTCTGTCAGCTCTGCTGAGGAAGAGGATGGTGGTTAACCTCAGGCAGAAGATGGAAGAGACAGCCTGAAATGGGAATATCCTAGAGTGCTACTATAGGATTGGCCAAGGTTGGCCTGGGGAAGACCAAGGAGTATCTAGTAAGCTCTCAGAAGCCGAAACATTCACAATTTACCTCTGCCCTTTTTCTGCACTTGTGATATTAAAGGCTATAGCTGTGACTGCCTGCTGCACCGTTTCCCTGTCTCCTGCCTGCAGGACCCTCTGCCCACAATACCCTCCCCTGCAAAACAGGAGGAATGGATGTTTCACAAAAGATCTTGTGCCATGCGTAATAAACTTGGGTAATGAGTTCCCCAAGTTACCACTGTGGATAAGTTTAGTAGATTTTGGTTATTCATATGGCTAATGAGAAAGGCTGAAAGAAGGTGGTGAAAGAAAAAAGGTAAAGACTTTTAACAAACTCCAAACAAAACCCTTTTCAGCGCCAACTGTCCCAGCATTTCTGGTGCACACGCTTTCATGGAGAACCATGGATCTAGTGCAGTATGGCTATTTCTTATTATCTCCATATTTCTCCATATACATCTTCACATTTCTTATTATCTTATTTTCTTTGCACTTTCACTTGCAGAGAACACGTACAAAGTCCACGTTCTTACTGGGAACGTGTGGGGGGCTGGGACTGATGCTAATGTCTTCTTGAACATCTATGGCGTAGGAAGAGGAGACACGGGTGAACGCCAGCTAAAAAGGTCCAGTTGCCTCGACAAGTTTGAAAAGGGCCAGGTAATGCATGAACTCACCTCGCTCGAGCAGAGAGAAAGCTGGCAGAGGTCTCTCTCAGTTATCAAGCTGGTCGTTCATTACTGTTTCTTGGCTTGGCTTCTTCTTTGAGTTTAAGGCTCAGATATGTTTTATTTCTTAAATATATAATCTAAAGCAAAATGCCTCAAAGCATTTTCCAGAGGAAATACACTTGAATAATAAGCTTAACAGTCTTCTGCACTGGAGCCACCTTTTGCATCTGCTTCCTGTAAGCATTCTGGTAATAACATTTCCTGCCAGGAATACTTGAAAGCCACAAACTTTAAATTAATATCGGAGAGCGTTTGTTAGGCAGTTCAAGCATGTCAGTATTTAGATTGCAAATATTCTAAATGTTCTACTCAGCCAGTCAGGGAATAAAGGCAATATCACATGGTGTGCTATAATTACATTATAATCCAATCCAATTAAACACCTCTTGTAGATTTAATATTTTCCATAAAAATGCTTATAAACAATTAACAAGCAACTATTCCTGGAAGAAATTATTCCAGGAATAGTTTTGAATAACGAAAAATTACAGAAACAATAAGCAGCTGTGGAAAACTTGCAATCAGTAGAAAGAACCTAAGGCTGATAAATAAGCCATTAGCTGTGATTTATGAGTTTGGCGCTGAAGAAATTGCAACCTGCACACGGTTCTTCATTCGGTGGGAAGAACTCCAAGCTGCAATTGTAACGCCTTCTGCTCTTAGGAGTAGAAACCCAAAGTCTACTAACAAGTTAATCACATTAAGGTGTTTAACGTATTGTGATAACAAGGCCCATCCTGTCATGTTAATACTACTAATGAATGAACCTCATGGTTGTGGTAAATGACAAAAGGAAAAAATTCTGTGGTTTGAAATAAAGCACATGCAGGCGCACAGGAGAGTTTCCATAGAGTTAATACATTTGTAGTCAGTCCCAGATTCAGGCTGGGAGGGAGAATGCTAACCCTGGAAGGACTGAGGTTTAGGAGAGGTGGCTTAAACCTAGAGGAGTCTGAAGTGTGGATGAGGTAAAGAAAGAAGTGAAGGGCTGGGTGGCTCTTACTGCCTTACAGGAGCAAAGTGCAAGTGCTAACGGGAGAGCTCACAGCTCTGTAACTGTACTGGTACATCCAGCCCTAGGAGTACAAGGGAGACTTCCAGATGCCCTTTGTTTTAATGGGAAAAAATTACCCCCCAGCTAGTGCCTTTTTTCCTCCCTTTCTGGGAAACACATTCATTTGCCTCTTGTCTCCTGTGCAGGAGGATGTGTTTACCATCAAGGCCGTTGACCTGGGTGAGCTGAAGAAGCTGCGGATCCGCCACGATAACTCTGGTGGTAGCCCAAGCTGGTTTCTGGAGAGAGTAGAGATTGTTGATCTCAAGGAGAGCACCACGTGAGCAGCCTGTCGCACCCCTTTCATGTGATCAGAAACAGGGACTTGTTCTCCCAGAGAGCCTGCAGAACCACAAGAAGGCAGAGGAGATGCAGAGGGGCATAGCTGCAGCTCCTCACTAACTCAAAGGGAGTGCACATCCTTTGGGAGTCTTGTGATAACGGTGCTGCTAGGTTGAGCGTAGGACTCGGGCACCTGTGCGGGGTTTTGCTGTCCCACCGTCTCTGTGGTTTAGGAGCCAGCAATGTTCAGAAGGAAAACTCAGCTTTTCCTCTGTTTTTCCTGGGAGGGACTCTCCATCCTGAAGAGGTCCTTGCAGAATCAGCACCCACAGGCCTCCTTCTGAGGGTCCCCTCTGGAGGCACCTGACCTCCCACCTTGTGTTTTGTCCCTGTGCAAGGAGCTGCACCAAGGCAAAGTCCTGACCCAAGCAAACTCCCGGGAATTTCACAGGTAGTGGGGTGGGCAAAGCCTAGGCTGTTACAAGGCTTAGATACAGGCTTGCCTTTGAGCTGTAACGTGCTTGAAGTCACATGCTTAACGTTGCACAATGCTTTGGTGGGTGGGACTGTTCATGGGACTCTCAGGATGGGTCCACTGTTTGTAAACATACACTGCCTGGGAGAGTGGAGTTTCCCTTGAGTAGATTAGTTTTTCCTGGGACTGAAAACGAAAAGGAGTCAGGTGTAGAGGGCTGACAGGTCACTAGCAGCGCTTGTCAGTAAGTGCTTGCTAACATATTTCTGGGTAAAATTCACATAAACAATACCAAAACTCAAGGGTGAAAACAAATGTGTTGATCAGCTTTGAGTAATCTTGTTTTTTTTTAAGTATCCTCTGATTTGTGCTTATTTATGCTATTAAAACTGTGAAGTCCTGTGTAAGTGCTGGGTGCTGCTGTCATTCTTGTAGGTATTATTTTCCATGCCAACGGTGGTTAGCAGTTGAGGAAGATGACGGTCAGATTGTCAGGGAGCTGGTCCCAGTGGATGAAGCATTTGTAAAGAAAGATTCGGAAAATGATGGCCAGTCTCTTGCAACGCTGGGCCTGGAACAGAAAGGTTTATGTTAGCCTTGTATTTCTTCCAGTATGGGGTTGAAAAGAAACCAAGTTATTAGTAGTGCTAAGGGCATTAGCCATTAGCATTCACTGGGCTGTAATTCTTCCCTGAATCACGAAGATCTCAGGTGTGAATGAAGTGTGAAGTGCGGTGTCAGCCAAGGAGGAGTGGACACTCCTCATTTTTAGGCGATTTAATCATCTTGGGAGATTGGACCCAAAGTGCAAAAGCTAGGAAGATGGCCATCACATTTGGTCATCATCTTTTGCAAAGCAGTTAGTGGAATAAACCTCAAATGAAATGCATATTAGTCATTAAAATCCAAGCCATAAATCCCAGCCATTTCATGTCGTTAAACATTTGGACATGAAACTGAGCAGAGAGCAAACATTATCAGAGAAAGGGAAGGGACCTAAATTTGTCTTATTTTCCGTCTTGCTGCTTATGTCTGTCATCCTCTGAAACAACTTTGTGCTTCTTGCTCCTGGGTCTGGTGCTGCAAGGTGCTGAGTGCCCAGCACTTCCACTGGCTTCGGTGGCAGTGAAAAGTCTTAAACTCTCCCTTAACAACCCCCACCATAGGCTTTTGAATACATGAACAACTTCCAGAAATGCTGGATAGTCAACAGTTCACTTCAGGAGGACCTGCTGGATGAGCAGTGTCTTGGAAAGCCATGCATGTGCCTAACTATGGCAGCAGGATACTGTTTTGGAAATCCTGAGCAGGTTTTTTTGTTGTACAGTGAAGTCTGCACAAGTCTGTCCTATAATTTTCCATAAGTTTCATATGTACTGCACATTCTAGATGATGATGTGACGGGAACCTCCCTGATGATGCTATTGTGAAGGGTGTGTTTGTGAGCATGAACTATATATGTCAAAGTGCACATACTTTCTGATATGTGGTATATGCACGTATATTGCTTGGTGCTATTAGAATAAAGAGGCTTTTTTTTTTTTTTAATGAAATACTTCAGAAGGCAGAGGCAGCTTTGAGGAGCCTTTGAGATTCCCAGAAAGCAAATGGGAAGTCTGAGCACACTTCTCATTTGCAGAGATGCAGACAACATACTGCATGACTGGAGCAGGACAGGACTGTGCAACCAGATAGCCCAGCTCACCCCAGTAACCATCACAGCGTGTGACAAGAATTAGAGATTACAATATGGCTGTTACCTGTGGAAATAAAACCCAAACCAAACACATATATGCAAAGAAAAGTAGAATTAATTCCTACTCAGACTTCACATTCTTAAATCAAGATCTTTTATTTGGCAGCTAAATCAACTACGTACACTGTGAAAGTGAAAACTGGGGACAAGAAGAATGCAGGGACAGATGCCAATGTCTTCATCACTCTCTATGGAAGTAAAGATGATACAGGTAAGACTACCACGTGATGGAAAAGGATGGGACCTCATTGCTAGATATAACTGCCTGAAAAGGCTGGGCAGTTTCCTTTTGTTCCCTCAGTACCTGCTCCTCGTTCCTTTTCAGGACAACCACATGTTCTGGCTGTCTCCACATACGTTGTGATAGCGGGCGACATACCATCAGCTGCTGTAAATCACTGTCAAACTCTGAGATGCTGATTTGCACCAGCTGCCAATCTAAAGGCTTTAATTTCAATTATAGAAACCGTGCAGTTGCCTGGGATTGCATCCCTGAGCGGTGAATGTGGTGAATGATTTGCTTTCCTCAGCAATGAATCAGCGTGCTCCTGCAATCCAGCCCTCCTCTGCCTCTCTGAGTGGCCCAGAAGTGTTTAATCAGCTGAAGAGCAAACCCTCTTGGAAACAGCCAAGCTGTGTGTGCAGTGATGTGGTGACTGTGAGAGTGGCAGTGAATTAACGGGTAGGACCATTCTCCTTACCTGTAATGGCAACTGCAACAGTGCTGGCTCTGTGGCGCTGCCAGTGCATCACTCAAGAAAGGCATGTGTGTGTTTTAGGCCAGGGATACTGCTATAGCTATATATTTAGGGTTCAGAATGAGGTAGGGGACAAGGGTAAGATCTTGAGATGAAAAGCCTTTTTTTTCCTGTTTTAGCCACTTCCCTCATTCCACCAGTAATATTCCCAAAGCATTTGTTTCATACCCTAAACAATGCCTGTTTGCATCGCTACAACAGGGATCGTCAGCCTAAAGGCCTCAAAGACTAACAAGAACAAATTTGAGCGTGGAAAGGTAGATGAGTTTACAGTAGAGTCTGTGGACATTGGAGACCTGAAAAAAATCAAGATAGGCCATGACAATAAAGGTAAGATGACCTGCTTTGTTATGTGGTTTTCCTAGTGCATTAGGCACATGGCTGTATAAAATAGCGTTCCTCCAAAACCCTAGAGGTAACTTAACCTTTTGGTGACAAATCCTTGCTGTTCCCTTGGCTGTTGCAGTCACTGCTGCAAATGCCATTGCTGTGGCTGCGGCACTAAGAGCACAGTGACGGCAACTGCACGTAGCTTTGTCTTTCTACAGGAGACTCTTTAATCTTGCAAGCCCTTTTCTGGAGAGAATTCTCATACGCATCAAAATGTGCCTTTTTGTGTTCCATGTAGGGTCTATAGACTTGAAATAACTGTCTCATTTGTTTGTTAATGGTTTTGTTGTTTCCATCATCAAGTGCTAGCTGCTTTTTACACAAAGGTATGTCTCTTCTATAGACAAGGGAAGCGGTGACAGGACACGTGGATTCCTCCCCTATGAGGCGTGAAGGGACATCTTTGTTGGTAACTTCCCTGTCTTATTACAGGGGCAAATTAACCCAAGTAATGGAGTAATTCTCTCTCCCACGTGCACGTCTTTATCCTGTTGCATATCCAAATGTAAAGCACGTTATTTCAGATCTGGAGAGTCACTTGCTATCATCTTTATGATTTCTATTCTCTTCTTCCATTGGCAAAAGAGAATAAGATTCATTTCTCAGAGGCCTGGAGTGCAAAGATTCATTTGCTGTTATCTATTGTGGGTTAATCCCTGTATCCCTCCTACCACAGGTAGTTCAACTGGCTGGTTCCTGGAGTGGGTGGAAATCGATGCCCCATCCCTGGGACGGTGCCTCAAGTTCCCCTGTGGCCGTTGGCTGGACAAATCAGAGGATGATGGAGCCATTGAGAGAATTATCTTCCCTGCAGAACTGCAGACAGTGGAATATATCCCATGTGAGCAGAATGTCATCTCCCCAAGATACACCCATCATTACAGAAGATAAAACTCCATGAGCTAGTGAGGTTTTATAGGCTTGGCCTCCCCTTGGATTTGCTCTGAGAGATTTATAAATACATCACATGCCAATTACTCCTGTTACTACAAGAAAGTTCCTCTGGGTGCTCTAGACTAACATTTCCTGCCTCCATGTGTTATATTTGCCAAATCAGAGAGTGGTTAGAAACCGTATGGCTATCTATGATTGCCTTTTTGCTCCCTCTTGCACTATCTTCTCCCAGTCCTTAATGCTCCCAATCCAAGTTGGCTTCCTTGTCTCCAGTTTTCTCTTTGATCCTGCTCCATTCTAATATTTATGTTTCTGTTGCTAAAGCAGACTCTTGTGGTCTCTCTTCCAAGCTAGTTCTCCTTGGCTGCCCGGTGCTGTTGGCCCTGTGCACCCCTCTCTTGCTGAAAGACCCTCTGCCAGAGTTTCTTCAATGTTGTGCTTTTCTGATAGAGTGTTTGCACCAGTCTCTGTTTTGGCATTCTCCAATTTTACCTTTATCTTACCTTTGTTCTCCTCTAATTTTTGGTGTACACCTAGTGTCTTTTGACAGCTCTCTCTGAGTGCTAAGCTGATAATTTTCAAGTCTGCCATGACACACACAACTTCTCTGTTCAGGCAAATTCTTTTGCTGTCTCCAGGACATTGAGAATCAGATAAAACAGCTTTCTTGAAATGAATTACTTAAAACACTGGTTTTCTTATTCTTAAGCCCTTATTTATGTGTGCATCCATGAATGTACGTAGGGAACTTACAGCCCTGGGACTCCTGCCTTCCCGACCTCCCTATTGCAAGTTGTTGGCAAATTCTTCCTCGCCCATCTTCAGGGGATTATCAAAATTGACTCTTCCCTTCACTAAATAAGAGGCCACGATGGTGAGGGTGCAGACTCTCAACTCTCTCAACTCAAGAGTTGATTTCCACCCCAAGCCCTGCCAGATGCTTCCTGGGTCACTGTGGGCAAGTCACAAGTCATTCACACCACCACGCTTAAGGGTCTAGAGCCTGAAATCCCCAAACAGTTGATAGAAAAAGTGTGTGCATGGACTATATCAAAAACCTTACCTCCTGAAGTTCCTTGCTTAGATATCAAAAGTTAGAGCATATGCTTCCCACTGCTGCCCAATCTCTCTTCTTCTGCCTCAGTTTCCTTCTTCAGAAGTAGCTGTAAGAATAACTGTGTAGAAGATTGTCAACTGCTTTGCTTTTTTTTTTTTTTTTTAAATGCAAACACCCTAGTTAATGCTGAAAGCCTCTTATATACTGGCTGGTCTACCCTCCCTCCAGTCTCCAGATCCTCGCACACAGCAGTCTGTAAACCAGAATCATCTCTCTTTTCTAATGATCTGCCAATGATCTCTCTTTGTGCCTCCACACTTTGACTAAGGCGTTATTTATTTCTCAGTATATCTCGTTTTCTTTCCCTAAAATCTGTGGAGCAGAAGAATGGATGCTCTTTGCTGCCTTCTGCATTTTCATTAGTCTGCTGAAAGACACAACAGTCTTTATGGTTGAAAGAAGAGATGGCTATGATGAAGTGAATATGGTCACAGGAGTCGATATAACCCACAGAACTTGCACGTGCTTCTCACCAGGCTTTTCCCTGTGTGTTATTCCAGTCAATATGTATTTTGATGCATATGTTGGCTATATCATTTATTAATGCCTCAGTATATCACAGGAGGTAAGGGTTTCTGGAATGCCATGCTTTGAGTGCACAGTGTGCGTAAACCTGTTTCTTCCTGGCAGAAAGTAGTCAGGCCTCTCTGGCAAACAGGTTGCACCAGCCTCTGCGTCATGTTAGGCCATTTCTCCAATTAAACTGTTCCCATCGTGCTATTTACTGTACTCTAGTTTCCTAATTATTGACCTGATGGTTTCAGTTTGCCAGAGGTAACTAAGATGGTCTGACTTTTTTTATGACGACTTACACCAGAATTGTTTTACTAGGAACAGATGATGAAAACATTGTCATCGGCATCCCAATTAAAATCATGCCTGTGGAGATACGATCTTAAAAGTCCCATGTAAATGAAATGGGAGTCTGACAGCTGAAAGTTGTGCTGCTAGTGACCTTGTTATGGTGCTACTTTGCTGATTCAGTTCTAAGCTGATGTTAATATTCAAGCAACAAGAGCAAGCACTACAGACTTCAGCAGAGGAGATCGTTTTTAATTCAAAGTGCGTAGCACGTGATTTTGGTTTCCAGGATTTTTTTTCCTTACATATTGGAGAAATTATTCCTGCAGTTTACCTGCAGCACGGAAGAGTGGATGTCATTGGGGCTGGGCAGAAAGAATATTAAGTACCTTCAGGCTTACTCTCTGTAGAAGAAAACTTCTTCATCGCTGTTCTCCTGAGAGCTCTGTTTAGAGAGCCTGGATTTTAATGAATGATTAGCCTCTGATGTGCATAATCAGAGTTACTCCAGCAGCAACAGATAAGGTGCCAGAAACATTCCCTTTACCCTAACGGAGATGCTGAATCTGAAATAAAGCTCAAAGTACAGTAGTGTAAAGAATAGCATAGATGACTAAAGCGACTGCAGCGTAGGAGGGTGCAGGATGACGAGCAGCTGAAAAGGATTGGAGCAAGGGACAGGAAATGATGGAAAATGAGTAGGCAGCATATGGGAGAGGGATGGCAGGGGATGGATCCTCATGGTGATGCGGGGGGTGTCAAATGCTGTGCTCACAGGTAGCGACATGGAGCACAGAGTTTTTTATCTGTATGAGGTAAAGAGAAGTCCCTGCCATAAATGAGTGGTGTCCAAATCTCACCTAGCAATTTTCTTTCACAGATTTCAGAAAGCAATTAAGAGAGATAGGGGTAAGATTCAGTTTACTGACTGGGATGCCTCAATTTACATGTGTTCACAACAGCAAAATGTCTAATCTCCCATTATTATCAATAGCTATTTGGTCTTTCCCAGGCAATGGATCTGGAGAATGTTTCAAGTAACCCTGAGGAAGATGCCCACGTTTGGTCATCTGACTCATTCTCCAAACTCCATTGACTTTAGTGGTTAGATCTCATTTCACTATAGCGGAGCTTCACATACCTATCTGACGTGCAGGCATCCGAACGTCGGTTTCCTAATCTGTGAGCCAAACGCTGTCTCGCTTTGGAGAATGAGGTGGGAAATGACTTCACTAACAATATTCAGCAAATCTGTAGCAAAGCCAGGAACAGAGCCTTGATCTAGTTCCTGGGTGAAGCTTGTTATTCCTGGGTCATGCTCCAATGGGACACTGCATTGAGAAATGGTGAAAATAGAAAAGGACAAGAGGAGGCATCAGATTTTTGGGCAGTGGGACATTCTGGAAAAAAACAATTGAACAGAGTAAGGAGGTATGTAAGGGCTTGATCCTTATTGTCCTACATTGAGAACTGGCATTTTACTCGGTATGCCTTGGTGTTAAGGACTATATGCTGTCAGAGCAGAACAGGGTACTGTGAGAATACTAGATCAAAGAGTGGCCAGCAAAAGGTTTTATTTCTTTTCCTTGGGATTGATTTCTGTCACTTTTTCAGTGACGAAAGTAATAGTGGAATTGTCACCAACAAGTCTATCTTGAGTATTTTTATGCTGCCTCCAGTTGGCTTAGCTTCATCTGTCAGATGCTTTAAGTCTGCTTTAAGACTTGAGCTGTTGAAGGAAATCCTATTTCAATAAGTTCAGGTGGCAGGTGGTTGAACCCAAAATCTCAGTAAATGAACATGGATCTAGGTCAGCTGGCTATATAGGGTTAAATGAAATTTCTCTGAATTTTTATAGAGGTGACCAAAGTCAGAATATGACTTGCAGCGTGATAACTCTTATAACCACAGGTGTGATTCCTACCCTATCCTCTTTAAATGAGTTTTCGAACACAGATTCTGTTTCATTGAAATGTTCTTAGGAGCATTGGTCTGCTGCTTACAGACTTTGGTTGGTTTTGTTTTTATTTTCTGCTGCTTCCTGATTTAGTTGTCCCTTATGAGATCACGGTGTACACCAGCGATATCTTTGGAGCTGGCACAGATGCAGATGTCTTCATCGTTCTCTATGGAAGCGACGGGATCTGCACTCAGCAGAAATCCCTGTGCCTCAACAAGAGAGAGCAAAGGATGTATTTTGAAAGGAACTCGGTGAATCAGTTCATTGTGGAGGTAAAATCAAAGCTGCTTCTTGCTTTAGTCTTAGAGCAGAGGTTGCCCTCTGGGGATTAGGAAGACAAAATGAAGCGGCAATTTTTCCTCTTTTAGGGAAAGCTGTTCAGCTTTTGGAACTGGAGAGGGTGGTCTGCTCATGGAACTTGGGTTCAATTCTCTGCTCTCCAACAGACTTTGTGGATTCTGGAGCAAATCTTTTCTCACTGAGCTCCAGTTAGTAGCAGCTCAAAATTATCATCACACAATGTCCCGGTGGTCTAACACCATGTTAAGCATTGCAAGGACTAGTGCAATCTTATTTTGGAGCTGAGATGTCCTAACACATGGATATGGAGACTTGCCCTTCCATGCAGAGCTGAGAGGCATTTTGGAAGGTCAACGCGTAGGAGCATTTACCTCTTCCGTTTTCTATGCCATACTTGATCTTTAGATAAAAGAGAGGGTCTTAGTCTCTGTGGCCATTGGATATAATAAGTCTCCCTCTCCTTCACACCCTTATTTGCTTGCATGTTTGCTTTCTTCACAGTTCACAATGTTTTTAAAGGTAACATGAACCAAATGTTTGCGATATTGCTGAAACTAGAGGCTTTCCGTTAAGGTCTCCAAGTGTCATTTCATGCTACAGTTTCAGATCATGTTGGATGGCCTGGCCTGCAGTGCTCACTACATACGTAGTACTACATTTGAGGTGGATGGTTTGTTCATCTGTTCGAACTCTGGGGCAACCTCTGTCTTCTTGGACAGAGACTTTGTTACTTTGCTGTAGACACCATGATTTTTGACTACCTGGGGCTAAATTTTTGAAAGAGCTTATCAAGTGTTTCCTGAAGCATTTGCACATGCATATGCAGGTAGCAAACCTGTGCATATAGGTCAGGGAGCTCATTTACACCTACAGCACTCAGCAATTGCTATTCATAATAAGTTCCTATCGAGAAATTGTGAGAAGTAAAAACACAGGCAATCTTGCTCTGGCCTACTCTTTTGGTACTGCTTAACGTCCTCTCCTTCCCTCCCTAGGAGCAACGCTGCCACTGACTTTACAGAGCACCTTACAGCCTGCCTGTGTTTTGAGTTTGGTTTGTTTTTGTAACATATTTGAAGGCAAATTTAAAAAAAAAACTTTCAAACAAGTTAAAATACTTCCAGCCCACATTGTTGTTATAGAGCATGAATCATAAAATGAAGCCCCAGCGTGATTCCTTAAAAACAAAGAATAAGACTTAATTTGGTGGAGTTTCCACAGAGACTATCATGACAGAAGTTGCAATTATCCGTAGGTATAAATCTTAAACTGAGTGTTATTTTATTTCTTTACTTCATAAGATTTATTTTGATTTTGATAGATTTTGAAACATCAGTACTCCTCTTAGATGAAGCATGTGAGAATGCAGTTTGTTCTCTAGATTTATAGCCTCATATTAACCTATCCTCAAACTCCATTCTTTTTTCACCAGTTGCTCTTGCTGCAGGAAAGGAAATGAAGCAAAATATATTCTTCCCTCACCTACTTCTGTAGAGCCATAATTTGGAGCTCAATAGACCTTGAAAACAATTTGGGGAACTCGGGAAATACAGGCTGAGAATGGCCTGTTTGTCTTAGTGCTTTTACTGCCCTGCATTTTGTATTTGCTAAAGAGGCACCAAAAGTTAGAGATGGGTCTCAGCTACGTTCCTAAAAGTGATGATTTGCAGGAGATGCCTGTAGCAGAGCGAAAATCACTTCTTTCTTAACAAGAATCTTATTACTATGAATTGACTGAAAGCCTCATTGAAAGATGAGTATTTGGACAGGACAGAGGAGGGGTAACATACTTTCCCCCAGTATATACCTGGGTACATGCATGAATTTTAGACCTGAATTTGGAACATATAATTACTTTGCAGTTAGTGTTGATGCTTTGAGTACTGCAGTCAGTCCTGTTGAGTCCAGGAGTCTCCTAAAATCACTGAGGTCTTTGCTTCAGTATGTGGCAATTTTGTCAGCTGGAAGATGAAGAAGAGCGTAGTCTCCAGTGGTCTAAATTGAGAAGTTCAGTTTTTTTAAGTTTATGAGAACAAAAGATTTCAAGTCCCTATGGAGAGAAAGACAGCTGAGTGTTCTCCTGTGCGCAAAGGAGTTTTGCAGCCACTTTTGGATTTTTAAAGCCCAAGTGTGCAAAAGCTTGCACCAAAATAACCAAAATATACTGCAGAGGAGCAAATAGTATTGCTCCTG
Source organism: Struthio camelus (assembly GCF_040807025.1). Lineage (NCBI taxonomy): Eukaryota > Metazoa > Chordata > Aves > Struthioniformes > Struthionidae > Struthio > Struthio camelus. The sequence goes on along the minus strand of NC_090981.1, from coordinate 65,190,659 downwards.
TTCAAGCCTTTGAAAGGGCGGTAGCTTAAAAGTATTGAAATAGTGACAAGTTTTTCAGATAATAAGGTAAGGCATAAAAAATAGCAGCCACTTCCTAAGATACTGATCTTCTTGACTTGCTCAGAACGGCACTTGGATTCTGTGGCAGAATAACAGTGCTATAAACAGTAACTATAAAATGCCACGCTGTGAATACTGTGCTTTGGTCTCAAAGCTATTCTTCCAATGTTATAACTGGGCGCAACCGTCTAATTGCCTAGGTGTTTAAAAAGGAGGGAAATACAAAAAGAAAATTCAAGATGCAGCAACATTACAATTTCTATAAATTACTTCCCCTCCCACAAAGAAGCTTGAGATGCAGGATTGCTGCCGTGCAATCAAATCCATCTCCTACACTGGGTAAGCTGCGTAGCGCAACACACAACTTTCTTTCTTTTTGGAATAGACGTTCATGAAGACGCATTAGCTAAATCAGTTAGGGCATAAGTAGTGTTGTTCGTAGTGATGTTGTAGGCATAACGTTTGCTCCCCCAGGACTTCATATAGACTGGAAATAGGAAATGAGCTATAAAAGAGTATATTGAAAGTCACGTGTTGTTCATGTCATAATTTTAACTTTTTTTTTTTTTTTGTGTAGCTGGAGGATGTTGGTGACATTATTGAAAAGATTCGCATAGGACACAAGGGTGGAGGGCTGAATTCCGGATGGCATTTGGATCGCGTGGCAATTCGGAGACTGTTGCCAAATGGAAAGGTAGGCTGTGAATCAAGGCACCCTGGAAGCAGCATTGGCAGCTGCTTCCGTCTCCCAAAGCAGATCTTCAGTATACAAAACTTGATTAACAGTGAAAAATGAATCCCTAAAGAGCAATGCACACTAATGAACTCTCTGGAGCTTAGAGATTTGAGAATAAGCATTTATTATCATGTTTTATTCTTCAAATGTTCATTGTGAGACTATGCAATTGTTATTTCTAAAAGGTGCTTTTCTCCTTATACCTGATGACAAGAATAAACATATTTCCTCCTGGCAGTGGATGGGAGCAAGGCACTGATGCTATTACTCAACCTTTTGACGCAAGTCCCTGAATCAGTCCTATAAAACCCATCAAGTTAGGTCCTAGGACTTTTGGTTGCACATGTCAACAGGATTAAGCCAAAGGAGCCAAATTGGTCGTCTTTATCCTACTCACATAAGAAGCTCTTTCTTGGCCCTGCTTAGAGTATTGGCTCTAGCAGTAGGAATGAGTCTGGCTGCAGGTAAGTGAAAGCTCAGAAGAAAATCACCTCTTCAGGATCATTTTAGGATTTGAGCAGCAGCTGCATTTGAGAACAGCTGGGCTCTTTCCTCTGATTTGTCCTTTCTCCTCTTATTCTGAAATGATTTCAGCTTTCACCTGTGCTAATGGGAGAGGCCTCATAGCTCAGGTCTGCCCCCTCCTCCAACGGCTCCTGATATGTAATGCTGGTGAACCCACAGCTTGTTCAGGTGCGGTGAACCTATTTCTCATCTCACTTCTTCCCTCAAAATTTCAAGGATATGCTTTACTCTCTTTGCCTCACTAAATGACTTAAAGATCTGCCTTGGACCTTCCTCATCACGTTCAAGGATGTATCCTCCTGTACGACTTTCTACACTAGTAAATAGCTTTTGCTTGCTTCTGATGATGACATTTTTGCCAGTCCACTATTGTCCAACCTGCTATCTGCCTCTTGACTCACCCTTATCTTGTACAGCTTGGTTAGGTTACGAAACAAGATGATATTGTTCTTGGTAATATTTCTGTTGGTCATGGGCTAGGAAGGATGAAGAGGAGGATCTGCAAAGGCATGGAAAACAAGGGAAAAAGACATTCCTGGGATGCCTGGCCTCTTTCTACAGCCACATTTAACTGAGCACTTTGGGCAGCTCCCGAAGTTCAGTGTTGGGTCCTCTGCCGTCAGCACAGTCATTACAGCAATTTTTGAAGGACAGATAGTGAGAAATCTGGGAGGTTAGAGGAAGGAAGGAAAACCATGAACACCTTAAAATGGAGAGATTTACAATTCTGCTGATCTTTTGATTATGGAATGGGAAAAAAGAAAAAAGCAGAGCACTGCATGCTGCTGCTGATCAGCTGCAGGATATTCTGACCTGCTACAGGATAGCAATATGCTGCCAACGCTTCTGAAAGCTGTGCTACCTGATTAGACTGTTAAGATGTGTCTAGATGTATCTGTAATGCTGCAAAAGAAAAATGAGGTCAGTAACTTTTCAGATTAAATTGAAAGCACTTGGGTAGCAAACTTGAATTGTTGCATGCCAATAAAGCTCTGTCTAGGCATGCCAATTATATCTGATAATTATATTTCATTTGTTACAACCTGGAGAAGGGCAAAGCACTGACTTTTAGCACACTATCATACCTTGCCTGTAGCTTAGGGCCATAGTCAAAGTCTCATGAAGCAAATCCTGTTCCTAGTTACAAGAGGATTTTACTGTGGGTAACGCAAAATAGTGCACTTTACGTCACTTAAATATTAATGCAGTCACTAATAAGGAAACTCCAATAAAAACTGTTGCAATGGCATGGCGATTAACAATAATGACACAATTAACTCTTGCAGCACCTGTACATCATTCCCCATTGCGCAAGCACTCAACTCCCTAGGTATCCCGTTACTAAATGAACAGTGTTCATATCAGTGACACGTACAACCAACATTATCAACATTAAGGCGCAGTTAAAAGCTTCAGTGAGAGATGCAACTGAAGAGGAATCTCTAATGGGAGGGGGGAATTTCAGCACTGAAACGTGTTGCTCTGGAGAGCCCCTTGCTTCCCAGGCTGTAGCAGGGGAAGAACACCACTGCAACTGATGTTCATCGGCTCGGCATACGGCGAGAGAATATAGGTTATGTGGCCAGACACCAGCACAGAAATGAGGAAGTGGAAGTTGTGATGTGACCGGTCGTTAGGTGTTCTGTTTCGTTCATACTGTACAAATAACTCCCGAAGGCAAAATACTTGCAATCATCTAAAGAACTGTTTTGTTTGGCATTGTTTTGTACCAGTCATACTCCTAAACACCTCGTGGAGTTACGTATTACAAGTCCTGGGGTTCAATAACAGCAGTACAGAGAGCATCAAAGAAGAAAATTGTGTTTGTTCAACAGCAAAAGAGTTGGGATACCTGGGGTCAAAGGATGGTTCTGCTGCAAATGCAAGCAAGTCACCCAAAGCCTATATCTGAAAAGGCCCATAACTCCAGCAGATCACTTTTTCTGGGATCTGTACTCAGGGGTGTAATGTCCAGTTCATACTTTGCTAGCAGTGACTGCAACGGGCCCCTGGTCTTAGTTGCACAACCAACTTCTCCCCAGTGATTGCGGCAGGGAGGGCAGGATCCAGCAGCTCAAGATAATACCATGTGGTGCTGTACAGTGATAACAATATTCAGTATCGCTACAGGGAGATCTATTCCCTTCTTTTACTATAAAGCAACCTTTTAATATTTAAATAGCAAAAGAAGTGAAGAAGAGGGCCTTGCATTACTTTGATAAGTGATTACGTGCATGTAATTAAGGTGAATGGCATTCTTATATATGTGTACATAAAGGCAGTGACACATGGAGTTCTGGAAGCAGCAGAAAGCTTCTGTGCTGCTTAAGGAGAGAAGTTGTCAGTAGGGAAAGGGCCATTTTTTTCTTGCTTTGCTTAGTTACTATGGGCTTAAAATTAACTTTTTTCTGTTCAGACTTGTGGGCTCGGCAAGTTCCATGATGGCTCATGCCCATCTCTTTAGGGAGACGTAGCCTGGGGTGCCCAGTACGCAGACAGCCTCCTGCCTCTTACCATTTTGGAGGCCTTAAAGGAGTCTGCTCCTAATGAGTAGTCTGGGATTGATTTTATTTGCTAAGCAGAAAACACATGTTCTATTGTTTTTGCTCCTTTGATGGCAGAAATCATATTTGTTTCCACCAAAGTAAAGATAAAACAAAGGATCAAAAATTAAATCAGTATTCTTCTCCTCTTAATGCACGTATGGGAATTGCCTGGAAACCAGCTTGAATTGCAGAATTATAGGGCAAAATCTTGAAGTACTGACTCAAAAAAACCCACCACCTACTGACTTCAAAGGGAACGTTGCCTGAATGAGGATTGAAGAGGGATCGTGGAGTCTCAATAAACCGTAGCTTCAGTGGGAATAGTGTAGTCCTGTTGAGGAACTTGCAGGATCAAAAAGTGGAACCCACCGAAATGAGAAAGGGCAAAGTCTATTGGATCGTATAGCCAATCTCACCCATTGAGAATATTTTTCTCTGCTGTATGTTCAGTGCTTTTTTTCTCTGTCTCTCCGAATGTCTTTTTCTTGTACTCTGAATGACTGAAATAGTCTGTCACATAAAGGTATACTCTGTTCTGCTCTGTCCCATGCCTGTTTGGCTTGATCGTTGCAGTGCGTACTGTTTCAAGTCTGCATATGCATACCCATGCATACATACGTGATTTGAAATTCCTTATTTGCGTGTCAGAGGGTGCTCAGAGCAGAAATTCTGAGCTGCTTGTTTTGAAGAGCTTATCTCTGTCATGTTTACTTCAGGGTTCAGAAACTGTCACGTTTCCATGTGAAAGATGGCTTGCAAAGTCTGAAGATGATGGAGAGATCATCAGAGAGCTGGTACCGTCTGATATTTTTACTGAAAAACTCATGAAGGATGGGACTCTAAAGCAGATAGAAGAAGAAGTTGAAGACCCATTAGAAGGTAATATAACCCTAGAAGTAGGTAGGGACCTATTCACCTGATCTTTCAGAGCAAAGCGCTGTTCAAGCGGATGCAATGCTCCTGCTTGTGTTTCTTTCACTTCCCATTTTCTGACCTCTCTGACGCCTGAAGCATTTCCATGAAGTTTTATCCTAAGCTCCTTGCTTCCCTATATGCCTGGCTGTTTCTAACTTTTCCCCCTAGGACTTCCTTTTCTCACCCTGAGCTCTTCCTGCCCTTCAGAGAAATCGTGAACCTTCTTACCTCCTGGGTAGAGCAAATCAAATTCAGCTGCGATCTTCATTCATGGTTCTTGCATCTGGTAACAAGATGATTCAACAGAGAAAATCATTCGTTTCTGTGTTTCTTTTCTCTCAGAATCTCATTTGCATTTACAGTACACCATTGTCAGGGTGGAATTTACATTGTAAGTGTTTTCCATTGCCAGGGAAGTGAAAAGGGGCTTTGCTGTAAAGGAGAATTGAGCCTTTACAGTGTGCCTCTAGCAGAGGAAGGTATGCTCTCTCCTCTATTAGGAATCACGTGGTAGGTTATGTGAAACCTTTTCCCAAGGGGAGAGAGGCAATTTTAATAACAGTAAATGGCAAAACTGCTAGATGCCTACATAGTAGTTTCTTTAACCTCCTAACTCAGGTCACTTTGCCTTGCATTAGTTACGGGATGTTGACCAACATACCTAACTCATTTTTTCCTTCTAAAGGCAAAGCCTTAAAACAAGTTTTGCAACTTGGAGTAGGATTTCTGGATAACTGAAGGCTTCTTTTGGCTGGAAGCTAGGGCTAAGTTTGGGGAGTCCTCTTTTAGATATAAATAATTTGGGACAGAAGTGTTCTATATCTCTATGAATCCTCATACGTTTTGGGCACTAGCACAATGTAAATGACAGCAACAGAAACTCCGGCTTATGTTATTCTAATGATGATCTTTTATATGATTAGGTTAGTCCTGAAGGTCTCCAGGAATGGCAAGCAAAGACAAAAGAGGAATGAACTGATTAAACAGAATATACACATTGCTTCCTTCATTACTGATGTGTAGTTGTCTCTCAAGTGCAAAGCCATAACTCTGTAAAACGGTTCTGGACATAATGAGAAGACCCGGAACTGCACCTAACTTGATGAATAGTGTCAAATGATGATCCTCGTCCATTTCTCAGAGAAATCAATGGAAGTCTTTCACAAATTACAAAGTAGATTAGGCCCTGTTTTATTGAGAGCGCTAGGTATGGAATGGACGATACAGATGCGTTATTTGATGCTATTAATGTACAGAGAAGAATGTTAACACCATCTGTAGTACACCTCCATAACTAAGGCTTTGTGCCTCTTCGTTTGTATTGCCCTGGGATTTGCAAGTAGACGTCCTCTAAGGGTATGCCACCAGGGTAATCAGAGCCTTGCACAGTTCCTAATTGTTTTCCTGGGAAGGATGCTTTCAGTTACTGTTTGTTTTCCCTGTGTAATTGGGACAAGAGCAGCAATATAAAAATAGGAGTATTTAACAGGATTAGTAAAGCACATTACTAAAGATTTGATGGGGTTTTATTGAATCATCAATGAGCAAGCGAAAAAGAAAGGGTACTTAAACAGTACAGCTCCAATGCTTCCTTGATTAAATACTGTCGGAGCAAAAGGATTCAGCAACCTGTTCGCTTTCTGTTTTAGGAATCCATACAGATACATGCCATTAACTCCGGTAGTAATTGCACATCTGAATCCCTGGAGTTTGTTTATGGAAGATGGAGTATTAAGAATTCACAACTGTGAATCACTTGTTCTCAAATGTAGGTCCCTTGAGCCTCAGTATGAAAAGGTGCTGAGTTCCCTCACCTCTCATTGACTTCACATCCAGTAATAACTGTAATGATTCTTTGCATTTTTAATTACACGGTATGTGATCAAAGCAATATATAGGCATTGATTAGATGTAGGAAAGGGAAGTCAGCGAATTTCAGCCCAGTGGTTCCCCAGTCGTGGGGTCATTATCAGAAGCCTGGAGGGATAAAGGAATCGGCGTTTTAACTCCCAAGAAGTGAGTGATGAGTAGCACGTTTGGGGACCATTTTCTTTAGTAAATTCAGTATCTAATATAGACCTTGGCAATGCACCTGCCCAGAAATTGCATGTTTTCATTTCTTTCTGCAGTTCACACATACAAGATAAGCGTGTTCACAGGCGATATCTATGGTGCTGGGACAGACGCTAACGTTTTCCTAAATATCTATGGAGATCTGGGGGACACAGGAGAGAGAAAACTCAGCAAATCTGAAACGAACTTCAACAAGTTTGAAAGAGCACAGGTATAAATGCAATGGGTTGATAACACTTTTCATTTTGCAGTCCTTACCCTGACAAACAAGTGCATGACTGTCTTTATAAGCTGGGTTTTCCTATGAAGGATGAATTGATTGATTCCATTTATGATGTTCATTACCTCTTAAAATGCTATCTGTGGTGTGTCAGTTGTGTATTATGACAGGCACTGTAGCAAATGGGTAGATCTTTCTTTCTGTGAGGTTACTGATACAGAAACGAATTTTGAGCATACATGGATGAATTTTTTCCATACAAAATGGCTTGAATTTGTTAGCTGCAGGTTTGAAAGCACAAAAAACATGAAGTCTTTCATTCCCATAGCCTCTGTGCAATTGATTTGCACATACATAGTATATACCGTAATTCATCTCAGAGCATGATAAATGAACACATCTTAAGCTGCGACTGCGTTTGACAAAATGACTCCAAAAGTGGCACCCTGTGGTCAGTCCGTGAATCATATCATAGTCTCTTATGGTGCTCCTCAGGTGTAATGATGGCAAAGATTGTCTTATCCAGATTGTCTGTACAAAGCTAACTGGATTAAAAAGGGAACTTTTTGACTTAAAAATGAGGAGGTGAAGTGCCAAGAATTCAACCTTCCAACCGTTTGTAAAAGCGCAGCCCCTTTCATAGCAGAAGCATGCCTCAGAGCGCACCCCTGCAGAACAGTTTTAATGCACAGAGATGCCTGCATAGCCTGTTGTAAAGCTTTTAATTGAACACTGTCCAATGAGACCAGATTTAAACACATATTGCACTCTACAGTCATCATTTGCTTTTGTCCGGGAGAGGGTTTGTCAAGAGCTCATTAACTGAACCAATTGCCATTGAACACCCTGTAGGAGGATTCATTTACAATGCAGGCTGTGGACCTTGGCATTATATACAAGATCAAGATTCGTCATGACAATACAATGTTCAGTCCTGACTGGTTCCTGGAAAAAGTAGAAATCCTGGACGAGGACACAGAAGAATCATTTGTGTTCCTATGTGAACGCTGGCTCTCTAAAAAGAAGGAGGACAAAAAGATAGAGCGTACGTTTTATGAACAGGTACAGTTACCCCTCAAAGCAATTAATGACTACTAATAAGAATGAAAACCAGACATTTCGCCTGGTTGAAGTTCAAGACCGCTCACCGGGGACTTAATGTTTTTGACTTGTCTGAAATCAATTTGTGACTTTGAGACAAGTACCCGGAATATGGCCAATCTCAGCCCAGCATCGCTAGGCCTGCACTTTGTAGTCTCAGTAGAAAAGTCAAAGACTGCAAGTGAAACTCTTTAGCTGAAAGCCAAAGCAAAGCTTTGCTGATGCACAGTAAAGGATTTTGCCCTGCTGCCATCCTCGCTGTGCTCGCAACATGGGCTAGTAACAGGTTCCACTATTTTAAGTTCTCAAGGCAAGATATTGGGTCCTTTTGAGCTCCTCTTCACCAGGCTGGATGGGCTTCCTCTTTTCAGCTCCTTTTTCCAGCCATGCCCAACATTAAAAGTCTAGTTTCTCTGTCACCACTCAAAGCGCAGAATGTTTTTTAATGAAATGCCCTTTGTACTTGCACGTTCTTTATTGCTTTATCAGGCTGGCATAGCTAATTGGAATTCAAGGTACATGCACTAATTAAAATTAGCAAACAAGATTAATAGACCTCTCCTGCTTCTATACAGTGAGGGATAATACAAAAGCTGATTATAAGTCCATTGTATTTAAGAAGTCCACTTTACAAAATACAGTGACATTTTAATTGAAAGTTACTGCTAAAATTATTGTTAATGAAATTGGGCCAAACTCATCCTGGGTATGATGAATGGTTTTAAGAAGAGTTATACCATGGATGAGTATTGCCATATGCCCCTTCATAAAAACTGCAGCAGACGATGCTACGAATTTTTCCGGTTGTGCCTACCCAGTTGCTCATATTAATTCCCGCATAATGAGGGAAAACTAATTTTTTTTTTTAATTATGTGACTGTGTGGTAAGAACCTCACATTAATTGGACAATGTCACCAAATGCATCTGCGGTAATTCCTCTAATGTAATAGATGTTTAGTATCATTCAACTTTGTAGCATTCTTCTTACAGTCTTTGACCTATGCTAGGTGGATTGGTCTAACAGCACTATATATGCCCTGATAAGCAAATCTGCTGTTCCATCTGCCTGAATTTTCTGTGGTTATGGCTCATATACGTGGTAGAGAAAAGTCACAACATGCTGTTAAAGTCTGTTAGGTCCATTGCATTGTAACACACAGCCAAAATGGCCTGTCAAGGTTACTACGATGAGGTAAATGAATGACCTGCAGTAAATTATAAGAAGTCATATTTATTTGAACTTCACTGAGCAAAATGTTACTTGGAAAACCACCAGGATTTCTTGTAAAGTTGTTCTTTGAGGCACATAGGAACAGCTGATAATGTTGTGAACACTGAACCTCATTACCCTCCTGCACGTGTAATTAGAGCTATGATGGTGAACGGAACAGCCTGGACGGTTCATCCCTCAGCCTGTCGAGCCAGGATAGCAGTACAAATTTGAAGGAGATGAAGAAATGCAGCTTGGTCAAGATGGCAGAAGAAGGATCATGTGAGAGAGCAACATATTTGGTGCATGCATGCATGTGTTCTTGACTTTGAGGCCTCAGAAAGACGCATTTGTTCTGGTGAAGAGCAGGGAGAAGTAGAAAAGCAAATTGCTGCACTTCACTTTGTATTGTGACCACTTTGAAAAAGGCTAGGTCAGTGCTTGTGCTTCTCTACTTATTGCTTTTCCTATAGCTCTCAGGCCTTAAAAGTAGAATAATCCATGAAGTTAACAGCAATTTCAGCATTTCTAAACCTCTTCTTGCTCTGCTGTGGAAATCTGTAACATACTAGAGTGTCAGAGTTCCCTACTGCCAACAGATGCGAGTCCTACAAACACTGTGGTGCTTTGAACAGTATGAAAATAGGTAGATGGTTACCCAAGGATATGCTGCTTGCTGTCACAGCAAGGTAAATGCATAGGAGACTTCTACAGGCAACTACAACCCCAAATCGCATCCCTCAGATGTCCAAAGTTAGAGGAGCGCATCTAGACCATTGAATTGGGAAAAGGAACTGGTCGACAACATCCATAGGACCTCTTCAGAAAGAAATTCACTCTCCTAAAGAATCATACTCCCTTTTCTTTTTCCTCCTCCATCACTGACTTCATCACATACAGCACTTAAAAGGTGAGGAGAAGTGGCAGCTCTCTCTGAACAGGGGACTGATAGAATTAAGGGAAGAGTTTAGAAAAGCTTTGTATAATTTCACCTGAAGTATCCCTTTAAGTATGCAAAGCTCTTTGCAGTGAAAGGGATGGTGGGCAAGGCAGAGGTGTTATCACCAATACCAGCGTCTCCTGGACTGTTGGGGGCTCTTTTCCCCATGATTCCTTAATGTAGCTCTCTACTTGTTGCTGACTCTAGCTGTCCTTTTCCTCCCACATGCCGTTCTTTGGCCTACTCAATATGTAGCATAGGAGTCCTGAATTTGAAAAGGAGACTTTGAATTTCTTGAGACCTTATTTGACATGCTTGAGCTGCCTCTCCTTTTCAGAATCATGCTGGTAGTGCCTCAACACCAGGGATGTCTGCTTAATATGAATTTAAATGATTTATTTTACGATGCTGCAGTTTTTTTCTTACAGCACACAGGTACATGGCAGCTGCTGTGAAGTTGGGAGGGGACTGGGACACTGGGAGCTGAGCAAGAGCTAAGCATAAATCTCCTGGCTCTCAGAAAACAAGCTTTGATTTGGAGCACTCAGGAGGATTTGTTCTTTTCTAGAATGTGGATGGTCTTATATGTGCAGAGGGAAGATGAGTCTGCAAAGGCTTTCAGACACTCGAAGACAGGGCACCTGGGAGCCCTGGACTGAGGTTTCACCTCAAATGACTGACAGAAACAGTTGATGGCTCCAGCATGTGGAGTTTCATCAAGGTTCTGTCTCTTGAGACAAATAAAGTAAAGCTAAAGATAAAAGTCAGTTCCTGGATTGCAACTTTTAAAAAATGAAATAGTCTGGGCTGTGTTTGCAAAAGCCAGCATTAGTGTCGGGAAGCTAATCTTGCTAGGTTGTCACTGATAGGAAGTGGGAAAGATTGGCTTCTTCGGAGGACAGTCCAGAGGAGAGCGTGCTGGGGCCCTGCTGTACCACCCTCTTGTGTAACCGTTGTTTCTGTCCTGACTGTGATGGAAGCCCAGAAGATCAGTGTCAGTCAGCTGAATTTGAAACTCTGAGGAAAACTTCCTGAGTTCATTGATTTATGTGTTTGTATAGCTTTTGATCAACCATCTCTATGTTCTGATACCTTGACTTAGCCTTTAAATTGCAGCTGTTGTTCATTGTTGTCCTTCATTGGGTCTTCTGGTTTTAGATTAAGGGTTTAGATGTATGTTTGAGATACTGTGTTTTAACAAGTAACTCTGCATCAGCCAAGTCCCAGGTGCTCTCTGTATAAGTTCTCATAGTTCACAGTGAGGGCAAAACAAGGAATGTTTTCTTAAATTTCTATGGTGAGCCAATTGCAAAATGATAGAATTTAGTTTAGGAGTTGAAGGTAGCTTGCACTGAGGTGGGCCAAGGGAACTCACATAAATGACTGCTGTAGCTCCAGTGATGCCCAGTAGCTTGTTGTGGTGTCATACCTGGGTCGCATGTCCCAAGCCTTTAAGTTCTGAATAATACGTAATGCTGTGCATTGTTTAACCTGCTCTGTAACCCATGTGACCGAGAGCCACCCTTCTTTTGTAATCCTGTATTGTGCTCAAATGAAAAATAAGCGATTCCCATGTTCTCCCTGATATTACTTGTGTGGTGAGACAATGGATACCATCTGCCATGTTGGCATTCCATGTAATTTCACAGATAATGGGTAAAACATCAGCATCTCCCATGAGAACCCGTCTCTGACAGAGCAGGGATAGTTCCCATTGTGCCAGGGTGGTCTTTCTTCTCCGAGTCCTGGAGCTTGTCATCACCTCCGTCCGCCTTGCAGTGACATGGCCTCATTAAGGAAAATTGCATCTCAAAGGAACTTCAGATAAGATGGACCGTGAGAGCCAGACAGCTGCCTCCTGAGCTGCATAAAAAGCCAGCTGTTAACTAGTTGATTAGGGAAGGCTCCACTGGGACATGGTGCTGCAACTTTTCTGGGAAAGGGAGGGGCAGTTTGAGGACCCCCATCCTGAGTTTCCCGTGCTCAGGGTGGGTGATGCCTCTGAGGAGCAGGAGGTGATGTGAGGATGGAGCACAGAGAAAAATCCTGTTGACTAGGAAACTCCACGGGGCCTGGCCTGGGGACTCTGCTCCAAACCGGAAGGCGGTGCGGGAGGTGGTGTGGTGTTCATACATCCCTTATGAAACGCAGATCTCTGCGATGGGCACATGTGCCCTTGAACAGCCTAAGCTCTGCCACAGGGAGTCAAGGAACTAGCGAGCAAAGGGAGAAGGGCTAGGGGATCTGCAGTGTGCTCTGGGCAGAAGGGTCATTTTTCTAGTTTTTATAGGAAAAAAGAACAAACTCTGTTTCCCCCTACCCAAGAGCAAGTCACTCCATGTCTCTGCATCCATTATTTAGAGTGGAAAATGCTAACAATTTCAGTTAGTTCTCTCATATTTAGTATAGGTGCTTCAAGTACTTTGACTCAAGGGTGCAACATGAGTTGGAAACATTGGTAGACCTGTGAACTTAGTTTGTCCCAGGAGAACAGGATAAAAAGCATGTAAAAGAAACACCATTTTGTCCTGATTTGAAATATGCTTTATTCAAAGGAGGAATCTAGAGTTGTTCTGCATGTGACCCCTTGACATATTCTTATAAAATGTGTCCTGCCTACAAACCTTTACTCGGGCTCTTTATTTGCTGCTAATACCAGCATCTCCAGTGGTTACTTCACGAAGAATGTATTGCATGTTATTACGTTGATGTGCACAGTTAAATGCAAATGCTGCCCTACAGGGGAGAATAATTCTCATCTAATCTTTAGTTCACTTCTGTGCTGGTACACAGATGCCTAAAACTGTGATTGAATGAAACTATTTGGGTTCTGGTCAGTCCGGAAGTAAGAAGAGATTTGGTCTGCATGAATTTATGCCTTCCCTGACATGTATACGTATTCTGATCTTGCTGCAAGTTTCTAGTACACCACCCCGCCCTCAAAATCTTCTCAGTCGCCATAAAGGAAAATTAGATGTCAGTCTCAAACGCTCTGCAAGTTGCCCAAGTTTTAGTCAAGGTTTATGAACCTTTCTGAAAGTGAAAAAGCGATGATGAACTCGGGCTGAGTTTGGAGCTTGTGACGAGGTGAATTTCAGAGCTTTGAGTTTTGTCAGAACGCTTTGAACAGCCCTGCACAACTGTTCTGAGAAATCAGACGAGTATTCATCATCTAATTCTGCACCATCCGCTCGGCCTACCCAAATGAGCTTTTGGAAAGCACTTGAAAAGCAGTCTGGCACTTCCTCCTTTTTAACAGCTGAACTGAAATTTTTGAAAACCACATAAAACCCAGCTAAGCTAATTCCCAAACCTTGGCCTGAAGGTTTTCCCCAATAGATATCATCGTGCGATGTATAAAATTATTGCGTGGCCTACCTTTATTACAGAGGGGATTCATAGTTGGCCTGCATCCTACAAAGGGATGCTGAAACCCTGAGCTACCCCATAGATCAGCGCAAGCCTTGAATAAAGCATGAGCGAGAACATTTGTAGTTGTATGGGGACATTCAGGCAGTGATGCTTTACCTTGGAGGCAGCATAGATTTATTTGCCTTTATTGAACTGTGAGTGTAAAATCGTTTTGGTCTAATAGCCTGTTTAAGATTAGGACACTCTGTCTCATCTTCAGGAAAGGTCTCCTAGTGTAAATAAAGATTCAAGCCCTTTGTTGTTCTATTATCTGTTAGGGGAAAATCCGGACTGCGTGATACCCCCATAGCCTCATTGCAGCCAGGACGGTGGTCTGGGGAAATATTAACCCTTGCAGACCTCAGTCCGAAGCGTGTACGTGGAAGTAATTTCCCGCATGCCCTTATAGCCCAGTCCAGCATGGTGTCATCCTTCCTCCGACTGAATTCGACGGGACGTGAAACTGTTTAGCATGCAGTAACGCTTCCTCTTGTGGGACGAGGCTCTCGTTTTCTGAAGGCTCGTGTACGCAGGCACGTTTGCTGATGACTGAACATCTGTCTGTTGCAGTGATCCCGTATCACATCACTGTCACGACGGGCACAGAGTTCGACTCCAGCACTGACAGCCGGGTGTACATCATCATCATGGGTCCTCAGAAAGTGCAGACGGAGAGGCTGTGGCTGGATCTCCCAGAAGGAAAAGATGAATTTGCAGATGGCTCCGTGGAGAAATTCTCTGTTTGGGGCCTAGATGTTGGGGAGATCAAAAAAGTGGAGGTATTTTATGAATGCGGTGCAGTCACTGGAGACATGAATGAGGAACGTGGTCAGTGCGGGCACATGCTTCTGTTATACCTAGCAGTGACGAAAAGGCACTTGGGTCTAAAAGTGAATGTAAACAGATTGTAATGAGATTTCGCGTGCATCCAAACCTGAAAATAAGTACCATTTATGGCTGGCAAAGCCGAGATCCTTAGGAGGCAGAAGATAATTTTGAAATATAAGAAAGTTGTAACATGTTTCAGTTTTGTCCTGTCTCTTAACGGGACAGAAACATGGTTTTTTTTCTTAGCCGAGCCTTGTTATTGACAGATGCAGTGAACGTTCGCAGGATGCAGTCTTCCATCAGTCTTTTTCCTAGTTGATTTTTACAGGACTTCCAGTTGGGTTTCATAAATTGCCTGCCGTGAGAAACACATCTTGTATAATTTTCTAGCTAAACATGAAAATTGTTTTCACAGCTTGGAGGACCCAGGCTTAGAGAACAAAATTAATCATCGTTCATAAGTAACGTGCACAAATAGACTTCAGTAGAGGAACCATTTTTTCTGCTGTGGCTCAGGGAGACGGAATTTGCATAGACTTTCTATCACTGAGCTTAAACTTAGCATGAATCTTCCAGACCTTCTGTGAATATCATCCTTGTTTCACATAGCAGTTCTGTCTCCTGAAAGCCTGTTCCAGCCCCCAAGTGCTGAAACCCCCAGGGCCTGATGACTTTGAGAGCCAATTTTATTTTATTTTCGTGCTATGCCCTTTGTTGCAGTAGACCTACCTATCTGTGTGCGTGCTCGTGTATTCAGCAGGAGGGAGCTGGAAGAAATATAAAGAGAGAAATCTTAACTAATTAAAAAATCTTTGCAGTTGTACATCCTGTTGCAGCAGGTGATGGTTAAATTGAAAAGCTCCTTTTAGCTTTCATTCAAACGACGGATTCTGACACCTTGAGAAGTCTCCAGAACAGATTTGAGTTTATTATCAAGCTATTTTCTTAATGCACTCTAAGTGCCTAGTTATTATGAGTGTTAGTAGCACTTTCTATCTAGCCATCTCGGGGTCAAACTTTGAAAGTGAAGCAGGGACATAAATCCTTCCCTTCCATCCTGTGTACATGCGGAAACAGCCTGGTCATGCCAGGACAGAGAGGGAGGAAAAAGCCAGTATAACCCCTCAGAGTCAGAGAGGGAGGGAGAGCTGACTGGAGGGGAAAATGGGCAGGGATGCTGGAAAGGGGAGAGTGAGTAAGGGGAGGAAAGGACAAAGAATAGGGGAAAATAGGGGCAGACACTTGGAAATAGAGGTAGGCAGGGAAAGGAAATAATAGGGAGGGAAAAAAAAGTACGAATGGGAGAGAACTCAAAAGGTTGCAAATGACATACAGGGAGTTAAAAAAAAAAACAACCCTAAAACAGACACTTCCAGCTGAATAACATTCTTCTGCACTCTTTCACCCCTAACCTCAGTGACCCTGCTGCTGTGCTGCCTCACCTCTCGTTCATTTTTTTCCCTTTTAGTTTGCAGTCCCACGGCTCGTGGCTGGAGGAGCCATCTGCTCCTGGCTTTGTGCCTTCTTTCACACAGCACCCCGTGCTTGAAAGGTCTCTTCTCGTTAATCCACGTCCCAGCGATGACATCTATGTGCCAGTCGGCCGTGGTTGCCATGGAAGCAGTCCATATTTTCCGTGTAGAAAATTGCAGTGTTCAGGGACAGTGCAGTAAATTGCTAGTTATCTGCTTGGGAAAAGTGAGGAACAGTTCGTTCTCGGATTTGGCATTTGGCTGTTTCTAGAAGGAGGAGAGAGGTTCTGAATCCAAGCTCCTATATGAAAATAACATGCATGGGGATTAAGTTTCCAGAAGTCCCCTGTATTTCAGAGAAAGCCAGGCAGTAGGTTGCAGGATTTAGTAGGATCGTTAAGATTTGCAGCATGATGCCACTTTTAGTTTGATATTATTCTCCTGTTGCAAATATGCTATAGTGAAAGCAGAAACAGTGGAACATGAAGTAACTTGAAAGGGGCCCATTACACCTGACTTGTAAGCGTACAGCTATAAAATTTACTATTGGTGTACTTTAAGAGACGTGCTGGCATGAAAATAAATAACCTAAGTTATCAGGTGTAGACGCTTTATAGTGTGTTCTTAAAATTAGTTTAATATTTCTTCTCTTAATGAAAAAACATCTCTATTCTAAGACTGCTGCTGCTGCAGAGTGGTGCGTTCAGAAGAGTCTTGCATTGGTCTGTGTGTCTCTCAACCACTTCTGGTTCAGAGTCTTTCTCATTCACAAGCACAGAGTAGAGCCAAGGACATGCAACTATGGCAAGTCCTGTCCCTTGCTGAGTAGGGACCTGGTCCTGGAAAACTCTCCGGTCTCTCTAATATTCTCAGCACCTTCTAGAATATGCAGGAAATCCCATGTTTTTTGCATCTTTTCTTTTATCTACTTCTCTAACTCTATTCCGTTTTCTCCGCTATTGTTGTGTTTGGTTTAAATGTGGTTGTGAACTGTTCAGTGCGAGTTGAGTCTTATTTTTTGTGATATGCAGCACCCAATGGTCCCCCAAGGACAGTGGGAATGAGCTAGAAAGATTTTCGGAATAGCCCGAGGATCTGCCTGCCTTTGAAATGCCACCATTTTAGCATGGTTCACACACCTGAGCCCCAAAAAACTTGTCTTGATATTGGTATGCATGTCCAGGTCTACACTGCTGGCGTGACCACAGCTTCAGATTATTCACTGTATTGGCATGGCCTATCTAACGCTTTGCTTTGCATTGGAGGACAGTCTCAGCCATTTGCTCTTATCAGGCTTAAAAATAAACTCAGGAATGAGCTCACAGATGAAATGAATCCTGGCACTCTGCTCTAAAAGTCCCGCCATGGGGATGATTCAACACTGAACGAAATTCTTCTGAATGAAATTTGTATCGCTTTGTAACGTTGTCCTTGGGGCCTTTGGAAGTCTGCTCGAATGCGGATTTCAACGGCAGCGCGGAATGCAGGATGCTTTCTCCTGGCACATCGCTGATACTGAAGGAGTTAAAGGTGGCGGTGGCAAATCTGGTGTCTAGCAATGTCTTGAACAGACGCTTTAGGAGGTGGCTGAAATGAACCCAGAAGAGCAGCAGGCTTTGATGGGCCCCAACAGGATTCTCCCTCCAGCTGCTCTGTCTCTGCTTCCCAGCAGAGCCGTTGCCCCAAACTTTTTTCACTGCCTCATCTGTGCTGTCCTTATCACTTGTCTAGGAAGGCCATGCGCAGCTTCTCAGAAGGACTTTAGGTGGCGAGAAGGGCAGCCAGGCTAGCAGAGAGGGAATTCCCATTCATCTCACACCCCTGGAATCTGAGGATTAATGCATCGGTTGTAGACTTGAATTTCCCCCGTGGTTAACTCTAATTTTCTGCAGCTGCACAGATAGTGTAGTAATAAACTCCTAATAGTAGTGATGGCTGAGACAGTCAGACAAAAAAGAACAAGTTTTGGGGCAGAAAATATACAACAGATCTATCACGCTAGGTGAAGTTGTTATTACAAAAATATTTCCTGAGCAACCCTACATATCCTAGTAATATTTTTTAAAAAGGAGAGGTTAAGGACCTTGTTTTCCCAGTAATGACACAAACAACATTTGCTCTGAAGATAATGAGCTGTAAGTATTTCTTATACTCAGTCTTTTATGTGCAGATAGTTCATTGAAATGACGGGCTGACTGAGAAGAGTTTCTTACAGTAATTAATGTGTAAAGAATATGTAATTAGGCTGATAAGACTGCCCTGGGATTAATGTCTCAAGTTCTTCAAGAGGGGCACATTTTGGGTTCTTGGAGACGTTTGCACTGTCATTGGATACCTGGAGTTTGCCCTCTCACATTGGGTCCTTGCTCAGTCTTGCCGGGTAAGCGTGGTCCGGCTGAGTCAAGGTTTTGTTGGAAGACCTCCGAGGGAAACTCATGGTGCTGCAGAAAGAAAGACCCGCAGCAGTGCCTGGGCTGTGCTTCACACTGAGCGGCATTGGAGCAATGCCTAGTGCTGAGCTGTGAGATACAGTGTTATTCAGATGCCGTTTTCAGCTGTCTGGCTGAGCACTCCTCTGTCACTAGGTCCCCTGCCCCTTTCAGCAGCAGGCCCATGTTTTTCCTGTCTTCCTTTTGCTGCTGAGGTACCTGTGGAAGTCTTTCTCATTGCCCTTCATGTCCCTCACCAGATTCAACTCCAGATGGTCTTTGGCTTTCCTAACACCATCTCTACGTACTCGGACAGTGGCTCTGTGTTCCTCTCGGGTCACCTGTCCCTTCTGCCACCTCTTCTATGCTTCCTTTTAACTTTCACGTTTTGCCAGCAGCTACTTGTTCATCCATGCAGGCCTCCTGCCACTCTTGCTTGACTTCCTGCTCATGGGGATGGACCATTCTTGAGCTTGGTTGGAGGTGATCCTTGAAAATCAACCAGCTATAGGTATAAGCTCCACCTGTTGGGTCATATATAAACAAGGAGCTTTTGCCGTTTAAGGAGCTGTGGAGCAGAGAAGTTGCCCGATACATGTAGTTTGCTTATACAGGCATGCATTTCTGAGGGAAGAGTGCTTGAATAACGCATGTAGGTGTTCCCCTAGCTGCATATTTCGTCTTGGCTGTGAAGCTTTGGATAATTACTTCTAAGTGCTGCTACAGTGCTGGAAGGGGATGGAATGAGGGGAAAATGGGTCTGTAGAGATCAGCTTGGAGAGCTAACTAGTGGGCAGCGGTCAATGGAGTAGAGGAAGAGCAATAAGAAGGTGGACATGTTTTCATGTAGGCTGTTGCTGTCTGCCTCTTCCATGTTTCCCTTGATTACATGTGGGGCTGAGAGTGTCCTGCTTTCCCTCATGCCCTCCCTCATGATTCTGCGTCCCTCATCACCAGTTAAAACACCCTATCAGGGCTTCTCTCTCTGAGAAAAAAAAAATCCCCTTTAACCAGCAAGTGTTTTCTGACTCTCACAGGTGGGGCATGATGGTGCTACCCCTGAGAGCTGCTGGCTGGTGGAGGAGCTCACCATCGTCGTGCCCACCAAAGGCGTCATGTATAACTTTGTCTGTAAGTGCTGGCTGGCCAGAGACAAAGGTGATGGTCTCACCTCACGAATCCTCAACATCCTGGATGCAGACTGTGTTAACGTTGGCCTCAAGGTAGGCTCTAAAGGCATCTTATAGCTTTAGCAGTTGCAGAGGCCTACGTTCATATGGTTTGTTCATCAGCAGTACCAAAAAAAGGCACAGAAAATCTTCATACGTTAACTTCTGCATGTGACTTGAGTCTTTTAATTTCCAAAGGTCTATTTCTTATTTCTTTAGGGTTGGCTTAGCATCGTTTGTACGAAGAACACTAGGTAATAACAAGGGTTGGATGCAGCCGTAGCACGGGCAGAAGGACAGGGTAGGGTGAAGTGGGTAGGAAACAGTTCAGCAGCACGTCCACATCTTCATCAGTGGACTTGGAGCACCCTCTGCATCACCTGGCACCTGTGGACAGAGGCAGCCACAAGGTAAACACCTTGGTGCAGCTACCTCCATCATGATTTGCTCAGAGGGGGGTATTTCAAACTGATCAGATTAGGACAGGGGAGATAGATAGCTTAGTCTCTGTGTAGTGCGGCTATACATCAGCTTTTCTAATTTGGGATAGGGAAATCTTAATTCAATTATAAAATAATAACAACAGGAAGTTGCTGAAACATGGAGAAATTTGTGAGATTGATCTCTGAAATGTGTAAGTGATTAAAGCTGAATATACGATGGTAAAATGCACAGTCTTTTTTCAATATGTATGAAAGTGTTGTAATGTGCTCTATGCCATATTTCAAACAAGTACAAATTGGAAAGCTGAGCTATGCTGATTTGAGGTGTAAGATTTATAATAGAAATAACAGTCTAGATGAATGGGACAATGTTATGTTTAATGCCTGCTTGGCAATTTAAAATCTCTACAATTGTTTCTCTGTTTACAGTGAGGATACACTTTTGGAGTACATTAATTTTTCTTTGTGTTGATCTGGATTCCCAAGTCAAAGATATTCTCCTGAAATCTTTTTTGGTTCCCCAGACACACAAAAGTGTGATAACATTTTTAGCATCTGTGAAGTATTCAACAGCTCAACGCAGGCTTCAGCAGCAGAATTTACCTAAGAGGGAAAATCAGCTCTCCCATGCTGAATACCAAAGTGAAAACCTGATCTCTTCGAAACTTCCCATCAATTGTTTAACCTCCTAGATAATGTTTGAGAACTCCTACCAGTGATCTCATGGCTTGCCCCTAGATTGAGACGGATGCTAACGAAGACTTGTGTTCAGTTTTCCCTTAAAAGCCCAATTCTGAACGTTTACTTTCATAAGTAGGCCAAAAATAAACACATCCAACTAAAAAAATTTTTTGTGATGTTGTGCCAGAAACTTCCTGAAATGTCTGAAGAAAATCAGGGGAGGTGTTTGAGACATGAAATCAGAAGTGTGTATTTCACTTTCTGATCAGTTTCCTAGTAAATTTTGGGCTCTTTCCTCATAAATAGCTGTAGTTAGGAAATGGAGCCTGTTTTAATTTATTTCAGAATTCGAAGAAAACTAATACCTTTAATGGCTTGAGGAAAGCTCATGCTTTTTTATTTTGATTTTGTTTTATTCTTGCACAGCCACGTGTGCCCATTTCATATCCTTTTCAATTTAGCTTTCTTCTTGGCTTGATTTGTCATATTTGTGTTTTAAATTGAGCATCTGACTTCCCAGAAGCAGAGAATAGAGTTATTGTCTGCCATAGTAATTAAAAACTTTAATGCACTTGTAAAATAGTTTCTTCTCCTACCTGTGGCAAATCTGATGCTATGCCATAGTTAAAAATGTATGCAGATGAATGGGGGATGAACGAGTTAGTCAAGAATGAACAAACGTGAAAAATAATTTTTTCATGATATTATTCCTTTGCATTGCTGATTTATGCGGCATCTGCAATTCAGGCCAATAGAACTTGCGTAACAACTGACTATTTGAAATATGTGCTGTTGGGGCTGTTCTTGATATTCTTCCACTTCTTAAATCTGGAGGTCTTGTTACCATAGGTACAATCTTGAAAGCATCTAAGTGGCCTTGAAGTCTTAATGCCACTGACAGCCACTGAGGCTTGCATGCTTTTGAAATATTTTTTTCTGAATCTTATTACTCACACGTCAGAAGAAAAGAACAAAGTTAGGTTAATAACATGAAACTGTTGCAAAATAGCTTTCTCCAAATTGGCATACCTTTCAAGTATGAGATCTTGGGACATTCTGGGCTAGATGCAGCACTGTGCATCCCCCTGAGAAACTGGATATCTGCATTTTCCTGATGTATAAAGTATTTAGATGTATAGACGTAAAAGCTGTTAGTGATATTGGATTGAATGTTGCCCATATGGACATTGCACACTTGAGGGAAACGTTTTGCAATCAAGGGAAAGGAACAATTGAGTTGGGTGCTGTTCAGTGGTCCGGTGTTGGAAGCTGACTGCGATCACAGATGCTGGCAGCAGAGAGATGGAGACCTCTGACCATTCGGAGCTACATGACAGTTAACGCCCGTGGCCCAGCAGCTTGTTTGGTGTTCATTGCTCCTCAAGCATGCGTTCATCGTAATGAACATCTCTTGCTCTCAGAGTGTGTGCAGGCTGAAAATCTACGAGAAGAAACCTAGAGGATGCGAAGGGGAAGGTCCTGCAGCAAGTTTCATCCTCTAACTTTGTCTCATGAAACTGCAGTGGGGGAAGAACCCAAGAAGTCGGGTTGTAATGAGAAGCTGACCTCTGGCAGAACCTGTCCAGGGTTTGCTGAGGCTTTTGTGTGTGTTAAGGACGGCTGTTTTGAATGAGACGTTCTGATTGTTTCAAATCCTCACAGATCCTGTATGAAGTTACAGTCGTGACTGGAGACATTGAAAGTGGCGGTACGGATGCCAATATTTACATGACTGTCTTTGGATCCAATGGGAAGACCGAGGAGTTGCAGCTGGAAAAAAATGGAGATAGGTTAGTAACTTTGTCATTTTTGTCGTGTAGAAGCAGAGTCACTTTCTGGTGTCAAGTCTGGAAGCACTTAGGGCTTTTATCATTCTCCCACTGAATCAAACAGATAAACTCTCACTAATTTTATAGATTTAGAACTGGACGTTGTTGGAAGTGTTATTGTAATGCATTTAGCAGAGCAGAAGAAAGGAGCATACTGTGTAGCTAGTGAAATAATGCTTTGTCATATATATAAGTTTTGGTTAACCTGCTCCTCTGACTTTGGAGCTAAGCACTGTGAGCAAAAGTATGAGCAGTGAAGTCCTGCATCAGCTCCACGAGGAACTGTGGGCAAGGCATGAAAATCACAGGTGCAGGCTTTCTGCAGAATGCATAATTTGTGGAACATAAGTAATTTAATTTAGACATTATTTAACAGCTGTGATGGGAATGCTTGTACATATACATTAGTAACTACATAACGAATGGAACACAAACCAACATGCTCATGCCTGCCTCAGAATCACAGAATCGTTTAGGTTGGAAGGGACCTCTGGAGATCATCTAGTCCAACCTCCCTGTTCAAGCAGGGTCACCTAGAGCATATTGCCCAGGATCACATCCAGACGGCTTTTGAATATCTCCAGCGAAGGAGACTCCACCACCTCTCTGGGCAACCTGTTCCAATGCTCTGTCACCCTCACAGTGAAGAAGTTTTTTCTCAGGTTCAGAGAAACCTGGTCGGTGCCTCGGGAAGCACCTACGATGGGGAGGTGCTGTCTGTCCTGATTTGGCTCCCCCCATTCACTGAGCCAGCCAGATGTGAGCCAGCTTTGATCCAGAAGCCGTGTGAGGGATCCCAGAGATGGTAAGCCCTGCTCAGAAGTGGAATTTCTCAGCTTGGGCTCTGTGCCGTGCTAATGTAAGCGTGTGGTTTGGGAACTGGAATTGGCTTCTATGCAGCTGATGCAAAGAGGACACGCCATGGCATCTGTCTTTGCAGATGTGGCCTTAGCTTGCAGAAAGCCCAAAACGGTCCGTGAGCTCTGTGGCGTGCCATACTGTGTGCTGTAGAACCTGAAGCCAAAAAACCCCACATGCCACATATCCATTTCCTAAAGCTTTCCTTTTCCTCTCCAACACCTCCCTCAGTAAGCTTTGGCACGCTCCAGAATGAACATAGCACAAAACATCTTTTAGAAACGGGCTTCATCAGGCTTAAATTCAATTCATTGATGAGCTCTGATCTTGATATTCTCAGCAAAGCATCAGCAGAATGGCAGGAGAGCTGGAGCATCTGGCTGTGCAATTCTAGCCTGGCTTGCTGAGGTGAGGCTGGACTTTCACCTCAGCTTCCCGGCAGTGCGCTTCCTCTGCCGCAGCTTTGGGTATCACGTGCGGGCTGGATAATTGCAGATAAGGCTCTCAGCGTAGAGGTGTTTGCTCAGGGGATGTTTTACTTGCACTTATCATAGCAAAGTGGGTGTTTGGGCAAGCATGACGAGCTAGGCTTGAATCCTTTCTGTGTTTAGTTGCGTAACAGGCATGAGTACTGCTTGCTCTGAGAAAAATGTAGCAGAGGTGCTGACTAAAATCTCCAGGCTATTTCCATGAGGAACGCGGCTGAATCAGGCAGGCCACAGAAAGCCTTAGGTCTTGGCCCCTTCCCCATCATGGAGAGACAAATGCACCTAGGTTACCAGTGTGTCCAGGCATTAGTGGCATCCTCTTTCTAGGACAGTCCTCAACTGGTCTATCTTCCACTATTTCAAGACCAACATTTAATTCCATAGATGGGAAAATGGACTGTGACTGTTCTCATTCAAAAGTAAAGCAGAATTCCCATCAGAGTCAAGCAACCAAAAATCTCTGAAGGGGACAGACAGCTCCAACCACTCAAGAGAGGGACTGCAATTTCACTCCATGTGGCAGAGCAAGTGGTACCCCTGAACCATGTGGCCTACAAAAAATCATCAGATTCGTCTGTGCAGATGGGGTGAATAATCTGTACTATAATGATATGAAGACACGATAAAGGAGGGCCACACAGTCTATGAGGTATTAGTTGCTTGGGATGTCTTCTAGCAGGGTAAGATCTGCAAAAGAAGGTGAAAAAGTCACTGGGGTTGTATCAAGAAGGACATATAAAAACCAGCCGTTAACATGTTAACCCTAGGATGCTGTGCTATGCTTTGGGGATGTCCTGGCGCACCTCCACTAGCTGGAGGAGCTCTGTATCACAGCTCATCCGCCAGCAACACAGAGCTCACGTCATCTCGTGAGCACCCTCCGCGAAGGATGCGCACGCCCCTAAATACATGCGCCGCCTGTTTGCACACCGCTCCTGCCTGTCTCCATCCAGCTGTTAACAGCACAGGCTTCCCCGGCTCCTGCTTTGCAAGGAAATCTCGCCAACCTTCACGCCCACAGCGAGGGACGGGGCAGAGCCGCCGCAACTGAATGGGTAAAAGGCATTTCACCTTTATCGGGGCCGTCTGGTGCCAATTCACTCACAGCAGCTTAGCGCATTACGGACAACCCGCTGTCTAGCCTGCCACCGATTTGAGGCAATTTTAGCTACATTACTGTTATTGCCAAGACCTCTGGGCAATAGAAATATTTATAAGTGCAGGCATGGGTAAGAAAGCTTAACGAAATCCCTCAGATAAATACTTCAGTGTCCTGGAAATGGCGCAGTGCCAGGCAGCTCCTCTGACTACTACTTTCCTTCTCAATTTTTTTTAGGCTTTATGCTCCTGTTCATATAAATTAGGGATGGAAAAGAGCTCTTGGGTCATCCAGTTTGTCACTTTAGCAGGTGTTTTCCTGTAGTATGAAGACTTCTTGGGAGTAACAGGTGAATATCAGCCTTACAAACTGTAAATAGGATATTCACTGAATATAAATAATGGTTTACCTTTTTGACAGACTGTTTAGACTGGAGTTGCTCACCCTGGAAAGGCATGGAGTGAGAGTCCTCTATGCAGCTTTGTAGGTAATAGTGGTTGTAATGAAAACTAATCATAGGAGCCTAGGATAATTCAGGCTGGAAGGGTCACACCTTTTCCTTAAATAGAAATGAAAATCAATCCACTCACAGCACAAAAGCGTGCTCTCTCACAGTAAAACAGACTGTCTCGCTATCAAGTACCACAGAAAGACAAATAACAGAGAGGAGTTTTTCTGAACAGCAAACATAACCATTAATAACTAGAAATGGACCGGGATCAAAACACCCTATCCAAATGCCTCTGGGAATGTGGGGAAGCGAATGCCTGGAAGAAAACTCAGAGCCTTGTGCCAATCCCTGTTGCTAACATCTGCAGCTATGCAGGCTCAGATAATGGTGTGAGGATAATCACATGCAGGCTACAGGGTGTAATCTGAGCAGAAGTTGATAAAGAAATGTTTTTTCTTCGTATTCTGGCACTGCACAGCTGGTGGGAGGCTGAGAACTTTGCCAGGAATGAGATATCATCATTATGCATTATCTGCATGATGGAAGTGCCCACAGTTTGCAGCGCTCCTTCCAAAGCTCTCTGAGGACATAGGCCCTACTTTGTAGCTCACTCACAAAGAGAGGTTTGCATGAAGGAGGAACATCAGCAGCAGAGTGGTCAGGGTGGTGTCTGGTAGATCTACTGCATTTGGCTGCCCTTCCACCCAGCAAATGTTGGATTTCCATCTTCCAAGCCTGCAGCAGGTCTGCCAGACAGGACATTTTCAGGCAAGCTCTATAGCTTCTATCCCAGAAGATACATTTGCTCTAAACAGAGTAATGTCAAGCCCAAGATAGCATATTTTGTAAATGTGGTTCACTGGAGCCAAGGTTTCTTCTTAGCATCGTTGATTTTAGTAAGGAGGGAAGCTAGCTGCAACCCTGGCCAGTGTAATATGTTCTTCAAGAAGTACGTGCTAGCTATCTTTTTCCCATTTGTTCTTTTCTGCTCATTGCTATGGGCTAGCGGTCCCTACACCTCCTTGTGCCTCTGTACAGCAGCCAAGCGTAGGGCAGGATGCTTCAAGCAATGTTACACAAACCTGCCCTGGTTCTTACCAAAGATGGAGCTAGTTTGAAGATCCAAATTCCCAAAATTGAGGACGGGAGTGAGGAATCATTGGTTTGGGGCCCTTTCTAACACAGTTTGCCTGTGCTTGCTAAGCTTCAGCTTTGGACTCTGGCTCGCAATCAGGCTGCCGAATTTAGCTGAGCTGCAGGAACTGTCTGTCACCACAGCAAGCGCAAAGTTACTTGAAGCATCTTAGTGAAAGAAGATTAAGCAAAATCGCTTTGCCTTCTAGCTGGGGTGGGCTACAGGCAAGCGCATGGGTAGATGCCAGGAGGAAGAAAGGGATGTTCAGTAACCTGACTGTGAGCCTCTGCCTATTGTTCTGGTTTCAATTAGAATGATAATACATGCCACAGACTGCCTGGAACGACTCCAGAAACTTCATATGGGCTTGATTTTCCAGGGGAGGAGGAATCCCTGTCAACTCTGGACAAAGGTGTCTTGCTAAAAACACAGTAGCTGTTGATTGTGCAATAGAAAAGCTCGAGTCCAATAAAATGCACTCATAAACTCTAAATGAGGCTGTTCGCAGGGTCTGAGCTGCAGCATGGACAGGAGAACAACATGCAACGGCTCCATGAAGCAGTGGGAAATCTCCCTGGTCTTTTAATCCTTCCAGGTTTGAGAGAGGCCAAGAAGACAGTTTCATCATGGAGATTGCTGACATTGCGCCCCTGAGGAAGATGAGGATCCGGATGGATGGAAAGGGGACTCGCCCTCACTGGTTCCTGGAAAGGGTAATGCACTTCACATCACGTTGTCTCCTTGTAACCTGCTGGCGTTGAGGCTTTCCAGCACTCGGGAAAGGGGAGAAAGGCAGCGAGTGTCTCGTTTATGTTCCTTTCCTGTTTCTTTCCGTTTGGTGTCTCGTGCCTTTTTCCTGAAGGGCTTGAGTACAAGGAGGAGAAAGCAAGGGCAAAAGCTGTGCCGTGTAACTTTACTGCAGTCCCTGCTGTTAGACCTTGCTCTGCTTCCCTGCGAAAGAGCCTTGCCTTGCCACCAGGGCACCTGCGGTATCTCCTGGCCCCCAGGATGTACCCTCAGCTCTGGCAATCTCCTGCCCTGCTCTGACTCCATGAGAGAGTGGATCTCTCTCTGCTGGGCAGGAACAACTAGTGTGGGCCTGGGCTAGGTGGGGAATTTCCAAAGCAATTCGTCCTTTCAGGCAAAACTGTCAATTTCTCCCTTTCCCTTCTCCCTCTAGCTTGCGGGCGGATTTCTTTCTTTTCTTGTTCGTACAAGTAGGGTGCCCTTCTCTTTTTGTATTTTGAATACAGCATGCAAAATGGCTCCAGCTATTTCTGTTGATTGTATTTTTCCCTAGTGTTCTGCCTTGCAAAAAAGCACTGCACTTGTCTTTATCTTCTCTACAGAACCATCAGATCTATGTAAACCACACTGCTGTCTGGGCACTAAGATGTAATTACCTTGTTATGGGTCCTATAATTATATTTCTAAGAGAGAGATGGAGTGGCATGCTGATTCTACACCATCAGATGTCATTAAGGGAAGGACACATCTCTGCCATGTTTATTTAGCATGTTATTTCAGGAGTAGATATACCATTGGATTTGTGTAGCTTAACTTTTAGATAAAAATAGGTAAAAAGCCAGTGGCTTAACCTGTGGTCAGGAGGAACAGTGCACAATTTTTTATTGGATCGTCTTTTTTTTTGACTAGTCTGAAGCTGTTCTTATTTTTTCCATAACTAGTGTGCTTCTAAACACTGGTCCTAGGTGGCCACCAGCTTCTGGGCCTGTAATGAAAAGTTCTTCACCTGCTGTAGCGCGGTCCAAAAAGTTAGCGTGAGTTAGT
Source organism: Struthio camelus (assembly GCF_040807025.1). Classification (NCBI taxonomy): domain Eukaryota; kingdom Metazoa; phylum Chordata; class Aves; order Struthioniformes; family Struthionidae; genus Struthio; species Struthio camelus. Next base: position 65,162,248 of record NC_090981.1, on the reverse strand, counting down.
TGCAGTTCCTTTTGGTACTTGGACATTAGCACTTTGAACTTTTTTTCCTAGCGACTCTTGTGCAGCTTTAGAAAGCACTAGACCTTCAGCATATATCTGCCAAATAGATGCCACGGACGCACAATTTTTCTCTCTGTGCCTAAGGAATAACTCAGCCTGTTCTCTGATTCGATTCAGTCATCTCGGTCAAACTCCCTTTGCCATTTCCCCTGTACCTTCCCCTGTGTTTTATAAATCATATCCACATGAAATGAAATCATATAAAGCTTATTCACCCGGAGACATTCCAGATCTTGTGCTCGTGAATCAGCAATAACTCAAAGGCAAGGGGCTGCACCTTCAGTCGTGAGTGCCACCTCCCCGCAGCCCCGTTGCCTCTTCTGCCCAGCTGCTCTAGCACCTGAGTCTGGTGGATTGTCCCTCCCAGGAAGCCCTTCACAGAGATTTGGGAAAACATGACTCTCTTATCTGGCCAGCTAATGGGTTTATAGCACTCCTCTGGATGGACAGAAGCAACAGACCCTGCACACAACTCATTGACAATGGGATTTTAGCTGCTTTTGAAAATTGTACCTGTAGTTTCCAGGACAGAAGACAGACATTAAAGGGCAGAGCTCTCCTACCTCCAGTGATATGTACAGAACTTTATTTGTTAGCTTCCTTTCCCACCTTCCCTGAGAAGGTAAAAATAACACTGCATTGCCAGGCGGTGAGTCAGGACAGGAGTGCTCTGGAAACGGGGAGGAAGGAGCCATTGTGTTCTCTGATTTGTATTCCAGCCTTGAAAACTTATGTAGCTTGGTGTGACATGAAAACTGATCTGAGCCCATTTCCATTTCTGTCAAAAGTGCATATTAAAACTGCATAATGAAATACTTGTGGGGGTAGTGCTAAACTCTCAGACAGATGGTTCACAGTTAGTGCTAACTAGCACAGTGAAATGAGAAGCTAGATTAAGCCATCAACCCCGTAATTAACCATTTGTTGCTCCATTTATCTACAGGATATTCTCAGTTTCCTTGTTCTATTAAAATAACAATAAATGACCTTTCTAATTCTTCTTGGTCTTTCTGTAAACAGTTTGCTGGCCATAATTTATACTGTTTTTAGTTTACCAGAAATAGAAGTGCATAAATGCCAATTAAAATGCACGGATTATCAATGATGTTGTACATAGCCAAAAGATTCAATTTACAGACAGGGAGGTAGTCATATTTTTTCTTCGTCTAGATAACATACATTGAAATTTTATTCAGAATCTCAGTGAAGTAATGATTTGGTACTAAAGATTCAAATTCCATCAAAAAGGACAATAAGTTTTAAATGCTGATACTTAATCTACTAGAGGAATCAAAATTTGATTTGTGATGCGGTAGGCCAGAATGAATATTGTTGATTATTCTTGTTATTACTACTACTATTTATGTCTGTGCGCCCATGTGGGGCATTTTATAGATATGTTGCCCAGTTCTGCAAGTGGAATATCCCTTTGCCCATACAAGGCAGTTTGAAGGGCTGGAACACGCACAAAAAGACATATGGAAAGCTCTGAAAAGCTGAGGAGCAGTTTCTGATCTCGCCACTGCTGGGAGAGACATGGACTTTGGATATTTTCGTCTAACCTAATGCTGAATCTCCTATTCAACCACATCAAGCTACCTTCGGGCTCGGCGTGCTCCGTGTTTCTGAAAAAAACAGAGAATAGGTGACTTCTAATTAAGAGACTTATTAAAATGCATGCATTGGAAACCTCCTCTTGGGACAGCCTGCTCCTCAGACCACATGATGATTTCACCTGCTGTCCAGTGCCTTAGATATGAGGTAGAAAAGCTAGGAATAAGAAGGGACGAGAGCTTGCTGAGTGAAAAACAGGGAATTGTAAGACTGTTGAATTCTGCCTAGATGGTTCTCAGAATTTTGATATTACTTTGTGCTGTCAAGGCCAGGCAGATAAGAAGCTGTCTTAATGAAGTACTAATTGCATTGCATTCAAACGTCACAAATAATCCTGAATACGAGAGTTTGTCTTTATTCAGTTCTTTTTCCTTTATATAAAGGAGATTAAGAGAGTTTGAGATAGTTCATTATAGCAGGAGCTGATTGTTGTTCTTTGCAGCAGCGTCTTTTTGTTTTACAATCAGAGGACCCTGTTTTTAAGTGAAGACTAACGACATGCAACAGAACCATAGAAAAGTGTGGTTAAGCTTTTAAAGATGAAATCCAGGACCCATTTATTCCAGCATTGGTGGTGTGGGTGAGGGTGTGTGTGCGGGGGTGTGTGTGAGCCCATGAGGAAGGTGTTTTACACTGTGTCTCAGAGAAGGGAGGGCAGAGGTAAGCCAAAATGAACTGACATGTCAAACCTTTCTGTTATAGCACACGGTGCACAATTAATTGCAAGTTGCTGGTTGAAGGTTCCTGTCAGCTACCATTTTTGCTCAGCTACAAAGCAAGTCATCAACATTTTATTCATATACAGTGCTCCAACTTTCTTCTTATTTTTAAAAGCATTCTACAGCCCAGTTAAAATCCGTGCACAATTAGTGGTAGTGCTTAGACTTAAAAGTATGCAGGATGTCCACAGCAAGTTTTAGGTGTCCTAAATAATAATCTAGATGTGATGTAAAATTCCTTATTGCCAAGGAATAGCTAATTCTTTCAAGAGGAACAACAGAGAGAAGATAAAAATAGTCCCAGGCCAGGTTCTGAGATCACTTTTTTCATTCTCACGATCCAAATCAAAATCCCACATCATCCTATTCATGCGCAGCACCCAAAAACTTCTCCTTCTAGGATGGGCTTCATCGCATGCAATTTTAGTCACTGAAAAGCTGCATTCAGCTTTTACCTCTTCTGCCAAACGATTAGACCTCTTCTGTAGTCAGTGGAGAGATACCACCTGCCTTCAGGGACCATGTATCTGCCCCCAACTTAGGCAACTGCAGCAAGATGGGGTCAGTTGGTGGTACCCGTCTCTGTCCATCGACCATAGGGAAAGCCACCATGATGAGCTTGCGTTAGGTGCCCAGCGTTTAGGTGGCTCATGCTAGGTAAGGTAAATCTCATTCCTCAGAGCCATAGTCTGACTTAGCTACCAGCTTGCCAAATGTTTCCTGTTACCTCTGTGTCTCTTCTACTCCTCTCTGGAGCAGTGTCCAAGAGTGAGACAGCAGAGGCTGTTGTTACTGCCTGTGCTAACCGCTTACATGAAGCTACATATGGATGAAACCGTTCATTCTAGGTGAGGGCCTGAAGAGGGAAATAGAGGGTAATTTACTCTTGTGGTTTTAGTGGCCTGGCAGTTTTTCCCAGACAGCATCTGGAACATTGGACATGGGATGGTTATTTGTGCGAGGTCTGATCTCGCTGTCTACGAGTGCACTCCAGCTGGCAACTCTAATCTGCTACTATCCCCTGCTGTTTTCCTGTCATTTCCCTGTAAGCTTTTCTCAGGACATTTTGCTACTAACAACGTCGCTGCCATGCTTGAGCAGGACAGAAAGCCAGAGCTGGTTGAATCTTCTCCAGCAAAGAGTCTATGTACCAAGGGGAAAAGTAATTTTCAGTTCACCTGACATTATTCCTGATTTTCAAATTTTAGCCCAAAAAATGTTTCTAGATTGGACTCTTAGCTAAGAGGATACGGACATCTTTCACTCATCCCTGAGAATGAAAAGACTTCCTGTTGTTATATATCCTGGCAGAAAGGGCACCAGCCAGGGGAGGTGGAGACCTGAGCTCTGCTTGGTTCAAAGCAGGGATTCATTTCAGTCTCCTTGAATCAAAAAGCTGTTCTCTAAGCACAAAATAGTAGTGTTACTGGCTGAGAATAGGCAGTTTTATAGAAAAGTGGGTCAGCTCTAATAAGCCACAATGTCCTGTACCTCTAGGATGAAGATGCTGGGTTACAGATCCCTGCTTATCATCAGTCAGAGAAGAAAAACCTCAGATGAGGGTCCTACCCACAAAACTGTACAAGGCACAAATAGTACTGCTAGTGCTTCAGCAGTGGTGTAGCTATTGCGCTCTTTTAAGCCATTTTTTATAACCTTGAGCAATGTTCTTCTTTTGAACTGCTAAAGGTTCCAGTGAAGTTTGGCTGGGGTCAACAGAAGGCCATAGACTGGGACACATACAGTTTGAGGACAGAATTTTAGCATATTTCCTCTCAAGATAAGTTTTCTGAGTTTCCTAGGCTGACACACGGTAGTGCATTGGAAGGTCATTAAGACAGTCAAGTGGTGGAGCAAATGACTTACTAGGAAAGGCTAAGGTAATGAGGGGTTTTAAGCCTGGAGAAGAGAGGGCTAAGGGGGAATTGAATAGCAATCTTCTGCCTAAGAGGAGAATGAGCAAGCCTGTTATCAGAGGTGAAGAGTGAAAGGGCAAGAACAGCAGACAAAAGTTGCAACAAGGAAAATCCTGATGGGACGTAAGGAAAAAATTCTTCACAGTGAGCGTGGTCAGAGGCCCGGCGTGCTGGGGCAATATCCATCCCTGAAGCTTTTCAAAACTCAGCTGCACAAGACCCTGCGGTTAGCCCTCCTTGGAGCGGGAGTTTGGACTAAAGTCCCTTTCAACCTAACATTTTCTACTATTCCCTGATTCTTTTCTTCCCAATAGCATGTACACTTCTCTGGCACGTGTCTGGGCTTATGCCCACACGGCTTTTGCAGAAATGTGTGTAGCAAGTCATTGTTTCTTGACACACTGCATCACTCACGTATGGTCTCTGTTGCTGCAGGCTAGTGGAATGCTTTCCTCCCAGTAGACTGGGGTTCCATCAAGGCCACTTTGATCAGGACACAAAAAGGAGGATATTTTATTAAGTGTTCGGTGGAGTAGCTCTCTGGCTTGTTCTAAACAGGTTCCTATTCTGTTCTTACCAGCTATCGCCACAGCATCTGAGCTCCTTACAGTAACACATTAGGCAGTGTGACTAATATCTGCATGTTGCACGTTGTTTGTTCTATCACCCTTTCCCAGAGGGAAAAGTGTGTGAAGTTTTGCTGGCCTAATTTTTGCCTGTGAGGGTTTTTTTTTAAATTTGTTTGAGATTGTTTTGCATATCCATATAATGATTGCCATGTGTTTGCACAAAAGAGGCAGATGAAAGAAAGGTACTGTGTACTTCAAGGAGAGGTAGTGGGGTTTTTAATAACTGTCTTTTCCTTCTTCTTTGAAGTTAACTCCAGACCAACTTCCAGGAAAGGTCTCACCCTCGTACAGGTGAGCTTTGTCCATGACTTATGTCAGAGGAGCAAAGTTCTTCCTGTGCTTTACCCCATGCATGAAAAGGTCCAATAGTATGAAGATCATTTCTCAGGACAAGTCACCACAGCAAGTATGTCCATTTCAAGGCACTCAGTTTAACCCAGAAGAGTTCGGTATTGTTTTTCAGGCTGTGACAAGGCTTTGCTGAGAACGACATGCTGCCCATGTCCAGCCAGACTGTGTGCTTCATACGTACCCTCATTCAAATGGTAGCTGATTTTTTTTCCCTTGTTTTGACTCTCCACAGATTGTCTTGAAGAACCTGACTAATCAAGAAGTGGCTACATTTGCATATGGTGAATGGCTGTCAAAGCTGAAAAATGCCACGGGAAGTCTTGTGTGTGAGATGCCAGCCATGATAAATGATGAGCAGATGATGGAAGACACAACGTACACTATTCAGGTTAAAACCAGTGATGTTGGAGGTAGGTATATGGTGGATGTCTTAAATCTTTTCTAGCATGAAGTTCATTTTTTTAGCAATGGCAAACATCTCATGCTTAATTTGAAATTATGCAAAAAAGCATAATTCAGCCCTACTATGTTGGAACACTGCCATTTTGGCTGTTTGTCATGAGAGTGCTACCCTGTGGGATCCATCCTCATCTGATCAGCGAACATGAAATATTTTGACACCTGGTCTAAATTTAACTGCTGACTGCTTCCTCAGAGAAACCTTAATCAGAAGCTGTTGCCAGAACCTGTTGCAACTGTAGGACCCCCCTCACACACACCCCTTTTTCTTTCTGGTCAGGTTTGTGACCACATAGGCTGGAAGACTGTGGTTAAAGCTGGTGGGTTCTAGATTTTCAGTCTGCAGTCTCTGCCTTGGCCAAAAAGGATGGCAATTTTTCACCCTCCTTTTTAAAGTGTTTTGAGGCCGTTTATCTCATGAAAAAGCATTCCATAAATACACATCAGACAAGAGATGAAATAGAGTTAAACGAAAGCTACACAGCTTCCAGAGCCAAGAAATGGGATTTCTATGTCATTTCCTGGGATCACTGCCTCTTTTCATAAGAACTTCTGTCAGGCTGATGAGTGAAAGTTACAACCATTATGTACAATTGCTGCATGCCAAATCAACGCAAGCTGCACATTATCATGAAGATACCTTATTTGAAAGGTTGACCCTCCGAGGGAGTTCTGCCGCACCAGCATGCATATCACCTTCTGATCTTCACCTCTCTTTCTTGATTTACCAGTGGTAATTTTTGCAGCTTGTGAGGTTTGAGATGAGAATATCAAATTTCCCCTGGCAAAGTATCTTAGGGCCACCTCACCACTTTTTATCTGCGCCGCCTGCTGCTTGTCTGAAACAGCATGTCGTGAAATACTAAAAACAAAAAAGAGAAAGGAGGATTTGTTTATGTATCTGGCAATCCATCTAGTATAGTGGTAGATCTTTCAGTGACCTTTTTGTGAAATTCAGCCCTAACTCAAAGGCAATGGAAATAGAAATGAGAGGAGAATAGAAAATGACAGCAACAGCAGACAGATCTGCCCTTCCCATTGAATGAAGGATGATGGGTATTAATGATGAGGCATTTTATTTCATTATGAGCCGCGACAACCAGTAGGAAAGAACAGATTACGGAGAGGTTTCTCAGGGTCTGTTTATGATTAGATCCTACGGCACTCTGGCATAATGCTGAACTTCATCCAGTTTCTCTAAAAGAGGGTACAAGTCATGAACCATCTCCCCGCTTTGATCACTATATGTTCCATGATCACTCCCAGTTGGACCACTTCAGGAAAGAAAGGCCTTTTATCCTTGACAGTTATTTTAAAACATGTTATATCAACTCTTGTCGCACTGATATTGTCTAGGGAGAGCAATACTCCAATGTGAATAGTCAGCCGTGTTTATTTCTATGTATAAAGTTTTTCTCTGCAATAGCTTTGAACTTTCCAGTGCATCAGAGGCATTGAAAAAAAACCCAAAAACATAGAGTAGGATTCATCTCACCTATTTGTCACCCTCCAAAAAAATTGTACTTCTGGTCTAAACTCCTTCTAGTCTAGGCTCTGTCTAATCAATTCATCCAAGAAAAGAGTCTTAATCTGGGCTGGATCATCCTCTGCAGGACCTCCCCTGTTCCTCCCTCCAAGCCAGGCAGAGCTAGGACAATTAAACTAGGTGATAAAAGTTAGGGAAAATGAATCCCAGCAAAACTGTTCTACAGTAAATTAGAAAGCAGTAGTCATTCCCTCCTCTTTCTCCCCACACGCTTAAGAATAGTTCTATTTCACTTTTCCTCAAAAAAGCTTTGAGTTACAGTTTGACTTTCCAGAAATCTTCCAACCTAGATGATCACATAATATACAGAGGTTGTATCAGAGAAAGTACCTTCTCGTGCAAACGGACTGATTCCACTCTTTCAAAGATCAGATCTAAAGGCTACCAGACGTACCTCAGATGTCAGCTCTCAGAATACACCGGCTAAGGGGAAAAGAGATTGTTAAGGCAGACTCATCCCAAGACAGGTGGGGAATCTTTGGTTCAAACCAAAACTTTGATTTATTTTAGCCCGGAAAAGAAAAATAAAGCACGAATTTACTTTCTTCAAAGCGTGACTCACAGACAGAGTTACAAGGGAACGAGAGTACGTAACAGCGCTTTCTGTGGCACGAAAATATCCTTGTCTTTTAATTTTGATTCACACTGCCTTTTTGTATTCTGCATGCAGGCATCATATACATGACAATGCAATAAAGATTGAGAAAGAATAAATACTGCTTTCTCATTTTACAAGCATTAACGAAGCAGGAGGTTTTTATCTCTCTGGTTATAAGATTAATTAGTATGTTGTCAGCTCAGCTACAGCCTACAAATTACATAATTTAAGACAGTCGGTGTCAGTGCCTAGTGGCCTATCCAAGTCTCTATTAAGTCGAAAGAAGGACATTCTTTGGCCTCAGAGGGCTATGATTCAAACTTGTAGTTTGGCTAAAAAAATGATACGTCTGCTCAGTAAGAACTGTAAAATCTTAGACACTTTGGTTGAAAGGGGCCTCGAGAGATTATTTCCTCCAGCTTGCTGCTCAAAGAGCAGTTGCCAGCGCTAAGTCAGATTAGCCATGGCTTTGCCCAGCCAAGTCTTGAACACCTTCAGGGACGATGGTGCCACCTCTTCCCTGGATACCTGCTCCATGGCTGCACCATTTTCGTAGGAAAGATTTTTTTTCCTGATGCCCAACCTGATGCAATTTGTGGCTAGTGAGTGGTCCAGCACCTCTACCATGTGTGGCTTTGCCATCGTTATTGCTCCCACGGCTTGACTGCGGGCCTCCCCCTTGCCCACCTGCCCCAGCCCAGCTCCCTCGACTTCTTCCTATGGCTGAATGCCTCAGCCCCTGCCCATTTTAGCAGGTATCTGCTGGGCCCTTCCCAGTGTCTCCACATCCCACTTGACATTGCACAGACTGGTGCAATGGCCTAAGTGAGGCCACCCCAGCGCTCAGCAAAGGGCATACCATCTTCCCTTCAGCTGCTGACCGTGCTCCTCCTGACATAGCCCGATATGTGGTCTGCACTGATCACACAGCAAGAGCTCACTATTAGCTTAGATTCAACCTAATTGTGAATGTTGCTGCCATAACTTCTGGGTCCTGCCCAGGTGCAGGGGTTACTCCACCCCAGGTGCAGCACTTTGCACTTCTCCTTGTTGAGCTTCATGAAGTCTCTGTTTGCCCAGTCCTCAAGTTTCTCAGGGTCCACCTGGGTTGAAACTCTGCTATTCATTGTGTCTATCACTCCCACAAATTTTGTGTCATCTGCAAATCTGCTTAGCATGCACTCTCTGTCATCGTTTAGGGTGTCAATGAAGGCATCCAATGGTACAGACCCCAGTACTGAGGCCACTGAGATTGCCCTCATTGCTAGCCAGGGCTTGTGCAATAACAGTGCCTTCAGCCCTTCATTTGTCAAATTTGTTACAGTTCCTAAATGTGCTTGACAGTTTCCTTGAATTAAAAAAAAAAAAAAAGACCTAGACAGGTGAAATGTACATTGATTCAGCAATTTCTGTACTTTTCTTTCCCATCTCCCGCTAATTGCTTGTGAGGGAAATGTCACGGCGTGAGGCCTTCATAAGCTTCTTCCTGCCGGGAAGGTTTTGCTCAGAAACAGTTGGTTCTTTGCTTTTTGAGACCTTGCATTAATTGGGAGTCTGCTCCTTGTAAGAAAATGGACTTTAGTTTGCTTTGTTCCTCACCTCAGCAAGCTTTAGGGTCATAAAAGGTACGGCCAGATGAACTGCCTGAATCCCTGATGCTTTCTCTTCCTTCTTAAGTTCTTCCCAGGGACCTGCTGAAAATTAGCCTCAATTTAACACAGGCAATTTTTCATGTGGACACCAAATGTTGCTTTACCTTTTCTCTGTATGGCTCTTTTTTTTCCTCTTTTTTTTTTTCTTTTACTGTTTTCTTGGTCCTTCTATAAGGAGGGATGTGATTTCTTCCTAATTTCTGTATTCAAATAATTATCCTGAAGAAGTGGTGATTTTCCCAAAAAGTTTTCAGTCCTCCCTGTCTTTGCCTCCGCATTGCGTTGTGAATGGAGCTGTGGGAAATACTGTCCGTGTGGCCCAAAATGGATTTATGATACTGTTGTATAAGAAACGGCTTGGCAGGCAGCTAGCATTTTCAAAGCTGGGATATCTAACCAGGGGCAGCAGACACTGAGTTTCTTTGTAAGCCAGATTTGGGTTTGATGATCTTGTTTTCATTTGCCAGAATTCAAGGACCTCGCTTCTGACACAGCAATAAATGTCTGCGCATATGGAATCAAATTTCCTTCTATGAATCTGCTCTTTTATTACGCCATCAAAAATAAAAAGCAATGAGGAGAGACTTCATAATTCTGGTCAAATTATAAACATTGCAAGTAAAATCATTGTGACCCCTTTAGCTAAAATGTTCATAAGGTCATTGCAGGTGATGGTACAGCCTTGAACTCTCCAAAAGTATGGAAAAATGACAACATGACTGTTTCTGCCACAAAACTTGAGCTGTCATGGGCATATGAAATTCAATATCAGGTAGCAAAGATCACCTTGGAAATGCTTCTTTTCCAAGCACGTACATGAGGCAGGGTGGGAGTTGGTAGGGCAAGCTGTTGTACGAGAATTTGGGACTTTTTCATAAATGTAACATGGACAATATTTTGAGCATCAGGTATAATGGAAAGAAGACCCATGGGAAGGGTCTGAGGAGAAAGGTCCACATGATGCTGCTCTAGTTTGGCTCATCATCTGCACTCTACTCTGCCTTCAAACTCCTGTGCCTCGCACAGGAGGGGGAGCAGCACAAGGCAGACCACAGCTGAAGCGTCCTGGACACAACAGGACAACCTGGGGGAGGTTGTGGGACCACGACAAGTATGCAGAGGGAGACCACATTCTGGAAAACTGACTGTGGCAGTGCTTGAGTTGTCTGTGACCCGGTGGGAAGCCTAGGACAGTGGATGCTTTAATGCTCTTCCATAGATGGCTGGATGGTGGTGTACAAATCACTGTGCTTCCCAAGACATCCTTGGAAAATAAGAATCATGACGCTGACATCCTCTGTAAAGCAGTGTGATGCACAGGGCTATGTCAGGAGTAGATACTTATAAGTATTGTTATCATCATGGTCACCATACCTTGAATGCAAGGGCAAAGCATTCCGGCTGTTTAGAGAGATGGGCTGGAAGGGCTGTCTTGTTAGCTACCACGAGGAGTCCTCCTTGCAGGTTCCTGCACTGATGCGCTGTTATCCACTGGGTGTGCCCAGAGGAACCTGGACATTACTGCAGCCACCTGCAGCCTGCTTCTGCTGCCGCCATTTCCGTACATTTGGTGGCTGGGTGTCAGTCCTATCTGGCAGGGTAGCTCACGACAGTACGCTCTGCTCTCTCCTTCCAGGAGCAGGTACCGATGCCAACGTGTCCCTGATTCTGTTTGGAGAGAATGGAGACAGCGGGACCCTCGCTCTGAAGGAGTCCAACAAGTCTAACAAGTTTGAGAGGAACCAGATGGACGAATTCACCTTCCCTGACATGCTGAGCCTGGGAGATCTCTGCAAAGTGCGAATCTGGCATGACAACAAAGGTCAGTGCAGTGACACGAGTAGGGTGGGAGAGATTGGGACAAGGCTTGCACTTTAGCAAAGGCAGCCACATCCATGGAACTGGTGCAGGCTGAGGACACTGCTCTCAGCCCTGCTGCAGCCTTGGTTAACTTCAAGCATTTTGCTTGCCCTCCTGTGTCTCGGCTTGTCTGAACAGACATATTCTCTTCAGGCATGAGACCGTCTCCATGCCTGCTGGTGTAGGATCTGCTTTAATAGCTTTGATCAGAGCTTATAGCCACCACTGCAGGACAGATAATGGTAACTCCTCCTAAGCACAGGCATCCAGCCCATTTTCCCAACACAGCAACTCTATCAGTGCAGTACGTTTGTCACAGGCCACTGTGGCGCTCTCCGAGCAATTTGACACTATCAACCTGACGCTGACACACAGGGTAATGCAGCCTGGCATCGTGCAGTGAGCTTTAGAAGACAGAAATCAAGATCTGTGCCTGTCTTTATTAGAATCACTCCATCATATGGTGAGTGTGCAGTGCCCTGCCGAGAGAGATTCTGTCATTTCCCTGCTGCCGGACACCGTTCCCGGTTTCATAAATGGTAGCAGTTATTTGTGCTGTTATTCAGGTACCAAGTAGCATCTTGTGACAAATGCCTCACCTGCACTGCTGTCAGGATATTTCATCTCACTCCTGCCCTGTCTCTTTCAGACTTCATCTAAAAGAGATGATCCTCCATTAACAGTCAATCTATTGATAACGTCAGGCCCTTGCTGCAGCCCAAAGGTGAAGCTTGATAGCTCCCATAGGCCCACCTGAGTTGGTATTAGCTAGGTGATTTGGGCAGCAGTGTTTATGCAAAGTCCTGGGAGGATTTGCAGCAGGACTGCCCAGTCCTTCTCTGGCTGGACTGCTGTCCACGCTGAAGTAGATGGCTTATAGCTGGGTTGAGGTTACACTGCAGTATAAACATGCCCCGGCAATCCTCTTATTGACTGCTCCGCGTTGTGGCAGGTGGGCAAGCCTGCAGCTCACACAGTATTAATGTAAGATGCTATCTTTGTATCAGACTCTTCCACGGGAATTTTGCTTCCTTATTGTTATCTGGAAAAAAAGATGAAAAGAAAACTCACTGTAATCTCTGACTGTTGTGAAATAATGGAAATACGACCATCCATCTAACCTGGCTTTGTTATTGTTTATTCCAAGTTACTGCAAGGTTTGGGCCCGTATTTCTTCACTTCTACGACATAGGACAATTTGTGACTTCAAGTTATACAGCTGGTACTGAATACAGTAAGGGAGCTGATTTTACTTAGTTTTGATTTTAGTTGCCTAAGCCCCTTTTCTTTGAATTTGGATTTAGGATGCTGAAATGAAAAGTGCTGCCAAATATCCACCTGAGTTTTAGCTTAGCAAAAAGGCACCTCTGCAGCTGCAAGTGAGGTTTGGATGTCATTCTGAGATCAGCAAGTGATCAACACGGACTTGCGCATTCATTTCCAAATATATTACCAATTAAAAGCACTATAAAAAGAACATTTTCCTTAGGAGACCTTGCAGCTCCCCAGCGATGGGTCGTGCTAACAGAATGAAACATGCCCATCAGATGCAGAGCTGATCCTTAGGGCTCAGGCACATGAACAGGCTGGATCTTAAGAATATGAGAACTGGGTTAGACCGAGGGTCTGTCAAGGCCAGTGGCTGTTTCCACCAGCAGCCATAATTGGATGCCTGAGGAAGACAAAGAACTGAGCAAGCAGATATAATAATCCTTTTGCAGTCCTCTCTGCCTCACTGCTTGTAGCTCAGGGGATTTCCGAAACTGAATGTCATTTTTGCCTACTAAGTAACTTTCCATGGATTTTCTCATCCAAGTGCTTGCCCAGACTCTCGGGTAGACGTTTGGCATCCGCAACGTCCCATGGCAATGGTTCTACAGGTCTTCTCCCTGCTGTGTGAAGAACAACTCCTGTTTGTCTTGCATGGGGCTCCTACATGCAGTTTTGGTGCCCTTTCCCTCTTGCACAAGTCATCATGATTCACTTTTTCCACGCCACTGATGAGTTTGTTGCTGCAGGTTAGGGAGTTACCATCCTGCGGCTGAGCTGTGGGAAATGCTAGCTGAATGCTCTTGGTTAGCGGCAAAGGGAGGTAACAGAGCTTAGCCCTAGGCTGTGCGGTAAATGGGCCCAATTAGTTTAAATTTGCTGTGAACTAAGAGTAGGTACCTGGATAGTCACCACAGGTCAGCTAAAATAGTAATTCCTGTGTTCAGAGCCTGAGAAAATTGTTCATATTTGTGAATAACAGTACACATTGCAACCTCACATTCTCCTTCCTTATTTCCCTCATATCACTGTTTTTCATTTATAAATAATAGTTAATAAGGCTTTTAGCAGACCTAGCTGACTGTGGGGTTAGGCCTTGGGACAAACAATGTGCTCAGGTTTTGTTCAGCATAAATGTACTTGTTTTTCCCCCCTGTAAGAAGGATAACTGTACTTTAAATCATAACATATGTTGTCTTCGTTGTTCTTGCATTAGTCATGTGAAAGGCATATCCTATCTAAAACTTCATGCAATGAAGCATGCCAGTTTTTTGGGTGGGTAAAGTATTTATTACTGCTTGGATCCCGAGCTATAGCTGTCCTTCGCATATATATCTGCTCTGTCTATATAATTTATATAAATTGGCTGTGCCACTGGTTAGAAATTCCTGGCTCTGTTTTTTGGAAAGGAGTAGTAGGCTCAGGGGTCGAGGATCATGCATGTTTTTTATCAGATGCTTGGGGAACTTTGGGTTTTAAACAAAAATGCACTTATTTTTACCATTGCCTTGAGGCGTTAGCTCTTGATCATTCTTTCTTCACTTTTCTCTTTTTTAGAGCTACTAAACGATTGTTGATGCTGTGGAAGACCCAGCCTCTCACTTTACTACCCCATTGCCCCTCCTATGCTGAATATTTGGAGCGTGGATGATGTCCTTTTCCAAAATTTCTTCATAAACAGCCAGAATCGCAGCATCAGCCTGCTTTGAGTCACATTAGGTGCTTCTAGTACAGCACAAAGACTAGTTAAGGAAGTAGCTAACCCCTACGTGTCTCCTTTTTTTCTTTTTCAAACATGACCTGGTCCCAGCAATCAGTCAACCAGCCTGTCTCCATTTCCAGATGAAATGCGTTTAAATGACTTGCCCAAGGTGGTTAGTTTGCCATGAAACGCAGCTCAACATCTGGCCCACGGGCTCCAGGAAAGCCCCAGCTGACCACCCTCAGGGAAGTTTTACTGCAGAGGGTTTGCCACTAGGTCACAACCCACTTTTGTTTATCCTTTCGCTGAAATTTGGCTGCGTTGGGGTATTCAGAGTGGGAGAGTCAGTAATTGCAGTGGGAAAGACTGTCAGGTAGTGCAAGCCGTAAACATTGCATTTGTCTCTTCTGGAGAAGCATGTCAGAGTGTCAGTTTTATGGTCTTACTGTAATGTTTTGAGGTGGCGTTTTCCCCACAAAAACTGCTGAGTGGCACCTCTGTATGCGATATAAAGGAGCAATTTAGCCTCCATTTAATTCCTCTGACTTCAGTAAAATTGTTTAGGGAGGAAGTCAGCATTCGTTTGAAAACAGGCAGTCTATAGACTTGAAACTGCAGTTTCACATAGCTTGTTCCTGATTTTTAAATATTTAGAGCTCACCGGCAAAATCTGGTAACAATAAATTGATGTGAATGAAATTTAGGTTTAAGTTTTGCTCCATATCTTTTTTCCTGCCCCTGCTTACTTTGAGATACTGATGTTTGACCTAATATATTTAGACTCCCAGAGCAAATTTAATGGCTTTTAGACTCCCCATCTCCTGATCTCAGAAAGGCACTATGTATTTTTCTCATATCTCGGTTCATTTACTTCTACATTTATTCAAGATCAGTATCTGTAGGTCTGTACAAAGGCTGGCTTTCTAAATATAGGCCTCAATTTTTTCTCTGGTTTAGGGACTAAATCACCATTCTGGAAGAATGGTTAAAAGTTTCTTGATATCTCAGTAATTGAATGATTTACCTATAAAAGGTGGTTTTATTTTGTGTTGTGTTGGCGAGGTGGGAAATCTAGGTTTAGTTCTTCATCTGCCTGGATAGATTTGAGCCCACACAATAAACAGTTTTTCTAAAGTCATTAATTTCAGATTCTTGATTATCTCAGTTGCCATCAGCCAAGGGGAGCCAGGAAGAGTCTAATTACCCATAAAACAGACTTCTCTGTCTTATTATAGAAGCAAAAGATAGAAGTAAATAACCAGGTTATGCAGTACAACTGCTTCTCTGCCTGAACCGGGCCCTTCTCTCAATCACACCAACTGCTAGTGCACTGTCTATTTGAGTCTTAAATAGCCTAACCGCCCCCATGCATCCTTTTGGGTGGCTCTTCCAAGGGAGAAAGTATCTTATTCCCCTTTCTTGAGCTGGACTCGACTCAAGAACATTAGTATGTCCTTGTTTTCCCTTTTCTTCCTCTGAAGGAGCTGCTTTTTGAAGGAGCAGCATCTTGGATCTGATCTCAGATTGCCCAGGCCTTGAACTCACAGCATTTTGCATTTCCAGAGACATGTTTCTGCAACTCAGAGACACGATTCCAAGCCTTTTGGATGCTAGCAGAGCATAAATTATTAAAAGAAACCCAAAGATCTGCTTTCTCTGACCTTTGTAGGGATTTGCTCCGCTATAAGAGCTTCCAAAACAGGTCTTTTTTAAGCCCTCTGCTCAGTGCATCATAAACTCTACAGATCCATGGGGCAGATTGGTTGAACAGTTTCTGCTTTAAATAAAAAGTGAGGGGAAGAGAAATAGCTACGTAAACCTGCCCGAGGAGAGGAGCCGGCATCATCCACCCTCTTTGCTTTGATGGCTCAGGGGAGAGGAGCACGGCTTCGACTCGTGCATCGGCCTGCACGGATTGCAGTCAGTGCCGCAGACAAGGCAAAGGCGGCAATACAAGCTGCAGACCTTTGTGCCACATGCCAGCACCCATGCTGTGACCTCTCAGTCCTTCAGATTTCCCAAATCCAGCCTTCACCCCTCAGGAGACCCCAGCACAGACCCACCGGGCAGCCCCGTAGAACTGGGCCAGCTCACCGTGCGCCTTCCTCTCTCTTCAGCAGCAGATTTCTTACCCTCATCTGTCTGTCTATCACAAATATATGCTACCAGCATTGCAGCCCAAGCAGAAGACGCAGCAGAGATCTCACAGTCTGGAGCTGAGAAGAAGTAGGGGAGAAAAAAAAAAAAAAGAAAAAGAAAAAGATATAAGCAAGGAAAGCAGGAGACATCATTGAAGAAAAGACAAAGACCCCGGTACTAACCTTGTAGAGTTATTCATTTCTTCGCTGTCTCCTGTAATTGCAGAATGCTTCACTACAGAGTGAAGAAGCCCGCTAGGCCACTAGTACCTGCAAAATTATCAGTTCTGTAAAATCTTCTCTTTGCTATGAGCCTCCTTCGCTCCTCTTGGCAACAAATCATCCTGCACCCTTGCGAAATGCTTTTGAATCAAGTATGCCTCAATAAAACATGAAATATGCTTCAATCACAAGAATATCCTCTGAGCAACTGCTATATCTTCACTCTGAGCAGTTAAGTGTTTTGGCACTTAGTAGCAGTTAATCAGTAAGATGCGGGGTTTTTTCGCCTGAGAGTAATTGATTGGTGGTTTTGACTCAAGTCAAATCCTGCAGTGAACAAGTTGCATAGACAACGCAGGAGGGACATTTTTTCTGAAACTGTCCCAAGTGCTAAGCTTTTTCTTTGTCAAAGGTTGTGAGAGGCATTTCATTGCCTGTCAGCTCTGATGAGAAATGTGGCTGTGTGAACTAACATGATCTTAACGGAGAGTGATACAGACGCATCTATTTTTATTCTGCCACTGGCTTGCTGGATGACCTTGTGTAAATCACATCCCTGTATCTCATTTTCATTTATGTAAATTAGGGATAAAAATATATTCCCCTTCTTAAAGTGTTTTGAGATGTACTGATGCAAAGCTAGATGCCATTATTTTAACACCTCACACTTAGTGCACCATTTCTAGCAATCTAACACTTCTATCGAAACTCCCACCACTTTCTGGGTAATGTCTCATGTGATGGGGTATGAGGATGGATGGTCATCTAACCAGGCAAGAGATGAATAACATCAGAGGGCGTGAGGCTGATGAACTATCTTTGCAATGGTGATTACTTTATATTTCAGAGGAACATACGAGAAGAAAAGGAAAAATCATGTTACTAGAGCATTGAGCAGTACCAATTGCTAGCTGTGAATGGTTGGGCAGTGGAAAGTCTTCACTGGTGCCTGAGCCATCAACATCCGGAGCATGAGTTTTCTTTTACTCCTATGTGAACATAAGCACCAGTAATGACAACTATTATCCCTGATCAGACATCAAGTGCTTTCAAAACCAAACTGAAGCAGACGTGCTAGAGATAGGATGGCTACAGAGAACGCCAGCCAGGTCGCCCAGCATGTGAAATAACACTTATTCGCATTTGCTACACAGCTCACAAAACAGATAGACGTTTCTGACAATTTGCCAAACAATAATTTGCATGAAATTTGGTGAATGCTTCCTGCTCCAAACTAAAGAGAGGAAAATAGATGCATGTGGCGGCAGAGAGAGGAGACAGTTTCCCTTCTACAGGGATGTGTGTCTCCAAGCCTGGATGTGGTTCATCTCCCCGGCCTGCCAGCAAGCACTTGGATCCACCAGCTCTCACTTTGCAAGGAATAGTTAATATTCACTAAAGCAAAGAGAAGGACCAACTGCCTGGTGAGTGGTGAACTCACCAGACTAGATTCTTCTCACTCTCTTTCTCCAAGCCTCAGGAAATGTTTGTGCATCTGTCTAACATCAGTAAAGCACAGTCTTTTTAGCATCGCTTGGGAAAAAGGCAAGATGGTCCTGTGAAGACCTTGCAGGAGTACACAGAGGACCCCTGTCCAACATCACTCAGGCATCTACGAGGGCCCTTTTGGAAAGGAGGATAAATGGACAACTAACTGCCCTTTTGGATGAGGATGCTTGGGAAGAGAATACATTTCGCTACATGACACTAAATTATACAACTGCCAGAGTCAAGCAAATAAGTGATTCTGTTTTCCCCAAAGCTCTTCTCTTCCTCTAATTACATTTGAAATGTTTTGCATGCTATTGAAAATGTCACTTCCAACTGTGGGGCCGTTAAGGAGCCAACGTGGCATAGCCACGGGTTTTATTAGGGCAGGTTCGCTGCTGGGGATTTTGATGGCGGCAGAACAGGTTGGGAACGAAGTACCTTTTGTTACAAACGCTGAACACTTGTTATAGGGGATCATCCACAAAAGCACAGCAGTGGACGGACTATTTTAAAGACCAAGACCTTGTACAGTCAAGCAGGGACTGCTCAGACATTTGCTGTTTCTTCCCTCCTGCTCCAAAGCAGTAATGGAGATAAATGGAGGCCCAGTTTGTCCCTGGAGTCACCATGTTTTCCAGGGCATTTGTGCAGCCGATTTGGGTCTGAGCCCTCATGTTCCTGGTGCTGCTGGTCAAGGTGCCTAAGGGCTACAGAACAGACCAGCTCTGGCTGCTATGCAAACACTGGAAGTTGAGTGACAGAGCAGCTCCAGCCTTTTGCAGTGGATCAGGATCCACCGTCCAGCTCCCAGAGGAAATCCTGGGACCTTGATAATCCAGTGCTGCTCAGATCCTCCAGTTTCTCCTGCATGGCCAGGCTGTGCTAGTAGTGGCCAGGCACTAGGAAAGTTGTTTCACCCCACTACGCCCACACTGCCTTGCTGATTCCTCTCCCTCACTCCTTCACTGACACCCAGTCCATAAACTAGCTTGTGCTGAGGATTTGCGGTCTCCTGAGTTACCGCCGTATGCAATGTAGTTCCCCGTCCTGTCAGTTTTCAAGTGCGTAACATGCCTGAGCCCATTACTCTGCAAGGACCGCACAGGAGCAGAAAGTTCAAATAAGGTAAAATCCTGAAACCAGGATTTTATGACCTGAAAAGTGCTTCTGCAAACATGGTTTCATCTTCCTTCCACTGGTGTGCTCAAGAGCACACAGAGCCAGATCAGCTCAGTGAAGCAAAGTCAGACTCTATGAATAAATAGGCTTTGCATTTTTTTTCTAGCCCAGCACAAAAGACCAATCTTTTCAGTGTGGTCAGAGAGAATAGTTTCTTCAGTCCTGAACAAGTCCTTCCACTTCCATATCAGCTTTTGAACAGAGTTCAGTGCTGTGGCACTGAAGGGCTGGATGTGAGAACTGCTCCTGGAGCTGGGGAAGAGGGATGAGGCAGGAAGATATGCTGCCCTGGACATAGCCGGTACAGCATTCGCCTGGGATGGATTCATTTCTCTGCAGACATTGAAAAGCAATATAGGATACAGCTTCCAGATCTCTCAGGGTAATTTAAATTGCTAAACATCAGGACGGAAAAAGGGAAAAGAAAAGACTGATTCTCATGAGAGGGAAGAGAAACTTCTTTAAAGCAGATAGGAGGAGGCTTTGAAATGCTAGCACCGTTTTTCTGAGAGTGACCAGCCAGCTCCTTAACTTGCAGTAGCCCTGGCTGTAAGGGACGTCCTGCTGGGTTTTGCTTTTCAGTGTTGACACCTTGATAGAGCCCAGAGCTTGTTCTTTAAATAACCTATAGCTAATAGAGGCATCTTTTGCAGGAAACGCCAGGAAAAGCTGCACTTTGCACTTGCTTTGCCTTCAGCTCCAATAGGTGCTGAAAATTCAACTCTGGCCCCATCTCCCGCTGCGACAAAAGTGCAGGTTACTGTGGCAGGTCTCATGGTGAATGGTTGCTGAGACCAGCCTGGAGAGGAGGGCATAGGGTATGTGCATCTCATTCAGCCTTAGCACTTAGCACTGACCTGTCCCAAGCAGGCCGCTCTCTGCTGCAATCATCAGGACTGAGACCACCAATTTATTCTAGCCCAGTCTGCAGTCATCGATCTCTCTTGCTGGAGAGGGAAGGCATATTTTCTTTTTTCATCCTGTACTGTTTTAAGTAAAGGTTTGATGAAAGCAGAACAGTCTCCTGAATATCCCGCAGAGGCATTCATTGAGCTTAAATGGAAATGAGCCTGCCAGCAAGATTAACGGCTGACCCCACCAACATGTTTAGAATAAATTTCCAAACGGCCCCAAAGAGTAAGCTGCTATTGCTAGACTGTGGTGGGAGCCTTGGAGAACCTGATCAGATCTGCCCCTGAGGCATTAACTGACGAGGATTTGCGAGGGTACTGTGTGCCAGCCCCCTCCACCCCCGCATGCTTTGTCCTGCTGCTGAAGTCAGGATGGGGACATGGGTGTTTGAGCAGTGCATTCAACTCCCATGCCCGGGTGCCTCATCCTTGGTATTTGCAAAGGTCTTGTCACTGGCATGTGGACCTGTCCTCCCACTGCAGAGATACATGGACGTACTGGAGCAAGTACGGTGTAAGACCAGAAAGATGACTGAGGGACTGGAGCATCTCCCACACAGGGAGGTGCTTAGAGGGCTGGGGTTGTTTAGCTGGGAGAAGAGAAGACTCGGGGAGATCTTATCAATGTGTATAAATATCTGATGGGGGCAGGGTGTAAAGAAAACAGAGCCAGACACTTAAAAGTGGTGCCCAGGGTTTGGAATAGACAGTCTCCAGAGGTACCTTCCAACCCCAGGCATTTAAGGAATTACTTAAATTGGAATTTAAGGGGCAAGCATTGTATTTGACTGAGGACTGTGCTTTGTAGCAAGTGATTTCCTATCTTGCAGAAGGTTCAGGGAGCTGAGGTACACAGCAGAAACGCCTGTAGCCAGTAAGGAACAGCTGACATGCACGCTGTGGAGGGTTCGCAGTCCACACCAGCAGGGTGACCTGTTGACATAACTTGGAAAGGTGCCATCATTTTTTTTCAGGGCTCAATAAGATTGTTTCTTGCAGACTAAGGAGGTAGGCACATAGCAGCGAGTTCTTGGAAGAGCGAGAGCTATCTAATGCCTCCAGGGTGTAAATAATGAGACAGCAGAGATCTCCCTTTGTGAACATAGTCTTGCTTTGTCTGGCTAGCAACAGGACTTGTAAGTAGAACTGTCAGAACGTGTTGTCCCCCCAACCCAGCAAGGGCTCCTTCTATTCCAACAAATAAGTCAGGAAATTGTTCCCAAACGCCCTTTTCCTGATTTTTTTAAAGTTGCTTTTCCGCTGCAAAAAATTAAATAGAAAACTTAGAGGAGCTACAAATCCTCAGAGGGAACCAAGGCAAAAGCTAGGTGAGTTGGTGGTCTCTCCTTGAGCAGTCATCACTTCACTCAGCACCACATTCATGTCCGGTCACAGCATTAGTGAATTCACCGTGGGTGCTTGGAGAGAGGAGGACAGCATGGGTAATTTCCCTGTGTGTAATATCTGACAGAGTCAAAGGAGCGAGTTATAATCTACTTTCAGATCCACATGGAGTTGATCCTGTTGGTGGTCTTTCTCTGGAAATCAGATCTCCACAGACCTTTGAGGGCTGCTCCATGTGCCTCACTGTCTTCCCTGCACCCTTGCAAACATTTTTAAGCAGTTTGGAGATAATACAGGCCATAGAGAAACCCATTAAACCCTACAGCTTGGGGCCAGCTTCCATTCCCAAGACAGGAAGGTACCCCAAAAAGCATGCACATGCTGCTATCTCTTTTTGAATAACTAAGGATGTATGTGGTGGAGGGATGGTGGTTAGGCAGGGTGGAAATGGGAACAGGACATTTATTTGTGCAATCTCTCAAAACTGAATAGTTTCCAATAGAGCATTTTATCTGACCTCTGAGAAAGGGCAGGACTGGGCCCATTAGCAGGAAAGGACTGATGTTGTAAGAAAGACGCTGAAAAGATTCATATCCTTCTTTTTGGCCTTGTTTTCCTTAAAATGGAAGGAAGAATCCCCAGCAGTTTCTATAGCAGAAGATGTGCCGTTAACTTTTGCCCCAAACCTCCCTAATTTTCGGGAGATTTTGTGCTTCTGGCTCTGGCAAACAGCTCTGCCAGGCCCTGATTACCCTGGGGCTTCGCAAGGCGATACTATCCCTAAGTTGCAGCAGTACTTCTTCCCAGGACGGCTTTCCAGGTTTGGTGTGTCGACGGAGCACATGCTGGCCCTGGCTTTCCCTGCTCGGTGCTGTGCCTGATCTTACGGCAGAAGCCGCTATGCACGTCAGAGCCCTTCTCGTGCAAAGGGCTGGGCCAGACCCTTGCCAGTCTAGCAGCCTTGCTAGCCTGCAGTCTAGCTTGTCTGAGGCAGCATTTCAACACCTCTGCCTACATCTGGTCAAAGCCAGCGAGTCCCTCCAAAGCATGGTCCTGCCTGAGTCTAGAAGGGGGATCAGATTGTGGTCTTGAGCTGTGGTTAGCATTGCTTTTGGTATCAGAAGAGCATCATATTCATTGGTGATGTTATCTGAAGTATTATTATGAAGTGTTATCTGTTACCAAGTATTTCCAGCACCAGCAGGATGCTTCTGAGGAGGAGCGTACCACCTACTTACCCAAAAGATGTGGAAATATACAGTTTTATTATTATTATTTTCTACTCTAAAGGAATTGCACCAGGCTGGCACTTGGAATATATTGATGTGATGGACTCCGCCACGGACAAGACATTTCGCTTCCAGTGTGATCGCTGGCTGGCTAAAGGTGAAGATGATGGGCAGCTCATAAGAGAACTGGCTTGTGCCAATAATAACATAATGGAACTGAAGGAACGGACTGGTAAGTTCAGAGCCCACTTGTGGCGTTTCCTAAGGGACCTCAGAGGGCATAAGACCACATCTGCAAGCCGCTCCATGAGGGTTCCCATACAGCCGGGCTTTGCGTTTGCAGGCTCTCAAGGTTGAATTACTAAAAGTACTTCAGAAGTGCAGTACTGCGATAAGAAAGAAACAAATCAGGATTTACGAAGAAGAAAAATGTTTCATTCTAGGTTGAAACTTAAGAGAGTCCCATCTGCAGCGGTTCAATCCAGCAGTAAGCCATAAGGATACATGGTTATGTTCTCATTGGAAATAATGGGCTTAAATCTTTGAGGTGGAAAATAAGTTCAGTCCTTAAAGCTTTGTAAGTAACATTGCTCCAGCTTCCTCCTTAATATGCTCTGGCCTAAAGGCTCACGTATCCCAGCTGAACATGACGGCTGAGTTTAACACTCCGTAGCCCTGCACCGGATAATTCCACTGAGTCCAAGGTAATTACGCTGGCGTCTAATGTGGTGAGGGAGAGAAAGAGCAGTGTTGTTTAACCACACTGCCAAGTCTGTTAAGCACATCTCAGCACTCCTGTAAAAGCAGTGCTCTGCTTCAGGAGAGTCTTGGAGAATCAAGAATCACGTTCCTTCACTGTGATTTCACATTGCCCCTGCCAAAAACAATGTTGTGATTGCCATCTTGCTTGTCTTGGGTACTTACACACATACTTGTTACCACTGTAGCATCAGAGCACATCCTGTTGGGTAGAGAGATGCCCTCACTGTTCCCTGTAAGGCTAGGCAACCTTAGGAACAGTGACACAAAAAGCAGAAGGATTTGGGCCACCTTAAATAGGGAGACCTTATTGAATAGGGAGACCTCCCAGCAGGGAGCTGGACACAGCTTGTTCAAGAGCAGCTCCATCCACTCATGCTAGCTGATCAAGCAGTACTCATACTTTCCATGTACTCTATCCTAGGCGGGCAGAAGTCAAAAGTCCCACAGATTCCAGCGTGGTTCCATCCTTATTTTGTAAATGCTTTCTTGTGTGCTGTGATGAATATTAGAAAGAGAGTTTTTAGCCAAAATGACAGTCAAATGAAGACATCTCTCTCTGACCATCTGCTCTTCCTCTACTGCTTAACATGTGTGTTAATTATGCTTTAAAGCCTATGAGATTGTCACAGTAACAAGCGACAGAGAGGATGCAGAGACCAAGGAAAACATCTGGATCATCTTAGAAGGAAAGCTGGGTCGCTCGAAAGAATTTCTTATGGAAAACTCCTCCAAGAAAAGAAGATTTGAAAGGTAGTGGGACTGGATGATGGACTAGAAGACTTCCTCACCACCTCTCTTCGCCAGGACAATCTATGGAGTTACATTTGTGTCATGCTGTTTCCCATCCCCCTTCTAAAAGGCCTAACGGGTCCTCACTCAGAGTAAAAGGAACATGCAAAATTACTTTCTGATAGGCAGACACAGTGCAGGCTTAAATGTGGTAGGGAAAAGATATTTGGTAAAGGAAATGTAGACAAGGGGTGCATGTGTGTGTGTGTGTGTGTGTGTGTGTGTGTGTGTGTGTCCTTTGGCATTACTACATACAGAAGGGCTTCCGGTGAGCCCTAGGGGAGCCTGTAATTTTTTGAGCTGGGAGGAGCAGGAGGAAGCTGGAGGTGGTTTTAATTCCTTTTACAGCATCTCATTGGCAGTGAGAATCAGAGAAAGAGTAAAAATAGTTGGAGGCTAAATGCTGTCAGAGCTGCTCAGATTTGACTTTCCAGCTGAATCTGGGGGAAGGGCTGAAAGATCACTGTCGCGTGAGGAAAGCCGAATGCCAGCCTTGCACGCGGACGAGCTGGAGGCATATCTGTGCAATGGGGGGCAGATTCCCCTTCCCATGAGGGGCCAAAGTGCTCCAGACGTAAGATGGGCTTTTCATTTTGCTCACGGAGACAGCAGGCCATTAGGAGAGAGGAACCTATGCAAAGCCATGGACGCTGCTGTTTGGTTGCTTTGCAGGGAAGAATTGTCTTTCTTAAGGCTCTACAAAGGAAGGAAAAATTATAACTGATCTAGACTCTGAATGACTGAGATTTCATGTGAAATATGACAGATTGGGAGGAATATCCTCCTGACACTCAACTGACGGGGAGTAAAATAGAGTTAGAGACACCATCTTCCGAAGCATTAGTCACAGTCCCTCCTTGAAGGCAGGTTGGAGTAATGACCCAGGCCAAGGAGACAGGCCTAAAAGATATGTAGGGGACATGACAGTGGAGCCAGCCAAATGTTTGACAGAGACCTATTGTTTAACTAAGCTAATTTTCAAGCTGGGCTCCTAAAGCAGGAAGGGTGGCCGAACTAGCAAATTTAAAACAGCTACGGTGGGTAGATGTGTAACAGCAGACACAGTATCTGTCAAGAATGAATGAATGAATGCCGGAGAGGAAATTAGTCATTCTTTAGCTTTATCTATAATGAGGCAAATTGATTTTGTATGTGGAACAGCTCAAGTTTATCCTGGAGAGTCCTAGTGGCAGTAATTTAAAGTGTCACCCCTAATCAGAGAAAATACTGAATTTAAATATGGAAATTACACTTTGTGTTGAATGATTGTGGGTTAAATCAAATGACTTTAAATGGATGCTTATCTTCTCTCTTCCGTAGCCACGTGCAAATTACTTAATGTCCATATGAAACAAGTCACTGCCAGCCTTCAAGACGTTCACTGAAACCGTTCTCTGTTTCCTGTAGGGGAGCAACAGACACATTTCAGTTTTCTTCAAAAACTGTTGGGGATATTGCAGCCATCTGTGTTGGTCACTGTCCAAAAGATGGAAAGAAGTCATCTGCAAAAGCTGATGTGTACTGGCATGTCCAAGAGATTATCGTAACAGAGATGGAGCTTTGCAACAAGTAAGTGTCCTCTTGTACGCAAGGGGCAACTCCAAGAGGACATGGGGAAGCTAAGTGGCTCTGCATGCATCTTTCTGCAGTATTTCAAACTTACGCGGTGCTGGAAAGTCTCACCAATTCTTAATCCCTTTCTGAAAGCTGAGGGCGAGTGGTTTGGTGTATAGATGGCTGCTGTGCAATTTCTGAGCTGTTAGAGAAGGTTCTTGCACAGCTGAGTTCAAAAACAAGTATGTTTAGGGTGAATTTTGCACCAACTACAAGCTAACACCTCAGCGTGCAGAAAATGTTGACGCTAACTGAAATTTAGAGAGGGTTGTAGGATGCTCTGCACAGACTGGCCTCTAGGTAGCTCTTGTAAAAACAGCTCCTAGAAAAAGGTTGAGTACGAGTCAAAGCCTGAACCTCCAATTCGAGTCACTTTGGATGAACAATACATCTAGGATGATCAGAAAGGTCCACTGTAAAGGCTGCAGTTAGCTACCAAATCACAACTGTTCAGTTACTTCGGCTTAAATATAACTGAAAACCTCTATACCAAAGAATGAAAGTCTCTGAAGATCTCAGGAAATCTCTGAGCGCTTCAGCCCCTACAAGCAGTGGTCTGAGCCCTGCCTCTGCAAGAGGTGACAGCCATGGGCTCAGTTAGCACAGGGAATACACAGGAACCAAAGAAGAGTAGCCATCTGGAGAACAAACTCCTCTTCAGAGAAAATACCCATAGCCTCAATGGATTTCTTTTCTTTTCCAATATATTTCCACTGCGGCAAAAGAATGTAACTTTAAGGGCTTTGTTCCAGCTGAGACAATTGAGTGTTTGAGAAGAAATCCTTGAAGTGATTTTTTTTTTTTTAATGCTAAGACTCTCTCCTAGCAAATTAATCAGCCAGCATAAGAGCCACAATACTATTTGCTGAATGAAAACTCAGTCAATCATATATTAAAACATGTTCTTTTCTCCTGGTGAGGAAAAATCTGGGACCCTTAACACCCAGCCGTGCAATCAAATCCATGCATCAAGCTCACTGGGAGCATGGAGATCTCTGCTGAGACAGTCCATTTTGAAGAGTACAAAGATCCTCTCATAAAGTCTCAGTTATGTTGTTTTTAAATTAAAGAGGGTAGCCAGGAAAGCCTGGCTCTGCCATCTGAAGCGGGACCTTGCCTCTGCGGACACGGCGCTTCATCACAGCAGCGTTTACTCTCCAAATTATCAGATGGAGCAGATCTCACCTTGACACCAAGCTCTCTCTTTGGGTATTGCCAATCCCAAGTGTCAAAAACAAAACAAATTTTAAAAAAGCTCCAGCTAAGCCAAATTAAAAGAATTATGAGATTGGTTTAACAATCGTTCTGGATGACTTTTTTTTTTTTTTTTTGCCTTTTGGTTTTAGATCTGCTGGCAAGCAAAAGGGCCACGTTTAGATGCTTTTCCTTGCAAATCCCAGGGCTAGAAAGGTCAACTTTTTTCTTCCCCTCCATCCCCTTGTGAAGGCTGTCATGCTCCATCGTAATGCCAAAACACCAGATATTATCTTGCCCAGGAAATAAAACTGCAGCATCAGGCAATCCCCCCTATTTTCATGTTGTTGTTTTCCTGTCCCTAAAATTTTGCTCTCACCAGAATTTCTCATTTATAAAACTTCTCTCTAGAGCAAGGACAGCTTTTTTGCGGCTGCAGAAAACGCCAAAAGGGTTGTAAGGCCGTAAGAAATGCATTACTACTTAATTGCAGTAACCCTTCCTTGAGGTATTTATTTTACACACATGCAATCGAGCTACACTCCTTCTGAGAGGACCTGCTGCAGTTTGGCGAGGGGGGAGGAAAGGGGGGGAAAAAAGCTCATTTGGAAATGATCTGCGTTGTTGGAAATGAAATACATCATTAAAAGCACAGTGCTCCAACCCCTGGCCATGCGCCAGGTATGCAGTAGTTTATGAATGTGTTATGTGCTCCCTGCACATCACCAGAGGCAGCACTGCAGAGTGAAGGGTTTTCAGCATCTGGTGCCTATCATTTGTGCGCTTGATGCTTTCCTTGCCTGCTCAGGATGGGCTGAGCGAGCTAGATGAGGAAAGAGGGGGATATATAATCCTCCAGTCTTTCACGTTGCCTTTTTGCCTGTTCTCCCTATCTCTTAGCTCATCCTGTACTATACTGCGGATGAGGAGCATTGCACCTCTCCCCTCCAAGTGCAGTTGCATGGGTGAAACCCTGTTCTGAAATCAGTTTAAACTCAGTCGTGACGGGGCTGCGTTACGTGCTGGGCTGGTTGCTTGTCTTGCCTCGGTACTTCTGCAAATGGACATGCCATTTCATGGGCAAAAGAGGAGACAGGTGCCCAAAACCAACCCCCAGCATGTGCAGGGTGTCTGTGTCCGTCTGGGGATATATCGGATTTTCCAGCAGTTGCGGTGTTCAATCAAGACGGTCTTCCTAAACAGAAACTCTAGTGTTAGCACATATGTGGAAAAGTACTGAAACGACGTCGCTACTGTGTGGTTGAGTAGCACACCCGGTCTGTAGCGCACAAAGAAGAGGCCGTCCATACCTTTAACCTGCTGTTCACTTTCCTTCGGCAGATATTTCTTCAGGTGCAACACAAAAATCCCTCTGCGTTACAAGAGACGGGACTACAAAGTCTTCGAGTGTGCCAAGGTCACCGAGAGCTTTGCCAGCAAAGCCCGGAGCTTGGTGCCGGTCCGATACGAGACCATCGTGGTCACGGGCTTTGAGAAGGGAGCAGGTACCGATGCCAACGTGTTCATCACCATCTTCGGGCTAAACGGGGACTCGGGAAAGCGTGCTCTGAAGCAGAAGTTCAGGAACCTGTTTGAGCGGGGCAAAACCAACCGCTTCTACTTGGAAACGCTGGACATGGGGGAGCTGAAAAAAGTCCGGATTGAACACGACAACAGCGGGCTGGCGCCTGGCTGGCTGGTGGAGCGGGTGGAGATCACCAACTCAGCTACTGGAGTGACCACCATATTTCCCTGTGGGAAGTGGCTGGATGAGAACCGAGGGGATGGTTTAATCTGGAGAGAGCTCTTTCCTAGATACTGAGCAGGACAGACTCACGACACATAGCTGCAGGAGGGTTTTAGACCCTTCTGCACGTGCATTTTTCTTGTTATATGGTTTTATAGCACATTGGCCTTTTGTATTGAAGGGTTTTTAGTAGTGAGATGGGGTTCCTGGGTCAACATTTTGTAACACTGCTTTTTTTAAAGTGTCTATAAAATTGTGCAATTGCATACATTTCTTTCTTATTTATGATTAGAAGCCACAAACAGCAGATCCATAAGCTGTCTCAGTAACAGCTCAAATGCTGCCGCCTGCTTTCACCACCCTGCCCTGCCAGGGCTGAGAGGGCCAGCTGGCTGCCACTATTGACCAGCTCCCCTTTCAGAAGAATAGAAAGAATCAGAAAATGGAGCTGACATGGTAACACGTTGAAAGCTGCAGGCCTTTCTGCAGGGAGGTTTGGGAAGGGAAGGGATGGTCTTGGGCAGCGGGACCTGAGCGGTGCCAAGGCCTCCCATGCGCTTTCCCTCTGTGCCGGACCTGGCTTCTGGCTGAGGGCTGGACTTGGCCAGCTCCAGGGCAGAAGTGCCATGATGCGAGGGCTACAGCAGCCAGTGCAATTCCTAGGAATATGTTAGCAAAAGATCTAAGAGCTAATCAATCCCCCTTCAAGGAAGCTGTCTGACTATATTCATAGCTGTCTCAAGATAGTTTTACCCTATATGGCCTGAATACCAATCCCTTTTCAGAGCAGCTGCCATTCATTTTACTTGTTCTTTCCTTTTTTTTTTTTTTTGTGAAATATTTCTATTTGATTTTTCATGATGGCAGGAATGTCTCAGCTGCAATAAGAATTGGTGCTCCTGTATGTGAGCTCTTCCCAGGTGCTCACCTCTTTCTACAGGTACCAACAAGAACAGCTGTTTAAACATCATTCATTTGGGAGTCCCATCTCCCTCCCCAGAGAGCAAAGGAGCGGCTCCGGCGTGCTCCAGACTTTGCTCACCAGCTGGAAAAATTCCCACTGCCTCCAGCGGGATGACGTTCCCCTGGGGAATCTGGTTTGAGCAAGGAAGAGGTGGAGGCTGAACTAACGAGACGGCGCTGGCTGCTGCAGGCTAACAAGGCAGTTTTAAACAAGCACGTTGTGTGAAAAGGGGTTAAACGCACTGAGCCCCAGCATCCTGGCATCCCACCGGCATAGGCAGCAGGCTGGGGACGCTGCTGCTGCCGGGGGGACGTGAGCTGGTTGGTCCTGCTGCACAGTCCCTACCTGGTCAAGGGAAAAGGTCGTGGTCTTGGAGAGCAAGTTACTTAAATGAACCAACCTCATCAGCAATCAAAAAAACCCACCGATGGGAATGAGAATAATTGCTTTCAGTGTCTGTGTTAGCCCTTTGCTGCATCCCCCCCACCGCAGGCTGCCGCTGCCAAGCACGGAGCAAGGACTGAGCCGGGCCCAGGAGCTCGCAGGAGCAGCACGGGCCCTGGGAGGACTGCGGGCAGGCGTTGGTATTAGTAGGCACATTGCTGGGACCACACTGGGCTGGTTGCATGTTCCCCAGCCGGCTGGAGGGCGCGCACGCAGCCCAGAGCCTTTGCTTTCGCTGCACTCGTGCAGCATCACTGCAAAGTGGTGATTCCCTGGTGGGTGTTCTGAAACAACCAGGGCAACCAGGGCTGTGAAAAGCCTTCCTGTCAACAGATTTGCCAAATTTTAGCAAAACGCTTGTGCTGCAGGGAAACAGGAGTTCTGCCATTAAACTGCTGTAGCGCCAGCTTTTCCAGTTGACTCCAGGAATGCTGAGATGCGGATTTTACAGCTCAGTGTAGCCGTGCTTTAACACTTTAACCTCTACCAATCATTGCCCTGTGAAATAACAGGCGTCACGGGACTGGGGACCTGCCCCCAGCCCTTGGGGCAGTGGGTGCGCTTCCCCATCCACCCACACTCCCTCCATACGAGGCAAACAGACTGCTAAAAACTCCTTAGCTGCATGAAAATGTGCTTGTGAGACCACATGGCCTCGGTGCAAATTCATAGCTGGGAGGAATCCCGGATTTTTTTGATATAGGAGTACCTACATCCATGGATCAAGCTCCCATTGAAGCAGGAATGCACTATTTTGGGGGGGGGGAAGGTCACCAAATTTGTTTTGGTGCATTTGGTGCATTGCAGTTTTGCAGTTGCTGCATTGGTGGGTGATGGGATTGAAAATATCAGGCTTCACATCAAAAACGTCTACCCATCCCTGGACAGAAACAGTCATGTGCATGTTGTGCCCCTGCTAAGACAGCCTGAGAGCTGTGCTGAACTCCAGGCAATGCTTCCCAAAAAAGGGCCAAGGGAGACATTGCTAATAAGGGGTCAGCAACCCCACTGTCTCCCAGGAAGATGACCTTGGCAAGGCATGAAAAAAAAAATGCTTTTTTTCTTCTAAAGACTTTAAAAATGCCCCTTGCTTGTGCAAAATGCAACTCCACCCTGGCTCTGGGGAGTCGTTCTGTTGCTACAACAACTAATGCTACAAAAGTATTAAGTCTGAGTGGGATTTTTCCAAGGGTCTGATTTGCATTAAGCTGCTAAAAGCAATACAGTCTTGGCCCGAGTGGAGAACTTGTGAAAAAGAAGTCAAAATGGTCCTCGCGCTGTGCCTTCTGCAGGGCTCAGGCAATTTCTACCTGCAGGGGTACAGTGCCTCGAAGCTCTACGCTGGACAAATGCATGGCTCCTGCTCATGACCTCCAACCCTCTAACTTTTTCTCTTCTTTATTTCTTAATGGGTATGGTCTTAATGCATGTGCCTTCAGCCAAAAAGCATAAATGCGAATGACAAGCAAGAGCAAAGGACAAAGGTGGTAGCACCCAGCAGAAGGCTCACTTTGGGAGCCTGGTGGAGCATTGCACTGATGAAGGCGCTTTGGTGCTGTCAGTGAAGATGAGTATAACCAGAGAGTCCTTTGCAGTGTCAAACACTGGGTAGGAATGGTGGCTTCTTGCTCCAGGATGCAGAGAATTATTTAAAATATCTAGGAAACATATTCCACAGCATCATGTAGCCACACCAGCCTTATGTGGGCAAAGATGGAAGAACCCAAGGCTGAGAAGCATGCTGGCTATCATCTTCCCCCACCCTGACATTATGCACAGATGTCCTTTTTAACAAGCAAAAGATGCCCCGTAAAAGCCAAGAATAAGTTTGATACCTACCGATAGGTCTGTACAGCTGCGAGCTGGAGCCTGGGGCCAGCCGGCGACTTAGTCACCACAAGACACAAATCAGGGCCGACCTTTCCCAGCCCCAGGAGGCTGCTGTGAGAGGACACGTTATCAGATCCCCATGGCGGCACCTTGAAAACGAAACCGGTTGTGATCTCTGGCGACGGCGCTCACCTCCGCTACCCCTTCAAGGGGCATCAGCGAGCTCTCCACGAGGAATTCCCAGCTAGACCAGGCGGGTCAGCCTGTTCGGTATTGCCTGAACATGGTGCATCCCTAGTCCCTGGAGGAGCCAACAATCCCCAACGACAGCAACCCAAATCTCTACGAGAGCAGTTGCCTCGCTACAAGGTTTATTTAGCCTATCAGATAGTCAAAGCCAGGTGCTGGGCACATGGACCTCTAAACTGGGCTGTAGAGGATGCAGGGTTGGATGTAGGGCCCCTTGGATCCTCCAGTAGGTGACAAAGGATTGGAAACACCTTCAAATGCATTTGGCTTGGAAGAGCCTCACTGTTGTTCTTTCAGTAAGTTTCACTTGCCTTAGTTATTAAAAAAACCCAACGCCACAGGGAGGTATATGGTTCTCCGTTGGGAGGATGGCAGATCCGTCAGGATCTCTGCAGGACCCCCTAGGATATCCTAGAGGCAACGCGGGCTGCAGTTAGAGGACAAATCTGTCTTAAACAGACAACTTCCAGGCTGCTTCTAGAAAGTAGTTTTGGTGCCAAATCGCAAAGCCGAAGCACCAACGTAGGACGTATCTGGAGTCCGCGAGTACCTCAGCTCCAGCCGATAACATCCCAGCACTATTTAAAGGCGTAACCGCACAGTGCTGCGAGCACCCAGGCGGCAGCTGCCCCAGGGTACCCACGTGCTCCCATCATGACCCCCTGTGACAACCAGCTAAGAGAGAGTATATTTTGCACCCTGAAGGCACCTCATCTACCTTTCCAAATCCAAACACATAAGCAGTGCAAGAAGAATTTGCGTCGACCCAAGGAGACAAGGATTCGGTCAC
The DNA here is from genome assembly GCF_040807025.1 of Struthio camelus. Classification (NCBI taxonomy): domain Eukaryota; kingdom Metazoa; phylum Chordata; class Aves; order Struthioniformes; family Struthionidae; genus Struthio; species Struthio camelus. The sequence continues at coordinate 65,128,976 of NC_090981.1, read as the reverse complement.
AAATCACTGCTTTTCACTGGGCGACGGACAGGGGAGACACGTCCTCGTGCGCTGGCGTGCCGCTCCCGTCCAGAAAGAGGCGGAAACAATTTACCAAAAGCGAAGGGCTTCACCCCAAACTGGCTGATTTTGCTGGGGAGGCTTTAGGCACCGACTTTGGTGGGGGTTGCTGCCTCGCAGGGCTTCAGCAAACCTCCGCCGGGGGCGGGAAGCCGAGGAACGACGGGGGACGGGGTAAACGGCGACAAGGCGCGCGCCGTACCGAGTCACTTCCGCGCGGCACAGGTATATAGTTAGCAATGCAGTTCGTTTTATTAGTTATAAATAAAGTACAAAAAATCCACCAAAAGTGAATCTAAGCATTTACACAATTTCTAACGTCTTTTTCGTTTCCTCGATGCGCTATTGCTTTAATATTAATAATAAATAATTTTCTAGCTTTCTTCTATAAAATAGTCTATGTAGCAAAATGTTGCACAGCACAACAGAACAGCAGTAGGAGTACAAAAGTGTGGGTGATCCTTCCACTAGCCCGTGCCATCAAAGGGGAGGATTTTTTGTTTGCTCGCTCCTTGTTTTACGTATCCCTTTCACGGTGTCTTTGCAGGGATGGGGAGGGGGACAGCAACCGACCCGTGTCCCTGCACAGCTCGAACCAAAGCTCCGGGCTACAGGGGAGGAGCGTTGGCAAGCAGCAAGGAAAAACACGGACGGGTTTTTAGCACGGGGTAAGACAAAGCAGAGCAGCACCCTGAAGGGATGAAGAGGAAAAAAAAATTAAAGGTTTAGGCACATGGTGCCCTCCTAAAACCACCTTCCCCCCCCCCCCAAAAAAAAATAATTGCATCCGGACCCTCACGGGGTTGGGAAACGGCTGGATAAGACGCACCTCCCACCCCGTCCTCTTGCGCGGGTGCTGGCGGCTATGGCTTAGAGGTTAAAATATCATCCAGGGCGCTTGAACCTGCTCACGCGCCCGCTGTTCAGGAGGCGTTCGCGGAAGGGCAGCGCTGGCTCTGCCCGTGCCACCGCCGCGGGACGTCCGCCCGGGGCCGCCCTGCTGGCCTTCCCGAGCCCTCTGGACCCCCTGGCGCTGCCCCCCAGGGCGACGTCTCGCGGCGGGCATCGCCTGCGGGCCCCAGGCTAGCGACGGAAAGGTTTTGGTTCTGCGGAGCGCCGTTCCTCGCCGGCGAGGCGCGAGGAGGCCAGTGGAAGGATCACCCGAGTTTGATTATGAGTGCAAATAATATTCATATATATATATATATGTGTGTATATATATATATATATATATACATATATATATATATGTGTGCTAAACACCGTCACTATATTGCAGTTTTCCACTATGTCACAGCATACAGAATCAAAGGTTTGCATTTTTATGGAATGTATCCAAGGTAACAGCACCACAGTAATACAGTTCGTAATCACACACCCTGATAATTATTATTATTATTTTCTTTTCTTTTTTGACAAGCATTACCCCCCCACACACACACGTCCCATGTTTAATTTTTGTTTTAAGTACCGACGCATGCAAAGCATTCCATTCCCAGAAACAATGCAAAAATGAGGTAATAGGAGTAATAAAAAAAATTAGTATTAATTTCTAAATAAATAAATTATAATTAAAAATGCAAAAAACAACTATAAAAATAATTAAATAAGAACCCACAATATCTACAAGTTAGTCATAAATTATGATTGTTAAATATAAGGCATTTAAACTCACAAAACCCTGTAAACTATCAATGTTTTGTTTCTAGAGAATTTGTTGGTGGTGGTGGTGGTGGCTTCTTCTGTTTTGTTTTTAATTCACTCTGTTATCGCAATCCGCTCGCACAGACTCTTTAAACGCAAGGGAACCTGGCACACCGATGCAACTTCAGGCGCTGTGAGTCCTCACGCACCTCGGCATCCGTCATTCACACGAGACCACGGGAGCTGGGTGCTTTTCTTCACCCATTTTAAAAACTGTGCTTGTTCGTTAGGCAAAGAGTAATACTTTCGCATAGGCTTTAAAAAAAACAAACAAAAAGGAAAAAAAAGGGGGAAAAAAAAAAAAAGAAAACACCCACGTGGGTCGGAAGCGCTCGTCTCCTCCCCACCGCGCGGCTCGCCCCAAGCGAGGGCCGGGATTTGCTCTGCTCCTTGCCCTGCAGCCTGGCTTACAGTGTATATTAGAAGCAACGTCTTGCTCTTGCATCAATGTTAGTAGTGGCATTAGTAGTGCTTTTAACGCTGTTTGCATCTGCTGCTGCTGGAGCGAGACCCACCGCTCCCCACCGACCGCCTCTCGCCTCGAGGCTCTCGACCGCCCGACCGTTCCCGGGCTCAACCCGCAAAGCGACTGGGCAGGATGGACCCCCAGCTTCTTCGTCAACCCCGTCCTCCCGAGCGGAAAAACGCAGCCCGGGCCTCGGGGGTCAGCAACGCCAGCTCACAGCACTCCTGCGATCTCGCCGGCGGTAACCTCCGCTTTCCTTTCTGCTCCCAGAGCGCTGCTGGGCTCCAGCGAAACGGGTGCTCGCCGGAACCAGAAATCATCCCCTCCGCATAAGTGTTTAAATATATACAGTTTCTGATTAACTCTCCTTGTTGCTCTGCATCTCTCTTTTGCTCCCTTACTACATTAAACAAACAAAAAAAAAGCATCATAAAAAAGAAAAAAAACCCAAACAAACAGGCTTTTCGGTTGCAAACGCCGATGCTCCGGCGGGTTTTCGGATAGAGGCTGGAGAGGCCAGCTCTAACACGGGCTGCAGCCAAGGCCTCGTGGCTAGTAGTCTGCAGTCGGTATTTCAAAAGGAGCCTGGATCGCAAAGCCCCACTCCTTTGGCACTTCAGGGACTAATTCCTAACTCTGTTTTTGTGCATGATTGTAATGAGACAGATAAATTAGCACTGGTTTCATTTTAATAGTCGCTCTGTGCTCCGTATGGATGCAGAGTGAAATACGTGTATATATATATATATATAAAAATGCATGTGTGTATAGATACGCGTACTCTCACAAGATTTTAAAATCCAGCCCCTCTAGAAAGCAGCAAATCCTCCTTTAAAACTGTGTTCCCTTCCTGCGCTGAAATGCTCCTGTCGTCAGCATTTTCCTACTGACAACGAGAATTTTCCCTTTTTTCTCCCAGCCTGTTATCAGAACTGCTCTGAGAGATTTTCCACAGCAGCCCGTGAGCCAGAGTGGATTAAAAAAACTCCAAAAAAATAGACTTCCGAATTTCACCTGAGCTGCATCCTTCTTCTCTTATTCTTTCTAAGCCCTCAAGCGCTGCAATTTTTTGCCGGGGGTGAGGCAACGTGCAGAAGATGAGAGCTCTCCGTCCCTCTGGGGACCAGAAAAGAGGGACGTGGGGAAAGGACCGCGGCACTGGGAATTTCACACAAAGTTTGCCGGGTTGAGTTTTCTCCGTTTTGAACACCACCTTTAGCTTGCGGATTGGCTTGTGCTTTCTTATTGCAGAGAAGGAGGCCCGCATCGCCCATCACCTTCCTAGCGTGTTTTCCGAGCAGCTATACTCCAAAGCACAGCTACGGGAGCTGACCCCTATGATCATCTTTTTTGACTGGCAAAGAGTCTAGGAGCCCTCGAACCCACGGACAGCCCCGCGCTGCGGTGCATCCGTCGTGGCAAGCACGGTAATGGGTCAATACAGCGTCCTGCATCACGCAGGGGTCCACGCCACGGCGGGGGAAACGTGGAGCGCCAGCAACAGCCGCCAAAGCCAACAGGCCTTACAGCTCGCAGGAGAAAGTGGTATGAAAAATTACAATCATAAAGACAGTCCGTGGCCTTCCTCCGATTTGGTATGTCAAGCTACTTCATTAAGATATAGAAACAAAAGAAACAGAATGCATGTCAATATTGTGCCCCTACAGAAAGTGTCCAGCACCAGCAGATAAGCAGGAACGAAGCGTTTCCCTATTGCTTCATTCGTTTCATTCCCAATTTTTTTTTTTTCAGGCGTCTCTTAATTTGCAACACACTGTAAACACAAGGAAAGGAAGTACATGCGACAGAGGCAAAGAGCGCAACCCTTCTGACTGTAAACAGGATTTTGCTTTTTCGCCTCTTCCCTCCTGAGGGTGGGAAAGTTCGACCTTTCTATTCCCCCTCTGTAATGTATTAATCAGGCACCAAAATAAGGAATCTATGGAAAAATATTTGGTGCAAATTAGGTAACAGCAACATGTCCACCACAAGATGAGTAGGGCATCAAACACAACATTTCTTAAGCTAACATGCTCCAGCTGCCATCCATAGAAATAGCTAAAGAACCCCTAACGTGTTTCTACTTATTCGAGAGGTATATATACAATCCTCATGAAATGCAGGATTGACAGGCCAGACTACCACAACTAGTTCCTTCGTGTTCAAGACTAAATCTTCTGCAGCACGGGGTCTCTGAGCTCCGGGAACGCCAGCTCCCTTTCACTGGGCCAGTATCCTGTACGTGCAATATCTCCTACCGCTAGATATCGTACCGCCAATTCCTCCTTCTCGCTAACGTGCCTGCAGACTTTTCCTCTCAATCAAATGGCTCAGAAGGCAAAATTTTGCTGCAAGGGTTGATGGCCATACGACCTGATAAGGAAAAATGGTGCGTCCAGCCAGTTCTTTCAGCTGTCCGAGCCGAGCTGTGTTTCAATGTCCACCCTGCAGATCGGGCACTTCTTGCTGGTGGCCAGCCACTGATCCACGCACACTTGGTGGAAGAGATGCATACACGGTAAACGCCTGCGGAAAGAAGAGCGCCTTGCCGTTAAGGTCACATGGCCAGAGGAGGTCCATGGGACCAGCCTCACACCGTGGGAGAGCCTGGAAAGGCTGGCCTGAAAAGGGCCACTGCGGGGGCAGTGTGTTGGAGATGACAGAGTTTTTCTAGGCTGAAAAACACTCAAAAAAACCAACACGCTCCTGAAGCAAGTTGTTGCCATGTTTAATGACCCTGACTGCTGCTGGCAAACAGCTGTGAAAAGGGGGGGACATCTGCGTCCTTCCCAGCGGGTAGGAGCTGGAGACCATGGCCCAGGGTCACGGGCTTTTACCATAATTTGGTCATCCTTGAAGCCCGAGTGCTAACATCCCTCAGCTCCACGTGGCCATCTCAGGGTCCTCAGATCTGTCCTCCTCTGCTACCTGCAACGTGGCCTATCGCCAGTCAATTACGCGGCCTTCATGCAGGTGATCCAAATCTGGAAAATACTATTTAAAACAGCCCTCCTGCTGTTGCAGACCTTTTTCTACACATGGCCCATACTAACGTCCATGCAATAATGCTAATTTGCCTGGACCTTGCAGAGCTCCAAGGGGGGGTTTGTCAGGTCAGGAGCCAGGACCACCCTCCACAACTCCCACAGCAAGTTACCCCCCAAAAACACAGCTGGGATTGCATGGAGAGGTGGTGGAGTGGGGAGCAAAGGGAAGTGGGGAGTGGATCATACCTCACGTCTTCTCCATCTTCAAGCATGGACAGACAGATTGTGCACTTCTCGTCAGTGTCTGACTCCTCGCCATCCTCTTGCTCAGCTTTGCCCTCCTGCGGTCTTCTCTGCAGCAAGGTGAGAGATATAAATCAGTTAGGACCGGACTTTCTAACACTTGCCCAAGACTGTGGAGTTGGACCAAGGTGAATGACGTGGGCTTCGTCTATTGGCTGGATCCACCAGGCTAGGGAAGTCTGCCCAGCCAAAATATCCAGAGCGGGAAGGATGCCACTGGCCATGGGGATGGTGGCAGCACCCCAAGGTGTCAGGGAGCCCCAGAGGAGCGCCACTGCCAGGCATGGCAGCTGCACGGGCTCGTCCGCAAACTCTGTCCCGCGAGGCAGGGCTTCATCTGAGAGCTCCCCACTTTTTTCCTCCCAAACGCACATCCAGTCTTATTAACATCCTTTTTTTTTTTTCATCCAAGGGACAAGCACTCCAAGATAGACACAGAGGGATTCGCATCACCTCCAACCTGGCCAATGCAAGGTACCTTCAGCAAGCAGGTGAGGTTACTACACAAAAAAGCATTTCTCCCCTTTTCTATTTAGCTCTATCTGACTCAGTCCAAGCCCAGCCGGGAGAAGACTTTTGGCCCCAAGTTCCTACCGGTTAGGGGGCGGGCTCTCCCAGAGGGGATACCCTGGCAAAGCAAGGGCGTTGAGCAAGCGCTGGTGCAGCAGAAGGGCTCCCTCGCCTCCCAAAGGCTGCCGCCGCGGGCAGTGGCACCTGCATGCAGACAGGGGTGGGTTGGCATGCACAGCGCCCCCTCGGTGTGTGCACTTTCTTAGCATGGGTGGACAAGTCATAGAGGGGGGAAATTGCACGCGCTGGGTGGGAGAAGGCTGACACCCTTTTGAAAATTTGGCCCACAGCTTCCTAGCCTAGAAGTGAGAAACAGCCAGCTGAGCCCCACGAACACGTCAGCCCGGGATCCCTGCAATATGTCAAATAGCCAGTGACAGACAGGCCTGGACAGGTCTGTATTTTACATTCCTCCCCAGTTTTGGGAATATCTTAATTTACAGCATTGGTTTGCCAGCCCTAAGGCTGACTACCCACTGACATCCTCTCTCTGTCCTCTGCATACCTACAACTCTTGGCTGCGAGCACTGCCGCTTCTCAGCTCACCTTCTTGTACTTGTGCGGGAAGGTGAACCTCTCGATGGTGTTCTGCACGGCGCCCCGGCTCACGCTGCCCAGCCTGTCCTCCAGCTGCAGCAGCTCCTTCAGCAGAGAAACAGCAGGAAAAAGCCATCAGGACAATGCCTGGGACACAGGCCCCAGGGACAAGTGGGAGCCACCGGCGGGAGCCACCAGGAACCAGGCCCTGGCCTGTGACGCTCCTTCCCCACCACGTTTTACCTAGGAAAATTTCCATGGAAAGCAATTTGGTTGGGCTTTAAGGATGGATTTGATCCCTGGAGCCTGAGCTGATAAGCTCAAATTTTGAGCTAGGGGCTCAAGGTGCAGAGCTGAGAGCGGGATGTCAAATATTGCAGAAATTAAAGTGGAACTTGATCTCTGTTTGATAGGGGAACGCAAGCCTATCAAAAAATCAGCACTTTGCTTACAGTCATAAACTGAGCCAGAGTCAACCTCAGGCAGACCCAGACAAGACCGTCTTTTACCAAAACTGTTCAACCCCTTCGCCTCTCGATTAACACTGAAACTGCCAGAGGCCTCAACCTGCTCATGAGCACTTCATCAAATCAGTGCCACTTCCCCATCATTTCCCAGGTGATGCGGGAACGGGGATGATATTTCCAAGCTGGCCCCATCTCAGCCCCTTTCTTTTGCTGACCCAAGGAGACTGAGCAGAGCCTGTATCTCCATCCTTGCCCTTCCTGCATCCCCCCTCTGCGATTACCGCGCTGCAAAGCGGAGCTGTACGAATTTACGTCAAAGCTTGCACGCTTTCCCAGGGCTTAGAAATTTAATAATAATTCCAATCTGCGAGATACGTACTTCGTAGCTTTCCCGCACAGCGGATGTGTGCCTGTTTGGATTCAGGCCCTGAAGAGCAAGTAGCTGAAGCTGAGGATAAGGGTAATTTCTGATTTCATGAACGACCTGCGAGAAGCGAGAAAGATAAAGCCGCCTGTGTTAGTACAGCAAAAACCCTTCATGTATCCTGATTTAAAATAAGCACTTTAAAAATGCAAAATTAAAGAGCAGACTGACACCTTCATTAATGGAAGCCTTTTAATAAACAAGAAAAAATGAGGTTTATTAAGTAAATCTCTTATAAACTGATAATTTAGAACATACATTTTGTCTGAACAAACTACTTGCAATAATTTCTGCCGCACCTATAATACTGTGGTTCCAGGCCCTCTATACGGGTTAGCTTAAAAAGAGAATTTTTTAAAAAGGGTGGATTCCTTTCCATCTGAGCTCTGACTTTTTTTACCCTACCATAGGGTGCAGGTGTCAAGATCTGACTCCAAGATGCTGAGGAAATAACACCACCATGGGGTTTCCAAGGATGCTTTAAGGACTAGCAGAGCCCTGTGTGGCTCAACTCAAAATACAACACCCTGCTAGGAGAAGGGCCCCTGAATAGACCCGGTCTCTGCCTATGCAACAGAGAATTTACAGACAACGGTGAGGCCGATGCAGCTGGCAGTTGCGTGATGAGGACGTGCATGGGGATGATGGGGAATGAGACACCTCCCACGAAGTCATCTGCATGCTGGAGCCTTTTCCCAAGGATCAAGGCCAGATTCACCCTCAGTTACAACAAGCACCAGTCTGGAGTAATAGCACCGACTGCATCTTTCCAAAGCAGCCGAACGTCCTCCCTTGCAATTTTTCCCCCCCCTTTCTCTAATCCAGAGAGCGCTGATGCAACACGATCCTTTCAAATGCTCCCTCCCACAGCCGGAGATAAGTGGGATCCTCAGCAGACAGGTGATAGAGAGATAGCAGCCTTTATTTTGACTGCCTGCTGGCAGACAATGCATAAAACATCTTGCCGAGAAAGCGTTTCACTTACCATCTGCGTCGAGGACGTGCTCCTGGGGAAGTGGTGCATCCTCGGGGTAGCCAAGTAATGCTGATAGGGCTGGGGGACCGGACGGACCTGGAACTGGGCGTGAGTCAGGCCTGCGTCGACGCTGAGATCCCTGCGGGCGCAAGACCAAACAATATGCAATTTTGATGGTGTGGTTTTTATGCTGTTGCCTTTGACAAGTCAGATCACGCTCACAGAAGAAGAGAGCAACATCCCACTGGTGGGATCTCGCCTGCCACAGGTGCCTCTATCTCAATGCCTCAATCCAGGGTGATGCTACTGCTTTAAATTGAGTTTCCTCGGATTTCTATGGTCACCATTTCCCCAGCCAGCACAAAAGCGTGAGGCTACTGCCAGTTGGCATATGTGTTAGCCAGAGTCAAGAGCTTTATGGACGCAGTTTAACTTCAGAGCCCTGGGACCACAGTCTGTCCAGAAAAGGTAATAGGTTTAAGATATTTCTGGATGAAGCACACGCTCTTCTTGAACCCTGCTCCTGCAGCCTGGCCTAGGCAAGCAGAACGGGAACTTGGCTGAGCACCTGGGCCAGGACTCAGTTCGGTGGCTTTGGGCACTTCAACTCTTCCAGAAAAAACAACCTATCTCAATGGTGAGACTTCAAAAGGACTGAGATCCACGTTGCAACCTGAGGGAGAGCTCCCAGCTTGCGGTACGGCGCTTTGGACCCCTCCGTCAAACAAAAATCATTAATGTGCCTGCAAATGCCTCAGTTTCGTGCAGGCACCATCCGGCAGGCAAAGACGCCACACACCCCTCTTCCCCTCGCTGCTGGGAGTGGAGACCCAACACAGCATCTCCATCTCTAATCCAATTAGCTGATCCCTTGTTGCTCCAGCGAAAAGAATCTCTCACAAAACAAGTGCTGTGAATGTCATTCGCTTTATCATAATTACAAAAGCCGGCACTCTAATAACCTTGCTTGTCCCATGCCAGCTGGAGCAAGCTAGGCAGCTAGATAGACAAACCTTGGCCATCATAAAACTCAGGAGACATCCAAGAGGAGCGCAACCAGGGTGGGAATCCACAGCACAGAGCATTTTCCGTCTCCCAAGTCACATTTTCAGATATTTATCCCATCGTTCAAGACTATTCCCAGGTGGACGGAGGGCTTGGCTGGAAATGAGGAGACCTTGGATCCATTCCCAGCCCTGCCGCTGGCCTGATGCATGACTTGGCCATCTCCTTTCTGCCTTCCCAATTCCCTGCCTGAAATGTAGCCATGATAATAGCTCTGTCCACAAAGTGCTTTGAGTTCAAGTGGTGAAGAGATGTCTCAAAGACTAATGGCAACTACTAACTTGCGTAAGCTGTTGCAGCAACAGCGCTGCTGAACCATTTGTGCAATTGTGCATCCGATTGTTAAAATCTGATATTTAGGCTCTCAGAGCGACGCTGTAGGTCCAGAGCAGAATACTGCATGGAACGGTGTTTTTCCACTGTTTTGCCGTGGATAAGCAGAGTGCATTAGCTGAAGAAAGCCAAAACCAACCATCACCTCCTAGGGTGTGCTCCACGCACAGCACCTTGATGCTCAGTTGTGAGATCCAAGAGCTGCAACGCCTGCACTGCACGGGCTGCCAACAGCTATTAACTGACGGATAAGGCCTGAGACAAAAAGACTGGATAGCAGTCACTAAATGTCTATTCATGAGATCATTTCAGGAACAAAATAGGAGTTTATTGCTTCTTCATATGAGCATTTTAATCAAGGTTTGGCTGTCCAAGATGACTGATCACCTCCAGCTCTTCCTGCCATCCCCTCTTCACATGAAGGTGCACACTACTGCCTTCAAGCCAGTGCCAGAGGAGCTGATGTGGTGATATATTTTCCTGGGCAATGTGCTCTAGGTGACCCTGCTTGAGCGGGGAGGTTGGACTAGATGATCTCCAGAGGTCCCTTCCAACCTAAACGATTCTGTGATTCTGTGATATTAGACAAATGTTTTTACATTGGTCACTGGGCAAAATTGTCCAAGTGCCCCAAGGAGAAGTCAGTCACCAAATACATATATTTACAGTGTATGCTTTCCTGCCATCCCCGCTCTTCAGGTTTTACAAGGTTGTGGAACGACATGGCGGGGAGAGGGGGAGAGGAAGAGGGAAACATTAAGTGATGCTTTATCAGATTCTTCTAATGATTATATTTAAGCACAAGACACACCAAGAGAGACAAAAAGACAGACTCCATCCAAATTGAACATCAGCTGCTTTGCAAACTGATCAGAACAACATCACATTGGCCAAATTCAGATCTCAGTGGCACCAGTAATGGGGACATCTGAGAAAAAAGTGGCAGAAGGATCTGGCCATATTTTAGGCTGTGTATTACTACCCCTGGAGGAGAGAAAATCCTATGTTCAAAGAACTCTCTATTTGCAGAGCAAAGCACTTAGATGTTCAGAAATGTCGTAACTGAGATGTCCTGTGCCATTTTATTTTGGCCCCCTTGTGCATACGCATTATGATCGTCTCTGATTACGTGTTCACTTGCTATTTTTTTCCATTCAGTGCACAGAATAGGCTTCACTCAGCTAACAAGCAGCTACTCGAAATGTGCTTTTATTTTCTTACTCTTTGAACTTGGGCCTTATAGCTTCGTAATTGTGCAAGACCTCAAAACCTGCTCTGAAAACAGAACAACCAGTTTCCTCCTCAGCTTTTCCAGGATATTGAACACTATAGTGTGCAAACTATTAACAAATATTAATTCATTTACTTCTATGGGTTAGGGTAGCATTGACCTCCCTAATTTAGGGCACGGAGAGGGTTGTGGCTGCTCTTTTTGAGCAATGGTGGACTGCAGAAGATCTTGTTCAGCCAGAGATGTTGGTCTGCAGGAAAAAGACCCTGGGCGATGCTTCACCAGAGGCGATGCCTTACAGAGGGAAAATCCCCCGGGGAAGGTTGCTATTTAAGGTGCACCCTACGTCCGTGGGTGGAAAGAGCTCGGGAATGCCGATGCCTCGATGTTATCACACACGTCTAGCAAAACATTTGCAGAAAACGACTACGCCGAAGCTATGCACTTGCTCGGTCTGCGTAGGACTTCAGTATGTGCTCGTGGCCCTCCCAGTCATGAGTTTTCCCTCTTTGCACGCTACCAGTGCTATAGTTAATGAGTACAAGCATTAGCTTTTCATGAAAGCACCGAGGCAAGATGGCTGGCTAACCCCAACCGCCCGCTTAGGGTTTTTTTTAAAACCTCATTCAAAAGACTAGGGAAAGGTAGAAGACTTACCAGTCCGTGCCTTCGGCTAAGTACCTGGGCTGGGGCCCCATGGGCTGTGGAGTTTGCAGTTGGTGGCTGAAGTCGAAGCTGGGGTGCAAGCGGTGAGGCTGGACAGACATGCGCTCTTGAGCCCGCCTGCAGGAGGAGGAGATGAGCTAGTGTTAGAGGCACGGAAAACACCGCGCAGGTGTGCTCCTTTCTCCATCCAACCTTTTTCTGTGTGATGGACAGGCAAGGCTGGGGTCCAGCACCTTCTCCCCTGCCTCTGCTGTCCTGCAGGCAGGGAACAGAAAGCGGTAGAAAATATTGCGAGGTTTTTCTAAGGGCTCCAGGCCCGCCTCATGACTTTTGTCCTTTTGGACTACCTTCACTCAGAGGAAGAATGTGTGCTACTTGATCAGCATCAGATACCAAAACGTCTATATTTAGAGAGCTGCAAGCTGGATGCGCAGGCAGGATTTGCATTACAGACTCATACCCCGAGCTCCCTACCGAGTCCCTGCTTACTGATGGGGAGGGAGCCATCACAAAGTAAATCTCCAGGAAAACGCTGGAGCAAATGGAGCAGCAAACTGCTAGATACAATATTTCTCAGGCAGCTGCAGCACAAAGGCTCCTCTCTTGAGGGACAACCCCCCCATTGCCAGGACTGTGTCCCCCACTCTTGTAAGGTTTTGGACATCTCCCTCCGATGCAGCTGGTGCTGGCTGCTTGCAGAAATGGGCCTTGGGAGTGAGTAAGACCTTTTCTACACCAGGATCACTTTTCTCAGAAAACCTGCTTGCAGATATAATGCTGACAGCGTTTATGGAAGCCGTTTCCGCGTGGAATTGTACTCCATGGTTTTATATGAATTTGGCTTATGACTAAGAGGTAAACACTTGTTTCATCAGTGCCTCAGCCTCGCATATGTTCGCTACCCAATTATTAACTAATCATTAAATCCACCTAAAATCCAGCTTATGTAGAACAAAACAAGGACGAGAAGAATGCACAATTTGCAGACAGAAAGTGTGGGGGAGGAAAGACTTTTCCTTCTGCAGCCGTCTTCCCAAACGCAGCATTACCACAGAGGCTCATTCACCGGCCCTTGATCCACGGGCGCAACCCATGAACTGCTTCCATATGTTTCCAAAAACGTCTTCCTGTCCTACATATCATCTAAATCTCTCGCTCAAGAAACAGACTCAGAATAAGGCCAGACATCCATTTCCACCTCTGCAGAGAAGCAGTAATTCTCTTTGCAGTCATCAGCCCAGTGTGAATTTAGGCCGCTTTTTTGACTGAACATGCTTCAGATCAACAGCATCCTTCTCTCTTCATGCAGCCAGAGCACAGCCAGGAAGCCTAGAGCAGAGCAGCGAGCTCTTTGTGTACAAAACCAAACACTTAAGGAACATGTGGATAAAATCTCTCATGTGGTTTTGAAACAACAGCTACAAAAGTGTAGCTCTTGCACGCAGTCTACTGCTTCCTCTTTGATCCAGGGTTGGTTCACTGCAAAACCAAGGCATTGTGGTCGTGATTCTCCTGTGGGACAATAATAGTTGACCGTGGGACAAACTAGATGTTGGATCCCCGTGGGAAGGGCCTAGCCAGAGGTAAAAGCTGGAGCGCAGCTGTTGGCAAAAGTCCTTTGGGGGTCTGCAGCCCAACTTGCAAAAGCTCCAGCACACTCAGCAAGCACTGTACCGGTGTTGCGCCCTTGGCCAAAGATGCTTCACGGCAGCGAGGACTGCAAGAGCTTCCTGGCAGCCTGTTGGGCATCCCCCAGAAAACCAGTTTTCCAGCTATCTGAGCCCGAAACGCCCTTACCTCGGATGGGGCATGAGCCGGCGGTGCTGGGCCTCAAGGAGCTGCTGCTGGAGGAGGTATTGCTGGTGTAGCGCCTGAGGTAGGAAGGAGGGTCCCGCCACGTCCTGGAAGGGCAGGGCTGGCACCGGTGCCAAGGGCTGGTGCAGGGGGCCGCTGTGCTGGTGTGCGGGGGCCATGTGGGGTGTCAGCCCCGGCTGAGGCTGCACCGCAGGAGGCAGGGCGAAGTCGGCTGAGAGCGGAGCTTGGGGACCCAGGTGGAAGTGCCGGCAGGAGGTAGCATGGGGATGCTGAGACCTTTGAAAAGGAGCACCTGGAAGAGAAGAGGGCGGCCGTCACGGCAGGTCACACGGCTGCTGAGCTGGAGCAAGAGTTAGGCAGGTGGCTGCTGCTCTCTTCCACCAGCAAGGCAGGAAGAAAAGGACAGGTCCATTAGCCGAAATCAGAGCAACTCACAGGGAAATGTCAATTTTGACTAATAGTTCTCCTCCTCCAAAACATTTTTGGTAAAAAATTGTTGGGTTTTAGATTCAGAGTAACTTTTGGCGCGAAACTGAAATGCATACTAATGAAAACTTTCTTTCGGCTTGGTTTGGTTTGCCTTTCTTAAAGAGAAGAAGGAAAAAAAAGTCTCAACATTGTAGAGAAGGAAAAAAGTCAGTTATCTTAACTATGCTTTTGCAGGTTATCGGCTCACAGAATTTTTTCAAAGGTTGTTGACTTCCCGTACAATGCAAGGTGTTTCTTTGTCCCTCTGAAAATGTCTTATAGGCAAGAAAATAATCTCTGCTCTAAGAAACTATCTTTCACTGACTGCAGGACATGAATTTGACATCTTCCACTTCTGAGAGCAGAGATTAAGATCCTGGGTATTTGAAGAAACCCCTTTTCAAAAGCCAGGCCTCATAATCTGCATGCATGGAGGAACTGCTTACAGACAGCAAACCCAGCATGAACTGCTATGAGATCACCTACTAAAGTGGTGGGAATGAGGAAGAAATGAGGTGTCAGAGACATCCTTAGCAGAGGCTTTTTTCAAAACATCTGGCACTGGCTTCCATCTCCCTTGAGACCTTTGCTTAGACAGGCCCTTGGCTCAGTCCAGCGCATTAATTCCTACATTTCCAGAGCACTTACAGGCGTCACAGCAAAACTCTGGGCTCTTAAACTAGGCAGAAAGGCAGCTCAGAGCTGAAGGATGAGACTTCTCAAGTGAGCTGTTAGAAATGCCTCTCCACTGAGGATCAGCCCCAGAACAGGTGACCTGCCATTTACGCAGTCTTTTGAACGCCTAAACTTCTTAAAAACTCCTACAGGGTATGGGTTTTTTTTCAGTCTTTGGGACTGGCACAAAATTTCCAGGAGGAACAGCACCATGAGACACTGAGTGTTGTCCCTGGCTTGCACACAGTGTCTTGACCCAGATCCTAAGAACCCTTCTGCTTGCATCTCCCGTCTGTCGGTGGACAGGGCTAGGCAAGCACAGTAGCCCTCAGCACTTTCTGTTCACCTCCTTATGGAAATCGAAGATGCACAAAGCAAGCCAGATGCCAGCAAGAGAAATAACAGCAGAAGTGCTAGCAGAAAGGAACGGTTTGCAAAGCAGTGCATAAGTAATTACATGTAGCGTCTCTCAGATACGAACTAATCCTCCATAATGCCCCTCTGAGAGAGCCGTGCATTTGTTGGCATGTAACAAATGCACGTACCACCAACAGCAGAACTTCTGAAGGTGATAATCACTCACGCTGTCAGCTAACGGCACCATTTGACTACCCTGTTAATTAAAACTGGAGGAGCTGGGATCAGACCCACCATTCCTCAATGACAGAGCTACAAACCCAGACCCGCGAAACACCGACATACTTCTCCCCCTGGTATTGTAAATTATATTTGCTGCCCCAGACCCGTGCCCAATTCACTGTGCCCTGCTGGGTGGTAAAGGCTGAGTCTCCAAGCAAAAAAATGAAATTGAGATTCTGAGCCACAGCGGGCAAAGCCACGCAATGGCAGGGAGATGCCTCTTAGCTGCTGTATTTGCTGGGCACTTGCAGAGGGACTCCTCTTAACCTCTACTTAACCTCTAACAGTGACAAATTGTCCAGATGGAGAATAGCTTTGGCCAGACAATTCTCCCAGGTGAGCCATTAACCATCCCAGGTCTTCATGAGGCCTGAAGGAAAGGTGTGAGAGTAATTCAAAGTGCTAATCCTGCTACGCACCCAAACACACAAACCTTTGCCACCGAACAGCAGCTTGGTTGTATTTCCGGCAAAATTGGCTTACCACAACATAGGATAACAAAGCTTAGTGATATCCCCCTGCTTCTCGTGGGACAAATCTTGCAGCCCGGAAGAAAAGTAGAAAAAAGGTAAGGTCTCATACATTGAGGCTATTTCTTCTCTTGAAGCCCGGTGGAACCTTACCCAGGGATTTCCAACCTTTCATTTGCATTTTGGGAGGCTTTAAGCTGATTCAGTAAAATGCCTGCAGGACCTTTTCCGAGCTTCCAGCAAACCCGAGAGTCTATGGGGGAACCGTAACCCTCCCATCAGTGAGGACAAACGCAGGATGACGGGATTTGGTTCCTAGAGCAAGGATGGGGTCTGGGATTTGGTTTTCTTCTGCAGACTGAATGACCTAAAGCCATCTACTAATCCTTAATCCTCTACAAGTTGAGATGACTGGACAGGAGACACCTGCCTTCTAGCCAAAATTTAGACATCCAAGTCTAAGATAGTCTATGTCTCCTCAAGAGAGAGTGCAGAGAGAAGACCCTCTAGAGCACAATTCATCTTATCCTAAAAGTGACATCTAAGTGAGGAGTGGCTATGTGTACGTAGATATGAAACAGGACCTAAGACCAATAGGTGAATCCCCCTTTGGAGGCATGTGCTTCTGAGGTACCTACAGTTGGTGAGTTGGGCTCAGCTCTCAGAAAGCAGAAGACAAAGAAAAAGGATTTTCACAGTTTGGATTTTTTTTATTATATTTTGGGCGTCCAATTCCTGATTTTTAAATGTCTAGAGTAAGCAGTACTGTGTGAAGTTCATCCCCTTGAGCGGTTAAATAAGACACAGCTGCCCATTGCAACACAGGAAGCAGTTGCACTTAGTGTCCTAAGAGAAAGGTAGGAACAGAGGACACCAGGCAGGAAGGGGACAAGAAAAATCGACCATTTTAACTGGGGGAAATCTTGCCAGATCACTTCTTTCAAGATCAATTTCCCCCTTGAACAAGACCCCGTTGCTCCTAGTGGAAGGCGAATGGACTAGCCCCTTTCCCAGGCAAGGAGCTGTGATAAACCAGGGGCACAAGGTGGGCCTTGTTGTAAGAGCCTTTGGATCTGGGTTGTTCATCCCCCACCAAGACAGTCCTGGCAAGGGACTTGATCATACAGTTCCCCTGCAGTCCAGAAAGTAGAGGGAATCTAAAGGGAACCAACGTTTAGACTACTGAAGCTAAATGAGAGAAGTGCCCCCTTTGAAGACTGCTGTGTTCATATTCACCGGGCTGTCTGCAGTCTGATTTTACCCATGTTCTGATGAACCCCTCTGTCTAAAGTAGCTGAGCAGACAAATTTAGAGTTTTCCATGAAGTCAAGCAGTTTTTACCAGATTTTTTTTTTTCTGAATACCCACTAGTTCACTAGTTTCCTTCCATAGGAAAAGTACTATCAAGATGCGACTAAGACCATATGATTAAATAAAAACCAGCATGTCATCTTAACATAATTCACCATCCCGTGTTGAAGCTGTTTATTCCCTACAGCTAATCCATTTGCTGATGAGGATGTTGAAACAAAAGCAGAGCCTTCAGGGAACACTTCAGCAAATCTACACCTATTAGCAGTGATCCAGTCCCATACGGAAATAATGGCAGCTGGCGTAGCCAAACCGGCAGGCACAACAAAAAGCGAATACTTGCCAAACATAGGAGTGGTGGACCCCAGAAAGCCCTAGCAAACAAATAACAGTGCAAAACAGAACATTTCATCCCTATGTTATCTATTGATAAGTTTACCCAATTCTACTCATTGTATCAAGCCACAAGGGGTCTTGGTGGAGACTTCTTTTCAAGGGCACATGCTGATCTCACACACACAAAGCAAATTCAGTGCCACTCTGCTGACACCAGCTAAGCAATGTTACTCCAGACAGATAACTCACGATGACCAACACCCAAATCTGGCTCACAGGCAGCTGACCCCTGTTCGACACAACAGAAGATCTCACATTAGTAGGGCCTGTTAATGATGAATCCACTAGCACATCTTCCTTCTCTTCCCTGAGTCACAGTTTGATTCCAGGTCATATTTGCATTGCAGTAGAAAAATCACTGCCCATAAAATGCTTCAAGAAAATTTGATTCATGTATTTAATCAGCCTTTTGTGTAGCTAGTAATGTCTGGCGCAGCCGAGAGCAATCTGTAACAACATCAACCCAGATACATCAGCCCGCCTTTTGTTTCTACTCCCTGTAAAAGCAGGACTGTCATTTTCACTTCTCAGCTAAGCCTGGAGAACATATTTACAGCGGAGACAAGGAGGTTGGGAACTGTGTATATTGAGCTCCAGAGCTGCTAAGCGCATCTTCCACGGGCCACATTTCCCACCAGGGGCTGCAGGAAGGCAGCACCACTCTGGGATCAGCGAGGTAGAGACCTCTGTGTCCATCACAACAGGCTCCAAAGCTGCGGTCCTCAGGCTACTGAAGGTCATCTTTCTCCATTGGGATACTTTGACGTTACAGGGAGAGGTGCTAGCCAGCTCTTGGATGGCTTTTTATGGCCTACCTCAAAGCTAGCTAATGGGCTTATGAGCTGCAGTGGTCCTTTCTGCAAGTACGCAACTTCTCCAGCTGGCAGGGAAAAGGAAAGCCCAGTGCCCTCGATGCAGAGGCAACGTGGTCCTCATTGCTCTAAGGCTGCAGGCAGCACCGTGCCTTTGCAGCAGATGGCTTCTGACCTGAGGCCAATAGGGAGCTTGTGTCCCCGTGTCCAGTCAGCCAGGCAGATCAAAGTACCAGAAGGAGAGGGTCCTTCTTGCTGTGCAAGGCTTGTTGAGGTGCTCCTTTCGCCTGGAACAACTAGCTCCGGTCTCACGTATCTGGGCTCTGGAGAATAAGTTTCTTTGTGCTCTCCATCAGGCTACCCACCAGCCAGAAATCCTTTTTTCCCTGCCCTGTTGCTTCTTCCTTTTATTTATACGCTCTTTCTGTGGCAGATGATAGCTCAAAGCAATATCAGATCAGCAGCTCTGAGATGAGCCACATGTCATATCTATGTCTGCAAAGGAGATAACTTACTCCAATTTCTGGAGTCTCCTGTGAACTGGTAGAGGGCAAAATGTCATGGAGATCAGAGATGCCTGTCTCAATGCAAGCATCTTATCTGTGCAGTATTTTTAGAAAACCAGGAGGGCTGTTTCCCCCCTTGTTTGTCTTTTCCTCCCAGCGTAGCTGGAAATACCTGATTTTATACAGATGCTTCCTCTGGTGAATATGGTAGTGCAAAACAGTTGGGCAGTTTTGAATGGTTAAAAAGGAAATAAGTAATCTGGGCTTTTTTTTTTTTTTTTTGACCCTGGTTTGACCTAGCAGTTGCTCTGTATTTTCTGCAGGTATGAACCTCAGCTACTCCACGGCCCAGTTTCCCTACCTGTGCCGCAAAGGTGATACTAAATGGAAAAGCCTGCTGGGAAGGTGGTTTAACGGCTATTTACAAAGCACTCAATGTTTAGCTGGAAGACGGCATTACAGGCTGCAGTCTCAAATTTAGGAGCTACCGATTTGTTTTTAGAAAGTTAACAGACGATACCGAAGCTCGGATGCTTGGACTTGTTCAGCCTCTTGCCATCGTGGAAGGGGGAGCGGTGCAGCAGAGTTCCCACCCTGCCACTCACGCCGCGCTCAAATGTAGTGGAAAACTGCGTGGAAATTCATCACTTCCTCCCCTCTGTTGCTTTCTCCCTTCCACAGTTTTCTTCCCACAGCTCTACAGTTATATTTATTGTTTCTGTACATTATTTGAAGCAGCTTGGATGTTTTTTCATTAGAAGGAACGCTCAGGATTCCTTAGGGCTCCCAGGTGGACCATTAGAAATGACACATTCATATGTTTTTACAGGTTTCTAGGTGACATCTAATCACAGAAACGTGCTGGGGAATTCTGTCATTGGGGATTCTCCAGCTCCGGGAGAACGGCTGGTCCTTCAGCATCCGTCGAGATTAGGCGATATATATGCACATGCAAATTTACCCCTCCGCCAATATTTTCCCCAGTAAGGCTCAAAGGGTATTGGGATTTATGTGCTCATTAAAAACTGACCGTCGTGGAGATGCAAAGCTCCCAGGTAACCCTCTCAGAGAGACGGGGGCTATTATAAAAAGAAAAAAAAAAAAAACCCTGAAATGGGAACCTTTTCTTCCTGCTGCCTTTCCTCACAGGAGCGGTATTTTTGGAGAAAGGGGGCCGGGCGTGCAAGGGAGGGGGCCGCAGGATCGGGCCCCGAGCTGCCGCTGGAGATGGGCATCTCGAGCAGACAGCTGCTGCCCGGGGAGCGCCGGCGCGGGGGAAAGGAAAACAAAATCTGTCTTATGTCGTTAAGCCGCCTGCGACGCGTGTGAATTTTCCCCCGGGGGAAGGCAACCTGGTCTGCTTGCCGAGGCACGAGGAGCCCGTGTGCGCGCACCAAGCTATCTCAATAGCCGAGAGCGGCCCGGGACGTGCCCTCGCCTTCCCGTGCAGACGCCCCTTGGAGACCTTGGGAAGGCAACGTCGAGTCCAAGGTCCTGCGACGCCGGAAGGGGAAAATCCCGGGAACGGCTTTGGTTTCGGGGGGCCGTGAGCCCGCGAAGACCCGCTGCCACGGGAGACGTGTGCTCTGTTTGCAAGCACGCTACGAGTTGCCCGGTGCCCCGCCTTAGGGTCGCTGGTCATGTATTAAACCTTTTGCAAATTATTTATAAATATACCCTTATTAATCAGGTTGCGTTAACTTGCTAAGAGGGAGTGGGAGATGATGATGTGCGTGGGGAGAGAAAAAAAATAGAAATCCCCAGACCAAACCTAGCCAAACCCACTGTGTGCTCAGGCACGTAAAAATCCAGCTGCCTTGCACAGACACAGATATTATGCATTTAACACAACCATCTGCCTCAGGTTAGCGGACAGCAAGCTGAAGGCAAGGCGAACAGGGAGGGGAGGAAAAGAGGAGGAGGAGGAGGAAAGAATTGGAGAGAAACAGATCAGATGGGAAGGAATCCGTCTCGATTTCAGCACCTTCCCCAACAGCTTTGTCGTTTTGTTTAGGAAACTGGTAGAAATGTGCCAAAAATAATACACAATCCAGCTCAAATCCAGCTCAAATCCAGCCCGGGGCGAAGCCTGCCGTCCTACGCGTCTAGTGCCCCGCTGCGGCGAGCAAACCCGAGCTGCAGCCCCGGCGTACGCGAACCGCACGTTTTACCCCTTATTCTGCTTGGAGTTACAAGCAAAAAAGTTTCTGCTTTTGGCTAAAAGCCAGGGGAAAAAAAATCAAGCTGGCATTTACAAGGCACGAGGGGGCATATGAGCCTCCCCGGGTCCACGCAGGGGACCCCGACGTAACCAACAAAAGGGTCCGACTCCTTCCAGAGCCCAAACTGTGCTTTCAACCGATTGTACTTAAAACTGGCAGTAAGTAACGTTTATCAGCACGTTTCCACCCGAGAGGAGAGGAAGGGCTGAGGCGAACGCCGAGCGGTGGGAATTGGGAGAAACAGTGATGAGATCCGGCCTGGCAGCCTGGAAGCCGTCGCGGGAGCCTGGGACAGAGATGTCTGTTTATACAGACGTGCCTTTTTCAGGGAACCATTTTCCAGTAGCTTTGAGGAAAAAAAAAAAAAAGTATATATATATATATATATATATATATATATATGTACATATATGTATATATAGTTTTGCTGAGGATGATGTTTCACAGGAGCGTGTTGAATTCAGCAGTATTTTCAGCGGGGAAAGGAGAAACACTTCAGCAGCGCCGATGCATTTCAATTTGTCTGAGTTTTTGCTTTCGTGCTGCACGCTCTGTTTTAGCTAGAGCTTTATTCTCAAGTACGGTATTCAAGGGCATACTTGTGATTTTCGGCTCGTTGCGCAAAAAGTCAAAACGCGCTGGAAGAAAAACCGTCATGGTCCCACTTTCATTCCTCCTTTCCCAGGCTTTCATCTCTATTTTAACGTGTCCGGAGGGATGGGTGGTCCCCGCAGCTCGGCGTGCTCGTTCCCACCCAGCCCAGCTCTTCCTCCCCGAACGGCCGCGTTTCTCACAGTCTCGTGAAATCCCGCCGCTGCCGACCTTGGAGCGGGCTGGGCCCTCGGTTTTGGCCGAGCCGGGTTTAAAGCAGCGGCGGAGGGATGCAGAAATCCCCTCTGGCGTTACCGAACCCCGCAGCAGCTCGGCTCGCCGCAGCAGCTGGTGGGAAACGTGCGGCATCGCTTTCCCCGATCCCCGGGGGGGATCGTCCGTGCCCGGCACCGCCCTGGGAAGCGCTGGCTCCCGGGAGCTTTGGCCGTGGGCCGCCGTTTCGCACTGAGCTGCCGGGCGTGCACGCGCCGAGCACACGCGTGTGCGTTCCCGGCGACGGGAACGGGGGGCACCCCCCGGGCCTGGCTTTGCCAAACGGATGTGCACGAGACGGGTAGCGAAACGCGGAGGGGATTCGGCTGCCGGCCGGCCGCTCGGGTTACTTCACCTGTCCCTTGTCCCGCCCGGCCGTCGCAGCTGGCTCGCGTCCGAAAGGCGAGCCCGTTTTGCATGTGTCGCATCGGCAAATGCACGCCAGCAGCGGGGCTTTTCGGCCGGCTCCCGGGCTCCAGGACTCTTCTCCAGGGTTCGGACTACTAGCCCGATTTGCAAACAAAATGCAAAGAAAGGAATTAGAGGGAGCCTGGGGTCCCCTTGGTCAGAAGATGCAAACATCCCTTGGTCAGGCCAGTGTCATCTTTTGAGCGCTTGCATGTCACTCGCGGGGCTGCGTGACCGCACGAACTGGGGGCAGGGATCTGTTTTTGAACACTGCTGTGTTAAGAAGAGCCCTGGAGCCACCAGTCTGCACTGGGGACACCTGGAGCAGCTTTCGAGCGTGGAGAGAAAGTGCTCCTTGCCTTTCCCCAACCTGGAAATGGGAAAAGTCATCTGGGGAAAGGAATTCATCCTTAATTCAGCAAAAAAAAAAAAAAAAAAAAAATCCCAGCGTGCCAGAGGGCTTTCAACTGGACCTGTCTGCAGAGAGCAACCGGGAGAAATGAAGCCGCCTGCATCCTGGGGGAGACACTCGGAGCAAGTACTATCCCTTGGCAATGTGAAAATGTCCTGACACGGGAGCCCTCGGCTTTGACAGGCAACAAGAAGCTGCAGCCAGTTGTCTGGAAAGGGAAATTCAATACGTGGGCTTCCAGTGCTTCCTTACTCCTGCAGCATCCGAAACACTTGCCAGCCACTTGGAGCTGCTGAGGACCTGACTTAAAAAACCCTTAGCTGCTTCTAACCACCTGCTGTGGACAGTTGGTAACCAGCATTTAATCAAAGCCCTGGAGATGGGACCCCAGGAATACCAACCCCAAAGACAATGCAAGAGTCGTGCCATCACTCCGTGCTTCAGTTTCCCTCCAAAACAGGGGCATTTGGCTGAATTTAAATAGGTGGGTCCATCACAATCTCCATCAGCTCTCAGTGGGGTGAATCCAGGGATTTGATTTTGGCCAGTCCTGGAATTTGGGGTCCGGCCACTAATTCCTCCTTATATATGAGCTGTCATCATTGGAGCAAGTCTGGCTCCCTTGTCCAGCTTCCCTCAGGGCCACCAGAGCCTGGGTGACCTACCAGCTTCGTCCAGTGTAGCCGCAACACAGACATCAAGGAGAGGGACGAAAACCTGACTTTTATGGGGACATGAGTCCAGCCCGACCTGGACCATCATCATCTGAAGAGCTGCTTTCTCCCCAGGGCATCAGCTTTTCCCTGTCAAGGGGAGAGAGGTGTTTTGGGGCATGATTTGGTCTCACCTGGTTTAGACGTCCCTGCTAGGAAGAGGTTGGAGCAGCATTTGAAGGGGCTCCTGAAAAGCCAGAGGATGCCATTTTGGGGATGGTTATCCTACACTGATGTCATCTGTCTCCATTTTGCATGCACGGATTTTTTTTGTCACCCTGTAGTTCCCAGCTGATTTTTCCTTTTCTTTATGTGTTTATTTGCAGCTGAAGCCCAGAGTGGTAGGTCCCACCCAGCATGTCACCACAGCTCCAAGTGGCAGTGAATTGGGACAGGTTGTCAGGAGACTTGTGGAACATTTCAGCGTTTCTGGGAATGGCCCATTAGGTTGGGCAGGGGATGTTTTTGCAGTGCAGCCTTTCTCCTTTGCTAGCTTCCCATGGCTCTCTGGCAAATCAACCCCAAAGCTGCAGATTTTTGACCACAGTGCACACACAGCCCCTTTCACCTGCAGAAATGCTCCACTGAAAACATCCGTCAGACCTCACGGAGGGAGCAGTCCTGGGACAACCAAGAGGTCAGGCAGGCAATTAAAGAAAGAGCAGTGGCAAGTGGTGGGTATTTAATTAGTGCCACTATTAATGCTGAAGGCTAAGGAGTTTTGTAGCAGTGAGAGGTCAGGACAGAAGTCAGGACCCAGGACATCCCCCTGCAAAGGGATCAGTTGTGCCACCCTTCAGATTTCCTCTGAAACCTTGCTGAGACATGCTAGGAGTAGCGCATAACATTTACCAAGGATATTGCAAATCGATTTTTATCCCCAAGCAATATGAGATGCTAATCGGCAATAAAGCCATCGTACAGAGCAGCCCTGCAGCTGCTCACCTAACTTGAACCGGAGCCCAGGAAAACCCTGGCTATCGTGAGCCCTGCCA
This sequence comes from Struthio camelus, assembly GCF_040807025.1. Taxonomy (NCBI): domain Eukaryota; kingdom Metazoa; phylum Chordata; class Aves; order Struthioniformes; family Struthionidae; genus Struthio; species Struthio camelus. The sequence goes on along the minus strand of NC_090981.1, from coordinate 65,104,481 downwards.
CTCCGCCTCCCAGCAATTCCCCTTCTATCCCCCGAGAAGGAGGAGCTTTTGTAGCTGAAATCAAAGATCCTGGAAGCCTACTCCCTGTTAAACCTGATATCCTGAAGTTTATAGGTATGTGTCATTCCAGGAGCGAGCGAACTGTGTTTTAAGTACATGCATGACTTTCTTGAGGCAGAAATAGCTCTTGCTTTACATTTCTGCACGCAGCCCTGGCACTAGTTAGTGCTGCTAAGCCTTGCTGTAATAATATATAAAGGAGATCTCTATGCAGACAGCAATAGGGATTTTATAGGGCCAAATGTAAAGCCACCCATAGAGGTCCCATTTGCAGGTGGTAGGCTATCCAAGGGAAAGTGACTTGGGGAAAGTGCTAGGAGAAAGGTCGATAATCAGCAAAACCAGAGCTCCCCAAGCATCAGCCCAAGCATTTTGCTGTGTCACCTGGGAGCCAGGGCTTATCCTGGTGGGATGTTGCCTTGGGCCAGAACTGGGAAGGAGGCAGAAAATGCAGAGAAGGCCCCAAGGATGCCGCAAAAGCCAGGACCAGCATGTCCAGGCTGCATCCCAGCAGCTGCAAGCGCATCCTACTCCCAGACCCTTAAAGCTAAAGCTGGATGTTCTCCTGATGGACGTCCCCTGGCTCTGGCAGGAGTTAATTTAGAGGAGTCCCGTGGAGGACGGAGTGGATGATAGTATCCGTCCCTTCCGGCTTAAAAATCCATCCATTTACAAATGATTTCCCCTCCAACTGAAGTCAAAGGAGCCTGATTGCAAGGGACTTGCTTGGCCATTGCCAGGGGAATAGAAATCATATTCCTGCTTATTCCATCAAGAACATCCAATTTCTGTAGCATACACAACGCTTTAGAAAGAAATGCACAATTTTACTGGTAAATACAATACCGAGAAGCGGTCATCAAGGAATAAGTGATAATGTCACAGGCAGAAGCCCTGCAGGTGGCCCGGTGGCAATCAAGTGGGATGCTGCAGGTATTGCTCCATGTCACGAGCCGCTTCTTATTTCCCTTATTTCCCAGCTTCTAAAATGCTCTAATAGCATCCGGCAGCCCCGACAGAGTTAAGCCTAAGTCAATGTTTCCATCATAAACCTCACTTTCGAGGGGCTCATAACTCTCGACATTTGTGCTCTCATGAGGCCAAAACTTGGCATCGAAGCACACAGACCAGATGCGGTTTTATTTGGTAATAAATAGCTTAAATCTCATAAGCCATTTTTTTCCCAGCTTAAGAATGTAAAATGAGAAAAGAAAAATGTTTAGGATTTGTTTTCCTACCTTCAGATAATTTTGAAAAAGCAGCTTACTGAAGGAATGGCAGCCTTTTTTTTTTTTTTTTGGATACACACAATCCACAATGCCCTTTCTCAAATATCTTGCCTTTTTAATCTCCGCTGTTTAAAAGGATCAATGCCTTTTGTGCAGTGCCCGCATTGCAACCAGCTCTGTTCACCCAGCCGGGATTTCCAGAGGTGACTCGCAACGCCGGATCTTTGGCACATTAAGCAAAAGCCTGACGTTCAGCAAGGGCTAAACCACCGGAAAATTCTCCAAGCCCTTAATCAATGTCGGCAACATTTTGAGGACGGATTACTGTTTTAATTGTGCCCCTGTGACATCTCGTTTTTCAGATGTTCACACGGTTAGTGCAGCCCAGCACTATCTAAGCAACCCTGAGACCCACCGCACTGCCCGCACATGGTGTAGATGTGCACCAGCAGCGGGTCCAGGTGACTCACCAAACCAAAGAGCAGGGAATCAGAAGCAAACAGCCTGAATATACAGGTAGGCTTTTGGATGTCTGCCCTCGAGTAACACTAGCCACTAAAGCAAGGAGGTGTCACGGCAAGAAGGCTCTGATGTGAAGCTACCCAACACGGCATAGCAACTGCATGCAGCCACCCAAAAAAGGAAGACCTGCTTGTGGCAATCATGCCCTCACAAGGATTTTTAGGTGAGCAGATTGCAACACCACATCCAAGCTACATTCAACCAAAAGGTTTCCACACCTCTCATTTGGATGGGAAATAACCCAGCTCCCACTCTTTGGCTCCTGGAGAAAGCGCCAGTCACGGTCCAAGGTTGGGAAGCATTTGCTTCGCACCAGGTCAATATGCCAGGTGTGTCCACACTGCAAAACTACTCATGCTAACTTTAATCTGTCTGAAGGGAAGAAGGCAGCCTGTCTGCACCCCATGGGCTTGTCTTCACTGGAGGCTTTGTTTTTTTTCTTTTAGATCTAAACCTCGACCCAAAAAGGTGTTGCAGAGCTGCAGGTGAACATCAAAGACCCAGACACTACCAGCAAATCCGGAATGAAACTAGCCGGGGACAAAAAAGGCCCATATGCAAGCCATAGTCCAAAGGGAACCTACAATTATTGATCTTGTTTCTTCTTCAGGTATGCTCAGCCACTGCAGGAGGAATGAGGGGCGCTCAACCAGACAAGGAGGTTGCAGGGGGAAGGAGGAGAAGGAACCTAGCAGCAAAATCTTCCTTCTTCCTCAAGCAAGAAGCAGCCTCCAGAAATTTGCTCCCTCCCAGACTAGCTCAATGGGTCAAACAGAGCTAAACTGGGTGGCACCGGGTGAGAAACTGGCCTGGATCAAGAGCCCTTGCCTTAAATCAACCACAGAGTATGTAATCATGCGTCGTGGGTGCCTTGCGGTACGGGCAGCACTGCGGACCCGGCAGAGCTGCTGGGAGGAGAAGGGGCCCCTCCATGGGGGACACGGCGCAGGACAGTGGACAGGCTAAACTGGATGGCCCTAAAGCAATCAAAGGTAGGGTTGCCAAGGCAATGGCAGGCCACTTCATCTCCCTTTAAAGTATTTTTTTAAAGAGCTATCTCCTCCTATTGCATGCAGGAATAAATAGCCTGGATGGGACCCGAACTGACCTCCTGTTATGATTTTTACTGTTCCTGACAGTGGCTTTGCCAAGCCCACTCAGACAGAAACATTTTCCTCTCTCAAGTGGATGCTGTTTCATTACATCTACCTTGGAAACCTGCACGTTGCCATTTAACATAACCAGCAGGCGCAGCGGGCGCACAGAGGTTACACAGCCCTTGGCGCTGCTGGACTAATCCTTTGACCAGCAAACTCCCTTGGAGAAGCCTGTTAATGGCACCGGGTCACTTCCATTAGCTTGTTTTCCAAAGCCAGGCTTGCTGTTGAGAAACAAAACTGGAAATCAGGGGGAATTCAGCGCTCAGGGCCATGTGGATGGAAACAAAGAAATAAAGAGAAAGTTTTTTTCTCATCCCTTTTGAGTAGCTCGCTCAGGTTACGGAGCAACCTATGAACCATTTATAGGGCTGGTTAAGTGCCCTATAAACACGAGTGGCAATGACTGGAGTGGGGTGAGCTGCCAGGAAGAGGCGAGGAAGCGAACGATGCTACAGCCACGAAAAAGTGCATTTCCATCATTTTTGGCACTGCTCCTGCACTGGGGTGGCCCGACGGTGCTGGCAGCTTAGCAGACTCCTGAATGCAGGAGCTCCTGTGAAATACCCAGCCGACAGTGACTGCACACCTGCACCGGGCATGTGCACAGCTGTGCACCAGCTCTCATGGGGGTGAGGCTCAGCTGCTCCCTGAACTCCTAGTCGTGGACCTGTGGAGGTCATAGGAGATCGGGACACCAGAAATTGGACTAGGGGAGAATTACTGAATCCGGTTAGGTCAGGAGCCCGTGTCAGCACAAGATCCAAGGGTTTTGCCAGATATATTAGCATGGTAGTGTTAGAAGGTTGATGACCTCGGTGAGAAATCTGTCGTCTTGTTGAACTTTTTCCGCAAGAATCTAACGCCCAGTTAAACCGATTCCTTGACTCTGCTTTTCCTCTTTCCCCGATGAAATTTGGGTTTGGCACAGTTCCTGCACGGACAGACAGCACTCATGTCAGACAAGGCCTTTAAAAAGCTAGATTTTTCAAAGAAATACAGGATCTGGTGATGTATCTAATGGATATTCAGAAATGGCCAAGCAGATCCAACTGTACAGCACACCCTGACTAAGCACTGCTTTTTCCAGCTCAGCTAAGGCCTAAACAAGCAGTTAATAAACCTCAAACTGGTTTGAGCTTTCCTCTATCGCCCGCTCCCACTTCTTTCAGAGTGGTTGTCCCTCCATTCAAACCGTATGAGGTGCGATGCTCCAGGGCCCAGGAGCTGGGACGTGAGACTGGCAGACGGACAGCATTCTGCTTTACAGCTGCTGATTAAACAGGGACGACAACACTTGGCAAAATGCCAAATTAATTAGCACCAGCCACATGATCTACAAGTCCCTTATTGGCCTTAAAAACCCGTGAATCTTCCAAATTCATTTTCACATACCTCACCGGCCTGACATTTTCCCTTGAATTTGCTGTTCCTGAAGTTGTATCTCCCTTTGATAGGTGGCTTGTGCCATTTTTAGATGCTGTGGGTCTGAACACACGACAGAAGGAATTCAGAGTCTTTATAGCTCTTAGCCTTTCAGAGAGGGTGGACTAATCTGTGGTTGATATTTAGCAGAGGCCTGCCGTGCAACACATGACCCCTCGCTTGATATTGTTATGACCTTTCAGCTTCACTTGTGAGACCATTTGGAATTTGTTTGATTTTGGTCTCTCGGCACAGCCTTCAAGCAGACTTTCCGTGTCGTGGTGAATCACAGGGCTCCCAAGGTAGCGAACTCTGTATTTAAATAGCACGCGGGAACTGCAGAGCGCTTGCCTAGTGCAATAAGGACTGAGCTGGTTAATATACCCCATTTTACAAAGGAAGAAACTGGAAGGAGGAAGAGAATAAACTTGGCTTTGGATGGCGGAACGAGGACCCGATCCTCTCCTCTACCTGCCTCCCACAGAAAGGCATTTTGCACACCTGCATATCCCTCACCGGGAGCTTGCATCCTCGCTGGCTCTTGGTGACTTGTTAGGGAGCCAAAGCCACCGCTTCCCATATGACCAGCAAGGCCTGCTGTGCACCCAAGGCTTGCAGGGCATTTACAGTTACAACCTCGGTAGGGGCTCCCACGCTGATTAGTATGTTGCCACTGCCGGTAACAGGAGCCAAAGAAGACCTGCAGGGTTGAGTTTCTACCAGGAGCTACAGCCTCACAGCCTCAGAGTGAGAGAGCTCAGGGCTAAGCTGCACGTGTGGAGGTCACTCTTGCATCTCAGAGCCTGGAGACCTCTCCTTCCCAAATGATGTCAAAGCACCTTCTACGAAGCGACAGCTCTGGATCTTCAGGAGGCATTTAGGAGACCGTAATTAGAGAGGGGAGGACCAGCTCCCGAATCCAGCAGGGAGGGAACCTGCACGGCGAAAGGCCAGTTTGGGGTCCCAGCTGTGACACCTCCTCCTACTACCTGTCTTCAGCAATCGTGGGGCAGGATCTGGCTGAGGTTGGGATGAAAACCTATGGCTTCACCCCTGATGAAGTGCCCCAGCCCTGGGGTGCCCTCTCCTGCTTTTCCTTCTCTCACCCCTGACGCTGGGTATATCTGCACCCGGAGAGCCCCCCTGGGTCTGGGTCTCGAGGCACATTGTCCTAGTGAACCGAAGGCAACTGAGAGGGCAACGGTAATGGCTACAGCACGGGGACATGCACCCATGGGACCACCACAGAATTTTCCCGCAGTCCAAGGTGAACAGACTGTGCTGCGCTCCTCCCCATGGCACACAAGATCCTGCCAGGAATCGGCGAGGTTTCGAAGAAGAAAAAAATCCACCATGTTTAGTTCCAATTGTGACCTCGAAGCCCCGAGGATTTCTGCTAATTATTAAATTTAATTTATTTTGATGTCTTCTTGGGACTGAGGCTGTGCGTTGCGAGGCTGATATTGTTTCTATTGCAGCCTGCCAGCGTTCAGAGAGACTTCAAATTAAATATCAGTCACACATTAAGGTCAGGTAGCTCAATTCCATTATCGGGCGGCTCGATTCAGCCTCCACATAATGACACTGGCTCTAGCATCTTAATGATCCTGCAAGAGGAACCGGGCAGCGCGGTCAACGCCAGCACACAGTGATTGGCACCCCGCAGACACGGGGGACCACAAAATTGATTTTAAAGGTCCATTCATCTTCTACAAATCACAGCTTAAGTTTTCCTGACCTGTGACAAATCTGTACGAACCTCCGTTTAAAGAAAGAGAGACGGAAGAAAAAAAAAAAAACAGATTTCAGCACTGCTGTTCTACCTCAGTTTCCAGCCCTCACCCCCTGCAACATATTTCAGCCTCTCACTTTATAGCCAAGATTAAAGGTTTTGCCCCCCGATGTCAGACTCCTGCTTGCCACAAAGAGGGACCGGAGCATTTAAAGAAGATACAAGATCCTCGTCGTTGCGGGATCCCTGGTCTCTGGGCTCGGATAAGCCCATCCCGGGCCTGGTAGCATCAGATCAGAGACGTTTTAACATTGTGGTCGGGGTGAGGGGAAAGAAGTGGAGGATGAGGAGGAGGAGGGGAAGGGGATGAAGCAGAACCATAAAGCCCTACCGCAGCAAACGGTGTCTGGGTTTCAGCCTTTAAGATGTTGCGCCATTATTGCCAAGGCTCTTGGAGGTTTATAATAGCTTTTTTTCCTCTGTAAAATTCATCCTCCTAAAAGCAGAGTGTTTATTCCACTTGAGTACAAATAAGAGTGAAATAAGGGCAGAACGGTTTAACAGCGTAGTTACGCCTATTAAAGTGACTGTAAAACTAACATCGAGGCATTTCACATTAATTCCCTTTCGGTGACTACAGATCTGATTTACCTTGACAAATCCACTGCTATTCTAAAGCGGCAACAAAACTCGGTGGCACCGTCTCGGTTGGCACTGCCAAAAGTAGGTGTCAGACTCAAAAAGTTAAGCTCTGTGAAATATATGGGGAAAGCAAAACTATTCATCAGAGCACTGAAGTACCCATCTAGATAACAAGGTCATAATGTTAGTGTCGGCAACCTCGTTTTCCCCCAGATCATTATTTTCAAGCAGATCTCATAGAAAAGATAGGATCTGAGTCACTGTTCTTGCTACTGTATTACGTGACCTTGGGAGAATGCCTGACCCTGGATTAAAGCAGAAGAACATTAAAACCGTTCTTTAAAAAGAAAAAAAGATATATAGGTATGTCCATGACACTGGAAAAGAGTTGAGTTTGTTATTTTTTGTCAAAAATCTCAACCATCAGCTATTTTCCTTGTTTCTAGATATGACGGTTTCCTAAAGAAAGCAGAGACGTTTGACCACGGTTTTGCAGTTCTCCAGATATCTCCTGTAGCACATTTCCTTAATAGGGACCACGGAAAAGAGAGTGAAAACCACCGATTCACTTTTCCCTATCTACATTTACATTTTTTGCAGGAACTTTACCTACTAAGGAGCAGACTGATCCACATGTGCACTGTTGCACAGAATTTTACACGCGGTGGCAGCTCCCTCTTCCACCCGCCTGCAGGATGGGTATCGCCGTGTTGCACAGACGGAGAAACGAAGGTAGGAGAGCAAAGGCACGTACTCAACGTTAGGGAAGGCCACAGGGGCCAAGATGGGATCATCATGTTGTGCCAGCACATCCGCTGCCCATCCAGACCCACATGTGCTTTTTCAACACTTCCTTATCTAGGAGCTCCCAAGAGAAAAGCGTCAACTGGGCAGTCAGGCACCCGGCCAGCCATGCTGGGCCAACTGCGGAGATGCCTCGAATAACAGCTTAAACTGAAGAAAAAAGGCCCGGAAGGCAAATGCTCACTGCTCTTCCAGGACTCATTTTCTCTCCTGCTCAGGGCTGAAATTGGACAGCTTGGCCGAGGGAAGCGGGAGTGTGTCCAGCGTTTTGGGGACAGTGGGTTTCTGCTCCTGGTTGTGGGCACAGAGTGGCTACATGACCACGGGTAGACCCGTGGTAGCTTTGGACTTTCCCTGCGCAGATGCCTGGGAGATGTGGCCAGGAAAGAGGTGCTCCCTTTTCACAGAAAGCCCCCTTTTTTGGAGGGGGAGACTCCACTGGAGAGCAGGAAGAAAATGTCTAGCGCTGCATGTTATGGAAGGGTCGAGGAGAAGGGAGAGCTCTGTTTTGGTGGTGGGTAGGGGCAATAGAGTTGCTTTTCCGTTGTGCTCCTGATCCCTCGGTTTTGGGAAGCTGCCCTGGGTTGCAACCCGCACCTCTGCCCGTGCCACCCCACTACCAGCCACCTGGCTTCACCGAGAGCCCAGCAAGCTGCTTTCTCCCACCACTTTCTGCATTTTGAGGCGCTGGCAGACTGGAGACACGGCTGCTGTTTAGAGGGACCCACCAGGCTAGAGAAACAGGCCCAAGGGAAGTTCAGGAAAGGCAAACACAAAGTCCAGCATCGGGGCTGGAATAGCCCCGTGCAACAGCACAAGAAAGCAGCTTTGCAGAAAAGCACCTGGGGGTCCTGGTGGGCATCACATTGAAGAGGAGTCAGCAGCATGAAACAGTGCAGCATGAATAGTACTAACCTGTCTAATGCTCATCAGTCAGTGGTTCTGGCAGACATCAAATACAAGAGAGAAAAAGTAGTAATTATAAAGCTGTATTTTAAGATTCACCCCAGCAACTGGGAAAAAATAAAATCTGCTCCCAAGTCACAAACTCTATCGACTCCACAGAGCTCTTGGTGACAAACAAAAAGGAATTAAAGTGAGGATCCAAGCTCTTAAGTTTACGTTCACCTAAGCCTGGCATCTCTAGAGTACAAGTGGAGAGACAGGCGGCCCTCCTAAAATTTCCCTGGCAGTTTTAAGAGAGAGATACTACAAAACCATACCCCATCTAGCCCCAAAGAGAAGTTTGCAAGCCCCCAAACTCCGAATACCTTCCCCTCGCACATATGGAGTAATCTGGATGGGTGAATTTTGATTTTTGACATTTTACGATGAGAAGTGTTCTTATTTTTGAGCGTAACAACAAAAGCTGTACAGATGGAAAACTTCCTCCTGAATGAATGAACCCCAGGTTTGGCTCATTTACTCTTCTGCTCAATGGAGTATATGGATTTTGGCTACCTGTGTTTCCAGCTAGCAGCACAGCAGTGTAATGTCCTACTAGCATTAATCGGAATATAGTTTTAAACTCATAGGGGCCCTTATATTACAGATACAGCTGGGGCAGAGTTGACACACTCCTAAATCCCCAATTTTCCCTATGAGGCTATGTGTCACGTTCAACCAAAGCGCCCATCACTTCAGAGCCGTCTGGCAGAACTGAGGTTCAGCTATGCTGGTTTGCCAAAAGTTTCCCTTTTCGCTTCATTTTGCAAAAACCCACCCAGGGCCACCCCTCCTCCCTGCCCAGATCAGATGTGGCCGGGTCCCTGCAGCTCTGTAAACAGTCACGGAGGGCTGTGGCCTTCAGCAGGAGGTCGTAGATATTGCTAGGACCTCTCTTCACACTGACCAGCACCCCCAACCCGCAGCGTGGCCCTTCTCTCCTCATTGCTGGTTTTCCTTGACTTTCTGCCACCTTCCAGATGTGGCCCACGGTGCCGTGGCCCATTTCTCTAGGGGAAGGCTGGCAAAGAGGATCACCCACTGCTTCTTCCCCCGACCCAAGCTTGAAGTAAATCACACCCTAGGGCAGCTGTTCCCACCAGCAATATGCCTTTGCGTGTTTTGTGGGGCGGCGCATGAGAGAGAGGGTGGCTACAGGGCTCTTGCAGCTGGGTCCTCATCTGCCAGAGCATGGGGGAATCTCAGCTTTCATCCAAAGACAGAAATAAGCATCACTTTCATCAGCAAGCCTGAAGAGAAAGCTTGAAAACGAGCTGCAAAAAGCTCCCCTCTACCCTCCCCCATCACAAAAAGAAGTTTCTAAAAGCCCCTAGATGTGCTCTTTTTTGCAGTCCTCTTGTTTTTGCCAACTCTGCAGGTGCTAAGTGTGAAGCTGACAGCATCTTTCACCTTTGTGTCACCACCAACCCAGAAAAGATGCTCCCGGCACGGCCCCAGGAGCCAGCTGGCCTTCACAAGGAGGTGGTTTTGTTCTCATCCTCCCGTAGGGGATGTCACTTAGACTGAAGCAATTACCAAGTGGTCTGAAACCACAAGGGAGTTTATCCTACAAGAGTTAATAAAGAGGGCAGGCCAAGAAGCCAGAAAGGGACTAGAGCTGAATTACAGTTCATCTCATGTAGACAGGCCCATCAATCAGTGGGAGGGAGCTAATGGAGAAGATGCATCACTGTCGTTACCGATGTTGGCATGTGTATTACACGGAAAGCTTTATCTTTCATTACCAAGCGCTCCTCAGGGCTGCGGGCAACTGCACAATATCATAAAACAATCTTGCTCTCTTATGGACTCAAGTGCAGAGAGACATTCACCAAAAACAGATGTTTCAGCCTACACCTGATGTGCAGATTTGGCCAGGGCCAAATCGTATACACCCTGTTCCTTTGCCTCTTCAGGTTTTTTCCTACCTAGTAATTTATTTCCCATCACCCTGATGCATGAACGAACCAATGCAAGGCAGTTTGCTGCAAGAGGGCAACTCTCAGAGCTGTGGAGAGCAGTCCACCAGCCGTGCTACCGCCGTGAGCCCCAGCTCTCAGACATGTGTTTCCCGGGCTGCAGGTCCAGAGTGGCATGGCTTCAAGAGACAGACAAAAATTGAGCTCTCCTCTCTGCATACATCTCTCCCCTTCCCAGCGCTCCTCAGTACCCAGGCAAGAGGATACTCAGGCGGCCTAAAACCCTTGTCTTGTATTTCTTAAGCAATCCTGCTAATTTCTAAACCGGTTGTCTTAGACATAGCCTGAACTGGCTGACCAAGCCCTAGCAGATAGGTGCTCAGATCCCCAACCTGTCAGGCAAATTTGGTCTCCAGAAGGAGCCAATGACCAGACACTCAGCCCAGGTACACTCCTGGGACCTCAGTGAGACCCACCAGCGAGGGCTGCCATGCAGGAGAACGCTGCTTGGACAGCGGGTGTTGGTACTTCTCATTTGGATTTAGCCGAGAGCATTCCACCCATTTTGGCCACATAAGTGATTTCTGTCCCTTCTGTTTTGCTAATTTTATTGTAAACGTTCAAGAACCCGTGGTCCACCATGGAGATAAGCGTCCTGGTCCATGCTTAGCTGCCCTGAGAGCCACCTGGGCTTACAGCTGTGCCGTGCACTCCTCTCCTCTACCATCACCCAGCACTTCCACACCTGAGCTCCACTAAAACCCTTGCCGTAGGAGCAAACATACAGCACAAGCCTCTGCTAATCTGAAAGGGTAAAAAAAGAGGGAGGAGAGACCAGCTTAAAGGCTGCACCACAGACAACCTCAAACTGCGGGGCGTGCAGGGAGCAGGCCCTCTGCGGGAGGCCTGAATAAGAACAAAGCACCTTTTCTTTAGCCTTTTGGTGTCCGGACCTTGGCAAACGCTTTGCATTTTCATGTCACTGTTGTGTTGGGGGCTTTTTGTGTTGCTGTTGTTTAAATCACAAAGTCTCATTATATTTGTTGGCTTTCTAAAAGCTCCAGCTTCCTGGAGCGACGCGAATGGACATGCGTCACGGCAGCGCTAGGAACGGACTTGTTCTTTACATTGAAACATGGAGAAAGAAAAGCAACCAGGAGCTGGGTCTATTTAGGGGCTGGAAAGAAGTGTTTCAGCTCCTGGGGCAGGATGCCAGCTCCGCACACCCACCCGCTCCATCCAACTTACCTCTGAAGGGCTGGGTTTGGAGAGTGCTCCCCCAAGGTCCTCTGCGGAGGAGGCAGCTCCAGATAGGGTGGTTGAAGCCCTGGCACGTCCCTCCTCCCTGTTGGCACCCGCTCACTCAGTCCTGCCTTACAGGAGGCACCCGGCGCTGCTGTGAGCATCTAGCTCCCGAGCTGGCCTGGATGGCAGCTCTCCCCAAGGGATATTTTCAATGACTGGGTTTCTGTAAAGCATTTTCATCCCCCTGTTTTTCTGTCCGAAATGTGGGGCCTCCATGAGCTTCTACGGGATGAGCCCTTGCTGCCCCCCCATTCCCCTCAGACAGACCACTTTTTTGGAAAGTGTCTCTCAGACAACCCCCCGTCTGAACAAAGCATTTTCCGGAAGGAGCGAGGCTGGACAATGGACCTGCACCCCATCCCCAGTCGGCACCGCAGTGTGAAGGGAGGGGTGCCGGGGCAGACAGCCCCACACAACGCTCCTCGCTGCGGCGTCGCCTGCCCACACTCCCTTCTCCTGGCAAAGTGCTCTCTGCACGAGAAGTGCTGCTTTAAAGCTAATGTTCCTGTTATTAGAGAGCTTGACTGTGCTCCCAGCACCGGTTGTTATTATAGTATAAATCACAGCCGTCCTCCTGGGGCGGCGGGGAGAGGACAGTGCTTGTTCTTCATCTGCCACCAGCACAGCCTCATGGTCTCAGCAGCAAACGCAGAGCTCCTAAGGAGGTCCTCCGTCTTCTGGGTGTGCTATCCCATGGAGAGCAGCGCCTTTCTCCTGCCTAAAACCCCCCCACGCACCCAACCAGCCTGCCTGAGCACCTCCAGCATTCCCAACAAGTTGAGCCCCAGAGCAAGCCCCAGCCCTGAAGAAGACTAGATGGTCTCCAGAGATCCCTTGCAACCTCAACCATTGTGCGATTCTGTGGCTTTGGCACCTGGAGAATGAATGCGAGGAAGGAGCAGTTCAAAAAAACCCACCACTCACAAGGGGAAAAACATGGCAGATGTATAAAACAACTAGAGAAAGTGTGTGGTGGGAAAGCAACTGGGTAAAGGTGGAGAAGTCAAATCAATAGAGCGCAAACAGCAGTGCTGGCCAGGAGCACCACTTCTGGGTCTTGCATGTAACAGGCTGGACGCCGAAATGATGGGCTTTGGTGGGGGAATAACCAGGTTTGGCTTACAGCCTATTTCGTCCAACTCCCTGCACTAATCAATGGTAACGATCTCTTCTGGCCTTAAGATCTAGGATCAGCCTCATAGCATATTTGCTGGAGAGCAGCAAATGTTGCTTCTCTGTGGACAGAGGATGACGGGGTTGCGCCCGCGTCCCCCAGCGTAGAGGTCAGCCCAGGTTAAGAGCCCAGGTTAAGAGCCACGCATAAGGAGCTCCCAGGACAGGGGAGGGGGTTCAGCACAGCTCACATCGAGCCCGCGCGGTCTGGACGAGTGCAGCATAGCACATCCCAAAAACCACCGTGAGCTTCCCGGATGTTATTGAGGTCTGGCCCTTGATTTAACGGTTAACGGTGCTCAGAACTGCTTGTTACAGGAGAAGAAAGTGTGAAATCTGGCACCTAACAAGCGTGTGTTGGCTTCCCTCGCGCCACCTCACCCTCCTCCACCCTGACTCCTGACGGGTGGACCTTGCCACTGGCCAAGGGATGAGGAGTTGGGTTTGTTTCCCATCCCCTTGGCCTACATCCCATTCTTCCATACTTAGAACTGCCCATGGATAATTTTTTCCACTCGGGTCCCTGGTGTAACCCTTCCAGCCTTGCCTGGTTGCTTTTTTTAGAGTTTTAGAGAAGAAGCACCTGGATGGCCGAACAGGCCATACAGATCTGGCAGAAGAGGGTTTTCTGTGCTGATGACTCATAATAAGACGAAACACTCTCATGTCCAGAGCACTTGCGTTACGTCTTTTGGCAAAACACTCAGGGTTTCCATGGGCGAGTTTTTAATCGCGTGTGGCACAGAGATTTTTCCTGCGCCAGTCGAAGAAGGCCACTGAGAACATGCTATTTGTCCCTTCACGCCAAAGCAGCTTACATGAGTGAGCCCACCGTTACTGAAGGACGTGTGGACGGAGGATGAAGGGCACAGACAGGGGCCAAAGGACCCTTGTAGTCATTCCGCATGACCAGCCAGATGCTGCTCCCCCCCGTGTTAACGGCAGAAAGACCTGGAAAAGCATCTGCTGCTGCCTCTGGCCTTGCAAACCTCTTCCCCGGCATCAGCTCCTGGGCACAGTCAAAGACAGGGCCCTGGGGCAGCCTCTTCCTTTGCCTGATCGCGTCATGCTGCCCAAGTGAGGACGAAATACTGGCTCTATCTCTCCAATAAAAAAAAAATTACGGCTAGCTGAAGTGTTTTGGTATGAATAACCTGACTGAGAGATTATGACGCAGCGTTTTTATTCTTTTCCTCCAGCTGATGCTGTTTTGGACTTTACCTTAAGATCGTGTTTCACTTCTAGGGTTGTGGCCTGCTTCATCTCAGTTCAAGTGAACCACTTAAAAGCTTTTTTTTTTTCCTCCCCATTTTGCTGAGAAACCCCAAAACAACATAAAGCCAGGAAAGTAAATTTTCAGCCAGTGACCTGGAAAATAATCATCATCATCAAAAACAGATGTATCTGTTTTCACAGAGCTCCGGTCTCAAGCAATTGAGGGCAAGAGAAGTGCCATGAGCTGAGCTGCTAATCCAGCAGCCACCACTAACCTGGGCATCGCCCCAGCTGCTGCTTTGGACACCACATCCCTCACTGTGGGGCTTGATTCCCGCCCGCCGTTCCCGCGTGCTGCCGATGAGTTGCCGTTTTTCAGCTCGTGGGTTCAAGAAGCCACGTCAAAGACAGACGTTCAGCCGCCATGAGTTAATGCAATAAATGAGGAAGTCAGAGACGGAGCCGAGCGGCAAGGCAAACAAGGATGGATGATGGGTTTTGCGGCTCCTGCCATTACAGACACCCAACCTTGCGTACGCAGCAGCCGTCCATGCGCAGTGGCACCCTCTGCAAATGGGACATTGCACTCCCAGGGCTGTCGGTCATCCCTCAGCCTTTGCAGCCCAAACCACATTCGTTATCATCTCCAGACTCCCCAGGGTGGCGCTTGCAACACAATCCTCTATTATTTCCAATTAATTTGGGAGTTCCCATTTAGGTCAGCGAGGGCTGAACGGAAGCTATCAGAGAAGAGTTTTTGGTGCATCAGGGACGAAGTCCTGGCCGCTCCGGCTGCAACCCACAGGATTTATTGGATCACATTAGCCTGAGATATTAAATGTTAACAAGAACCCACGGTCTCCAGCAAATACCGCGAAGCCCGTTCACGCCAAGTCCTGGCACGGGACACCTGAAGCAGGCACTCTTAAACAGTAAGAAAGTTCACAAGTTTTGGCACCTTTTCCCATCCCACCGAAAACGCGCCACGGCACTCCCTCTGCAATTACGCCAGCAGTGAAAGCCGCGTGCTCTGAGCCTTTTTCTTTTCTTCCTCCCCTCACTCCCCTTTGGCAACTTCACATACTTCCTCGCTGTCGCTGCACGGAAGGCAGCCTCTTTCCTTATCTCGGCCCCAGGAGATTTGTGGGATATCGCAAACAGCACCTGGACAAGATAAGGCTTTTTCCAACATGCCGTAGCGCGTAGCACAGCCTGCCTCGAGCCATGGGCCTGAAAGGGTCAGCGCCAGTGCATGCTACATCTCCTCCGTTTGAGTCCAGCCCTGCTCTTTTCTTTCTTTTGAGCAAATGTTGAGTTTTTCCCCCCGCTGCGCCCTGGATGCCCACCTCCGAAAGCCACCAACACCCTCGCCTCCCAGCACACCGAGACTGAGGACGCTCGATTTTGGCTGCGCAGAACTTCATCTGCTCGCGGTCTCTCCTAGCGCTGAGTTTGGAGGGAGCCTCTTTATTTCAATTAAAGCTACTTGTGCCATCAAACACCGCTCCGAGGCGGCGAGCGGGCAGGATCTGGCCCTTCGCGGCTTACCGGCGTGAGCCAGGCAACGAGATGTTTATAGACCAGTGATTCATAACGCTGCAGAGCGTGCGGGCAACGTAACACCATTCATGATTAAGAAATGCTCTTATTTTCGGCTAAATGTATAAAATAATCACTCATTTCCCTGAGCAGCTGATGCAAATTATACATAGTATTAGCCTCATATGCCAACCAGTATAATTCTTGTTCGGAACGAAGCCGCTTCCCAAGGCTCTAGGAGTCCCTTAATCTGCCTTTTGACGTCAAATGACAAATTTTCTTGCCTAGGATCATTAACGGGATGACTAATGAAAGCTGATAAGTGAATTTATAAATGAAATTAAGATATTAATATTAAAGGCCCGGCCACAAGGAAGAGGAACGTGCACATAGCGACGACAACAACAAGAGCAGTAGTCTGCACGAGGGTTACAGCTCCTTTCCCGCCAGGCAAATAAGAGGCGTGATATTCGCCACCCGGCGGACGGGGAAATTGCTGGGTTTTGAGGGACACCTCTTTGCCAGCGTTAGCACCCCAATTACCTCCAGACGCGGAGATTTAGAAAGCCGCTGCGCAAGTTTGCCAGCAAACGTCGTGCAAGGGCTGAAGAGAGTCTGATCGGCTCATAAGGACGGCAACTGCGGCACCAAACTCTTGTAAAAACAAAGACGCTTTTAGACTGTGGCCATTTCGCTACCGATTGCCTCTTTTAAACCCCTCAGGTGTTAATACCTCCACCTACAGTATAAACCCCAGGACCAGCCCCAAGCAACTGTCTCCAAGCCGATGGATTTGGGGGGGGGGGTCATGGAGGTGCGAGCAAGAGTAGACCTTTAGGACTTGGTGCCCGATCCTGCATCCTGGCAGCTTCACCGCGCATCCGAGACTCCTTCCTCACGCCAGCTCATCCTCGCTGTCGAAAAGCGAGGTATTGGGCGAACCCAGGTAACGCCGCAGCGGAAACGTGGCCGTGCCAAGTAGGGCCCAACCCAACGCTGTTTGGGGGGGGGGGCATAAGAGCAAGCAGCTTCTCCGCTACCAGAAGAAGTGGAGAAGTATCATCCTTACATGGATGTCAACTTTCCTAGCAGTCACAACGTGGAAACAAGACTGGGCAGGTCTCAATTTATTTGGGAAACATCAGTGAATCGTCCACTGCCCCAGAGCGGTTCCTCCTAACGCATCCGTAGCTTTAGGAGGAACAAGGACCCGTTTGGATACGCGAGCACGGGAGCTGCCTCTGCAGCCGGAGGAAGGGAGGCGGGCACCGCCAAGACGCAAGCGGGAAAAGCCCAGACACGCACGGCAAAAAAGCCCAGTGGGAAACGGTCTGTTTGGGGGCCCAGGGATGCTTGCCAATAGCCAGCTGCGGTGGGTGCCCAAGGGACCGGGCACTGGTGTTTATTTTAAAGACAGTAACGTATACTGGGGTTGAAGGAGAGAGAGCGAAAAAAAAGGTCATCGACCGCTTTCCGGGCCGCACACAGCAGACGTTGCTTCTCCCACTCAAAAGCGTTGCCGAAGCCGGAGAGCGGCCGCAGTCCTCACCCCAAAGGAGATGATGCTCCAGCTCTCCGCGGAGGCCGGGCGCAACGCGCCAAACCTCCCTCGCCGTCCGGGAAACCGAGGCACGGCACGGGCGGCTCCGCAGCACCGGCCCGCAGCTCCCGCGAGTCGAATTAAGTCTGCGCCGGAGCCAGGCGCCGTGGGCAGCGAACCCCGTCCCGGAGCGCTCGCTGCTCCGCGCAGAGGAGCTGTTGCTTTAGCAGACGGCGAATGCTTCAGCTTGCGCTCGAGAAAGAGGCCGAGGAGGACCCGGCACGTCCCCGTGAGTGAGCGAGCCGTGCCGCCGGGCTCCACGGTCCCCAGAGCTGCTGGCATCACCCCCGGCTATCTAGGGAGACGGGTGAGGAGCGCCCCGGGGCGAGGGCAGGGAGGTCCCAGCCTGCCCCCGAGCAGTGACTTTGTGCCCTCCTTGTGTGTCGGGTGCCGTTTCTTCGGAGGAGAGCAGGAAACCCAAGGCTTTGTGGCCCGGCGAGTGCTTTTGGGGCGGGGGGGGGGGGGGGGGGCAAAGGTCCCGGCCTCGGCCTCCAAGGTCTCCTTTAGCAAAGGGGCGTCGCAAATACTGAGGTTTTTGGGACGCGCCTCGCGCACCCGAAAAGCGGGCGAGAAAAGGCCCCGGGAGACTGCGACACTAAGCGGAGGAGGAGGAGCAGAAAGGGTTAAGCGAATTTGGCCATCCCCAGAAGAGCGAGCTCCTTCCTAAAGCAGCGTAGGAGCAAGAGAAGACCAAGGAAGAAGTAACGGCCGAGCGCCGGGGCGCAGCTGGAGAAGCGGCGATCCCTCCCGCGCAGCCCCCGGCTGCTGTCCGAGCCGCTCCGTCCCCAGAAAGAGGTGGGGGGAAATTAAAAAAAAACCCAAACTTTTTAGCCTCTGGGGCCTAGCTCTCGCTGCCCAGCTGAGGTTGCTGCTTGGAGCCCCGCGGCCGTGCCAGAAAAGAAGAAAAAAACCTCATCCTTCGCCTTCCCAAATCACTGCATTTCCTTCAAAACAACAACAAAAAAAAAACCCCAAACCCCCAGGTTATAGTTGATTCCCGGGGTTTAGCGTTCGGTTGCAATGAGTTTTAGCCCTGCGTTGGCTCAAAAAGCAGAGCCTTAGGCTATCACCCGACGCCGGGAGCCGCAGGCTTATGGCAAAATTCCCAAATCCCGCGAGATTCCCGAGCGAGCCGGCCGCAGCCGGCGGCACCGCTGCCGGCACTTAGGGGTCTCCCCGTAGCGAAAGCAGCTCCGGCGTCGGGGACTGCTGATGTTTAAGGTGATCTAGTTAGGGGGGGAAGGAGCTGCCGCCGCGGCTTTTTGGCAGGTGGGAATAAGGCCCGGTCCGCGGGGAGCAGCAGCGGAGCCCCGGGAGCGCCACCCGCGGAACGAGTTCGCGGGGGCTCAGCCCAGCTCCTCGCCGCCGCCCGCGCAAAACCCGCCCCGACACGAGGCGGCCACAAGGCTGGGTTTAAACCGGCACAGAAAGGCCGATTTCCGCCGCGGGCCGCTCGGCCGGAGAGGATGCTCTCGCTACACGGCATCCGCGCCCCACCGGACCCCAAAAGCAACGTCCGCCCCCCCCCCCCCCCGCCGCCCCCCTTCCCCGTTTTCTCGCCTCCTTCCGTCCGGTTTCTCCAAGGGAGGATCGAGCCGAGCAGAAATCAGCAGGATTTGGGGCTTTGCTTACCGAAACCCAAATCAGCAGGATTTGGGGCTTTGCTTACCGAAACCCTGCTCGCGGTGCGGCTGGAGCCGGCCGTTCCCGCGGGCCGGGGAGGGGCCGGGGACGCCAGAGGGTTTGGCGAAAGGACCGGGCACAACCGGGCTCTCAGCCCGTCCGAGGCAGGTACTTCACTCTCGCGGCGAACGCCCCCCCCCCGTCTGCACCAACGTGGTGTATGACGCTGGCTGCGCTGTGTCCCCCCCCCCCCGGCGACGTTGGGGCAGCTGCTTGCGGATTTGGGTGTATATAGAGCATTTACCTGGGTCGGTGGGGAGCTGGGGGGGGGGGTGCATTTTTTTTTTTTTTTGCATGAATAAAATCGTGTGGCGGGGTAAAGGTGGGGGGGGGAACCAATAATCGCAATGAGGAAGCGATCAGCCCCCGGCCAGGCATGCACGTTTCTGGCGTCATGCAAGCGAGCAGCAGAGCATCCCTCCTCGGGGGCGCGGGAACAAAGGCGGGGGGGGGGGGGGACACCCGTGGGAAAACCCGCCTGCGCTCGCACCGGGTTGGGGACACGGGGACGGGACAGGATGGTTGGACAGGCATTGAGAGACACGGAAAAGGAAATATGAAGAAGAAGCGGGGATGGGAAAAGGGGGAAAAAAATAAGAAAATACGATGGGCGGCGACGGGCTCGCTTCGGGGCCGCTCCCCCCCCCCCCCACCAAGGACCGCGGCAAAAGGGGCCTCGTCTGCAAACCTCCCGCGGCCCCCCCCCAGCCGGAGCGTTTTGCAAACCCCCCTTCGGCAGACGGGCCGGGAGGGGGGAGCGAGGACTTGGTGGCAGCGACCGGGACGCGCTTGGCAGCTGCAGCGAAGCAGCTGGTTGACCGCAGCGGGTTTGACTCCCCCCCCCCCCCCCCCAATTATTATTATTTTTTTTTTTTCCCTGCTTGCAATATTTTAAGGTTGGCGGGAACTTTTTGCAAGCCGGGAGTTGAGAGCCCAACGGCAGGGGGGTATTGGGGAAGACGGCGGACCTCGCCTCTTGCCGCTCGCCTTGGAGCGTCGGCGAGGGTTTGAGACCCCCCCCCGGCGCGGTGCAGGGGGGGGCCCGAGGGACGGTATTTATAGCGGGGGGCGGCCACCGCAAGTTCTCGCCTAGCAGATGGTGGGCAGGGCACTCATATATATATATATATGTTAAATATCCAGCTAACAAATGAGAGGGGTTTTTTTTCCACTTCTGGGTTCATTTGCATCTCACGAACCAAAGGGGGCAGTTAAAAATAATGTTTCCTCTCCCCCCCCCCACGCGGAGGACGTGCTTCTCCGCAGATGGGTAGCGCAAAAAAAAAAAAAAAAAAGAAATGAGATGTGTCATGTCGTAGCGGGGATGAAACAATATAAATTAAATATCTACCTGTCCCTTTCGCTTAATAACGAGGGTTTGTGTTTACACACTTTTTTTTTTTGGTGGTTGTTGTTGCTCTTCCGTTGCGAAGCGGAGTTATAGGCAGGCACGACGGCAACACGCAGCGCGCACCTACAGAGTAGGTGTGCACGGACTAACGCTGAAGGGAGATACGGGACGGAAAAAGGTCAGAAACCCCCATATCTGCGATGCTGGGGGTTGGGGGGGGGGGAAGGAAAAAAAAAATCCACTCACTGGAAAACCTTCACGATGGGGAAAGCGAGGAGGTGAGGGGAGGGGAGGGGGGAGATCTAAAAAAAAAAAAAAAACCAAAAAAAAAAAACAAAAAACAGCAGGATACGACAATAAATGGGAGAACAGCAATAGAAAAAGCACACTAGGTTAATAGAGGAAAAAACTAGTTTCTTTATTGAGAAGATCGTATATTAGTATTAGTGGAGTCGTGTGTAACAATGTCGTCATGCACACAATACAAAAAGGCAAGGCCCACCATGCCATGGAAGGGCAACAGAACAAAAGCGGCGTACACGGAGCAGATGTACAGGCTACAGCACATTACATTTCAGCAGGGTAATGCCTCTACGGAGAGCTTTACATCGGCAACTAGGTAATGTGAAAAATAAAATAAATAAATAAATAGAGAGAGAGATTAAATAAATAAATAATTTCTTTAAAAGAAATAATAATAATAATACAGACCATGCTTTAGTTTTAGTACAAGAAAAAAAAAAAAAACAACCAAACAAACAAAAAAAAAAGTGGAGGTACACAACCAAAAGGATAAATATAATACAGGAGAAATAAATAAATAAGTAAATAAATAAATAGAAATGAAAATAAATAAATAGATAAAATAAAATTTTACCCATGGAATAAGACCAGGAAGTAATTCGGCACAGCAGAGGAAAAAAATATATATGTTTATCCCTGTTTAATGGAAACCCATTTTGCCAGTAGTCCGCCTCTCTTTTTTGAGAGTGGCTCTGGGGTGCTGCCGCCGCCCCCCCCCTCCATGCAACCACAGATCCGGTTCCCCCATTTTTATTTATTTTTTGCATTAAGGTATACCGCACTTAATCGCGGCTTTTTTTTTTTTTTTAAATGAATTTTGACAAATCGCACACCATTGCAAAATTTTCACCCCCTTTTTTTTTTCTTTTAAATTTAACCCATCATAACAAATCGCAGAAATTTTTCCCTGCACCTCCCCACTTTTTTTTCCGCCCCCTTTCCTTTTTTTTTAATTTTTTTTTTATTTTTTTTTCACATGGGCCATGACTGACCCCAGCCCGGCCGCCGGGCCACGGCCCCCACTGCCACCCCCGTCCCCCCCCCCGGCGGAAAGCGCATCCAGCGACCAAAGCAAAATGAATCCACTTAACAGGAATTTACAGTGCAATGTACTTAGCTAAACAAGATGAAGATACAAAAATGGCTGTTATCGCCTACGGCTACGCTGGAAATGGGCCTGGTGGCTACGCTACGACGGGGAAAAAAAGGTGGGGAAGGGGGGGGGGGAAGGAGCGGGGAGGGGGTGTTGAAATAATAATAATTTAAAAATAAATCAATAAATAACAAAAGGAAATTAAAGCAGGGGCGAGCGGGGGAGCTTCACGAGCGGGTCGGGCGCGGGGCTGCGCCGGAGCGGGCAAAAAACGAGGAGGGAAGCCAAAAAAATAAATTAAATTAAAAATAAACAAATAAAAAACGGGGATTAATCGGTTGGCGGGGGAGGGGGGGGGGGAAAGCAGCCTATAAAAAAAATATTTTTTTCCAATTTTTTTTTTTGTTTGTTTCCTCTCTCCGTGGTGGCTGGGGGGGGTGGGGGGGGAGGCAGACCCCCGCGGCCGGGGCGGCGAGCGGCGGCCAGGCACCCCCCCGCCCAGCCCCACCGCGAGCAGCGGCCCCGGGACGCGAACCCGCGGCCCCCGCGCACGCCGCGGTACCTCTGTTGCGCACGGAGCCGAAGACGGGCAGCACCAGGTAGCCGACGTGCACCAGGACCATGCTGCGGCCTTTGTGGCGCGCGCGGGCGGGCGGGCGGGCGGCGGCAGCGGCCCGGCTCGGTCCCGCCGGCCCCTCCGACGCTCGAATGGGAGCCGGGCGCAGCCGCCGCTCACACAAAGGCGGCCGCGGCCAATGGGAGCCCGCCGCCCGCCGCCGCGCCCCGCCCCGCCGCCGCGCCCCGGCCAATGGGCGGCGCGGGATGGGAGGGGGAAGGGGAGGAGGGAGGGGGAGGTGGAGCGCGCTGTGGCGCCGCCGTGCGGGGAGCCTCGGCGCAGGGGCGCAGGCGCGGAGGCGGGGCCGGGCGCGCGGGCGCGAGGGCGCGTGCGCGCGGGTGCACCTGCGCGCACGTGCACCTGCACGCGATTGTGCGCGCCTGCAGGCGCATGGGCACCTGCACACACGTGCATCTACGCGCGTGCACATCTGCACGCGCAGGGGAACCCACACAAGTGTACACCGGCACAACATGTGTGCGCCTGCACACGCGTGCATCCACATGTGTGCACATCTGCACACGCAGGGGAACCCACACACGTGCACACCTGCACATGTATGGGCACCTGCAGACATGCACACCGGCAGACGTGTGTGAACCTGCACATAGATGCATCTACACATGTGCATCTGCACACGCATGGGCAACGGCATGCATGCACTCCTGCACACATATGTGCATCTGCACACACGTGCATTTGCACGCATGCACATCTGCACACGCATGAGCATCAGCACATGTCCACACTGGCACAATGCATGTGCACCTGCACGTATGTGCATCTACACGCCTGCACATCTGCACATGCATGGGTACCCGCACCCATGCACACCTGCACAGGTATGTGCACCTGCACATATGTACACCGGCAGACATATGGGAACCTGCACAAACATGCATCTACATGTGTGCAACTGCACACGTGCACACCTGCACACATATGTGCACCTGCACACATGTGCATCTACAGAGGTGCACATCTGCGCATGAATGTGCATCAGCACATGCATGGGCATCTGCACACATGCACACCAGGAGATGTATGTACACATCTGCACATACATGAATCTACACGTGTGCCCGTCTGCACATGCATCGGTATCTGCACAAGTGCATGCCAGCACAACATATATGCTGGTATGTATACACGTGCATCCATATGTGTGCACATCTGCACACAAATGGGCATCTGCACACTTATGTACACCTGTACACATGTGCATCTGCACACATGCACATCTGCACACGCATGTGCCCCTGCACTCCTGCTCATGCATGCACGTCTGCACACATGCACACAGGCACACACAGGCCTCTGCACATGCACACACCTGCACACCCGTGTGCACCTGCACACATGTGCACCTGTGCACACATGTGCACCTGCACATGTGCATGCCTGTACACATGCACACATGTGCTTGCACACATATCACCTGCACATGCATGTGCACCTGCATACGTGCACACCTGCATGCATGCACACCTGCACACACGTGCACCTGCACATGTTCACGTATGGACAAATGCACACCTGCGTGCACACACACACACCTGCACACATATACCTGTGTGCACACATGTACCCCTGCACTAGCATGTACCCCTGCCCCTGCCCACACCTGCACATGCGCACATATGTGCAGATACCTACACCTGCACACATGTACACCTGTACGTACACGTACACCGACACGCTCACGTACAGCTGCACACCTGTACACCTGCACATAGGTACACATGCCCACAGGAAGACACATGCACGCAGATGCACACACCCGCACTCTGGCACATGCATGCTGCACACCCAAAGGTGCAAACACACATGTGCACGGGGTGCACAGACACAGGGCCATGGGTGCCCACACGCACACGTTGCCACATCCACGCAGCGCTCTCGCCTCCGGCCCTGCATCCCCTACGCCAAGAAACGCATCGGGCTCCCCAACGCACCTGCGTGCGCACCACGCACCTCGACACCGCTGATTTTTTTCGGTTCCCTTCCCACCCTCGCTGAAACCCCCCCAGTATTTGCATGAGAAAAGCGACATGTGGCGAGAGCTCTGACCCGCTCTATTTTTATTTTTTAAAAGCCATTTCAAATTTGCGGCGAAGCCCCGCGGGAACTGGCGGCGGGACAGACAATAGCCTATTGTCCGGCCGCCCTAGTTAGGCTGAGAACCGATTAAGGGGTTGCGCCGGACTGGTGCATCGCGGCCCCCGAAGCGGCTCGGGGCGATGCCCGAGGGGACGCGGAGCAGCAAACAGCCCCGCGGGTTTCTGCGGAGCAGCAGCCCAGGGCACAACCGACAAATAATTATAATAAAAAAAAAAAATCGTGAGAACGATTTGCCATCAGCCCGAAATGCAGGTTTTTGTTAACTCGCCAAAGGACTAAAACCGCCTGGACGCGCCGCTTCCTCGGCCCTCGAGAGCCTTTTTTCGGCGCGACGCCGAGGGATGGCTTTTTGCTGCCCTTTGCACCGTTTCCGGCTCTTTTTTTTCCTTATTTTTGCTACATTTTTGGCTGCGTCCTTTTGGCCCCGCTACCCCGGGGCCGGGAGCCTCTTTAATCCGCGCTTAACTTTTATCCACGGCGCACAGCTGGAGGGCTTAAGCAGGCGGCAGGCTCCTAACGTTTATGCGCTATGGATTGGCTCGCCTGGATTACTGTTTAATTTATTTATTTATTCCCCCCTCCCACCCCCGATCTGGATTAAAACGGGGCAGTTTGCAACCTGAAGCTGCTTAACCCTTTCCTTGCCGGCTGCGTGGCCCCGACCTAATGCCAGGACCCGGCCTGGCTGCGGGGAGACCTGCCCCCAAACCCCGGCTACTTACAGACAAAAAGTGCGGCCTTTTTTTTTTGTTGTTTGTTTTTAAGTTTTTAGGTTTTTCACCCCGTTCCTGCACACCCTTTTGCTCCAAAGCCCAGTGCATCTGCGAAGCCACAAAAGGCCCAGATTGCCCTTAAAATCAGCCCTCCGCTTCCCCCCAGCCCCGGCCGTGCGGCTGCGATCCCTTCCGTACGGTTAATTCCCAGTATCCGAAATCTCCGCTCCCTCCAAACCCTGACGTCTGACCCCAACCCTGCCCCGTGCCCAAATCGCCCTCCCACGCCACCAGAGCAAAACGCCCCACGCACAGCAAACCCTCTAAGCCGTTTGCGCTGGACCGTTTTGGAAACAAAATAGCTCCGTTTTTACGAGTAACTTTGCACTATTTTTGCTTCCCCCCCCCCCCCGCCCCAACCCCACTCGGGGAGGTTTAACCCGGGGGTTTCTGCAGCGCTGGGTTAGGAAAACCGCGAAACCGCGTCCGCCTTTGGTGCCATCTAGCGCCTTTCCCGGGGCCGTTCCCGGCCTTTCGGGGCTGAACAACCGTCGGCGGCCAGAGGTGCGGTGAGCGCTGCACCCAGGGTCCATGGCGGGGTTGTTTTTGTTTTGTTTTTTTTTTGGCCTCCCTTAAATCACTACATGCTGAGCGACCACAGTGCAGTGGGAGCCCCCGAAAGAGCGGGGGACGTTCGTCCCGCCAGCGTTTCTCGGCCCGGTCCTCCGTCGCTGGCGTTAAATCACGTCGGGGCAGACCCCGCCGGGCAGGGCGGTCGTGGGTTTAGGCACCCAGGGCAAATCCCCGTCTCGCTGCCAGGCACAGAAAGACGGGGAGATGCTGGGGGAGCCACCAGCAGAGAGCTGCGGGGGAGAGGAGCCGAGGGGCTGCGTCCGGCTCTGCGGACGAGAGCGTCCCGCTGACGGCTGCCTTCAAGGAGAGACTTACCTTCCTGGAAGGAAAGGTACAGACAGCCAAAATCCTAGTGACGGTGGGAGAGAAGCACTGGGGCTAGACCGCTGGGGAGGAGGTGAACTAAGCAGCATCTTCACCTCGCTTCCAGCCGTGCGAGCCTATGCAAGACACCTGCCGTGAGCTGCTGTCCCTCCTCCATCGAGGTGGTGGGGGAAAACCAGCTTGGACAGTCGAGCTCCGCAGAAACGAGCCCCACTCTTGGTGTGCCAGGTTGCAGCAGTGGGTCAGGCTGCCTGCGCTCGGGTAGGGAAATGGAAACGCAAGGGCAAAACGGTTGTTCGGGGTGTTGGATCATTTCCAGCAGCTGAGAAATGAGTCACGTCCTGCTGCGAAGCACAGTAGCCCTCTGCTCTCCATCACTTGGCTATCTGTCATCAGACTGGGAAGCAGCCATCTCTTGATTTCTACTCTAAAAAGGAGCCACCAGCCCCGACATCCAGCCCCGAGGCAGCGGTCCTGGGTTCTTCTGGGGTTGGCGACCAGGTGCTGCTTCCAGATGTCATTTGTGTCCTTCAGGAGCTGAGAATGACTTTGGCCTTTGTGTCTCCACCCTGTCCCACCTCTGCAGGGTCCTTAGGATTTCTTTACTCGGTGTTTTGTCTCCTTATCTGGGTGTCTGAAATCTCCTGCTGTCTTCCCACCATCTTCTCTTAATGGTTTGCATCTGCCCTGTGTTTTGGTTGCTTTTGTTTCCACCTGGGTGTAGGCAGTCCCTTGCTTTAGGTTGTCCCAGGAAGCTGCAGGCAGATGTGCTGTGACCTTTATGACCTGCTCACGTGGGTGCCATCAAAACCTGCCCTTTTTACATCTCCTTGTCTGTTCCTCCTCCTGCTTCCACCATGGACACCCCCTGCCATCAGCCGAGCACCACAGATCTCCTCACCAACATGCTTGAGCTTGTGAAGCGACATAAATTGAGAGGACGTGCCCTAGGCATTGCCAAATGAGAAATGCATGGAGCAGAGAAGCAGTAAATTCACCCTGAGGGTGACTTGCCATGATCCCACGAGTTGCAAGCTCCCCCTATACCCTGGTCACTGCAGGTAGACAGCAGACTTCAAAGCCTAGGGTGAACCCAGAGACCGAGTCTGGACTTGCAGCTCACCTGAGAAACCAAGAAAAGCCTTAATTCTGACCTATAAATAGTATGCAGTGGGCATAATGATGGAAAAAAGTGAATTAAGAACAATATTGAGAGTTTTTTGTCTTCCTACAGCAGTGGTAGGGCAGCATGCTGTTCCTTGACACTTAATCATGTGCCAGGTGTTACAGGTCAGGGCCCCAGGTGGTGAAAGGGAGTTCAAGGGCTGCACTGGGGCTACCTGATGCTCTTCACTGAGGGTATGTCTGACAGCCTGTGCAGATAAACTGGGGCTTAAGGTTGGTGGCAATGGTGCTGGTTTGCTATTCCAACAGCCTGTGTGGCCAGCAGGTTTTGCAGAGACGTGCTGGAGGAGGGAGTTAAAATGAATCACACCGTGCCAGTTTACCTGTATACTTACGAAAGCTTTGCTTGCGAATACGGTGCTGAGACGCCTCCAAGGCAAATTAATACATCAGCATCGGTACAAAGACCTCTGCTTCGCTGGTCTGGTGGTGGTGGTGTTGTCAACGCTATGTCTGACACCGCCTATTGACATAATTGTGAGTAGCTCCACAAGGAAGCACCTTGCAAGAAGACCTTTGGCTTGCTCACGGAAGGACACACCGCAGGAAAAGGACACAGCGTCCTCAATTATTTAAGCGAAGGCATCTGTTTACTCTCTCCAGTGTAAGTAATGCATGATAATTTGAGCAGCGTCGCACCTTCTCTGAAGCCTCTAGACACCAAAAAGCCACGAGGTTGGTTTAGGTGTTCAGATAAAGGGCTGCTGCTCCCTCGGGGAGCGGTGGAGTGGCTGGTTATTTGCTGTATTCTGGGGATGCTGGACAAAACATCCAAAAACAAACACTGCAAAGCACAGACAAACACAGCAAGCGCATACAGCCACAGTGCTCCCAGCCCCTGGCCACCGGCTGCTCTGGCTTTCCCCAAGCCCAACACGATGCCTAAGCATTAGGTGACTCTCAAGGCTTGTTTTTTTCCTTTGTTTCAGGGAGAATTGGACCTGCAAGAACAAACCGCCAGCAGTTTGCGAGGCTGGCTTGGGAAAGCACAGAAATGCAGGTGTTTCTCCAAACTCTTCCTCCTACGTCTGCTCAGCTGCCAGAACTTTGTCCAGATAATCTCTTGCTCTTACCTTTCCAGACCCACCAGGTACTTTAAGACCAAAACAGACCGAAAACAGTTCTCTGAAGAGTTCTGCTCTCTGACAAACTGAGGGTGATTTCTGACGGCTGCCCCTCGTTTGAGGTCCACTCCCACAGTGTGAAAGGCAACCTTTCTGCTCAGGGGGTCGGCCACCTCCTCCAGAAGATGCAAAGCTGCAGGAGCAGTCAAGGAGTCACCTACCAATTACCAATAAATTACTGCTCCCCCTAAATACTTGTCCGTGGGACCTACAGGCTCCCTCGCTGTGCCAACCCCAAACGCCCAGCAGAACCATCCGTTTGCCCAAATCTGTTCATCAGCCCTCACGGCTGCTTCATTGCAGGCTTTCTCACGGTGCCCTTCCCTGCTAGCAGAGGTCTCGGATGGACTGTTGCAACTCTGAGCAATTCGGAAACGAGGACGAGATGGTGCTAATGGAGTGGAGAACGACAGCCCGGCGAAGGAGATGGTTTCCAGCCTGTCACTGCGTCCTGCAACGCTTCGTTGTGTGGATGATAGAAATCATTAGAGGTGCAAAACGCTGGCAGAGCTGAAGGGTTGGTGAGATGTCAGAAAATAGATGTGGAGCGTTCGGCGGGTGATTTGTAACTGGCGCAGGTCCCTCGAGGGGTATTTTTACTTGGTGGTTTTGTCACGGGCAGCCCAGGGAGAGCGTGAATAACTGGACTTGAATGGGGAGGGCAATCACGCGGAGAAGCAGTAAAATTATACTTTCATGAATCTCTGTCCTATCCTGCGCCAGGTAAGATGAGCTATGAGTAAGAACACCGCACCCAATGCGAGGGCAACACAGGTCCTATTCGGGTCTTAAAAACCTCCCTCCGGCCCTGCCACCCCTGACGGTAAAGGTCCTCTTTGGGTTCACAGGACAGCGGTAGGTAGCACTGCCGGAGCGTAACGCAAAGGGCCAGAACCTCCTGCGTAGCCAGAAGCGCAGACGGGGAATTCCCGCGCCTCCCCGTTTCCAAACGGCAGCTTCTCCTCGAGGTGCACGCTGCAGAGCCCTGGGGTGATCCAAAGGGCCGTCATTGCAGCTAGGAGGGACATCGGGATATTTTAGGATGCAGGCAATTAAATGCATACTGGGGGACCGTGCTAGACGTTGGCTCCCGTAGAGAGATCAGCTTTGAAACTAAGCTACTTTAACGTTTTTTGCGAGTGACCTTGGCATATGAAGTTGGCGTTTTCTATTAAAAATTGCTGATCGCCCAGACTCGTGCAGTCCTGTCACCTCTGGAAGAACTGGATGAGCTTGGATGAGGTGGAGTGATACACATGACATGGAGTTTGATAACACAGAGCTGAAGGTGCACATAGTGACCTGGCCAAAGAGAAACAGAGGAAAGGTTTGGGGGCCCTTATTGGGCCAGCCAAAAGCGATCAGCGCTACAAAGCCATGGACAAGCCAAGCGCAATCCTCCGCTCTACGGCATTTTGTTAGAGACAACACATAGGAAACCCGTTGTAGAAGGTGCTGGTCGGACTCCAGCAGTTCTGCTTTCAATTTGCATCACCTACAGCCATTAAAAATGAATGTGACTGAGAATTGGCAGAGAGAAAAGGGACTACAGCCTTCAGGGGAGTGCAGCGCCCCTTTTTTGAGGAGAAGACTAAAAGGCTTAGCTTTAGGCATAGCAAAAGGAGGAATGAGAGAAGATATGATTGCTGAGAATTAATTCGGATAATTAACCTGCCCTAACCCTCCTTTCCCCCGGGAGCTATGGGCTCATAGCCAGGCTGCTCAGAGCTCGCTAGCAGACTTTCGTACCCCACGGCTTGGCATTTAGCCACGTGAACCCTGCGGTGGCCCTGTGACCTGGTAGGGTATTTTTTCCCCATGACAGCTACGTCGTAGCTCAGCATAGCAGCACTTTTATAGCGTGAGGCCAGCAGCATCCCCCTGGGTTTGTCTCCTAGGGAAATAGTGGACTCATCACAAAAAAGCCAGCCTGGGAGCCAACAAGCCGCTGGCCCATAGCTCTGCTCCAGAGGGTGCTCCCCGTCTGCGGGGTCGCGCTACGAGGAGCGCAACCCGGCTTCCTCTCGGATGAAATGAAGGCTGACGACGTACCCCTACCGTTCACGGGCATCCGCCGCAGAAACGCATTTATGCTTTGATAAGCTCACCGTTATCAGGATATAGACCCGAGGCTTCAGACTCCTCAGCCACTGTTCAGTTCCAGTAAAAGGAGGGCACTCACCTTATTTTCACTCGGGATCCATCTAGATGCAGGACTTGTCTGTCAAAAGTTTGCATTTTGCAGGAGGGCTGCTCCTTGCCTTTGCAGAGAAGGGAAATTTCAGCTCCGTTCCTGTGATGCTCCGGAGAGAAAGCTACAGCAAGTTGACGTTCACAAACTATGGCCCAAAAAGGAGAGGGGAAAAAGCAGCAATACTGCAGAAAGCGGAGGTGGTGAACTCAAAGGGTGCTGAATTTACAGCTCCTCCAGGGAACTGGACAGCTAACTCACTTACTCAGGCCCTTGCAGTTCCCATTTCAGGGCAGACAAACTGTATTTTCAGCCAATAAATTAATCTACATTCCAGCGATTTCACTGAGAAAAGCAACATAAATCAAAGCTGCTCGGCAAGCTTTGGTCAGTTCTCAGACTACCTCAAAAATGACGGTTCCCATAAAGCTAAGTGGCAACATAAAGCAAACTAGTCCAAGCTATGAAGGATGTGTTGAGTGACTAAGGAGAAATGTTAAGCATTCAATACTGTGTATGGTGAAGTCCAAACACTCAGGGTACCTCTTGGTGGTGGAGAAAAAATATTTAAGGAATATGTCAGCTCTCATCTTTCCACATCTGCACCAAACAGCTGCTCTCCCTCAGCTGGCGATACGCCTGAAATGAAATTTTTGATTTCTGCATGAGTGCCCGAAACAACCACCAGGCCCATAATTTGTATTTTCAAGATTCACAAAAGCCAAGAACTCAATGGGGCTGAAAAGCCAACCAACTTCCCTCTCGTTTTCCATCTTGATATTTAAAATAAACGGATAAACGTTCCTCCTTATTCACACTAGTGAGAGCCTTCTCGTTTGATAAAAACACCAGAACTAAATCAAACTCCCCTCTCCACAGGACAAGCTGGAAAAATAATTTGTTTGCTTTTCTTCCTACTTCCATATTAGGCTGAGAAGACTGGAAGGCAATGGGGCACTAAGTTTAGCACGATGCAAGTACAGTTACCGTCACTCTCTTCCTTTGAAGCAGTGAATTCCCTGGTAGTTTGGTGGTTCCCAAAACCCTGTTCAGCGTGGCACCATCTCTTGTGGTCCGCGAGGACCTGGCAAGCGCTTCATGCCTCATCTACCCATCCATTTTAAATGCGGAAACGGCAGTAAGGAGGCTGCGTGGGCACCCAAAAAGCATGTTTTGTGCCTGAAGACAGCGACTGCACAGAAACGGCATTGCTAGAAGTGCAGGGTGCGATGGACAGGGGCCTCACAGTACTGCTACCTGCGTATCCGCCGGCACCCCCGCCAGCATTATAATCAGAAATATTGTTCTTGCCCTGGTCTAGGAGATAAAAGAAAGCTTCTGTGGTCTGGAAATCACGTTTACATTCTAGACATTCAAAATAAACACATGTCAGAAGGAGTAACGCTGAATTTGGGTAACTGTAACCCAGTCACGGAGCTTAAAGGGTTTATTTTAGGGACTCTACAAACAGCAGGATACTGAAGGAAAACGGAAAAAAATCACCAACATGATGATATTGTTTAAATAATACACTCTATTTTATTTTGTCTTAAAATAGTTTAACCTTTATGCTACAGACTTATTTCAAAAAACAGAAGGTCTCATCTTGCACCAAAAATATATATATTTATATATATATAACACTCTGTTTTATTATTATTTTTTTTCTCCAAAGACCATTAAATACTAGATGGAAAACGAGAACTAAATAATGAGTGTCAAGAATCAAATTTTGTAACTAGAGTCGCACGTTTTAAACATTTACGATCTAAGCGATGATTCGTCTTCACTAGAGAAGATTCCGAGTTCAAACTCCAGCAACACAGGAACTGCTCAACCAAGGAGGGCTTGAGCCAACGCACACTGAAGTCCATGGAAAGCCCCGCGTCAACGCCAACGGATTTTGGATCAGGCCCCAAGTGCATTGGTTCTTAGCCACACAATGGCTAACATCTCACTTTCCTGCTGAGAAGAGCAAAAACGTCCAGGCACCTTTTGCCCTCTTTTTTTTAAAAAAAAAAAAAAGAAAAGGAAAAAAGAAAACAAGAAACGAACAACAAAAAAAGTAAAACAAAAACACAGATATATTTCTTAGCTATCCAGTGATTGTGGTTTTCAGATCACTACCCTTTCAAAATTTGTTAAGGATAAAAGAAAATATGTAGTGTTTTAAATAAAAGAAAACCTGCATCAGACTACAATACATGATTTGTTTAAACAAACACAGTGCACAATTGGAGGAAGTTTGGTTAGGACACAGTCTTTTTTTTATATATACATGGAAGTCACATCATATACAAACTGAAAAAAAAAAAAAAAAAAAAACCTCAGATAGTTAGTTTGCATTTTGAACAGAAGGACTACAAATGGGTCCCTGCAGCTTTCTTCAAAACTGATCTTTCAAAAGACTTCATGAAACAGTAAAAAGCAGCCACACTAAATCACTGCTCCAAAGTTAACTGACAGCATGAGTGCTAGGCCACTGAAACGCCGGCGGAGTTGCACGATTGACAAATGAGGAGAAACAGATCAATAGCCGCTACTGCGAGAGCGTCCCAAGGACGCAGGCTTTTCCCGATTGCAATGAGCACGGACTCCATTCGCTCCACTCCCTCCCACCCCCCCAGGACAGAAATCGGTCACTACAAGCACCACATATATTTTCTGGTCATGCAATACACTTATCACAGTTCAATGTTTTAGAAAGCTTTAAACTGGAATATAAAACCCTTAACTAATTGTTCTTTAAAGTGCAGTCATAACCTTTCTGCTTATTAAAGAAAAAGCTGTTTGTTGCTAACTATACCACCATAGATATATATATTTTTAAAGTTATGTGATAAAGTTAATTTCCTATTTTTTTTTTTTGCCCACAGAAAAATTTTGGAAACCAAATAAATTTCGAAACCAGCCAACACTAAAGCAAAACGGGACTTCTCATGTCCTGTCTACTCCCTGTTCAGCCTTAAATGGCAAAAATCTGATGATAGAGCTGTATAAAATTTCCATTAAAAACATCTGAATATAAAGGAACATTTTAATTGCACAATAGACATTTAAAGTGAACATCATCTTGTTTTTCAGTCTTTGGTTTTTGCCTTGAGAAAGCCTCAAAATGACAGACGAAGGGCCAGGAAATTCAATATACTCTACAGAAAATCGTGGCCACTCAGATAAGTAGCTCCACTGATTTCAGTGTAGTAAATATTCTGGTAGAAAGCGTTTCCTGGATCATACCCTAAAAAGCAATTCCAAAACTAGGATAAGAGACATGACCTAAAGCCAGGAAAATGGTGCAGAGCTAGTTAAAAAACAATTACAAACTTAGGCCCTGATCCTGCAACATCCTCTAGGGCAGATTTTGAAGCATCTGAATGCCCCCACTAGTTTCAGTGAACTGCCGGGGCTTAACGCTGCTCCTCTGCTAAAGTGCTTTGCCAGACAGGGGCTTTACAAGTTTGAGACAGTCAGTGAAGCAAATAAGCAAACAGTAGAAATGAGGACTCTGAGCAACATGTTTTGTTTCCCTCCCTCCCCTACCCCAGGCAAGATTCAGATATACGTAAAATTCGGATATATTTAAAATGGAGAGGGATGCTGGGC
This sequence comes from Struthio camelus, assembly GCF_040807025.1. NCBI lineage: Eukaryota > Metazoa > Chordata > Aves > Struthioniformes > Struthionidae > Struthio > Struthio camelus. The sequence continues at coordinate 65,070,274 of NC_090981.1, read as the reverse complement.
CTTTTTATTACTTGCCATTTTCTGTGCTTTTGCAATACGCAGCTGCTAGTTAAGTCACTACTATTATGAGACTGTAACAAGCTGTGGGAAATGATCAGTGAAACACAGTAGTCAAGTAGGCAGAAGACTCAGCACTGAAAAGAGTGTAAACTATAAATTATATCGAAAATAAAAATCCTTTAATTAAAAGCTGTTCAGTGCATATGTTATGGGCCTTTTGCATTACAGACAGTCCCTCTTGCTGGTAACATAACCAAATCAGCTTGGGTATAAATACTCTCGGCCCAATTTTCGGAAGTGTTGGATACCCCTAGCTCCACCGAAATCAGTGAGGACACAGCATTTCTCAAAATCACTGAGGCGCACACAGCAAAACACTAATTTCTACAAACAAACCCAGTACTAAAAATGTTTTGAAGTTGGAGGTGAGAAAGGGTGGGAGAGCAGAACTTTATACACAATTATTTCTTCAGATTAACATGCACAAAAAATTAGTAACTGTAGATGTGTGTGTTTTAAATTTGGAGCTATTGGGTTTTAATTCTGGGAAGAATCCTCCTTTGAGAAGGTACAAATGTTTAACATGATATTAAAATGACACTACATGTGTATGGAAATGGAAATCTTCATGAGTTTGCATTTCATAATGCCGGGAATAGGGCTTCTGAAGCTGAAGCTATACCAATGAACTTCTGTGCCACAAAGGGGAGAAGGGATGGGGGCAAAAACACAGTGACACCGCGTTACAGTAGATATTTGCGTCTGGTATCCTCATCCAGAGTGAGGTCTACTACTTCTGGGGGTGAAGACCAATTCTGCTGGGGAGTCACAGCTGTCCATGATTGCGTTTGCTGAGCATTAATGTACTGTGAGCCTGAGCCATGCTTCCAGGAAGACACACTCTGAATCACACCTCCCCTCGGATGCACACACCTGTAGCAAGGCAAAAAGCAAAAAGGATTAAAGCTACTATTCACTTCAGGCACCAGATTCTTTTTCTTTTTTTTTTTTTTTTTTTTTTTTAAAAAACCACTTTTGCATCTTGTTAACATGTCCCTCTCCAAAATTTCCTTGGGGGTTTTCCACTTGTAGAGTCCATGACACTTTAAATACCTACTGATCTGCAAGTTTAGCAGTAAGAAAGCTGAGACTAAACTTCAAATTATACTGTTTGGGTTTTTTAAGAAGTTAATTTTGCCAGTGGGTGTACAGCAATGTTTCTTATGAAACGTGTGCATGGCTCCCAAGGATCTTGAAGAAGTCTGCCCCATCACATGCAGTGCTGTGCACTATTCAGAAGGTTTCCAGCTAGTCATTTTACCCGCTGGACTTCAAAAAAGAGGAAAAAAAACGAAGTGACAAAATTTTGAGGAGGCAAAGAGAAAAGATTTGTTTCTATATGAAATCAAAACCATGTTAAAATAAGGACATAATGATACTTACAGTACAATAATTACAAGAGCCATTTGTACCTACGTTATTACAGCTGTTATACTTGATTTTGACTTGGTCATCTTAACTCAAAAATTGCAAACATACTGGAAATGCTCACTGTATATCAGTACAGCCCCACTTCAGCAAAACATTTAAGCTTTCAGTAATTATAGTCAATAAGACTAAATCACGTATTTAAAGATAAGCATACACTCAAGTGCCTTGCTGAACTGAAGCACATCTACTTATTTGCACAGTGTTTTTACTTGTTATATTGACAATGGATATGTGACAAGTGAGTACAAAATAATAATAATTAGAAAAAAATAAAATGAAAGAAAGATTAATTTTGTTATACGATGAACTAACGACAAGAATTTACCGGAGTCTTTAAGATTGTCACTCCATTCACAGCTGGAAATCTTAAACAACTGCCAGTAAAACTTTATACCCAGTGCTTCAAAAATTGTTTTGCTCTTGTAAGCACTGGTGGGTGCTGCAGCTGCTCCTGGCTGCCTATACAAGCAGGAGATGTCTGGCTGCTGGGCAACCTTTGCCCACCTCCTTATGATAGCACAGCTACTGCATTTCACAAACCAGAGTCTTCTACACTGGTCAAGTCTTCTTGACATTTACGTTATGTTCGTTTTGATTCTAGGTGGTTTAATTTAGTTTCTCTGAACTACTTAGATTATGCTCATCTCTCGTCTCCGGTTGGAGACGGTTTCATGAAACAGAATGGAAAATCTCATTCTCCAAGCTCTAATGTATCGGGATATAAATGTCACATTTTTTTCCTCAGATACGCTATTTCATTTTGGATGTGATGTTCAGAATGACTTTTCTATTACTTCTTCAGTTTTAAAATACATACCTAAAACACATGCCTACAAAAAATGTGTAATAAGAGACTGGAACTCTAACAAATGCAGGGAATCTTTTTTTAAAACTTTAAGAAGAAATACCTGCAAGCATAACTGACAAGGAAAAACTGTAACCCAAGTAAAATATATATGACACGTGTTATATATGGTCCATCATTCTGATACAGAGCAGTCCTCTCAGTGCTTATGCAAAGCTAATGCTAACTTTTCTCCCTGCAGATGACACAAAGTAGTCTATAAAATTCCTCACAGAAATGATACCTTGCAAAAATAAAAGTGTATACCCTCAAACAAGTCACACAAGCAGCCAAGAACAAAACGTTCAATCAAACAGTAGCTTAGGGAACATGCTTTCCAACCTGTAACTAAGGGGAAGATATCAAGTAAAGGAAACAAAATATTAAAAAAGAGAAACAGGAGAAACAGAGGAGGACTGTTTTATATACATGCATGATAAAAAGTTTACTGGACACAAATTAAAATAAACTGCAAAATATGATTTGGTGTCCTAAGTCAATGCCAAGTAATATTCTAATGATGAGAAACACCACCAATTCACTAGCAATCTGAAACACTACAAACCATAGACAAACTCAAAGAGCTTCACGACTCACACCAATCCAACAACATGAAATATGGAGCACAGTATTAAAAAAAAAAAAAGTGTGAGCAAAAAACTGAATCCAAACATCATACTAACTAAGCATGCAAAAATACTGATCAAAAACCTAAACCTTGTCCAAACGACAACCCTGTCAGAAGCCCATCAATACTTCATAACTGCAAGCCTAGACCTGCAAGAGAAATAAAATTCTAAATAGGATTCAGGCAACCAAAACGTGCAAGTATTTATCGGAACCGACAAGAATTGGTCTTTGATAGACGGCAGAGCGGTTACATCAACAAAGGCGAGCACAGCAAGGGAAGCGTGCTTCAAGAACAAAGCGTTACATGTCCGTCTTCCTTGCCGAGAAGCATGAATTATTATTTCCATGCAAAATAGGTCCATATCTACCAAAACTAATTTTAAACAGCAACTGTACATTTATTTAACATTCCCATTGTTGTACATGTTAAATATTATTGAGGTAATCAGCGTGGAAAGTTTTTTTGTAAGGGGGACCTCAAGCAGAAGGGATGCACGTATATAGTGCTGGACACACGCAAACTACTAACGGAGGACAAGTCAACGGTACTTGTCATTAGTACAAAGATTGTGCAAGCACTGGGGCTGCTGGATAAACAGTCAGGAGGGCTAGTCCCTAAGGAGTTAATATCTGCCCAAAAGAGTCAGTCATGGAATGACTTTCAGTATTCTAAAAGTTAAGTCTCTCCTCCTTCAGCACCTTAAAAGGCCTTTTTTCACATCCAACAGGACTGGACTGTGCTCACACTATTTGTGCAGTTTCCCACCTGGAAACTTAGGTCCCACACGCCCTTTTTCCTTTCCTCAAGGAAGACGTGGTAAAGGAACACGGACAAAAAGCTCTGTCCCATGCCCCTCAAGCTCCTTTCCTCCTCCAAACATCCATCAGGCAGCGGACTAGTTTTAGACAGAATTCGTGTGTTTACAATCACAACTATTTTTACTTTACAAAGTGAACTCTCCACTCTGTGTGGAAATGCCAGTCTTGTTCAACTGTCTCATCATACCTTAAACCAAGGAAGGACCCTAGACTAACGACGAAGAGACATGAAAACATGCCCATCTAGAATAAGAGCTGAAGCAGAGCTGGGCAGCTATCAGAATTTGAGAAACCTCCGACTTCCTTATCTATTTTCTCTTCCTCATCTACCTTTTCCTCCTTATCGCTGATCTAGTTCGGGGATTTGAACTATCTTGTATCTTGAGATAAGACTAAGATTCATAAGGATGTATTTGTAGGCTAGAGGCGTTATCTTATCACATTAGCCACTGCAAAACTGATAGTATTTTTTACTCCTAGGGCAATTGATTAATTAAATGAATTGGAAAGTACTTAAATGCTTAAGGTAGGTGACTATTTCCAAAGGAAACAGGGATCAACACAAATATTTTGGTCTATGTATTTACATACAGACATTATGCCCTTAAAGACTGAATTCCTACCAATGTTTCCCAATTTCAATATTAAATATGTGTAACCTGTTATTGTTTGATATTGAACCATGAGCTTAATCTAAATATATATGAAGATGATAATCATTCTAAAGAAAAACACTTTTTGACATTACCATGACCAGTAGTATAGAAAAAAAAGAAGTGCAACACTTGCTACCTTTTTCACATCAGCCATGGAAGGATAAAAATAATACTGAAAGCCAGCAATTGTTCACTTTGTTAATTTTGGCAATACACTTATTCTGACAAAATTAAATAAATATTTAAGCTGAAAAAGGAAGAAAAGCAAATTCATACCTGGCATGTTCCTGAACTCCAACAATCTCTACTTCGCTATCAGAAGAGGCGATATTGATTTCTTCATTGATCTGGGCATTACCAGAAGAGGTTTTGTCACTTGCAAGGTATCCTGGATCCAAATGACCTATAGGTTAGGAAAATGCAAATACGGCCTATGTTTAACAGCTTAAATGACTCAGAAATCAGCTGTGAAAGGCATTTCTCATCAAACCAACCAAAAAAAAGATAGAAAAAGTTAGATTGGAAAAGTCTAACTAGATCATTTTCTCCAACCCTCAGTTTGCATAAGACAGCCTGATAGATGACAATCACTGGATTTATTCAATCTCAATCGATCTAGTGACGGTCTAGATCTCAATAGCCAAACTAATGTGTCAAGAACTTCTCTGTTTTAGCTGTAATTAGTCTTCCAACCGTTGTTTTACAAAAATGCTAAGACTTAGACTGTTCCTAAACATCTTTGAAATAGGACAATGCGACAAACTACTGTCAATAAATCAAATCCAATGATATTGTGACAAATAAAGCCTACAGGATGGATGGAAACATCACACAAACTAAGGAAAAACAAAGTCCTGTTGTCTCAGCGTCATTATCTTTCTAAACCAGAGGAAGCAAGTCAATGAAAAAACAACAAAGCCATCAGTTTCTGTCACACTGCTCCACGCAGCTGACAGTCCAAAGCCAGCCACGTCTCCTGCAACCAAACTAAGACTCTTCTGCCAACCAACCTTTTCTGCCTGCAGAATTGTTCTACCATCTTCCAGGAAACAATCTTATTTCTCAGATGACGATAACCCCGTACGTATACGAGCTGACTGCAATGTCTCAAGGTCTTTAGTGCGACCCCGAATTCCCTCATCAGGAATTTACCCCAGGCCTCCAGTTCATTACTTAGTTGGCAGGTGTCTCCCCAGCCACTGGAGGGTGGCAGCACAGGGACTATCGCGGTAACGTGCCCTTTCAAGGGCATACTAATGGGTTGAACAATCTGTCCCAGAAAAAGATAGTTTTTGAATAAAAACTGTAGAGTGACTCCAAAGACTGAAGAGTATGACATACACTGCCATATCAAGATCACCAGTGCAACCTCAGCCCCATTCAGCACAGATGACAAACCTAAACCCATGTAAGGCTCCATGGAGAGAACTCCATGTAAGGCTGCGTGGAGATCTAGGGAATGAATCAAAAAAAGTAGAGAATGAGCACCAATCTCGGTGCTTACAGTATTGCTGTCCTCATCATGAAAACTCAGCAGCCTAACTGGAAGCTAGTCTTAGCAGGGAGAATGGGTATGAAAACTAGACTTGTCTATTTCAGAAAGATTCTCTCTTCTAATGCAGATAAGTAGGATATACAGACAAACTTCGGAAACTGGCAAGTCTGACTGTTTTTTCCAAGAGGCTGAGGAGGATTTTGGTTAAGGAGATACTTGCCATTAGCACTAAATTGATTTGCATTTCCTTAAGGTGAAATACGATGCTAAATAAGAGACAGTAGCATCATATTCACGACACACTCTTCTAATATTAGTATAAGAGCCTCTAGAGAATTTAAAGAATTCAGGCATGACAAAAGACTGTTTAAATTATACATGCCACATATGAAGATATCCCATTTAGGGATTCTTCTTGAAAAGTCTATTTTTCGTAAGCTCTACATACAGCAACGTTGTCCTTTTATTACAGTTACTCAATGGCTATCCAGTTAACCGGTTCGTCAAGCAACAAATCCTTTCCAAAAACTCTAAGGGAGCGTTGCAGGTTTACATTTTCTGCCAAGTACTGCTAAGAAAGTACTTAACTGCAGTTAGTGAAGGTATGTTGTGAAATATCAAGTAATACTTGCCCAAAAAACGCAAAACAGGAAATGAATATTTATTTTACACAAAATAAACCATTTCAACGTTTCAACCTATTGTTTCTCTTTAGCGGTAGAGGGGAAGCTGGGAAGCCTTGAAGGAGATGAGACTACCTTCGGGAACAACTAGCACAGCTGCATTACACAGGGGAAGAATCATTTTTAGAGCAAGAAAAATTAAGTGGACATATTATACATATCTAGTTTGACTGGACATCTCCTCAAAGATGAGAGGAGGAGGAGGATGCAATAATGACCTAGAGCATTTCAAAACTGTGAAAACATGCAGAACTGATTATACCCCAGGGTAGAGGACAAGAGGATATAAAAAGAAGAAATTAATTTAGGCAGAGTGCCAGGAACATATTCTAATGACTGCTTAAAGTATTCAGAAAAGATGCAAGGAAAAAAAAAAAAAGGATAGAGACTATACCGTACGCTCACTAGTTTTGGAAAACGAAGGCCCTTGCCACAGTATCTCAGCAGGGCTAGGGAGGGAAGGAAAGCTGGGTGCCGTAACGCACAAGGAGGAGCGCTTTCCACCTCACAAGACAAAAAAGATTTGCTAGCTGAACCTCAAATGAACAATAGCCAAGACGGACTTTTTCTAACAGACGGTTCAGCTGAACATTTCTCGGTAGATGTCAGTGACCGTCAGAAAGTCCTCAAATGGGCTACATGTATTTCTTAAAGAGAAGCAGCTGGGCATACTTGTGAAGCATGAAATAGAAGCGCTCAGAGGCTTTGATTCAAGTGCTGCCGATGCAAACCAGGCAATGTATGTGATTACTACCCCTAGCGGTCCACACCGCCCCATTCCCCAAAGTTCCTGCTGCTATAGCACTGGCAGCAGAACGCTAGCAGCCCTTGGCCGCTTCCCATTCACTGCTCGCTGATTCACACAAACTGCTATTGGGATCGGTCTGCCTTCGTATGCTAGCTGCAGTGACTGAAGGGCAGACATACTACCGTGCTGCAACCTCTGCTAGACATGTGGTGATGTATGGCAGAGGGGCAAAGCTCTCAAACAGACCGAGACTGAATCCCCAGAGCTGTAAGCGAGAGCCCAGAGTAGTACATTATCACATTTTTATCATCGTTAAAGTTCAGACAACAAAAAGGAAGTCAGCAGTAGAGAAACCGCAATTAGCAAAGTATATATTACAACAGGTAGCTCATTGTAAATCCGGATTATAGCATACAGATAGATATACAGCCTCTACCCATACAAACGTCATGCCTAGTAACCTGCCTGGGCTGTTATTTTCTTTGGACTAGGATTAAGATGACGCCTGAAGATGATGTTTTGTTTACCCTTCAACACCAGAACTTGCAAAACAGCCCAAAACATTTGCCCATCCACAAAGATTTGACAGTGTGCCCTAGTAAGATTTTTCACTCAGATAATGCTTATGTTATTTTTTTTCCCATGTGAATACATCACTTAAAGTCTGCTAAACTAGATGCTGGTTTATGATTAAGGTGAGAACAAGATGCAAGATTTGAAAACTCTGCTTTCCAAATGTGCAGTCCTAGTCACGGTAAGGAAACGTCAGTACTGACATATGTTATAGAGTCAGAATACATTCATCCTGAATGTATGCAGCTCCAGGGCCAGATGTAGACAGGGGGAAAAAAGATTCATCTTTTAAAAGATGAGACAGTCCCAGCACCAGGCAAGAATTCTTTGAGACAAGCTCTCATAGGGTCAGGGATAAAGAAGTTTCACAAAGTTTTCCAGATGTCTTTTACCTGGCAAGCCCTTCCTTGCAAAAGGTAGGCCGCTTGGATAGAGATGGAGGAAGGAAAACAAATCTCCAACACATCACATCATTGTAGTCATAAGAGGAACGTGGAAAGAAGCTTGGTAATAAACTTTCACTTTTTTTTTTTTTTACATTCCTTTCTTTCTACTGAAGTACCAAATCATTAATGCTAATATAATAAAGTCAGCTTCAGCTGCTCTAATAATTTAATACATCATTTAATAAAGCAGTGGGCTTGTTAGAGGTCAAATGGCTAATTGACTATCAGTCAGCTGCTCTTCAGCTAACAATACTAGCGAGCTTGGAAAACACGGGCCAGTTTAAAAAAGACTGGAAGATCATAACCAGCCAAAGACCATAGTGAAAAGAGTATCACAGAGACTCTTACATTCATATAATGGACTTTCACTGTATAACAGTGGAAAACCTCTTTGAAGATTAACTATAGTCCTCCTCCCTATCTTTTAATGAATATTCTTTGAGCACAGAAAGCCTCTACCAAATAGCCCAGGTCATAACAAGAAATCTTCAACTTCTTAAAAGTAAAAAAAAAAAAAAAAAAAAAAAAAAAAAAAAAAAAAAGACCTTAGGAGGATATTTTCTCCACAGCATGAACACTACTTCCATATCTTCTCATTTTCCAAAGGCTTTATCTAGGCTAGTTAATCTGAAATCCCAAATAATATTCATACTGCTTGACAGGAAATATTCCCCCCTAACTCTCTGTATCCAAAACATAGCAGCGCTTCATGTTGTTGTTTAACTCTTCCGCTAGTGAAAGGCTGCAAGTATTAGGTGGAGCTGAAAAACTGTTATGAGGTATACGCACTCTGCACCCTTCCACAATGTTCCTGCTCTTGCTTTCTTAAAACTAACTTCTTTCCTGTCTCTTGATGCTAAACCCTCTTATCAGCACCTTCTCACCTTCCATATCTGATGCTGGTATGTCCAATCTTCTACAGTATGTTAGACATGCAGATGGCATAAGGCAACAGTTAATGTTTGTATTATAAGGAAATAAAAAGACAAACGAGAGACAAAAAAAGACAAATACACAGACAATTGCAATAACTAAAGCGAGATTATGACCTCATCATTTACTAGCATGTTACTCACTTTACTAGCTGAGGACAGGGGTGATCATAATCAACCTTTCAGTAGCACTTCACTCACCCTCATATAAAACCCAAAACACCCCCACAGATTTAAATTCCAAAGAGTAACTACAGGGGAAAGGAGTAGAAAAAGAGGTAAGAAAACTGGGGTGGGAAAAAATACATTGCAGGAATTTTTGTCAATTCTTACTAGCCGTATAATGGGATAAATGTCAGGCATTTTTAATAAACACAGTTCATAAACATACAGTTGTATTGCATAATCCACCCAAGGTGCTTTTAAAGCTACATAAATTATAAAAATATTGAAAGGAAGGAAGGCAGGACACTGGCTGAGATGCTGGAACAAACATCAGAGGAGGAGAATTTAAACAAACCTGCATCAGCACTCAGTTCATCTAGCAGCCCTCTGGTCCTCCAGGTAGATCCTGAGTCTTGATTTCCTAAAGAATTATTGTGCTCTTGAACTACTGCAGCCGCCAACAGATTGTCCACATTTACCACTTCTGGGTCTGAATTCGTGTCTGATATATCATAATGAGCTACAACTGGAGGTCCATCTGCAGAAAGAAAGAAAAGCAATGGGTATTAGATATCTGCATATTGTGAAAGACACTTTTAAAAGTAGAAATAACTTGTTTTTAGGATCAATGCATTCTCCTATAGGAAGCTCTTAAGGAACTATCAATTATTAAACTTCAGTTAATGAATACAGGCTGAGATTTCAGAGACATTTTAATGTTTGCATACACAGAAATCACAGACGTAAGAAAAACAGCGGTTTAAGCTTGTCTTGTCATCGTATCCGTTATTTGGCCATCATCTTTTACATGAACACATAAACGTCTCCATATCTGACAACATTGCATTTACAATCCTAGAAGGATAAAGAACCTCCGTTTGAAATAAGAGAGAGTTTTCTGAACTACAGGACATTAAATTTGACAAGACAAGATACTTAACTAGAGAATTTTATAAAACTCAAACGACAGCTTACATTACTTTAGGGTTGATTTGATAAAACTTTCCGTTATAACTGATCCAGTTGCAATAAATTTAACATTAGGCAAGTTTCCTTACATAACATTTTCCTGTCAAGGACAGGAGAATTTTTCATAACTGCAGTGTTTTTTGGGTTTGCTTTCTTAAGATAAAGAATAACACAAAACAAAACTGTAACGTGCCGTGATAAATATACTTTTAATTCTGTACGTTCACCACATAAATCTTTGGCCACCAAACTGATGGGCAAAAGAGGGAGAGATTTTGCTTGACACTGTTCTGATAACTGCTATTGAGGAACAACAAAAAGATAATTTTTGGTCTATTTTGTTAGGATGGAGTATTTTCTTTGTGAGGAATGAAAACAACTTATAATTAGAGAGCACACTAGAAAGAAAAGAGGCTCAGAATAAAGTCAAATTCAAGACAAGAATTAATGTGGAAGCAAAGAGAGGAGGGAAAAATATCCTAATTTTGAAAGGAAGCACATTTTAATTCAAATATAAGGCCGCATCTAGTAACTACAGTTTATGGATAAGTGGGTGAGAAAGGCTCAAGTTCTCATTCCCCCACAGTGGCAGAACCAAAACTTCATTTGGGCTGAGACTTCATCCACAGAAATGAGTGCTGAATGGAAAAACAGTTTGGGCCAAAGCTCAGCTGCTTTGGTAGTATAATGCCGTAAATCCAAAGCAGTTTTGACAACCGAATGTCTGAAGAGCTTTTTCATTCTGAGGTACGATATATAAAGAAGGTTATCATTAATACAGCACACTAATAACGTCTCTAGAAAGATAGGAGCTTCAGAACTGTAAAAGGATTAAAGAAAAAAAAATGATTCTCAAAAAACAAAAGTTTTTTTTAAAGGAAAGATTGGCTTCTTTTAGAAGTGTTAAATGTTTATTGCTGAAGACGAAAAGAACAGTATGAACGAGAAGCTTAAAATTTAGTTTTCTAAAAAGCTGTAACTACTAAGGTGCTTGTTTTGTTTTTAATTTGGTCCCTGAAACATCATTCAACACAATATTTTAAGAAACTCCTATTTTGTGGTTAGCAACACACTTCATTAAAGAGTGACCATATTGCTTAAGTTATACTAGAGCTCAGTTTTGCAATCACGTATGAAGAAATTCACAAAATATTTCAGATCAGACCTGCCTCCAAATTAACAATTTCATAAAACAATGTTATATTACAAACTTAAAACAGACCCGACAAAAATAAATGAGTAGTTAAATGTCAATGTATTAAAGACCAAACTGTTCGCAACATGAAACACTGATGATTATGACTGGAAAAGAAATTCGGATACTTAACTGAAAGACAATCTTTTTCTTCATAAAAATATTTACAAAATAATGGAATATCAAGTTTAAAATTAAGTTGGCTGATATTTGGTCAATTATTTGTGCAAGCCTATGACTGAATTACATGCAGAAGTTACAATTGGACTGACACATGGAGGGGAATGTTTTCAGTCTTATCATCAGAGTTCAGCGTGAACATATATTATGTGATCTATAAAAATAAACAGTTGAGTGCAGAAGATACGAGGGTCAAGTACAATATTGACTGTTTGACCATTTTCACAGTAGGTTATCTAAAATTTCAGGAGCTATGTGTGATTCCTTCAGATTTTTGTTTCTCTCACTTCTTACTAAGATCTCCAAAAGTAGAAGCAAAAATTAATTTAGACAGACGTGTCTACCCAAGTGAAATTATATTTGGACAAAAGGCACCAATAGTCTCAAGTCAAAATTGTACCACTCCTACATGTATAATCATGCAAAAATGTATAATAAATGTATATACATGCAGAGTGATATTCTCATCACCTACCCATAGAAATAACTTGTGTGAAAGTCTTCATCAGTAGGAAATACAAGCATAAACTTGTTATCTGTAGCTCCACTCTTGTATCTTCCACACTTCCAAACAGCACACCTTATAACTTAGCTTAAATTTAGCATACATCAAACAGATAAAAATATTTTCAATAGAATTTACATACTATAATTATATTTGTCAGTTTAACAGCCACCAGTTTAAGGATCTGGAAGAAACAAGCTGACTACTTACAAAATATTCACAGCAGAGGTATATTTTTGCTTTTCTCAGCCTTGCCTTTCAAAATCATATTTGGAAACAAAAGTCTCCCCCATACCAGGGCCATCCATACCTATCACCAGTAAATGACCAACTCGGCCAAGATAACGGTCACAAAACTCAAACAAAACCCTTTGATTCTCAGCACGCATAAAAGAAATAAGCAATAAATGCCTCCATATGTAATAGCGGTAACGCCTACTTAAAAAAAACCCTAGTACTCTCTGCCCAGAGACACAGCACAGCAAAGAGCTTGTGGATGCTCCAAAACAAAAAAAGAAAAATCATTCCATTGCGATTAGCTGTAGCTGTCCAGGGTACACTTACATCAGCAGAGATGTACAGTTTGGCTGTAAACAACTGCAACGAGATGAAAGCTGCAGCCCAGACTTACCAAAAAATTCTCTAAAAATTCCCTGTTTCCTTTTCAGCACCGCAAGGATGGGGAGGAGGGGTTACATTTGGAAATAATACTTCCCCAGCCAACGACACAATCGGCTGATGGTGGGACGCAAAGCGAACGCGTGGTACCAAGAAATAAGGCCAATTCACTTCAGCTAGGAAACACGAAATGAAAAAATGCTTTCAGGTTGAAAAGGTGAAGGATTAACTAAAAGCACAATTCTAACTTTTATCAACTTTTTTTTTTTTTTTTTGGGAACGGTGCTGCTCTTTTGTAATAATTGACAGTAACAGGGTTTCAAAAGACAGAAAAAGCAGACACCAAAACAAAACCACGACAGAATCAAAATTCAATAAAGCAGAAGTGGGAGGTTCTTCGGTCAGTCATTTACACAATATATTTAAGACAAATCAAATCCTCTAAGAACCTGAGGTAGCCAAAAGACTTATGTTACACTGGTGATAGGCTTTAATTCATTAGTAAAGCAATAAATGCTTAAAAAAAAAGACAAGGCTGAAAGTTAATGAGTACCAGCAGCAAAATATAGCGGTTGACATTTAACGTTAATGGGGGGAAGGGAAAGACTGGGAGGATTTTGGAGACTTGAGAGGCAGAGGTCATTACAGGGACAAAGCTTCCAAGTATCCAATTGTCTCTTAATTTACAGAGCTCTTCACAACTAATTCCACTTGAGTCAACTGAGGTAAAAGCCACATGCACAAAAACCCATGTCTACGCATACGAAGTTTTAAGTTTGCAACGTAGCAAATGCAGTAATTTCACGTGTGCGAGCCCCTGGTGTGCTTTCATAGAGCCACATCTCAAAGTTCAGTGATCTATATTGCGTTATAACATATATATACTCCTATTGCTCCCTAAAGTCACTCTAATGGCACAAGCAAGCGGTGGTGGTGCTGCAAATCAACCTTAAAGTTGCAGTTGTAGGTTAAAAACGTCATCCTACACAAAGCACCCGCTACCGGTGTGCTGAAACGGCTGTTTAGCTGTGCACCACCATACTAGGTCACTTTATCATACAAACAAAAAAAAATTAGCTAGCAGAAGCTGAAAGGGGAATTAAGCCATTAAAATGTCATCATCCCTCTTTAGGTTGCTTGGAATCAGGCATCTAGTCTCCGCCAGGCACCTAAACTCCCTCTATAATCAACAGCGGGAGAAACTTCGGGGGGCAAAGTAACCTCATCCTGGAAGGAAGGAAGAAAACTGGGGGTCTAAATGGCAGTTTATCATCAGCTTGGGTCACCTCACTACCCCCTGTAAACAGAGACAGCTCAGGCAACTACTTCAGACAAGGCACCTCATTTTTAGACAGCTGAAGTTCAGCAAGCTCAATTCCAGCCTTAGGGATGGGATGTACACTGTTTTATGCACTTCACTATATTTTCTCCACAAGAAGTAGAAAAGGACTGAAGACTCCAGGGGACAACCCTGATCCAAAATTAAAATCCTAATTTTAGCGGTCTGAATTGCCCTCTGGAGTCATCAATGTCTTTCCGACGATGAGACATGGAGCCTTATTTGGGTGTGAATATCACCCTAAGCTTCGAAACACACAGAACAGGCACAACAATAGCAGCAATAATAATTACACCACTTTACTCTTATGGAAAGCTTTCCATTAGTGGATCTCAAAGAGCTCTGAAGTGGCTATTGTCTTTGTTTTGCCTATAGGGGAAACTGAGGCAAACAGCGACTCGTGGCTTGCCCAAGGCTAACAAGCAGAGGAGTTCGACTTAACAGAAAATAGCACTTCCCTCAAATTACTGAGCTATTTTTAACTGGTAAATTTTCGAGGATTTCTTTAAAAATGGCATTTAAGAATGTTTTCTTGAGCCACGCAAAAGCTAAAAAGGCAAAACGCAAAGGCATCCAGACACTCATAAGCTTAAACCGACACAGGGTCTTCTAGTCTCACTCCCAGATACCACTTCTGAATCTTCTCTACGAACATATCTACTGCTTTGTTTCATCTGAACCTCAGTACTCTAAATTAAGTTGCATTGGTTAAAAGATAATATTTTAAAAGAAAGAGACCCAACAAGTCCCACATTTACACTTGACATTAAAATTTAGGAGACAGTCCTACTTACTTCAAGATTAGGCAAAACATGGAATGGACTTTTATAATTATATAAATTTTAAGATTAGATGATCACTGCCGTAATCAAAGCGTATTGCACGCCAAAACCTGAGACCCAGAGGATTTCGTTCTAAGTGACTTGCAAAATAGTTTTACAGTAAACGTATCAGTAACTTTGATCCAAACAGAACAGCTTCACATTTAAGACGACAAGCTGAAATGACAGCTTATGTTTTAGATAAACAATACTAACCTGTATTATTAAGACAACGCCCAGAGCTACAGTTTCCTAAAGCATGTGCAGTTCAAACGGCATAAGCTAGCTAAACCCCAAAACAATTCCCCAAAGGGGGAATGGAGGAATCTTTGCTTTTATGTGTTATTTAGTAACATGAAACACTTTATTACTATTTATATTTATTTATTTATTCCAGGTTACAGTAGTTACATTTCAAAATTTACAAGGTTAGGTAAAGGATACACTGTAAATACAATAAAAACAATAGTAGTGTAACAACATTCTCCCTAAAATCATAAGGTGAAAAAAAAATTATTGATGAAATTCACGTTCCTCATATTTTCCTTCATTTCAAACAGTAAAGTTTTTTGTTTTTTTTTTTTTAAACTGTAATAATAAAATCAAAACGACATGATTAAATGAGCATCTGTTCTCAGACTGGATCATTTTTGATATATCACACCAAAAGAGATCTCAAAAAATTCAAGTCTTGCTGCTCAACATTCATTCTTTCAGGCTTTTTGATGACTAGATGGAAAATATCTTGGATTTGTTTCACTGAATTATATACAAACACCCAATAAAGTTACTTTCCTTGTGCGTTAAGCAAAGGCACATGGAACGTGGCTGTGCACTGAAAACTCCAAGAAATGATGTGCGCTTTTTATTTGACATGTATCATATCATTTGTTTTGCCACCTGATGACTGATTAAGTGCAGAAACAGACATATAAGCCAGGTCTCTACCCCAGAGGTTTGCTTGCAGAAGCGTAGCAAGAGGATTTTGAAAACAGTCACATCCTACTCCTACAAAGCTCTGCTAGCCAAAAAAGCCCTATGTTGATACAAGTTACATTAGCAAAAGGCAGGCAAACGCACGCACCCGCCCCTCCAGAATCCTCCACCAGGTTATGGGTGGAAATTGCATCTTCCCATGGAAAGACTGCTGAGGACAAAATGCAAAACTTGCATGGGCCAGGCTAAGCCTCTGCTTGATCAGTCTGAGACTGAACACAGCAGCGGATTTTTTTTTATTTTTATTTTTTAAACTTAATACACTTTTTTCTTCCATGTGCCTTCATTTCGCTGATCTAACACCTACCACCGTACAAGAGAGATCCCATTTGTGAGAAAGGCAGGTTTCTGAGCTTCACGTTTTGCAAGGTACTGTCCATCTTTTATCAATCAGCCTGAGTATTTAGCTTCTACAGTACAAATTTTACAGCGCAATTGCTCAAATACTTTCAGAGGTAACTGCAGGGGCCACAGCGCAGACCTCGATCGCTTTGATTCTGAATCAAACATCTACCCCGTGGGCCCGACCTACGCGCTCTGATCAGGCAAAGGCTCCCATTAAAGTCAACTGAGGTATTCCCCTGAACTGCAGACTAAGCTCTGTTTTTAAGGTGAGGTGAAATACTAGCCCCGTTGAAACGAGTAGAAATTTTCTACTGGGTTTTAATGGGGCTAAGATTTAACTTCTAATGACCTTGAAATAGTATTAAAAAACCCACACATTTACAGCACGTGATACAGGAAGAGAAAAAATACATTAACAAGAAAAATCATTGATAATAAATATGGTTTAATTTGTAAAATAATTGCCAAATATAATCTCAGTTTAAGTTAAGATTGGCCCTCCATTCTTAACTTTAGCAGCTCTGACAAAATAGCGTAACAATCCTGCAAGAACACTAAAAGACACTGAGAACTCACGAAATAGCTGAGATGCGTATTTCTGCCTGAATTACTTTGTCCTAATATTGTTACAAGTAAAATTGAAGCTCAGTATAACTGAAGGATCTGAGAACTTTTTTCCTTCCCCCCTCCCCTTAGCGGATTTATTTTTTGCAACAGAAACCCTGACTAGTTTCACTACCTTTCCTTGACATACCCAACAAAATTTACCTGGAAAAAAACAGTTTTTTCAGACTAAAACCTGAAAGTACAGACATTTCGTTAAAGGCATGTGAAGTAAAACCCCAAACCTTCAGATAAAACGATGCGGAACTAACTCGGGTCAAGGGTGGAATTTCCTATAGACCTTTGTCATCATACCCCGCTAAAGGGAGGGAAGCGGCCCAAACGCAGCCGCCTCCGAGCCTGCGATCATACCCCCTCGAAACCCCGAGAGACTTCTAGGGATTTCTGCACAGGGTCCAACTCTAGGAGCAGATCCTTTAAATTTTCATTTACCGAGTTGTTAGTTGGACAGGGATCCTTAGTGACATTTAAATTTAGATTTTATATCAAGATTTCTGTTTCATTTGCACTAGTTTAAAAATATATATATATATTAATGAAGTAGCTCTGTTTCACCTGCAACTAAACCCTGAATCTGTGGTCATGAGCGTCCTCTTACTCTCACGCACGAATGTCTGCCGTGCTCATCAACACCTACTGCAGCATTAAGAACGCCAACGTATAAAACTGAATAGGCCAGATTCATCAGCTGGTTTTAAATCGGCACCATCAACACAGGAATTATGCCAATTTACACCAGCTGAATATCTGACAATGCATTTATTCTTTCATGGAAAACTGTAAGATCACAAGTAAACTTTTTTTTTTTTTTTTAAAGAAACTAGAATGTTTCTTCACTCCGTTCTGAAGTATAAAACACAGTGTAATTAGAGAAACTCTAAATTATAACCTATCATCCTCCACATCTGTGCAAAACTCCTACTGATTTCTCCCTCAACTTAAATTTGGTCGTTTTGAAGTAATAAGTTGATATCTGAGCATGCAAATACATTCAAAGTTATAGCTCCACATTGGAGAGAACAGTTTTCCTCTGATACCCTTAAATAAGGCCAAACTATTTTATTAAAATAGTGAGTGGATAAGATTAAAACTTATGTTAAAATTTCAGCTGAAGAAATTTTAACTCCCTGAAAGTTTGTAGTCAAAGCCTTTTGAAAATAAGAGCTTATAATGGAAACCATGACAAACATAACTGTAGTTATATAATACAGCAAAAATATTTCCAGTTTTCCAAGAAAAAAAAAAATCTGAAATTGGATGCCGTATCGGGAATCCAGAAGTCTGTTTTGTCAAAGACATGCCAAACGCTGTTGCACATACATCTGAAATAACAGACTCCTCACTAGCACCAGGATACGAAGGTCAGCTTCCTGCAATAGGCTGCATCTTTTAAATGCATAATACAACGCAAGACGACAGATGCTTCTGTTTAATTGCACAACCTGCCAATTCTGCAATCATCTCCATCAAGCATGTCGTGTTACACCTAAAGGACAGCAACGAAGCGATCCCCTCTCATCTCCTAGAAGGAGAAACACACTTCCTCGCACAGAAAACAAGCTAAAGGAGCAGATATTCAACTGTCTGAACCAAACTCTACTTCCACTTTGAAGGAGCCGATTTCTGACAGCTGACGATCTTGCTCCATATTTGAGGCAAAGGAAAAGAGTGACCAAACAAAATAATATTTACCATTTACAAAACCATTTACAGCCACTGCTCTTGCACAGGTATTCTTAATACTATCTAGCTTTCATGGGGAAGTTAAAATTATACCTAACACGAACCATAAACTCATCAGGCTTCTGGATGCCTTTGATTTAATTCACCCTAGAAACAGCATAGTTTAAAAATCCGTATATTCAGCTGCTATAATCCGCTGCTTGTTCTTTCATATTCATTGTTGTTTACATGAAAAAAAACAGTAGTAACAGCTAGGTTTTTATCGTTGCCTATAGTAACCAAATCCAAATGTGTATCTTATTTATATGCTTAAAGATCAGCTTCAGTTTTTTTTAAAAAAAATTACCTAACCAAGATGCTGAAGGTTGGCAGGAATTTCCCTGGCTACGTCCCTAACAAAGTTATTCATTATTATCCACTATTATCCATTCATGAGATCAGTACATAAAAGTCTTCATGAGTCTGAGAGAAAAATAAATCCAACTGATCTCCTTACACCATTTGTTTCAAAATACCTAATTGCTCTATAGACACTATTTTATAAAAATTGTGAAGGGCATGCTTACAGACATACTGAGTTAAGTGACTCCTACACATTAAAAAAAAAACAGTCACTGCAAAAAGCCACTTCTGCATGCATGGGAAGATGCGTAAAGCTGTCATGCTTTAAAATATGCTGCTCTTATCATCATGAAGGTATACATATCAAATCTATGAACACCAGAAGGATTCAGTATCTTTTAAATCAGCAATTAATCTTCCCTGAAGGATCCTGGCTTTTAAACAGGTGAGGACAAGTTTATGAAATTGCAATTAAACACAAAATAACTCCTTTAAAGTTTGCCTATAGAGATGCACGCAACTTCAGACTAGGGAGTTTCTTACAAGTTCATATCAAAATCTTTGTATCAAAATTATGCATGAAGGTGATCTGTAAAGAATTTGAGTACTTAAAAATTATCCCCTGCATAGTCTCTCAAACAGTTACTCCGAAAATAATACAGCTCTCTAAGCTCATTGTTTTTTAATGAGGGCATCATATACTTTAAAAAAAAAAAAGTCTGGGCCAAGAAGAATATTAACCCGCTAACATTAGTATTAAACTGAGAATGAAACGCGTTTCTGGAGTTCCCATTACAGGTTTGATACAAAACCCACGAATACTGATGGAAAAACTCCCACTGACTTTTGGAGGAGGGTAGAAATCAGGCCTACAGAAGATACAGTGGTATTTTCACTAAATTTATTTTACACTAAAATAATTTGAAAAAATTCAGAAGTGACTGAGGTTTAAAAAACAAGATTACAGAGCCAAGAGACACCTACAATGTTCTCTTTTGCTTAAATTATATCTATGCAAAAACTTTTAATTTCCATTACTATATTTTGATTTGATTTGTATTAGAAACTTTTAACAAATCCTAACTGATGATAAATATACATTTTTGGTAGCTATGGAGAAGTTACTTCATATGAAGGAAGGCCTTACTAGAGAGGTGACCAAAAATCCCTGTGTGTATTGTTAATAGAAGAATTAAATAAGTGTTTCTAATATATAGTTTAAATTAATCCTACTTTAAACATCACAGTTTCAAGCCTGCCTATTCAAGATAGCTATCAGTATAAAAAAACTCCACACAATAGCAAGTTACTGTATTATTTAAATGAAACTAATATTCCGGCATTCCCAATCACAAGTAAATAATGATTTCAGTGGCATCCAAAGGCGGCTCAGAGGCTCTTACTGCCTGATCCAGACCAGCAAACCATACCTTCAGACCACCACAGTGTTTACTAATTTGACTATTAAGCCTTTTATTTTAAATTCCTGTGCCAGGACTCAATGCATCCATCCACAGCTGCTTATCTCAGGACTGACACTACTATCTTTATTCCAGCAGGAAAGATACAGTTTGACCGTATATACATCAGAAAGCAGCAATGTTTTGTGCGCACAGGTCATGCATGCACACACACACATACTCTGGGTGTGACTCATCTCACCCCACTTTAGCTGAAAGTTATCTATTCTAAATTGTTTATACAGGGAGTTTAGACAACTAATAGGAGAGAAAGACATTGCCAGGAGGTATCTTTGTAGGTGCTTATCTCTTTCCATTGACTCAGAAGGAGCTCGGCAGAAGAGTAAACTAGGCACCTAAAATTAGAAGATATGATTTCCACCCAAGGTGAATACATACATGTGTATGTATATATTTGGGTATCTGTGCACACAATATAATACAGCCGCTTCCTCTAAATACACCATATGCAACACAGCAGTGACATTTATAAAAGCTCTGGACAAAAAATGAACTACTAAATGGGAGATGAAAAATAGTTGTGCACATTCGTTACATATAGTTAAGTCTTTAGGGTAAGCTTATTTATGATTTCTGCCTTAAAAGGAAGAAGAAAAGCTAATGTGTGACATGTTCCAGTTGTAAAACTTGGAGTGAGGACAGCTAAGGAAATGTTATGGGTCTGTATCTAATCTCATTCTCTAGGGTACTTTGCATCTTTAAATATAAAGCTGATTTCATCATATAAATGCTTTAACATGCAAAAAGAGCATTTGGACGAATACTCCGAGTGCTCCTACTGTAACAAACACAGCTCTACTGATTCTGGGGTATCTAAACAAGGATTCTATCTTCCCAAGTTTGGGGAAGACAGCTTAGAGTGGGTTCTTTTGTTAAAAGTATCTGTATGTGTGTGCTGGCACATGCGCGTGGGTGTACTGTGTGCTGGGTTTTTTTAAACTACATATACATTCTCTATAAATAAAAAAAATGATATCATGGTAATAAAACCCAAAAGAGAAAAAACAAAACAAACATATATGAAGAGAGAAGCAAACCTTTTAGCATAATCCAAAGCAACATCAAGTTTGTAAAGTTAATGTGTTTTAAGTTTGTGACTGATTCAAATCATGCTCTGCAATATTCCCATTTTCTGGAAAGATAGGTGGAAAATTGTTATTAAAAGTCGCTGGAAACTCTAGCGTAGCATCAACATTTTGATAGCCCACGTAAGAATTAAACGACTGCTGCGGAAGTACTTGGCTATCAGGCATCTGCATGAATGCCCCTGACTGCGTGGTAGGGGGGATTCTTTGGCCAACTAGTTGCATTTTAGGCTCCCTGGGCTCCAGTTGTTGCTTGCTTTCTTCATCCGTGTCAAGACGGGTTAGCTTTTCTATCCACATGCGAAATTTCTCCTCTGTCTGCCTCTGCATCTCGGCAAAGCAGTTCATGGCCTCTTCCAGGACATTGCCTATGCAGTTCCTATCCCACACGGTGCCCCTGTCAAGCAATCCTGGAATATCCCTGGTCGCTCCTCCAGATCCCCCAGCACGACTGAAGCCAGCTTTAAAGACATTGAGGCCATTTGATAAGACATCATTTAGTAAGAACATAATATTGTTTATTAAGGCATGTTAACTCAGGAAAACAAACTTTTCTAATTGCGTCCCTTGGATATGACACCGGGGGAGGAATTGGCAAACACCAAATTAACCAACAGCATTAACTTCAAGGAAAAAAAGATATTAACACCCACTGAGGTTATACTAGAAATTTTGGCTTCAAAATTATTTTTTATTCTAGAATTATCAGACAATTGTCACAAAGTGTTTTTTTTTTAAATATAAACCAAATTAGTCCAATTCCCTTGCAATTTTGGATTAACTTACTTGAATTCAAACCCAAAACATCATACAATGACAAGCAGCTTCCTTCTCTTAAGCTGTAGTCCAAACTACTATCATTTAATTGATAAATCTAAATAAGTATACATTTTACTTAGATATTTGAACCCTTTTATGATGGGCTGATAAACACAAACAAGTTGTACACAAGATCACAGAGATGAAGACAGATATAGCGACTGCAGTGTTTAAAGTAGCCAAGCCCAAACCTTACCGCTCTTAGTTTACTTGTGGAGGAACATACTAAACACCAAGGAAGAGAATATACAGCACAAACATATATACACAAACAGATATGTAGAATATTATGCAGATACATAAGGGGAAAACAATTTCTGTTCGTTCTGAAAGACAGACAGCTGTATCACAGGAGTAATCCATGTAACACTTAAGCGAGATCACTGGCAAAACTCTCATCCACTAGAACTGCACCCCTAATCTCAAAATGAACTGGCTGGCAGCGCATTATTCCTAGCATTTCTAGCTAGACCCAGCAGAAAACAGCCTGGGTCTAGCTAGAAGGAAACTGCTCTCCTTACATCCATCAGAAAGATGATTAAGTGACTGATGTTGGGATTATCGGGAGCAATTTTAGCAGACAAGGAAACAAGGCCATGCTAGTTACTTCACTGTATAGATCAAAAAGAAAAGGCAGTGGTATCTATATTAAGTTTAGAGTTCACTCAGAAATCCTCTAAGAAAAAACAAAATAACAAACAAAAAAACCCAAGAATATGAGGCTTTATGCCTTCTTTTAAGAATAATAAATAATGTGCATGCTGCCCTAATATATTAACATTACTTAAGATCATTTCAAAACAAGAAAAGCATCACATTAAACTACCCAAAGCAGCTATATAACCTGACAATTTAATAGGTAAACACGAAATTCGTGGGATCCCTAGTTTAAGAGTAATAGAAAATATCTTAAGAACGAGAAACGCCATTGCACAACCTAAACAAATATTTACTAATAAAAGCATAAGGCACTAATTCTTTATTGGGACTTTACTGTGAAATTACAATATTATTTAAACAATACATTCTTTTTAAGAGCTATTTAAATGAGGTATACATAAATTCTTCAGTAACACCTAAACATAGCCTAAGATTATTCTTTTTATTTCCAAGTGGTGCCTAGCTAGCAATGCCACGCTTGAGGGCCAAAGACCTAGTACAAAACCTGCTTTTTAAGGCTTCTGTCTCATCTGTTTACCTATCAGACAGGCTGGAAATTCAGCATTCAGTTCTTCTGCTCAGAAATAAATCACTTCATACCAAGTAACTCCAATCCTGTTGACTGCATTTTAGCTAAAAATCCAACCAACCAAACCCTAGTGTTGAACACCTATTATGATTCTATTTACAATCCTTTGATCAAGGATCTCCTCCCAAAGATCAGAAGACTAAATGGGAGGCATTCTGACTTCCACAGGTTTAAGATCAGACATATTTAAGTACTGTTGAGTAAGTTTTAATTGTAATTGAAATAAAAATCACGGATGGTGATATGAGAGATGTAATCTAGCTAGGCTTCTAAAGCTAAGGATGAATTAGCATAGTCAAAGTTGAGAGAAACTCTTTTGTAAACTGAAGAGACTGTATATTGAAATATATATTACCCTGCAATACCATTTTTAAAAAGGCATCTTGTATCTACACATTAGACATCTACACTAGTAGCAGCAAATCAATCTGTTTCAAATACTTCCTTTGCAGTTCTAATTAAAATATTACAGGATATAAGTTCGTAACATAACTGGGTAGCCTTCAGCGTTATACAATTAAGCCCTAAAATGCATTCAGATAATATTAAGACACTAGCATTTAATCACACTAGTCCCTTTGCTATCTGTAAACTTACAACTGTAGTTTTAGAAGTCAAGTCAAGAAGAAGTTATCAAGCACAAAGGTATGATAAGATCCGATTGCTATTTTCAGGACAGTATCTCTTGCAGAGTAACACCTTGTAAAAATCCCCCATGTTAATCCCTTTATGGAATCATTAAGTACTACCCAAATAATGACTACATCCAAAATTATTTAATTTAGGCAAACTGACACTGCAGCAGTTAAAGAAAATACATTGCACCTTCATTCTAACTAGGAATGGTGGACTCCTATTTTGTTATGCTACCCTACATTTTTAAAATGAGTATCTCACTACAAATTATTCTTAACAGATTTTTTTTCCCCCTATTCCTAAATAACTGTCATTCCGAGTTACTTTCATGAAACTCATCTCATGTAAGATGCTTCATTCAAGGTCTACGCACCAATCTTAGGAGGAGGTAAACCAGCTCACAGCATCCACATTGTGCATTGTGCCCCCTCTCTGGATTGCGGCATATTAAAAACATTTTTTCCTTCTTTAAACAAATGAGCCATAACACATTTTTCAACATAAGACTTCAAACTTTAGACTTCGGAAAGCCTAAAACATGAATTAAGCTTATTTCAGTTTAGATTTTTTTCCCCCTCTGCTGTAGAGAGTACAGTGGTGGTGAAATGACATGTTTTTCATATCATATTTGTATTTTTAAAAATCCTTTCCTTCCACCAAAGAGTTTACATAGAATTAAATATTGGTGTCCAGACTTGTTTTCATGCAAATTTTATTCAGAGTTAATTTGCATGGTCAAATCTGAAGTCATTCAAAGGAAAAACTTTTAACAACAATAGTTCTAGCAAAATCTATTTCAAGAATCACTAAAGATCATCCTCTTTTGCCCAGAGTGGATGCTATCTAGTATTTGTTAAAGAGCAGGAAAATCCTAAATGCCAACAGAGAGGCTCAACCTTATATTTTAACGAGATTATTCCTAATTTGCAAAAATTCAAAAATCATGGCATTTACTGAACTAAGGAACTCAAGCTTGTGAGTGCTCAGGTCAGTGAAAAGACTCTTAGTAGTGTCCATGAAGTCTATATCACACCTGCATTTTCATATAAAAATTGATAGCATATCATTTTTTCAGAATACCATATTACATTGTGCTTGGTTTCTAGTGATCTCGCAGTACATATACGTAAGTATCACCAATAAGATCTCGTCACAACTTTTTAGTCTTTGCCAAGAAAAGACTGTTGGTATTTTAACGTGTGTTATTACATTCGAGTACAGCAGCGAGAACTGACACTCTACTGAACAACTGCTTGGTTCACAATTTGTGTGCACGTACAATAAAATGAAGCTAGTAGCACTACTGATGTTCATGGCACCATTATGCACTTCACTGAACGCTTTCCTTTCCTCACTAATCAATCCAAACATATTTCTGAACCAGTCACATAGATGGTTTGAAACAATAACTACCCTCTTGAAATGGAAGAGACCTAGTGACGTGACACTTGCATTCTCAAATGAGTCACTTCAATTTTCAGACGACACAGGTAGCAAACCGTCTTCTGTAACACTGTGTTTTGATAGAAGCTAAGAGCCAGAATATTTGTATTCTCTTTGTATATGATGATGGCCACAATATATCGTTGCTAAAAATTTTAGAGCATCTCTGTTGGCAAAGCTGTTTTCAGACAACAGACATCTGAAAATGAGTCCCGATAGTAAGCTACATTTGAGACTGTAACTAACATTCCTGCTAAAGCATCCAAATATGATTAGACTAAGGGGAACACAGGCTACCTGTATTACTCTTCCGCATCAAAATGCGCAGATTTTTAAAAGTAAATGCAAATTTTTGTTCATGCTTATGTCCTTCTGACAGATGCACTGCAGTTTCTTGATACTGAAGTTCAAATATTAAGTTAAATTTGAAGTTTACTCTCATCTTTCGATTATATTCAAAGGATACCTGTGGCCTGAAATTCAGGTAATGCTTTTGGCTACCCTGTACTAGATTCTGATTAGCTGTTCGTTTCCTAAATCTTGACGATTGCACAGTGTAATGCTCTGTAATGGCTTTTTATTCAGAAAAGTTATTTAACTTAAGCAGTTTGCCAGTTCCAAGAGGAGGAATCACAGATGGCGTGTGAATCTGTCCATTAGTCACTTGCAATGGAGAGCAATCCTTGCAATCCTAGTCAGGCTCATAGCTCCACCGCACCTAGTGCAATCACAAAGTTTCATTAACCCAGAAATAGCATAGGATGCATTTTTGGTCCACCTTGTCCCTATCTCTATAACGAATATTTTTCTCTTGTACTCAGAGATTTGTTTCCCACAAACCAAACTAGTTTTTATTTAAAGGAAAACTGCAATCTGACAGATACACATTGTACCTAATCCCAGAATGACAGCTTGAAAGTTTTTGTCTTCAATGTAATTTAGTATCAGATAGATGAATGCAGAGCTATGAAGTAAGAAATACAGGTCACTGTTCCCCAAGACGGTTTTTGCACTCCCACATCTTGCATCCCGTGTAGAAGTAGGCCTTGGTGTAATAATCACGAAATCAACAGGTTCTTCCATCCATTACAATGGGACCTTTTCACAGCAAGCCTCTCATGGTAACACCTAGAGTTCAAGTACCAAAGAGCCTAACGACGTAGAAAAGTACCCTAGAGTAAGCTCAGAAGTATCTAGGCAATGGAAATCAAACCTAGGCAGATCTGAAAATACCATGTGATATGTTTCTGGGTCACAAGGCACTTCATGACTTCAAAAAAGTCATACCCTGTTTCTCAAGGAGGAGGGATTGAGAGAATTGCCCCAAAACTCAGTGAAAGACAGTTTTCTTCAATGGGCTTTAACTCAGGCCTTAATTGCCCAAAGTGTAAATATAGTCAATAACAAGGCACTTCACCATGAAAGTTAGAAGCTAGACTTTATAATAGAGATTCTACAGTTATTTTTACTAGGTAGTTAAAATTTTACTAAACAACAATTATAGGAGAAATATGCCTTTCCCAGACTTTCCAATAATAAACATTAACTTCCTTTGTGAAACCTGCTTCCTAGCAATATGTGGGAAAAACTCCAGTTCTCATGGTGACGTCCAGAATCATTCACCTTAATGAAGTCAGTTAAAACAGTGACAGTTACTTGTAAAATCTGATGTAAATTAATATTTTAAGTAATTCAACTAGCAAATATTGGTTTACTAAGTTAAGACAAATTAATGCAGTTTTCCTTTAAATTTTCTTGCCCTATAAAGATGATATTTATCTCCCAAAATCTTCTAGCACAAAAGGGAAAAAGGCATGTAACCCAGTAAAAATTGGCAAGCCAAAAGGTTTATTTTTATGTGATTTTATTTGTGATTGCCATACGAAGATTACCATATGATGACGGTTCTATGGTATAATATGCTGCAAGAGTAAGTCACACAAAATCCTGTCCACGGCATTTGGGCTAATTCAATAACAGAGACTCAGCAGACAAGAAACTTGAAGAACTCATCTTTCTTTCACTAATAAAATCAAGAGAAGGCCCCTGTAATTTGCTGCTCCCATCTTTTAATGTGGATGTGTCAGAAAATTAAAAATATAGAAATCATAGATCCTTTTGACACAAGAAAATGCTAATACCTTTGTCTAAAATGTTAAAAACTTAGGATTGGAAATAGCTTGGGCACCTGTGTAAACAAATTCGTATTTATGTCCTAAAATAGGTGACCAGCTGCGATCTGCAAGACTGTAAATTACAATAAGGCTAAATAGATTTGTCATGCACTGAAACACAGAGCTGAAAGCACAGCACAAGTGCAATAGTGAACAGGGCCTTACTGTAAGATAGGCAAGAGATATGCCACGTTATTTCAAACACAGCTGCAGAGCTGTGGTCTTACTATATTAAAGCAAAGCTGGCCACTTATCTTAAGAATGTATTTATTATCACCATATAATGGGATTTGACAGCACTGATAGGAGTTCGTATAGGCTTACAAAGGAAAAAAATCTGAAAATTCCACACTTCAAAGGTAGTCCTTCCTCCAATTTACCATTTCTATGTTTTGTTGGCGTGCAAAAGCGCACTGAAACCTCAGAACAGATTTTAAAATTTGCCATGCCTTGTTAATATACTGCAGTCTTCAAATTTACACAGAGCTGCAGTTCTCCTGGTTTTTCTCAAGTGTCACTCATCTAATTTAGCATGACAGCTGAGAAACGATGTCAGATGCGTTACAGTTCAGTTTAAAAAACATCCTCTACCTGGTATCTCTGCAGTGATTGTCTTGCTGCTCCCTGAAACCTCTTCATCATCATCTGATGAACTCGTGCTCGAGTCACACGTCAGGTCACTATCACTGGTACTGCTGTCCTGCAGCAGGTTGTACTTCTTGCGAGCAGCTGCCTCCCGTTTCTGCCTTAACAGCCGGATTCTTTCTTTGTGCTTTTGGCTTCGATGACCTTTTACCTTGGTAACTCTGCCATTCTGCTTGTCACTAGACTGTCGGTTTTTCTTGGCGGCCATTGTTGAAGTTTCACTTTCGGACCTGGATCGCCTGGATTTCCTCCCGACTGCAGCCCCAGACACCCCAGAAGGGTCGCCTTCTACAGCAGCTTCAGCTTGACAGGGCTCATTCTCTTCTGTGGAAGACAATGTGTCTGAGTCAGCCAAATGCCCACTGGAAGAAGGGGAAAGCATGCAATGATTAGAAGAGTCACTCTCATAAACTCGACCACCCGTTGGCTTATCGCTTTCTGTAGATGCCAGCTGAGACTCCGAGGAGTCTCGCCTCAGTTCCATCAGTAAGCAAGGCATTGAGGAGAGCACTGTAGAGTCTGCTACAGCGGGCGCATTATCTTTCTGAGTTTGTGTCTCCAGTTCTATCGGTCCATCTTCATCAGGAGCTGTCTCTGGCTTTTCAGAAGTCTTTGGTGGAACTTCTGAATCAACGAGTTCTTCTGCTTTTCCCACCGCCTCCATCTTCATTTCAGAACGCCAAGCTCCTCCGGGGCTCAGAGCATGGAGCACGTTGTCTGGAAGACTGGGTGAACTAGATATGGATTTCAGCAACACAGCAACCTGCAGGAGAACAGAACAGTAAGAATAATTCACGCAAATAACTCAGTCCCTCCTACTCCTCACAATATTACCCAACTCATCAGCTAAAACCATTGTTTTCAGTTACAGCCAGTACAGTTCAGTATAATTTTGGTTCTCTTCATTTACTTTTTCCAAGTGAACCCATTCTGTTACATCAAACTATTCTTCCTTCTAGGTACCCATGAAAAACGTTACTGCGTACAACGCAGTTCATCTCAATAAAATGATCACAACAGATCAAAAAAAATGATAGAAGTATTTCTTAACTCTTACATCAGACTGAAAGTTCCCAGACGTGGGAGTCATCTACCTGGACAGACCGGAATATAGTCCAGGTTCCATATCTGGAAGAAATGCACTTTCAGTTGGACAAGACCTCAAACTTAAAGTGTTTTTAAGGCAATTTGCAAACTCACAGTATCAATATGACATAGAAGAAATCCAGTCATTCTGAGCTGAAACAGAACAGCTGTTGAACATTACAGAGCCACAGCACAAACAACCTTCCCAGTGGAATTGCTCCTCCAGTTGAGCATGATGAATCACACGTAGCAAAGACAAATTTATAAAAAGTGCCAAGAAATGACATCAAATCATCAGGAATACGGGCTTCCCTATATCTACACATAACGCCTTTAGAAGCATTAGCTCTGCTTTAACACCAGTTTGTTCTCAAAAGAGAACAATCATGCTACTAAGTCTCACGTAAGACATCATCAGCACTATCAAATGTACCGTTCAGATGCTCTTTGGAAGTTTCTCACACAAGTACTAGTTATAGGAAAACCTATACGCTGATCTCATTTCTCTCAAAATCTGTCAGGAAGACAGCATCAAATAGCATGGGCTGCCAGCAAGAAACAGTATCCACTCACATCAGTATCCTACATTTTACTTCAAGTTATAGTTTAATAAATTGCATTGCTTCAGTGCAAATATTAAGAACAAGCTACCTAGCTGATTGATAACTTGCACATTATCAACCAAAAAAAAGTACCTAACTATCTTCAGGGAAAATTTTTAGAAATACAATATTCATCATTTTAATCTCCATTTTTCACGCTCTACCTTCCGCCAAAAGGTTAATTTGGAATTCAACCCAGAATGAAGTTAAGGAAAACCTTTCAATTACCACATCCACTTACAGACAAACTGTGTGGAACAAATTGTTTATGGGTTTAAAAACGTAGTAAACAGTAAGTTTATGACACTTCAAAGAAAATTTAGATACTTAAGACAAAAAAAATAAAAATCAATGCTAAGTTTTCATCTGCTGTTTTTAAAAAAGACATTTCTGCAGACAAGGAGAACTAAT
Source organism: Struthio camelus (assembly GCF_040807025.1). Lineage (NCBI taxonomy): Eukaryota > Metazoa > Chordata > Aves > Struthioniformes > Struthionidae > Struthio > Struthio camelus. The sequence goes on along the minus strand of NC_090981.1, from coordinate 65,039,544 downwards.
ACTTGAGTAGCCTGAGAGCATGGATAACCATCCATGCTGGAAGACTGGGGGAACTAGAGAGACACCTCTGTACCCAGAAAATTCCCTCTTCAGTTTCCTGATCAATTATTGCAAGCTTCCTGTGACACTATATGCTGCTTTTTTTACCCCATCTGTAGCACAGAATAAGGCTACATCCCCGCTTCAGAAAGGTGCTGTGAACAAACCGAGCTCTCTCTCAGCCTCTCCTCATACATCACTGTGCTCTGGCAATGCCTTTCATGTACGGAGGAGCCCAAAACTGGACACCGTACTCCGGATGCAGTTTCACGAGAGCCAAACAGAGCAGACAAATCACTTCCCTCACCCTGCTGACCACGCTGTTGCTAGCACAGCTCCGTATGCAGCTGGTCGCCTCTGCTGCCAGGACGCACTGCCGACCCCGTTCAGCCTCTCCGCCAGTGCCTTTTCCTGCAGAGCTGCTTTCTCTGCAGCCTATCCTGTTGCACGGGGTTAGCCCACGCCAGATGCAGGACTCTGCACTTGCCTTGCTGAACTTCGGGAGGTTTGTCAGCCTGCTGAAGTCCCTCTGATTTACAGCTCTGCCCTCCAGCACAGCAGCCTGACCCCTAAACCTGGTACGGTCCATAAACTTGCTGAGAGCGCACCCCATCCTGTTGCCCAGACTGACATCAACCAGCGCCTTCAGATGCTCATCTGGACCCACAGACCTGAGTACGTCCCAGCTCCTCTAGTGCACGCACTGCTCCATTCCCATAGCCTCTGCTAGGAGGCAGAGGGACCTGCAAGGTCTCGGCAGACCTCACTAGTGAAAAACAACGCAAAAAGGCTACCAAGGACCTCAGCCTCTTCCCTGCTCTTGGTCAGTAGGTCCCCACCTCACTCAAGCAGGCTCACAGTTTTCTCAGTCCGAGTGATTCGGAGGCCAACAGCACATCCACTTGTATCAGCAGCAAAGGCAGACAGCATCTCTCCTATACTCTTAAAATACAGAAGTCTGAGGGGTACACACCTATACCACTTTAAGGAATTTGTGCCTTCCTCCCCTCACACAGGGGTAAGTGAATGATATTTTTAGCGAGAAGAAGGCACAAACACTGGTCGACAACGATGCGTATTTCTGTGCCCGTGGAGATAATACTTGTTCTGATGAGGCCTGTACTCTCCAGATCTCTTGAACTGGCACATAAAAAACCCCAATAATTCTAATAAGTATATGAAAAGGGAACTTTATATTTACTTTGGGGAAAAAATGTCTGTCATGACTCAAACAGATTTTGCTGTAGGGAAGAATGCAGATAGTTTTGGGAAAAAAAAAAATCTATGCCAAGGAAAGCCAGGTCTCAAAGAAAAAGAACATATTGCTTCATTCTGCTTGAGAAATGTATTAACCAGACAGAAAAAGAGAGACTGTACTGAAATGCTCCCATCCTTTCTTGCCATTCGCTTTTATGGTAATAGTACTAGAAGAGGTAATCTCAGGGTAACCTTAAGAGAATGACCAGTTTCTTTCTTAAAAGAGAACAACATGGCACAGAAAGATAGTCTGTGATGCTTACAGATGCAAGCGGATACTTACGTAGACACTGCTCAGAAATGTCATTCTCCTTTTTCTGATGCACAGACACTGAAGCTTTTTTTTTTTTTTAAAAAGCATTTCTAGAAGAACTTCAGCACTAGATTTTTCTAGTAGAAATTATTTTATTTTCCAACCACGCATAGAAAATACCAATATGTAGAAGAAATATCCAACTGTACCTTTTCATAGGAAATATTTTCAAAGAGTGAAATCATAGACTCATTTCTAAAGGCATAAAGCACTAGTTTGTGCATTATCAGTACTGCACAATTGTGAATAAATCCAGAAGGATTCTAAAGGGGACATTAGCAGGGGCAGCTGAGCCAGTCTAAAGCTCACCTGCCTCAAAGAGAGATAGTCTCCCTTTTTACTGCCTACTCATGACCGTGCAGTCTTATTCCCTCCTATGTAACAGAACTAACCCACCCCTTCTCGGTTAGACTCAGCTCACTAAACCAACAGAAGACAAAACCAGAACACCAGTGAAACTGTCTGCAGGAGCTGGCAGAAAGGACAGGGACGGGAGGGCAAGGACCAGATCACCTCTTTACATGAAGAGAAATTTCACGACAAACAGCCGACAGGTAGAACTCATGGGTTCTTATGTCACTAGAGGGTACTGACTATTTCTTTCACAGCTGTGTTTGCTGCAAGAAGAGATTTCTGAAGACACAAACAGATTAAAAAAAAAAGCAAAAAGGTAAATTCAAAGTGGTATTAGCAGCTTCCTCAAGAACAACTGTTGTGGAATTCATGCTATTAGGTCATTTCTTCCACTGCACAAAGAATAGCGTCAAATACGGCATGTATGCTCTTTACCAATCAAGAGCTGGCCACATACATGCTCCTTAAAGTAAATATTCTTCTTTCCAATTCCGAAATGCAAGGATTTGCAAGGAAATTAATTTCTACCCATGATGAACGAATGGTAAGGCCTGAAATACTCTTATAAACACCATGATATCCTAACCTTAATTGTACATTATCATCTTACATGTTATTGAACTGATTCACTATAAGGAATGCTTAGCTTCAACGAAGTGTAAGCTAGTCCTTTTTCTCACCAGCTGTGGACACGTGAGATGCTTAGTTCAGCAGTACTAACAGCTTTCCATAGCAGTTTGCTCTTAAGAGTAACTTTAGTTTATGATAGACACGTTTCCTGTTATTCAAAGTCCATCAGACCACTTCTTTGCCCTGTTTATGACCATATAACTTTCTTGTGCCAGTTCTAACAATTGCTTAAACGGAAAGAATAGTCAGGCAAAGCATTCCAAATACTTGCAACCGTTTTTAATACCATTTAGCACTGAGAACTAAAAAAAAAAAAAAAAAAAGAAAAAGAAAAAAAAGTCATCAACAACCTTCTAGAAGATATTCTGTGAAGTAGAATATCAACTTCTATGACACAAGCTAAGTTTAAATATAAATGTTTACATTTATACAGCATGCTAAAAACAACATGGCTCATACCTACATAAACAATTATTTCCATCACCAGTGGACTATATCATCTCACATTTACCCAGGATAACCAGAGATGGACATAAAGAATCAGAAAGAGAGGTAGTAACAAGTTAGGCCAATAAAATTACGTTAAATAGTTGTCTTTTAAAAGTGTAAGCAGACAGACAGAAGCAGTAAGAATTCCGAATCAGACATTTCACAGACTACGTAAAGAAGAGAAGGGGAAGGACAGAAGCGGCGCATGTACTAAAGAACTGACCATACGATAGAAGTCCCCCACTTCACAGTACAAGAAGGCAAAATTCTGGCAAACACCAAAGTCAAGTCCACCCCGACAGAAAACCACGCGACTCTGAAGATGTCAAGTGCCAGTAACTCCAGACACTTCTGAACCTTCATCCAAAACCCCTGTAGGTGGTTCTACATGTCTGTCATGCTTTTTTCTGCTTGCAATGCCTTCCTCTCCTTTAGGAGCAAACTCACTTATTTTGTTTAATTCAAACTCATCTGCGATATCTTAGTACTAACAGCACATACAGATATGTCCAACAATAAAGTAATCACAATCTAAGTAGTCACAAGTAATTAAAAACCAATCAGTCCAAATAATTAGATCTCTATCAGAAAAAGCTAAATTGCATCAAGACAAATGTGGAAATATCAATGCCTGCTGCACTTCCCAGCTGCTGTCTTTTGTACTGTTTTTTTTTATCTCCTTTCTGCAGATACTGTACATTCTTAGAACATGCCCTTTATTTTCTTATAAAAGCGTAACGCATACCTAAATGCTTAAAACAACACAAGTGTAACCAGTACTCAACTCAAGACAGTTGACTCAAATTTGTGTGGATGTGTATGTGCGATGCTCTAGAGCAGATTTTTCATAACACTAAGCCACCCCCACATGGATACTGTGTAATTTATATAGTGTTGCTTTGAAAATGCTGCCCTGAAGCTGACTCACTAGCATACAATTCTACCTAAGGCACATTTCTGGGAGTGGAGCTGGCTCTTTATCAGATGATTCATAAATCAGGCCTGGTAGCAATCCTAAAAAATAGGACCCTTTCCCAGCCAACAGAATGAAGGTGTGAAGCAGGAGAAGAAAGGATCAAAATAATGCTCTGTTTCAACTGGTTCTGCAGCGCCTATTGAGCGTACCACAGGGTGTGTATACAAATTATCCGAGATGGAGTAAGAAGTACAAGTATTTAAAAAAAAAAGGTTTGTGAAGCATCATTTGCAACCTTGAAGAACAACATTTTTCATCAATAAGAAACAAGAATTTACATGTAAATACATGTTTTCACGCTGTAATGCTTAGCGCACATAAACATTCATATTCTGCATCTTTCAAATAAAACAGAACTACCAACTATGGGTTAGATTACAAGCCTGTACACAGGGTTCCAGAAACATTCACCAGCTGCGCTGGAATCCCACAGAATCACAATCCTTGTAAGGATAAATTCATTAGCATATAGAAAAAAAGGAACAAAGTTGGTTGTATTTACCCGTCTAAAATCTCATGTCTCTCTTACACTGAGACCCTTTTCTCAAGTGGGCAGTGATTTAAAGTCTAAAGCACTCTCTTCCTTCTAAATTAGAGAGTGGCAGCTTTTATAACTGTCTGTTCCTAAAAATATTAACAGATCCACCGTTAGGTTTTCACTGTTCTTTCAATAAAATTATTAGTAGAAATCAACACTGGGAAAGCCGTAAGTGTAATTTCTTTTTCTCTCTGCCATGTATAGTTTGCATAGATCACCTGTCAAGGATACGCACAGGGATTTACCATCTTTTCCTAAGATTTTGATATTAACAAAATTCTCTATTGCTTATTTATTTTTATGATTCAAAATAAACTTATTCTCTGCTTCCTCCTTTAGCTTATACCATCCTCTATAAACAGAGCTTTTCTTCTCAAGAAACGTTGGTCTACTATTCTACCACTGTCAAAGTAAAGCTCACAGAAGAGCTAGATTTTAAATCGTTTGGGAACACCAATAACAAACTAATCCTGATCTTCAGAGTAAAGGTTTGCTTTCTATTAAGAACATTTATCTGTAATATCCAGAAAGTAACCACAGATTGTATTGTCTGCCAATGGGTCCAAACTGCAGATCGTTACAATAGCAGTGCAGCTTTGACAGGAAAAGCGTGTGCTATCTCCTGCAAAATCAAAGCAGGTCCAGCTCAGACAAGCACAAATGAATCCTCTGTACCTTGCCGTTTCTGTTCTTTACAGATATCAAAGCAGCAACGAGTGCCGTGGGGCACAGGCGGCAGCTCCAGCAGCCTTGAGCCCATCTTAACAGTTCACTGGCACTGTAAAGAGGTGGATCTGCCTGCTTGCAGGGCCAGCTAGCACCCATCAAGTCCTTTTGTAATGCAACTTTCTAGAAGAAAGCTGTTCCCCTTATCACAGCGGGGAGTTTCCTGCTGGGTTAGTTGGCTGAATGAGTTCAGGGAATCTCGAGGGCCAGAAAGAGAAAGGCGAGCAGCGTAACACACCTGAGAGCAGTGACAGGCCTGAGGTGAGGGAGAGCATTGGACTGATTCACTTCATCCTGCAAAACATCATTCCAAAATTACATGATCTTTGAAATTAAGAGGGCAGATACTCTCAATAACCAGTGAGTTTTGTTTTGTCAAGTCCTACCTAACTGAACCTGAACCTGCTGTTTTGTAGCTCCGTTTGGAGCTAATGCATCAGACAAAGGGAGTCATCAGCATCTCACGTTCTCTTAAAGTTATCTGAGGGCCAATGTCACTGAACCAGCAGTGGTATGAATTTATGACCTCCATTTCTTTCCAATAAACACGACCTAACACTGAGATGCTAAGTGAAGCTACACAGTTTTTATTTAAGTATTATTATTTAAGTATTTTATGATCAGCCCTATTTTTGGATCTTTACCTCATGCTAATATACAGAAAATGAGAGAGATACCTGCAGGTGTATTAAAGCTTCACATATCTGAATTCAACACCAGTACTAGATCTTTGTATAAAGCCAGTACCTTCCTGTCACATAGGGAAGTACCATACCCATTTCACGGGCCAATCAACTGAAGAAGAGAAATTAGTTGACGTGTCCAGATTCTACAGGAAGTCTGGAAAGGATCTGTAACCTAAACCCAGACCTCTAGGCATTTTCTCATCCACAAGCTATTAATGAAAACAACAAATGAATAAGGTTATTTTAGAAGCGTAAAATTTAATTATTATAAAATGAATCTGCAGGAGGTATAGCACTTACAAGTAAATGGTATCATTACACTAAAGGTAAATCCATTTGCATTCAAACTATGAATATTCCAGTAGCAATAAGAAACTAATTGCTATTGGGCTGTTCTTGATACCAAATTCTCGATCATTTTAAGACCGGTAATAAGATCTGCCAAGTGACTTCAGAGTACAACAGATTGTTAGCAATTTATTCTGTAGCTGCTACATGTTCAAGAGCTCCAACTGAAGGAAGCATTCATGATATTAGTCTGTCACAGACTAAGTACTAAGTAAGCAACAGGGATAACTCCACCGGGTATAACCCACTACCTTCTCACTAAGTCCACCTGTGCTACAAAATCATACTGAAGAGCACATCTAACTCCTAATCTAGATAGCTAACCTTTTAGTCTATACCTTCACAAATCCTAATGCATGGCTCCTCACTGAGGCTCCCTAAGAAACTAAGGCAACCGAAAATGTGAAGTTCTTGTAGGGCACTGCTATCTGTGGACACAAGAAGAATTAGTGAGACGGTAGCATGGCCTGCTATGGAAGGAGAACAAAGCCTTACAAGGAAAAGGAATAGTGCAGGAGAGAGTTCATTTAGAATAAGTTTTTGGCACATGAAAAAAATAGTACAAGGTACATACGAGTTGGTTCTACAAATAAACAGAATCTACTTTACATATTTCAAAACCAGAACTGACAGGGTCAGAAACCACTTACATTATGAACAATGCTGCTAACGCTATGTTTACTCTCAGATGCTTCCCATAGTATTTGTAGGTGAAGTCGTCTGACCTCTACTCAGAGAGGACAATCGACAGACAAGGAAACACACTTTTCTTTCCCTCAGCACATACAGGGTTTTGCATATATTTGACTCCAGCGATTAAATAAGAGCATACCTAAGAGGATACTAAATTATCAGCTCTAAATAGAGCAAAATAAAACCAGATGGTAGCCATGCAGGTATGAAGAAAAACAACTTAGGTATTCTCAAATAAAAACATGATCTATCCCATAATGATTTTCTGCGTTATTTTTATTTAGCCAAAAGAAAAAGGATCAGCTGTCAGAGCTTTCTAAAGAATAAAACTACTAGCTAGCAACAGCCGACATAGACAATATATACAGCTTCCTTGGCAAAAGGAGAGATGGTGGGGGGAAGCATCAAGTCTGGAGTATTTATTCAACCCCTTTCCGCTCATTCAACACGTTCTTATTATTCCATCACCACTTTGCTGTGGCTTGATGAGTTCCATGCAGACAAACAGTGAAATTCACTACATGAATGTTAAACAGTAGAAAGAACATTTTGACCTTGTACAACACATACACACAAGAGAAATCAAGTGTCTGTTATAAAACCAGCTTTAAAAAAAAAAAAATTGAGGTAAATAAGGTCTGTACTCTCATAAGCCCTTAATAATTGGCTAATTGTGACAACACGCTCACTAAATTTCCCTAGCACAGTTCTGCAATATTCAGCAGTTTCTGGATTTTGTTACAGTGAGCTGGTAAAAGCTGTAAATGAAGCATGGCCTGGGATCCAAAGCCTGTGAATAGCCTTTAAGATGACTTATTAATTGGAATCATGGAAAATAAAATTTCATCTTCCAGGCTTTTTAAAACAAAGGAATGTTTTTTTTCCATCTCCTCACATATTCTGCTTAGTGCTGATCAAAAGGTATTACTAGTTCCAGAGGAACTACAACTCTTGTTGTATTAATCAGTAGCTCATGGGCACTGCTAATTACAAGCCTATTCTTCCCCAAAATGACAACTTCATCTCCCAAAGGCATTTTACTGAATACAATGAGGCCTCAGGATATCGGTATCTGCATTCAACTTACTTTATTAGGAGACAGTGTCTAATAAAGCCTTATCTTACACTGCAATCCCAACTACAGTAGCAAGTACTTGGAACTAGCAGGCAGCTTCCCAATCCACCCTTCATCACTCAACTTCTCCCTAAAATTTTGCTTTTGCCAAGGTACTCGGAAGCCCTCCCTAGAGCAACAGTTGGCGTTCGTTCTCGGAGAGCAAGAAGAGGGAGGACAGACTCGGGAGACAGGCAATTAACAGCTGATTACAAGGCCACAGCACAATAGAAGAGCACTGTCTTGGCCTTAACCTGACTACCACGGGTTGCTTCTTTTGTTCCAGAAGAAAGTTTTACAGTATTACTGGATCATACAGTGGCACTTTTAAACGGGTATCATGGAAATGTATTACTCCCAATGAAAAACAAATTACTGAAATGGTAGAAACTACATCATCTCACAGACAATTGGTATTATAAAGTCTGGCTCGCTGTTATTCCCAACTCTGCTACTGTGAGTGAGTCACTTGGTCTCTAATCATTTCGGATGAACGGAAATGAAGTCTACCTTCTCTAAAACAACCTTGAAAGACTGACAACCAAGCACTGTGAAATAAGGCATTCTAGCAGGAATGTCGCAATAACAACATTATCCAGTGACAGACAGGCTCTGCCTGCCTACTTTCAGGGAATTTTAAAGCAAAACAAGATTCTACAGGGCACTGGAAAAGTTTCACTCTAAATCCAAAGCTATGACCCAAGTATACGGAAATAAATATCCTAGCCTCAAAGTGTCTTAAATACCTGCAGTTAATTAAGTGACCACCTGTTCTACTTACGATTAAAAAGCTCTCAGATTGAGTCCCAGCAGCTTTGAAGCTTTCTTCTTGGAGACTGAATATCACAAGCTGTGATATCGCTAAAGCTTGTGTGCTGTTCTGCTACTTCAATAAATTACTGAACATTCAAAGAGAGACTGCATGGCCAAACTGATATAAAACCCTAAACATCCTCTTAAATAGGAAGGGATATGATGTTGGATCGTCCTGGATCTAAAGCCAGCTCACCACACGACCATGGGCATGTTACTCGACCTCCCTGTGCATTCAGTAGCGCATCTGTAACTGTGTAATGGCAACACCTCAGTGACAGAGTTGTATCTCATTTTCGGGCCCGAATGAGTAATCAGTGTGTACCCGAACTGCAGAAACAGTCACATCCACGAAGAAATCACTATACCATATGGCATCCATTACTGCTAACCAGACAAGTAAAGAGGTAACGCTAACGAGTTTGACTTCTGAACAGGGAACCACAAATTCAAATTTTAACCCTCGGCGACAACAACACTGAGTAAGTGGGAGAGGGTATCAGTCACACCAGTCTAGCTCAGAGATGTGCTGTTATTAACCTCTGCTGTTGTTTCATCATAGTTATGCTATAGCCACATTTTCACTTACAAAGTCTCTTTATTCAGGTTTTCTTTTTGCTCAGAATTATACATTTGTAGGAGCTACTTCCTATATCTCAACTCACAGTCTCCGAATTTTATTACGCATTAAAAATCTGAAACAAAGATGCGAGAGAATGATAATGCAAATTACAATGAAAATAACACTTAAAGTTCCACGCATTCATTTTTGTTGTGGCAGATTCCAGTGCCATAATAGTTCAGCTGCTTTCGAGTTGTATTGCTAAACTTAAAGGCAAGGGCGATGGCTTCCTGCTTAACTTTGGTTCTGGAAGACCGAGACAAAAAACAGTAAGTTGATTTATTTCCTTGCACATAAGGCTTCGGTTGTCTATTGCAACTGCGCAGCAACATGCACAGAACAGTGCATGTACACAACAGTGTACAGAACTCTTCCCCAATATTGAGCCTGCCCCTTTCTTCCACTACTGCTTCATCTTCAGGTCCCCATTGCTGCTGATTATGTTCAAGTCAGCAAGGATTTTCAAGTTATAGAACTTTTTTTCCTCCCCTTTAAAAGGGCTTGTTTTGAGGTGCAGGTTATATGCGTGCAACTACGGTATTTAAGTCTTTCACTTTGATCTAGTAAATGTGTTATTAAATCTGCTACTCAGTTTCTGTCAATGTTTACAGCTTTATAAGTCATTTAGTCAACTGCAGATAAAAACATGCAAGCTGAGAATGACCATAGACCCAATTCTGTCAAGAAGTACTGTCAAAACACGAATACTGAAAGGTTACAGAAAATGAAATATAGGTTGCTTGAAACAATTGCAAATGACTTATTTGAAAAGCTTTCAAATTTTCAAAGTTTTTAAACAGCAATATTTTAGCCAGAAGGGATTAAGAGACAGTTCTGCACGTTAATATAGCCTGCAGCCACTTCAACAGCGTGGTACATAGAGACTACCATCTAAGTAACAGATGCTTATGTGAGACACTGATATACAGGTGGGTCATAGATGGCACACGCATCTTTGGCGGAGCAGGGATTCAACATGATAGTATATAACAGATAGGAAGAGTGAACAAAATCAGTTATGGCCTTAAAGGCAAGGCAAACAAACCCACACTTTAATGGTAAATAAGTAGTAAGGAGATAGGGATCAGGACAACCAAGGCAGTTATTTTCCGTTGTTCCGATCAAGTTACACCAACTTTCTCTCCCTAATGCTTAGCGTTCAAAGCCCCTCAGGATTCTCTAGATTTGCTCTTTGTTCATCCAGTCTTATTTAACCTCATCTCATTAATCTCCACCTCCTCCACACTGTCAGCTGCCATTGTGATCTGCCCATTTGTCAAATGGGCACAAACATCCTTCCTACCTCCTTTTTATCAGTTAGAGCAGTGCTTGTTTTGTATGTACTGTGACCGCTGCCTATCTACTATTCTTAACTGCCTTGCTGCTTGGCTTGGTGTTACTTCCCCTTTTCCCTCCCTCCATTTGTTCAATGCATCCATTCATTTCCCAACTTGAGTGCACACTGTAATTTCTACCAAGCAGGCAGGCTTTGTACACTTATCAAGTGGAAGCATAGGTGGCCAGGCTGTACTGCAATACACATCATACGCTTAAACGTGTAAGACCACAGTCCTTTCCTCTTCCTGATTTCTCATAAGTTTCTCATCCGACCTCTTCTGCAATGCCTATATGCTAGCCAACCAGTAATTAATTAGTTTGAAGAGCAAACAGAAATAGTTGACACATTATAATTAAAAATGCAACTATTGAAAAATGAGTCAGAACTGTTATCCTCACACTTTAACGAATACCAGCTGCCTATACTCACATACTACCTTCCATCATTCCCTCTCGTCCCTCCTCTTAATCACCTGGACAGAGAACCAGCATTACTGGTATGCTAGAATCACAGAACATCTTACTAGCCTTTAGTGGCACATAACTATCCTCCCTGGAGTTTTTTTTTTTTTTTGGCCAGCACTCGACCCCTCTAGATCACTAACTGTGTTAAGAACTCAGAAAGTGATTCTCAAAAATGACTGTCATTTGAATATCCAAGTTCAATGTCATCTCACTGCTTCTGCATCATGTATCACACGTGATCTGAATTCAGTGGGGGGTGGGGGGGGAGGAAAACGTTTAAGATCACCAAACACGTCCCAACTAATTTACTGTTCTACCTAAAGCTTGTTACAAGCCCAGAACTTATTCCGCAAGGCAATGTTTCCCTTGCTGGGGCAACAGGGGAAGCTGCACTGCTCTGACTGCCTGGCTTTTAGCGCTCATATCACAGAAACAGCAATTAAGGGTGTTAATTAGGCCAGGAGAACCACAAGATGAATGCCTCAAAAGAAGAGCGCACTACACCCAGTTTCCACCTATTTTGAGTATACCGCACACCACTGAGGTCAAACATTAAGTTTCTTAATAGATTTCTTCAGCATAAGATACCCTAAAACAAATATTTTACATTTAAAGTTTGTTTAGTTTTTTAAGGGGAGACCTGTTACACTGTTCATATTTAAAATTTTAACTTGAACACCAGAAATACGCTAGCTCTTACCTGTAAGTGAAGCTATTACTTAGCCTATTATGTTTGACAAGTAGCAGAAAAGACTTAGATCTAAGTAAAAACTATTTTGTATGATTTAAGAGAAAGTTTACATTTTTAAAGAGATGCCTAAGAGTTCAAAGATTTTACTCTGATGTTAAAATGTAGAATTAGATGTCAATAAAAAAAAAATCAGGATTTACACTTCATATCATAGCATCTTCATAAAGTTCTTACAGCTTTTGAAATGCACTTAGGTACTCGGTGCTAGTTTTATGTATGTAACTACCTACAACTGAGACCTTGTATAACTAAGTTAGTGCACTTATCATTTCACAGAAAAAGGTGCATACAAACTTCAATACAAGTAGTTTAGTTTCACTGTTAAGGAAACAACAGTGACATGAGCATAACTAGATGTCTTACTTAACAGAGCTGAAAACGTTCCCTACCAGTTATAGAAACGACCATAAAAAAAAAAGAAGACATGGGAGTCTTTCAAAAAGTGGCCTTCTGCTTTAAGACTCTCACGCAGCTACTGAAAGGACATTGTGGTACTGAAATCGGGGAAGGAGTTCAAACATTACAAGTCTGTTCAGACTAGTTTTTCCTTAAAAAAAAAAAAACTAAACCAAAAACAGTAACACAGTTAAAATTTATATTCTTCTCAGACTGCTGCGTCGCTCAAAACCACACCTGCAACCCACTAGACATTAGGAGCTCAAGGGGGGCGCTCGGGTAAGGTAACGAATGAACAACATGAACTTTTCCGTTTATAAATATATATATGTGTATATATGTGTGTGTATTTTATATACATATATATACACACACACATATATATAAAAGCCCACATCATTCAAGGTAAACAAAAGCAAGATAAAACTAGAGAGCCTAAATGCCTTGCTCTTCAAAGCGTTTTTTTTTTTTCTCTCCCCAAACATATAACACGATCGCGTAATAGGCGACAGAAGCATTAAGAAACACAAGCGATGAGGAGCTGCTCCGGAGAGCTGGGGTAAGGCAGCGTTTCGGCTGACTTAGGGCAAGGTTACAACAACAAGGGGAGGGGAGGGGGGGAAACGGCGGCGAGACCGGACTTCGCCGTTCGCGAGTAACGCGTCCGGCCGCGACGGGGGTCAAAACTCACTCAGGCGATGGCGGCATAACGGCGCGTCCGTCCTCCCCCCCCCCCCCCCCCCCCCCGCCCCGGTGCTATCCACCACGCAGGGCTCCGCCAGACCCGCGCTCTCCTCCACCGCGGGGGCCGAGGGCAAACGGTGCGGGAAGCGGCGGCCAAAGGCGAGGCGGCACAGAAGCGCCGCTGAGGCAACGGGCGCAGGCGACGAGGCCGGGCCCGCCCGCGCGCCTAACGGTGCCGCCGCCGCCGCCGCCCCGCTCCCCGCGGCCGGGCCCGCCCGCCAGGCCCGGCTCCGCTCACCTGGACAACGCGGGCCCCTCCTGGCCTCCCCCTCGCGGGGGAGCAGCTGGGGCATGAGCGACCGGGAGGAGCCGGGTCTCGCTGCTGCTGCAACCGCCGCCGCCGCTCCTCGCCCCCGACGCCACAGAAAATGTCACCGGAGGCCGCGGGGCTCCGCTGCCCGGCGTCACTTCCTGCGAGCCGCCGAGCGGCCGGGCAGAGCGGCCGCCGCCCGCGCCGCCCCCTGCAGCGCCCCCCCGCGGCCGCAGCGGACCGCCCCGCCCCGCCGCCCTCAGCGGGGTGAAGGGCGGGGGTGGTGCGCGCACGCGCAGACCGCGCGGTGGGACTGGCGCGCGCAGCGCTGCCCAGGCTGACGCACGCGCTCCCCCCCCCCCTTCCCCTCCAAGTGAACACCCCTGTGCGACACCCAGACCCCCCCCCCAATGTTTGGCACACACCCCTCCACGCTTACACCCCTTCCTGCCACACACACCTTCCCCTCCAGGTGGGCACCCCTGTGTGACACACACGCGCATGCACTCACTCACACACACCCCCAGCCTCACACGCTTGTGTCACGCACGCTCCCAGCCAGGCACGCGCCCCTGTGTGACACACCCTCCCACAAACACACCCTCACACACACCACACCCTCTCACACCCACCCTCACACCCACCCACACCCTCTCACACATACCCTCACCCACACCCTCACACACACCACACCCTCTCACACATACCGTCACCCACACCCTCACACCCACCACACCCTCTCACACATACCGTCACCCACACCCTCACACCCACCACACCCTCTCACACCCACCCTCACACCACCCACACCCTCACACACACCACACCCTCTCACACCCACCCTCACACCACCCACACCCTCACACACACACACACACCCTCACGCATGTACACCCTCACACACTCACCCTCACCCCCCCACACACACCCTCACACCCCCTTCATTCCCATCCAGGCACCTAGCCCTGCGTGACACACCCTCACACACACCCTCACACATGTACACCCTCACACCCCCCTTATTCCCTGTGTGACACCCTCACACCCACCCACCCTCACACACACACCCTCACACATCCACCCTCACACACCCACACCCTCACACCCCCCCACACCCTCTCACACCCCCTTCATTCCCATCCAGGCACCTGTATTACACACCCTCACACACACACACACCCTCACAAACATACGCACTCCCCCTCACACACACCCCTTCACACCCCTTCATTCCGATCCTGGCACCTCGCCCTGTGTGACACACCCTCTCACACCCACACCCTCACACACGTACACCCTCACACCCCCCTTATTCCCATCCAGGCACCTAGCCCTGTGTGACACCCTCACACCCACCCACCCTCACCCACCCACCCTCACACACACACACCCTCACACATCCACCCTCACATACATACACCCTCACACCCCCCCACACCCCCTCACACACCCACACCCTCACACACACCACACCCTCTCACACCCACCCTCACACCACCCACACCCTCACACACACACACACCCTCACGCATGTACACCCTCACACACTCACCCTCACCCCCACACACACACCCTCACACCCCCTTCATTCCCATCCAGGCACCTAGCCCTGCGTGACACACCCTCACACCCACCCACCCTCACCCACCCACCCTCACACACACACACCCTCACACATCCACCCTCACATACATACACCCTCACACCCCCCCACACCCCCTCACACACCCACACCCTCACACACACCACACCCTCTCACACCCACCCTCACACCACCCACACCCTCACACACACACACACACACACACCCTCACGCATGTACACCCTCATACACTCACCCTCACCCCCCCCACACACCCTCACACCCCCTTCATTCCCATCCAGGCACCTAGCCCTGCGTGACACACCCTCACACCCACCCACCCTCACACACACACCCTCACACACACACACCCTCACACATCCACCCTCACATACATACACCCTCACACCCCCCCACACCCTCTCACACACCCACACCCTCACACACACCACACCCTCTCACACCCACCCTCACACCACCCACACCCTCACACACACACACACCTTCACGCATGTACACCCTCACACACTCACCCTCACCCCCCCACACACACCCTCACACCCCCTTCATTCCCATCCAGGCACCTAGCCCTGTGTGACACACCCTCTCACACCCACACCCTCACACACACCACACCCTCTCACACCCACCCTCACACCACCCACACCCTCACACACACACACACCCTCACAAACATACGCACTCCCCCTCACACACACCCCTTCACACCCCTTCATTCCGATCCAGGCACCTCGCCCTGTGTGACACACCCTCTCACACCCACACCCTCACACACACCCACACCCTCACACACGTACACCCTCACCACCTTCATTCCCATCCAGGCACCTAGCCCTGTGTGACAGCCTCACAGACACCCCCTCGCACACACACACCCCCTCGCACACACACACCCCCTCACACACACACACCCCCCCTCACCCCCCCCCCCACACACACACCCCCTCGCACACACACACCCCCTCACACACACACACCCCCCCTCACCCCCCCCCCCCTCACACACACACACCCCCTCACACACTCTCTCCCTCATCCGGACACACACCCCTGTGTGACACCCCCCCACTCCAGTCACGCGCCCCCACGACGCCGCACACACAGTCCCGCCCGACGTCCGACTGTGCGGCGCACAGTCCCGGGGTGCGCCCCCCTGCGAGACACCCCCAACCCCCCCAGTCCCAGCCCGCCGGCCGCCTCGGTCGGGGCCTACAAACCCCTGGAAACCCGGGTGTGAGACGCGCGAGCTGCCAATATTTGAAGGCAGCAAGCGGCAGGAAGGGAGAAGGCTGTTTGGCGACACGCTAATGGATCGTAACGGGGTGAAATTAAGAAGGGGCACGTTGAAGCCTAGCGTCAGGGTGGAAAGGGCGCCAATAGGGAACCGTAGGCTGGAAATCGCCTCCCTAAGGGAAGCGGTAAAAGCTTTGTTGTCTGAGGCTTTCAAATGCCACATTAGGAGAAATAGCGGAAAGGATTCTGCACTTTCGGGGAGAAAGGCCAAAAGATGAGGAGGGGGAGAAGAAAGCCCCTCCAAAGGGCCGTCACAGTAAAAGCTGCTTCTTGCAGGGCTTCAGCGTTGGCTGCGTTTCGGAGCTCCCGCCCTCGCGCAGGCCGGCAGCGTTGCCCCCGTTCCCGGCTGGTTTCCCCCTTGGCCCCGCAACTCGGGTCTCGCCCCCAGGGACCAAGAGCTTTCCGGCAGCTCCAGGCTTCGGCCCCCGGAGAATGACCCTTCACCGATGGGGCGCCCTTCAGCCCACGGCGGCGTCCGCAGCTGCATCGCTACGCAGCCCGCGCGACAGCCATATGTAGGAACTTCACCTCCCGAGTAACGTGTACAACACCCGTTTTGCAAGCCGGGCTGCAGGCTGCCAAGCCGCTGGAAACTGCCAAGGCGCAGCTGAACTCCAGCCAAGGCTTCACCTCCCTCCGCTCCTGCGCCTTCCCGAAGCCACCGGCCGGCCGCCGCCTGCCTGGGAGGGCAGGCGAGGGGACAGAGACACCGGTACAGCAGCGGTTGCACAGCCGGCCACGCCAAGAGCTTCACCGGGACCACGTCCAGCCCCGGCGCACACCCATCCCTTAGCCGCAACTCCTGAGAAAGACGGACAGCTAAACCTTTACTTGCTGCTGGTTTATTCCAGCCGCTGATGGCTAATTAAGCAGCTGTGCTGTGCTGCTTAATTAGCATTAAAGGAGCGTTTAGCAAGGGGCTAAGGGGACGCATTCATTAGATTAGGTTGTGGTTTTGGAGGGCTTTTTGGTTTGTTTGTTGTTTTTTTTTTAAGATTTTTTTGTTTTTTTTCACCAGAGATTTTGTGTTTCAGGAAGGACAGTGTAATGCTGAATTGCTTACAGGCAGATGGAGGCAGAGTTGTATCCGACCACACAGGTGGTACCCAGCTGGGAGAGATGAGCAGGAGCTGCAAGTTTTACTTTAAACAGATACTTATCGGTAAAGCCTCAGCTTATTCGCTGGTGATTTTTGCAGAAGAAATATCTCTGAATTAGAGAAGCAGAAATCCTCCCGGTCAGATCTGGTGCAGAACAGTTGTGATGAAGCCAGTGTATAAGAAAACATGAAATGTTTCTAAAGCCACTTGAAGTTATTAATGGCAACTGTGCGCTCAGACATGAAGGTGAAGGATTTCCTGCAACGTACAAAGCCGAGCAGGCCAGAATTACTGGTTTTAATTCAGTAGTGCCCCAATAACTTAAAAACTCAATGAATAGTTCAGAAATACAAAATCTTTCCCAGACCTGTAAGGACCACAGTCACATTTCTGTTCAGTACTAGACATAATTACAAAAATCTTAAATACTTCTACAGAAATGTTGCAATATCAAATTTGTGTTTGTTTAAAAGTTCCCCAAATGGAAGACTATTTGGAATGTTTTACCAGAGACATTACCAAATGGAATAATCTTCTTTTTTTAATAGGAAATGACTTTAATATGTTTTAAATGTACTTAATGGCAAAGATTCCATATTATTATTCTACATCCATTTGACTAAGAATGTATGTGAATGAAAAAATTGTTGACCCTTTTGGTCAAAGGAAGCTTGAAAAAAAATTGCAATGGAATTTTTGCAGCAAATAGAAATTTTCTGCAACATGGACTAGCTAAAATATAGCCAAAACATACAGCCCAAACACTTTCCGCCCACATTGTCTCATTCAATGAATTTTGAGTAGTCAAATAAGTACATATTTCAAGTCAATAGTCTGAGTTTTGCCCCATATAGTTTATGTTTCTCTGTCATTTTAATTCTTGTTATTCTTGCTTTAGTACCCAAACGTTTTCTTTTAAATAAATCCATATCACTTAGTTTATTTCAGGGTAAATTCTATTCTTTTTCCTAAAGCAATTATTAAGTTAAATGTTAGGTTGATAAGAAAAGTATATCACTTTGTGGTAAAACATACATTTATGCAAAGTTTCACTTGAGGTTGACCAATAGGTTTACGTGTCTAAGTGTGTAATTTTAATTAGTTACATTTTTTTGGGGGGGGGGGGGAAACGTGGATCCTAGTATTTTCTAGGCGGAGGAGTTGGATGCACTACGATAAAGCAGGCATACCTTTTGTGCTGTGCAAGCAAAGTGGAGCAGTCCACAGCTCCGTCTGACCTCGGCTGCAGTCCCGCAGTGACGCGTTACGGCTGTTCAAACTCCCGCAGAGAGAAGAGCTGCTCCCAGAAGTTGTGGGAGCCCCTCGTAGCGTGAAGAGCACGGGCGCAGGGGCTCTCAGCTTGGAGCTGTTAACACATGGCGTCTCTAAAAACCAGACCCAGAGTTCAGAGAGATGAGCTGATTTAGTCCGAACGTGGGCCGAAGGAGGAAAGGAAATGCTCTCCAAGCAGTCGTGTCGCTCTCAGTTGGGTGGTTATTTCCAAAAATACGACGGGCGAGCAGTCCGGCTGGCAGCCCCATCCACGTGCAGCAGCTCCTCACGGCCTGCTGTGACCCCTGTGGAAACGCAGAGCAGCTGCCAGGGCAAAGGGTGAAGCCCCAGATCAAACGTTTGCTGCTCAGACTCACGAGTTGATGTTTCTGCAAGGGGTTCCCGCGCTGGCGTCCGATCCCTGCGCCGAGAAAGCTGGACTGCTCGGAAGTGACCATGCTGCCATGAGGCGCCCCTGACCGTTCTGCAAGGCACTCTGCCCGTGCAGATGCGTAATTCAAGGGCTGAGAAATCTTACTTGAAATCCACTAGCTGCATAAATCCAGTGTATTGAACTTTCCCTGTTATCTATCAAAAGCAGTGCTGTATAACCTGACACCTGGCAGCTGATTTATGCTGCATATGCTGCAGGCAGCTCAGCTGTGGCCTGCGGCTAAGATGCAGCTGCTGGGTATTTTTTCTCCTGACGTTTCCCATGCGAGAAAGCAACACGCAGCTATATTTGGACAGCTCTTCAGTCCGAGTCCAGCCCTGCTGATGTCCGTAGTCAGGCTATTTGCCAGCACGTGGTCCCCTGGCACATACTGTGAACCAACCTGCATGTTGTGATCAGTTCTGCTGCCGGGAAGTGAGGGGGAGCAGCGCAAGCTGCCCCAGGGGCACAGTGGGAGAAAAAACCCTGAAGTCTCCCAATTGGAGCTGTACTGTGTGATTAGGGGGTGCTAAGGGAGGTGCCACAGCCTCAGGAAATCTGCCCATGCCTGGAGTCATGATAACACACACGGGCAATAAAAGGCCTTTGTCTAATGCTAAGCTGAATAAATCTCAAGGCTCTCGTTGAAAACCAGGGCCAGTAGCGCCCTCAAGCAGTCATCAAATCTATCTTCCTAGGCCAAAGCGTGGTCGACTTCCCCTACCATTATAAATGTTTAAGCAAAGCATTTCTGATCGTTCTTAGAAACCTCCAGTGATTAAGATCCTTTAGCCATCATTGGCCATGAACTCCAGTGCCTTACATTGGCTTTCCTGTTAAATTGCTCCCCAGTGTCTACCTAAATACCATAGGATGACTTTGAAGTCTATGACTTCTTTTCCTTTCCCCAATGGAAAAGGAGATCAGTTTATTTTCTTTTGCTTTTCAGATTCAAAGACCACTAGCTTGCCTTTTTTCAGTCTGGTCTTTGACAAGCTATGGCTGTACCTGTACTGCGCACCACACTACTACGACTGCTCTGCGCTCCACATCTGTTACCTCTTGGAGGTAGTTTCCCCTTAGCCCGTTTAGTCCGTCTGTACAAAAGACACTGCTCTTGCTACCTCAGCTTCTAGGCTAGAAAGAGTTAAGGACGAATGGTCATAAAACCAAGGCGAATAATCCTTTCCTAACCTTTCAATTAGAAAAACCTGAAGCTAAACAGCAGCTTCCTCTGGAATATGGAAGAAGAGGCAGGACTCTTGTCTTTCAGTGCAAAACAGCTTTTAAATGCTGGGGGTGTTTATGGCTAGTGTGGTAGAGACACGGAGGGAACAGGTGGCTTCTGGGGACCCATTTGAGTTGACAGAGCTGGAAGGGACAACTGACGTTCAACATGATCACAGCCCACAGTGGATCTGCAAAAATACCCATGTATTTTCAGATCTAGAAAGGTCTTACTGTAAAGACCATTTGTTGTTTTTGAAGCTATTACTTCAGTATCCATAAAGCTACCTTCCTACCTCTCCTTGCTTAGTGCTATTTATAACGTTCAAAAAAAAAAAGTTGTCAACAGTAGACCGATACCTCTCCAAGTCTTGAACAAAGGCAAACCTTCCAGGCTAGTACAATGGGTTTCCATTTTCTCAGACTGCAGAGACACTATGGAAATTTAGGGGGTCGCTGCCGGCACATTTCATCTCAGCTTTTACCTACCTACACAGGCAATAAAACTTGTTACCGTGTGAAGCCAGAACTATGACCGATTTGAAATAAGTCAGAGCATTTGTTTCCAAGAAAGCAGACCATCATCATACAGAAAAAGAAAATCCCCTTTGCTGGCTGTCTCAGAGACTGCAGGACTTAGGCATTGGGAACTACTGTTCTGAGCCCTAGATCACATTTTCCGTATCAGTCATTTTGATTAATGTATCACATCCCTGCTGAAGACATTAAATGGAAGGGAGCAGTTACATTTCTCAGTGCCCCAAATGCCCAGACTTACATGTGCTCTAGGCATAAGGAGAATTTCTCTTCACAGACGTGGTATACATTACACATGCTATGTGTGGAAAAACTTGATGTGTCCCCAATTCTGAGCTGGCAAGGCAGAATAAAACAAATAAGCAAAAACCCAATGCTCTAGTAGGTGTAGAGTCTGACCTAACATATTTGCACCACCACAGAGGGAACTCTGGGGAAAAAAAAACACATTGCAGAGCCTGGACAGGGAGGAAGAGGGAAGCCAAACCTCTGGATCAGTTAGACTGTTGGAGGTAAAAAGGTCAACCAAAACCTGACAGGGACATTACCTGGTAAGGCTGCCATCTGGAGGCCACCTACAGATCTGTATCACGTATGGAAAAAAACTGTTTAAGGAAACAAGAGTGTTTGGGGTTTATTTCATGGGAAAATGGGTGATTTTTACAAATACAGCGCTACACGAACCCTAAAAACCGAGCATGATTGCCGAAAGACCACAAGTGTGCTATCCAACAGTGAGGAGAGAAAGGCAGAAACCTGCCTAAGTACATTTAGAAGTCCAACAGGTTTTACTAGTGCAAATAAATAGACAATTAGAAAGGACATCCTCTTCCACGCAGGCCACTTCAGGTGAATCGGAGTTTGCTGGGCTCTGGCATCGAAAGAGTCAGCATGTCAAGCTGCGATGAGAACTCCGCCTCCAAGGCATTCTAGCAAGAGAGAGAAGACCAAGAGGACTCAGTGACTGCAAAGCAGTTTTCTAATATCTTTGTTAGACAAATACTTTTACAATGATCAGACATCGGGAATATTATTAGGACTGATTAAACCTAGTATTGAACTAGAAGTTCTCACTACTGCAAATGGGAATCTGACAATCTAAGCGATTTTGAAGTTAGCAACGTGCCAAAGACCAGGGACGAAACGACCCGACGCTATCTGGTACTTTTCCATACTGCACTGCTCTCAGTACAATTTCCAAATCTAAACTAAATAGTTAACTGAGGCATTTTATGCATCAAACGTATATGAACACAATAAGCCAAACAGGCTTGTTAGCCTCAATGGTCATCATACCTTTTGCAGTAGCAGTAAAGAGTTTCAATCCAGTTGCACTGCCAGATGAAGCAGAGCATTTCAAACACTAACAGTTCATGAAGCCCTGCCCTGCAGTCCTTGCCGTGTGATAATTTTAGGAACTACCACCAGGCTGAGCAGAAATGCAACACCGGGCTCCAATCTCTCAATTTCTTACAACAAGACACAGCTAAGGAATGCTGGTAAATCAGAGACTGTTTATTACTGAGCTTACAACACAAAGGGAAAATTCCTTTCTAAGAACTACAAAGAAATCACCAAATGAAGGGCTAAACAAGCTGAATGGCCTTATACTGTGCCCCAGTGAGACTTTCAAGCTGAGCAGGTACTCACTCCAGAGGTGAGCGTTCTGACCTGATAAAGGCCTCACGCTGGTAAGGCGAATCTATATTTCTAAAACAAAAACAGGTGTCTTGCCAACCCAAGCAAGCCCACCCAAAAATGTACGAAATACTCTCACGTAACCATAATTCTGATTACAGTTGTAAGGCTTATCACCAAATATCATGCATGGTGTCCACAAGCAAGCAGGATGTAGCCCAAACATATAAAGACAGGTTTTGTGCTCAAATTGGGCCCAGCTCACCCTGAGAAGTTACACAGAAACTTCCGCAACAACTTGAGATGAAACGTTTCCCAGCAATCATGCTTGCAGGTTATACAAGCACAGATGAATCGGGCATGATGTTTCATAGGGGAAGGTCACAAGGCAGGCCACAAGGCAGTCATTAAATAAAATATAGGCCTTACTGCCCTTTGGGAATTCAGAAGCAGAAATGCAGGTCATGGGACCAAGAAGCTGCAACACGAGTGAAAAAACACTCTGGCAGGTGAAGCAGACAAAATCGAAAAGGATATAGCTGCCTAATCCCCACTGTATCATTATGTCCAACTGTCTTTGTAGCTTTAGACTTCACCCCTCCAACACTTCCTCCTTCCAATACGCACTGCTTCTACCTTACCAAAGTAAAATTTCCCTCTGGAGATCATTAAGACTACGATCTGCGGCAGATAAATCCACAGCCAATTAATGCACATAGGTTTTTTTTTGGAATGACAGCACCCATTTAAGTCTCTATGAAAAATTAAAAACTCTTACCAGTTCTCGTTTTGCTTCTTCGATCTTCACTTGTGCAAGGGAAGGATTCTAAAGAGAGAAAAGGGTATAAAAAGCAGTATTTCAGCTTGAAACACAAAGTCCCTCTATTACTGCAAGACTTTAATGACATGCCGTAGAGGAATTCAGGAATAATTATATTAGTTTTGCATATACTCTTTACATGCAAAACGTACTGACATCCAGAGACTTAACATCATTTTGGTTTGGGCAGTCGGGTATGTTTCTAAAGTTTAGTAAGACCTAATGTCTAAGAAAACATGAATTTCCAAAAACTGCCAACCAAGGAACTGGATATTAAATGTATCCAGGCACGAATCTTCCAAAGCACAAAACGCTTCTAGCTGCGTGCAAGGATAAACCTTTCTCCGTCGTTCTGCCTGCACCAGAAGGGAGGCACCAGGGCCCTCCCCGTCTCCACTGATGACGGGGTGGAGGGGGAGCACGGAATTGAAGAACCTAATCCAATTTGAACGGCCTGTTTTGCTTGAGGAAAGCGGTGGCAGCTGCCTCTTGGAGTAAGATGGATTAAAAAGACAAGCAGTTCCACCCTCTCCCTGCATCCTTTTCTTGTAGGAGGAAGAAAGCAGCAGCTACATGAGGGAGAAGTTAGGTTGCAGCAAGATATGTCTAGTGGCAGGGACTCAACGCAGGGACTGAGAGGGTGAAGAGAGAAGGGTGGTCCAGCAGGCAGGAAACTTAATTCATTATAGACTTTCCATGTAATCTTGAACAAGTTTCTCTGTTTCTCTGGACCTCTATGCCCCATTCATAAAACTGGAATGAATTTTTTTCTCCTCTCACACAGAAGGATTATGAGGTTAGCTGTATGACAGGTTGTGGGGTGCTCAGATACATTGGTAACAGGGACCACATCGGGTAAGTCAGACTCAACTGTGACTGTCTAGTTTACAGGTTTATTTAATAAAACCAAAACCCATTCCACATTTCTCCCCAGTTGTTGCCACATCTCCCCTGAATGCCAAAGAGAGAAGTCCTTAATACTCATCTGTAAAAGTAAGGGCAATTTTCAAAGGAAATGAGAAAAACTGGTGTTCAGCGGTCCCAAGCATCACAAGCGGCCAACGTGCAGACTTTGTGCAAAGCCAAGGCCTTTTGTTTTATGGACTAAAAAACCCCTGTTTACTCATGATTTCTTTAAGTCTTTGTAAAGTTGTTCACAGAAGTCCCCTTAACCGAAAGTCTTTGGTAACGAGGGTTCTCCTAATTTGAAATGACTGAAGTCCTTTAAATAAAAGGTGCTTCGTGCACCAGTCTGACAGAAACTCCCGATAGAGTGACCAATAATGACAAAAGCCAAAATTTAAAATGAAGAACAGATACAGAGACATTGGCTCTCAAGACAGCAGTTTAGTTGCCTAAAAGAGACCTGCTTTTTTTGAAGAGCTGAGCATCCAGCACCCTCTACAGAAACCAAAGGAAATGATGGAGCAGACAATACTCAAAAGCCAGAGTACTTGCTTAGAAAAACAGAGCCTACATTTGGGTACTTCTCCATAATCTTTTAAATCTTGCTCAGAGCTTCAACCCCTGCACGGTGTGCTGCATCCACCATACCGACAGCCTGATCTGTGTACTTAAAATTACTGGTAAAACTTACAGATATTTTTATATTAAGGATTTCCTCCTCCAAACTTCTCTGTCTAATTTCTGTTTAATTCACCTCGATACAGAGCTCACCCACCACTCTGTTCCTGTCACGTTCCTACGCATTTTGTTAGAAGAAAGCAGTTTGCTTGGTAAACACTTAATTTCTTGGTTTTCTTCAACAAATAAGTAGCCTTTTGTTTAAGTACAATCTTCTGTTTATACAGACCGATAGAGATTTAGAACAGCAAATATTTGTCCACTGAAACCACCGCAACGATAGTCTTTACATTTTGAACTCCATTAAAACTAATCTGATGGTAATACAATAGAACTGTGAAAGAAATAATTACAGGAGTTAAATCCAGGTAGGACTCCAGTTTCTTCTTCAAAGGCACAATTTCTTGCTCTAATTCAGCCAGTTTCTGTGAACAGAACAAAGCAGCAGAGTTTATTCTACAGTTTTACTTGTGTAAGTGATGTAAATCAGTGAAATAGATCTACAATTATCTACAGCGTTTCAGAATTCACACATGTTGGTTAGAGCTCTGATGATCTTTCCCAAAAGCTATGGAAAAATAAAGATCTACCATTCTTTCAGTTATCATAGTCATCAGTCAGTCAAAGCCAGCTCAGATTTAACACTGACATATACATTAATTGTCCTTCCTGGCTGAAAATACACAGCTGCTTCTAATACAGTATAATCACCCACTCTTACCTCCCTGAAAGGAGAGGAGTTTTTTGAACTCAGAATCCACCAGACAGAGGTCTTCTGTCGGCAACCTTACTGTAGGCCAGGACAGAGAGAACGGAGGAAGTAAGAAGCTACGCTCTCGTGCCTTTAGCTTCTCTGCAAAAACAGAGCTTTGCATATGCAGCAGCAAAGGAAGATTCCCCTGCCACTTGCACTGCTCCTTCGATTTGCTCATTTGATGAGCACAGGGAGATAATTTCTCCCTAGAGCTGAGAACTACAGCTCTCACCCCTTTACAAACAATCAACTTAAAGCAAAAAATCCACTATGAAGTCATCCACGCCGCCCAACTAACTGAGCTCTCAGCAAAGTAGCTATAGGAACGCTAGTGAATCAAACCTGCCCTTATATTCAGGTTCTAGAAGACAAAGGTCGGACAAAACTTAAGACCTACAGAAAATTGCCTGTAATTTTTAATATGTAACATTCCAAAGCAAATGATTTTTGGTTAGCACTCTTCTGAATCACAGTGCAATGTAAATGTTGCCACCCAGTGCTTGTTCATGAGAACCGCAAAGTAAAATCAAGAAAGCTATTTTCAGCGTAGAGAGCAACTAATACGCAGGAAAAGCCAATAAATAAGTTAATAATACATCAAACACGCTATTTCCTTTAACTTACTACCCTACTGGGCTCACAATACATTCAAAAATGTTCTATTTAAAGGTGCAAGAAAAAGGCACACCATAAAAGTCAAAACTTGGACTTCACGCTGCCTCTCTCCCCTGCTCAGAAGCATTTGAGAGCAAGTCTATTCCATACACCCTAGAGGGAATCACCTGGGTCATTTTATCCAGTAACTCCCAAAACACAGGCAACCATGTAACAGGATATATTCCACAGGATGTCCACTTCATTTACAACAGAGATCACAGAGACAGCAGACTGACCAGGGACTGCCAATTCTCCGCGGATATTCCTTCAGCAGCTATGCATTTATTACATGGAAATTCTCTAGTAGACTACGTTCCCAATCAGGGACAAAGGCAAAAAGAGGAAAAGGGGGAAAACCAAAATATAACAAAAAAAGGATTCCGCTCAATCAGTCCAGAGGGAAAGCTTCTTCCCAAATCCAAAACAAGTGCTCATTTAACCCTGAAGAAGAGGCACAGCTTCAGCACCCAACAATGCTTCTTGGCCTCTTGGAGAGACAGACCCACCTGATATTCCCCACTTCAGAGGTATCTGCCTATGGGATTTTTGTTTGGGCCTCTTTTCAGGTAATCGAATGACAAAATACATTTCCTGAAACCATCCAACAAACAAGGCTGCTCCGTACCACTGCAGAAACATCCATCTTGTACCAAAAGACCTACCTCAGACAGGCTCACTAATGACTGATGCGTCAAAGATTGGTCCAACCCTGTGGCAGAAAGCTGCTCCTACAAACGAAAAGACAGTTTGTACAGTATGTATTCTCCTACCACACAGACACAACTGGCAGCAAAAAATAACAGAGAGGAGAAAGATGTTACCATTAACTTGGGTTTGCTAACAATAACAGAAATGCGTGCTATCTGAACCATAGATCTTGCTGGTATATGAAATCAGCTACAACTAAAATTTATACTAGCGATAACAAATCTTTCCAGAAAACTAGTGGGAGAAGAACATTCCCAGCAAAGGCTGGGAAGAGCTTTTCCAATAAAACGCTGTTAGTCTAATATAATGTTTTCCACCTCAGAGTTGGCAAAATATTGGACAGCATCCAAGAATTACATAAAACATTCCCATACCCTTCATGATGCAAGAAAGGTGAATGAAAAGACAGTACAACTTGTGCCTTCAGTGTTTAACCACTCATTAATCTCAAAAAATGGCTATATTCAGAATTTTGACACACAAGCTACCACAGTGAGCAAGCTGCTCTGCTGCTCACTGGCTGTATACTATTATATTAGAGTACCTCGGAGTAAACACAAGGTAATCTGAGCTAATACAGTTCTCCATGAAAGAAGGAAAAGTGTCCTTGCGTTTCCCATAGGATGTCATGGGGGAAAAGCGTAAGCGTAGTAGGAACAATTGAAGCATGGTAACTAGAGTCCTAGGAGTACCAGAGTCCAATGTTCCAGAGTCTGGGAAGCTCCAGGGATGTCTCTAAGTACAATTCTGGACCCAGCCATAGCTGTGCCACTACTTCCCAAGGTCTCATTAAAAAATTCCTTCCATCTACCTCAGCAGCCTTGATCCTGATTTTGAAATCCTCAGATTTGTCTTTCAGGAACTTCAAGTTCTGGGATCGACTCTCAGCTTTTGCTTTTTCTACCTCCAAATGTTCCTCTGTTTTCTTGAGGTCCCTTAAAAATATAAAAACAAGCAAATCTTTACATTCAAAGAGATACCAGTATATACATAGTTCTTAATCATCTACGGTCAAGCTAAACTCTGCAATATAACCAACACCAGAAGGGAGAAAACGGAGAAAGCACTTATATATCCGTGCAAGATTCTCCAGCGGAACCATCCACAGCAGTCATCTCCAGCCTAGCAAAGGCCATGGGATATAACTGTCCAAGGGGAATGCCATTTGCCTAACAGCACAGAACAACAGTCCACTGTGTACTTTACTAATTCAGTTAGAGACCTGCTAAGCTAGCTAAACTTAAAATCAGAAAAGGGCCATAGCAAACCAGGGAGAAGCACACAGCTACGGTATCTTTGCTACAAGCAGCCCTAGCGTTACGGCTTTAAATAACAAAATCAGAAAATAATTAGACTGGAAGGGATCTGTGGATATCATCTGGACCAATGCCTGCTCAAAGCAGGGACTGATGCTACGCTTCACCAAACATTTCAAACAGATTACATTCTTTAGGGAATCAAGTTTTTTTTTTTTTTTTTTTTTTTTTAAGGTCTACCATAAACTGGTTAAAGGAGATTCTTATCTAGAAATCTTTTTTGTTTTGCCTGCCTACTCCATTTTGACAACAACACTCACGCAAACTGTGCTAAGCAAAACAGGTTCACCTGCAACTTCAGCTGAAAGCAACTGGTGGAAGACACCAGCCCGTATCTGACAACTGCTTTTAGTCCATTTTGGGGTTAAAACAATGTTTTTGATGGTACTCCAAATGTCTTTTGATTACTGGGAAGTGCCTATAGCACATGACTTTTGATAGATGATGCCAAATACTGTGAATTAGATACGCATCATAAATCTGAAAATTCAGTGATCCTTGCCTAGTGATCACAGCCGATATACTACACTGCCGAGATCAGCAGTACTGCTTACATCTTTCCCTTTTTTCACCCATTACTCACTCTTGTAACCGCTTTTCCAGCACCAGCGCTGCAGTTAGTTTTTTTCTAATGCTGGTCAATTCCAGTTCCATTTCTCTGTTTTTTGATTCTGTCGCATGCAGATCCGAAGTCAGATCATTGATGGCAGAGATGAAGCTAGTGAAACGAGAGATTCAGTAGGAACATTCAGGAGTCAGCTCTTCTGAAACTTGGGGTTATTTTTTTCACACTTTCCACAAATGACTTGTGTTTTTGTTCTCCTATGGTGACACATCTGACAAATGCCAGTTAGTTTAAGAGAGGAAAGTAAAAGAAGTCACTGAGGATACGTGCTTCCTTTAACTAACAAAGATTTCATCTGGAAGAGGAAATGGTCCAGCAATCTGAGTAGCAGAAGAGCCAGGCAAGACCTGGCATTCCAGTAAATATAACCTCCAAACTTGAAATATTCAAGAGCTCCGCTCCTGGCTTGCCAAACCACCTGTGAGAGAAACTCCATCCAGTCACTGAAAACACATGTCCTTGAGACATGCCCACCAGTACTTCGGTCACCTCCTCCCAAATGGCCTCTTCCACCTGCCCCTCCGGCTCAGGAGGAGAGCTAGAGGAGCAAAGCTCCTGAAGACCATTAAAAAACCAATGGATTCCAAGGCAGATTTTGGCTTTTCCTTACCGCCAGCGCTCAGCACACTGTATTATGGGTGAGGCTAGGCAAAGAAGAGGGGCCTAGAAAGAGCAGACTAACAGCTACTCTTTCTCTTTGGCTGAGCTAAGGAAATCTCCTGACATCAAGTGAGACAAGGTAAGAGAGGGAAAGGAGAGGAGCTGAGACTGAGCAACCAGTTACAGCTCCTCAGGCCTTGCCTGAGCTGAGTGAAAGCTGCTCCAGCTTGTGATACCTGCCATGGAAGTCCTGGCAGTTGCATCCTACAGCCACTAACCACAAAAGCAGCAGCAAAAAGGAGAGATTTAACTGTGGGCTGGGGCTTAACCTTTCAGACCTCGGAGACTTCCCCTGCTACAAGAATCGAGAGTTGCAGCTTTGTGCACAGTCCCCACATCCTTTAAAGCTGCCCAAGTGGTGCAAAAAAAGCTGGACAAGTAAAATTCCTTGTGTGAAAGTACAGTTTGAAACTGTCGAATTGAAAAGCCAGAGGGAAACAACACAGATCATCAGCCCTGGTGCGGAGCGGGAGGAACTACCTGACAAGAGAAGTGTCCTTTGTTTCAAGTGTCATCGCGCTGTTTACCAGCTCATTTAGGTAGCTGGTGCCCTCACTGGACAGACTAGTTAAGGAAAAATCCAGGCTTTCTGTAAGAAGGTCCTGCAGATAGTTGGCTGAAAAACAAATACAAGCCAAATTAGTCATTTTAATATCACCTTTCTTGCGAGGCCTAGAGGGCAGCTAGAATTCTGAAGCGAGAATTCAATCCCACTCCAGAAATTTTGGTTACGTTTTCACTGGTAGGGGAAGAGCGATCTTAAAAGAAGACTTAAACATGACAAACTGCTGTCACATTTCTGCTTGTCAAGCAAATCTACTGTGTTGAGGAAAGGAGCTACTCCACTCCTTCCCTGACTGGCGTGTCTAAACCCATATAAACAAGAGTTTACCCTTGTGCTATGGTGATGAGCATGCTCAGGTCTTCCCTCTGCAGAGGACTGGGCAATACAGCCTAAACCTGCTCCTGGCATGCACATGCCTGTCAGGACAGACCTGCGTTAGGAGGGATGACCCTTCCTTCTGAAGGAGTCTGAGTTTGCAGCAGAGCTCACACCCACGCCTGACAGGCAACGCTCACGTGCTCTGACAGCCTAATGCAACCACCTAGTCTCCATCATGATTTATTTGACGGCAAGTCACTAGAAGATTTGAAGGGAAAAAAAAAAAGTAGGGTTTTTAGGGGTCTTCATGTATACAAAATCAGTCTTTTCACAGAAAAGTAAAACTCCTTCTTGAAAAAAAGCCTTTAAAGGTACAATCCTTCAGTATGTGATATGCTAAAAATGTATTATGGTCCCCTGAACCATGCACTTGCTCCAGAAAAATATATTATCAAATACTAATTTCAGATAGCTACAGCATAACTTAATGGCCTCGTTGTTGTTTCAGATTCCTCAAGTGCTTTCCTTAATGGGAAATAAGCACCAACTCAGACTCTTAAATCAGCAGTTGCTCACCTGCCTATGCAGCCAGTATTTCAGTGCTGGGCTATCCAGCCCAGCAAGCAGGAGGTTTCAGCAATTAATCTGCTTGCCCATACTTACAGCCTGCTCAAGCTGGTTTAAAAAACGTTTTCTTGATCAACCTTATGTCACTGTAAATGTTGCTGAAAGGAAAGCGTGAAGTGTACGGTAGTAAAAGCTGAACCAGAAGAAATGGTCAGCTTATTGATAGTCTTTCATAAGTTCTCCTAAGATTTTAACAGAGATAATCTACAGTGTCACTAAGAAATACTCTAACTTGGACAGAACTGAGGACTGGAGCTTCAAACTCACCTTCTGCTTCGTATTCTGCTGCTTTCTGCTTCCTGTCATCTATCAGCAAAGAAACATCCCTATCCCTGGCTTCACTGTGTTCTGCAAGCTCGTACAAGATATCAATGGTCCGTGCATTCACTTCATACTGTGGAATGGGCTGATCCCCGAGTATTTTCTTTAGCCATAAGGTAACCTGCCACAAAAGTGGGAAAAGAGACATTAAGCAGTCAGCGAACGGAGACAAAATAGCTGATAAGTGTGAGAAATGGAAAGTGCTGCAAGTCCTAAATTCCTGAAGAAAAACTTCTATGACCTCAGTCAAAGCATGAGCGGAAAAACGGGAGACAGCTGCCTTTGCGTCTTCTTCAGATGCCTGGAAAACTATTTCCCTTCACTTTTAATCATTTTTAAGCCCCTCGTTTCTCCGAGGACTTGCTTATCTCCAGACGACAACAATTTATCTTTCCATTCCCACGTGCCGCTCGCTACAGACACACCGAGACATGCTGAAGAGGTGTTTGGGCAGGTGGCAAGAACGGCATTCCAGCAGGGTAAGATGAAACTGCCCAAACCGTCAGGGCGGGAGCGGTGTCTGCTGGCTAGCAGGGCAGAAAAGGCCACCGCGACCGGCAGGCGCGAGCAGCGGTTACGGCTGCCGCTAACCGATCACGGGGGCCTTTTACTACGCAGCACCTTAAACGAGCTCGCTTGTATTTAAAGGTCAGCGAGCCCGGGCCGTTAGCGAGACGATATCAATCCTCCGCCGGAACTGCGAGGGCAGGGTGTGTGTGGGAAGGCCTCCCCTGCCTGGGCACCTCGGCGCTGCCGCGGGATAGGGCACCTTGCAGCCCACCCCAGGGCCCGCCATTACCCGCCGGATCTTCTCCTCCATGGCGGCCTCCGCCGCCTTGAGCCTCCCGCCTCCTTCCCGGCTTCCCCCGCGCCGCCCCCCCCTTCCGGCCGCGGTGCCTCCTGGGATTTGTAGTCCGCTCCGCGCCCCCCCCCCCCGGCTTGAGGCGGCGGCGCCCCAAAAGCAGAGCGAGGGTTCCCGTCTCTCTGAACGCGCCGCATCGCTGCAGGGACGCCTTTGCAGCCCGCCTGGCTCTGGACCTTGCTGCACCCGCCCACGGCGCTTACTGCGCTGCTCGTTTATCC
Source organism: Struthio camelus (assembly GCF_040807025.1). NCBI lineage: Eukaryota > Metazoa > Chordata > Aves > Struthioniformes > Struthionidae > Struthio > Struthio camelus. Next base: position 65,006,861 of record NC_090981.1, on the reverse strand, counting down.
CCTGACCAGCCGCCGCCCCCCACCTTGCCCCGGCCCATCGGCAGCGAGGGGCGGGGCAGGGCCGCCGGGGGCGGGGGCGGGGCCGGGCGGAGCCGAGGGGCGGGGTCCGGGCTCTGGCCACGCCCCCGCCCCGTGGGCGGGGCTCGCGGGCCCCTCCGCCCGCTGAGGACCGTTTCAAGGACACCCGCCGCAAGGGGCTGTTTTTTTAAAAGCACCGTTTCCTCTTTTTTTTTTTTTAACGTTTTTCCGCAGCTGGGAGTGGCCGCCGGTTCCAGTGGTGGTGGTGGGTGGGGGGGGAAAGAATAAAACAACGGCGAGGCGCTGGGGGAAAGGAGACTTTGGGGAAGCGCTTCCTGGTCATGACCGCCCCCTCCCCGGCCTGGCCGCCACGGGGCGGGGCGTCGACGCCAAAAGGGGCGGAGCGCGCGGCGGCCATTTTGTGGAGAGAGCGCGGGGCCGGCAGCCGCGTCCTGTGTAGTCCCGTCCGGAGGAGCCGCCGCCTGCCGCCGCCGCCGCCATGCTCTCCGCCCGCGTGGCCGCTGCCCTCGCCCGCTGCCTGCCGCGGCAGGCCGGCCTGGTGAGCGCGCCCTCGCCTCCGAGCGGCGGGCGGGGGGGAGGGCGCCGCCGCCGCCGCCATCTTGGGGGCCGCGGTGACATTGAGGGGCCGCGGCCTGCGGCGGGAGGGGCGCGCTCCGGCGGGGGCCGGCCGCGGCCCGGCGGCGCGGCTGTGCCGGCACCCTCGCCTCGGCAGCGCCGGGCGCCAGCGGTGCCCCGGCCCGGCAGGAGCCGCGGGGGAGCGGCCGGTCTCCCCCCCCATGAGGTGCGCAGGGGGCGCCGCGCCCTTCCCTCAAGGTTGGAGGTGGCGTTGCCGGGTGCTGCTCAACGGCCCCGAAGCTGCGAGGGCTCCGCGAGGCCTGGCGGTCCGAGCTGCGATGCCTCGCCTCGTCGCCGCGTTTGTTGTGCGGTGTTGGTGGGGTGCAGAAATCCGTCAGGGTCCGCTCCCAGCCGCTGTCCCTGGTGAAGGTGAACGCGGAGGCCTTCCCAGCCCGTCAGAGAAATGCCCTTAGCGTTGCTGTGGGACTGCACTGGGAGCTCTCCGTGAGATGTAAGATTATTGTAGCCGTTTAGGACGTTGATCACTACAGATTTTTTTTTTTTTCTGGAACTGTGTATGTTCTAGCAACCCTGTAGCAGTTTTGCAGTTAGATTTTGTTCTGAGAGAAGCCAGCCCTTTGAAGACTAAATTTTATTTTTGCCTTGTGCAGAACCACAAGGGAGGCACCGATTTCTCTATGCCTCAAGCTTTTGATGCCCTGAGCAAAAGGGGCTAGTTTAGCGGATGTGTTGCTGTGTGAGTTGCCGCCGTGCTGCAGTTGTGATGCTAGTGCAGCATGAAGGCCACGCAAAAAAATGCAGCAAGTAATTTGGGAGAGTTTGCCATATTATTAGTAATGCTAGACCTGGTTCCAGTGCTGCACTTTGTCAATGGAGCTGTGTGCTGTGTAACTCAAAACTGAGACATGTTGCTTATGTTAGATTTCCAGAAACACCCTGGGTGCAGCATTTGTTGCTACGAGAAACATCCATGCCTCCAAAACATGTTTTCAGAAAACTGGTGAGTCTAAAATAATAATAATAAAAAAGTATGCACATATGAGTACTGTTTAAGAACTTGCTCTGTCAAAACTTGTTAACTTAGAGAAATAGTTGAAAACGAATAATAATTTGCACTTGGAATATGAGGCGTGCACATCAGTTGACAAAACCCTTAAGGGCAGTGATTGATAGTGAACTAGCTATTTTTAGTCATATATGTGAGGTTTCATTTTACCTTTTAGTAACTGTTCACAGGGAGTGGTCACGCGTCAAACCTGGCTTACTTAAGTTAACTCCTTTACAGGGGTTCAATTCTGTGATCAACTCCTGCAGAATTATCCGAAAAAGCCTCAAAATTGCGGTTTTGTTCCTGCTTTATAATAGTAGAAGGGAGTAGATGACTTTCCCAAGTGTGCTTGGGTTTGACCTTGTGTCCTTGAGTATAACTTTGCACTGCCAGCATCTTGGTGTTTAGAGGAGGCAGTGGCACCAAACAGCTGTGGTTTTGGTAGTTGTTCATGTACAATTTTTGAAGTGGTTTAGGTCACTAAAGGTATTATTAGGAAATGAATTTCAATGTTACTGCTTCCTAACTGAGAGAATAAAAACCTATTGGAGACATGCTGCCCAACAGAAATTAGAAGAAGATGGAGAATACTTTTTATAGGTTATGTTGAACAACTCATTCCTTAAATACATTAAATGTCTAAATGTATTTGGCTCTTGGATTAAAAATGAGTTGAGAATTTATTTTGATGCTTACAGTCAAGTCACATGCTCTGCCTGCAGAGCTAGCAGTTCCGTACTTTGGGATCTGGGTCTAATCTCTCTAGTCTAACGGCTTTCCAGAGGAGAGGTCGCTAATAGCGTAGGACATACTGAAGAACATAAGTGCCTGTTTAATGTAGTCGTTTGTGATGCTTCATAATGATGAGATGAAACTGCTTTTATTGACTGGTAACGTGAAGAATATCCCTTGTGCATCATGTCTAAGGAAGAATGCTTGCTTGGTCCTGTGGCATACCTGAACCAAGGTCAGCTCAAGACCAGCTTTCTGATTTCATACTGCCCCTTAATATACTGGATCCTGTTTGGAACATTTCTTTCCAGGCACTGCTGAGGTATCCTCTATTCTTGAGGAACGTATTTTGGGAGCTGACACCTCTGCTGAACTTGAGGAGACTGGCCGCGTGCTCTCAATCGGTGATGGTATTGCCCGGGTGTATGGCCTAAGAAATGTCCAAGCAGAAGAAATGGTTGAATTCTCTTCTGGGCTGAAGGTAAGCTTTCACTGAAGCCTATTTAGTTTGGAAATATGAAGAAGACTTTTCTAAGGAGAATCTGAGATGGTGCTTGGAATTACCCACATGGGGCTTTTACTGACTTCCTTATGACTTAAATATGGAGTAACTAGTTGAAATAACACTGTGAAAAGGAAATGTTATTTTTGTTTATAATGTGCTGCTTTCAAATATTGGTATCTGCTTCTTGGCCAACATTTGAGCTTTATTTGCCTTTACCCGGGAAGTGTTAAGACCTAATCTGCCATAGGATGTTGTTTTCTTTAGTTTCAGGCTGGCTTTTCTGTTCACTGGTGAAGAATGGCCTCTAAGCTCCAATACAGTGTACGGTTTGCTGACTTCTTACAGTCTTAACAGACCAGAGTTAAAAAGGCTTAGACTGCTCCCTAAAAATCAGAGACCTCTTCTAGGTCATTTTTAGTGAGCTAACTTGCTTTTTAATTTAGTGAAGCAGATAAGAAACCAGATCTTTTTTCCCCTTGTCCAATTCCTATTTGAACCCTGCTCTTCTTTTCTGTTCTCTTTGGGGAGAGAAGTGACTTCATGCTAGACTGCTACAAGTGTAACAAATTATTAAATAAAGTTCAAGAGTTAGGCAGGTTCTCCGCAGTATGGGAAAAGATGCGTGCATTGGATGTAAGAGAATACTGAATATTTTATTGTTACAAAGAAGGTTGAAAGATTGAGGCAGCCTCTATCCAATATTTTGCGCTGTAGAATAATCACTTAAGTACTAAACCAGCAAGAATTCACTGGAAATGTTGATATGGGTTTTCTCAGGATGACATGATCTTTGTCCTAGGGCATGTCCTTGAACTTGGAGCCCGACAACGTTGGTGTTGTCGTGTTTGGTAATGACAGACTGATCAAGGAAGGAGATGTTGTGAAGAGGACTGGTGCCATTGTGGATGTACCAGTTGGGGAAGAGCTGCTGGGCCGTGTGGTGGATGCCCTGGGCAATCCTATTGATGGGAAGGTAAGTGTAACTAGGTGTTTACTGGTTCTACTTGCTTCTCTGTCATGGACTGCAACAGTTTAGTTTTTGTGTTTTTCTTTTTTTAAGGGTCCTATTACTTCTAAGACACGTAGGAGAGTTGGCTTAAAGGCCCCTGGGATCATTCCCAGGATCTCTGTGCGTGAACCTATGCAGACGGGTATTAAAGCTGTGGATAGCTTGGTGCCGATTGGCCGTGGCCAGCGTGAGCTGATCATTGGTGACAGGCAGACTGGGTAAGTTAAATGTCTAAGCTAAAATTCTCATATCTAGAGACTTCAATACAGTGTGTTTTGAATGTACAAAGCTAAACACAAAACTGGATAGAGGTTGGGAGAGCCACAGGCAACTGAACTCAGTAACCTCTATTTGTGTTACATAGGAAAACTTCGATTGCAATTGACACAATAATCAACCAGAAACGATTTAATGATGGAACAGATGAGAAGAAGAAGCTGTACTGTATCTATGTTGCAATTGGTCAGAAGAGATCTACTGTTGCTCAGCTGGTAAAGAGGCTCACTGATGCAGGTACAGACGTGAAGATGGCTGATTGTGATGGGAGCTGGTGATAATCCTGTTGTCATTGTTACAATGCGTACTAAATTTAAAGTAGTGGCTGACTGACTGAAATGTTGATTACTGCCACGAACTCTCCTAGTTGCAAGTGTAGGCAGAATTCTGTGAGAACCGCTTCTCTGGAGAAGAAATCCTAGGTATCTAGGAAAAAAAAAAGAAAAAACCCTTTTCACCACAGAACATTGGAAGACTAATAACCCTTCCAAAACTACTAGATTGCTTGAAGAAGTTGCTTTCTAGTTTTTTCAGTGGAGTTCAGAGAGCTTCCTCCTGGCAGTCAGGCAAGCCTGGTTCCAGTTACGATCTATAAGTATTTATGGATGTAGCATTTGTTTCAAATGTAGGCAAATCAGTGTGAATGACAGTTGCAAGTTTAGTGGAGAGTCTTCTGTTGCCCAGTGTGTAATGGACTAAATCAGTGTTTCTAGAAAGATGCCATCATCTTGTTGACTCATGCTGCATCTGTAACAAAGCTTGCAAGAGATCAGGCACCTTACCTCTTGCCTACTGGTCAAGTAGAGTCATATCTAGCAGAAGAAATGTGTTTTAACGAGGCTAATTTGTTGGGGACTGTGAAACAAAAGGTACTTAAGGTAGTTCCTTGCAGAAGCCAGGAAACCAGGGACTTGTAGTCCTCTGAGTGACTTCTAGAGCTTAAGTGTCTTTGATTGGAGTCTAAACTTCATTTTGAATGGGAAAGAAGTCCATAAGTGTTAAAAATTAGCTGCTATAACTTTGTTGTTAAAACTCCTGGAGCTAGTCAGATAGAACCTGCATGCCAATGTAGCACAGCGTTCCTTCTGGTAACAGTGTAGGGATGCTGCCTGGTCTCACTTCCGCAGCTAGTTTTGTCTGCCTTGTAACTTGTACTTCACATGCATGTTATGTTTGCTAATTATTGGCGTGATAAGGTAATATACTTAGTGTTGTGTGTCTGTGATTCTTTCCAGATGCCATGAAGTACACTATTGTGGTTTCTGCCACAGCTTCTGATGCTGCACCCCTTCAGTATCTGGCTCCCTACTCAGGCTGCTCCATGGGGGAATACTTCAGAGACAATGGAAAACATGCACTTATCATCTATGATGACTTATCCAAGCAGGTCAGGAAACATTGCTTATAGAGCTTGTATTCTAGTGTTGGGGTCTGTAGCTGTAAGATCACCTCAGGTGTAGATATGCAAGCTTTCCAGTGAAGTAGTGAAGTCTGAGAGCTGCCTTTATACCGTACAGGCTGTTGCCTATCGTCAGATGTCTCTGCTACTGCGTCGTCCACCTGGTCGCGAGGCCTACCCGGGTGATGTGTTCTACTTGCACTCTCGTCTGCTGGAGAGAGCAGCCAAAATGAATGATTCCTTTGGAGGTGGCTCTCTGACTGCCTTGCCTGTCATTGAAACTCAGGCTGGTGATGTGTCTGCTTACATTCCAACTAATGTCATCTCCATCACTGATGGACAGGTAGGACTCGCTCTATGTATGTCAGTACTTCTGTGTCACTTAGTGGCAGGTCTCTAAAAGTTTTCGGACATCTGACTAAGATGATAAAACATTTTTTCTCCTCCAGATCTTCTTGGAAACTGAGCTGTTCTACAAAGGTATCCGTCCAGCTATCAACGTTGGTCTCTCTGTATCCCGTGTAGGCTCTGCTGCTCAGACCAGGGCTATGAAGCAGGTAAGCATGAAACTGCTGTTCGCTCTCATTAGAGTAGAGTAGAGGCTGTCTAACCCATTTCACTCTTAGCATGTAGTGAATACAGAGGAAACATACATGAATTCCTAAGTATTGTGCAGTTTTTCAAGTTCTCCAAGAGCAACCTGTGTGATCTTTGTTTCCCTCTCCTGCTGAGAGGTGGGAAGGGAATGATGAGCTGCTTAAAGATGCAGCACTAGTAAGTTTCAGCATGCTTAACTGGGTACTAATCTACTTGGGTATAGAGAATGCTTGCTTAACCCCATACTGTTTTTAATCTAGGTATGAAATATCAACTGTGACCCTTTTAGGGTGGGATAGCATGCCCTATACAGGCTCTGCTCTTGGTATCCAATTATTCCCCCTACCTACTCTTAGATTCTCCTTATCTTTTTCCTAAGACTGGGAGATGTTTCAGATGATCACTCTGAAGTAGAAATGATCAGGTGGCAAGGGGAAAGTCTGAAGTGCGAGTTGTAGCGCAAGTTACAAGGCTAAACCAACTGTGGAAATACACGTAATCTGTTCAAGATTCACTTGATTTGTATGCAAGGCAAAATGACCTGTGACAGCTGTTAGCTGAAGATAACATGAGTTCAGCAGTTTGCAGATTAAAGGTGGTCAAACTCAGTCTGACTTGTGTCTTGTCTTGTAGGTGGCAGGTACCATGAAGCTGGAATTGGCTCAGTATCGTGAAGTAGCTGCCTTTGCTCAGTTTGGTTCTGATCTGGATGCTGCCACGCAACAGCTGCTGAATCGTGGTGTGCGCCTGACAGAGCTCCTCAAGCAAGGACAGTATGGTGAGTGCATTGGATGTAACGAGTCTGCGTTTCCTGCAGTGTGCTAATGGGGTGGGTTTCTGTGGCTGTGTTAAGAACAGCGTTCTGTGGACATGCTGAATGGCAGGCTTATTTGAACCATATTTTTTATATATGCAGTCAATCTTCAAAGAAAGCGTGTATAGTACTGGTATATCCTGATGTGAGAAGTACCAATGGTATGAATGCTTTCTTTTATGCAGTGCCCATGGCTATTGAGGAACAAGTTGCAGTCATCTATGCTGGTGTAAGAGGTCACTTGGACAAGCTGGAGCCCGGCAAAATCACTAAATTTGAGAGTGCTTTCCTAGCTCATGTTCTGAGCCAGCACCAGGCCCTCCTCTCTACTATCAGGTATGTTGATTTGTTATCTTCATTCTGAGAACGCTGACCTGAGAACTGGAGTCTTAGATACTGATCACTGAACTGTTAGGGTATCCTAAAACATCAGGCCTTATGCCTGTCTCTAGAACTCCAGAAGTTAAATGAACCTGCTAACGGCTCTAAAGCTGCAGTTCGGAGCTCAGTTTCTCATCTGCAGTTTTTAATTAAGAAATCTACCTGAAGCTTAAAATAAACCTACTTGCATGCGTCTCCTGTAATTTGGTGTTGAAATCAGTTTGCCCAGTCAGTTGCCAAATTTTTTGATAGCTTCAAGCTATTACAGTACTGTGGATTAAGTGCTGCTCACTGCCTGCCTTGCCACTGAGTTGGCTGTTGGAGGCTTGAGTGTTTCCGCAGTCCTTTGCTGTCAAATGGTTTTAACTTGTCTTCCCCGAGTCAGATGACCTGCCTGCCTTCTGTGTCTAAAACTGTTGTGTCCTTATCTTGAAGACAGGACCTTCTTGAACTAGGTACAGCTATTCTGAAAGTATGTGACAAACATTAGTTCCTATAGAGTACTACCCCTTCTTGGGGAGAAGGGAGCTTAGTATAGTTTCAGTGGTAAAGCTTCATGCATCAGGCAAAAGTGTGTTAACTCACTTGCTAATTTTATTAGAAATTGGAAGGTTCATTGTATAGTTTTCTTGCTTTAGTGAGAGATTGAGCAAACATTTACTCCTGGGTCAATTGTCTCAACAGGACTGAAGGGAAGATCTCTGACCAGACAGAAGCGAAGTTGAAGGAAATAGTCACAAGTTTCCTGTCTACTTTTGAGGCATAAACTCTTAACCGTGTTCACACAGACGAGACTTGTTGTGATCCCGTGCTCCAGCTCCATCAAAGATGTAAAAGTATGTGCGACTTGAATGTACAGATCTCATTGAGAATAAAAGTTTCCATGTAAAAAGGCTTGGTTCTTCTGACTCTTCTAAATTACTGGCTTTCCACTTGTCTACTTTAGCAACACGTGCCTAGGAGAACAAGGGGTTAAACTAACTTGGACGCAGGCTTGCTAAAGGAACTCAGAAAAATCAGGAGGTGTTTATTGTTGAGTGGATCAAATTCAACTGTACTAGTACTTACCGTAGGGGTAGCAGTTGGATTTTGTGTTTTAGGGATTTCCCATAGTGACAGAACTGAGAGTCATTAGTCATTTGCTAGACAGCTGATCTGGACCTCTTAGTATTCTTCTAGCAGCCACAAGTCTGATACTCTAACAAACTATTTCTCAAAGTTGGTTGCTGCGTAACTCATTTTCTTGGTGCCTTGAGCTTCCTGAAGTTATGCCTGTCAAAGGAAGCTCAATAGAAGTGTGCCTGGCAGAAACTGAGCTGCTTCTGAAGTTGTCTCCTGCCACAAAGACACATGCAAGGTTAGATTTGTCTAAACATCAAACATGCAGCTGGAGTATGGCATTCTAGAAGTTGTAGGTGAAAGGGGTGTGGGGCGGGGGGACTCTGACCAGCTGAATAGTAAGCTGTTACTATAGGTCAATCTTCAAACAGTATTACTATACTTGCTTTCAAAAGACTGATTCTTTCAGAACTGTCTGTCCTGGTATCTTGAGACAACTGCACATTTAGCTGTTTCAAACGGCTACAGATTTAAATGCCATCATTCTCGGTAGTTCACTCTAGTCCTGTCAGTAAACTTGCAATCCTTAATGGCTTGGCAAGGGAAATTATAGACCTGACTGTCTTTTTTGTGCCTGACTTTCTGCATGCTACACTTGGTGAGCCTTATGTGAGTGCGCAAGATCATGGTGTTGGAACGTGTATCTTGGGGGGGGTGTGTGTGTGGGGAGGAGTTCAGTTCTGCCCTTAGCTTAAAATGCTCTAGCTCTGCCTTGGCCCTCACACTGAGGGGAGTACCTGCTGGTCAATTCAGGTTGTCATCCCACTTGTGGTGTATTCATATTTCTTCTGGTACACTAGAACCCTGCCCTTCATCCTAGGTGAGCGTTTACATTGTGCAGCGTCTGTGATTATTCAGGGCTTCTGCTGGGGCTATTTTGTTCGAACTCCAGTTTATTCCCTTTATAGAAGCCTCCTGCCTCAGGGTTCAAACCTGTGTTGCTATTTTAAATAGCTGAAAGCAATTCGTCTCAGTCTTTCACACAGCTATAGGCTAACAAGCTTCTGTAGTATCAGCTTGATTAACTTTGAGAGTGTGAGCACTTGCCTCTGAAACAGCATTCTAGGCAGTCACCCTGCCCTCTCTTCCCTTCGGTAGTTAAGAAATCCCACTTACCCCTCAACAGGATTGTATAGGTCCCATTCAGTGTCTCATTGCTGTCAGGCAATATGGGACACTAAGCAAAGTGGTGGGCCTTTGGCAGGATCCATGCTAAGGATTAAGTGCAAGCGCTAAGTGCTGCAAGCACTGCTGAAGCAGAGCATAAGGAACTGCTTTGTGTGGGGCAACCGAGTTTCCTGTCTCTGGATCACTGCAGTCAGTATCCTTTCCTTTTGTCTGTGTAGGGGAGGAAAAAACAAATTCTCAAGAGCAAGCACTGCTACTACAAATAACTTAGCACCTATGTACATACCATAGACACACTAAGGCAAAGCTGCTATCTTTTAATGTTGTGTTTTTCAGAAGCAAATTATGTAAGCTATGGAAGGTATCACTAAAATATGTTTATGAAATTCTGAAAAAAAGCTAACTTATTTTTAGTCTGGTAGCTTCACACATTTTACTAGGAAGAGTTGGCAGGTTAAAGTAGCACTGTGCTCCTGTAGGAGGGCTTCCCACTGAATTACTTTTCTCTTTCACAATCCCATCTCTCTCTGTGTGGTGCAAGAACATGGGACTGGGAAGCTTCATAAGCATGAGAATATTGTGGTTCAGCCTTTTTGCTTAGACTGCCCTAAATACTTGCGTAGTCTAAGCATTCTCTGCCCTGAAAGTGGTACTTGGATGGAATGGGGCTGTCGAAGGTGGCAATAGTTATTATCAGACACTGTCTGTAAAACACCTTATCCACTAGCTCTTGTTATATGACTGTGAAGCTGCTTACGTATGTTCCCGTTTGAAGAGTGCTAACCTGACCTTATGGTTCACAGCAATATGGCAATACAAATTTGGAACATACCTGCCTTCCAAATCTCTTTCAAGATAGCATTTTTAGCTTACTACTCTCTTTATTCTTTTTGCAATGACTGAGCCTAAATTACTTGTTGGTTAGTGTGTAGCTGTGCCAAGTTTTACTTCTGTACCGCTGCAGTCAGAAAACAGCGAGCTCAAGGTTGGTGAGTCCAAGTGAGATCAGTTGGGAAGTCTGTGAGGTGCTGTGGGATGTTCTGGCCGCGGGGTGGTGCTGAAAAGCAGAGAAATGGCTGCATGATGGGTGTGTGGGGGGTGGTGCTTTTGCTTCTACCTAACTGCTGAAGGGCTTCATGCTTCATGCTGGGAGTACATACGGGCTAGGTCTAAGTAAATCATCTTAACAGCAAACAGCAATGGAGATCACAGAAACCTCCAGAATGGAGGAAAACTTCTAAAACAAGGAAACACTTGCAAGGTTTCAGATGAGCCCGCTACTCCTGAATCAACCTGCTGTGCTGCTCTGGCACCATTTGCTCTGTGTTGCATTTTTTTCCTTCGTGGTTTGCTGTGTCTGTTTTTGCTTGCTCTGTTTGTGCAGTCAGATAAAACTTAATGCTGCAAGAATACTGAATCGACGTGTGATCGCTACCAAAGTTGTGATGTGTGGTTGCGTTGTGGTATCTACGATGACAGTTGCGTACACTGCTCTAAGCTGCTGTGCCTCGAGCCACGCTATTTTGTCCTGCTGTATTTGTTTCTCAAACCCATTTGGTCTTATTTGCCTGTCTCACAGTGTGCCCTTCCAGTGAGATGGGATCAGATGGAGAATGTATGAATGTATGTAGGAGAAGTAATGAGAGACTGCTCACGTGAAACCTCACGGAGCCCTTGTCCAAAATGGGCTAACAGGTCTTAGCAAGAAATCGATACCAGCAAGAAATACCGTGAACGTTATGAGAAGTTCTAGTGGGGTTGTCCGTCCCTGATAAAGCATCAAATACAAGCACAGCCCTGAGGTGCTACTGTGAATGTGACTAAAAAATTATTCAGATTTCACGCTTTGGAGTTTTTTGTATATTTGCAGCTGGTCAGATTGCACTACAACTGATACATTTTTAGATGAGGTTGGTATAACCTCTTCAAAGCCTGGGGTGAAAGCACACACAAATATGACGCTGCCTCTGCTAACATGGCAAGAACTGCAGCCACTAGCATTGAAGGAAAAATCCACGTAGACTTGCTTTATTCAGTATAAATCTCAAATGTCTGCCAAGTGGCAGTGGCCTCTTGTATCACAACTGGGCAGATTTATTTAAACAAGGAAAAAATGCCTTATTTACCTTACTGGACTTTTTCAGTTGCCCTTGCACTAAAGCAGTGGCCGCAGATCACTGCAGTGCGTGTGAATCAGGCTTTCCTCCCATGCAGTGTCATCTGCCTTCATCTTTCTTTCCTTTTTTTCAGAACTGCTCAGAGGTCACTGACCCAGGGTCTCGTCTCTGGCAGCAACTGCAAACTCCTGAGGCAAGAGATAAGAACAGGACGCATGCATTGTGAAACTTTCCCAAACTATTCCTCCAAACTCTAGCAAGCTGTAGTGCAGTTCCTCCCCGTGAATTTATCTTATTGAGCCCGTACCTTCCTGTGGCGAGGTTGGGGAACCCAGAGCAAAGAAAGTTCCTGTCTGCAAAGCCTCCTCAGCGCGAGTACTTTATTTGTTCTGCTGAAATCCCCTTCTGGTATCCAGCTGCCCTTGCTGCCTGCTTTCCTGTGGCGGGTAAGCGCGGCGGGATGCTCCTAAGAGCTGCTGCCGTTGTGCTGCAGCGCCGGCTGCGTCACGCACCACCGTGCGAAGGGGTGCCCCCAAGCACCGGATGGCGGGCTCTGTGCTTACGATAACTTATATGTTCTCAGGAAAACAAGTCATTCGTGGAGCTTGTCGCAAAAGCGTTGGAAGGAGTCACGCTTGGCTCCCTACGGGCGTGTTTCTGGGTGCGCCGGACTTGGCGTCTGCGGCGCAGCGAGTTCTGGCAGGACTTCACCGAAAGTTGAGGTGTTTGTAAGGGCCCTGGCCTGTGAGAATTTTTCAGCGGCTTAACAACGTGCGAGTTCACGCCGCTGCCCTTATCTCAGCTAGAGGACGTCTCCTCCGTCCGACCCCCTATTTTCATCAAACTGGGGGAGCTCAATTCCTTAATAATCAGCGCCCCGGGCCAACTAGCCCCAGCGTAGAGACGGGCCCGCGCAGGGCACGGTCCGTAAGCGGTAAGAGCCAAGCTAAGCTCAGTCCTACCGCAGTCGGATGCTTTCCTTCCTCGCAAACCGGCTCTTCTCGGTTCCCCTTGGCCTGGGTCAGGCCGCGTTTCCCCCGCGAGCCCGGCGCGGGCTCCTCTCGGGCACCGCGTGCTGCGGGACGTGGCCGAAGCCCGCCGGGGCGTTTCTGATCGGACGGAGGTCTGGGTGCCCCTTCCCTCCGGGCGAGTAAACGGCGTTTGGGCCGTCGTTCAAAGATCTCTCCTGGCGGCGTTTCCGCTCCTCTCCGGTGCCCGCAGCTGACCGTCCGTCCGCCCGCCCGCCCGCCTTCAGCAGCGCGCCCTGCTCCTCCGAACCCGGAAAGAAACGAACGGAAAAACCCTTAAGTTTTCCGAAGAACTTGGGCAGAATTCGCCCCGGCGAGACGTCACTGCCCGCGTCCGATGAGCCGGGCTGCTGGGGGCCGAGCGGAGCCGTTGGGGGCCGTTGGGGGCCGTTGGGGGCCGTTGGGGACCGTTGGGGGCGGGGTGGGGCGGGGCAGCGGGTCCAGCCCAGAGTGCGGCGGCGGTGGCAGCGGCAGCGGCGGCGGCGGCGGCAGCAGCAGCAGCATGAGGGAGTCACAGTTCAGGGACCACTTCTGGGTGAGCGGGCCGGGCACGGAGGGGACAGGGGCAGGGGCTGGACCAGGACCCAGGTGGGTCAGTGGTGGCCGCGGTTGAGGAGCGGTTTGGTGGGACGTCAGCAGGGTCCAGCTGCCCCCTTCGGAGGGGCTGCCTTCGCCGTCCCGGACCCTCTCCCAGCCTCCGCGCAGCCCGGCGGGCGTCCGTGGCTTGCGTGCTCGGCTTCGGCTGCCGGTGACGCGCCGGGCTGGGGTGGGTTCGGTCCCCGGGGCGCCTTCGCGTTGGGGGTTTCTCCCACCCGCGTGCCTAGCCCGCTCGGCCGTTGAAATCTGGCGTCCCCGCGAAAACGGTGAGGCTCGGGCCACCGGCGCTAAAGGCTGGGCGGCTCCGCGTGCCGCCAGCGCTGCCGAAAAGCCGGGGGGGCCTTGGCTTCGCCACCTGCCCCACGTAGCCCAAACGTGCCCCAGCAAGTCGGCGCTGGGCTGAGGCTTCGCTATTAATAACTGGTTGCTTGCGAACCAGTTCCCACGGCCGGAAAGGTTGCTTCGATGTCGAAGCAAACCCTGGGACTAGGAGTTAGTCTCTCTTCGGTTTGCTCCTGTCGGACTAGCTGAGGGTGGAGAGGAGTGTGACAAATATTGACTCAGGGGAGAGCTCAAGACCATGCTGCGTTCGTTTCGTATATGGGAAAGGCAGATCCTATCCCAAATTGTCTACAGACAAATCGCAAGGGACAGTGCGTCAGCTGCAGGTGCTTGGGAGGGAAGGGGAATGAGAGATGAGCAGAAACACCTGAGTTTTAATGAGACTTTTATGGCTTTCGCATGCTGTACGTACAGTGAGAGAGTGCTAACTTCCTCCTGCAATCTTTCCTCTTTATTCACTTCATCTAAACCAAAAAGGGAAGAGGAAGGAGAACTCTACTTTTTGAACCAGATGACTTTGCAGTGGCCAGGACAACTCTACGGGAAAGGGAAAATTTCTGGAGGGCTGCGTCTGTTCCAGGAAGCGTCACAGTTTGTGTTTCTCCTCCGCTGGTGGCAGTGGGTGCTGTGGGCTAGGCATGGGCTGGAGGCAGAGGGAGAGGATTTCAGCCCTGCAGTTGATGGGACAAAGTCTAAATATAACAAAACCCCCCAAACGCCGAGGCGTTTGCAGCGTTGCGGCTTGCAGCGTTGACGCGCTGCAGGTTGTGAATCATGACTGCCGAGTTTCTTTGTAGGGACAAGCTTGAACTTTGCTGAATGACAATAAATGTCCGAGTTTTTCTGTGAGAGTAGAAGTGACTTATTTTGTTTGGCTACTGGGACCTTGGCCCCATCACAAGTACGAACAGACCGTAGGCTGTGGTTTCATTAACTTAAAAAGTGACATTAGTCTCATCTCCCCGTCTCGTTTCGAAGCCCCTGTTGTGGGCTGCAGCACCCTCTGCTTTGCTGCAGCAGCAGGCAATGGGACTGTGCTGTGAACCTCGTCTGGGGACAGATTTAGCAGTAAACCCCAACTGTTCTCATTTCTTTGGTGGGTTGCGTGTGTCTATTTTTTCCTGTACTGGAACCTGTTCCCTGATGTGGTTCATAGCATGGCCTTGCCATTGGGTGAGCGGAGGCATAGCTTTGAGAAAGCACGGTTTTGAGTTTGTTCTCTGCTGCTCGATATGTTGGATGGAAATTGTTTGGAAACCATGTGGTCTTGCAGCTGTAACCTCTGTTCCCTTGCTTGGTTTTTTTGCTTATCTTATTAGGTCTCAGCATAAGCTCATAAATTGCTTTGAATGAAGAGGTCTTGCTCTTTTGCATCTATCTAAAGCTCTGGCTCACCTGGGAGCCAAGGTTGGAAGATGCCCAAAGCTGTAAGTATGGGGACTGTGGCAGCAGTGGGGGGCAGCAGCGCCGTAGGCCGGCGTTGCCCCCGAACAGCCCCAGCTCAAGCGCTGCTGCATCCCGCAGCCTGCGCTAAGAGAGCTCTTTTGCAGGCAGCTTCACAGCTGCACTACAAATAAAAATATGCCTAACATCTTGTTTGTTTCCTCTGCAGCAATTGCTGTGAGTTGAGCAAGCATGGGGTGTTGTTTTCATCTGTTTTTGCAACCTGCTGTTCTTCTTCATGGGATGTCTTCTTTCATTTCATTCATTTCCTGGATATCTGTGCCTGGTTCTCCCCAAATCTGCTCTTGCAGAGTGTTTCAGGTAACTCACCAGCAAGGCATTTGGTCTGATCAGAACATAGTGGTCATTGTAGGTACCTGTAAAACTAGGTGGGAAAAACAGAGGCGATGGTAATGCTAAAATAGACTTTAAGTCTATTGGCTAAGAACTCGCAGCCCAGAGAGCAGGTTCATAGAATAATGAGAGCATCGTGCTTAGAATAAGGTAAGAACAAGTGCCCTTCTATCTGCAGATTGTATAGCAGGATTCTTTGAAAAGAAGTATTTGGTAGCACATAAGAAAGATGTGCAGAGACGATGATGTTGAAGACTGAGACTTGCTAACTTCCACTGAGGTTGATCAGGTTAAGTGACTTTTGAAAAGGAGATGTAGGTGTTTAAGTCTTTAGGTGCCCACAAATACTAACTTTTCACATCAAGAAAAAGTGATTCTAGTAAAACAGTTTATGGCTCAGTCAAGTTGTCTGGAGTAAAAGATGCACTTATGTATTTCATTTTCTAACAAAGTACGTGACAAAGTTTCTGCAAGAGACTTACGTATCCCCCCCGGTGCATAGCAAAGAGCTCTTGCATCTCTCTCAGCAGAAATTAAGTGCAGTGGAAAAGAAATCGTTTGCCCCAAACTGCAGAACAAGGGAGATGCAGCGTCTGAAAAGGAACCAGCGATTCCTTGTAGCGGGCCCCTGTTATCACTAGCTGTATCTGATATTTTGCAAGGGGGAAGGTGTAGCGGGTGGCTAGGACAGCATGTTTTGTTTGCACCCTGGGAAATTCAGCTTGGTCGGTTGGGTTCCACTGCTGGGGAGGTGAACCCAGTGCTCTGGCAGCTCAGGTCGTTCCTGTTGAAACAGTGACCTGGGCTCTATTTCTTCTTCTTTGCTGCGTTTTTTTCTAGCTGTGCAGCACCCACAGGGCCTCGTGAGGCTGGTCTGGGATAAACTCTGGCTCCTTTCACAGAGGCTCCTGTTTCCACGCTACCCTGGGGTAGGATGAGAGGAGAGCATGGTCAGTGGTTGCGGGGGGGCTGGAAGCCCGGACTCCTGGGTTCTTTCCCTGCTTGCTGACTCACAGTGTGACATTGGGTGTGCCATTTCACTTCCCTCTACCTCCACTTGTCTTTCTCTAAAACGGGACTGTCTTTGTACTGTGGAGTTTATCAGTAGCGTTATTAAATCCTCAGGCTGCCATTTAAAAGGAGTGAGGTGGGGTTTATGCACAGATCTACTTGCATAGAATTTGATGGCCTGTTATTCTTTTTTTAACATGCATATTTGGGACTTTCAGGATGTGCGTTTGTTCGTATAGAGCGAGGACAGCTCTTACAAGTTTGCATGGAAAATTATCAATTGAAATGCTGGTTTTCATAGGATGCCATTCTAAGGTGGCTGTTCCTCCCCATTACGATTAGTTCTGTCTGGTATGCTGTACCCATGATGGAGAGGATGGTTACATGATGGAGAGGAACTGCAGCTTCTTGCAACCCCTTCTGCACTCTTTGTGCTCATAGAGACAAGTAGCCACAATTTGGCAAGCCCTCGAATTTAGGTATGTGTCCGAGTGGGCTGTCAATCTATGGGAAAAAATGCACAGCTGGAGGATACAAACTGCTCCCCCTTCTCCCAACATAAAAAATTCAGCTGACTTTGCAGTGCAGTCAGTGCTGCTCTGGGGCAGGCATTGCATCGTATGGGGTGGTAGGACGATGCTCTGGGGTCCTACACTGCCCTAGGGACCACACTCATTTCTTCTGTTATGGCGCCTGCACTGAACGAGAGCTAAGAGCAACTTCAACCTGCAGTGAAGTGGGTCCGTCCTCTTGGTTTAGGCTTTGCCATCTGTTTTTTCATTCTCCTTGGGGAAAGGGATACCTCAAAAAGCCTTGGTGCTACCTCTGAGCCCTGGAGAAATGAGCATAAAGATTTTTTTCTGGTCCCAGTAACCTCTGCAGGACCTTGAGAAACTTTGAGACTAGACTGCGTTGCCTGTGAGCCAGAATAGCACAGCCATTTACCTCTGCGCAGTGTTTCTGAATACTAAAATAGACATCCCTCTACTGCTGTGTTTTTCTAAGCACGTAAGGTTGAGAAGAGATACTAAAACCTCTGCATAAATAAAGATCTTTCAAGCAGTACTCAGGACTCTGTGAGCAGCGCAGTGCCCCTTGCTGAGTGTTTTGGCTTGTTGGCTCCACAGCTGCCCAGCTCTGATTTTACTTGGCAGCTCAAGCTGTGAAGAATTGAGGATGTGTGTATATAAAGGCATGGTTAAAAAATGCCAGGACCAAATACTAAACTGCAACACTTTCCAAATCTTTTTGTGCCCAAACCCTTTTATTTCTGGGGAGATTAGGACGAACAGCTTTTTCTCCCACACTGTTGTCTTTGTAAGGTATGGGTCTGCAGGGAGACCTCACTGAAAAGTGGGGTAGAGAATGGAAAGGTCAAATCAAACAGTTTTCCTTTCAGCTGTGACTCATGCAGATGCCATGTTACAGCATTTTAGCCCCTCTTGCTAAAAATGCAAGCAAATTTCCAGGCAGTAATTTTATGCCAGTTTGAAGCATCACACATTTCAGAACGGAAATGGCACTTTTCCACGTGTGGTGTGGATTTGAATCCCTTATTTACTTTTTTGTTCTGTGAAACTTCAAATTGTTTCAGCTTGCTGGAGTTATTCATGAGCAGAGAAATTCCTTCTCCCATAGGGGGTCTATAGGAATCTATAGGGGTGGAATAGAGCAAACCTGGGCAGCAGGCAGTGTCTGCTTTTGTTGGTAAGTAGCGCTGAGCCGTGCTGAGCCCTGGAGCGCTTTTGTAAAGCTTGAAATGGGAGTTTCCATTCCTTCGGCGTTTTACATCCGTTGTGCGCTCTCTGGAAACATCAGCTGCTGCTTTGTCACCTAAAATGATCTATTTTCAGTTTCCATGGACAATACCCTAAATAGCATGTCCGTTAATAGCTCCACTAGGGAGTCCAAGAGGCGGTAAAGACCATGATGGTCTCGTGCTGCACTGGCAGGAGGTGAGAAGCTGGCTGGCAAAGAGGAAGGGACTGAAGGAGCAAAGGCAGCCTTGAGACCTGATCTTGCTGCAGCAGTGTAGTCATGGTTAGTTCTTTCTTTGATGTCCCTCTCGTTTTCCATGTGTTGTGCCCCAGCTTGCATATGCTGGGTCCAAATCCTCCTGGAGGCTCCTAGATCCTGCCTTTTCCTTTTTTTTTTTTTTTTTCCAATGAGTTTTGGCATCTTTACTCCTCCCCCAGCACCATTTAGTTCAGACTGAGCCAAAATTGCCTGCGAGAGAGGACACAAGGCCATTGCTTGCCAGGGCTCCCCCCCGCCTTGGACCGTGTCCCAAACCACAGCCTGGTTTGTGCCGGTCACGATACCCTCCCTGCTTCCCTCCAGTTTGCATATCCAACATGCGTCAGCCTTTCCAGTAAGGGCTCTGCCAGTTCTTAAGCGCCCAAAGCCAAATTCAGGCTGGTGGCAATGGGCTGAGCCTGATGCTAAAGAGACGTTATTCAGAAGGAGCCCCTTGGAAGGAAAAGAAAATCCTTCTGGCCTTTGCATCAAGTGAAGGCTGTGAAACTACGTCAAATTTTCATCACCTATCGACTTTGTTTTTGCAAAACTCTTACGTTCAGCTCGTACGAAAAGGAGTTTGAGGACTCTCTGCGTCGGATAAGGGAAGTGGCACATTGGGCGCTGTTCTGGGAGCCGGAGACCTAGCTTCCCTCGCTGGCTCTTCACTGACTCGCTGAACGCTGGCGATGAGTGGTTTAGCTGTGCCTCAGTTTCCCAGCTGTGAAATGGGCCTGGGTGTTTTTTTTTAAATCCCTCTGTCATCAGGTACTTTATTGATGACACCCAACCCTGCTGCTGATGAGAGGAGGAGCAGATTGAAGGAGCCAATCTGATTTTATTCCAGCTACTTCCCCCTTTCCCGGGTGCTGATGGGTCTTTTCCCGCAGCCAAACCTGCGGGAACATCCCGTGTGTGCCATGTTTTTCTTGAGCTCTGTCTTGAGCTTGGTTTGGGTGGCTCAGACAGTGGTGTGGGGCTGGTGGGTGCTGACGGCACACTCCCCGTTGCCTGAGGGTCTTGCCGTGGGCAGGGCAGTGCCGTGTGTAGGAGATGGGGCTGTCGCGCATCCCTGGAGCATATCAGCCCAGCTTCCTCCCAGACCTGCCAAAGGCTCCCGATGGGGGAAAACTTGGCAATTTTAGCAGATGTTTGCAGTGCCAGAGACTGCTTGAAATTGGAGAAGAGTTTACATCCATGCTTTTCAGATCATAGCCATCGCCGTGTGTGTCCCTGAAGGACTCCTATACAGGAGGTGGGATCTGATTTGGTGCTTTGAGGTAGAAACCTCCCCATTGGTGTAATTCATCCAGATCATTTACCTGCTTTTGGCCAAACGTGCTTTGATAACATGGGCTTTGTGACCCGTTCCCCATCAGAGCTTTTCAGGTCACCTTTCCAACAGCAGGTGTTTTATGCACAAGCCAGTATAGCAGTTTCCGGTGAAAAGGCTGGCGGCTGTGGACGGAGGACGGAGTTGTGTGTTCATGGCGGCAGAGGACGGAGGGGAACTGGTTTTGTGAAAGCTGAAGCCCTGCTGGAAATCAGTCTCTAGCCTGGAAGGGAAGAAAGGTATTGATTTTGGCAGAGCGAAGTTGGGGTTGGCAGCAATTTTGGGGTAACTTCTGTTCTCTTAAGGTACGACGGCAGAGCAGCCATTTCTTTTTTCCCTTTTCCAAGGAGAACTTCTGCTCTTGTATAACTTTCTGCGTTATTCCTGCTAAATACTCGAAAGAAAAGAAATCACCAGGGAGCGAGGGGATGTTTAAGCGCTGTGTGTAGGGGGAGTTTGAGGAGGGCTCGGTGCAACCAGGGATGGCTGCTGTGCCTCCAGCCTGGGACTCATGGCACACAAGTGTGGCCTTGAAGCCCTTCTGCTCGCTGTGCGCTGCGACAGCAGGACCATGCCGTGTTTGTGGCGCACTGGCTTTACCAGCCGACAGGATGACCGGGAGGATCGGGTGCTGCGTGCCTCGGGTTGCTTGCTTGGTGCTTGTCAGGAAGCAGCTGTACGGCCGATACGCGGCCAGCCCCTGTTTACCAGGGAGATTTCTTCCTGCTCAGCTGTTGCGTTAGTGGAGAATGGAGAATTGACTTAAAGTACAAAACCTCCTTTAGCAACAGTTCCTAAAATCTGTACTGTCCTTCCTTTAGCTAAATCCCTGACTGAGGACTCCATCCTACTCCATGGTTGTCTATGACTTAGTGTATTTAATGTTCATCTTTAAATCTTGTCCTCCCTCTGCATCCATGGCTTTGTCCTCTCCCTATTCCCCTTCCTTTCCATTGCTACCTCCCAGCCCTGCCACTGGGAGATCCCGCAACCTGTTGCATTGTTCTTCATTCTTCTGTGCTGACATCTGCCCAGAACGACCTGCAAAAGTTGTTTCCCTGCCTCATTACTCTGCCTAGCACAGTTTCTGCTGGGCAAGGACCCTCTTCCCGTGGGCCAGCATCCACTTGTTTTATGCTGGTTTTATACTACTGCTGGTGTTGGGGTCGGTTATGTCCTGTATTCTGTATAACATGTCACACAATAGAGTTTGGTCCAGGCTTGGGCTTGAAGGTGCTTAGGAAGTACATACATGCAGGAGTTAAATCCTTCTTGCGGAGGAGGAAGGGCTATAAAATAAAGAGCTTAACGCACATTTGGTGATGGATGCCGTCACAATTTTTCTCAGTATTGGGGCCAGATGAACCAGCTGTTCCCACTTGTGCTGACATGTCATATCCTCCCTGGGCACTTCTGTCTGCCATAGTGAGCTGTCAGGCCCAGGCAGCAAAGCATTGTGTAGGAGCCATTTGGGTGTAGGCCTGTGGGTAACTATTTCTCTATCTCCATCCTCCTGTGAGCTAAGGAGGTTGTGAAAATGCAAAATGCATTTTCGTGAACATTTCTTTCCAAAAAGAGCCATTGATAAGGGCAAGGTTGTTCTGGCTCGTTCTTGTTCTCCGAACAAGCCAGCCAGCCCTGACTTCTGTGGGTGGTTGGGGGTTGTCTTCTGCACCTTGTCCGTGGAGGAAGGAGGGAAAAAATGGCTCATTCCCCAAAACAGAAAGCAAAAACGCATCTGAATCTGTTGGAAAGGCAAATAAATGGCCATTTTTCTTAGGGAGAGGGTAAAAACTAAACACATCTTAAGACAATTGAAATGGAGGGATTATAGGCTTCCTGGTTGCAAGCCAGGAAGGTTGGTTTCCTTTTCCACTCTCTGGGAAAGGAGGCAGACACGAGGTTTGGGAGATGGAGGTCAGGCAGCCTGGCTGTCCCCGATGGTGGCCTGGGCAGACCCCACACTTGGCCTCTTCTGGCTCGTCCAGAGCATCTACAGGTTGAAAAGGAAATTGAGAGGTGGGCAGCTGGGGAACTGTAGTTGGGTTTTTTTCCGATGGGTTAATTTGGGCCTTTTTTGGATCAATGTTGCTATTTTATTGGGAAAATCTTGGGATTTTTTGGGAGGGGGATTCCTGACCACCTCCAGAGTGGTGTGTGCAGATCTTGAGAGCTCATTCCCTGTTTATTTCAGTTACTAGCGCTCTCTCTGCTACGCACATAGAGGGTTACCTGTTTGATTGCTGTGTTTTTCCCAGGCTGAGACTGACTGAGCAGCACGTATGCCGCTAAGTTGCTCTCTGCCTCTATCTTATTTCCTTTTAAATGGGGGATAGGAAGTCAAGTTAGGATGTTCTTGAATTTTGCAACCGTCATGAGAATTGATTTCAGCGTAAGCGTGCTTCCTTTTTCACATGAGCAAAGATGCAACACAAGCTGCGAACCAGTTGCATGTTTTCAGTAATAAGCTCACTTTGGGGAGGTGTGAGCTCATTAAACGAACAGAGGCTATTTGGGGATCAGCTCGCCCCTTAGGGTCCTGCTCCAGAGTGCCTTCTTCCCCGTCCAGGGCACAGACAGAGAAAAACTGACCTGTGGTCCCCGGGGGTTTCCAGCTGGTTCTATTTCACCAGATCTCTGCTTTATGTCTTGCTTTCTTGCCACTGACTTTCAAATCCTTGACCCCTTAGGGAAGTCCGCAATGCTGAAATGCGTGATTTACCACAAATACTAGTCCTGCTTCTCATGCTGGGTACAAACTCCTGAGAAATCTCTCCCTCTGCCTCCCACGCTTTCCCTCCAGTTATCTACACACTGTCATCTTTGCTTGAAACCATTTCCTGAATCTCTCCATCCTGCCATTATTCCTCCTTAAGCTTTTTAATAACTATTTGTGGCTTCTGCTTCCTTTTTCTGAGCTGCATATCTGCTTCTGCCGCTGCTTCCTTTCTGCAGCCTGTTTCCGTATATGTTTTGCTCCTATACGTACTGTCCCATACAACACAAACCAGTTCTTTTTGCAGAAGATGCCAGGTAGCACCTTCTGTTGAGCTCCGTGCATCTGCTTTGGGCTTTTTCTGCAGAAGGAGGGTTCATGGTCAGAGCATTCTTCTTTATATTATCATAGCACTTAGGAGTCCTGCTTTTGGCCCAGGCTCCCAGGGTGGTAAATCCTGACCAATGGTAGGACAAAAATCCACTTTTTGTCCTATGGAGCATATGGCCATGGTAGAGTTATGAGGAAAGAATGGGATTGTGTTATTTAACCTTCATCCTAGCCCATCGACATCATTGTCATAGGTATCCTTTTTTTTTAATAAACATCACAGCAAAATATGCATTTTTAAGAAATAATTTGAAGGAAAGTCTATGGCAAGCTTCTCTGCAGCGTGAGTGGCACTGCAGAGCTGGGACTTGATTGTGGGAAGATGGGAGTTGGCCCCATCGGTGGTAGGATGCAGGACCTTTCAGTGGCGGTGATATTTCTGGGAGACTGAAGACCTATGTGAGGTGCTGGTGGTTCGCGGAGGGCATGCAGCATTGGTGGAGGAGGACCTGGTAGTGGGGGAAATGATCTTGGCACTAGTGTTTTGAACTGATGTGAGTGGAACAGGATTGCTTTTCACAAGGCCAAAGAAAAGGCTGTTGCAGGAGCAGCCATTGGGTGCATCCACTCGCTACTGCGTGGGCGGTGAGGACAGCTTGCAGCATAGACATCCTGGGCAGAAAGATCTGCGAGATCACCTCCAACCTGGATGTGGGGGTCCTACAGCAAGGCTAGAGATGAGGGTGGTGCCCAGAGTAGTGCAAGTGAATGATAACCAAGATGAATCTTGGTGTCTGCAGAAACTGGGAGAAGCAGTAGTAATATGGGATGTATCTCGAGACTTGGAGCTTTTTCAGCATTTTATTTCACTACGCCAGCACGGACAGCTAAACTCCTAGGAGGAGATGTCTCATTATGCTGTGTGGGCCATGGGAGATCTGGGCTTAATCTTTGTGTTTTTGCGGTATAAACCTGGGTGAGCCACATAGGTCCATTTTCTTCTGAAAGCTATGCAAGTTCTCAAATATATTTTTCAGGATCTAAATCTGTTGGGCTGTGTCTCGGTTCCTCAACTGCAGAACAGAGATGGGCATTGTGAAGGGACAGGATGGAAAGGGCTGTGCCAGCTTTGGAGGGGAGACAGCGCTAAAGGAGCAGTTTTGATGTGCCTTGGGGCCAGCCACGCTCAGGCCGGGGGAGAGCGTGTTTCTACGATGCTGTAGAACTAAGGCTGAGCTTTTCTGTTTTCTGAAAGCCATAAAAGATCCTTGTCCTGAATTGGCTTCACTTTTCTCATTCTGGAACTGCCTCCTAGCCCAAAACAAAAAGTTTGTATATTTTTATATAGTTTATAGGTGAAACAGGAACAGGCACTGGCACACTGGCTCCTGATTGAGCCATTCCTTGTGTAAATCCTGCTAGAGGTGACAACGGCCACGGACTGCACTGATAGGGATGTGACTTTTGTTCTTAACTTGTGTTTTCAGAGTACGGATTTGACGAGCACGGTTGGCTATGACAACATCATTCAACATTTGAATGACGGCAGGAAGAACTGCAAAGAGTTTGAAGACTTTTTGAAGGAAAGGTACGGAGTTGCCTCTGAAAATGGATTTGGTTGAACCTGGGAAGTGAAGCAGTTGCACTCACTTCTGTTTCTTATATTCCCAGTTTGTCTTCTGTTGTGTTTAGCTATTCACTGTGTAAAGCATCTTAGATTTTTGAATGATGAGGAGCTTGTCTTTTTACATGGTCCTTTCCTTACAAGGCTGGTACTGTGGTATGAAGTCCCATACTCAGCAATCCTCAATTGTTAAGCAGCTGATGCTGCTAGTTACAAAGCCCAGGGCTCAACCGATGCTCACATTTTGAATTATCTGTGTAAAAAAGAAAGAGGAATCAGGAGCAGTTGAATACTTCAGCCTTATGTGCTGCAAGGCATCGGTAACCTGCCTGGGTGA
This sequence comes from Struthio camelus, assembly GCF_040807025.1. NCBI lineage: Eukaryota > Metazoa > Chordata > Aves > Struthioniformes > Struthionidae > Struthio > Struthio camelus. Next base: position 64,981,990 of record NC_090981.1, on the reverse strand, counting down.
AACGCTCTCCCAGGAAGTTCACCGTGCCGAGTGTCCCTGCAGAATCACAGTTCAGCCTGTGCAAAATCAGCTGAATATCTTAGCATGGGAGACACGTGTCTTTGCAGACAGAACTGGAAAACTGCAAGGAGTCCTGAGCTCTTTATTCCTGTCTTTGTGTTATTGTGGATAGCCTACAGCCTTTATGTTAAAAAGAAATAGCATTAGATAGCATGTTTATTAATCAGAGGTCTTGACCTAAGTGGAGGTTGTGTAGGCTACAAAGGCATAACTGAGATGGTCTAGTAAAGTATTTTGGCTTTATAGTTCACTTGGCTGGCAATGGCTAAAAACAAAGACTGTTGCAGAACAACCCTGAATTAATGTGATTTCGGTATTCAGAACTGGAGGAAACAAACCTGTGAATACAAAACTTGGGACAAAAAAGCCTGAAACACATGTAATGGGGATGAAGAGCAGGAGGACTTACAATTAAAATCTGTCTAATGCACCTACATCTGTTTAGTCTGAAACCCCATGTTCCAGCAAAATGAGAGCTTTCTAGCTGCCAAAGGAACCATCCACTGAGTACTTGAACCATGAGAATTGCAGCCCGCTCATCAGTGACAGTGGAGAGAGTGCAAAACGCATGCTCTGCACCCTGTGCCCCTTTCATGTTTACCGCTGAAGGTGCTGTAGGTCCTCACCAATGTATCTAGCCAGGAAGAGATTGCAGAAGTTCAGGCTGTCTCAAGAGTGCTCTTCTCCCAAACCGGGGCTTGCTACTGGTATCCCTCTCTGTTCATGGCACAGTTCTCCATGAATACTACAGCTATTACACAGTCCCAGCCACAGAGGACATGCCTGTTGGATTTGATGCCATATCTCAAATGGAAGTTCATGAAAATGGTCAGATAGAGGAAAAAAATCAATTTATAATCTTTATTTTTTTCCATTCCTCTACAAGCTTGTGTAGTTTTTAAAGAGGTAAATGAAGTGAACGCCACCCCCAAACTGTGGAAATAACAATATAGCCATCTGCCTCTGAGTTAGAAATAAAGACAGTTTAGGAAACAATTTATTTTATCCAGTAGCGCTTCTAGTGCAAGCCTGTAGCAGGACTTGTTTCTCTCCACTGACTGTCTGTAGCCAGCTAGGGCAGCTAGCTCAGACATAGATATCCACATTTGATCATGCACGTCCAGCCCTGACTGTCCGTACAGCTTTCAAACCAACTGCAAAAGGCTGATTGGTGCTAGAATACAACACTCACGTTTTCTCTTGTGATCTTTTTGTGTATTGTATTTGAACTCTCTCTTCAAAGAAGAGAGGACAATATGATCTCTCAAAGGTGTTACCTAGATCTTACCACCGCAAGAGGTAGGCTTTTCTTCAGAATTTATCTCTAAAGATGAGAAGAGGGGAGGAGATGGTAGCTATTGCCTCATTTTAAAAAGTCCTGTACAACTCTCAAACAACTGAAACGGCCCAGCTGAATTTTGGAACAAGTGTAGGGCAGTTGAATTGTCTTTGAGACCCCCTAATCCTTTCCATCCGATAGGGTTGAAATCAGACAGTGGATTGGAAAGCACTCTGTGTGGAGGTACAGACAGACACTGATGACCAAGGTGCAGAAAATGTGTGATCACACAAACCTTGCTCCCTTAGGAAACTGAGCTAAAACCTACTCAGATGACTTGCCTGACTGGACTTAGCCAGCAGGACTGGACTAAGCCAGCCTGCGTAGTCCTCCATCACCTGTGGAGGTGGTTGTTACAACCATCAGCTACTGGGAGATGGAGAGGGCTACACATCGGTACCAGAGCTGCGGCAAAGCAAAGTGTGTTTTCATTAGAATGACCACTGGGTAGTTGCAAATAACAGCCTTACTTGAACGAACCGCGCGTGGTTTGTTTGTGGCAGGACAGGAGATTGGATGAGATATCTAATAAGAGTGGATCTTAGCTCCTTGTGGGTGGTCAACCCACAAGGGTTGTGTGCTGGGTCACAGCAGTGTGACTGCGTTCCCTTCCTGTATAACCTCCACCAGGTCGGGAGTCGGCAGGATTCTGCATATAGCACTGGGTGGTTTGTGGTGGCCTGGGAGGGAAATGGCCATGCTAGCACCGTCGCTGCAGTCACGGGATGTTGTTCATCTCGTCCGCTATTCCCTTGTCCAAACTCAGGGGGCATCTCTTGGGAAACTCCTTCTGTTCTTGACTTCTGCTGAAAACAAGAGTCAGTTTCTGAAATGCGCCTCTATCGTCCCTCTTTCCTCAACAGGGCAATCATAGAAGAAAAATATGGCAAGGAGCTCATTAACTTGTCAAAGAAGAAGCCCTGTGGGCAGACAGAGCTGAAGTAAGTTCAGTCACGTGTGTGTTTTGCTTTGATGGGTGTCCTTAGTTGGAACAATGAAGGAGGAGGTGAATGAAGGAGGCTGGTGAGAGATAAAACAATCTTGAAATGCAATGGCGATGTTACTGAAAGATGTTCTGAAATTGGTCTTGTGAATGAAGAAGGGCAGTTAGGTTGGCTTTTGCCAGTAATCGAGCTGGATTCCACCAACTTCACTTCAGCCATAGACTAACCAAAGTGCACTGCTTCGTGGACACTCAGATGAGATGTGGCCTGGTGGTTAGGCAGAGGGGTGAGGATCAGGAGACCTAGGTTTTGCTCCTGACTTTTTGTAGCTAGAGGAAAGTACCTTTACTTTCTTGAGTCAAACTGTGCACATCTTCAAAGGCACTGCGTTGCCATCCTGCGCGGGCAGCGCTGCCACCGTGGTTGGCTCTCAGAGTGGATATGGCAAGCTGTAAGCAGAATTTAGCTCTGAAGCGTGTGGTGTTGCCAGCTTTCCCTGGGCAAGCCCTTGGAAGAAAGAGGACAGCTAGAGCACCTCACCTCTAAATCCCCCCCGAGGAGATGGGAGAAAACCAGTGTGCCCAGTCCTCTAACTCCGTTTCCCTGATGACCCTTGGCATCTTCTGTTGCCTGCTTTGTTTCTGTACATCATACATGCCCAGTTTGATATCCTCTGGTTGTTTGTTTACAGTTTTATTTTGGACTGTTATTTAATATGTTTCTGAAATTTTCATCACCGTATATTAACAGGGAGAAAAGTTTCCTACATTTCCAACCACTGGCCAATAAAACATGTTGAAAATGTTCATAAGTCCAAGAGGTACTTATGGGAGGCTGCTTGAAACATTTCTGTTGCAACTCAGAACATTTAATAATATTCAATGTCTGGAAAAAAGATAAAGAGTAGATATCTAAGCAAGTGAGCTGTGTTATACCCACTTAGAAGGAAAAAGCTGAAAGTGTAAAGAAGGTAGATAAACCTGCTTCAGGCTGCTTTGGCCAGTGTCCAGTCGGGGACTCACTTGCCAGTTTAGGAGAAGTGCTTTGCTATTGCTGTTGGTAAAGCCTGCACAGCGGGCCTGGCAATGCTTTCTCATTCTTTTAATATTGTGCCTGTGTTTTGCAGCACCCTGAAGAGATCTCTTGATGTTTTCAAGCAACGTAAGTAACTTCTTCAAGTTTGTTAAGACACTTGGCAGCACTGGAGCCTGCAGGTAGCTGTTTGGGAAGAAAATACTAGAGAAGTCTCCAAAACTCTATGATACTTGAGTCAGTCATGGGCTGTAAAATCAGACTGTAGAGCAAAGGACGCAACCTGCTGCTCCTCTCCTCTCCTTAGGTTTCCCCAGCACTTCCTCCAGCTGCGTGGTTTCTAGGCGAGTTGAACAACTGCAGTGTATGAAGAGTGTGTCACAGCAGAAGTATCTAAGTGTGTCAGAAACTACAGGCTCTTAATCCTCACAGATATCTCCAGTATTTATCCCTGCTTTTGAGACATCCGTCTTTCCACCACAGCTTTCCATTGTACAGTGCAGTGCCGAGATACCTGAATGAGCTCAGACAGAGGTAGTTTGGGTACCAGAAGCAGGGTAGATACTTCGCATGTGCCTGCTCAGGCAGATGCATAGAAATGCATGGGGAAGGAAAAGTGGTGAAACAATCTCTGAAAGTCAGTGGTTGTCCTAGGACTACATACATGTCTCCTGGCCTAGCTCAGCCTCTTGGAGACCCACAGCCCAGCAGACTGAGTTGGGGATTGAGGGCTCCAGGCAAAAGCGGGAGAAGGAAGGCCCACCTGTGCGGAGTCCCTCCTGGACTCTCTTAGATTTTTGATCAGAGCATCTAAAAAATGGTGCTTTGGCCATGTTACGCTGCCCGCTCGTTGCCGTGGGTCCTGAGGTCTTTTGTCATTGCCTTATTGCTGAACTGCAATAGGTGAAGGGAGAAGCACTTCATCTCAAAGGTAAAATACATCCCTTCGTCTTTAGCAGTTTTACTTGTCCACCTGCAATGCCCTAGCTTGACCTGAAAAACCCTTCCAGGGCTCCTTGGTGGTGCCCTGTCTGTCTCCTGCTCTTCTGCTCTAGCTTGTCTTTTGAGCAGAAATTGGGGTCCTGCGGGCCCTTGCTGCATCTGAAAAGCTCTCTCTGAAGCATCTCCAGATGGGCACTCAAACCTGGCAGATGCCCATCTGTGAGGGCATCTCCTGCCCTGGCTGTGAGCCAATATCAGCCAGCTGGCCCACCTGGGTAAATGCACATGTACTGGCTTTAATTTAGCCAGCCTGGCTGAGAGCAGTGAAAGCGTGTAAGCAAGCAGCCACATCTGTACACAGAGGGCCAGTGCTGTACAAATCTGTGCAGCTAGAGCTCTGCTGCTGCCCACCCTATGCAGATTGGTCTGCTGCCTCGTACCTTGGCTGATGTCCGTAGTGAGCGACGTCTTTGCAGTAGCTAAACCATGAATAGCTGCGGGCTGCTGTTGAGTCGTGAGCTAGTAGTGCAAAAACGGCTTAGCGGCATGCTGCAGTTTGGTTTAGCTCCGAATGAGCTTAGCTTCATGAGCTGCAAATGAGCTGCTGTTTTGTGGTATGGCCCCTCTCCTTCAGCCCGGCCAGCTCAATGCGACAGTGAAGATGTGCCTGAAGTTTTTAGCATCTATTTTTCAGTGCCCCAGGCTGCTTCTCTGCTAGCCAAGAGCCATGCCTATTCCAGACAGGTGCGTTAGGGTGTGATGTGTTGAAACACGCCTGAATTAATCTGGATGAGGGGGAAATATGAGCGTGCTCTTTTCACTAACTTCCCTTGTTTATAAGTTTTATTAAACTGAAGTGCAGGCCCTGTCATGACTGATCCTGAATAGCTCTTTACATAGACAGGCTATGTTTTAAGGGTGTTTTAAAAGTGCCACTGCTTTGTATGTTTCGACAAGGGGATGTGTGAGGTGAGGCCTATGATGATAAGGGACCCTGGATGGAAGAGGTCTCCTGGGTCAGTTTGATGTCAGCTAAAGCAGTTGTCTTGAGCAACACAGTCTTCTTAGGCATATATATTTGTTTTTTTCCTTTGCAGAGGTAGACAATGTGGGGCAAAGTCACATCCAGCTGGCACAAACCCTTCGTGAGGAAGCAAAGAAAATGGAGGACTTCAGAGAAAAGCAAAAACTGCATCGGAAAAAGGTCAGGAGCTGAGGGAGACGCGGGAGCCAGCACCTTTGCCGCAGGGTGTACCGGGGCTTGCATGAATGCCAAGCTCCTGCCCTGGCGAGGGACCGCTCCTGGCCCATGTGTGCTGCTGTGCCCCAGCCCCCTCCCTGCCACTAGCGGCTCATGGCTTCTGGGAAGTCTAGAGTTTGCTCCTAAATGTTGCAATCACACTGGTGAGCTGTGCAGCAACCTCCGACTTCCTCCTCCTCACGGCTGAGTGCTGTCATTTGGGCTCCTTTTGCCAGGGCCGGTGATAGCTAGCGGGGGCTTGGCTCCAGGGACTCCAGCCTTGCTGAGGAAGATTTTTCAGGCAAAGGTGCCTCGCTTGGGACAGCTGGGGACAGGTCAGGAGCACTGGATGTGTCCCCTGCTGTTCTCCCAGCATGGGAGGTGTTGCCGACCCACTGAGTCGCATGCCGTGGTTGTCATCATGCCGTGGTTGTCACTCATGAATTTAGTTCCCATCTCCTGTGTCCCTGCAGTAAACTGGTAGCTCAGAGATTTGCATTACGATTTGGGACCCACCCCCCCCCAAACACTTTCCTTAGTAGCAGCCTAGTGATGTGGTGCCTTCCCTTTCGCGGAGCTTGTGCCTCCTCTCTGTGGTGTGAGCTGACGCCTGGGGCTCGCATGTTAGGAGCGGTGTGAGAGGCTGTGGGGGTGATGGAGACTTCGGCGTGGCCGTGGGAGCTCCTAAAATATGGCTGGGAGCGCTGGTGTCTGCTGGTTTGTGTTACAGGGTAAGGGCCAGGAACATGACTCTAGCTGTGATTTTGAGGGGACTTGGGCCTAGCATTTTAACTTCTTTTGGCTTGACGTTCCCTTGTCTGAAAAATGAGGGAAAACTATCAGAACCAGAGGCTGGTTGGGCCTCAGCAGAGGGGAAAGCCAGTGTGGGCTTGCCAATTTTGCCAGGCCCTATGGAGGTCATACAGTACTCTATATTGTTAGTATTTCATTTACAGAGCTCCTTTGCTTATACAAATGGAGGCTTAGATAGAAACAAGGGTGAATGTTTCGGACTGGTTTAGAATATTGGAGCACCTAACTCCAGGTAGAGGAAGGTGCCTAAACCCATCTCATAATGTGGTCCTTGCCTCTTTGTAGTTCACCCTTGAGCTTTCAGGTCAGAGACATGCTGACACGGGGTCTGTTCTCTTCACAGATAGAGCTCATAATGGAGGCGATTCACAAAAACAGGAATTTGCAGTACAAGAAGACCATGGAGGTACAGCAAACACGCTGCTCTGCTTCCTGCAGCCGCACGCCTGGGACTCGTGGGCACATGCAGTACCTGTGTTGTGTACATTTGTTTCTTGCCCTACGAGTTAGCACAGCTGAAATGCACCCACATGGAGCTGGGGCAGACCTCACCACAAGAGCCTTCCTCTGTCTCAGTTCTCTCTGTGTTGTGTCTGCATAAACGGTATGCAGAGCCTACTCAACAAAACAGAAGAATATGCAAGGGAAATAGCTGGTGGCAGTTTTGCAGGCTCAGATAAGAGTGATTTAAGTCAGTGACTCAATCACCGTGAGCTTTTCTGCCTGAGCAAAGAGCAGCTTGTGTTGTCATTTTGCTCAGGCAGTAGGGCTGGGACGTCTGGGAACTTGAGTGCTCTGCCTGTACCAGCCTTTTCATTCATAGGCTGTGCTTTCCTCTAAAGTATCCTGCATGCCAGATTTTATTAGCTGTATTTCCATCTCTTTGCTTGCTGACATGTTCCTGCTCCGTTTGGTGGCTCTCCTAGGCTAAGCGGCTCTATGAACAACGCTGCAGGGACAAAGACGAGGCAGAGCAGGCTGTGCACCGCAATGCAAATCTGGTCACACAGAAGCAGCAGGAGAAGGTAAAGGGAGGCAGGTGGCCATGGGGAAGGGGCAGAAAGGGAAGTGAGCAGTGCAGCAGGCTTCCTGCACCGTTTCAAGGTCGTGCTCCAAACTGGGAAGCACCTACACCTCTACACAGTGTTGTGCTGTGTGAGAGACTCACTGCTGGCTGAGCTAGTGTCTCTTCCTGGTCAGAATTTGCCTCGTGTCTCTTCTCTCAGCTCTGGGGTTTGAGGTGAGATGGGAGGGCTGGTAGTCTTCCCCAGTTGGACTGCACTGCCATAGGCAATACACCACAGCTGTCTTATACCTTTCTTCTTTCTCCTGTTTTTGACAGCTCTTCCTGAAGTTGGCTCAGACAAAGTCAGCTCTGGAAGACTCTGGTGAGTGTGAAAATGAAGTGTACTGGTTATGTTTGGAGGGCGAGTGGAGTGTTTTCTGGGGCAGGAGGCAGTGTAGAGGGTCGCCCTTCGAGAGGTGTGAAGCTGTGATAAGGCACTTGGACGCTGGGGTGGACTCTCCAGCTCTTGGTTTAGCTGCAGCTCCTCAGAAACACCTGTCTAGAGATATTGTCAGGCAGGCACTTGCCCTGGAGGAGCCTCTGTCACCCTGCTTGCATGACCCCAGCCATGACTGCTCCCTCTGTTCCTGCTGTGCAGTATGGGCAAGCAGGCATCAGGCACCAGGGCTGGGGATGCTAACAGTGCCAAGCTGGCACCCAGTGCCTGAGGCAGGTGGGGAGGGCAGGAGCTCTTGCTTTTGCTCTGGTCGTGTGCCTGTGCGATGGATCTCCCTGTCCAAAGGGTGAACTCAGGAGATGTGTCACGTCTGCTTAGCCTTCTGGTGAGCTGTGGGGCAGGCTGTGTAGGGCCCCACCGTAACTGTGCATCAAGGCCACGAGGCTGCACATGGGAGGGAGAAGATCCAGTCTCTGCTTAGCTAGTGCAGGCACATTTATGCCTTGGAAGGAATGCAAGCAAGTTCTCTCGCACGCTGCGGAGAACCAGAACGAATGGAAATGCATATGCTAAACTATGTCCCATTCACATTGTGTACTGTAGATGATCCACAGTTCTCCACGTCTGCATTGCATTGCTAAGAATTGTTCTCTTGGATGTTCCACATACAGAGCTGTAAGGTTTTTTTTTTTTTTTAATTAATTGATTTAAAATGAATCGACAATTTGATTTTCATCACAGACAGGAGTTACCAGCAGAATATTGCTGCACTGGAGAAGATCCGGGAAGAATGGCAGAAAGAACACATCAAAGCTTGTGAGGTAAATGCTGTGGAAAGCCTTCCTGCTGCAGTGTGGTCCTCTGATTTCCTTCTCTTTGCTGCTTGAGCTAGGGCTAGAGCAGATTTGCCTACACTGCTTTGTATTCTCTCCACAGTAAAACAGCAGGACTTGTTGCAGCTAACCTGCATGTTTCTAATGCTTGGCTACTGGATTCAAGGTTCCACTGCTTCAAGCTTTCTGAATTTTTTTTTTTTCTTTCCTTACCCTTTAAAATTGACAGTCAATGCACTTAAGTAGTGACCTTTTTGTCTGTTACTTACCTGCATGTTTGGTGCTGCCATCGTCTGGCTAGAACAGTCACTTCACTGTGACAATGCAAAGGTCATAACTGCTAATACATATATATATATATATATATGTAAACAATACATACATACATACATACATACATACATACATACATACATACAAACATACATATATATATATATAAAACTGATATAAATACCTCATTGCATAGAGGGCATGGTTTCTCCTCTGGGAGACTTGTCTCCTGACCTGCTCCTTTGCTGGGGATAGATTTCTTTGTAATGATACTTGGGGATGCAAACCATCCAGCAAAAAGGGATGCACTCTCATTTAAAGATGTTGCTGGATGACAGAGCGTAGGATCACAGCAGTCAGAGGTGCCTTTGCTCACATCCACTTTCTTTACTCAGGGTCAGGTAAAGTTCTCTGGTAGATAGCAGAGGCAAGACTAAAATGCGATCAAGAGGTGAAATGTGAACTCAGATCACCCTGCTGCTTAGGACATGTGTGAGCAGCTGGACTCGGAGGACTAGTCCCCACTGCAGTCATGACCTTTCTCGCTGTGCTGACAGAGGACCCTCATGTCCTTTTGTGTCTTTGTTCTTTCAGTTCTTTGAGACTCAGGAGTGCGAACGGATCAACTACTTCCGCAGTGCCCTGTGGCTTCACGCCAACCAGCTCTCTCAGGACTGTGTGCAGAATGATGACGTAAGTCAAATCAAGCACTCTCCAAACCTTCATTTTTGTTTTGGACTGGAGAAGTCTTCTTTTGAATCCCTGCTGACCCATCTGGGTTCTTTTTACCCAGCTTTTTGTCAGGCTGTAGTAACAATAATGACCCTCTAAGTCTAAGCTTTTGTGGGTATCTGTGGTTGGAGCAACAGAGACCCCATCTCTCTCTGTACCGTGTGTCTCAGGCTCCAAGACCTGGGAAGATTAATCAGCTCAGGACCAGGCACCAGCAGTGGACTGGCTCTATGCTGCTCTATATGTGGTCTAATAAACTCTCGCAAAGTGCTGGGCAGCATGGTGCAGACTCCTACATCAGCTCTTTGTGCCTGCTGCTGCACAGTCTCCTCCACCACTTTTGCCATGGCTACCTGCTTTAACCTCAGCGCAGCCAGAGGGGTTTCCGAGAGTTCGGTCAAGCATCTTGGCATAACGGTTAGAATTTCATAGACGACAACCTTCACTGCTGTGACCCATGTCTTCAGCCCCCTTACCGTTCTCCCTGGCTTAAGAAACTTGTAGCTGAAAAAGGCGAGGCAATGGAAGTGTAGTGGGAAGTGACTTTGCCAAAGATTATGCAGGAGCTCCTTGGCGAGCACTGGGAATGGGAAAGCAGAGCCTTATTTGCTTTCCTATGCGCTGGACTGTGTCACGTCCAGGTTGGCCTGTGGCCTTTGATCAGCCACCAGCCAGCAACAGGAGCATGCAGGCAGGAGGATTTTGACCAGAGCTTTTACAGATGATAATTCCTCCAGGAATTCCCCCCTTGCCTCCTCTACCACAGAAGCTTGTGTCTGAGGGTGAGCACTGTGCTTTCAACCCAGGTATGAGAGATGATTAAAACCCAATGCTTGCTTTTCAACATGATGTATAGAAATGCTTTTTATTTCTCCTTTGCAGAAATATGAGGAAATCCGCAAGAGTTTAGAAATGTGCAGCATTGAGAAGGATATTGAATTTTTTGTAAATTTACGCAAAACTGGAAGTTTGGCCCCAGGTAAGAGCTCAGTGCCATCTCCCAAAGTAGTGCTGACTGGCTAATCCTCCTCACGGTGGTGTTGCTCTGATCAGCCTCAGTCTGGGTGCAAAAAATGTTTCTAATGTCCCTCCATTCATTCTCTGGCATGCAGCACTGTTGCCTCTGCCACTCACTTATCACCAGTCCCTGAAGAGATCTCCCCTGTCTGTAGTTTTTAAGCTTTTAAGCTGATCAGACGTCTTCCCAGGGAAGGAGGAAAGGCTTAGCAGCTGAATATTGGTATTGGAAATTAGTTCATGCTTATAAAAGGTCTGTACTTTACTATTGTCAATTTTTTTCTAGCTCCTGTTGTTTATGAAAACTACTATAATGCACAGAGAAATGCAACACCTGTGAGAAGTCAGGCGCCTGTACCTATATCAAGGTAAGGGATATAACGCGAAATTTCAAATGATGGATTAGCTATTGCAAATGAAGCTCTCCAAAAATTGTATTTTGTTGCTTTCAGTCTGTTGGAATCCTGATTTGGGAGTGTTAAGGGAAAATACTTGCCATGGACTATGCAGTGCGTCGCTGCCTACAGCAGGATTTATACCAATGTACTACCTATAGTAAACTGCTCAATGACCTCCTCAAGTCCACTCAGAGTAGAGTTTTTTGCTCCCACTTCTCTTTTGGGGTCATTTCTCCCTTTTCATGGCTGGGAACATTACTCTAAAAGTGCTTTTGGACACCCTGTGCTCATCTGTTCTCGTACCAAGCCTCTTCGGTGGTCCTTTGGATTGAAGTGAGGGGCTGTAGTCCTTGGACAGCAGAGAAGTCCTTGGGCAGCCATGGAATTTCAAGTGTTGTGTCTTGCTGTCTCTGGAAACAATTGGAGATCCCGTAGAGAGCAGCCTTTGGCTCCTAATCTACCAAGAGTGATTGAAACTTTCTGAGTTTCCTTGCATGGTTCTCCTCTCCCTGCCTTTGTTATCTATCTGAGGAGGGCTGGATCAGTTAAAGGCATGTGTGAGTAGAGGGAAGAACAGCATCAGCTGCAGTGAGAGAGGAGAGGACAAGAAAATACACTATCCCAGGGCAGAAGCTGGGCAGGGAGGGTGAAGTGAAGGATGCTTCTGCCACAGGGAAGAGGAGGATTCAGGGCTAAAGATTGTTGCTTAAGATGAATGAGTGTCCCGTTTTGGTTGTTGAGTCACTACAGGAGTCATGCCCAATTATGACTTTCTGAGGTCTCAGTTTGGGGAGGGGCATGTCAAAATGTTGTAAAGTGCACGTGTCATGCCCCAAGACTCCTATGTAAATGTTTTGCCAAATCATTGCTTTCTAGTTATTTTTTCCTCTCCCACACTGTATCGGCTTTGATTCCCGTGTCTGCCAAACAGTCTATTGATGGTTAACGAACCATGAAATGACTTGGAAATAGATCTCTAAAACCCAGGCCAGCCAAACGTCGGGCCCTCTCACAGGCTCTGGGTAGTGCAGTGTGGGGAGTCACACAGTCAAGCAACAGCCTGAACAGACTTTTTAGGAAGGGGGAGAATCCTGTAGCAGATCTTCAGCTCTGTCTCTTTCTGTGCAGGAGAGGACCTTTACCCACCCCGACCAGCGGGCCAGGTGAGTTACTTGTGGGCGTCGGTCCTTTTTTTATGTGGCTTCTGCCACCACAGAAGACCTCTCTGCTCTCTTTTCATGACCATTAGCTCTCGAAAGGAATTGCTTTAGGCCAAGCTCCTGTAGGAAATCCAGTCCCCACAGGAATTCCTGCAAAGTTTGCCACTGCCTTTGGAGCCTCGATTTCACCCAGGAAGATGTTCTAATCAAAGCCTTGCGTATAGGCATTTCTGAAGCTTAAGGATGTCTGGGCTTGTGATCCAGCCTGCCTCTGCCGTTTGGGCCTTTCTCTGCTTAAACTGCACTAGCTATATCATTTTCAGTGCTGCTTTAGTGATGGGATACTGTAGCGGGGCTTAGGGTCTGAGGCAAATCTTCTCTTTGAGCCTGCATTCATCCCTGCCTCCCATCCCTTTATCATGGGTGGGCTGTAGTACGTAGTGTTTTTGTCCTTGTGTAAAGTCCCTTGAGCTCTTATGAGTGCTCCTCATGAACAGACCTACTATTTTTGTGCTGTGTTTTAGATGATCCTGATTACGTTACAGTCGATGGCTACAGCTTGATACATCATTAACAGCCACAGTAAGTAACTGAATTCAGTGAAGAAAGGATTTATTGTGAGATGCAGCTGCATAGGGGGGGTCATTGAGGAAGAAAGGGGATGACATTTGGAGGTGACCAGCTGTGAGTGACAATCACGTCAGCCCTCCCAAAACTTGTCTGAGCTGGAGCTGTGATTTAGACACCAAAAATCCTATTCTGTAGGTTCTCTGGGCAGTACTTCCAAGCAGAAGATGTTGTCCGTCTGACCAGCGTGGCAGAGGCCATGTTTTTAGTTATTCCCAGCAATACAGAACTGAAGTGCTTCTCCGTTTTAAGAAAGTAATTGAGGACTCTGATAATTACTTGTACATTCAGAACGTGGCTGCTAAAAATCTGCTCCTTTCATCAGCAAACTCTGGAGACAGACATCTCATCTTCACACTCAGGGAAAGAAAAGGAATATAAGCACTGGACCTGGACACAAGGGGATCTTCTGTGTCAGCAGAAATTTTGATTTGAAGTTCTTTTAATGTGTGCTCATCTGGAAGAGTCTGGAGCCTTTTACTCTCTAGATAACTGAGAAGTCACATGTGCCAAGAGGAGCTCTGTGTGATGCTTTGGGCACGCTGGTTTGTGTTGAGAGCATACATATCCTACGCAGGTCTAAGGTTATTCAAAGCTGAGGTTCCACTTTGGCCCACTTCTAAAGTTTGTCATTAGTGTGATTAAGTTTGTAATCTGGACTTAATTTTAGTAATGAGTCTCAGGGAGCTTATTTAGAGCAGCACCAGGGATTACAATGCTAAACACAGGTCTGGCTTTGCTGTACATGTGCTCCAGGTTTAGGCACTGATACTGAAAGTTGATTTGTATCTTGCCTGGTGTAGCAGCCCTCGGCACAGCCACCAAGGGAGGCTGAGTTGCTACAGAGCTGCTGGGAAGTCACTCACCCTAAAAGGCTATTGAAGATCTGAAAGGAAGTCGGTCGCCTCTTCCAGCCACCCTCTGTAGAGGGGCTTGCCTTTTTTTAGGTTCATGGGCTCTGCAGACCTGACTTTGGCTAACTTCTAGGACTCCCTGCACTTTGGACACATATTGATGCTAGATCCAGGCTCAGAACCCAGTTTTTGGGGACATTGGAGTGATGGCATAAATGAAAGGGAAATTGTCAATTGTTTATCCTGATCCCTTCCTCCTCTGCTCTAATAATAAGCTTGACAAAAAAATATTTTTCTGACCACGTTTCCTGTCTCCCAGAGGCATACTCAGCAGTAATCCTGCTGGGATCTGGTTCTGTTTCCCTCTGAAGCCCATAGCAGAATTTCCATTTGCAATTGGGGACTGACCACACATGATTAGAAACAAACTTGGCTACTAATGTTGGCTTGGAGCCATGAGACTCTTTCCTGATCAGATCTCCTCAAAGTTTGTGCCCCTTTTGTTACCTCGTGTCTGATGATTGCTTTGATTCATAAGCACACATTTTTCAGGGCTGTTAGCCTCACCGAAGTCTCCATGTGCAGTGTTACTTAACAGCTCCCTCAGTGCCTTACGTCCATCAGACCTAGGGATGGGACACAGGGACATCAGGATAGAATTTTATTTGTCTAAATCCGGTGCCACATGACTCACTTTGAAGTGACAAAAATGATTCTTCATTCAGTTGTATGATGTTCTTCAAGGTGAATCTGCATGACTTCAGTGCGTACCCAAGCCCATCATCGGTTTCTGGAGCTTTGCTGTATTTCCTTGTGTGGAAGAGACCACAGTGAGCTTTAAATTCTGTCTGACTGCATTGTAATGAAATGTACAAAGTGCACATGTAAAGGAATAATTTGCCCTATTTTTCTCTAGAAGACCAAATCTCCTAATATTCTTCTGAAGGAATCTATTGTAGTTTTAGTTCTTTAAATATATAACTTAAAAATAACAGTTTTGAAACTTGTGTGCTGGATGTGTTGCTTTCTGCGCTGTTCATTCCCATCAGGCTGGGTCTAATACACCTTCCAAGCATCCTTGGATGATCAGGAGGGGTGAGCTGCCTCTCTTGTAAGGAAGCCCACAGGAGCACATCCTCCCTGAGCCCTTTTTTCAGAAGTTGTTTTCTTTAAGTACAAAGAGAGTTGTGGGAGAGAACGCACCAGGGAAGGTTAGCATGAGAACAAATACATGTGATCAGCCATGAACTGTTACGTCGCTTAGACCACAATGCCACAGGCCCAAATTTATAACTTGCCTAAGCATGGAGTTCTTCAGGAATCGCTATTGCATTTTGAATTCATATCCTATTGCGATCTAAATGGCCTTTAAAAGGAGAACAAACCCTGTAGTTTGGTGCAGAATCCTTTGCCAAAGGTAATCTCACCCTCGGCCTGGGACATGTAAGGCAGTTTGCCCCCCAGGTTGCCTGGTTTTGGCCTTTTTTTTTTGAGGGTTGGTGGGATCTGCAACTCATCAGTCATGTTAATATGTTTTCAATACGTGCCAGCTTGTAGGTGATTGATTGAGTTCAGCTCTGCAGAGCAGGTGCTGGATGTTGGTATCATGTGAGCATGAGACGGAGGAAGAAAATTGAACTCTGACTACGCTTAGCAATACTTTAACCTTACAGTTCCCACAGGCCGCTGCCGAAACGAGGTTAGCATGGTGACGGGAAAGCGCCTGCTCTAAAACACATTGCATCTTGTCTTTATTGGGATTTCCCAGCTGGCCCAGGGCCATAGGTGGGGCTAGGGCTCTTCTGGGTGTGGAGATTCCCCGCTGAGGCTGAGGCTTGGGCTGCAGAGTCAGTAAACGCGCAGAAGTCGCCCCAAAGCAGAGCTCTCGCGCTCTCAACACACCAGCTCTCGGCGTGGGGCTAGAGCCCAGCAGACCTCAGCTCGGGGGGAGAGACGTGCCCCCCTCCCCTCCGTGGGGCTACTGTCAAACACCTCTGCGTGCCCCTCAGCACTGAGCTGACTTTGTGCCTTCAGAAACTTCTCTTCCCGGGCAGTTTTCCAAGTGGGGCAGACAAATTCTGACCTGGCGGCGTCCACCCAACCCGACTTGCGTGCACCGCCCAGCCCCGCCCCGCCGCGCAGCCGCCGTGTTGCGTCCCTCGGCCGCCGCCGTACTCGCCTCGCTGCTGATTGGCCGCGCGCGGGGCTCCTGCCACCGCCCCTTCCGCCGCCGCCGCCGGGGCAGCCGCGAGGCGGGCGGGGCCGCGGCGGGGCCATGGCGGAGGCGGCGGCCGTGCGGCCCCCCCGCAAGGCCCGGGCCAAGGGCAGAGCCAAGGTAGGGCGGCGGGCGGGGGGAGGTCTCCGGCGTCCCGGCGGCGGCGTTTGTTGCGATGGTTTTTGCGCCGTACAAGGGGCTTCTTTTCGGCGTTGGCGTAAACAAACTTTTTATGCTTGCGGCGCGGGGCCTGCTGGAGCGGCTCTGCCCGTCCAGGCCGCTGGATTTGCCCTCGAGGTGAAGCCGCGCGAGGGCTCCTTGGCTCTCAGCGACGGGTCGGCCTAGCGTGGGACCGAAGAGCCTTCGCGGCGCTCGTACGCGCCGCTCTGGCTGGGAGCCGTTCAGCGCGCGAGGCCGTGCCTGGCGCGGAGTACTGCTGCTTCTCCAGCAGCCGGTGCTTCGGTTGCCAGGTGTAACTTTTAGGTGGACGTGAATGTGTTCGCGGTTCAGGATGCTGTTGCCATCGGCTTCCCGAAGGCTTTGCTCTTCTTGCAGCTGCGCTGTATTGGTATTTCAGTAATGCATGGGAAAGGCCTGAACTGAAATATCTTGCCGCGGAGCTGAGTTTAAATGGAAGCATATCTATGTGATTGTTTATGTCTTTTTGCTTTGCCTGTTACAAGTTGTACTACATAGAGCAAAGGCTGTCAGAGTCTTCCAAAAAAAACCAGATGCATTTATTGAACACCATTTGGTAAACAGGGTTAAACCGAAGTGCAAACTACAGCTGTGATTCCTGAATCCAAAGCAAGTAAGGCCTGGAAGGAAAAAAAAAAAATCTCACGCTGGAAGAGTAAGCATGTCATGGTTGTGTTTTGATTCAGCGCCACAGTATGCACAGGGCTGTCAATGTTTGAGGCTGCTGTTTAAGAGAATCAGTTCCCTGCAGGAAGGCAGTGACTCACAGATGACTGGTGGTTCATTAACTACGTGTGTACAGTGACTCTGGTGGCTGCGGTCATTGGCTGTCCCTTCCAGGTGTAATTCACTGTGAAACTACTCGTGAGGGAGGAAGATTCCTGGGAGATCAGGACGTGTGAGAATCCAGAGTGCTGCAGGGCTGCATGTGACCTGCTCCCTTTCTGGGTGATGATGATGATGTTATATTCTGCACCCTCATTCTCTGTTAATGTGCAGGGATGTTTGAGGATGCAGTTTGGGGCCCAACCACAGTAAGGAGTTTTCCATTCCCTTGTCCCAAGGCAGCCGTAGACCTTTGAAAAGGTGTCGTTCTTGAGAGCTGGGAGAAGGGCTGCCTTGCCCCAGACAGGCTCAGCATGCTGCCGAGTGGGATGAAGCCTGGGGCTTTCTGAAAACAGCATGCCCAAAGCTGAGCCTGGGCAGACCAGTAACGATAAACTGATTCAAACACAGTGAGGTAGCAAAACCCGTGAACCCAGAACTGTTGAAGGCTAGTCAGTTATTGCAGAAATACTTCCGGAAAGGATAGTTGTCTGTACATAGATGTCTTCTGCTGAAACTAGTTCACTTCAATGCTAGGAAAGAACGATTAGGCACAGGACAAGCCTAATGAGCTAACGTCATCTTTAGACTTAAAGGCAAAGTGCTCAGAAGAGAGAACAACAAGTTAAGCTTTTATGTGAATTCAGGGCCTGATTTCTCTCATCCCTTCTCAGGTGAAATACCTGTTAAGATTACAGCTTCCCCCTCCCCCACCCCGAAAGTGAGAGCTGACAGACACTTCATAAATTTTGCAAGAAGCTGTTTTTGTCTAACAGTAACATTTGAATATCCTGGTGGTGGGAGAATGCTCCTCAGAGATAAAGGGAGTTTCAACTGTACGAGGGCTGCAAGGAGGAACTTTGAGATTGTAGAGAAGAACGAACCAGCAGTCTTGCATGTTTGTGAAGCGTGCAGATCACAGTGCTGTCAACAAAACTGTGATGTAGTATCCTCTGAAAAATACTGACTTTGTAATTAATTGTCAGGAGATGTTTACTGTAACTACAGGTTCTGCTTCGTTGTGCTGATGTATTTTTAACTTCTCCTTCATAGCTCTAACTAGTCTTGGAGTGTGTCAGCAGCGTTTTGTGATCAAAAGTGTTTGCAGATTTTAATACACTGTTGAGAGCAGTCTGCAAGCAAAAGCCAGTGTATTACCCTTTTGTAAGGGAGCTGAGAGCATCTGCTTTAATTAAAAGTAGGCAGTTGAGATCAAGGTTAGCTAAGGCCTTGATGTTTAGACTTGTTTTCCTATATGCCCTCTCATAAGACAAAATCACGCATCAGCTGCTTGGTGAAAGTGTCCATGAAATTACCAGCAAATATCCACAATTCCTCCCTATTTCTGGAGGAATATGGAAGCTTTTTATAATTTCTGTTATGTTCTTTGTTATATTTTGTGGGTCATTCAAAACTGGAGGGGTGTAACCCAGCTCTTCCCAATTTCTCTTTTTAGAAACAGATAAGTATACTCTAATTACAAGTGCATCTTTATCACATCTTTATTGATTTTTATATGTAGCATTATTTCACAAACTGTGCTTTGGGAAGGAGACTACAAATGTACACTTCAGGCTAGGGTTATGGGGAGTCTACTCAAAACTGATCTTAATTTGCAAGTAAATAATCTCTTTGCAATTTAAATGTCTGTTATTTTTAAGCTTTTCTGTCTCTCTAGCATGTAACACCTATAGAAAATAGATATTTTGGTAGTTGTACAGATTTCATGATGATTTTAGATATAATTTACAGATGCTTTCCAGACCTCTCTTTGTTTCAAAATTAATATTTATTCTTGAAAATTATTTTCTTTTCAGTGCATTAAAATATCTCAATAAAACCTAAGATGCATTTCTAAGTAACTTACTGGGGCACAATCTAGTGACTCTTTGTAGAGGTCAGCGTCCTGGTACTTTGATTATTTTGTACGTTAATAAGACAGACTCTGTTCTGGGTTTTTTATAGCTTTTTATGGAGAAACACTGAAGCATCATTCCAGAACTGACCAATGATAGATAGTCTTTAATGAGGAGCTAAGGAACAAGGATCTGTGTTTGGTGCATTTCTTTTTACCTTTAGTATTATGAAAACTAACCTGGTAAGAAGGGCTTTTTGGAGTTGTGCGGTTAACAATCGCTACTTCTGATGATGGTTGGGTTTGGGATGCAGGGAAGAGAGATTTGTTTATTAATGACTCTCTGTTAATTTATTTCTAGGAAAAAAAGAAAAAAAGTAATGAAGAGCCCCAGATCCAGGAGTCTGATGATGTCTTCCTCCCGCCTGTGGCAGAAGTGTCTTCTCAAGCCAGTAAAGTGCAAGTGGAACATCCTGAAGGATTTGCAGAAATCCAGCTCAATGATGAAGCAGAGGATGGAAAAACTATAAATGATGCGTGTGACATCCCCTCAAGTACTTTAACCTTAGCAAGCGAAGTATCTTCAACAGTGACTTTAGGGCCTCCAGCAGATGGAGGAGAGCACAAAGCTCATCCCTTAGGTGAGGGTTGTAGGGGGAATGATGAGAAGAATGGGAGAAGCAAGCTGGGCAGGCCCCAGAGCCTTGGGAAGGCTGTTGGCAGTAAATCAGGAAGCTGTGATGTATTGGGTAGTACCTTTCATTCCAGTGCTGCTGGCTCTCAGACACTAGTGGGCTTTGTACAGGACAAAGGAACTGAAAGCGTTCAAGATGTTAAAAATCCTCTTGTCCGTTCCTTGGAGAAGCTTCCTGTTACCATGTCACAGCCCTGTGAGAAATCCAAAGTGTATGTTCAACATTTGGGATTGAAACCTGTTTATCCAGACTTGTCAGCTGAACTGTCTTACGAGAGACCAACCGTAGTGGCAGTCAAACCGCTATTACACAACGAAAGGCTGTATCCAGAAATCCCAACTGAACCAGAACTGGTGCCGTTTACCAGAGAGCAGCTGAAAATTTTTGAGCCGTGTTCATGGCTGGAAAATGTTGACTGCTATGCAGAGGAATTTGGAAGTGTTGCTCATCAGGATAGGCATGAGTTTCATGAACTGCTCCTGAACTACATGCGCTGTAGGAAGCAGCTATTACTGGCTGAGGCTGAGCTGCAGGCCGTGACGACAGACTGCCAAAACGCAAAGGGGAGGCTGTGGACTTTTAAAGAAGAACAGAAAACTGTGCAGGTGCTGTTACTGAAACTACTTCTGAACTAAAACTATTTGGACATGATTCCAGACATTAACTTTCCGTGTCATCGTGTTCACTGAATTGAGGGTGGTTTGTTGTGAAAGAGATGGTTACGTTTGCTTTTCCTTCTCTGCACTGTCCCAGTAACCCCCCTCCAGTACTTAAGAATATCATCCTGTTGACGTTTAAGACAGTTTGTTCCTTGATTTAAACTTTGACAAATATAGGATAGCACAATCTCTGTTAATGATCTCTTCTGGAGCCGAACTCCTTTGTACTCAGTCAGAGTGAGATGTGTATAGTCAATTCTGCTCGTTGTGATTGGGTCACGTTTGTGCCACTCCAGTCCTTCACAAGGACTGGGCGCAAGCGATCCATGGTGGAATAGGACTATAGCCAGGACTTCAAAATTACCGTGGTGCTGCTTCTGCCTGTTGCATCTGGACTGCTGCCTACAGCAGTAATTTTTATTGATGTTGTTCCTGACTGTCCTGCTGGCAGAGGCTGCGGGTGCAGTGGAACAAGTCCTGCTCCCGCTGACCCTGTTGTCTGGAGCATAGGGAGTGGAGCGTAGGGAGTGTGAGATGCATCCGATTCCCGTAACTGTTGCTCCATAAGTGTAACTGTGGTTATAGCAACTTCCAGGGTGGCCCTAGTACTCTGTAGCAGTGCTGTCAATAAACCAGAGTGCTTTGGGGAGGTTTTTGGTGCATGCACCGGAGAAATCTTCCCCTGAACTTGTTCTGTGTAACTTGTTTTTGGAACTGGTCATAGTGGGAGCAATGAAACTATTTCTCTGATACTGTTTGTAACCGATTCTGATAACACGATGGTAAGAGCGCTGAAGACTGTTATGTATGGTGGTTTCACTGTTGTTTCCTACAAGTGCAGTTCTAAAGCTAGTGCTTCTCCTATGCAGTTCCTTAGAGTTAAGAAGATGCAGAGAGACATCCACTGAACAGGTGTGAGTCTTTTCTACTAGAGAATAAAAATGCAGTGAACCTGTTCTACTGAACATTATTAGACTTCCAGTTTTATTTTGATCAGTTCCTACACTGAAAGTAATTTTCTCTTCACTCTTACATCTCCACTGGTCAACATACAGTGGGCGAAGCTTGCCGGTTTGCTGCTTGCTTCAGTCCCTTCCAAATTACTGTTTATTGTGTGTATGTGCAGATAATTGTCTTTTTAATATCAATTCTAATAACTTAGTTATTATAATAACTAAGTTAACACAAGAATACATTCAAGCCAAGCTTCCTAAGTGCATGCTGCGAAGCACGTTTTGTGGCTGCGTAAAAGGGAAAAACAGGGATGTTACTTATTGTGGTTTCCTTGTGCTAAGGAATTAGAGCTGGGGCGGAGGAAGATTGTTCTCAGCCTTGAATTCCAGTTTGGGAAAAGTTGGAGTGCAATTCATGTGAGAAATTGTGAGTGTATTTTGGGGAAGTACTAATAAATATTGAGCTCTGGGAGCCTGTAAAAGCTTTTAGCTTGCGTCAGTGTATGTTTTGGCTTTAAGACAGCAGATCTGAATGTTTATGAAAATCCATAAACTAAAAAGCAGTTGCACTCAGCTGGAAGTAGAATACCCTGATTTTGTTCACATCTGTCACTGATAGAGACAAGTTACTTCATCTGATATCGATTTGCTGAATTTTGGGTTATTGAAGGGTTTTTTTTTCTTTTTTTTTTCTTTTTTTTTTTTTTTAAGTCTGGGATCTGTTGCATCTTCAGCAGTCAGCAACTCTGAAAACTAAGTAAGATGCTCCCAGATTTCTGTCTTTTCCATCTGTAAAGTGGCCACTTTCATGAAAGCTTTGAAATCTATTGAGTGGAGGGTTGTGCCAGAGTTAATTTCTGTAAGCACACTTAAGCAAACAAAATGACAAAAACCACTTACATAAAATAATTGCTTTCTTTTCAGGGTGTCTGTGCAGATCAGTGCAAAGTGTCAGGTCACCATCGCTATCAAACAGTAGAGATGAATGAAAGCGTGTTGGGGGAACTGAAAAAGCTGTTTGAAGTTAAAGCAGAGCACGTGCATCAGACGCTGGCGCTGCACTTGTACACTTCGGTGTTGTCTCGCTTACAAGTGGAGTCTTATATCTACAGGTTGCTCAACAGCTCATCCCTGCTGAGGTCGGTGGCTCTTCAGCAGCAAGAACAAGGTGTGTTGCTTGTCTGGGCAGCTGCCTGTGCTGCCGGGGTGCTGAACACCTTGTTTGCCTGGAGTTTTGGAGTTCTTGTGGTGGGTTTTATGTATAGGAGTATTTCTGTAGATATTATGCAGTGATCAGTGAAATTATTCTCTTGCAGAAAAACTCTAATTCTCTTACCTTAGCCTGCAGTAGAGCAGAAGTTGAGTGCAGGAGCGTTGCCTTCTGTCTAGGTTATCTACTGCCACTGGTCACCCTGGAGGAATACTGGATGGGGTGGGACATCCTGACCCCTTGTCAAAGGCAGCATACGATACAATCCCTTTTCCAGACTGATTATAGACTGTTTTAAAACCAGCTGGATCTTGCTGCTTTAATCCTTTTGGAAGGCTGTTTGCAATCTCACAGCTCTAATCCTTAGATATCTTTTTGGTTTTCTGAAGCACCTCACTGATTTGGGCTTGTGGCAATACCATCTTTTAGCTAAAATATCCCTCCTACTGTGTATTTATTCTTCCTAGTCCTCCGCCAGCCCCAGTTGTTCATATGCATAGTAAATGTGCTGGTTCTTACAAAGTTCATGCTGAAAGGAGGCCTTTTATGAGAATAACTATAGTATATTCTTTTTGTAATTGGTGTCCAGTACTTATTTAAAGTATTTTATATAATATTATAATTGAGTCATCTTTTCTGTCCGTTCTAGAGAGCCACTGTGTTGAAGCATCTCTATATCTATATACAGAGAGAGGAAGTTTTCTATAGAATCTCCAAACCGCTGCTTATGCTACTACTGCAAGAGTTGCTCATCAAAGCTCCTTAATTCTGTTTTTAATTTACAGTTTCGAAGCAGTCAGAAAATCTTTCTTCAGACTTGAGCCACCTGAAAGAATGTATCAGCGTTCTTTTCAGTTTCACTCGTAGAGTTATCGAAGACCCTCAGTTTCAAAGTGACCTTCTCACCTGGTTGCGGAGACTGGTGAGGGAGTGAGCATGGATATAGCTGTGTGATCGAGGACCTGAGATCAGTTCAGAAGTCGTGTTTCTCTCACTGCTGTCCCATGTGCAATCCTTTTTTATTTTATTTTTTTCTCATTGGGGAACAGAATCTCTTGCTGAATCTTTAAAGTGAATTCCCTTGTCTGATAAAGTCAGTGGAGATGAACAGTCTTAATGAGGTCTGGCACATGACCAACTGCTATCACTGCTGGCAGCCCACACTGCTCAAGGTGGACATGAGTGTTTTAACGAATATTGCGCATTGCTGTTCTTGTTTTGGAAGTAAGAGTGTTCAGTCCTGTCAGTTTTGGGAAACTTTTGTTCTTACTAGTTTTTAAATAAATTAGTTTTAATTACTTTACAATTTTACTACATTTTTTCCTACACCAGAGAAAATGGTGCTGTAGCTCATAAGCCAAACAGCAGCCTTTCAACATTGTTCTCCTATTACTTGCCATGAAAGCCAAGGCTCGTTGAAAAGTGTGAGAAATGAAAAAGCATTATTTTTCTGTTTAGCGAGACTGTAAAAGAATGAACCTTGAAATTATTTACAAGGTTCCTGTACACTTTCCTTTTAGGTGTCAGTGTTGCAAAGAATTGGCTGTCCAGGTGACCATCTCTTCCTCTTCAACCACATCCTCCGGTGTCCAGCTGGGATCGGTGAATGGGCTGTTCCATTCATTCAGGTGTGAATGTTTAATTCTTTTTTTTTTTTTGGCAGGTTGGAGTGGGAGTGGAGTGGATAGGAGAGGAGAATGTCTAGTTCCTAATCAATCCCCTGTGACTGCTGCATGTTTCTGGGTGTGTGGAGTCAAGATAACAGTGAGGAGGTTGTCAAGTCGTATATGTGTACACACACACAGACACACACGCACACACGCGTTGTCTCAACCGCGAGAAGGTTAGCAGGGAAATGCAATACCTCTTCTCACTCCTCCTTGGCTAGAGAGACTCAAAAGGGAATTGAGGATTGGGTGGAGCTTTTAGTGTGCTTGGTGTCCCCCCCTACCCCTTTAAATTCCTTTTTACCTCCTTCTGTTGAGAAAATCTAATCTTGTACCATTGCACCATTTCCTCCAAGGGGCTGGAGTTGTCTTTCGTGTATACTTTTTCATCTGAACAAAAAGCTGGCAACAAGGAATGTGAAACTTGGAATATGAATTTCTCTGGTAAAACTAACTTGCCTTTTGGTTAACTTAGACTTTATGGATTTTATGTTTTCTTTCAGATCAAAGTCTTGGATAACCCTTCAGGTGTCTTTCATTTCATGCAGTCTCTTGCCTTGCTTATGTCTCCTGTCAAGTAAGTGTGAAAAATATGCTTTTATAAACGTATTCGGATTAATAGTTGAAAATGTAATGGTACAGGGTCTACCTGTACAACCCTGAAAGCATACAGCAGGCAAAGTCATAAAAGCAGGCACGGCTAAGAGATTTGTAGTTAAATTCAAACTTTTTTTATTCACCTCAGATTACAGCCTTGGCATTATGTTACCCTACTGCATGCCATATGCTGGAACTTGCTTTCACCTGTCGAATAGCTAGTGATTTCTGACATACCTGCGTGTTTGTTATTGTGAACTCTGAAATAACGTTCTTGACCGCGTTTCCACAATTACCTGCTGGGAATACTATCTCTGTAACAAAAGTGCTTGAGGAAAGGGTTTAGCAGAGTTGGAGTTTGTGATCTTTATTTTTTTTCCCCTCTTATCTAGAAGGAAGACATGATGCTTGGAAAAGCTAGTTAATGAAATCATTTATTAGCGAAAACTGTTGTTGTGTGCTTTGGATAAAACATAATAAGCATAATCTGCTCCCCTTCTGAGTTCTTCTTTAGTCATTAGCCTTTCTCTCTGATTTGCTTGTTAGAGATTAGCATGGGGAGATAGTTGCCCACTTGGGCATGCTCATTGCAGTAGGAAGGTTGCAAGTCTGTGGCCCGAACACATTAAGTCTGTACCCTTTAAGAACGGTAGACTGATGTTTTTTTGTGTAAATGTTAATTGCAAAGGATCAAACTGCTGGTCCGTAGGGCTGTCAGTTGGATCTTGATAGATTGACCCTAAATTAACTTGGACTCCTATTTAGGAACTAAAATAAGAGCCTACAGTAAAGGGTTTTGTTTTACAGTTCCTATCTAGAGCTGTTTGGGGAACAAGTGCGTGCTGAGGACGTTGCTAGCACGTTGCTAGCGTGTTTTGTTGCTTGCACTTTGAACGTAGACGCTTCTGGGGTGTCTGGAGCGGCTCTCCCAACTGTTGATGCAAGAATGCCAAACTTTCGCTGTGGCTGTTCTGCCCATCGCAGGGCTGACGCTGTTGTGGTTGGTGCATGTCAAGAACAAGTTTTAATTCTAAATTTGGTTTGCGAAACTGGTATCTTAACACTTGTGTTCTGTTTGTAAAATGTTCATGTTATCAGAGTATGAGTTCTGGGAGATACTCCCTCACTCCAAATCTGTGACCGCTCAGGTGATATGCTTCCGGTGTCTTGTAGCGATATGTGCAGAGTTCTACCGGTACGTTCCTAGCTGATAAGAAGTTAAATGTTACGATTTTAACCTTTTTTAGTCCTTTTTTTTTTTTGCATGTTCATTTGATTTCCTGGTATATGCCTATACAACTAAGAATTTATGCAGTACGCAGCCTGAAAACTAGTGTCCCAGATATAAGGCGGTCTGATATATGAATTATTTTTCCTCTAGATTTTGTCAGGTTCGCGGTATTGGAAGTTGAAACAAATACGCTTTCTCATTTGAAGAAGGCTAGAATAAATGAGTGAGCGTTAGAACAGGGCAACTCTTAACGTGTGCCAAAATGGTTTCAGACAGACAAACTTGAATCTCTGTGCCGCACTTGGAGCTGGCTTGACGGGAGGCGGCTCCTTTCTGGAAGTTGTTTAGTTGCGGTAGCTCAGCGTGCCTAGGATGAGCCTTGCTAATTTTGATGTGGTGTCTAGCTAATGTGGCTGTACAAGATGTGGAGTGGAGCTGGCCTGCGCTTGCCCTGTTAGTCTCCCCAGCTGATAGCCTTAAATGATAGTTGTGAAGTACCTCTTCTTAGCAATAACTTTTCCTTTTAATTTGACTTTTGGGTTTTTAGTGTAGACAAACAAAGAATAGCGTTGTTTCTTACCTATTTAATGTGACTTGCTGTACAGGGGTGCTAGCCACTTACGTTGTTCAGAATATTGCTTGGAAGATGGAAAACTGAATTCAGACATCAGATTGGTGTGAGTTTTGTAGGACATCAGGGTATTTGACATACTGGTTATTTTCTTGTATCTGGTTTAAAATGTCCTCTTTTAACTAAGAGGTGACTAAATTCAGAATTCTTATTTTTTTTCTAATTTTTCTAATTGTGATTTTCACCTTAAATGGGTTTATGTCCTCAGGAATCGAGTGGACTTCATGTGCCATATGAAACCAAGTGAAAGAAAAACTTCCTCTTCATCTGGAAAAGAATCTGGAAACTGGACACTAGTAGATGAAGGAGGAGAAGAGGTACAGTAAAGAACTTTTTTTTTTTTTTTTTTTCTTAATGCTTTTGCTTAAGCTTATTGTATTGGTCTTGTGAACTGGAGGAAGTAAAGGTGACTGTTACTCGGTTATAAAGCATCTCTTTAAATTTAGACCTATTTTTGTCTCCTTGCATCTCTGTGGTATGACTGTAGATAGTACTGGAGACTTGAGTTTCCAGTAATGAATGTTAACAGGTATAAGTTAAACTTTGTTGGAACTATTGCATGCGAAAGGAGGGAAAAATACAGCTTGTTTAATGCAACGTAATGGATTTCAATATGTATATACGATATGGAAATAGACGTGCATTTGAATATGTGCTTCCCTTTAGGGGGTTATGTTGGTTATGCTAATAGGGTACGTTATGTTTAGTTCTGTTCTCTAGCTGATGAGTGCTGTTATATAAAAACACAAGCAGGCCTGAATTGAGGGGCCTGTGTGTGTGGGAAGGAGAGTTCAGTTGTCCTTTCTTGCGTGCTTTCTTTGTTTCCCCTAGCAAGCAAACTGGAATTAGTACGGTAGCTAAGTTCTTCTACCATAACTTTTGCTGGGAAAGCTATTAAAAGCTAAATTTGTCTGCAGGATGAAGATCCTGAAACAAGCTGGATTCTGCTTTTGGAAGACGACTTGATTGTCCTGTTGTCACAGTTTCCCTTTCATGAACTGTTTCAGCAGTTTCTTGGAATTAAGTCTGGAGGTAAATCAACTGCTGAGTATTCTTCTTTTTAGTTATGTTAAATGTATTAATGACTAAAACAACCAAAAATGCTACTGTGCTGTGAGAGATACTCTTCAAACTGAGTAAGAAGTGAACCTGCCCAAACAGCTCACAGCCGAAATAGATGAGATAACGTCAAGTTGAACGTTTTAGCACTAGCAAATTCATAGCAATGCCAACATGCAAAATACTAGAGTCCTTCCCTTGAATTTTGATCTGCTTGAGAGGTATGCTAACAAATGTGCTTTCAGAGCTAATCTCTTCCCCCTTGCTTGATGACTGTAATGTTACTGTGATTTTTCTCCAATTCCTTTTTTTCTCTCCCCCCACCTTTCCTTTTTTCTCTAATTTCTGGACAAGTATATGAAGATACTGCTTGCTGAAGACCTTATAATCTGTATAGATTATTTATATTTTCATATTTAAATTTCAGTTGACAATGAATACTTTTTTTTTAGGTTCTTATTTTCCTGAAAAAACAACTCCCTATGAGATGATGAAGATTTTTGCTTTTGCAAACTCATTAGTAGAACTTCTGTCTGTGGGACTGGAAACATTTAACAGAGCCCGCTACCGGCAGTTTGTGAAACGAATTGGTCAGCTGATCAAGTAAGAGCATATCTTCTCTATGATACCATTGAATCTGCACAGACTCTGTTACTTTTGCATTAAGTGAGGAGTTCTTAGTCACAAGTGATATAGTACAAGTAAAGACATGTGCATGAGCTTGTGCTTCCTCTGCAAAGTCTGTTATTTGGATTATTGTGGTGCTATCATCCTTACTGTAACTTCACTGTTCAAGTGGGTGTTTGCCAGCATAATGAGGTCTTATGAAGTGCTGAAGTCATAAGACAGAGTGGACTGTTTGCATAACACTGCCTTCTGCAACAGTTTATAAACAGTAGGTAGCAATTTGGTGTGTGTGTGTGTGTGCGCATGCCAATTTTGCCCTGCTCCTATGGAGTCTTCCATTGCAGAAGAAAATATATTTCTCATAAGATGTCTTTCTCTTTCTGGCTTAAAATTCAAAGCTGTTAATAAAATAGAAAACTCAGTTCTTGGGTAGCCTTTGCCCTGTGAGTAGGGTTAGCTGATCCAGGAATCTGAAGCCCCAGAGCTCTGGACTCCAAAGCTGCCTGGGTAGTGGGCAATTGCAGGGTTGAAATGCTGTGGCAAGAGGAGTTGGGGGAGGTGTGGAGTGACAGGCAGACTTCCATCAGGGATGTGCTCAGGCTTGTCCTGGAAGATCGTGGAAATCCAGCAGTTTCTCTGATCACCACTACTTATAACTGGTGTTTCTGCTTTCTCTCTGTTGTAGTCTAGAATTGTTTTAGGATATTTCACTCCTTGAAAATCCTTATATTGTCATAAGAAAAAGGATTTGGAGAAGTTGCTCTTTATTGTTGAATCTCTAGCAGTTACTTCATATGTCCTGACTAGTATGATTATGTTTTCTAACTTAACAGTGTCCTCCTTGAAACAAAATCCGTATTTTCCTTTGTGCTATACTGAGTAAGTTAGTGCTCTCATAATTACTCCTATCTGGGTTTTTTGCATGTATTGCAAGTTTATAAGGTAAGATTGCTTTAAGGCTCAAAAGTTAATTAGGAAAAAACTAAGTTCGTATAACGGAGTACGTGGTGTTTGTTTGCCAAACCAAGAAAGGATAGCACTGGAGTTCATAGACTGAACTTACTTGAAGAGGTGGGGAAGGTACATGTTATTTATATGGAAGCCTCTTAGAAATTAGAGAGTAGAGACTTGAACTTGTTCATCTTGTAACTAGACTAGTCTAGTTGCACGTGTCTCTGTTTTTATACTGTGGTGACGTACTTAACGATCTTTCTGCAACTTGTTTCTTCTATTTCTGCTGTGTAGGATGACACTTTGTCACGTCAGTGACCACTGGGCCCAATACGTTAGCTGCAATAAACAATACGGATCAATAGCGCATCCCTACTCTGTGGAGAAATTGCAACTAGAGTTTGATGAGCTGTTCTTTAGAGCTGTTCTACATGTTCTGAAGGCCAAAAGGTAGGCTGCTACCAAAATACTGCATTGAAAAGCCGATATCCTGGAATGAGTGTCTTGGCAAAAGGTCACACCAAATCAGTTCCTTCACCCTGATGTTCTCTTTCAGTGGAAACCGGCTTTGGCTTGGCGGAGTTAGATAATTAAACTGGGAATAGATATTTAAAGCTGGGAGTTGCAGGAGCTTTAATATTTACTCTTAATAATGTAGATAAGTCTGTAATATGCAGGATTTTTCAGTTTACTGGTAGTATCAAGATAGGGAGGGATTTAAAAGCCTTGATCCCTGGGATCAGACTAGGGGAACTTGCTTAGCTCCGAATGAGATCAGCTTAGAAAGAGGTGCGAAGACACATTCTCACATTCCTAATTCTGTTGTGTGGCAGAGTTTGGGCATGTGTCTCCTTTTCAAGTGTTGGGACAGAACAAAACACTTTCTGTCTGCTTTTTCAAATCCAACAGGCTGGGAGTCTGGTTGTTCATGTCTGAGATGCCTTACGGAACTTTATCCAGCAACATGCTTTGGAAGCTCTTCTTCGTCATGCACTGCGCGGAGAACGAGCACCTGGAAAAACTCTGCTCTACTCTACAACCTGCTGACTGCAAGCAGAGGCTCAAAGGTAGAATCCCTTTGCTCAGAACCAGTTTTAACTGATTCAGCTACTGCTGCATCATTAATTCTGTTCAGGCTGCATGACTGGTCCAGAGGCCTCAGAAGTATCTTGAAGCGGTTTGTGGGATTGTAGCACCAGTTTGACTGAATTCTCATTTCATCAGGAATTGTCATATAGGTTGAAATTTACTGTCCTTTTGATTTTTCTCTCTGCAACAGTGACTACTACTGGCTGCTTCAGAGAGCTGTAAGAATGCCAAGCAGTAGGTACATTTTGTGTATAATCGTATCAGGTGCCATCTTGATCTCTAAAATTACTTGGAGATTGAGTTTTTAAATCCAGACATGGAATTTTGTATCCCTTCTAGCTCTCTTTCGGTTGTGAGCTGTTGACTGTTCTTAGTCATATAAATACACCAGTCCTCTTCCCCCCCCCCCCCAAACTTAACAGTTTTGTCTTCAGTAGTTTATTATGTTGGAGTTCTGCTTGTTATTTTTCATAGCTATGCATGTTGCCCTTATCTCATATCTTCTTTGGATGCTTTTCTTGCTCTGTGCGCCATCCGTTCTTTCCCCTTCACTTATGTCCTTTGATCTCTGCAGTAATTGTGGTGGCTTTAGCTATGGCAGGATTATTTCAAAGTACTTGAATGCTATTTTCCTTTTGCTGCCTTCTACGTGGAAAACATTTCAGGACTTGTTTGACAGGGAGATGGCTAAACAAAGCAGTAACTCCCCATTTCACAAGCTCTTTCCCTCTTGGGACTATC
Source organism: Struthio camelus (assembly GCF_040807025.1). Classification (NCBI taxonomy): domain Eukaryota; kingdom Metazoa; phylum Chordata; class Aves; order Struthioniformes; family Struthionidae; genus Struthio; species Struthio camelus. Next base: position 64,951,060 of record NC_090981.1, on the reverse strand, counting down.
AGATGGAAGAAAAAAAATCTTACTCCTGGTTGCTTTTACTTTTCAGCTAGCTGGTAGCCCAGATAGCTGTTGCCACACAAAGAAATTTTTTTGATGGGGAAGCGGAAGACAATAAGAGATCTTGAGAGCTTATTGAGCATATTTCTTATGTTTGTGCAAACTCAGCAAACGTGTAAGTCAGTTTACGCAGATTAGGACAGGGATAACAAGACTGAAGCTATGCACTTTTTATGAAGTGCTGATGTCTCAAACAAAGAGAGCATAATACGATGCAGTGGATTGTAGCTTTGGCAGTAATGAGCGGTGTTTTGCATCTAGCTAACTTCTGTGTTTTGAAGTCCCTGGTATGCTGATGCAGGATATTTTTTATCCTCTTCATTCTCCTTACTGGGTTATGTCAGCCTGTTGGTATTTTTCATAAATGTCTAGACAGGGAAAATCAACAATACTTTTAGTGAAATCCATCTAATCTTCTGAAATACCATCTTTTGACTGACATTTAATGATAAAATGCTGACTTAGTTTCCCATAAATCATACCCTAATAGTCCTTGGCGTTAACATTCTTGTGAGGCGAGGCAGGGAGACCCTTTTTATTCATTTCATCTCCCGAATTAACTCTGAGAAATGTTGACAGTGGTGCATCTGCAGATGCTAGTGAGGCTTGGTCATTGTTGAAAGCTTTAGGCTCGCACATGTAAAGGCAGGAGAATAGCTGTTTTTAAGAGACGGTCAGAATCAGCATGATAAAATGGAATAAAGCGGTGGAACGTAGTTGTTAGGGCAACCTCTGGACTGTGAGAGCTGCCAAATGTAGAATAAAGCCCTGGGGGAAATCACGGAAGTCTAATTGCTTGAGGTGTTCTTGAGAGGGACGAGTGTTAAATTTACTGTGGAACACACGTTTTCATTGGTAAGCGATGACTTCATAGCTTTTTTTCCTTGAGCTTTGACATCTGTGTGGACACGAATGTCTGTTCTCCCTAAATTTCATAAATGTAGAATTGACAATTTTGTCATTTTGCTTCCATTGCACTAGGTATTGAGAACTTAACTGTAACCAGAAATGTTGTCCAGCTTCATTACTGTCATGTTTAAGGGAAATTACCAAGATTTGAGGGGCAACTGATTTTTAGGGTCTCTCAACTTTAACAGTGGGCTGTTGTGTAATTGAATAGGCAGATGAGAAAGGAAATTGGGTCAAGTAGCAACTGCTTGGTGAAAATGACATTGCTCTGCTCTGAGGCAGGAGGATTTAGACAGAGCCTGTTTTTTTCCCTCTCTTCTTCTCCCCTTCCTTCAGTCCCAAGATGCAGCTTGACGTGAGTTTGTGGGGATGGCGTTAGGGCCTGCAGAGCAGAGTCTGTGGAAGACCCTGGTTACAGTGATGGCAGGTTATATGACATTTGCTGTCACTGGGTTGTTCATGACTTGTGTGTTCTGCCCCTTCCCTGCTCTCTGGCTCACTCTGCTATGCCTGTTTATACAGTGGTGACCTAATATATATATATATTTTTTGGTCCTTATCCACTACCTTAAAAATGAACTTCCTGACTTCTACTCTTAAGGCAAAAGATAACATGAGAAGAAAGGGGAGATGAGTGGATGGGACAGAGCTTGCTGCAGCTTTGTGACTTGCCTCTCACATGTACGTGTCAAAAATCTAGTTTATCTTGCTATTGAGAAGCTCTTAACTTAAATTGCACAATTCTCCAGCGCCCTTCTTCATGAGATGTGTTGGTTGTTAAGTCTGACCCTCTCACGTTGGGGTACAGTTGCAAGATTCTTGAAGGCACTTGAAACAAGAACGTAACCGAAGTGGAAGTATTTAATCTTAGCATGCTAAATGCACTCTGCTGTGCAGATTGAATAGTTGAGTACCTCAATGAGTACTTTTTCTGTATGTTCAACTGCTGTGATAAGACCACTGTAAACCATTTCTGCTGGTATGTTACACTACAGAGGAAGCAGACCACTGGCCAAGCTATTTTACAGCCCAAATGCAGCTTTCAACACTTCCTTTGCTCTTCAGCGCAGACCCTGTTACTTAGTTTACTTGGAATGAATTGAAGACAATTTCTTTTTAAAGTGCTGTTCAAGTTTTGTGGTAGCCTCTGAAGGGAGGAATGGAGAGAAATGTTTTTTTTACATTTGGCTACTTCTTTCTATCCTATTTTAAAACTTACCTGCAACATGTCCATAATGGTTATGAGGAGAGACTTGTCTTGAATCCAAGCAAGAGCATCTTGTATCTTTTGTGTGCTACTTCAGTTCTCTGTTTTGCAGAGGTATTTTCCAAGAGTCTGCTCCATACTTTTGTTTCACTGAGTTCGAGAAATGAAAGTGATCTTTCCATGCAACTCTTGGATGTAACTGAGGCCCAGGGCTAGATGCTTTCAGTACTGTCTCTTTTGTAATCAGTGTAGAATGGTTTCCCTAGTTTACTTGCTGCTTGAAATCATAGTATGTGGAATTGGCAAAGTCTCTTGATCAAAACCTCTCTGCTCCGCTTGGATGTGTGCCTAGTTTTCATCTTCTCGTGACTGTAGTGCTAATTAACTCTAAGTTATATGCAGGAATTCAGTTTTTAGTCTATACAATTGCTACAATATATATTGGAAGCTAAAACCATAGCAGTATTTTTTTAGAAGCAAAAAGATCCAAGCAGGTCCTCCTATGAATGATCAGCATTGCATAGTCAATATTAAAAATTAAATTCTACCTGTTCTTAAAATAGTCTTAGTTTTCATCATGAGTTCCTGCCATATTTGCTGAAGCATGTGGGCACGTTGTTCCATCACTACACACTACAGTATTTTTTTGCCCCGTATTTCAAAACAGCTGGTACCAGTCACTTCTGAAGAGAGATACTAATCTGCAGACCGCCAGGGATGAGAATTTCTTTGTCTCTGATCCCTTCTCTGGGGTTGAACTGTGAATAAACGAGTAAGTATTGATGATATACTTCCTATAGCACTTCATTTATGTTTGTTTTGTGCATTTTTTTTTTTTCTTCCTAGATCCGGAGCACCTTGAAAGTTTTGAAAAGTATCTCCAATCAATGAACTGCTCAGAAGAAATTTGTCTGCTTACCACATTTGCTCAGATGGCACAAACCAAGTGGGCTGATGTGGATGAGGATTTTATCAAAATGATTGTTCTGGAGATATATGAGGTGAGTAATGTTACTGGTCTGTTTAGCAAAAGGATGAACATGCTCTTAGTCTTTCTGGCAATGAAAAGTGTGAAGCATATCTCACCTCCATAGCTTATAAACCTTGCAAGTAGTTCTCTTGGTCTCATGGCCGAACAATCTAAGACTGAATTAGAATATCCTAAAATGCTTGTTTTCTTTTGGGAGAAAAAACAGCTTTTCTGTAGACCAAACCAGAATGGAAAAAAACAAAAAAACTTTTCTTTGCTTGATTCTTCTCTCTCAGGTTTAACTTGTAGCTCTGAAATTCCTTGTGTATATTCTCTTTTTTTTTGTTACTGTTCATATGTTCAGTTTTGATCTTTGTTTTTGGCGTTGTCTCGTAACAATTTCATAAGGTGTCTTGGATGTTAGGATAATCAGTTTTACTATAGGCATTTGCACTTATCAGCCATGTTGTGCAGGATGAGCAAGAGCAATTTGGTTCTGTGCTCTCCAGAAGAGAGAATATCGCACTGTCAGTGAAGGCCAACCATAGTGAGTAGCTTCTCTCTGCTCGTCTTCTCAGGTGTCCTACGTTAGTCTTTCCACAAGAGAGACATTTTCAAAAGTTGGTCGAGAACTCCTGGGAGCAATTGCCAGCACCCATACACAGATTATTTCTGTACTGCTGGATAGAGTTAGAGACACCATTGAAAAAGTTGGGATGGTAAGTGCTAGCCTCTGTCCTTTAAAGAAGGCACCTGTTTAAAACTGGGAAGAGACCGTACCAAGCAGTGTTGTAAGATACAGCTGGGTGTGCCTGGATCATGGTAAAGAGCTGTCAATCATGGTTTGTTTTTTTTTTTTTTGATTTTTTTTTTTTTTTGGATCATATCACTGTTTAAGTGTGTGGTAGAAAGGCTTAGTGCTGATTATTGTTTCATACTAAGTACCAATTAGCCTTTTGTTCTGTTTTCTGTCCTCAAAGGTTTCTTTGTATCTGTTTAAAGAACTGCCATTGCACCTGTGGAAGCCTTCTTCATCTGAGATAGCACTGATTCGTGACTGGTTATTAAATAACAGCCTAACCACAGTGGAGAATAAACTAGCCTGCATTATCTTGGAAGGTCTAAACTGGGGACTTGGTGAACATGTAAGTATTAAAAATGAATAAACAAAAAAAGGAGGCGTGACACCTGGTCAGTTTTCGAGAGGAAAAAGTATTACTCAGTCTGAGACTATAGTTATGAATTTGTGAAAACAGTTAAAATAGCATGCTTTTGGTATGATAAGCTGCTTTGCGCGCACTTGAAGGCATGGCACTGCAGGCTTAGCGATGATTTTCTAGCGTTCTGCCTGAGGATTTGTTTGTGTCGCTTTTCCATAGTGATGCAGCTGAGATTAAAAGCGATATTTAAGCAGGAGTTTCCTCTTTCTAAACAAGAGGAAACAGCTTGATGGGACAATTCTTGTGAGTCACTTGACTAAGGTAATCCGTGGCTGCAGATATAGTGCAGATATAGAGGAATCCTCCGAGAGGTGTGTATGACACTGGTGTTACTGTAGTTTGAAGGATTATATGCAGGTATACTTTGTACAATTCAAAAAAACTCATAATTGAAATGAAGAGATGCAAAGCCCTGAGCATGATTTAAAAGCCTGGAAAAGAATGGGTTACTCTGGGAGCTCCATCTGTTCGGGACTCAGTCCAGGTCAATTGTTTTTCCAGAGAAACAGAAATGAATTTGGGACAGTCCTGTTGCCTGTGTTAAAAGACTAGATATAGGAGTACAGTGATACACAGAATACTAAATGCATTTGATTGTACTGAACTCTTCCCTTTGCTGATACTCTGACGTGAAGCTTGCTTTACTTTTGCCCCTCGTTTCTTGATAACAGGCATGAAAAGGAAGGAATAGTAGGTCTTGAGAAAACTTAAATGTGAGATCTTTGCTGTGAGATAAGAGTTAGGTTGGAGCCCTCTGCTATGGGGAAAACACTTCTTTAAAGTGGTAATTGATAAGAGGAATTCCAGTATTTTGATACAATTTGTAGTAGGATGGTGGGTTTTTTGTTTCTTTGTTTTGTGAGATTTCCAGTCTTTATACTAAGTGATTTAACCCAAAGATCCATAGATAGTGTGTTAATTACTATAAATTCACAAAGGGTACATGAGCTGGTTATTAAGGTCACTTTTTCTGGAAATAGTTTAGCTGCTGAGCTTTGTAATGCTCAATGCCTGTTCGTTATCCTTCAGTGTTGGGTCAGAATTTTTCTTACTGGCCAAATTTTCTGCTAAGTATTACAGCACTCATCCTCTTTCTGGCTGTTCAGGTTAAGGCTTATTTTTGTTTAGTGCAACGGAACGATGTGATTTTAAAATAAAGTGAAGTTTGTGATACTGTTCTAGCAGGATGCTCTTCATCTGGATGCAGCTGTCCATTCTGAAGTTGCATTGATGGTCCTGGAAGCGTATCAGAAATATCTCCCCCAGAAACCATACGCTGGGCTGCTTTCTGAAAGCATAAAACAGGTATTCAGTCTTCAGAATAATAGGGAATAATTTATTGCTAATGATAGAAAAATTGCGGGACGAGACCCCTTTTGATTTTTACAGCACACGCTTGACTGAGGAAGGTATGGCCCCAAGTTACAGAAGGGGAATGGAAGGATAGACGGGTCAAGGTTAAAAATTCTTTTTCTTGGATGTTAAATCCAAAATGCTTTTTTAAATTTATTTATTCAGAGCTCTTAGCGTTGTGTTAGGCTTTGTCTTCTCAGTATCGTACAGCGTTTTCTGCTCTCCTCCTATGTGTTTTTGCCCAGTCTTTTCTTCCCGCACTTTGTTCCTTATTGTCTCCGCTCTGTCCTGTCTTGTTTCTCTGTACTACTTGATTGTTGCTTGTTGCCTTGTGCCAGCTAGATGAGTTCTCTTTTTTTTGGCTCATTTCGACTGTGGTTGCCACCTGTATTGCTAGGTCTGTGCTGACTTGCATGAGCCCTATAGCTGCAACTTGAGTAAAAATTCTGTTCAGATTCTTCTACTCCCTGCTCAGGGAGGATGAAATCTCTGCAGTGTTTTCCAGATCTGAAATTCACGCTGCTCTCTAAGAGTGTGTACAACACTTTTTCCCAGAGGTTTAAAACGTGCTCAAATCCAGACAGACTTTTCACGATAACAGACAAACATACCTCGCCAATAAATACAGAGACTCTTCCTATCTACATTACAGGCTTCCTTTCCAAGAAGAACCTGGCAGATTTTAGTCTTCAGGTTGATAGATGATATTTTTGTGTGTTTTTTCTTTTCCCACCAGTGGTCTTGAGCATTACTAAACATTGTGTGTGTGTGTGTGTTATGTGTAAATATAAATATATATTTATATAAATATTTATGTTTATATGTAAATATAAATGCCACACATATATAGAGAGAAAATATACCTATACATTTATATAGAAAAGCATTACTGAACTATGTAAGTAGTGCATAATGCTACATATGAAAATATATATTTTTAAGTACAAATAAAACTGAATCCAAGACAGATATGTAGTGTGGAAAACTTTGGTCAAACAGCGTAGGTTGATAGAGTTTACCAAAAGGGCTGGGGGTGAACACGAACTTAGAAACAGGGTTTTCAGGTAAACCTAACTGGCAGTGCTGCGTAGTGGGTCTGAAAAATAATGACTGTTGCTTTGATTTTTTTTTTTAATTTTTTTTTTAATTTTTTTGATCTAGGGTCATGTTAGAAGAGGAAATTCATCTGAGCTGACCCACGTCCTAGACTAGTGCTGTACTTGCTGTAGCATGGCTGTGCTTCCTCTCATTCCTGTTTTACTGCTTTGTTTCAGGTCTCCTACTTAGCCAGCATTGTTCGTTACGGAGAAACACCAGAGACTTCCTTTAATCAGTGGGCATGGGGTTTGATTTTGAGGTTAAAGCTTCACAGAAATGACCGTGGCGTGCAGGAGGGCCGGCCTGCAGTCCCCATATCTGACAGTGTGCCCGACATGACGGAGTCGGTCACGCTTCACCCGCTCCTGAAGGCTGTTAAAGCAGTCATCCCTATCGGCTGTTACCTGGCGCTGGCAATGACCACGCTAGGTCATAGGTAAGTGTGCTTTCTTGTGTTTGCCTTGAGTGGATGCCCAGCCCTGGCTGCTGAGCATCCTACTTAATGATGAACTAAGGGCTGTTAACATCTCTCTGCCTTTTTAAAGATGATAAAGGGCTTCTGATGCAAAGGGTTGAGCTTTTGTCAAGGACAGTAGTTTTGAACAGCATGCCGTTTCCTTTATTTTGCTAGTAGTGATTTTGATCTTTTGCATGTTTGGGTGAAATAGTGATTTAAAAAAAAATACTGAAACTGCTGGGGTTAGTGTGACCATTGTGGACAGGAATAACTTTTAACCGCATCTGCTGAAAGATTTGTCCTGCAGTTCAATTTTTTTTTAGCAGGATAGTCAGTGAGGAGGAGGAAGAAAACTCATGCTGATAGCAATAAATTGAGAGCTTTATAATCTTAATGCTGAACTGCCTAGCCCTAACAGTGTTCCAGCACAGTCTTTCCGAGTGCTCTCAGCTGGTTTGTAGATAAGGCTCTTTGGACTCAAATGTACTGTTTGCTTAAGGTACAGATACAGGGGCAGAGTTCTGTCAAAGACTCTCTCAGGTCTGTTTTCTCTGAATCCGATCACTTTAGTTATCTTCCTCTTATTTAGAGTTTTGACTACTATGTTTTCTGCGTGGAACGTTGCTTTACTCCTCAAAGAGAAACTGTCTTAGAGTTCTTCCTACCCCAGCCATTGCTTGAGGCCAAGATTGTCATCTGCGTATTATGACCCTTCATAGTATTAGAGTAACTTGAGATTATTATGAAGCTGTTGTGGTTTGAGAGTGGAAGGTTTGTGACTTTGAACACAGAGAAAAACAAGGAATGTCTTTAATTTTGATTTTTTTTTTTTTTTTAAATCACCCTATTTGGCATTGCGAAGAATCATTTGACATTCCTCTTCTGCGTGAACAATAAGGCTGATCTTATCACTTTTGTGATAAATAAACTGAAGAAAAAACTTTGTGGATTTAACTCTCTAGGACTTCAAAGGTTATGTATAAAGAATATGAATGTCTGTATATCTCAGGTTACAAAAAAAACCCTATTTCTTGCTGCTGATAGTCCTTATCACAGAATCACAGAATGGCAAAGGCTAGAAGGGACCTCTGGAGATCACCTACTCCAACCCCCCTGCTCAAGCAGGGTCCTTTAGAGCACGTTGCACAGGATGGCGTCCAGGCGGGTGTTGAATATCTCCAGCGAAGGAGACTCCACAACCTCTCTGGGCAAGCTGTTTCAGTGCTCCGTCACCCAACTTTTATGCTTTTGCTTATTTATTTTGTTTCTGTTTTGACAGTGTTGAGAAGTTCTGTGTCGAAGGGATCTCTCTTTTGGGTGTACTCGTCCAGTCTAGATATCTGAGAACGGTAGTCCATGTGCTGGATAAAATTTTACCCCTGTTCTACTCTTGCCAGTATTACCTCCTGAAGAATGAACAGTAAGCATGATATGTTCCTAATATGTTTATCGCTAAAGAAAAGTGAAAGTTAAGATTAACTGTTAAACGTATCATGTTTCATTCTGGGTTTTGCATCTAGTGTGAACGTGACACAGGTGACTAGAAGAACTTCTGGTTTGCCAAGTTATTTTTTGTCACTGGCTCCGGTTAATGACACAGTTATGGAAACCTGGGCTATTGACATCACGTGTACAAATGTCTTTCACGACAGTGCCACTGTGCCACAAAACCAATCTCAGGACAGCTGTATTGACAAGAGCGGTTGTCTTTAGATGAGCTGGATAGTTAAAGAATGTCGCCTGTTTATCTGTGTCTATTGTGGTAAGCTGAGCAACAGCTGGGAGGTCTAGTTGAGCTAGACCTCAACTGTCTGTCCTGGTAAACTAGTGATAGGGTCCCCTGGTGCACTTTTGACTTGGTCCACCTACCAGTCTCCCAAACAATTTCTTGAGCTGGATTTGGGTGTTAAAGTGGGTTAAGAAATGTTCCCGAGTGGCAACCTTGATGGGGCCATCCTCTTTTGGAGGGTACGAGGATTAATAGTGGATGGGCAGGCTGCTCGATGCCACTTGGATTCAGTGCCAGAAAACGGTCTGCGGCACATTTAAGTTACTAGCTTGACAGAGCCTCTGTCACATAGTTACTGCTGTTCTGTTGAGCATGCTGCGGCTTTGGAGTACTGACAAGGATATGCTTTTTAACGTGGTGCTGAAACCTCTGTTCGGGTTTACCACGTTTTTATGATGAGCGTTGTCTTCTCCAGAAAGGTGGAAAGTGAATTTCTGGGCTGTCAAACATATGTGCTGCTGTTTGCTGTCTGAAAACTCAAGATACATTGCTGTACAGTTAGGTCAGGCAAGAAGGCTTATTTTGCTGTGTTAGTCATTGTTCAGTTCTCATGGGTTTTGGGAATGCCCTACAGTTCCAAATACTTATGGGATAGGTTTTAGTTATTTTGTTAATGTCAGAGTAGTTTTGAATGTGCCTATGCCTCTTTTTTTTTTTTTTTCTTTTTTCTTTCTTTTTCTAAAGCAGGCAGTGCTGCAGCTATAATTTTCTGTGCAAGGTAACTTCTGTGTAGATAATCTTCAATGCATAGACTCCTTTCTCATATAAATTTTTCCTAACTTTTGTGCAAGTGTGCATGTTGTGGTTGTATTCAGTCTTGATAAGCTGCCTTGCATTACAAGCTGCCTTGAATTGCACATACTATGTCTATGATATGGTTTAAGTGGAGCAATTAATACTCTGCAGCATGGTTTTGAAGCCAAGCCCTGTATATTGGGGGTCAACCAGTGCTGCTGAGCTGTGCTGCATACTATATAAATTTTGAATTTTTTAGAAGCAGCTCTTCTGAATATTATGTTGTAGGAGAAATTTTAGAATTGATTGAATTTGTTGACATCCCCAGGTTTTTATCTAACATCCAACTGTTCCTTCACCTGGATAGTGGAGTTCCTCAAGGTGTGACCCAGCAGGTTACCCATAAGGTGACACAGCACTTGACAGGAGCGAGCTATGGAGAAAATGTTAAGTTACTCAGTAGTATGATCCAGGTAAGTGTTTTGTCTCCACCACCAGCGGTAGGGTTTTTTGACTGGCTTAGAGTTTAAAGTCAGAATGGATGCTGAATCTGCCAGTCTTGCAGCCACGGAATATCCTGTGTCAGGGTCAGAGTTGGGGTTGTTTTCCTGAAACGCTTTGGCTTAAACTGCGTCCTCGAGAACAGGAAAAATGGTGTCTTGGGTTTCTGGGATTGCTTTAACAGATGACCGTTTTCAGCGTTTCAGAGGGAAGTAGAGAACACTTAAGGTCTGTACCAGTCTGATATTGGGAGGGGGATAGGGAAGGAATCCTATCCTTACTCTAAATCTGGCAATCCATATGACTCTGAGCATGTCAAGCAGATGTGCTATCTTGGAAAACAGATTTTCAGATGCCAGATCAAAACTCTGTTAAAAAAAGGAATGCGACTATAACGCTGCTTTCCTACTTGTGTTTGAGGAATGCAGCAGATACTAGCACTCGAAAGTTTTGCTTTTGACCACTGATTTATGGTCAAGATATGAAAAACATTACTGGCTTAGAAAACAGTAGTAGTTTATTTTTCTAGTGCAAACAGATCATGAACTAAGACTTACTAACGTTAGAGAGGGATAAGGGCTAAAGGGAAACACATCTGCTCTGGGAAATGCTCTTGCAGGAACGCTTCAGAAATAGGTGCTGTTTATGCCTGCAGGTTGCAGAGGGTCCTGTGCGTGGCCTCTGTACCTATTTTGCTGATTGCAAAAACTTCACAGATCTCTAGGCTGCAGCAACTCGCTTGAAGGCTGGAGATGGCAAATAACTTATAGCAATGCTCTTTATGCTCAGGTAAAAATCATATTGTTTTAAGGATAGGCCCACAGCTTCATATGAACTAAAGAGTTCTTCAATAAATTCTTACGCTTTACCTGAAGGTGCAAGCTCTTGGTAATTCTACCTTTTAATTTGGCAGACTCACGTTTTTCTAAGCAGCCAGCCGAACGGAGTGGGGTCCGCGGCAGTACTGGAGTTCTGGGTTCAGGTGCTCACCAGCCAGCAGCTGTGGCACAGGGAGAGGGCAACGCTGCTCTTGCTGGATGACTTATGTAAAGCTGCTTTTCAATATAGTCAAGAAGACTGTGTGCAAAAGCTGCTCTACCAACAACACAAGGTAAATGGGTGTGGTGTATTGGTGTGGCTGTTGAGCTGGTGGTCAAGTTGCATGTTGCTCATTCTAATATTTTATGTGAATATATTTTCCTTAAGTGTAACCAGCGCAGTCCTGATGATTGATAATGAGGCTGTGCTCTCTGGTCTGTTTGGAACAGGTCAAGATTAATGACGTAGCTGATATTTGAAGAATAATAATAGAAACCTGTTTATAATACAGGTTTCATTTGAAGGTGTTCTATCGTAGCATTTTAATCTGCAGTCTGTGGATTTCATGTGTTCAATACTATATTTAGAACAAATGATGTATTTAGAACATCCTTTGCCGAGAAAGCAAACAGTGGCAAACTGAAACAGAATATTTGCACCTATGAGAAAGGAAGTATAAGCAAGCATTTCAATGATGGCTTTCTAAATGAAGGTTGTGAAGTAGCTACATGATGTAGGAAGGAACCTAGATTAAGGTGCGGTGACGTTTTTGTAGGTTGTAAATCATCTCTTGGGTCCTCACAGAAACCGGTGTTTTGTGTTTCCTTGCAGAATGCTTTAGGCTATCATTGTGACAAAGGTTTGCTGTCTTCGCTTGTCAGCTGGATTGTGGCAGGCAATGTGACACCTTCGTTCATTGAGGGCAATGCAAATTCCTCTCAGGTAAATGGTGTGATGGTGTTGCAGGAACATTCCCGACATAAGCAATATGTGGGAGTTGTTCACTGCTGTCACAAGTCTTTGCAGATGTTCTCTTGTTCCTTCTTTCTCCCTAGTTCTGTTTTTGAGTTTTCCTGTGATAAAATCCTAATTTAGCCTAATTCTGCGACTTTGTTACGCTAAAGGGAAGATGGACGTTTTTCACTGATCAAGCTTTAATCTGATCTGTGTCCAAGAATTCATATAATTGGATATATTAGTAAAAATTAATACTAAATATTATTCATTTCTTCCTGACACGCTTAATGAGGGAAAACAGGCAAAGACCTACTCTACTATTAGATCGGTTCTTTTCTGATGAGTATTTTGGATATTAGGCACTTTCTCTTCTTTGTACCTCATTCAAGCAAAACAAAAAAAGCCCCAAAAAACCAAACAAACCCCCGCAAAACCCCAACCAAACGAAACAAAAACCTGGCAGTATCCCAACTGGAGATGTGTAGTGCATGTGGGAGAGGGGAGACCTTGATATGATCTTTGACTAGGTTAGTTAATCTAGAACTCTCTGGATAGTTCTATGTACGGTCCCATAAACCTGCTTTCCTCTTTCTTGCACAAATTTGAACAGAATACAAAAGGGAGTAGATGAATGCAGACAGGGAGGAAACTGCTGATTTTTTGTGTCTTCGTGTGATACCGCTTTTGCAACTTTAATGAGAATCTGGAAAAAACATTCTGGTTAAGAAAACGGCAAAAATCCCCTCCTCCTCCTGCCCCGTTTTGTGATCAGTATTTCCTTTATTACTGGGTTGTACAGGTCTGGTTTTCATGGGTGGTGTTAAATATGGAGTCAATATTTGAAGAAGACTCACAGCTTCGCAGAGTCGTGGAGGGGGAGTTGGTTATTAATGCCTTAACTCCTGATCAAGCTTTGAAGGTGAGAGAACTGTTTATCCTCTTCTCTTATAGAAAACTGCTGTAGGAAAATATTCTCTTGGATTGTTTAGTTTTTCTTTAGGCACTTTTTCTTACCAGGACAAAAGTATAACTATTTAAGACCTTACCTGCTTGGCTTGTCCAGGAGAATATATGCCTCTGGCACGGTTTCCTTTACTTTTTTGAATGGTGCCTTTAAAAGCTACTAGGTAAATGTCTGGTCTTAATATATCATTGTTTACAGAAAACTTAATTCAGTAATTAGTACTTTTATATGATTTTTTTTTTCCTGGGTCATCTGAACACCTTTTGATCTATGGTGGATTTATTTTATACCCCTGAGATGAGAAGTGTAGATACTTTATCTTACAGGTTGGAAAATGACTCCTTATATTTCAAAGAGTGTTTTTCAGATGATCTGAATTTCACACAAAGCTGGGCTTTTATTGTTTTCTATTTGGTTGCTTGCGGGTGTGTCCGAATTATTTTCCAAAACTTTCAGAACTGTTCAGGTCTCTCCCTTAACAAGGCACAAAGTCTGATGTGTTTTAAACCATATTTGCAATGTTCCTTGCCCAAACTCAGTTAGAAAGTCTGGAGTGAAGCAAGTTGAAACCAAAGCTCTGCAGTCTGGGAGTATAACTTTTGGGCTGTCCTTGCTCACAGCTGTTTCAGTGTCTTTTGATGAAGAAGTTAACCTGGAAGTTTTAAGGAAACGGGTTTTCTTGGGCTACATCTAGGCTGGCTGGCACATGTCTTGAGCCCTTGGGAACTAGTCTGGAGAACACTTGTGCCTTGGTTTGCATATCTATTTCCATGGAAAACAGCCTGTTACAGGGAATTGCAGTGGGACACTTGTTTGAAAATGTTCTTTTTGCAGAAAGCCCAGACCCAGCTGAAGCTGCCCATTGTACCCTCCCTTCAGAGGCTAATGATTTACCGCTGGGCTCACCAGGCCCTTGCTACTCCTGCTGATCACCCTCTCATGCCACTAATCTGGCAGAAATTCTTCCTCCTTTACCTTCACCGGCCAGGACCACAGTATGGGTGAGTCCATTGAGCGTAAAGGCTCTAGCAGAATAGCAAGCGCTAGTGTGTCGCGTCGTAAGCGAGATTAGTAAATGGTTCATGCTAAGAACTCACCTGAAAGCGGCGGGTACCAGCAACTTCTTTAAACAAAAGTCAGTTTGTTGATTTGACGCTTTTTACTGAGCTTTCTTTGTTCCTTTTTTTAGGTTACCTGTAGATGGCTGCATTGGAAGAAAGTTTTTCCAGAGTGCAGCTCATATTAGTTTGTTAAATGAAATGAAACAGCGCTTAATAGAGGTAGCAGACTTTCACCATGCTGCTAGTAAAGCACTTAGAGTGGACAGCCCTGCAGATGGCAGTGACAGATCACCGGAGAAGGGGAGCTGCTCATCAGATTACCTGACTTCCCCAGAACTGCATAAGGAACTCGTCAGGTAGAGAAAACCTTTCCCACCACAACGACCTGAGCAATTACTCGAGCATAATCTTAGCAGTGGGAGGTGCGAAGGGACGTGACCCTTGACTGAGCTAGATTTACCGCAGACGTTTCTTGTAAGCGTGGAGTCATGGTCAAGTCTGCCCTTCTGTTGCTGCAACTTGTTTTGTTTGAGGGGGTTGATTTTACTACTAGAAACGTTGATACAGTTGTCACTCTCCTGTTGGGAGAGCTTTGCTCTTTAAAGTTGTCCCCATATTGGTCAAATATTTGTTTAGACATAGCCACTACCTATATGTGTATCACTCACTGTAAATGTGCTACTTTGTCTGTGTCTGTTTGTCATGGACTAGGGCCCAATTTATGTCTGAGTAACATCACCAGTGAACTTGGGACTTTAACGCATGATTCAGGTAGTGCAGTTTGCCCAGTTGCTGTGCTGAAGTTGAGCTGCGGTAGCAGTCAGTGTTGCACATACCAGCCGGAAAGTGATATGACTTTGCTTAACTAAGAGCTTTGTGAAAGAGCGTCTCCTCGTGCTGGAGTGGGCTGAGATGACGCACGTGGTCGGTCACTGCAGCTCAGCTGATGAACACTCATTTTTGTCAGCAGTCTTAACTTGGCTGTTTTTCAGCGCCTTGTACCTCGTGCACACTGCAGCCTTAACTGTGCTGTTCTGAAGTCCGTGTTTCTTTTTTCTGTTACACGGAGATTTCTGGTTTGAGAAGTCTACCTTAAAAATATTTGCCGTGTTACAGTATCTGGATTTTTCAAGAAACTATCTTTGAAAGGATTATTTGGAAGGAGTCCCTGGTTCTGGGGGCTTGCGTATACACATTTAAGCTTTTAAATGCGTCCTCCTCAGCAGTCAATAGATACTGTACAAACAAGGGAAACCATAAATCCTTTTCAGTCCTATATGAAAAATAATCCAGACATGCTCACTGGCTATAGTTTGACTAATATTTTGTCAGCCTTTCATTTCAAAGGGTTTCCCTACTCCATCAGAAAGTCAGACTGCTCCACAGCCAAGTAAATCTTATGTTCAGGAAGTTTAACGGCCAGCTGGACGGGAGGGGAAATATTGGTAGAGTTTGTCAGGGCTGAATCTTGGGACCAATCCAGTTTTATTTTCTCATCAATTATATTGGGTTATAAAACATGAGTTTGCTAGTGGTATTTAATAGCACGACATGAAGATTTAATGCCATTCAATCGACCCGAGACCTTACAGCCTGTTTGGGAATGCATGTTAGAAAGGACCGGGAAAAGGATTTGTGTGAATGACTGAGGATGACCTGTTTGTGGAAAAGACTAAAATGATTCTAGTATGTTTTGGGCAAAGTTTTTCCGGTTGCTGTAAAACAATACATATGTAATGAATGAATGCGTAGTATTCATCAGTTAGACGCTGGCTAAATATTGTTTGCTATACTATGTATGGAGTTGCACAGCAGTGAGAAGGAATGATAAATTCCAACTAAAATAGCTGCAAAGAAAAGCTACTAGAATGGAAAAAGCTTGTTTTAGTTGAGGAACATGACCAGAAACTTGGCTTGTGAGCTAGGTAAGCAGAAGTGGATAGAGGGGATGTATTTACTCGCTATAAACGCGCAGTGAATGCCAGCGAATAAAATGTGTGGTATTACATATATATATGTTTTATATATATATATATCTCTATATCTATATTTATATTTATATATATTTATATATGTAATACAGTGTTAGCAGAGGAGGAATTGAGAATAAACCAGACATGAACTTAAGTCTAAAAAGAAGTTAGAAGGTGTAGCAATTCATTGCAGGTGTGAGCTTTTGGAACAGGCTCTCTAGAGAAGCGGTGGGGCAAGGAGCCAAACTTGCTCAAACATTTTTTTTTTTTCTTCATTGGCCTTTTGAATAGGGTTATAGATGTAGTTTCCTGACATAAGAGACGTTTCCTGTCCTGAGTCCCCTATGCTATTTAGAATAAATATTTTTCTTTTTAAAAATTGTGTTGGTTATTGCCCTTTGTATTTTCTAAATAGTGTCTTTCCACTGAACTAAGAGCATCTGAAACATCTAAATTTTGAACCTTGTCACCTTACAGCATGATTTGTTGCCTTGACTTTAACTCCTAGAATCAGTCTACCGTGTAATATATGCTCTGCACGTGCCTGCAATTAAGGTTCATGTTAATTTATTTTTTCCTTTTTTCTTCTCAGGCTTTGTAATGTTTTTGTGTTGTGGTTAGAAGAAGAGAGTTTTCAGAAAGGAGACACGTACATTCCTTCTTTACCGAAGCAGTATGATGCATATAGACTTGCTAAAATCATGCAGAATCAACAGGTGAAGTGCTTATAACATTGGCAATCTGGGATCCAAAATTCACTTCTCTTGGTAAAGTGGATGCTCTTTAGTAGTGTGAGAGACTTAGTGTCACTGGTCTTTGCTATGCCCATGGCAAGTATGGTAGCTTTACAATTCTAACATTTTTTGTTAAAAATCCCATGCTGTCCCAATTGCCTTGCTTTACATTTAAGTCAGCATTCATGCGCAGGCTTCTTGACTCTGTTCTCATTGAGACATGCCTTATTCTGTACTGTTCTATAATTTTTGTTTTTTTTTTTGCTTTCTCAGAGAACTTTAGAGATTATCTAAATTGAATCTTTAAATAACAAAAGACTGGAAGCACAAGTCTGCTCACATTGGCAGTTTATAAGAAGTCTGGATCAAATTTAAGTTAGCACGTGGGAAGTGTATATTATTCTGTCCATTCGGCCTGAAGAGAGATTAATAGTTAAAAGAGCTTTGAGAGGGAGGCTTTGGAAGAGCCTCTTTTTGTGCTTCCTAGTGTATTTCTGCTTTGTTCTCTGCAGTATATGTGAGTATTGAAATGCAGCCTGCTTTACTCTGATTTTAGTTACTCATGCTTAGGCAATTTGGTTTCCTCCGCTTCTTTTAAAAGGAGAGGAGTTTTAATTGTCTCTTCCTCTCTCTCCTAGTTGGTTAGAATTTAGACCACATGTGTTTGTCGGACTTCTCTAAGGGTCATGAATGCTTTTCATGGCTTATCTATATATATAAGACTTCTGTTGTGTGGGTTTTTTTCTTTTGTAGTTTAGATTTTTTTTTTCCCCCCTAGTAATATACTACTGTGACTTAAAACCAGAGGCTCTAGTTTGATTTAATTATTTTAGTGCCCCAGCTACTGGGATGGGTTTATGGTATGTGGTAATGAACAAAACGGTCACGATAATGTGATTCTTCTGTGCCTCAGGATTTGTGGATGGAATATGTCAACGTTGAACTCATACACCATGAGTTTCAGGAAGCCCTAAACCTTTGGCTCCAGGTTCAGCTCGAATCGCATGCAGCCCCTAGTACTTCCGTAGGGCTAATGGATTTCACTAACCCTTTATTAGGTAAGAGATAAGGATAACATTAACCAAGCTGGGGTGGAGGGAATTATTAACGTGTGGAAGTCCTGGTTCCTTTAGGAACATAGCGCTGCAGAGGAAGGAAGATGCCTTTGGCTTAACAGATTGGCACTAGGAGCGTCTGTCAGATGAACTAAAAATAATGGGGTAAGAAGTAGAAAATAAGAGGAATAGAGAGTAGGAATGGTTGAGGGAAACAGAGAGAAGCAGTGGGGCCTGGGTTCCCATGGTGTGTAAGGCAGCTAGTGAATGAAAATGAGCTGGGTGAAATAAACTTGGTAAACGCAAACAGAAAGATCAGCTCAGTGATAATAAAAAGGGAGGAATCCTGGGGAAAATAAATATTTGTCCATTGTTAAAAACATGCTTCATGCACAAAAAAAAAGTCAGAATTCTCTTAAGTAATGTTTTAGTTTCATTTGTTTCTAAATTTTTCTTGTTGACAAAACGTGCTTCCACTTTCCTTTCTAGCCAAAGAGAGAATAATGAATAATTTGAAGAAGTTTGATACTCCCAAGCCCCCTCTTCCACTTCAGCCAGTGAAAGCTCCTGTGCCAGTTATTTCCTCTGCCAGTCTAGTAAGTCAGAAAGAAGCAATTCAGCTTATACGCATGGACCTTAACATCTTGCAGCAACATGCCAAGTAAGACTTAGCTGTTTTTTTTCTGCCTTACTAGTGTATCTAGCTGTCTTTCAGTTGCCATTTATAGCAGCCTTATTTGTAGTGTTAGCATAAGACTAGCAGTACTTAATTTCTGCTTCTTGGCCCCGTGTTTTTAACTTGGCTATGATATCGTTATTCCACTGCTTTTGTTGACTGTGCAAGTTGTATCTAATGACTGAGATTACATCAGCTCACATCTAACATCTGCAGTTTCTTTTCTTATTTGGAACACTTCATAAAACCAAGCTTCCCCTTAGCCTAGGTTTTTGTTGACAGTGAATTTAGTTGCCCTTTTAAACAAATTCAGTGATGGTTATTTGAGGCAGTGGAGCCCTCCAGAGAGAAATCTGATTTCTGGCATTGTTAACTTTGCGCATGAAAGAGCGGAGACTGTTTTTAATGCTCTTGCTAAGAGAATCCAGCTGAAGTATTTTCAGAGTTTCAAAGAGCGCTAGTGAATGTATAGCTAGTCTCACCCAATGTAGTTGGTTAGTAACAATATAAAAAAAAAAAAACAAGGTCAAAAAAAAAAAAACCGAAGGCCAAGGTGGGATGTATCTAAATGCTTCCAGCAGCGATTTTAAGTGGGCTTTTTTCTGTTGACTGAATCATCCCACAGTCTGTCTTTCTGTCTGATGAAGAAGTTGTATTGTCTATGGTTTAATTTCCTGTCAGATTGTAATAGAATCACTTCAAAAAAAAACAAAAACAAAACTCATGCAGACTTGAGTAGTTTTTGTTTTTAAGCCACTTGTTGATACTTCGAGGTAGTATTACATTGAAACTTAACTCTATTTCATTTAATAACCTTTTATCTTTTCTAGAAGAGTGTCACGTGTCTTTGTATAGCACATCACATTGAAGTCCTACCTCTTGCTTTTAAATTCTTAGCGCTACTGTTTTTGCTAAAGACTTTGGTAACTTTAGCAATAAATGTTTTTCAGAACTGCAGCCATTTGGGAATCCCAGCATGTTGCTCTCAATAGTGAGATACTGGACACAATACCGAAGCTGTATGTCAACCGGGAAGAACAGATCACCCTCCATTTGGAGTGCCGAGGAAGTTCAAATAAAGGCTGCCAGGGAGCAGCTCTTCTAACAGTCCAGGTTAGAGACATGGCTTTGTTTCTGTTCTTGGGCTGTTTTGGGGCTATTGAAATGATTAAATGGTTATGAGAGTGGATTTTTTTGGTTTGGTGGTGCTATGTACCCTTAAACGCCTAATGATCCTTGCTCAAAAGGAGCTGCAGATCAGCTGCAGAAGAGTCAGTCCTTGAGTGAAGTTTGTATTTCTCAGCTTTTGCTCTCAGCTGCTTCCTGATGTGTGAAACGTAGGAATATGCTCGCTCATAAGAACAAAAGTATGAAAGCGTTTACAGAAGCTTTTGAATGTTGCTCAGTATGTGAATATCTTGATCCCCTCTAAGTTTCAGTCCCTGTGAACTAAGTGTTGCATAAAAGGCATAGATCATATCACCATGTGATAATTAAATAGGATCGTGGCCCAGAACGAGCACTTGGGCAGAACGTACTAAATCTGATCAAAATTCTTGGGGAAAACGGTCTATACTCTGAGCTGCTTGCCGGGCTCTGCCTCATTTTTGCAATTAGTTGCAGCATTGGATGAATTTTAGCAGGAGATATTATTTTGAAATGAATACCTTTTTCTCATTTAGTTTGAAGGGAAGCACAAAAACGAAGCAGTGAGCCAGCAGCTTCATGCTTTGCGTAAAGAAGTGAGACAGCTGCAAGCAGAAGCTACAAAGCCACCTTCTCTGGGTGTTGTGGAAGCAGCAGTACATGTGGAAAACTTTATAACGTAGGTTGTTCAGACACTGTTTTAGGCAGTGTTGTTTTTTACTTAGTTTTCTGTGTATTGGAGTGACAATGTGCTTTGTGTGCTCTTGGTAATGCGTATCAGCTTGGCTGGACAACAGAGTCTGAATCCTGAGACCTGTATGTTTGTAACAAAGACCTCTAAAGGAGCAACTCCACATATTATCAGAAGAGGTAACTCCTCAACATGGCACGTAATTCAGCCTCAACGTGGCACATGACACTGGATTCTACTTTAATTGATTGTGCTCTGCATTAGAATAGCCCTTCTAACCCTGTAAAAGCAAGTTTTGTAATGCCAGGGATGCTCTGTAAAATTCTGAGAAATAGCCAACTTATATCACAGCTATATCAGCCGTGAGCTATAACTAGTCGTTTTTAATACCTGTGTCTGTAGGCCATTCCCTCTAATAGTAGAGAAGGTAGTTCTGTGATGATGAGAGTTATGACTGAAACAATCGTAGCAACTTTTCAAAATGTATTGCAGTGGAGAAGAGGACTATATAATCTGACTTTTGGGGTGAATGAATAGATTAGCCTAAGGCCTTTTCTTCCTGAAGGCCTCCTGAAGACTTCATCCCAGTTTCTAGCTGAAGTCTAGAAGATCAAGAAGAATGGTGTTGGAAAACTATGGGTTTTGTTGTTTTTTGTTGGTTTGTTTTTAAATGTAGTTGACTACCTACAAGGCATACTTGCTCTACAAGTAAAACAGCAGCTATTTCTGCTTGCTCTTTCTTATCATTAACCTGAAGAATTCTGTTACATGATCCAGTCCTTGGGATTTACATCTGTGGAATTCCATGTTCTGCCAGTGTTGTTTTAACGTAATTTATTCAGACTCAGACTGCGGAGGGTTTGATTTGAGCTCAATAAAACACTTAATTGACAGTGCATTAGAAAAGATTGATCCTTTTTTCATTCTTTTATTACTGAGTCTTTTAAGTTAACAAGTAAAGTGAGGTAAGTGTTCTTGCAGGACAAATGTAGTTCAGATGGCCTAAGCACATGAGGGAGTAGTAGTTTGTTTTTTTGTTTTTTTTTATTTTTTCTTCTTGAACTATACTGTCTTAATGATCACTTTCTGACTCTGATTATGGAGACTGTGAGGTTTGGAGGTACCCATTGAAGGTAGTGAAATTACTTAAGATAAACCTCGCTTGATTATTCTGTAACGCTGAAGTGCCCATCTTAATTGCCGTACATTGACAAGAAACCTTTTTTCTTTCTTACCGTAGATTGATTTCCATACTTAAGTTTAATCTGCTTTTTTTTTTTTTTTTAAACAGGGCCTTAGTAAATATCTACAAGGTGCAGCCTCTGCCAGCGATTCAGAAGGTTGGAATTAGTTTGTTTTTTACAGTAGTGGAGTATGTATGTGATGAAACCCAGCGCAACCCTCCCACAAGGCAGTTCTTCTCTTCCTGCGTCGAGATCCTAGGCCAAGTGAGTTTATTCTCTCTCCAGTTTTGCGTGCCTAACATGTATACCAATTGCCTGCTGGTAATGAGGGTCTAAAACCTTTGGAAGCTTAAAATTAACTTTTGAGCTTCTGTGCCGTTCTTATCTGAGCCAACTGTATGCAAAGCTGTAGAAGAATTCAAGCTTGCATATAAGCAAAAAAAAAAAAAAAACCTGTTGCTCTGAGATGTCTGCTTAGTGCCAATAAATATTCGATGTGTTAAATGTCGAAGTAGGTACTTAAGTACTTAAGTTGTGGGCAGTTGCCGTGCTTAAAATAGAGTTTTGGCCTATAATTTGCTGTTGTTAATTATTTCCTAGCTGACGTGTTTTCAGCCTCTGTGTTTAGGCACCTCCGTTCTAAAGCCTTGCAGTATTCGTTGTCGGGAGTTAGCCAGAAGCTTGCTAACAGACAGCGTAAGCAAGCGCCTGTTGTTTGCTCTGGGGAGCTTACTACATGAGTGCTCTGGAAAAAAAGCATTAGCCTCTACTTTGTGTCCAAACAGTTGTTTTGATCTCTTAGATGCTGTTTGTTTCCATGTACGACTGTCCTTATGCACCTCTGACGGCTAAGGTGCAGGAGAGCTCTCCTTTGTCATAATTATGTTTAAATTTCTACCGAAGTCAGCTGGTGCTACTGAAATACGGATTCGTTTTCTTCTGTTAACCCATCAGAAAAACTGGCTTTCTAGGTGTGGTTTTTTTTTTTTTTTTGTACCGCTTCTGTGGCTACAAGCGCTGTTCTTAAGCGTGCTAGGTAAACGCGTTTATTTTACAGTTAGATTTTGTGGAGTGGAAGTATTTAATTGAAACTGATCACATACGATTTGTTTTTGAGAAAGCTATTTTGGTGGGGAAAAAGTGTATTTGTCCTGGCAAAAAGCTTTAAGAGGTATTTTTCCAGTGGGTTCATACTGGGCCATTTTTCTCTCCATTTCCCATTTTTCAGGTGTTTATCAGTGGGACCAAATCAGAGTGCAAGCGTCTCCTCCAGACAATCCTCCAGAATCGAAGGCTCTGTACTCTCCTTTCTCCTTACTTCACTCCTGTTGCCTCTCCTAGTGAGTTTGTGATTTTGTATGAGAAAGTTGTGGCCTTTCTAAGTGACGATAACAGCGATGTTGTCTTCATGCTGCTGACAAAGGTAAATTACTCAAGAATGCTGTCTCTTTTGCTGGTTTGTGGGTTGCTTGTGTAGGTGTTGCATCCCTAAAGACTCTGACTTTAGGCTAAGGAAGAGAGAGATCTACAGAACTAGCCATCAGAGTTATTTTAAAGTACTGGGTTTGTATCTGTTGCCCATATGAATGGTGCTTGTTGTAATAAAGCTAAGGAGAGGCTGAGGGCAAGACTGAATAGGAAGCTTAAGCTACGCTTTCCTTGCCCAAATAGCCTCAGTGTGTGTTTCCTTGGGCTGCTTCTTCAGTGTGCCCTTACTCTTGATATGAGAGTATGGAGGCTCTTGATGGCTTCTTCTGTCTGATATCTCTGCAGAGCCTATCATCCCAAAAGGCAATCAATCCCGATTTGTGATAAAAATAAATAAAATAAAAATTGGGAATGATGGCTGAATCTCTCACCTCTGTTAGGTGAGAAGAACATTGGTGCCACGTATGCAGTCTTTAAAAAACACCAGTGCTAGAGAAGAGCAAGTAATTAGCGTGTCTCTTGTTTCAGGGCTGCATGATACTGGCTCCCCGTATTATCAGTGAAGTTAGGATATCCTTTGGTATCATGCTGATTCTCTTCATTGGTAATACAGAGATGGGGTTTGGCAGCTGTGAGCAGCAGATGATCCAGTTTCCTCACGCCTTTGAGTCGTCCTTAGTGTCAAAAATCACCATTGTCACTGCTGACCTAGGTCTGAACAGGTGGCCTAGAGTCTGCAAAGGCCTTGCCTCGCTGCCTGAATTAATGGACTTATGCAGATTAGCCCAGTCGAACGGTTGCGAGTGTTAAGGTTTGGCAGTGGTACTAAAGAATAGAAATGTGCATGTACTTTTCTGAATTGGAGAACAGATTAAAAAAGGTTATTTCATGAAGTCAGGAACTTCTGTAGTATGCTGAAAATATATGCTAAATATCCCTTTAGAGAGGGTTACCTTGGTTTAGAGCTAGAGATGATGCAATGCAAATTTCTAAGGTCTATCTTGAATATATATTAAAAAAAAAAAAAATTGAATTTTTCCCCGAAAAATTTATTCCTCACCATCTCCCCAAAGATATTGTGACTTATTTTTAAATGCTAGAGCTTCTGCTTATAACTGCTTCTTGTTCTCTGTTGTAGTTCGACCTTACGCAATGGTTAAACATTACTAAGCCGCCTTTATCTGAACGCACCAGGCTTCTGGAATCTATTCACTTGGCTCTCAATGCATGTGGCCTTGAACCTGAAGAAGATATTTTAATGCCGTTTAATATCTTCTGCAAGCATTGGACCAACCTTCTCCAGTATCAGTTCCCTGATCACTATAGTGATTTCTTAAGATTGTTCATGCACAGTGAGTATCTGAACCAATGCGTTCCAACTCTTTCACGCAGAACTTTATTGCGTGTAGTCTGTATTTTTAGGCTAGAAAAGTTACACAGCAACAAACAGAATGATTTTACACTTTTTTTTTCCTTAGATTTCTTTATGCGCTTTTGTGTGTGCGCTACGCGATACGATTGTATGAGGCCTAATTTAGCTTTACCTAGAAAGCAGCATTCTTCTGCAGACCAAAGTACGCACGTTGGTGATGACGGATTTTTCGGCCCGTGTTACAGGAGAAGGGCCAAGAAGAGCTTTCTGTTAATGGAAGCACTTGGTAATTATGCCACCATCTGCAGTGCAGCATCCCTGTTCTTGAGCAGTCTTCACTGTCAAACCAAGAATTATGAAGACCTGGGACTGATACTGAAGTCTGCTGTACACGTTCTGTTTGACATTAGATTTTACCTATAATCTGCTGTGCCTCTGAAATGGGAACAGCAGTGCTTCCTTTCTGTCAAACTATGTGATGAGCAGCAACTATCTCTTAGTAGACTATGGTAGCCACGGATGTATGAAGTGCCTGGGAAACTCTCCGAGAAGAAAGTATTTAACATTCCTCTTTGGCATCTACGTTACCTGTGCTTGGGCGTTGGACGTCTCTTGCCCTTAACCTTGATGTTTTCAAAGCGTTGCCTTACCAAATTTTTTTTTTTCCGTACTAGAGAGCTCCAGTTTCAGGCTTCTCTAGCTTGTATCGAGAAAGGAATAAATATCCTTATTGTGACTTTCGTAAGTGCTTACTTTCTCTTTCTCCAAAAGGCTCTTCGGAGCAGCTTCTGAGCCCTGACTGCTGGAAGGCATCACTGAAAGCTTTGGGCTGTGGCTTCTCGGTGACTGAACAGGGAAGCTTCAAGAAGAGTGATTCTACCAGAAGTCCTGCATTGCGGGATGCTGCAGAAGCTCTGCTCTCTGCAGAACAGGTGGGCACTTCTCTGGTTGATTAACTACATTTTACACCTTAAAACAGATGCCTGCCAGTGACAAATAACTGCCGTGCAGGCTTTCTTTAGCTGATCTGTAGCTTTCTGCTTCTCACAGATTAGAGAGACGATAGAATGGCTTTCTACCTCTTTCTGCAAACTCCGACTGGCTTCAGTGGACTTCAGGACCTTTGGCCTGTTTTCCAAGTGGAGTCCTTACGTGGCTGAAGTGAATACGTTTCTGGAGTATCTTACTAAGCGGCTCATTGACACTGAAGTTGTCAGCTTAGCCCAGGAGCCTGTTGGCAGTAACAGAATTCTAGCGGGTAATGTGCCTTAATAGTAAATGACTTAAAGAAGCTGATCCTGTTCTTAATCTCTTCTGTTGAAGATAGTTTCATTTAAATATACAGTAAAATCCTAACTGTGAGGGTTTCTGCAAGGATATGAGTGCCATCCTAAGGAGTTTTCTGGCATCTCAGCACTGGCAGACCCTGGGAGCTGCGGTGCTAGGAAGGGCAGTTGCTGTGCTTAGCCAGCTTTCAGAAAATTTTGATCGCTCTGTATTTATGCAATGATGAGTCCATTAAAATGCGGACAGGAAGGATATGTCGGTGCTACGTTATGGCTGTGTGGCACTTCTTCCTTTTTTATCTTTGTTTCTTGGAGGAAGCTTGTTTTCACTTCCTGATCCAGAACTTGCTTTCAAATTTCTTCAAAGGAAAATATGGTCTCTTGTTCCCCAGCTTATGCTCAGTGCAAAAGACTACTGAATTTTATCATAGTTTGATTTTGACTTGGAGAAAATAGCCTTACAAACCTTTTCTTTTAGTATGTGCAATTTTAAAATGTGGATAATAACGCATCTTTCAGATTGTAGAGGTTGAAGTGGTATTAATAAAACATCTAAACAATGCAAAACGCTTGTTGTTGTTGTTTAAATTTAAGACAATTGTTTTGTTAACTGAAGTTAATGACGATCATATCGTACTTTCTTTTTTTATTTGACCGTGCAGAATTGATTTAATGTTGGAATAAGCAAAGGTCATTTTATCTGAGTCTAGAAAAGCGTGATTTGGATACTGTTGCTAACGTTAGGTGAACTTTTATGCTTTATTTTCCTCTAGCGTTGCAGTCCTTGTATTCAATCATTGCTGGACTCTTTAAACCGTGGATACTGGTCTTAGATAAGGAAGATGCAAGGTATGTACTGATGCATTTCAAAATTAAATCAATTTTTGCTGAAGTAAGGACTTTAGCCCTGTAGTAATGGGTTACTTTGTCACCTGATTTTTTTTTTTTTTCCCCCAACTCATTGTATTGTAACCCTTAATTTAAATAGCTATTACTTGTGTCATATCCTTAACAGTTATGGAACTAAATCATGTGTTGCTTAAGTCAATTTTTCCTGACTCGTTGTAGAATAATTGTTTTAGGTACAAGAAATATAACCAATTACTCCTCGAGAAGTGGAGAGGAGAAGAACATAGTTTGCAATTAGTTCTGGAAATGCATTAAAATACAGTTTTTAGATTATTTATTTCTTTTTAGCTTCCATAGTATGGATAACTCTAGTTTAAAAAAAAAAAAAAAAAAAAAAAGCAAACACCCTCCCCAAATATCCAGTCAAGTACAACCTCAAATGCCAGTAGTGTATAAAGAGAGATCTAGCTAAATTGGTCCTACAGTGGTCTACTGGCAGTTGTCTTGCGTACCTCTGTTTTCACAAGAAGAGTTATTTCTCACGTTACACACTTGAATTCAACCTTCTTTCAAAGCCAAAAGCCTTTTGAGTTGTGAAGGCATCTCCAGCATTTAATTAGGAGGTTGATGGCCGGTGATATGTGCTGACATTCAGAAATTTCTGCACTTTTGAACTGTAATTCAATTATGAAATATCAAATAAGCAATCTCTGCTTGCCTAATGGTACTGAGGGCCTTCACTGTGACATTAAAATATTTTCCTATTTTAAGGGAGAAAAGGATGGTGCTAAAGATTGAATTTGAAAGGGCTGCTGACAACCTGTACTATATTTGTCTGCTGTGATTTACAGTATTTAAATTGTCTAAGTATTTATGCTGGTAAGTCAGCCCTGAAATTTATATTGCTTCACTTCCTCTGTTTTCTCAAGTAACCAGCCCTGCTACCCTTGGTTAGAGAGTGACACTGCTGTAGCATCCAGCATGGTCCATTTGTTTACAGACTGCGTCGAGCTTTTGCACGAAAGCTTTAAAGGTGAGTGAAGTCCATGCTGTTTCAATTTAGCAGCACTTTCTGTTCTCTCTCATCAAAACATGTTTTTTGAGATGTGAAACAAGGGATTCTTTCGTTTGTTAGGGGCTTTTAGCTAAGATGATGACTGCAGGGGGTACCAACAGCATATTTCTTTATCTCAGCCTTAAAAGACAGCTGTTTTTGTGGCATGGGCGGATAAAGTGATTGATAGATGGTACAGTTAACGTGGAGGAAAGCAAAGGATGTAGCAGCGACCAATGCATGTGTCTCAGCAGCTAGCCAGGAGGGGTAATTTAATCTCTAGGTTCAGTCATTTTGAGCTTGTATTTAGCATTGCTTGTTGAGTCTAGTGCATAACTAGACATAGGAATGGAAAATACCCACCAAATCATTTCACGGACGCTGCTTAACAGCCAACAGCTTCTAGGGGTGAACAGAATTCAAACTAATGTTAAGGAAATAAGTACCATATCGCCACGCGGCATATCATCCTAAGATTGCAGATTCATTAGTTCTTTTTAAAGAATCTGTAAAAGCAGTGAAGTCCTACAGGGAAGGAGTGTTTTCTAACTTCAGATTATTGTCCAGCAACTTTTCTGAAAGAACGAGATAGGGCATGAAATCTGTACAATTTCCACACTCGTGGATTTAGAGACCAAAAATCTAAAAGCCTAAAGAGGTGGGTTGGTTTGCTTTTTGCCCCTCCCTCTGCCTTTGGCTCATGTCCTTTTAACTTGCTGTTATCATTTGTTGTCTTGAAACCTGGATTTTTCTCCTGTAACCAAGCTTCCCTGGAGTTTTTTCTGGTGTTAATTGGACTATTTCCTTTTGTTCTAGATAAGTTGTTGCCAGGCCACCGTGGGGCGCTCTGGTTGCATCTAATGCATTACTGTGAGTGTTGTACAGCCCCCAGAATGCCAGAGTTTATCCTCTATGCTTTCCATACTGAATTCAGAAGGCTTCCGTGGAAGGAAATGCATCCAGACCGGATGCTTATGGAAGAGTTCTTTAAAGTGAGTACCTTGTATGTGTTGAGTTCATAATCTGTGTTGTCCTTGGAAGTAATGGAGTGCTCGAGACAGTTCTTTAACTGGTAAGCTTTTAAAGTTTATTGCAGAAAGCACAGCTGCTCTTTCTGTGATGCATGGTGTTTGTGAAGGAGTGTTACTGAGTCTTATATGAAGTTGTGGGGAGCTGTAAGGCAGACTTTGTAGTCTGTCACTGCTGTATCTGAACGTCTCATTTATTATATGTATTTCGTATATCCGTAGTTAGAGTTCGTATATTTCGCTATTGCAGTGTTATTCTCGTACTACCCTACAAGGTAGGGAAGTGCTGTAACAGACTGAGAACTGAGGCTGAGAAGTCTCGATTGATGCAGTGAATCAAATTTTAGGCCTCTGACTGTTAGGTTAAAAGCTTGACATAACGTATCTATCTTTTGGCCCCTTTTGGGGCTGATTCAGGTTTGCTCACAAAACATTGGTGAGTTGACTTTGTATGAGCAGACTATTAACTGCTTCAGATACTACCCATCTTCTCACAATTGGAAGAGTTTAGGCTTGTAAATTCAAAAGCAGCATTAACTCCCATGTTTTGTACCCTGGCTAGTTCAGCAGGTAATTGCGTGCCTGTGAGTCGGTACTGCTGATGCATAGATCTGACACGAGTTTTTTGAGTCTTTGGTCTCATATGAGCCTGTAGAAGTCTTTATGGTTTCTGTGGCAGGAAGAAGAACAAATCTCCTTTACCCCCGAGGCCGTACTGTTGATTTAAACACTTCAAACTCCTGTGGTCGTCTTGACTGTTCACGCTGCAGTCTCTGCACAGTGTTTCCCTTTGGCGGGGGGGAGGGAAACAGAACAACTCCCTAGTAAACTTGCCATGAAAGGCCTAGAGTTTGATCAGCGCTAATTAGCAAGGAAGATTTAAAACAATACTAGGAGTCGGGGATAGTGGGCAGCAGTCAGAACACACTTGCTTCCAGCCTATTGTCGTTGGATGTTTGCACCTCTTGGAAATAATTATGCTTATTATCAGTTTGGTCCTGCTGTGGTTGTCAGTAGGTAGCGAGTTTCTCATGTTCTGGAATAGCTGTTAATCGACTGAAAGCATGCCATCATAGAGGACGCTTCCTAAGACTTTTGAATGTACTTTTTTTTATTTGTAGGCCATAATAATTATGGACTGGGGAAATGAGTCTATATATAAATGTTGCCACTGCCTGTGGAGTGGTTTTGACGTTAAAATTACCATATGGAAAGAGTGATCCCCAGTATTTCTTTTTTCATTTTTCATGTTGTCTGCTACAATGTAAGGTTGCAGTTGAGGGTAGAAATGCTCCAGGATTTACTTCTCTAGGGATTGAATTCTTCATGCAGTTCTAAACAGGTTTTAGAGTTTCTTTGTCTTCCTTTAATTAAAAAAACAAAACAAAACAAAATCTTTGCAATCATGCAATTAAACTTAACAGATTATTTCTTTCTGGTTTGTAGTAGCTTAGCATAAAGTACCAGTTATTTGAGAGGGATAGAAGGTTACATGGGTGACTCTTGGTGGGGGGTGGGAAGTGATGGAGGGGTGGTGTGTGTCTACTGCTGTTGACCTAGAATGCTACTGTAGATTTATGTTTGGTTAAGGAGCTGGAAAGTATGGATTTATTTTTATTTTACATTGTTTGATATGCCTTGTTTTTTCTTTTTCCTTGCTAGATTGAAAGAGGCAGCCCCAAGAGCTGTTTCTTATTCTTGGGTTATGTTTTATGTGAGATAAACTGGGTCAGTGTCCTCTCTGATGCCTGGACTCCCAACCCCCGTCCTGAGACTCACAACATGATTGTCTGTTTGCTGTATATGATGGTCCTGTTGGCAAAGGAGGAGCAGCTTATAGGCAAAGAGGTGAGTTTTGCAAAGGTTCAGACCTGTCTGCCTTTGAAGAAGAAGATTACTTTGCTGCCATGCCAAGGAGGCAGGTGGTGACTACTACTTCACTTGTAGGATGTAAGTGTAGAGCACAGTAGTACTCCTGAGATGGCTAAGACTTAAGTCCTTATGTGAGGCATTTGGTATCACTTGGATGAAGAAAGGAAGAGTTGCTGTTCATTTTAAGAAGTTTCTATAAGAGCTGTTACCCAGTTGTGTTTAAAGAGTGAACAAGTAAGTACTGGCAGTTTCCAGGAGTCACAAAGTGACACTCTGGGTGGGGAGAGGGAACAAATATGTGGGGTCAGTTTCAGTAGTGTTTAAAAAATTTAGTTATCATGTAAAGCTATTGTGCAATTGCTTTTCCTTTTGTAGTTAAGTATTGGATCCTTCATAGTAATATCGGCAGACTCCACAAACGAGTCCTGCGTCCACTCATGAACTGTGCTGTTCCAGGCTCTGCGGTAGCCTTTTCCTCTCTGCAGGAAGATGCATCTCTCGTTATTTCTGTCCTCGCAATTTTAAGTGTGGCTAGTCTAATGCTGCCCTTACCCGTTTCCCCTGTAGTGTCACGATACCTGCTGCTTTCATTAAGGACCTAAAGCTAAGCCAGGCTCCATATGGTGTGGGTTTCCAGCTCTGATCACCCAGGACTATAAAACAATAAACTTTGAAATATCACTCCTAGTTTGATATAGTTGAAATCAGGCTTTATACTTTTATAGCTGCCTAAGAGGAAAATATCCATTCATTTATTTTAACATGTTTTCTGGGAAGTTATAAATAACTGTCATTCAGGCTTCAGAACTGCTTCTTGCGAACATTTATTTCTTACCATAAAATGCACCCCCTTCTAACTCAGGATGACATATAGACTGTGATGACATGTCACAGTGATATAATGTCTTGAAGACCAAATATATCTTTAAGAAGCCTGTCAGTGTCTGTCTGTGACGAGTTATTGGGGAAAGTTTACTGCATCTCTTGAAAGTGGTTGAGTTTTTTTTTTTTTTCCTCGCTCTGAAGACAAATTTCATCATCTCTGATTCCTCAGCACTTGTCACATTTACGGTTGCATTTCAGTATTTGCCTGAGAAAGAAAAGAAGTGTTAGAATAGGAAAGAGAAACACGGGGTGTTGCAATGAACTTTCCAAACCCTGCTTTTGCTAAGAGCTCTTTGTGGGTGCATGATATAGTCCAATTTAGTGCACTGCTTCTGGGAGACTCTTCCAGAGCGGCTGGGAAATCTCCAAGAAATCCCCTTTCACATCTGTTTTTTCCCATGTGCAGTGTCTTCCGTTTTCTGTTTCCTGTGAAGCACTGCATGATGCTCTGTCAAGATGTCACCACGGCCTTTGGTCAACGCTGTATTCCAGTTTAGGAAAATTACTGAAGTTTGTGGATAGCAGGCTGTTTTTGCCTTGAATGTTTTTGCCTGGGAGAAGTTTCCTAAGCTTCAAAAGATACCTGTCTGTATGTTGTGTGAGTCAACCTTAGGAATTTCCTTCTAGCCTCCAGGAATGTGTTTCAAATAGCATGCTGTTACTCTGCTTTTACTTCCCAGTGTGCTCCTGTGGCAACTTGACCTAAATGTCAAACTCTTATTTCTGAGCCTCGTATTCCAGTACGAGGGCAACTTGAGCAACAACTTGCTGTAACCAGTGTAATGTTCTCGTTGATATAATTTCATTTGGTTAGTCCTGAATCCTTAAAGCATTTAGGTTATGTTGGCTGTCAACACAATTCCAATATTTGTTCATTGTAAAATTAAAGTAACTTGATACTTCTCAGCGTCCAGGTGATGCTGCTCTTTATTGTTCTCTGGAGAAACCCTTGAGAGGAAGAAGGTGGTAGCTGAGGCTAGACCTTCTGCTTCTTTTTGGCAGAGAAACTTCAGTCTGCATACTCGCACTGCCTGTGAGAGTTGTGGATGTTGTAGCCAGCTATTGGTACTGTTCAGGATGTTATTTATAGGAACGCATAATTGACGAGCCCTCTAGGTTAGTAGATAATTCAGTGCATAGAAAACTCTGAGACCTGGCTTCTGCCCCTGGATCTGCGGTGAACTTTGTTTTTTACTTTTCTTTTTTTAACTTCTGCTCGAGTTGCCTTACCTGTTAGGGTCTCTGTTTCTTTTGAACTTTCTTTATATAGTTAGATATCAAACATTAATGTGTCTCCCTTTGGCCACAGTGCTTGGTTAAGACTGTTGCAGCAGTCTAAATACCGTTGTGTGACTAGTAGAGGCGAAATGTGTGTGCTTGCTTGCTGCTGAAATGAGCAGCTGCTTTTCAGCTGGACTCCCAGCAATCATTTATTTCTGTGGGTTTTCTGCTCTGGCTACTTCAAACTTTGAAGTCTGAACTTATATCCAATATCGAGTATTGTAAATGTTAATTTAAAACATCAAAGAAGGTAGAGCTCAGAATCATGTCTTTAAATCTTCAGGAATCACCAGTAATTAATCTCCTTGGACAGACCAGCTCCCTTCCTTGGCAACTTGTGGGCATCTCATCTTATCAAAGCATCATCAGCTACTGCAACAGCCACTATCCTCCTTCTGTTATCCTTGCCAGGGATGCAGCAGCTGAACTGATAGTGAAGCTCCTAAAAATCTCAGCAGGCTTTGGTGCATCTTCGGACACTCACATCCACCTTGTAAGTTGAATTGTTTTTGCAGTGTCTTTAAGCTGTTTTGGTCACTTGCAAGGCCCACCTTTTATGTATCATACATAGACCATGGAAGTAATATTAGGAATGACTTTTTTTTTTAAATTTTAATTAACAGGATGCAACGCTGAAGTGCCGAGCATATATTCACCAAGTGGTTCAATTTCTTAGCACCTTGGAACAAAGCGGAAAGATTACTCTTGCAGTTTTGGAACAAGAAATGTCCAAGTTGCTAGATGATATAATCATCTTTAATCCTCCAGGTTTGTATAAATGAGGTGATGAACTGTTTTAAAGCTGTCAAGATCCTTTATTCTAGCGTACGGATTTTTGGACTTTTATTGACTATGTAATTGCATTACTGTAAAGTCTCCCTTATGGGTAGGACATGTTGCTTTAGGTAACAAAACAAAAATATGATCCTCCAGAGAGCTGTCAAGAAGGATAGGACCAACAGAAAAAATGGGTTATGTTACAGCTGAAACTGGCCAGCATACAATATTCCTAGTCCAGGAGCGTTAGATCTGTTAGAGATGGATTTTCCCCCTGTCATTGGTTTGAACCTGAAGAACCTTTAAAATACAAAGTTTGAGGGGATTTTCTTTGCTATCAGTGCCTCTCCCCCTCTCCCGCAAAAAAAAAAAGACACTTTCAAATACATGCTCGCAGTCGAACAAGTGATTCTAAAGCAAGGATTCTAAAACACTGTAATCAGGAAATTTTACAATGTTGAAGTAGGGAAATTACATTGGTGTACATTAGTAGTATGGTGTGTCCATACCCCCAGGATTTTTACTGACCTAGTTTTTTGGTACTAGTACCATCCTGACCTTCCTCCAAGCAGAATAAGTGTTTGGGTCAAATTAGTCATTTTGCTGTATTACAGCAAAGTGCTTGGTAGGAGTCATGTCACGTCCTGTCCACGATCCACACAAGTATACTAGCAAAAGTGAACAGAAGTGTTCCCTCTATTAGAAAACTGCAGACACTTTTTTTTTTTTTTTTTTTTTTTTTTGCTTTAGTGTTGTCAAGATAAGTTACTGGAATCACATCAGGAATGTTATAATAAAAATGACTTCCCTTGTAAATTTTCAGTTTGAAAATTTGTGACACTGATAAATGGGTCTCAGTGTCTGTGTCTCAACTTGGGGAAGCTCTGTAGGGCAGCCACAGAGTTAGCTGGAAGAACTCTTTTTGGCTGAAATAGAAATGAGGGCTTGTCTGCTGCTGCTGACGCTCCTGACAGCTGAGAAAGTTCAGAGGGAATTTGGAGGAGAAAGGAGCTCCAATAATAAGAGGATCAGCTCCATCTCGTGAGCCTGTGCATGTACGTGCATGTGTTAAGGGGCTAAAAGAGATGGATGAAAGCTCCATGGTGTTCACCCAGCACAACCAGGCTGTGGAGCAGGAGCCCTGAGGCGTCGTGGCAGGGGAGAGGTGGTGTGCGTTAGATTTAGCTTCTGTGCTTGACCTAGAGGGACTTGGGGACACTTTGGGGATTTCATAGCCACTTTGGGAAACTTTTTCCCAGTAATTAGTCCCTCTTTGTGCATAATTTTTTTCCCCTTATGCGCAGTTGAAATTTTTCCTCGCTGCAATCTGCGACGTTGCTTGAAAACTTTCTGTTATAGCAACGCTATGTTTTCATTAGCACGTGGAAAGCTCTGCTCTGCAGTTAGACTTTTAAGAGCTAAGTGCAGGAAATATGTGCACTTCAAGGACACTTATATGTGGCCCATGTTAATGCGTTTAAACAATCAAAAATCTTTTTTCAGAAAAAGATTCTGGATGTGAATGCTGGGATTGAGAGGTAGCCTAAAATGCATAAGAGGATTGCAAAATCTCAGGGCTCAACCTGATCATGTTTCATATAAAATCATTAAAAATTTGGTGATTTGGCTCTGAGCTGGGCTTTAAATTGTAGTTTTATACCTACACTTTCTTGGAGACCATAAACATGCTTTACTATTCCGTTTATTTGCACTGTAGTAGTGCTGAAAGTCCCTAACTGAAAAATAGGCTTAGATATACTGGGTGCTGTACAGTCTTATCAACTGACTCTGGCTGTTTTGTAAATTATGAATTAAGTCATCAAGGAAATAGGCTATTAGGAACGAGAGTGTCTTATTGCAGGTATGTAACGAACAACTGACTTTTCCCAGGACCTGAAGGAGTGTATGGGGATGAAGCTGAATGTAGGTCATCTAAGGCCTAGCCTCCATATGCTGAAATGGTTTGCGTTTCCCTGATTTCTGACTTTCAGATATGAATCTGCAAACGCGTCATATGGCCCTCAGCAGCCTCTTCACAGAAACACTGATGATGATGAACAACTCCAGCGTCGCAACAGCTGAGTCGTTACGGGGAAGCCTGCGAAGGTGGATTGACCGTAAAGTGCATGGATTACTGGCGATGCCCCTTCTCACAGCGGCGTGTCAGAGTCTGGCCTCTGTCCGGCATATGGCTGAGACGACAGAAGCTTGCATCACAGCTTATTTCATTGAAGGTAGGAGGGCGGCTTGCTCTGCCGCTTGTGTCAAGAGCGTTGATCAGTCTTTTGATGCCCATTAAATATGAATCACCCGGGACTCCTTTTAACTTCATGCTGCCTGATAGCTTGAACTGGTTTTTAGTCTGCCTTTCGTAATCAGAGCTCCTTTTTCTGTACTGGATGGCTCCTAACTTTCACGTATGTATGTGCTGTGAGAATTAGATATAAAGAAGTTATGTCATTGTGCTTTGGGTTTGTTTTTAACTGTTTTCTTGGGAACTGTATCTGTCAATTCTCTATTAAACTGATTTGCTCTGTGTAATGGTTGCCCTTTTTGTAGCTAAGGAGGTGGATAATTTTTAAGAACCATCCCAAGAGGACAAAACAGAGATTCGTGTCCCCTCCTGTAGGGTTCTGTGAACTGGTTTGGGTGGGTGGGGGAGCACTACTGGGAAATCTCTCAAATTCTGTGGCACCCCCTCATAAACCCTGTAGATCTCCATAATGATTTCTACCACGCTCTATTTGATAACATGTCAGTCTACCTGAAGGAAATGTTTACAATTCCATAGTTAAAATTTTAAAGTTTACTAAGTTAACCCTGGGAAAACATCTCACTTTGACCTTGAGGAGATGCAGCACACACAGGGTGTGTGTGGTTGGTTGGTTGGTTTGTTTTAATCTTTAGCCATCACAGTGGTGTCACAAACTGATTATCTGGAACAGTTAAAACAGTTTGAATTCTGCCATTTAAAGGAAAACAGTAAGGTAATTTTCATTCTTGGGTTTTACCAAGCACTGCTTGCTTATGCTGTTTGTGCTGTCCTTTTGCTTTCTTTCTAGAGTATCCTCACCACCAGGATTTAGGCTGGGGCCCTATACTTGCCTCCCTCCAAGTTCCTGAGCTAACCATGGAGGAGTTCCTGCAGGAGTGTCTGTCTTTGGGAAGCTATTTGACCCTATATGTCTACCTGCTACAATGTCTAAACACTGACCAGACGCTTACCAATGAAATGAAAATCTTGCAAACCCTTAGCAAATGGCTAGAGCAAGTGTATCCAAGGTACAGATTTCGAGTCTTCTGAATGTGCCCTGACTTTTAAGTAAGGCTGTAGTTGTATAGTCACTATAACCTGGCTGCTGGATGTGATAGTCGATCTTTCCATGTATCTTTGGCCCCAGTGCCAAGACCAATAGCCATGTGATGAAACACAAGGGGAAATTTTGTCTGGTTGAACACTTCTCTTATTTTCTTTTCGATCAGAGGAGCCTGATTTCAATGGCAGCCTGGATTTATGCTCAGTTAAAATTACTACTGAAATCCTAAATCACCGTGGGGTTCACTTTCCAGAATGTCCACTAGGTGGGATGGGTTATGTGCTAAATACTTAGTTTGATACTCTAAAGGTCTTGAGTTCAGAGCTGTGCAGTGAGGAATGTCAGCAGTTCTGAATAAAATCCAGTGTGTCTGGTGGGGTGACCAAAGTTAGAGGTGTGTGTTTCTGGGAAACAAGGTTGTGGTGGGACAACATGATGGATGGCTCTAGATAGCTTTAGTGTTAGAATGGTAATACTTTGTATTTACAATGTTTAACAGCTGTATTTACAGGCTGCTAAAATTATTGCCAGAATTTAGTAAACTTGGTGAATATCTTTGTATTTTAATGTTGATAGTGTTCCTACTTGCTGTGAGGGAACATTTTAGGAAAATGCACGTTCCCTCTGTGTTCTTGGAATTCAGAGAATACCTTGACTAATGCAGGTAGCTTACAGTTGTAGTAATTTGAGTACCACAGTTGGGAGAAGCCAGCAAAGCCACCTTACGCAGCCAGTTAAATCCTTGTTTTGTGCCTCAAAACTGAGTGTGCCTGGCCTGAGGGAAACAGCTGGGTAGAGTAATCTGAGGATGGTTTGATGCAGAAAGCTCGTGCTGGTGCTATATGTGGAAAACTTGAGCTCACTACCTTCAACTGCAACTGTTTGAGGAAGACTTAAAAATATCACAAGGGAACTTCACATTGTGCTTTGCTCAGCAAAAACCTTCGATGTTTCCTCTTCTAGAAGATCATATCTTTAAGTCTAAGTTATTGTGGAAACAGCTAGTGCTTCCTAAGGTGTTTTAATGGCAAGTAAAGGAAAGGGGTAGAGATCCAGCTTCATCAGTTTTAGACCAAGTTTTAGAATAGGCTTAAATGCACTTATGGCTGCAATATCATTAATTCTTAGATTTAAAGCTTGAAAGGAAGCGTTGTTTTTTGTCTTCTTACAGGCTATGAACACCTGCTGGTTATTTTCTGCATCTAGTCCATAATAATAAGAGTTTCAGCTGCACAATAATTTACATTGACTTGATAAATTAAGATTAGCTGTTGTTAACTTACCACCTGAAGTCTTCACAGGGCTAATGGGGAGATGCACAATCTTCTTAACCTATACTTCTGACTTTTTTTTTTTAATCTACCGAAAGCTCAGCAAAGGAGGAGGCAAAGCTGTTTCTTTGGTGGCACAAGGCCATGCAGCTATCCCTAATTCAGATGGAGCAAGATGATGCCATTCTGATGGAATCCGTCATTCGGACGCTGCTCTCAATACAGGGCAGGCAGAGTCAGCTGGCTGAAGAGAGACTGACTTCTGGCATACTTGGTGCTTTTGGGCTAGGCAGGAGGTCTCCGTTGTCACCCAGGTAAGGATTGGAGGTGCAGTGAGTTCATTGATTCAAATGTGAGTTGTCATGTTAAAAAAGCTGCAGCTTGAATCCAGACTGTAATAGATCTGTCGAGCAGATCATACATCTGTCGAGCAATGTCGAAAGATGTTCTGAATCAAAGCTGTCCCCAGATCTATGAAGTTACTTGGACCCATCAGAGAGAAACTGTAGTGAGCTATAGTAACTGCAGTGGGTGTGATTCTGGCTCAGCTACCATCTCTGAGTTTGTAGGTAGGCTGTTTATTAGAGGAAAATATTTTAACCTCATCTGTGGAAGGCTGCTCCAGTTCGCATCACAAGTGTTTTGTATGGTTATATGCACTCTGCCTGTTCCATCTTAACCTTGAGGTGTTGGGAAATGTTAAGAGATGTTTAAAGAAATACATGCTTGTTACTCAGCTTTCTCTCTGAAGAGAGAGAGCAAACTTGGCTGTAAGATATTAAAGTGGAAAGAATGCCAAGGAGAAATACGTAAATGTATGTGGAGCACCAATCCAACATAGTATTTAAGTGTAACTTCATAAAGACCTCCTGGGATGCAATCCTGATGCTGTTGAAATTACTCTGAAATCTTATTCTTGTTCAGCTCATCCTTTGGTTTTGGTGATGTGGATGTTTCAAAGGCTGTTAAGCAAATATTTCAGATGCAACCTCAAGGCTATAGCTAAGCCTTAAGGGAGGTGCCACATTTGATATACATGGTATTATACTATCCTCTAGTGTATATCATGATATATTTGTAGGGTATATGTTACAGTATTTTTATTTCATGCATTCAAAAGATCCTCCAAAGCCTCTACTGTTTCCCGTGTGAGAGATGTCTCATAGGACAGAACTTTAAGTTTGTGCTGTTGAGGACTTTGAAATTTGATGTCCCTTTTCCTTTTCCCTGTGTAAGGTTCCGGGTGGTTGCCCGCAGTTTGTCCGCCTTCCTCTTGGTGCAGATTCCTGCAGAGAATCAAGTCCGCCTGAAAGTGGGTTCAGAGCCGAAGCTGTCGCAGAAGGCCCAGCAGGTATTGTGTGCCGGTCATTGGCTTCTTGGATTGCTCTCTCTGTGTGCTATCTTGGCTTGTGTGGTGAGGCACGTAAGGGTCACTGCAAGCATTGGAGCTTCAGGCTAAATCCTTGTATGAACTTTTTGATTTTATTCAGCAATGAATACGCTCTGGACTTTTTCTCCTGTGTTTAATTTTTTGGTTAACGTTTTACATCTGAATCCGGAAATAGTTTGTTGCTCTCCCTTGCGTCCTCATGGGAATGGGATGTATCACAAGTTCATGCAACGTTTCCTATACTTCAAACCACCATCTTGGAATTTGCCAGAGACAGTGGCAGGGTGGGCTTGGAGATGGTGTGAGTTTTTAAAACTTTGCTCTTGCGTTCCACCTGGGTGTGTTTTGGGTTCCAGTTGAGCTGCTGTGATCAATAGTGTGTACACAGCAGTTCACATCAAGTGCAAGTTAAAATGTAGTGGCTTGAAACATCTTAAAGCTGAGTCTGAACTACTGTGCTTTGCCTGGCCGTTGTCATGGACCTGAGAGCTGGCACACTGTTTTTCAGCTGATGGATGGTAACTTGTTGAACTGTGGTTGGAGGGTTGTATGTCTGAGCCCTAAGCTAAAGGGACCCTAAGTTGACTCCCAAGTAAACCTGTTCACACAGCCTTCTATATTAATACGAAGGTCTCCGTTTCTAATCTTAAACTAAAAAATAAAAGGTACAGATCAATTTATGTCCATAAAGCCCGAGTTCAGAAACTTTGGAACATAACAGAAGGAATAAAAAATAGTAATGATAAACAATGCTGTCTCGTGGTTGTCCTGCTTTTCAGGACAGTCTATAGGCTGCAATGACACTAAGCTGATATTTGCACTAACGCTTGCTTATGTGAAAGCAGGACTTAAAAGCCCTATGACAAATATTCCTTTTGCAGTTTGTATGCCATCCATGTTATTTCGGTATGTAGGTGCATAAGGTTTCTGTTCTCTGAGAAATAAGATTTTTCTGCACGCATTTCATTTACAACGTTCACCGTAGGCGGTACTGCTAACATAGGTGAGGAACTTTTTTTTTTTTAACATACAAATTCTAGCCTGATGCTGTCCCTGTAATATTATTACTGGGAGCAAAGTAATACATTTGTGAAAGTTAAAGATGTCTGTAAGACACTGTTGCAGTTTGTATTTTCATGTGTATTTTGATTCCCCTAAGACGATGTCTTTAGTGCATGATGTAAATATATGTCAACACTTATATTGCAGATTCATAGCAAGCCTTAAAATAGAACATCTGTTGTGTTGATTTCAGGGAGGGAACAGCTTAGAAAATATGAGGTGACTTGAAGCAGTATTACCTGATCATATTTGTACAAATGCTTTATTCAGAATACTCCATAGTCTCTAGCTGATAAGGAACTTCCAGTGGAATCGTGCTTATGGTGGTTCAGCAACTGGTTTGTTACACCTGCAAAAGATGTGGACCGAAGTTTACACAGCTAATGCAGTTTTCCCTTGTATCTATAGGCACTGAATGCTCTTGAATCTATGGCATCAAACAAACAATACATGGATTATCAAGAGCAGCTTTCCCAGGCTTCTCAGTTCATCAAGCATCCAGAACATTGTCTTCGAGATGGCAATAATCTCTTGGCTCTCCTTGTTAACACTCTCTACCCAGAAGTGCATTATTTGGACAGCATCCGATAGCGGCACTGAGCTCCGAAAGCTTCACGCAATGTTGGATTACTCTGGTTTACATTTGAAGTTGTTGTTGCACAAGTAACTTTTACCTGCAGAGTTCCACTTTAAATAAGTCAGAGGTGTGAGTGCACACTGGCAAGTTTTATCCTTTTCTTTTTCTTTAAAGCTCTTATGATATGTAGGCCTGTGGAATTGCTCAATTTTTGTCTACTGAAAAGACCTGCGCGTCTTCCTGTGTGTACACACCTGTGGGGGAGATATACAAATCATTAGACAGCAAAGCTCATCCTTGTTTCCTGCAGCGTCTTAAGTTTTTGCTTTGTGCCTTTTCATTTTCCGATGTGTCATCGCTTGAGCCAGTGCAAACTGGATGGAGGGTTGTGTATAAAAGAGGTTTTGACCGTCTTACCCAAGATACCTCTAAATCTTATGTGATTGTGTGTTCAGAGACTTGCAAACTCATTAGATTTGGGAACATAGCATTTAAAAAATTTTTTGCTATCCCACAGAACTCTGTAGTTGAAAGGCATGTTTACAATCTTCTCCCACTTCTCTAAATACAAGCTAAAATTTGAACTAAAGAACTGTTTTTTTTATTTTTTATTTTTTGTTCCTATTTTCTAAAACCTAGTGGGTCTGCTTCCATATTGCTTAATTAAATGCAACTAATTTCTGGCCATGTTGTTTTTAAGTCAGATAATGTCTAGAAGCTGATTTTTCAGGATTTCTGAGCATCTGGGAAGGGAACAGGTGATTATGTTCACATTAGGTAACGGATTCCTTAATTCTGAAAGTCTGGTTCTTTAGGAGATAGTGGTATGTCAAGTGGACACTGCTTGAAGTTTATTCTTTTATTCGTAGCTGGGCATGATGTGACAGGGTTTTGGATGACACTGTGAAAAGCTATTTTTCTTGTATTGAATTTGGTGATCATTTGTTAAAATTCTGTTGCCAAAGCATGGACAATGAGCCTGTAAATCTGTTATTTCAGCTTAATGATCTCTGGTTTTGTTGCCTTGTCTGAGTGTAAGATGCACCTTTCTTTAGGGAAAGCAGAAGGTGAGTTTCCAAGTTGCTTGCCTAACTTGGACCTATTCCAGGGGGCCCAAGGTCCTGTAGTCCCAATCTGTAGACCTCTGTGAAGGAGCAATGACAGCTTCTTTTCTTCCTGTATGAACTGTGCCTTTGTGTTTAGAACATGGTCACACATTAAACTTTAGTTTTGGTCACTAGGGAAAGGAAGTGTGCTACCTACTGTCCATTCAATAACGAATCGCTTTGAAGGATTGCACTTACCTGGGATTTCAGTGCTGGAGAACAAACCACCTCTCTCTTGACAGATCCTGCTAACTATGCCAGCTGGGTCATTGGATCACCTTCACCTTCATGTGGTCTTACAGTTCTTTGCTCTATCTGCGAGCCTACACGTATATGTACATCCTCTGTATATTAACCAGATGAAACCATCAATGCAGCATGGTTTTTAACAGACTCTTTTGGAAATTTCACAACTGGAAGAATATGTTTTGCTGCTTTTTTCTTTTCTCTTTTTTCCCCAAAGACTGAAAAACACTGGTTTTATTAGGTTCGATGTTATCAGTTGGTGTATAAGAAATGTGAAAAAGCCAGAAATATATGTATGAAAAGCACTTTTAAAATGATAATGTTTCAGCTGTTGAGTTTTTACAAATGATGTATTTATAACATGCTCTATCTGCAAAGACCATGCAAAATAAAATGAAAAATCAAGTAATTCCTGACCAACACCATGGTATTTTCAACTTGATGAAAGACTCCAAGCAGGTAATGCATCTTTGTTCTTGGAGATGAAAGTGTGATTGGGGGAGTGCCACTCAGTTACTCAGTTGATGGAGGTTTAGGGAGCCTTCTCTCTGAAATGAGGGGATTAAATCCACGCTCTGCTTTTGTTCATCCTAACGTGTACGTAACGCAACAGTGTCTTTTTTGTTCCCAGGGCCCAGGAGAAAGCTCAGCTATGAAATGGCAGAAGTGATGCTTCTCTGTCCTAGTAAAACTCCACAAATCTCTTGGGGCTTTTTAGTGTCACCCTTTCCTTTTGTCCCGTTTCCTGTAGTTACAGCTTACAGGTCTGAAGGTGCGTGTGCGTCGCATCAAGAAAACTGTCTGAAACAGATGCAATGAGTTGCCCTCTGGTGGTACCTGTTTCTCACTCTGCCTACAATGAAAGCTAGATGCTGACTTTTGGGTCATTAATGTTAGGTGAACTGTTCATTCTTTGTCTGCAGTATTTTCAAGTCTAAACAAACCTGTTTATTGTGTGGCTCTCTGTACAGGCATGATGATTATTGCCTTTCCATAATTGTTGCAGAGGCTGATGTATGAAGTCTTTCAAAGGACGTGGTATTGATGGGATCATGTTTTCAGGCTGTTCTTACTGATGAAGCTCAGCCAATTGCAATTTTTCCTCAGAGAACTGTTCGTTATGGGCTACAATTGAAATGGTTTGCCAGAACCTCTTGGTGAAGGTTGTTTGCATTCAGGCTGTCCTGTGTTACACCTGATGCGGTAAAGAGCTTGCATGTGCCGTCTCCGTTTGTCTTAAACTGATCTAATTTAGCACTGGTAGGAGGGAAGAATACAAATCCACTTACTCTACCATACTTGTATTTTTGTTCCCAAATCAAATCTTAAAAAAGTATTTCTAAACAGAGGGAGGAAAAGCATGGGAAGTCTCCTTGCACCCTCTCCCCCCTTTAAAATGCTTTATGAAAGCTGAGATCTTGGTCTGTCTACTCATGCATGGTGAAAGAACACCCTTTGGCCAAAGGGATAAATGGATGTGGCCCTGTATTCTAGCCTAGTGCTGTTTTCTGG
The DNA here is from genome assembly GCF_040807025.1 of Struthio camelus. NCBI lineage: Eukaryota > Metazoa > Chordata > Aves > Struthioniformes > Struthionidae > Struthio > Struthio camelus. Next base: position 64,907,191 of record NC_090981.1, on the reverse strand, counting down.
CACTGGCAATGCGTTGGTCCCATTCTTTCACCATTCACAAGTGACCCAGACCAGGGTTTTTTGTATTTGGCCTGAATAAGAAGTAATGGCAGATGGTCATGACATTTATCTCAAAGCCCTGAGGTAGTGCTTGTGTGTGCATGTGCACTTACTTATGTACCAGTTGTGGTAGTACTAGCAAGAGCTGCAAGTGAACTTGCAGTACAGACCACCTTTTCAATTTCCTGTTTTCAACTCTCCCAGCTTTCTGAAGACTTCTCTTTTCCTGTTTTCATTTTGTTTGGGCTCCTCTTGAAAGTTAAGATTTCTTTTAAAGTTCCAGAACACCTCTTTTGGAAGTTAAGGAATTAAAAAAGAAAAAATCTACAGAAATTGCAACAGTTTTTCTTCACACCTGAAGTTTCAAATAGCAGAATAGTCCAGTTGCTGGCTCTAATAAGCTGCATGTATTTGGAAAAGTGGAGTGGAGAAAAAGTAGTTCTGAAAAAAAGTTTGTAGCAAAAAAAGTTACTTCAAGACAGGAGGAAATGGTAGACTCCCATCTGCTTGCTAAGCGCTATCTTGATACAGCCTGAAAACTACAGATTGAGTAGACGACTCTTCTGCTCTTCCAGCTCCAGCCGCCTTTTTATCTTCCCTTTGCATCCTTCTCTTTATCCGTCTTCCCTTTGATGGCTGCTCATGCTTGTAAGTCACAGCCAGGAGGGAGAACATGTACCTGGAAGTCCTGTTTGATCTTCCACATATCAGTCAATTGCAGTCTTATATTTGGGGAGCTAAGCACCCTAAAATGACCTGATTTTGCACCTGACAAGCAGGAAATCAAACCGCGCAAGCAGGTACAAGTGTCACAGACCAGATCCTTAACTTCGTGGTGCTGCAGTTCGTTCTGTTAGCGAAGTGGGGCTGCCGCAGTGCCTGCGGTCCAGGTTCTCATAGGTGGAGTCCTGTGACTGTGGCCTGACAATGAGAGAAGTGAATAAGGTGAAGATGCATTTTTGGCTGCACTAGTCTTTCTGTGTGGCGTCAGCTAAGAGTTAAGGAGCATCAGAGGATGTGTTATACTGTTGCTTATGGATCCTCCATTCTATAGCAGATGGTTCTTCAGTATCTGATTTGCATCTAATGTTTTGCATCTTAAAGGCTCCGGAATGACCTCCAACACTATTAGCATTAACTACTGCTTGTCTGCTGTTTCAGAAGCTAAAGAGGGTAGTGACAAACCTCTCCCACTTTAGAAATAGTGTTAAGGGTCTTCTAATGCATATGCAGAGCATGGAGCATCTTGGCTTTTAAGCTTTCATTTTCTGTCATGATACAAATACATGATACTGCAGTGAAGGATGCGGTATCATTTAGACTGTTAAATCAGCAGAGCTATGCTTCTACAATTAAATGTTTTTCCTAATTACCTGCAAGTCCCCTCTGCCTCTGCTGGTGTGCACCTAAGCGTCTTGCTCAGATGACCACGTTTCTTGGATGTGCAAGAGGGAAGGAGACATCAAGTAAGGGTTACAGGGTAACTCAGGTTGGACGTGACCCCATCCCACCGGTTCCTGCACCCATCCCAGGGGTGGATGGTTCTTTTGCTAGTTCATCACAGCTTCCTACCGTGTTCTGGGCCAGTGGCCCACCTGAACTTTTTGCTAGTCCCTTGCTGCTGCTACGTCTAATCTCTGCAAGCTGCTGCCCAAGGCGCTTATGCTCAGAGCAGCTCATCCTCAAATCAGTAGGGTGTGTTCTCACCTATACCCAAGCCAGAACGCGCTCCCTGCAGTGCCCGGGCCGTGGTCCCTCATGTGGGGTCACTTGGCCATCAGCCCAGCCCTGTCCTTGTCCCAGAAGCCTGCTCTCAGGCCAGAAGGTTGTTGCCAAGACCAAGGCCAAGTTTCTCTCCTTGGCCATCTCCAACTTTCTACTGGATGACATGAATAGAAGGCAGGATGTTCTTACCGGGCCAGGCTGGTTGGGGTAGTGAAGGGACCTGTTAACCAAGAAGGAAGATGCGAGTTAGCCGTGTGGTCAGAGTGAGCTGGGAAGCCACAACTGACCTAGAGTTCTAGGGAAACTGCACTACAGGGTGATTATAAAATGCCAGTGAATGGGGGAAAAAAAGTTTGATTAGTTCTGTGGTTAGCCTTCAGGAGGGTAGGAATTAGGCACCTGAATATAAGGAGCAAAGTACTTCTGGCTGTTCTTATACCTCCTGCAGTTCAAGGCAAGTAGTAGCTCCCTGCAAGCTGCTGCTATCAGACTATTTTTATACCTGTTGGTGTCACGTTTCTTTTGGCCTGAGACCCAGACCCAGGAACTCTTCCTGGACTGATCCTCACTGCAGTGTAGCACAAAAGCAATGATGTGTTAGGCTGGGTGCTCTGCTGGGAGCCAGGGGCCTTTGGGTTTCTTGGCTGGAGGTTTCTTGTATGACCTTTGGGCAGTCTCTTAGTTCGCTGTGAGCTGTTTCTCATCTCTGACAACTAGATGTTTCCCTGCTCCCATGGCCTTGGCACACTGGGAAGATGAGATTTCACTAATGATTATGAAGCACTCTGATATCGAGGCCGTGGGGACTGAGATGGGCAATCTGTAAAATGAGGATGCTGACCCTGGGAAATTAAACTATTTGGTGGAATGCAGTGAAGGTAAATCCTGCCCAAGGGCTAAATGGAAAAAGTTAGTAATTAGTCTACTTCCCCCCAGAAAAAAACAAAAAAAAAACAAAACAAAAATCTGACTTCGTAGGCAGCGGTTTCTCAGCTAATTGCACATCTGTTAGTTTATTAACGTTTCTCCTCAAGCTTAGGGAAACTCCTGTTCACTGCATCTTTTTAAAGATTCCTTCCAGAATAAGACCTCACTTCTGCAGGCTGTGACCAGCCAGCCAGGAGTTTCCTTTTACTTGTTCTTGGATTTCCCATTATAAATGTCATTTTCCTAAGGTGGAAAATAATCGTAAAAAAATCTCCTGCCTGATTTTATCTGCTGCGTTGCTTTGCTTGTTACCGGTCTGATGGAGGAAGACTACGAAAGGAAATAGTGAGCGATACGTACCTCCTCTCCAGAAAACAGTAAAGCTCACTATCACCAGCAAAACAAGTACTTTAATTCCCAACGGTACAAAAATCAGGATCAGGAAAAGGGAGCTGTTGGACGTTTTGAATTTATAGAAGTACACAGCCCCTTCTGCTCTCCCGTGGCTGTTGACAGCAGTACATGTGTATTTTCCATCGTGTGTCAGGTACTGGAGCTCTTTGGTGACCTGGTGATTCGTGTTCGTGACGGAGGTGAAGTTGCTGGAGTGAGGGCCGGTCCATGTCAGGGAAGGTGCTGGCTCCCCTTCAGCTGTGCAGCGTGCTTTGAAGGTACGATCTCCATTCGAGCTAACGGTGATGTTGATGATCCTGGGGGCAGCTGCAGAAATGGGAGCAAAAGAGAGAGAGTGTGTTGAGTTTCAAAGCCAGCTCTCATGCAAAATGTTTGGTCATAGCAGACTCTCAACATGCTATAACAGGGTACCACTGGGATCAAATTTCACTTTCACTTTTCACTTTACTTTTCCCCCCCACTTTTTCACTTGATGCGTAGAGATGAGAACTGTGTTTTATCCCTGCTGTTTCTTAGGCAGATTACTAAGTTGTTATTGACTTCAGCCCACGTCACCCTGGTGTGATGGGACAAGGCAGAGGCACTGTGCTATAGCAGGGCAACCATCCTTGAAGATGGGCTGTTTTCTGTGGTTTTACCATAAATTACAGCCCAGTGCCATCTGTGACTTAGGCAGTGGGTACAGCCAGTCAGCTTTTCGGACAGGCTGGCTGCATCTGGCAGTGGGTCACGGAGCAGGTGACTGTGGTGCTCTCTTCTGAGTATGTCACGGCTCTTCCCTTGGTTTGTGACCTGCAGAGCCCATGAGGAGGGGTCCATTTGTGCAAGTCCTTTGCTCAGTGCTTGAGACTTGCCAGGTTTGATGAATTATTGTCCGGACACTTACTTCCTTTCCCCTCTCTGGTACAGTCTGTATTTGGTGTTTCACTCCAGCCTGATAGTGACCACCAGGTTTGGCCCCCTGGTTGCTTTAGGGTAGCACATTGATACTAAGACAGGGCTATTAACTGCATATCCTGTACGTGAAGCACGTGAGATTGTATGACTGAATGAACAGTGGTGAAGAGCATTTGGGGGAAGCAGAATGTTGAGAGGTTTTATTAGACACGTCACATTTGGTCTAGTCTCCCAAGGAAGTGTGGCTGACATGACCAAGCTAGTCTTAACCACTGGTGTTCTCCTGCTAGATCTGTTGGCCAAGGTGCGGAGGGAACTATACAGGGAACTGGAGAGATGGAGGAGGGTAAGGCTGGTTATCATGCCTCTAGTGTTTAAATTCAGGCAGCCTCTAGGACACAAATCTTGCTGCCGTTCTGCCCTGGTCATGCTCTGGATAGGGGTACTTAAGAAAGCCAAGGAGCTGCTCTAAATGAGAGCTTCCAATACACAGAAGTTCCTGAGAAGTAACTTAACTCATGCTTGTACCTTGTCTGGAGCCCCGCAGTGCACAGCAGAGGTAAGGCAGTTTCACTTCACAAGCAAAATGATGCAACGCACAGTATCTCTGCACTCTTGGTTAAGGTCTGAGTCTCTTCCCGAGACCTTGTGCGTCTACCAGCACTCTCTACATCTGTAAGCACACCCTCAGACATAGAATTAGAGTTTTCCTGAACTGGGTCTCCTTATAATTGAATGCTTGGTGTGATTCGAGCACATAGCAGCCTGGGGGTGAGTTTGCCACACGCAGTGTGGGAGCCCTGGACGTGCCTGCGAGGGAACACAGTGAAGAGGTGCAGGTAGAGTTGTGTGGTCTGTGCTGGAAATTCACCCTCTTCTCACTCTGCCGTGTCCCTGTCATGCTAAGCAGCCCTGGAAGAAGGTATTTTTTCAGCCAGATTATCAGCTGAAAAAGAACAAGAAGTCCTGCTGCAGCAGCGAGTTCTTATGCTGGATTTCTGTACTGTGAAGGCCTTATGGGTTTCAGTAGGAGCAGTGTGATGCTGGGGTGGGGGCAAGGTGTAACTTTGAGACGGAGGTTTTGGCATCGAGCTGCTGTGTGGTTTGTCGCTGTGTCTGTATTTCCCTCCTGGCCTGTGTCTGTTTAGACTACAGACTCCTCAGGAAGGAGCATGTCCTGTCCTGTCCCTGTGTACGTCCATCATGCCCATTAACAACTGTTGCCTGGGTCCTGAACTCATTTGGGGATTCATATGTCCCTCTTGCAGCTTCTTTTTTTTTTTCTGTCACTGATAAGGTGTGGATAGGCATTTCACCTTGTGTGACTGCTGTCTAGCAGTCTGTCGAAGATGCTTTGCCTTGTCCCTGTTGCACCTGTGGTTTTTAAGGGATCTCTGGCCAAGTCTGGAGATGCCTGGGACTGCACTGTCTCCAGTGGGACAATATTATGTTCAGTTAGCTACATGCAACTAAAGCAGCTTCAGATGCTGCTTTCGCAGACAGGGACAGGTAACAGGCCTCAGTACAAGCTCAGGGTTTTTCTGCTCAGGGTTCACAGTCCAGGCTGGAGATTGTGAACACCTTCAAGAGAAGGTGAAGCTCCTCCTTGCCTCCCCTAATCCAGGTGCAGCTCCACGCTCTGGTGAGACCAAGGAGCTTGTGGCCTGGTTGTGATCCTGTGTGGTGAGGACAAGGCGCTGTAATGAAGCAGCTTGATGGTGGTAGTAAGTGTGGCTGTGAGAGGGGAAGAATAGAGAGGCCTCTTCATAGAGAGCTATGAAGATGGTATGCCAGCTCCTAGGATCTGACTTTTGTCAGAGTTGTTTGTACTTACCCTTTCGTGCTCCAGAGAAGTTTAGACCTACAAATCCTGGCACAGGGGTGCCAGATATCTTGTCCTCCTGAGCCCCTGTTATCATGCAGGCCTGTTTCCTAACACATACTCACCGGCTGAGCTCTCCAGTTTAAGTCCTGACAAAAAGGATATCTTTAACCCTACCCCATGAGCTGCTGACTGCTAGCTGCACAGATTTTCTGCTGCAGGGAAGAAGTGGGAGGCCCCGGACTTGGCTGACCCTTACCCCTGGCAGCCAGAGGGGCTGGCTGTTTCCTTATCACATTTTCTGCTCTGTTTTATTCCTATTCCGTTCCTTGTGTTGTGCGTATCACCTCATACTGGAAGACTTTAGAGGGTGAAGAGTGTACCCAGCCCCGTTGTTAAGATTTTTTTCCCAGGCTGACTAGGGTTAGAATAGCCAGCCCTTTGGAAGAGCATCTCAGGTGAACATCTGTTGTCACTGGTCTGGTTGGTCTCATCAATTTCCTCATCTTTTTGGCGCTCTCACTTCCCCATGGGGTGGTGGTGCCTCTTTTGGCTCTCATGTTCTCTTACCGATCAAATGGAGCTTTATCCCATTCCTGCTTTCATACTTGTCGTGAATATCTCCAGAGAGCTCCACTCGACAAAAATATCTCTCACTGTCACTCCAGGTCAGATTGTCGATCCTGATGGTAAGATCCTTGTGCCGTGGGTTGCCAAGCAGTTTGTATTTGTTTTTATAGCTGACAGCAGTCTTACAGAGTTCACTGGAGCCTTGAGCAACGCACTTGAAAACGACTGTACCATTGTAAGGTTCCCTGATCCTCCAAATGGCAGTGAGGGTCCGGTCAAATATTTTGTAGGGGTGTGTGAAAGTACAGGGCAGAATGACCGTCTTCCCTAATTCACCAGTAACATCAGATGGGACTTGAATGGACCAGCCACTGGACTGCAGACCTAGAAGCAAAAAGAAACAATTGAGACTGATTTACCTGGAGCGTTGAATGGGGAAGGAGAGGAAAATTCTAGGGAATCCTTTCTGCATCTACTCTAATCTTAGTCAAAATGGGTGCTCTGTTCCCTTGGTGGGCCCTGTGCTGACTGAGGCTCTTGCTGAGGGCTTCTAGGTGATTAAACAGCTGTGTCACTGTGGTGTGCCTAGTTACTGATCTTCAGTTGAACTGAGGGGACTGTCTAGCTAGCTCATGTTGAAAGCAGTTTGCTGTCTGAGCAGGCATCTTGCTTTTCAGTAGCACCTTAAGTTGTGATAAGTCTTTTGCAGTTGCCACTTGTTTCTTTTGTGTGCTTGGAGGCGAGGAATTTGAAAAAAAGCAAAAAAGTTTTGAACGTATCCAGAAATTCAATGACTATCAGCACTGAAATACAGTAGGATAGCCCTGTATTTGAGCGTGCCCCAATGCACGCACACACACTCCTGTGTTTTAGAATTTGTTATGCAAATGAGTTGGTGGTTGCATTATTTCTGGGGAGGGTAGTAACGTCTGATATTTTTAACAGCTAATGCTGCTGTTGTCACACAGTGACCTCTTATTTAGATCCTCTCATATCTTATTCACAAATATAGACTCGGAGATGCTCATCTTACGAAGGTTGGTGTGAATAGATAAGTTCCCTCTCTCTCCTCCCATGTGATTTGTAGGAGGAAGGAAGCCCTCTGTTATCAGAGCAGGTTATCATCATATGGACTCTAGCTGCCGGTAACTTCCCAGGCAGGCCTTGTCCTTCTGTCACAACAGGGGAAATTTTGAATTTTCCAGCTGATATGTTGCAAACGGTTGGAATTTTGCTCTTTTGGCCAAATCTGGCCATGGTGAATCCTAGCACTGTTGGAGGAGTTGAACCTTATAGCCTCCAGACTCAATTTGATTATTTCTATCTGATTAAAATAGCCTTCAGCCGAAGCAGCGCACCCCCTCTTTGATGCATATTTAGGGAAGACTTGGTGTCTCATCCCACTTCCATCCACCGGTAACCCCTAGCATTAACAAACGTGAACTGTAGGAAGCCCTTCCCTTTCTATATGGATATGTATATTTACTGACTGTGATGGCAGTTACAACAGCTGTTGCACCAGATTGTGGCTTCAGGAATGTCTTTGGCTACATCTATGTCTTAAAAAGCTTCATTGGTGGCTTCATCAAGTTAGTAGTGTTCCCGTCAGTAGCTGAGAGGAAAATACTTGGGGAAAATGTAACGGCCTCCAATAAATAATTGCTGCAGATCCCTGATCCTGCTGGCTTCACTGTGATTTGTGGGCATTCAGCTGTCAGGTTAATCAGTACAAGTAAATTTGAAGATAAGGGCTATTCCTTATTCTCATATCTGTTCTCTGTAACATTTGGCAAATCTCTCCATGACTGGGCAGCTAGTACTAACCTGTTGTATGCTTCACAATGTACCAAGGCCAGTACAGGACTGATTCTCTTTAAGTTATTTTTCTGCGGTTGGTGCCAAGCCGGTATTTTAATCACCTGAGGTCTGGAGTTGGGCTGCCTTGTCATTTGCTATAACAATACGATTTTCTTTCGCAGCCTGGGTAGTCTGATACAGCAGGCTACATGGCCACGGCAGCTCCATGAAGCTCGTGGACTCTGAACATTGGGAACTGGCAGTACAAAGATAGAATGCTATTGCTTTCCAGTTTCTTTCATGTTCTTTATTTTGACACTACAAAATTAGCCCTTTTTGCTATTGATTAGCTTTCTGATTTCTTTTGGATCTTCTGAATCTTACCATAACTCTGACCGTTTCTCTGATCAGAGGCAGACCTGTGAGTACAGAGAATGCAGGGCTGACATTCTACTGTTTCCATTCCTGTCACTGTTGACCGTGGCTTGAATAATTCATCTGTGTACTCAAGTGTGTCAGTGTAACCCCTTAGTTTTGGAGGACTGCAAATCATGTACTTTTTGGTACGTGATTTACTTTTCTCTGCCACGTTTCTCATCTGCACTTTGTTTTACCTTAAGCAAAGAGCATTCTGTTAGCACATAAACATTCCCTCGCCTGCCACATGAGAAATAGCGTTAAAAATAAGTCCTTCTAATGTCTTTAACTTCATCCATTTCTATAGAAACACTATCTACCTGAAGACCCCAGATTATGAGTGGACGGAATTGTCAGCATCTGGTGTATAATTTCCTTGTCGAGCTTTTGTTACATCCTTAAAGCTTCGACATGGTGGGTCTTCCATAGCTTCCTCGTGCTATTTTTCCAGTCTCCGTTTGTTCCTGGGATTGAAGGCCTCATAAGAAATAAAAGGTCACAGGCAAATAGCAGAAAATAGTTGTTCACGCAAGATAACTCCTGAAAGGAGCTGTCAGGTAAGTGCTTCTGCCAATTGTCAGTAGAAAGGATTTGCAGTCACAAACATGATAACAAGATCAAGAGCTGGAGACCACCACAGACACCGTTAAGAACTAGCCCTGCTCTAGCAAGTAGTGTTTGACAGTACCCTTAACCAAATCCCATTAATTTTAATGGAAGTTAAGCACCTACTTAAACATGAGCTTAAGTGCTCAGTTGAATTTGAGCAAATTGCATGCATTGCAAAATAACTCCTAGGAAGGTCAAGCAGCGTTTCTGGATGCTGGTGAAAATGCTGCATCTAACTGACAACATAGGGGAAAGTTAGATGAAGATGAATTCCCTCCAAAAATTAAGACAGAAAGGAAACAAACCAAAGACACCTCTGACAATTGCATAGTCAAACTTCAGGTTTTTCCAGTGTTGTCACAAACATCTGGAATCAGGATCCTTTTAAGCAGCATGATGGATTGGACAATTCTTAGAGAACTAGTTGTACCAGTAAATTCCACTGGCACTTTGACTACAGCGAGAAGAAAAACAAGTTCAGAACTCACCCTTCTTGAAGATGCAAAGGAGGCAGAGAAGAAACAAACCGAACTCTTTCATGCTGCTTGACGGTCGCCACTGAGATGTATCAGCAAACCAGAGCTACGTCTGAGCTACTGGTCTTGCAGCCACAAAACGTTTTTCCAGGAATGGAAGAAGCTGTGGTTTTCGTCTCCTTGGAGGGAATGAGTTGTCTGGCTGAACTGGAACTGGATTCAGATATTAATAGTTTCGTGGTCAATCATGTGAAAAATAGAAGGGAGGAAATCAAAGCATTACCACTTTCCAGCTGAAGTGGGGGGGGTGGGATGGGGGCTGCAGACTGGGGCTGTAAACTCCCACTCCATGTGTGTGATGGGACAAAAGGGACCAGCTTTCAGGTGCCCCCTGGTTGCTGATCATGAGGAAGTCCTACCAAAGGAGGACAGCAAGTGAGACCCTCACTCTCCTTGCTTGAGGCAGTTCATTTTGAATCTGGACTCTGCAAGCCCGCTGTGCTCTACCCCTTGTGCTTCCTGGTTGCTGTCATCCCTGGATGTAGAACCCCACCTCTTTCAGTGGCCTTTGACCACTGTGCCCCAAGCTGTTGTTGTTTGAGATTGTTTTGGAAATGATGTGGCTACTTCTCATCATGAGAATCTCTCCCCTTCATCATATCAGTGAGAAATATACTTTTGGACTTGTAGGAATAGATTCTGCTGGCCTACATCTCTGTAGATGGGCTTTGTTTTGTCTTGTGTTTATTCCAGTGGCTTTGGCCCTTGGGTTTTCTATTTCCAAGCAAGTCTTCCAGCCACCTATCTAGAAGATATCATCTACTGCCTGTAAGGCTGGGTGAGAACAGCAGTAGGCTCCTCCACCGCTTTCGAAAATACATATTTCTGACCATCCACAGGGCTCACTGGGTGAATCTGATGGTGCATGTCATGCAGGGCATCACACAAAGGACCTCTCTGGTTTACCATGTGAGAACCAGCACTAGAGATGTGGGTAGAAAGGCTGCAATCTCACTTGTGGTGAGGCGTGAAGTAGAACAGATCACTGACCAGGCTTCCCTAGCTCTGATGGCTTTGTGCTGGTGGCAGGAATTGCATGTGTTTTGAATATCTTCAGCATCATGAATATCTTGAATATCATGGACGTGGAGCAGGTGCAGAGATTTGTGATCTCACTCTTGTAGTGCCCCGTGGTATCGTTCTGCCCAGATTCCCATGATTCTGACAGATGATGAATCATTTTCCTCCTTCTTGTTATCCTGCATTTGAAATAAGTTGAGCTCCAGCTTTTGCTCAGAATCCGTATGCAAATACTTGCTATTTCCTCCTGGGCTTAGCCTTAGCAAACTTGCTGTGCAGTTTGCTGAGATGCAGAGATCAGGGCTTATGAAATGCTGCTTGTGCCCCCCCTCACTCTTCTCTCCCATTTAGTGATCCAGTGACATTAAGTTTAGTCTTGGAGTGGGTATTCCCTCTCTGGGCTTAGCTTGAAGTTTGCGGCTTTTGCTTCAGACCTGAGGCAAGAGTGATTCCCTCCTCTCCTCCTTGAGGCTAGTCCACTATAGGAGCCTGCTGCCTCTCTCCTGTTTGGGGAGCGGGACAGATGCACCTCTGTGATTCCTCTTCTGGACAGCAGCGGGTGTGCAGCCACTGGAGGGCTCCCATAGCCAATGTAAGAAAAAGCTGCTTAGTAATGAGTTCTACTTTCTGTGCCTGAGACCTAACTACTTCCCCACAACACTGATGCCAGGTCTTCCCTTTGTTCCCTAACTTTCAGGAGATCTGTGAGAAGTAACATATGCTGCGGTCAGCAGAGTAATCTGGGCATCTGAGTGGCAGAAACGGTGGATGAGAGATCCGCACTCTTATCCAATCTGTTATACACCTTTTCTGGCTAGCTTCCCCATTTTCCGTCATGGGCTGTGTGTGATTTTTGTCTATTTGTTCTACCAACTTTTTGGGGTTGCGATTTTCCCATTCTTAGCACAGTGGGTCTCACCAACTCTGATCTTTAAGTAAAGTCCACGCCTAAAGCATGTTGCTGCAGTGAGGCCTAAACAATCAATGGTAAGAATAGCTGCAGTTCACAGTCATCATGAACCTCTTCCTCTCTGATGTTTCACTTTGTTTTGGCCTCTGGACGAATAGCTGGTAAATCTTGCCCACTCTATATGGCAGGCTGAATTTTCCTTACAGTGGTGTGAATACAGTAATTTAGGGTCTGATCCAGTACTTACGGAAATGGTCGGAAGAAAATTTTGTTGCTTTCTAAAGTATAGGGAGTACAGCCCATAATGATTGCACAGTGCTTACAAATGCTTGAACCATGGCAAAGAAGTGGGTGCCATCTTGCTGAGCAGCTGTCAGGCCACTGACTTCAACCGAGGTAGCCTCGGGGTACGGAGGACACCTGGAAGAAATGGTGGACAAGAAGTTGCCTAGCTCTTGGGTGTAAAACCTATCACGTCCTGCTAGCAGGGTCACCAGTGTAGTGCAGAAGTATCAGTCTTTTGGATTTGGTTGTTTTTTTCAGACTACTTTTTCAGACCATGAGAAATATGATCTCACTATTAGTAGTGAAATGTTTCCCCAGCTTGAAAATAGAGAGGTGAAAATCTTTAACTGTAAATGTTTGCAAAATACTTGAAAAATGATCCCCTCCACATCACACACCAATTTGCTTTAAAAAGTGCTATTTTGTTCTGAAATTGTATACTCCTCCTGCTGACAACACACTATGACTTTTGCCTTCAGACCGTGTGTTTAAGACCATGTCTTGGAACATGTCTGGTGGTTAGGAAGAGTTAATGCTTTGTTGGGCAGCTGGAATCGTGCAATGTCTCGAGCAGGTAAATGTTGCGTCCTGTGAGGTAAATGAAGACTTGTAGCCCAGTTTGAGATATTTGGGATGGGTTTTACCAGGCATTTGTCTGATGCTCAGACACCGGTATGTTGCTTGTCCTTGCTCGGCGTGCATTCCAGAGCGCCATGCGCTCTGAAGAGTTATGTCTTGTGTATCTAAGTGCTTTGCTGAGTCTCCATTTTCAGCCACTAATAGAGATACCAGAAGTATGTTAATCTTTTGATCTTTTCTCTCCTCCTTTCCAGCAGACAAATTGCATTTGCCTTTTGCCATACCGGTGTTCTTAGGCTTGTTAAAAGCCCTGACAACACAGTATATACAAACAAGAAACTGCCTGTGCTGACCAGCATTTTGCTCCCTCCTATCTGAGGGGCATACAGCTTAGGTAGGCAACTCACATAAGTGGAAGAAAGGTGTTTTTTGCAAATAAAATTCTTCAAACATTAGTCTCTGCTCTCAGGCTGTGATTTGTGCTTTCTCAGAGGCATTGAAACACAGCAAAGGTGCCAGTCTGAGGTGAAATGCAAATTAGCGTCTTATTCTTCAGCCCTGGAAAGGGCTAGCTCTGGCAGTTTTGCTGGGAGCAAGGGAGCTTGACTCCATTTTTCTTCTTGCACTGTATCAGCAGGCTCATGTACCACGTTCCAGACAATTGCACGTGTGCAAATTCACTGAGAGCGACTTGACTACAAGGCATGCTTTCAGAGCAGCATCTTGCTGATGCAAGTTGTTGAACTGCGGTGATGTACAGGAAGCCATCTGGCACAAGCTGAGTGTGGGCATGAAGGAATGGTTCTAGTCATCTACTGTTGATTGATATGATTCAGACTCGGTATCAGCTGTAATGACCTTTTCCTCTGCTTTTGTGCTGAGAGAGTGTCTAAGATTTCTGAAGGCTGCCTCCGATCCAACACCCAAAACAGGAAGCCTTCCATATTTATCAAGTGTCCTTTTTCTTCACGACAAATCTTTTTTAAGGACCATAGGGAAGTACAGCAATTTTTATGCCACTTGGCTAATGTCCTCCCTCAGTACTTGTACAAAAGCATCAATGGCAGATCTGGTTCCAGAGATACCCTAGTTTCCACTGCTTTCTTGTGCTATGAAAATATAAGGAATCTAGAGAAATAGGGAGGAATGGGTTTTTTTTGTGTGTGTTTTGCCACTTGGAAGATAGATGGAACCCATTTAAATAAAAAGAATCTGTAATTAAAATTAGGTGAGCCTGTAAAAAAAAGTATCAGTAGCGATCAAATGTAGGCAAGGACAAATTTTTAGCAAAGTACAGGGAGATATCTGTTATGCTACTAATGGTATGGCCACTTCATGGCATGCTCTTTGTCAACGGATGGAGAATATCTCATGCCCCCATCACCTTTATGGCTGTGTGTGGTCCTGTAAATAGCAGTCTTAGGTTTTTGAAGGTCATCCTTAGAACATGGTACTGACTAGTTCCCACTGCCTTTAGCAAATGTCATCATCAGCCTTTGCTTCCCTGGACTTTGCCTCAGCTGTCTGCCCTGAGTGCTAGTGGCACTGAGAAAGGTGGGAGATGTGTGGTTTCAGGAGGTCTGTGTCTGGCTGTGGCTGTAGTTAACTATCTGTTAGTAGCACTGTAAGGAGTTACATGCCATATCACGTAGCTTGCAATTTAAAAGGACAATCTGATAGCAAAATCACAGGAGAAAAGGTGAATAATGTACAAATAAACTGCTCAAGTGGTCAGTGGCTTTATCTTGCTAGTACAAATATTTTACTGGCCTTGCAGCTTTTCCTAATTTCTTTTAACCTTTCCTAGTTGGCTGATTTCTTGTAGAGGTTAGCGTTGGAGAGGAGATGTGGAAAGATGGCTGACGCTGAGCATCATTCTCCTACTGCTGGTATTAACCAGTGCTACAACTTGGTGAGTCTCCTGAATCCACCCATGTTGCTGCTGTCTGGCTCCATCTAACGTCTCTAGCAGCGTTTTGTAAGGGACAGTTGACAATCTCTGCAGGGAGACCAGAAAGCACTCAAGAACGATTTCTTAGCTGATGGGCCCTTCCCTCCGGTGATATCCTGTGCACCACATCTGCTGGCAGACAGCAATTTGCTAGCTAAACCCTCTGGATTTCTTCTGTGCTGAACACTGTATTAAACTGCTGCAATCTGAGTGCCTGTCCAGTCCTAGAGGGTAGCGAAGTGCATTCAAGTTGCAGCATGTAGCTGGAGAAGGGCATGTCAGCACTCATTGCAGTGAGGACCTACACAATGAGATTTTCCTCTGTGCTGGTGTATCGGTGCCTTTGCTGACAATGCACCCCCTTATTCCAGGACCAGACTGGAGCCATTTGTTCCCTCCCTCCCTCTGAGCCTTAATTCTAATTCCAAGGTTTTCTACTTTAATTATTTCAGTGGCATGTATAAGTCCTGCCCCTATTCCTTTGAGGGTGCCAGTCTGCACATGTTCAATGCAAAAGCCTTATGTTTTGTCAAATCTGGCACTCTTCCCTGAAGAGATTGGGCCTGCGAAGTAGCTGGGAGGTGAATCCAAGAAGCCAGTGGAATTTTCCCTCCGACTGTTTTCTGCCAGCTGAGTTTCTCAGGGAGCCGCTGCAGTTCTCAGAATGGGCCGCCAAACTCCCCTGTGTGTCTGCTTGATCCTCACAGAGCTGGAGGGAAAAAACAAAGAACCTGCAGCGCAAGAAAAGTACATCGGGGTGGGGGGTTAATAAGGGATGGAGGGTGCTTAAGCCAGGCAGCGTTCCTGCAGGTGACATTGAGCTTGCTTACTGGCACTCAGCACCACTACAGGGCACGGTCTCCACTGCGCTGAGCTCCTGCTGATCCCATTTGAAACCAGGTTCAGCTGCTCACCTGCGAAGTTGTTGCTGCAATACCTAGGGCTGTTCCATCATCAAACGTGCAGTGGTGAATTGATGGGGTATCAACAGGGATGCTGGTGAGCCCTTGTTGCCTTTAGTGAAATTAAGCCGAAAGAAGTTAAATCCATATTTGGGTATTTTTCCTCTAGCAGACCATCACTGTAGGAAAAACTCAGCCTCTGTCTGATTGCTGGCAGAGGATCATGGACGGAAGAACAAGCGTATAAGGAAGGCTCTCTCCAGTAAGGCGTTGTCCACATATCTGTTGACTTCTGCAGTCATGTCCATATGTTGAAATGAAGAATAGGCCTGATCTCTTTAAAAGGAGACTTTCTGTCCCCACTGCTGGCTGTTTAGCCTGATTGTTCAAAGCATCTTGGGCCAACTGTTGATAGATAGGGATGTGGTATGCTCAACTTTGCCCATACCAAGACAGGTCAAAACCATATGAGAAAATGAATATGGGGCCATGATAACACTTGTGCCCACCTTTTCCAGGCAGCACTAGGGCTCAGGATAGAGTAACTTTTTATTATGGGCTTGCAGAGGTTACAGTAGGATCATCTAGTCTCAGCACCAGGCTTGATCATAAGCATAACTAACAGTGTAGATGCACCTGGCTTAATCACTGCTTTGACTTGAAATGCTTGATAGCACCATCAGGTTACCATACTGACAACCTAAAAGAGACCTGGGACTGGACTGCTGCTTAAAGACACCAATGGAGAGTTTTAAGATTGAACACAATGGTTCTCAAGTCTAAGTGAGCTTGGGTCCAGTTAACCACTGCTGTCCTTCCTCCCTACCCTGGATGTGCCATCGTGCGAATAATAACGCCAAATGAGCGCTCTGCATAAGATGCAGCATTCATACAGGTACCTCCTGCATACAGGTCCTGTCTGCAGTTTCAACTGTGCATGCGGAGTTTTGGCCAAGCAAGGCAGTCGCTACTGGGCAGTTCATTTCCCTTGGACTGCTAAGCATTGAAGCTCTGCACAGAGCAGATTGCTATGTGCGATGCTGGGAATTAATGAGAAAGGGGGTGAGCCAACTGGCAGTACAGAGCCACTAAACCTTGTCCTTTAGCCTGATCCAAATGATATGTCTCATTAAAGGCACTTGAAATGTCACAACAAAAGAAGTCCTGGCTCACCCTTCCCCCTCTACCTTGAAGAAAGCCTGTGTGCTGTATCTTTCCTTGTTGAATGAGCAAAACTTGATGACTTAAGAGATTTATGCTCCTTTATCTGTGCGTTTCAAAGCTCTTCCCTGAGATAGGAGTTGTGTTCCTGTGCTCTGCACTTTGGGAAAAGAGCATGGACTGATTACATCCATGACTGCACAGGGTATCAGAAGCAGGTCCTGAACTTTCCCTTAATACAACAGCCTCAGCCAGTGAAGCAATGGGACCAGTGCATGGTCTCAGCTCAGGTCGCCATCGCCTCTGTGCTGTCTCATTTTGCAGACTCAAAACAGACTCAGAAGCACTTAATGCCCTGAGTCCTTAGAGGCAGATTTGCAGCGCTTTTGTAGTGTCTAATAGTTCATAGCATTTCGTTGACCCAAATGGCAATTTTTTTTGTTTTGTTTTTAACCATACTGCCCCAAGCTGGCACATATGTGAAATGTGATTAAGGCCTGGACTATGCAGCTGTTTTCCCTTGCTCACCTACAGACATCAGCTGAATTACTCCTCTTGGCATAATCTGTCAGTTTACACCTCCGGAGGTGCTCTGACTACTCTTCAGCTTATGCACCTGTAAGTGCCAGCAAGAGGTTCTCCATTCTGTGTGAGCATGTAGCCATTGTGCTCACTCTTAAATACGTGTTTGAAGGTGATGACTTTCAAGGGTAGGTTGAAAGGGCAAAGAAGACCACTGCACTGCCTAATCTGACCTAGTATATAACTTCCGTTATAACACACATGGTTTTCATCCATTTGCTCCTCTACTGAGCTCCAAAACTTGAATTTGACCTAGGTACTGAGTTTCCACGTGCGAGAGGAAGGACTGAGGCAAGGCACTCGGGCCCTTCCCCACCACAGAGGGAAAACGTGAGCGGAAAGGTGAGCTGTGGATGGGCTTCTTGAAGTCAAGCTGTTGAGGTGATCCACGAGGCAAGACAGAGTGATGACTTTCCCGTGAACTGCATCCAGAAGCAATGTTCTTTGACAACCTTGATCTGATTGTCCCGGCATTGTCTGTATTGCAGTTAAATCTGCAGTTGAGTCATAGGCAGATGCAAGTATATTTTAAGGGCATGCCCTTATTAGAGTATTGTAGGCACTTTTGCCTTTGAGGGTACCACTGCCAATAGTCTGTGTAGGTAGTTCATGACCTGCGTGAAGGGTAAGCAGTGTAGGTACTACTGAAAAAGGAGGCCTTTAGCTGAATTATCAGGAGAGCCTGGGGATACAGGCTCAGCTCCTTTTCTAGCTGGGAGAAGAACTAGCTGAGATGAAGGCAGTGCTGTGGCAACTTTGCCTGCCCTGGTGGAGTGATTTTCCCATGGATGAGCCAGGAGAAGGAATCATTTTTGCTGTCTGTAGCAGGAGTTCCCTCGAAGGTGATTTGGAGATGGGATTGTATTGCTATTTTATCTCATTTGGGGTTGTTATTTTAGAGTTCAGTGTGCTGAGAGAGGGTGTGCTATTTTGATAGGTGCAGACAAGAGGGCTAAACAGAGCATGTTACTAAAATATTATTGCCCATGTATTCGCTTCTTATCTACCTTTGCCTCACAAGAACTTTCTGATAGCCAATGGAAGATTTTAGTGGCAATAAATGGCAAACTCCTTTCAAGGTTATTGAGTCACTGTTCTGCAGTGTGCTGAATGCTGTCTTCAGATCACAGCACTTGCTCACATGCATGCTGGTAGGTGCCCAAGGCTGGCAGTTTCTGTGTTGGTACCGGAATCTGCTAGGTTGGGAGGTCCCACTGGTGAAAATGCCAGGAGGAGACACGTGAGTTAGAGCGTATAAAAGCACTTACTTTTGCTTTCTCTGGTCTCTAATAAAATAGAGGTGTTCCCGAACAGCTCAGGCCAACACTTTTGGGCCTCTGTAACCTTTACTTAATTGCACTATTGCCATAAGCTTGCATGGCTCTTTCAATACAAAGTGAGATAAGGTCCCTGCCTAGGGGAATTCACACTCATTTAGTGTTGTGAATTATGACATCGACTCCTGGGATTAAGATCAGAGGCTGATAACCTGGAGGAGAAGTGTTTGAGGGAGTGCATTGTTCATATCAGTTCTCACCACACGTGGAGTTGAAACAAACAATACATCAATTTGCATCACTTAGTACCTCCTGCTTACAGCCATCTGTGCAAGTGGCCGTTGAATCACCACTGGGACCTTGATGAAAGCTTAGTGTTCCTGTTGAGGCAAGATCAGAAAGTCAAATTGCGCCAGAGGAGGGAAGCTGCTCAACACACAGAAGGTGAAGTGAGGAAAAGTGAGGAAACGCAGTTAGAAAGTGGGATGAAAAAGAGGTGCAACTTGGGGTTGGGCAAAAATGTGACGATGATCTGCAGTCCAAAAAGGTAGAAGTAAACCCTTTCTGAGATTTCCGCAATCCATTGGTTTGGGTGTGAGCTTATCTGCATATGTTTAAAAATCACCTCGTCACAGTATGTCCTTAAGTACCTAAATAACGATATGTATCTGGCCCTAGATTCCCCCTTGTTGTATTTTCCATCAGTAGGAGGGGAAAGGAGTGTTTCCCCTTCTGATGGGGAGCTGGCTGACTAACACCATCCAGACAGGCTTTGAAGGAGTGGACTGCAGGTGACTGGGTCATACAGATGGATTTTGGTCTAGCGCACATAGGTGAAATAGAGCCAACTTCTTGTAGGCGAAAGGCTTTATTTACCCTGTAGCAGATAATCATATTGTAGAAAGATTAGCCCATGATATAGCAAGGGAAGGCAGAACAGAGATGTGCAGTCTTTGTGGTGTAATCACTTACTTGCCTGTCAAGCTTGACTATTTTGAATAAATATTAGTTTCCCAGCCTTTAGCCCTTTTTCTCTTTGAATGTATAAATGCCATTCAGTTATCCTTTGAATGCTTTTGGATGGATTCCCAGAAGAATTTACATTGTGGATGGCCTTGTCACATGCCTGAAAGCAGCTGTCTTCTCCAGCACCGCTGGCTGGTTACCCCTCCTGTGATCAGGAGAAATCTGGCTATGTATATTTGAAGAGCGCACGGACAGCCCCACGTGTCTGAAGTCACAGATGTTTAGATGCGTTTCTTTCATTGCTTGTTCACAGCTTCATCTAAAAGCACAGGCTTTTGCAAGTCTTATGAATAGCCATAATTCTTTGAAAGGACAATGAAACAAATGAACTTGCAAAACTTGCCAATGTGATTATCAGTTACATGGCAAATAGGCCCTCTGTTACCTCCTTGGCTTTATTACGTAAATCTGTAGCACACAAGTTAGCGACCTCCTCTGGGAGAATTATAACGACAATGTGCCTTTCCTGCATGACTTTTGTTCTAACATTCCTCCTCTGATATCGTAGACTTCCAAAGTCTTTGGCCTGCCACGTGCTGTGGCTTGAAGGATGGCACTGGTTCTGCCTGGTTTGTCCATGGGAGTCTTTTGGATTCCTGCTTGTTTGCAGAACTACCACCCTGGGAAGGAGCAAAATGCTTGCAGCTATGATTTTCAGCTATACTGGAAAGCGGCTGATGTGTGGTTTGACTTGCTGTGAGGGACCATTCCCCAAAATCTCAGAGGGGTTTAAGCCAGAGCTACGGAGACTGTAGTCCCTGAAAATGTCATTTCTTCTTTGGCATCTGTTTCTTCTGAATCTTGTGTTTGACAAAAATTTGCTGAAGATGAGAAAGGACTTAAGATTCCCAGGGGTATCAGTTGGGGGAAGGTTTTTTGGGGAAGTTTTCATTTCGAGCAAAATATAAAACAATAAACATTTCTATAAAAAGAACTTACGATAGCAGAGAAAGTCTGGATGTCTTAATCTAACTGAGCCCTTTTCCCAAACACATTTGATGTAGCTTACTTCTGTCACCCCCTGTTTCAGCACATGTGCAAAGTTCTCAGGGATAAGCATAGATCTCCATTTCTGATTTGGTCCCTGCTCTTCTCTTAATTCCCAGCATGATTTTCAGTTCACAGCATCTATCATTTGCTATGTTAGTGAGCGTTTGCCCTTCTGAAACTAATGCAGTTCTGACTCTGCATCTTACCAACTTTCATCTTTGGCTTGGGAAAAAAAAATTCTGACACAGCAAGTTCATTCCAATGCTGTATTAGTCATGTTTGGCTGAATGTAATCCCATTCTCCCTCGTATGAAATCCCTGCTATGTTTTGGGTGAGATGGTTTGTCTGAGGCAGTGCTGTGTGGAACCTCTCTTTCCAGAATCCATTTTTTGTCTTTTCTGATTCAGCTAAGTAGTCAGACCTTGTCTTCCTTATTATGTGAATAAAGAGCGATCAAATAGTATGTAATTTACCTTGAGGGAGGAGTCCATGAAACCTGAATTGAATACCTTGGTAACAGTTTTGTTGCTCTCCCAGTCCTACGGGAATGCTGCTCTTGTCCCTGGGCAACGGTGCATGTGAGTTCACCCTGTGGAGATGAAATACTGTACCTTTAGGTATTTTAGGAGAGAAATGAAAGGTATGTACTTTCCACAGAGCTGCAGAGGGCTGCAAGGGCTGAGTGAACTCAAGTAAGGGTCCCGCTTCTGCTTGTGCCTACAGGTGGACACTGTTGTGGCTGGGGCATGTGAGAGCCCCAGAGCAAACTGTGGTTGCACACTGCGGGGGTTGTACACCCCATCTCACTAAGGACCTCTTCTCTGACAGATACAAAAATGACTGTGTTGTGTAGAGGTGCTTTCAGACCCCACTGTTGTTTTGGAAGAGCTGCAATGCTATTGCTGGCATCCAGAGACATGTGGTGGCAAAGTGACGTCTAAGTGGTCAGTGGTGCCAGAGAAGCCAGAGTGCTTCTTCAGATGGATCGATGATGATGTATATCACTAACAACATGCTCAGAGTACTCCAGGAATGGGGGGATGGAAGAGGGAAGAGGCGCAATGAGCCCTTCACTGCAGCATCGCCAAAACAGGAAGGGGATGCTTGGGGCAAAGGGCAGCAGCTCAATATCCCCTTATGGTTTTTTTTTGACTTGCAATTTGTGTGCTGGTGATTCACTGTTGCACAGTTTTTCCAAATTACTGCTGTGTTCCTTCTACCTAGGATGAAACTTGTGTTTATTGCGTGCAGAAAGCCTGCTAGCTGCTGTGTGGCCAACAGTGGCTGGCAGAAAGGTTACCTACAGAAGTGCGCCTTGTTGCTAAGCTCCCACCACTGCACAACACTTAACTACAAGTGGGATTTCTCTCTCCAGGGGAGGCGGGTGTGTATTTTAAAGATGTTCTGTGTGTAGGTAGGGTTGAGTCATCCTTATCTAAATTGTGTAGGTAAGTCAAAGAAGATAAGTGATCTGTTGGGTTACGCTCATGTGAATCAGAGAGATGAGTCTAGGGGGTTATCATTCTGGATCCTCCTGTTCAGATGAAAACTCCTGCTTTGTATGCAGGGGGTGTATGAACCTCCCATAGGAAAGGGTTGTATCTTCCTCTGGCTAAGAGTGAAGGCAGAACGTTTCAGGGAGCAGGAGATGGCTGAAGATCCTGCATTTGCTGTCCGATCCTGCCACTTGCTGTGGGTTCCTCTGCCCTGTGAGTAGAGGAAAGTGTCACACACAAGTGTTCTGGGTAGAAATAGCCATATGCAGGAGTGGCGTGATTTCCTCCAAGTTTCCAGAGAACCCAGAATGCACAGAATTCGTATAGACTGGGAAGAAGAACTATAATGCAAATACACCCACATGTAGTGTGTGTGCTTACGCATATATCTTGTATGCAATTGTGTATCCGTCCATTTTTAATCTGGTGCTTCTGCCTTTTGACGTTTCCAGGCTATAGACACTTGAAGCACTTTCCAAACTTAATTTTTGCAAAGCTAACATCCAGTATTGTTGCAAGTAAAACTGCAAACCAATCATAAAGTCATTAACATTTTTTTAAAGCTCAAGCGCACATATAGCAAGCATGATATATTACCTAAAATGAATGTTTGCCTGTGTGGGTCCGTTTCATAGGAGACGTCAAACACATCTTGTGGCAAGATGTCCCATATGACCTGCCTGGGCACTTTTGCAGGCACAGGTCTCCCATCTTATTTTGTGCATGAACAGTTGCTTGCGCAGTGGAGTCCTGGCCCGTAAGTAGCGCCAGCACAGTGTAGTAACACTAATGCTCTCCTTACTGCTGTTCTGTATTCTTAACAGTAAGCACAGTAGCAGCTGTTCTAAAAATAGCTAAAGTGCCATTGTAAACCTCTGCCTCCTTTTTGGTGCTGAAACTGTTTCCTTATATTTTCCTCTTACTCTATTCTGCTTAGGAAGGTCCACACAGAGACTGTGCTGGACACGAGAGTTAAAGAAGTCTCGTGCTTAATGTGTTGTTGTTTCCTCTTCATGTAAACACAGCAAATCTGACTTGCCTTTGCCTTTCCTCTGAAAACCTCCAACGTGTTGGAAGTGTGTTTTACCACAGTGATCACTGCAAGATCACTTGGTGCAGAACGAAGGGTGACATTTCCAAGCCCAGGACTTGGAAGCATAAATGTACCCCACGGTCAGCATTCAAAAAGTACGATTGCGCTGCACATTGCTAATGAAGCTGTCCTGCTAGCACCTGTGTGACCCCAATCAAAGGATGCAGGAATCATCCTCCAGCGGGGGCTCACCTCAGTGCCTGTAGCGGAGTGGGCAGAGGGTCCTGGGAGCAGGGTCAGAGCGAGCAGGTCTTGGTGAGGAACCACGATAATGAAGGGGTGAAGAAGTAAAAAGTTTTACTGGGGATAGAGGAGGTGTCCCAAGAGACAATCAGAAAGCAAAGATAGGATGTTTAGAGGGAGAGGAGCCAAAGGAAAAGGGAAGGAAAAAGGAAAAAGGTTGTCAGTATTAGGAAGATTGAGGTTACGAGCAGCTATCCTCTAAGATAGGAAGGAGCAAGGGTAGAAAATGGACTTGAGAGGAAGCTGTGTGAAAACAGCAGAAGTCAGGAGGAGAGGGAGCTCACAGAAGCAGAAGAAAGCAAAGGGAAGATGATGAGGAGCTGGGAATGTATAATGAAAACCTTATTGTGAAAAAAAGTTATTCCAGATACAGGAGGTAGGTTTTCTTATTGTCTTGTCCTGCAGACAAGAGAAGATTCAAGTCAGGGGAGACAGAGGTAACACAAGCTCTTTCTTATGTAGCTTGTTGGTCACCCCTAACAAAAAAAAAGCCACAAGAGATGTTCCATAGGGAGATTTTTGCTCAGGAAAAGAATTTGATGAAAATACACAGTAAATGAATAGTGAAACCATGGTGAGAACTTGGGGCTGAGAAGATGAGATAGGACTAAAACAGTTCACTTTTCCGTGCTCTACCTCTTGTACTGGGTATTGATTTCAGGAAATAATTATAGCTGAAAACCAGAAAATGGTAAATATTTCAGGTTTTGAAACTAACTTGTTTCTGTTCTTTGGCTCTGATTTTTCAGCTCTGAATTCTCTTGACTTCTGATTTTCAGTAGAATTCTTCAGTATTTCCGTGTCACAAACCAAGTTAATTTTATGCTTAGATAAACCCCAATTTTTGGTCGTAAAGTAACTGTGGCAAAATGTTTCATACTGCTTTTTAAGTCTTACTGGACCTTGACTGTTACCTTCCATAATGGGTGCAAAATGTTTCTAGAGCCAGGCTTTCATGCGCCACCGAAAGAAGAAAGCCTAAGACATTGAACTGCAACTGTGTCTTCAAAATCAGTAGCAGTAAAAGCAGACCACTCCTAAATTGATTGAGGAACTAGGAGGGGCTTGTGAGCTAGCAGCAATAACCTGCCTACTTTCTACAAACAATGAAGAATAATAATTAATGCATACAAGAAAGATGCATGTTGTAGTGTTTGAGTGATACTTGGAAGGGAGGCCATATCTAATAGTTTAATTTCTTGGAGTCACGTAATACGACTGTAGCACAAGACTGTATGCGCTGCAGCACACAGTAATAAACTCATCATTGTGAAATACCTTACCAGAACCTTTGACTCTGGTTATTTGTTATACAGCAATTTTGCAAAAGTTAGCTAGGAGACTTTGAAGGCACTGGAAGGACCTCATCTACCTATTTTACCCACACAAAAGGTCGTCAGCATTAGGATAGCTAATGAGATGAGTGGCCAGTTCACTAGGGCTGACAAATAAGGTGATGATGTTTTTCACAGACTAGCAGTGAAGACTCCTTAGACAGATGCCCCTTGACTCCTGAGTCTCCCGTTTGTGTTTTAACATCTGAATGTAAAGAAATCAATGTAATTTTTTTTTCCTCCATGAATAGTTAAACCCCAGTTAAACTCACGCTCATATTTTATGAGTGTGTAATTCCATTACGTTGGTTTGAAGAGCAACCCGCTCATTTTCACACCTAATTTTATTTAGAGAAGAGGCCTTTTCCACTTATAAGTGATGTTCTTTGCTTTCAATGTAACCTTGGACAGAAAAGCTGGGAGGTTCCCTGGTCCAGCTCTTAGCCTGTAAGTGCTTTGCTTACAGTTCCCCAGTTGCATCAGGGATTCATAAAGAGAGCACTTACAAGGGAGTTCAAGGAAACGCTCTAGAGAATTGCGCAGGATATTGTAAGTACTTTACTAAAAATGTAAATACAACACAGTGAATAAGAAATGTGCAATACAGTTCATCCATGGTGAAGTGGAAGACTGCAGTACAAAGCCTGTGAAGCTACAGATAACAAAGATGAGAGAAAAGGTTTCTTATTATTAGGGAGTCTAACTTGTGTCTCTAAAGGTAGAAAAGAAAATTGTCTTAGAGCATCTCTTTTATTATCTACTGTGACACTCTTGCTAGATAAGGCAAACAAATATACCTGTTCTGCTCTGGAGAGTTGAGCTTGTATTTTGTTAGCCTTACTAGTGAAAAATCACATCTTACCTCTTGCTTTTTATGCTCTCCTGCTATCCCATTAGCTTAACTTGGTACAACTAACATTAAGATCAGGTATATACTGTCTTTTCAATTTTTTCTAATCTTTTGTCTATATTGATTTAGCCTACTTCTAATGTTATCTTCTGCTAATGAATGCACATTAAGGCCAGCCAGATGGATTAAATTTACAGAGTTGTAATGCTGTCCGTGGTGTTCTTGGCCAGAGGCAGATGTCTAAGCTTGGAGAATATCACGAGATATCAGTGAGATTCACCAAAGCCAGTGTGGTGGGCAGGGAGCTACCTGGGAGCTTCCCAGTAGGAAGGCTTTGAGGAAGCTGTGACATAAGTGTCACTTCTGTTAAGTCCATCAGAACCTTTATCCATTCCTTCGGGCTACTATCTAGAATTAGGCCACCCACTAATCTGTGTTTTGTGTTTTCTCATTAATCTGTCAACATTCATGACTCAGTAGGGCAGAGATTCCAGTCTCTGTATAAATTAATACATAATGGAGATAATTAGAGCATATAGCAATATCGGTAAGGATAGCGTATTTCCATGTTGTATAGCGGTGATTACAGGTATGGTTAAAGACAGAGAAAGGAATGCCACTTCTTCCTCCTCTTGGGGTATCTGGGTGCATGGGGTCTGTGGGCATGCTCTGAAATACTCAGGCTTCCTGCTGGATTAGATCCTCCAGGCAAGCTAGATGGGCGAGCACGTGGTTTGTGAGGGTTATTGGGCTAGGCATGAGTGGCTCAGGATGCAGATGGGTCTGTAGGTGTCCAAGAGCAAGGACTTGTGCGTCTGGGGCAGGGTCACCTCCCAGGTTGACAAACCTACTTGCTGGTGTCTCTGCCTGAGTAGGTATCCACACTTTTGTTACGGTCGATGTAGTTATAGTCAATATTGTCCATGCAGTCTGGAGAGTGATCCAGCTTTCCTTAAAGTTGACCCCTATATTTGGCCAGCTGAATTGCTGTCTGGACTGCAGTTGATGGGACATCATTGACTGGATTTCCATTGCCTATAGCAGGACTTAGACACTTAATGCAGATACCAACATGTAGATGTCTAAATTTAGTTTTCTTAATCTGTGTTCCTATTCCTACCTCTGGACACATTACAGGTGAAGACTCAGTGTGCCTCTGGGGTACAAGGCACAGTTAGGCAGCAGTTTTGAGAATCTAATCTTGAATTTAGGCTTAAGTTGGTAATTAGCCAACTTGTAGTCATGTGGTACATCTTCAGAACTAGTTCACTGCAGACCTAACCCATTTGTGGATCTACTCTTAAAGCCCAGATGTGTTCCATCTAACTTGATTGTAAAGTAAAATTACATCTAGTTGCCCTCAGCCTCAGCACAGGCTGTAGAGAGTCGAGTAGAGAAAATAGTAGAGAAAGTAGTCAGTAGAGAAAGTCAAAATGCTCCTACTTATCTTAGCTATCTATTTTAGGAAGGATTCAATTATTTCACTCAAGTGCTTATCCCTCTCCACTGACTCTCCCTTGGGGCAACCAGACTTCAAACTTTGGCGCTTCAGTGAGGGGTCCTGAGGTTAGATGGGGTATATCTAGGCCTTAGCAGGGCAGCATTCAGTGAGCACCAGGTGCTGTTGTGATAAGAGAGCCCAGTAGGAGACAAGCATTGCCTGGACGACAGAAGAATCTGAAAGGTAAAGATAAACAAGGCATGATGAAAAAGAGGTTGATATATCTTCTTTTCAGGCATGAGAAAGACAAACACAAAGAGTTTACCCAAGAAATGTGTAGTCAGAGGCACATATATTGGATTCTTGTGCTGGGCATTTAACACGAAGTCGTGCTTCTGTCCCGATTTTTTTTTAGGATTAAACCCTAGAGACTGACGTGCAGATCCTTAACAACAGTCAGGATGTTAAATTCATAGCTCACTGGTGTTCTGTGCCATTTTCTCTTTTTTTTTTTTCCTGGAGTCTAGGGCTGTATCTGCTCCTCTGCGTTTTTTTCTAGATGTATATAACTGTCTTGCCCTATAAATTTGATTGCCATTTGTAATGCCTTTCACAGACATTGCAGTCTCTGCAATAACAATGCAGAGCATTACTGTGTCAGGGTGGCAGAAGGTCTTATCCTATGCACGAGAGTGAATTCCAGCACAATTTGCAATGCTAGTGCTGGAAGGGACCCGGGAGGTTATTTTTATTCACATCGGTTTGTAATTTCCCTCTCTCTTTCTTAGGAGCTGTATTAAAGTTTCATTATCTTTTCCAATATCCTCCTCTGTGTGTGTCTCATAAGCAGCTCACATCAAAAGGGAAGCAGTAGCATAAGGTTCTTAGAGTTGCCCCTTTACCAGAAAGGAAAGCCCAAAGATAAAGAGAAGGTGTCTTTATTTCCCTTCATTTAATTTATTTTAAAATAAAACTTTAAAAAATCTATTATTAGACAATCAAAAGATTTCCTATAAAGTTGAAACCCACAATGCTGGGCTGTCCTGCGCTGTGGTACGTGCTGTGCTGTCAGTGCAGTATAACAACATGAATACTGCCTTCATCTCTAGTAAATCCTTTGTGCAGCGATGGAGTCCAGACTGGCTGATTTTTTTTTATGGAGTATCACATCCTCCCCCACCAAAACTGTACATTATAATGTGTTTTATAGCAGGTTGTCAGCTTCCTTTATGGCTGAGGCACTGGTACTGTTTGCAGTGTCTGCTGGAAAATTCCACTCCCCAAAATTCCTTCTTTTTCTTTCCAGTACCAATGCCAGGAGCACACTTTTCTTAGTATTATTTCTTTAATTATACTAATTAAAAAATCTGATCCTCAGACTCCTGCTGATCTCAAACTTACCTGATTAAACTGATGACCGATCCAAGAATGTTTAATCTAAAGTGAGGGGGGTTTGTAGTAGTTCTGTAGTTTGTCAGTTTTCCACGCTCATGGTTCCCATCCATTTTCCAATCTATATATATTTTACTGGGGGCAAAAGAAAGGAAAACACAGATTTTCCTAGAAAGTGTTTATTTTTAAATCCCCACTTTTGCAATCATGTGCACGTGTGGTTTTATTTTACTCACAAAAGTAATCCCGGTGACTTCACTGGACCTAAAAGCGGAAACCGTTGCTCTGATGTTGCAAGTACAACCGAGTCATCTTTTCCTGCATAAATACTTTTGTTTGATTGCAGGACTGATTTCATTGCTCACTTGTAAGCCTTTGAATTTCTTCTAAGGACTTCTTCTCGTGGTGGTTAAACATGCTCTGCATTTAGGAACAGCTTTCAAGCTGCATCTCCCTCTAGGGTAGTTTGAAATACAGGGATTGCATGCAGGATTTCATCCGGCAGTGTGGGAAGCTCAGGATCTAAACGCCAGCCTATACGGCACCACGAGGACTTGTGTGGCTGACAGAGGCATAAAGGGGCTCTTGCTGATGAAAACTGCAGGAGTGCTATAAAGCAAAATTGTTTTACTCTTGCTTGAAATGAGATAGCAAGTCCTCATGGTCAGTCAGGAGGTGTCTACGAGAGATTTAACCTCCAGAGCCCATTCAAAGATTTAACCTCAAGAGCCCATTTGCAATGTTTTAGATGCTAGGCGATTTAGGGTGTGCTGAGGAGCTGAGAGGTCCATGCTGTCTACTGAGCCATGTCTCGGCATTGCCTGGGAAATGCTGGTTGACAAAGGCTGTCAACCTGCCGCTGTGCCAGGGCATATGCTAGCGGTTAAGAGGTGATAATGTGCATGTGCCAGCACCTGAGCTTTTTCGTTTCCTGCTATAGATGTAGTCTTTGGGGACCTCACCCAAGTCTTTTGTCCTGGATCTGTGAAATATTAAGACTTCCAACTGCTGCTTGAACACTTCCCATTTATTGTATGGGAGCCTAATTACCTTGGTCTATCTATACCTCTGAGAATAAACAGGGCGAGGTTCTTAAGTCATTGGGGTCTTTTCACTTTGCAAGTTACACACTTTCTCCATCTCATATAAAATCTCAAGGGAAGCTGAACTACTGATAACAAAAAAAGACTTTACCAACTGAGGATATGTTTCCATGGTAAGGATTTGAGAATTACAAAGAGAAAGCATCAGAAAGATGTTCATTTGCGACTAATAATTCTCTGGCCATATTAGCTTTCACTGCGCTTGGACTCTGAGGGAAGTGTTCAAGTATATTCACGTATTTCCTCTGAATACGTAGCTCTGCTTCCTCAGTGTTGGGCTCTTTCTTAGCCGGTGTATTATTCCTACTTCTGGCCAAATTCTGTATCAATTTATCCTTTGTACTGAATGTCAAGGTTCAAAAGACTAGACAATTATCAACAAATTACAGTGAGAGAGTTCATTTGAATTTGACTTTTGGATGAAATCTGTTTTCCAAGCGGATGTCAGTGTTTTCAAGTGGCCCCCTTTTTAAAGATGTTTAATGCTGTGAGATTTTTTTCCGCTATGTGATGTTTGCACTGGGAAGGAAGTAGTCGAGAGAGGAGCCCGAAGAACTCTGGCCCCGCAGAAAAGTTTCTTATGATTCTGATGTTGCTTCTATTTGTATGTCAAAAGCAAGGATGCAAAAAGAGTTCTTGAAAACACCAGCGATTTGTGAACTCTGAATAGTATTTATTTGATATAAAGAAAAAAACCTTACAGAACAGTTTCAATAATAAGATAAATTAGCCCTGTAAGAAAAGACTGTTAGGGGTGATATTGGAAAAAGCATGGCATGCATATTCTGACAGAGTGATATATGTGACAAGTTACCAAATAAACTTTACTCTGCATAGGGTTACGGCAAGACTTTGAATTCTCTGGAGAGCGTTGAATAAAGGATTAATGCTGGACGATGTGCAAAGTCATACTAACGGCTGAGACACGGCCTTGCTCTTTTGTTGTTTTTCTCTTCTGCGTGTGTGGTTCCTCCACAGTACTGCTAAAATGGCCCTGTTGCTCAGCAACAGCAACCTGAAATAGCACCAGTCAAAGCAACTGTGCTGATTTACACTGGTCATAAAGTGTGTACTCTATACTAGCGTGCAGATTTTGGCATATGAATGAAACCTAGCCTTTACCTTTAGCCTCACTGCATTAGCCCTGGCCCCTGTCTCTAGGGCGTGAGTCCCTGACAAGGGAGATTTCAGTTTAGACACCGAAAGCTCTCCCTTTCCGTGAGAATTTGACAGGGATATAGATGCATCCCCTGACCTAATCTAACCCCAATCTAGGGGTCCAGTGACTTCCCTAGGAACCACTGGATCAGGTCCTTATGTCCTGCTCGCAATGAGTTTTTCAGCCTTGACTGTACTTCTAGAGGCACATGCTATGCCTTCAGCTAACTCTACCTCCTGTTGCAGAAGCAGACTTTGCACTTGTACATTTAAGATGTTGATGCAGCTAAATGCCTTAAATATAATGCATGGAAGTTTCCCAAATACCTGGGATCTCCTCTTCCCGCCGCCGATTTCATAATTTTGTTTTCCAATATCTTCTAGACCATTTGATGTAATTTAAGAGCTACTTGTCTTTCGAAGAGCTCAGTGATGAAAAATAGAGGAAAACTTACATCAAACTCAAAGAACTATGAGTATTTTTTTTTAATTAACACCATAAAAATGTTATGTAGATATTTACTGAGGAAAACACAGCAAATGGTACGTTTTACAAGTGATCTCTGCAGTGTCATTCATAAAGAAATACTGTCAAATATTTGAAAACCTAACACTTCGCCAGAAAATAGTGCCAGTAGTTCATCCCAAATATTTTTCACTCAGATCTTTTTGATGTTTAAAAAAGACATTTTCCTTTCCCGGCCTTATAAATCAGCTGCCGTATTCACGATCTACATTTTATTTACTCTGCCACATGAGGAACAGATTTTGATCTGCTTTCCCGCGAGCAGCTTTACTAGCTTATGTAGACTAATGCCAGCTGAAGGACCTGGGCATGGAGGAAAGTATTTGTGGTCAAGATGTTAGAATCTGGCTCATATTCTCTGGTTGGTGACCCCTCTCTCTGTTTCTGCTGTGTATCCAGTTTCAACACCAGCTGTGCATCACACAGAAACCCAGATTAGAAGCTGAATGCTCACTGACAATTATTCCATGAAGTCCTTTGCATGCCCTTTGGTAGTTTATTACCTGGAGTGATCAGCTTCCTTATTGCCAGTCTTAAATTTATTTGGGATTTAGGGACTAGGAGGACGGTGATAAGGCAGGCTCATGGGCCAGGAAAAGTAGGCTCATGGGCTTGACTCATCTTGATGAGTCAAGCAGAAAGATGGCTGAGATAACACCCATTGAGGTGGCCACAGGAATCTGTCTGTGGGGTGCAAAGTCAACTTCTTCCTTCACTATCTCCAGACCCTAGGAGTCCATACAAGGGTAGCACACCACTTGTCTGCTGCAGAGCTCAGCTACACTTATCTCCTGCCATGATGTTCTCCAGGACCAGAGTCGGCACGAGTTGCTGGTTATCTATGCTACAATCCACCAGGCCACCGTCTGTCCCCTTCTGAACACCCGGGCAGAGGGGAAAAGGCTGAGCAGCGACTTCAGCAGTAAGCTGGGACATGCACATTTTCCTACTTGATATTTGTAGACTGTTGGGGGAAAGCTTAGGAAGTGAGGTCAAGGAGATCAGTTCAACTTAATGCTACTTATGGCACAGACTGAAAGGAACTACTTCATTATATAGGGATGGGACAACAATGACTTTGCTGCTATCCCCTCTTTTTCAACCCATGACCAAATCTGTTAAACAACAATATGAGATTAAAATAAAATCATGGGGTTTGTTTGTTTGTTTGTTTCTTTGTTTGTTTGTTTTTAACAGATTCTTTTCACTGACACTTGCTTTCTTGGCTTCAATTTTACAGACTTTTCTCTGCAACTGGGTGGGCCTGAAATTTTTTTTATGAAATGTTAGAGACTAGTGCACACTAAAACATTCAAAAGCAGGGGCTTTACAAACCCCCAGTTACTGTGATTTTTTACCACAAGTCTTGCACATGTTAACAACATTGCCCATAATTTATCTGTGTCCATCCTGTATACAGTGATTATTAATGGACCTCTCTCTCTGCTAGGCTTGAGAGATCCTCCAGGTAGAATTCTCCACCACCTATTTTCTACTTGGCAAAAAGCACTCTTTATTCCAGTTCTCTGCTACTATGAAGCTCTCTAAGCTCTCATCCTATTGCTGTGGTAAGCTGGTTCTAGCCATAAATTAGGAGTCCTATCAGATGCCAAGAAATGCTCTGTTCTTCCTTGCTTTACATCTGATTGGTGTGACCTGGATTTCATGAACAGAGTTTTCTTTCCAACTTCTAAGTCATTTCCCCGCTGCTTAAAATTCAAGTGTCTTTTAAAGCATATATGCTCTTAAATCATTACAGATTGATCTTGGGAAGGGTTCTTCCAACACAGCACAATTCTATCATCTAAACAGGATGGAACAAACAAACGTGGAGGAAGTCTCTTCACTCAGAAGGCAGTGATTTTTTTGTCTTCTGACTTTGTAGCACACAAATCACTTTTAGGGGGAAACACCTTGTGCTCTTGCCTTACACACTGCAAAGCATCTCTCTTCTTGGACCTTTATACCTCACAGCAAGACTTCTGATGTTTCTTCACCTTCAGATAATAAGCTCGGTTGGCTTCTGGATAGGTGACCTTGGAGAGGGGCAGCTTGTAGATGGCAGAGTTGTTTGTGGTTATTAACAGAAATGTCAGTGCAGACAAACAAAAAGACCAGGTTCCTGATGGCAACCCAAACTGGGGAAAGAAAAGAAAAAAAAGAAACCCTACTTAATACGGGACTTCTTTCATTTGATCCCTCAGGCCTTGAACAAAACTCAGAGCCAGACAGCTTGGAATATGCTTTCTCAAGGAAGCCTTGAGATGCATTTTTGCATGGAGCATCTTCCCAGAGAGGCAGGATTTCTTAATGAGACCTTGACATTGTGTGTTAACATATAGCATCTATCAACTCTGGTGAGAGGGCTGCCTTCTCTTTATGCCTCTTCTGTGATTTTGCATGAAGCTAAAATAGGAGTGGATACCAGAAATATTCAGTTTTAACCCAGGCTGTTGTACTGACCGCCTTTTGGCGCTCGGGCAAGGCAATTAGAAACAAACTCAGGGTTTGTTCACGCATGTGGTGGGTCTCTTTCTCATCTCTCTCAGTTACGTTAGGTACAAAGTAAGGCCATGTAACTATTTTGGGGGGTTTTGAGGGCTGATTTGTGGATGTTCATGTGAGCTCCAAGGATGACAAGTGGTAAATAATGATTGTAAGTGACCTGTTTCAGTGGGGACCACAACAACCCCTTGGGCAGACTGTGTCCCCTCTCCTGCCTCTGTTCTGCCTTTGGCCGAACTGTTCTCCGAGTCTCAGTCATTTCCCTCACAAGCGAGGAAAACTATAAAATGTTCAGATCTGTATTCAGAAATAAGACCTCCCTATTATGTTGTACTGAGCTAATAGTAAGTAGTAATGGCAACCCAAACTGAGGAAAGGAAAAAAAAAAAAAGAAACCCTATTTAATACGGGACTTCTTTCATTTGATCCCTCAGCCCTTGAACAAAACTCAGAGCCAGTTACTTACCACAGCCAACATATTAGCCAGTGTTGCTCCCAGGTAGGCACTAAAGAGTGCTGTAAAAAGAAGGATAATTCCTGGTGAGTTCGGTTGCTCATAGCATTGAGGAGACTGGAAAGGACAAACATCTTGAGCAAGCTCTCACACTGTCTTGGGTAACTCCTTCCTCCTGTTTAGTCAGTATTTACAAAACTTTCTGGATAGCCCCCTCTTAGAACTTGCCTTTGCACAGAACGTCCCCTTCAACCTGGAGCCCGCAGAAAGGTCAAAACAGAAAAAGAGGTGGAGTAATGAAAAATGTGACTATGGAAACAGAGGCTTTTGAAACATGTGCTGATGTGGAAAGTATGTAGCTTGATGGATGGGGTTAAACAGGAAAATAACCCTTCCACTCACATTTATCCTGCCTCCCACATTTATCCTGCCTCCAGGGCTAGAAGGTGAGTCAATGAGATACAAAGCTAAATCTTTTTTATATGCACACTGAATAAGCAATAGTTTCAGTCCCAGCTCTCCGTGATATTGAAATTTGGAATTGCCTTATAAATAATTCTTCGATGATTCTGTGGTGCTTAGCTCGTGCCTCTGGTAGCCATTTCAATAGACTTAGGAAAATGAACTATCTAATTACAGGTGCAAGCTGATCTTGAGCTCAAGGTTTCTCAAGGGTTAGATATGCCCTTCTCCAAAGAAGGAAACGGTATCTACGCTGAAAAAGACCAACATAATGCATCCAACAACAACGAGTGAACGCATTTAGTACCTCAAAAAGAAACACCTGATTTCAAAGACCTTAGTTAATCAGCTTCCGTTGATCATTTCTTTTGTTCTGAATGTAATTCTTGGCTGAGGGCAATTGCACTGTTTTTATTTTGTGAGGGTGTGTTAGAGCAATGACTCTAACATCTGTCTCGATCATTTATCCATCTCACCTAAGTCCATCTGCCTGTCTAGATGTGACCACCCCTAATACAAATGCATCTTATCTCACCTCACAAGGAAATAAAGCAGTAGGGAAAATTCATAGGGTACGTACCACAGGCAATTGCCAGCAAATGTGTCTGCCAGGTGAAAGCGTAGAACATGCCTCCGATTGCAATGCAAGAGAGGGAACTGTTGTAATTCCACAAGCCAGCGTAGATTTTGCTAAAAGGTGTTGCTAAGCTCAGTGCTGTAAAATAAGTCAAACATATGTCATTCCTTGGCCAAAGAGATGAAAGCAGCTGAGAAATGGAGTGAATC
Organism: Struthio camelus; assembly: GCF_040807025.1. NCBI lineage: Eukaryota > Metazoa > Chordata > Aves > Struthioniformes > Struthionidae > Struthio > Struthio camelus. The sequence continues at coordinate 64,871,911 of NC_090981.1, read as the reverse complement.
CAAGTTTTAGAGGGCTCAAGCTTGTGTACGTACACCAAATTCCTATTTGCAGTCAAGTTGCTACCATCTAAGACTAAAGCCACCTTAATCTAGTGCAATCACTCTGGACTTTCCCCGGTGCAGCTGAGCTGGATTTGGCCCAGCTCAGAGTCATTGGATTTGCGATTTCAGTGAAAGATGTATGGGTGAACGAGGGTACATTTGAACTGTAAATGCATCCAGACTCATGGCTATGGTTTTTATTAAACTGCTCCTAAAAACATCAGACTATGTCCAGAAATGAAGTATTTCATGATAAAAATACATTTTAACCAAAAATACATTTCTTTCTTCCTAATATTTCCACTCCCGTAAAATGAGTTAAGAAAATGGGGAAGTCCATCAAAAGAATTTATAAGACAGAAGTCTATATTCTTTTTCAAGCTGTCATTTTCCAATGGAAAAAACATTTGTGACTATAAATGTTCCAGCCACTCCAGTTATTTCATTCCCTGTGCTTCTGTATAAATCTGTGACAGAAATCAAATCTTTACCTGCCAGCATCCCCACTGCTGATCCAATTGCTGCATGCAGACAAATGAGTGGAGAAGAGATAAATAGAGCAACCAGGAAAATTCCCCCAGTCCAGGGGTTATCACAGCCATATATCTGGCTAATTCCGACTGGAATGGATTGGAGCAGCTGCAAGAATGAAAAAAGGACAATTTGTTATCTGCTTGGTTAATTCATTTTTTTGAAAAACCTAGTTTTCTTGGCCACTTTCAACCTAATTTGAATGAATGACAGAAGTTCTGTTAAGTTCTGGAGGTTTTGTAAAAATAGCTGGCTGGATGGAAGAAAAAGATGGACTTTTAGTGCCCAAGGCAGCAGCTTGCACTACCGTGCATCAGAAAATCCAACTCAGTACGTCAGCCTTGAAACCGAGGGAATTTGCCTTCAAATGCACTCTTGAGGGGACTCCTTGTTATAAAAATATACGGCCTAGAAACCCCTACCAGAAAAATGGATTTGTCCTCACTTTGGACAGATGAGAATGGAAATTACTCCAAGTTTTCTCTGATGTCCTGTCAAATTCACTGATGAGTCTCCTTTGACTTAGCAACAGAGCAGTTATTCTGGGCAGTTGACTCAGGGTGTGATGGAGCTGTTAGTTATTGTGACTCTCTCTCACGTATTCATGCGTTTCTCATCCCACTGAGCTGCTTCTTTGTTTTCCTCTGCAAACCTAGTAATAGGGTGTGTTAATAAGTGACCCAAAAGCAAGTTAGGTAATGGGGGGCCTTGGTGTGCTGACAGTCACAAGAAATGAGAACATTTACCTTCTGCCTCAGTATAGAAATTCCCTTTATGTATCAAGTATTGTCTACAGCATTACACCTCCCTAATTAGGTAGATCCCTCTAATTATTTTATTTCTAAGATGCAGAGAAAAGAATAAACAGGTATAGACTGTGACAGCCTCCAGAATACAGGCCTGGTTTGTAGTCAGCATTTGCTGGATGCAGTCTTGCTTTCTGGATTGTAAGTGGAAAGTTTTTACAGTTCTAGGGAGACAGCATGGCATTGCCACGGGGCTTTAAGGAAAATAAATAAAGCCTTGTTCCTTCAGCTGGTATCAATAATTCCTCAGTCAGGTTTTTGATCTCTGATAATGATAATGTCAAGGGTAAATATCAGCCATTAAAGGACTCAGAAGGGTTTCTTCATTGACTTTACATGCGCCGTTCACTTTGACTTGGCCATTTCTACAACTCGTTATGGAACATGATAATCAGTTTAGGAGATGGAAGTGCTTAGGTAGATGATGGGCAGATCAGAGGACGAAACACCAGTACGACTTGGTCAGCATTACAAGACTTTTTCCAGGTAAGAGTGTATCTATTTGTATTCCTCACATACCCTTCACTAGGAATATGAATGCATGAAAGTTGCAGAGTTGGTGGGACAGAGTCCTACTTGGTTACAGCTTAGAGATGATTCTGGGACACTCTTCTTCAAAATGTTCTGTTCCATCCGTGTGGAACAGTCCAGTTATGGTCCCCATGAAATTATCCATCATAGATAAAGGTCCCTTTAGAAATGTCACCTATGTGGATTGCTATTTAGCATCAGCTAACTTCTTTTTCTTAATCATTCTCTGGGAACTGCTTAAAATAGTCTACTGAGCCTTAGGGGAAAGCTATTACTCTATTATCTCTCTCTGTTGTTTACTCTGCCATGCAGGAGAATAAAATATTGCTTTGGATAGGTCCCACTTGAATGTTAGCTAAAAATATACGGATATGTGCCTGCACCCAAGTTTGTAATAATTCCATCATAGTAATATCTGTATGCTCATTTCTTAACAGAAAGATTGAATTTTGATGTACTTTTGAAAACACAACACTTATTGTGTAGAACACTAAAATTAACCTGTAAGTTAACTGGAGTCTCAGCATAGCCTGAGCTATAGATCCATGACCAGTATACCCATAGTAATGGGTAATTAGATTCCAGAGGCTCTTTGAAGATTATAATATTTACATTTAGATCTAATTGTAAACAAAAGTTACCAGATACGAAAAAGATTCTCGTTTTGAAGCTATCAAAAATGTCAATTCCTGGAGTCATCCTTTATGTATTGGGTAATAGCTGTTTTATAAATGCTATGTTGTATTGCCAGACCCTATCGCAGTAATATAAAGGAAGGTAATATGGCTCCATAGTGGATTTCTTTGTAAATGGAGAAGGCTGTATTTTTAGGGAGTCCTACCATTGGCACTTCAGCATCAGTCCAGGTGATGTTGGGTGTTGTTGTTGCAGGCTGAATGAGAGTTGTAGGGAAGAAGAGGTTATGGGGTCCTGAGGCAGCCAGATAGAGAGTCAAGGCCAAGTTGAAAGGCAAGGTGAAAACAGGCAGATCCCACTTACTGAAGACTGAGCCTAAAGCACTGGTGAAAATGGGGCTGAAAGAAGAACATAATGATCTCACTAGGAGCTTGTGATCACAAATGACTTTTAGTAACTCTGCTAGGCAAAAAAAAAAAAAAAAGTATTTGGACAACTGCAGGAAATTCATTTTGTCCATTCTTTTTCTTAGAAGCTGTTTGATTTCGTCAGTTTTTCTGACAGTGAGAGATATGTTAGGGTCACTTTGCAAATTTTATACCCTTCCCAGGGCATTTCAGTTAGCAGCGTGCGGGTTCCTGTTGAGTTTTGCAATATGATATTGTGTTTAATTTGGTGACCGTGAAGGGGCCAAGATCCTGCTGGTATGAACTGGTGAAGCTCCAGTGATTCAGAGGAGTTATTCTCCAGCTCAATCTCAGTGCTTAATTTTTCTTTAAGTACTTGAAGTGGATTGAATTTAGGACGCCAGGGCCAGATCTCAGTGAACTGGAAAGAAATGTTCTTGTTTAAGGTTATGGTTCAGGGTCATCAGAAGTAACTCCTGGCATGGGAAGTATGTTTATTAAAATGAGTATAAAACTACATGAACTTCAGTCAGGCCGATGATCTGCATGGATGATTTAGTAATCTCCAGCCAGACATTTGGGGCTCAAAGACCAATTTTCAAAATTTTCACTGTCCAACTACTCAACAGAGTATGGTGTCACATATGCGAGTAAAGTGTTTTTAGTTGTTTGTTTTCATTAGCATCAACCATCATCTTAGAACTACTGAACAGCTTTTGTAATTCTGTACCCAGAGTGGTAAATTTTTATGAGATTTTTATATGGTAGCTTAAATAGATGAAACACTTGTGGTTGATGGTGGCAGGGAATGCTGAAAATAATGTTTCTCTTGAGACAAAAATGAGTTGAAGCATCACAGCAATATGGCTAACATTTAAGGCACTGAATTAACTATGGGTAACCATCAATGTCCATATGGCCTTTGGATTTATTTGTGATTAAATGTGTATTTCATTTGTTCTGGGCTTACATTCAGGTTTAAAAGTACAGATAATGATACAGTTTTAGAAGCACAAGCATGCCAGTTATGTTTCTTTGTTGTTTGGATCCTGTAAAGCACAGCACATAATAATATCTTGGCTCAGTCTCAATGCAGAGACATGAGGACTGGAATAAGGAGCCAAAGAGATGCGTGACTTACCACGTCATGGACACCAGTGCTACTGGGAGTAGAATCCACCAGTGGAAGTCTCCCTTAGCGGAGAAGACAGCCATGAGCAATCCCACCAAGACTCCATTGTAGCCATACAGGCCTGCTGCTATGGCTGATCTGTGTGGAACAAAAGCCAGCTATCTTGAAATCTTCTCTCCTGCAAGTGCTGTGCTCACATCACACTGTTCCTCCACGTGCACAGTCGCGATTCTGTATGATGATGACCTGCCACATCTCGTGCACTGACCTTCAATCTCACATGCTTGAGTTACATGTCCTGTCAGCCCCGACTACTCCTTATGCATTTATGCAGCCTGTCATTGCACACAGCTGCATACCCTGTGTCCCTACGCATCAGATGCAGCTGGCTGGAAGAGCTATCTGTTCCTAACAGTTTTAGCTATGGCTAAACACATGCTTTTCGTCCAAATTGCTTTTTCAGCATGTCATGTCAGCACTGACCTGACAGTATGGTTTTCAAGGGGCAAGGGATGAACTTACCTGTCCTGACCCAGAACAAGTGCTGTTAAAGTTGAGACAACTGTTCCCAAACAGCCTGTGAGTGTCCACCAAGGATTCTGCACCAGGAAACCAGCAACTATGATAAGCCCACTAAGGGGATTATTGACAAACATCACCTGGGATATCCCACGTAGCACCCAGTCAATAAACTGGATCATGAGAGGTTTATCTGGAAGAGATCAAATTAAATAAATACATAAAAAAGCACAGAGATGAGACTGATTTGGGATTTTTTTTCTGAAACTCAAGAAGAGTTTTGGCAGTGGAACTTGGCAGGACGACTGAAGCGATGAATCAACAAGACTGTAAAAGCTGACCAGAATTTATTATGGTCTATACTAAGCTTTGCAGCTGGAAAGCTGAGATGAACAGTGTGGTTGCCAGAGTCCCCCGTTATAAAGTACACTGGACCAGTTTCATATGAACGGGCTAATTTATGACGTCTGTGTCTCAGATGGCAACTTGTGGAAGTATCCCATTGCTGATTTATAATGGGGAGCAAACACACCTACCTATGTGTAATTTAACGTCACAGTGGCATTAGGCTTGACTGAGAAACTACTCAGCTGAAAGGAGAGAGAATGTTATAAGGAATGACAGAACACAAAAGCATTCTGGGCTATGTTCCATCAGACAAAATTCACATTATACATAGCATATTGGGAGGTAAATGTCATCTCAGTTTTCCTCAAGGTTTAAGCAGTATGTAGCTCTCTGTACAAAGCTGAGTGTCTCCTACAAAAATGAAGTCGATTAGGACAGTCATTTTTGTTCCACTCCAATCGGAATCATGTGGTTGAGAAGTTACTTATTATTGCTTTGATATAGTTCTTTGGAATACCCTAATTAGTTACAACGAAGTAGGTTTACCTTTTAGCCAGCCTCCAAATTCCTTCATGTCCCCGGTAATGTAGCCAACAGCTTTGCAGACTCTCTTTCCACCTTTGCTCAATGGATTCTGCTTTCTTGGCTTTCTCTCCCCCTTGGTTTCTCTTTTAACATCAATGCTGCTTTCCATGATGATGTTCTGAGCCTTTGGTAGAATTCATGGGGGGAAAAAAAAAGACATTACATTACAATGCCTCTGTTTACTCTCTCCATCATTCATTATTGCTGCATACTGGAAACTAGGGCCACCTGGTGAAAGGGTATTTTCAGGAAGGGCAGGATTTCCTGAGGAGATACTGGCTCCCTGGAGCTGGAATCTCAAGACTCTCTGTGATGGAGATTCCACCATATCTAGGAAGTTGTTTCGATGATTAAGTGAGTCAGCAAATTAAAAATGGCCAAACCTTTCCCTGGTGTGTACTCGGTTTCCTGAAGGATCAGACTAATTTTTGGTAGTTGTCAGGGCAAAGAAAACATGAGACAAAGCACATTGTTGAATGAATACAAAACTAGAGCTGCATTAGTTTTGACTGGTGAATAACAGATTATGTGAGATGTAAAGCATTTAGGTTGTGAGTTGATAGTCTAAATCAGATGATATCAGCACATAACTGTTGGAATTAGATTTTGATTCACTTGCAACTTTGGTATAAGCCTTCTTGGCAGCTGAGGAAGAGAATTCATACTTCAAAAATAGGGATAGATTACTTAAGCTAAAGCAGCCTCACTCCTAGGTTTTACTCATGCAGATCTAAGACATATGGTTAAGCGGTTTTGAGTCTGGTTGAAAGAGTGGCTGGTTAACGTGCATCCTGGCCAATTTCTTATTATATATTATTAGAGGGCTGATAGTGGTATTTCATGAAGTAGAAAATATTTGCGCAGATAATAAATAAAGATTATATTTTTTCTGGAAGGGCCCAGTTACTGCAAGCATAGGTTCCACAAGAAAATGGCTGAAGACAGCACCACTAAGTAGAAGAGTGTGGAATTTAACTGTGGATAGGAAACAATAGATAAGGGGCTTAAATAGAGGAGGAAGAAAAGAAAAGTATGCTAGGGATAGTTTCTCAGTGTTGAAAGGCTTTTTCCTGGCTCAGTTATAATTCATTACCTTGATTCATTAACCTTCACTTCTCTCATCTTTTATTCTGAAATAATGGAATAAGTGAATTGGATGTACTTTCAGTTAAATCAAGTAGCAACAATTTCCAGCCAAGATAAATGCTGTTCGCTGGTGAAAGTGCATTTACATTTTCAATTTAAAGAATCTCTCTTTTTACCTAACTTATGCTTTCTGTGTTGCTAAGTCATAAAAGCAAAGGATGCTGCATTTGCAAAGAAATGTTGTGTGTCCAGTGCTAGCATACCTTATATGCTTCCCTGAATGCTGAGCGAAAAGCTGTTTGTGCTGCAGGAATTTGGAGACGTTGTGCAGCTTGGAACATAACATGCACGCAAAGAAACGTCAGAGCCATTGTCTGGTCAGCTTGCACAGTGGAGAAGTAACAGGGTCATGCTAGAGGCCCTAATTCATCAAAACACATACTTGTTGCTTTGCTACAGGAAGGCACTTAAGTGCATACTTCCCAATTCCCAGTGAAGCAGCGTGAATTCATGGCTGCACTGAACAGGACCAGAATGAACTGCAAAGAACTTCTGGGGTGAACGACTGAGTGGAGACTCTTTTCTTTCTTGTTCACGCAAATTTTTATCCTTGGATATATAGTAATTGCACACAAGGCCCTGTGAGATCTGAAGCCTTTTATCTGCTATTGGGGTGCTATTTGGCTGTGGCACCTGAGCTGTGCTGCCAAGATGGAAATTGTGTAGAGCGAGTGTCAGTACTGCACAGTGCAAGTCTGAGTCTGGAGAACTCCTTTGTTCTGGATTTTCACAGGCATCAGCTCAATGCATTTGGCGTGGCAAGAAGACCAGGTGACCGAGTGAGTCAGTGCCACCAGCCTGCCCTGAACTTCACCCCGATGAAGGTTGCGTCAAAGCTCTGCATACCTGTTCTTCCAGAGTATTCAATAGTGGAGTGCTTGGTGGGAGATCATGGGCACGTTCTGGCCAGCAGTGCAGCTTAAACTCACATTCGTTATGTCTCTGTCCGTCAAGTGATGTGTCTTTCAAGACTGGGCTACTGGAAGGATCACATATATTTCTCAGAGAACTTCGGGTCGCCATTCCTATTAGTTTGTGTATGCTAAAGGGGAAGGAAATCAGTATGAAACATACCCATCATCTGCAGAGCAGCCTGGTATGTAACAGTTAGGCCAAGAGCACGCTCAGTTTCAGGTGGGGTCTTCATAGCACTGTAAAGAGCCAGATCTAGTCCTGCTGGCTTCACTGCCACCCCGAATCGCATCCCAGGCTCTGAGTGACAGCTGTCTTCCTGCGTGCGGTGGTTCGGCTATCACCACAGCAGTGAGGGCTTTCTCGCCATGGCTGGGGGTAAGCAGGATCAGCTCATTTTGCCGAAGATTCCTGGATGATTTGCATTTTCCCTTCACAGGGTTAATGGCTAAGATGATTGCAAGCACCTACATTAGAAAGTATCAAAACGTATATTTACCTTTTCCTCAGAAACTCCTGTTTGTCTAGAAGCACAGACTGCGGAGGACTTAAGCTACCTCTACTTAGTGGACAAAAGAAAACAGAAAGGAACAGTGACTTGGAAACCGACACCAGGAGAGGTAGAAGAGGATATTTTGGCATTTTTAATGACTTGTGACATAAGAAGAAGCAGCAATAAGTGCCACAAATACTCAGAGCAAAGGTCCATTAACACCTTATCTTGTTTCATGGAGTGGCCAAAAGCAGCTATTTAAAAAAGGATGTGAGAAACAAGGGAGTTAATCCTTCAAATAGTGGCTTATCCCAGCTGTTGACTCCAGAACAGTGGAGATGTTCAGAGAAGTTTAAGACAGTGGTGCTTGAATTTAAAGTTAAGCTGAAATGTGTGTATTCTGATGGGTACTGCATGAAGGCCAGCCTACAACAGATCTTTTTAAGATCTACTATTAAAGTTAAATTAAAATTAGTTTTCAGTGTCCAAAAGTGGGCTTCTTTTCTTGATGCAAGGAAGAGGAAAATGGAAATAATTGTGAAAGGACTGTTCTGCTGGAACGGAGTGCTTGACTTCCTGGGGGATATTTTTATTTTTATGTTCCTTATTTCCACCACTCTGTGAAAGTGTTTTTTGATCTCAGTTTTTTAACTAAAGACCGTAAGTTCTGTGCTCAGATAGGTCACTTTAGGTGCCCTACGTGATCTTGAATAAGCTCTGGAGAGATGCTCCAGACATACATTTGACAGGAAAGCCAGTGTGGACTCCTGATGCTGGTATCTAAGTTTAGCGTGATAAAGGAGCAGCAGGATGACCCAGGCAAACAGCAGTCTGGATGTGACTCTGACCTCTAGGGTTCAAGTACTGATTTGTGCTGTGGTGAAAATGCAAGGTAACCGTTTCAAACTATTTTAGCATGGTGTACCATATAAATGAGAGCTAGGTTTGGGGCGCTGTTGCTGTTCCCCAGTGATTCCAGAAGTTTGCAGCACCTCTTACCTAGAAAACTTTGTGCCTTTGGACAAGTGTCTCACTGTTTTCCTCGGAAAGGATGTTCACATAAGCAAGACTGAGCGTTTCTCAGCTAAAGCATCTAAATATTTTTGTATTGGCTATGAAATGGAACCCCTGAGAACAGGAGAAAAAATATATATTTCATGTATGAAAAAGAAGTCATCACAGGGCCAAGAAGCCAATCTATTGATTTTTTCTCATCTTTTCAGAGTTAGTAAGTGTCTTGTAGCAAAGCACTGATATTATGCAACTTTGGGTCTCCCTAAATCAATTTTCCTTCCACTTGCGTACATTTCTTCCATGTCACGCCATACTGACCGGCATCTCAGTAATGCCTCATTAAAGCAGTAGCCTAGCAAACTCCATGCCGGTGCCTCAGTCCTGCAGCATCTGTCCTGCAAATACTTTTTTATCCACTTGTTGAAGTTGAGACAAGCCCTAGACACATTCATTGTGTGCTTGTGGCTGGTATAGGAACACAGGCTGTTATTTGGCTTATTATCTTAACTCTCACGGATAATTCTCATTTCCAGATTGGTTCTCTTATCACTAGGTGTTGGTCTTTTGTCCCTGAAAAGGCAGAAAAGTTATCTAGCGCTCTCTCCCCTTGGCTGGAGTTTTCCTCCCTCTCTGACAAAATTCAAGTAGTTCTTGATTTAAAATCAAGAGGATTTGAATTAACAGGTGGTGTTTGTTTGCCTGAGAGGCTGCTGCCACACAATTGCAGCCATTGTATCTTGCATTGTCAGCATTGTTCCTGTGCAGCATGCAGCCAGCCAGCGCTGGGCGCAGTGTGTTTTTAGAGGAATTCCTGCATCCAAGCACAATGGGAGGAAAGGGCCAGATTCTCCCCAACTCTACCTTCAGCACAGCCTGTGCAATTATTAGAGGTTGAGGAAAGCCGGGTGGGTATGAAGTGTTGTGTCATGTATACGAACACAAGCATGCACAAGCACATTCCCCAAAGCAGAGAGATTATAGTGCACTTGACCCCTGCTAGAGAGAAGGTCAGGGTTTTCCACAGAAGATACATTTCAAAGCATTAGTTCAAAAAGGAAGCTCATCTCAGATTCAAATATTCATTAAACCCATTCCCATTTAGATTTTCAGAGATCTGTCTCCGCGACAGCAAAATCCAGATATACTATCACATTAACTGCATATTATTACTGTCTGGGCATTTTTCATTTTGCAAAATAGAAAGGCAGTGGAAGGAGGTGGTAGAGACTTCCAGTGTTTTTCTCAAAGGTTCAGCCAACTGGGCTAAGAAATACTAAGAAGTCCTCAGCCTGCTAGAGAATTCGTGATAATTAAGATCCCTGCAACGTTCCCTAACCTCAGCCTTCCTCTTGAGCCTGCCCTAGTGCTTTCATTCAGGAGGAGGGTCTAAACTCTGTTTGTTTTGTGCTTTAGTCAAGGAGCAAGACTCAGAGATAAGTCAGTCAGTCAATAACGTGGTACATGTTTATTGCTGTCCATTAAAAGAAATGAACAAAGTATGCTTACCTTCTCGATGAGTTCGGGGAGAGCTGTTGCTTCGCTGGGCAGTACAGCAGGGTTACGATAGAAAAAGAAAATGCCCCACCAGCTTATATAGGCTAGCGTGGCTCCTGTCCTGATATTACTAATTAGTTTGTGTCTCCTCCCACTTTGCGAGCTCCAAACACATGTCAAGAAGGTTCCCGCTTGAATTCTCCACCTTTCCCCTTGTTTTGTCCTTGGTCTCTTGCCAATAACCTCTTCAAATGTCCTCTTCCCTGCTGCTTTTTTTGTTTGTTTTTTTGTTTTTGTTTTTGACTAAGTCCCTTTTAACCCAGTCTTTTCTCCCCCTTCTTTGGCTTAAGCCTCTAAGGCTTCACAGCAGACTCACAGTGGACCTGAGCTAGACCTCACCGGTGTTAATCTCCTTATTCAGGACAATCCTTCTGTCTCTGCATGGACATCGCTGTTGGCTCTGTAGCCGAGAGGGAAACCAACAGCAAAAGCATTCACTGCGGTGTCTCCACTGGGGAGACTTCAGAGCCACAACAATAATTTGGAGCCAGATGTGAAAACTTTGCCTGAGCCCACCCCTGACCTGGGAGTGTCCATAGCAGTGTGTCGATTTGGCTCTGTTTCTGGGTAGTTTTCAGAAGCACAATTGTGTTAACACACCGGAGTGGTGACCTGCCAGCGAGTACCTGGTGGCCTTTCATTGTTTAATTGTTTTTTACCAGTAACTTGAGATTTTTTTTTTCCCCTTAACCTGGCCTCCCTGGCTTGCTGGAGGAATCTGGAATATTAGAACTGTGGCATATTTGAGAGGTTTATAAGGCTGTGAAATTGCTGTGAAAGGCAGAGATGAGCCTGGAGAGGGAAGTCTTGAGAGAGCGAATTATACAGGAAAGGGCAGAGAAAAAGCTTGTGAAGTTAACGAATCTGTTAATGCTAATTTAAACCACTGTAGAAGAGCGATCGCTTAGAGAAGCGACCCTGAAATTTTACCCAAGTGCTGAAGTGAATAGTTTGAATTGAACCAGAACCCATCTAGCTTTATGGCTTTGCTTCCAGCTCCGTGGAAATACAAGCTCAGCTTCTGCGTTAACTGAAATGATGTTATTCTCATTGTGTTCATTCCCAGGGTGCCTCGCTTTTGATGGAGATGTTTTTAACAGGAGACTGCATTCATTTTTTCTCAGCGCCGGGTTTCCGATAGCAGTTGTCAGTTTAGTATTGCTGCGTGAGCAAGTCCGTATCTAATCTCACAGGCACCAGTCTTTGCGAGTGAGCCAGATGCTGCCATCCACTGACTCTGCGCCCAGTAGTACATGTTACATGAGATAAGGAGACGTTGCGGGAGAAGCGGCTTCGTTCCTATTCAGTACAATTCTTTTTCTTTACTATTCATTTCTCCTTGGGCTGCCTTTGCTTCCCTCCTGGTAAAATGAATCCTTGCATCTCAAAAGAAGAGAAACGCAGTGGGCAATTTAGATGGGAGATCCTCACGGGGAATTTGGGCTTCTGGGCGAGAGCTTAGATCAAGGTTTAGACTTTATGTCTCCCACGTTTCAGGGAGGTTCTGGGGGCTGCCCAGCCTCAGTGTCATTTAAAACAGCTGCTGTCTGGGAAAGGGCCCAGGCTCAGGGAGCAGCAGGCAGGCAGGGACGGCTGTTAGACTGCGCTGCTTCCTGCTGCAGCGTGCCGGCGGTGCCTCTGAGCACCCAGCAGCCAAGGTTGCCCTCCAGGGAACCGGCTTCGGGACTGCCCTGTCTAATTCTGGACCTTAGAGAAGTTGTTGACACATTGGAGGGGATTCACGAAACAGCCACGGGATTTGACATCTGAGTTGAATGTCTTGTAATGACTCTCTGTTTAGCTTATCAAAGAGCGGGTTAATAAGTGATGGGATCACAGTCGCTGATACCTATATGGGAATGAGGTCTCTGGTAGCAACCGCTCTGCAAACTAGAGGCAGAAGTGATGAGATCCACTGCCACGTGACGGATTCGCTCGGTCGTCGATGTGGCCAACTCCTGGCACAGTTAACTACTGCAGCGACTCCCTTAGGGATTCCTTGAGATTCAAACAAGATTGTTATCTTCCCAAAAGATCTGGGCCGCATCCCAGGTTGGGTGCTGGAGTCAGGAGCTGCAACGCCTGCCCATGGCTGTGTGCCTTACCCAGCCAAAATAATCCTGATTGCGTAAGTTAAAGACTGAAATTTCCTATAAAACCAGTGTAGGAAGGTGGGAGCCGTGGAAAACCTCCCTAGCACAATTCAGTCCAGACAAAGTTAGGTGTCCACCACTAACCTCCAACTGTATGCAGGACAAGTACGAAGGACTCAAGTGCTGAGGTATCTATTCCTTTGGGGTTTGGGATTCAATGTGGGGAGACTGAAATGACAGAGATCACTCTTAAAAGGGAGGAAGAAGTGTCGTGTGCCTATTGTTTACCATCTGCCTGGAGAGTGGGACACCTCAGCTCCAGGTCTGCCTGCATCTGAAAGGGACTGAACTTCCATTGCTACATCCCTGCAGTGTCCTAGCTTTCCAGGTGATGAGTTTTGCACTATAGATTAAACAGTGGAGGAAAATAACTCAGAGACCAGAACCCTCACAGCACCTCATTCCAGCTTAAAAGACCCATCCCTGGCCAGGGACAGGCTTTCTATTACATTTTCCTTTTCTGCTCAAGTATTGCATTTCTGCCTGCATGGTTTTGCTCCTGTTTTAACAGACGAGGTAGACCATGCTCATGTGGTGACTACTTGATAGCCTCATAGCTGGAGTACCACTAGTTTGGGGTCCCAGTCCCTCTGGTCTGTGCCAGGCCTGGAAATCATGTAGTGATGAGAACTGAGCATACAGGTAACACGTATGAGTGACCAGTGAGTTCCCTATTAATTATAGGCACTCGTGAAGACCACCTATTGCTAGGAGAAGGCAGCTGGGGTTGGTGTCTGGAACCTATCCTGCATGATTGAGGAGGGCTGAATCCATGGCTTAATTCATCACTTCTCTGCCAGTGAAGCTGGTTGACGCATTTCTCTCTCTTCCTGTGCTCTGCGGGAAGGTGGCCCTGAGAACAGTTCTTGGATTGAGCCCAGTGGTTGACACGGTCACAAGAGGGGTTGATGTGTGGATTCCAACCAGACTCAAGGTAGATCTGGATAGGCTCAGTTTTGGCAATATTTTAGTGGCTCTGGGCATACAGAGGGAAGCATTCAAGTGTCCAAGCAGCCTGAGTAGCAGACAGGGAATGCTGAGCCACACAGTATAGCACCTGGACTATCCCAGAGACATGCTTGAATGATCCCTGAGCCTATCAGCCAGCCAGGCAGAAGCTATCTAGCTGCATTAGTCGGGTACAGCACTCGAACTCGTCAGCTCTTCCAGGAAAAACTCTTATGGCCCTAATCCAGCCTCACATGCTCTTTCTCCACACCTCTCTCCAGGCTCAGTTGCCCTTAAGAGGTGCATTGGAAACCACTTAGCATCAGATTGCCATTATACTGGTGGATTTGGCCGTGTTCCTCGGGTCAGGTTACACTGCAGGGATTAGGTCTGCACAGAGAGCTGCACCAGCTCGTGGACTCCAGCAGGTGCTTTAAAATGACGTAAATCTACGTATGGAGCACTGCAGCTTGCTAAAACTCAGGTCCTGGCCTGCCTGTGCTAGGCTGAACTGTGGATGTGTGAAATGTAGCCAGTATTTGTGGGTTCCTCGTCATGCCTCGTTTGTGGGCAATTCAGTCCCAGAAGCTGAATTTACATAGCAAATGATACCGTTCACGTCTCCAACCAAATTGCTTGAGTGACTTAGGATCATAGGATAATTCAGGTTGGAGGGGACCCCGGGAGGTCATCCAGTGCAGCCTCCTGCCCCACACAGGGTCAACTATGACTTAAATGTCCAGCTTCACTTTCAGAAGTTTTCCCGAACTGCGATTTCTCTGGAGGAGGGTGGAGAGGTTGCAATGGCGATTGAGGTATGTTGGATCACAGCCCCGTCGCTCTGTGAGCAGCTCTGAGGAGCTCCTTAGTGGGCGAAATTTGTCTGCAGCGCTTGGTCTCCCAAGTGGTGGCAATCGGTTACCACTTTTCTGTTCCTCAAAGAATTAAAAGTTAATGTGCTTTCAAATAGCTCCGTCCAGCCTTTCCTTTCAGCCCCGCAGCGCAAGATTGGAACAAGAAGGACTGAAAATGCCTGTAGACATGGTTTCATTCCTCTCGCATCCCTATTCACCAGGACTCTTACAGATTTTTCTTCACCTCAGAAGGTTATTATTATAAAATGCTTTTTAAGGCTTGGTTCTCTGTGGCTTTTAAAAATACTGCCAGGAAGGTTTGTCAGCAGCTCACTGTGGAGATACAGAAGAAGTGGGTGTTTAGTCCTGGGGTGTTTTTGCTCTCGAGGAGGTCTTGTGCATGGGAAGATATGGGCTTGGAAAGCGAGCTGGGGAACCTCCTGGCGAGCCACCGTTGCTCAGTCTCTTGGAGCTGTGGAGCAAACAGAGCATTTTGCAACCTTATGGGCAAATGCCTCAAACCCAAATGAACTCAGAGATCTCAGGAGGGGGAGAGAGACATAGGAAGAGTAGTGCTTAGCCTGTGGGTGATCCTGTGGAAGCTGGTGAGGCAGTTCCTCTGCTTGGATAAGAACTGGATGGTCCCAGATGCAGGGTGCCTAGAGGAGCAGCATCAGCAAGGCTGCATCTGTTGGCATCTCGTTGCTTTTCATCATGTTGTTTTTATGAGCAAAAGCAGAGTGGAAAAATCTGTTTCGGCACAGAGCATGCGAGGGATCTGTCTCAACTTCGCACTTGTTTGCTGAGGGAAATAGTTTGGGGTTTATAGAGAGTGGAACAAAAGCCAAGCTGAAGGCAGAGAGTGCTTCTATTCCTTCATTTTGGCCTGTAAAAATTCTCTAGAGAAAGCTGCTGTTTGACATTCCTCTGCATGGCGACCGTGGCATGTTTTTACCAGCCAGCAGCCTTTGGGAAGGCTGCAGAGAGCTGGCTCTGGTGTCCGTCTCCCTCTCGTGGTGTGCCTCCAGCACAGCCACGTATGAAAACCAGAGCGAATATTCTGCCATCGATTTTAGATCTCACAAACACCAGTTCTCTGGTTCTGGCTCGGTCAAATCTCCCTGTGCTCTGGGCATATGTAAGGCTGTGGATACAGCTGCTGACATAAACTCCCAAAATAGGCAGTTCTCATAATGCGCTCATGTCACCTTACTCCACTGCCCACTGCCTCTGGAGACCTACTGTACTGTCGTATTAGCTCGAGGGCTCCAGGCTTCACCGTCTCAGTCCGTGCAGCTGCAAGAGCACATAGCTGGCATCTGGAAATCCACTTACTGAATAAGAGCCATAGCCTCTGTCTCCTGGTGTGGGAGTGGGACAGGCATGTGTGAAAGGGGGCATGTCAATGGTTTATGGCACAAAGCAGGGTATAGAAAAAGTCTAAGCCATCACGGAAATTAGGTGCCAACATTACCCAGAGATTCAAACACTTTTCCTGCAGCTTGATGCTCTGAATGCTAGAGCGCTGGGTTAGCAAAGAGCTCATCTCTTAGTTGCAAATTTTTCAAGTTTTTTTTTTTTTGAAGTTGCTGCTAGCAAGAGTGAAGAATGTAAATATGTTACCTTCTTAAGAGTAATATGCCTTTGTCAGACTGGTTCTCCTGAGGGCTACCAGCTGGATGCCTGCCAGAGTCAATATGCCACATGGGATGTATCTTTAAATCTCACAGGGGCAGCACCCAGGGCCTGAACCTGCTCCCTGTCCCAGCCACAGCTTGTGGGTCGCAGCTCCCTGGGGCTTGGAGGAGTTGCGCCCCAGTACATCTAGGCAATGGTTGTACTTGGGAATTACTTTGTCATTGGGACCAGTCTCTAGCCCTGAGGCCAACTGGCAAGGAAGAGTCAGTGTCCCTAGCATTAAACTCTCTCACCCTCGAAATCAGGGCAGCCGTATCCAGACTACTTGGTGCAGCCAATTTTTGGCCCACCCTAGCGCTGCAGCACTAACCAGGCATTGCTTGGGAGTGTGCTGGTTAGCCAAGGCCAACGTGTGCCAAGGACCGCACTAGGGACTGACAAGGCTAGGAGGTGATGTGCTGGTGCGTGGTATCAACCTATTTACTGGTGCTGGTGTAGCTGTGGTGACCACCACAGGAGACATCTCTGAGGTCTGAAGAAAAACCAGGGAATTGTGAAATATAAGTCAAAAAAAGCAGAGTGTAATTATCTGGCTGGATCCTCTTGTTTGCATTTGTTTTCTCTCTTTGCAGCCAGTACTATCCCTTCCCCCCCATCTAATTTTAGTTTAGCAGAGTTTCATTTCCCTCCCCCTTCCTCTGCCCTCATGGTGGGGACTCGAGTCTCACCCAGCACGTGCCTGCTTTCAAGGAAATAAACCGTTCTCACAAACCTGCACATTGTAGGAAACAAATGTGTTAGGCCTCAGCAAAGAGGAGGATGCTGCAATAATCCCCAAAAGAAACTGTTTCAGCAAATAAATCCCAGTGATTATTATCTTTCCAAGAAGGTCTTAATGGAAGTGCAAGGTGATGTACATAGCATGGATTGTGTCTCTAAATAACAAGACAAAGAAGACTGGTAGCTTCCAGAGATGAACTGGCAGACAGCAGAAACAATGGAAAATAATAATCAAGGCAACGGGTAGCAGTATTGTTACACTGGCTGTAGATGCTTGCAGGATTTTTGTGAGCAGTATTGCAGAGCAGCATTTTCGTGCACGCACACAAGCACATGCAAATCTACTTGCAGGAAAGAGTCACGTTTTGTAATAGACAAAAGAAAAACAAGTCATGTCTGCTGGATAACTCTTTTTTTTTTTTTTTCTGGGAATGGAAAATGCCCTGAACAGGATTTAATTCACACAAGTGAAATAAACTCACTCAGCTACAGTAAGAAACCATAGCGGGCTGATAGTCTGTCATCATCTTTGCCTTTCTGGTTTTCTCCACAGCCAGGAAATGGGCTGCTTGGCTTCTGCCTAAGTGGTTTTGCAAAGCAGAGATTTGTGGATGACAGAGCAACAGAGCTATCAGCAATTAGCTGGAAGGAGGGAAGTGCAGAGAAGCAAGGTCAGATGCAGACTGGGGAGCCCTGAACCGGGGGAAAAAAAAACCCTCCAGATTATTCTAGTCGCACAGCTTGAGGGTGTCTCTATGTCTCTCTCTCTGCCTCTTGCAATTTGATGCATAGCATAATTTGATTTGCAGCTGCCGCAGCGTGCAGAGCAGCCCACACACCTGTGCCTCTGCATTTTGGGTGGCTGAGATAGCTGGATGTGTTTGTAAGGGCTCCCGTTTGCATTTGGTGCTTCACCCCTGCTGTACTATGTGAAGCTGCACCAGGTCCCTTCCAAGCCTGACTATGCTGTGATTTCAGCAGCGCAGATTTAGGTGAAGGGCTGTCCCTGGAGAAGGACGTGAGGATGCAGCTCCACGGCAGTGTAAGTGGCTAAACGTACTGATGGACTCGAGGGTGCTCAGGAGCTGCTGAGCTGCAGTCAGAGATGCCCAGATGCAAACTCTCTGCTCATTCCCAGGGGGAACGTTGCAGTGGAAGAAACCTTTGCTTCCCGCAGAGCTATCCTTGGTCTTCTCGGCTGGCCACTGGGATGTGTGAATTCCAGTTATGACAACCGCTGCAGGATTTTGTAAAAGACCCCCTGAGAACTGCAAAATTAACTGCAACCAACTATTTGTTTTCCTGTTTCAGCTCTTTTTCCATGTTCCAAATTAAAATACACCCTTCTGTTTACAGGTGAGGGAGAGGACAATATCTAGCACACCAATCTCACCCTTGCAAAGGTGATATTTCCTCTTACCCCAGCAAATGCGATCTGTAAAAGGCTGAGTGAGCCTCAGATGTTAGGGATCACTGACCTTGAGAAAGCACAGAGCAACTTTCCAGCAAGTAGAAATTTTAGAGGCTTATCTTATTTGGACATACTATCAAATTTAGATTTTTTTTTCAGTGTGTTGAGCCCTGTACTGCTGGGGTACCCAGAAGAAGCACTCTGGGGCTGAGCCCCTCCGAAGCATAAAGACCATCCCAAGACTTTGGATTTGGCTTTCAGGTTGCTGGCTGGCTCCATGTGCAGGCTGTCGGGGACCATGGAGGACATCTGCCAAGTCCATACTCTTATTTGTGCAGAGACCCCAGTCTGCAGTTGCAGATATGGGGAGAAGACCTGTTGACATTGCAGAGGGGCTTTGTGAGATTGTCTGAGAAGACGAAAATAGTTATTTTAAGCTGACAAACCTTCAAGCTGTGAATGGTGCCCAGGTTCATGTAAGAGAGGAGCAGAAGAAAGGACACAGGAAGCTTTTTGTGCCCCCCATGCACTTGGGTAGAGAGATGACTGGCAGCTTGAGAGTGGAAGCAAACAAGCAAGAAACTCCTGCAGTCCGTGACAGCAGACTTGAACCCAATATTCTGTGTTTATCTGGCTTTTGCTTTTTATACAGCCCTCCAGGTGCTTCTGCCTATCACCGTATGAAAGTGTAGCAATGGATTTTTCTAGTCCTACAGCTTTGGGTAACCTTCCTGGGCTGAGAGGTGTCACCGTCTCCTATAACGGTCTTCCGCCATGCTGCTGTTTGTGAGCCCTGGACCCACTAGTAGAGGAAGGGATGGCTGGATGTCAGGCTTTAATCTGCTTTGAGGATAACCTCCAGCATCTGATGGCATCCCTCAACCTGCTTCCCTCATCCTGCCTGTCTCCCTTGAACTCCCACCAGAAGACTAGGTGTTTCTTCTTGTCCATCATGCTTGACCACCTTTCCTCTTTGTTGTCATTTATTTTTTTTCTCACTTGCATTTCTTCATTTTGACCAAGGTTCATCTCGGCAGCCGGCTCCAAAAGAGAGTGATGTGTCTGCTGTTTCGTGGAGGTGTACCTGAGAGATGAGCGTCTGTGATACTGGATGACAAAAGCAGCAAGTCCTTCTAGCTGAAGATGTCCAGACCTACGGGTACCTCAATCTAGAGCTGGTCTCTTGATGAGACAAAGTCCTACCTTTGTAGACTTCGTATTTTCCTAGCTGAACAAGGGTCTGTTAAATCCTTCCGCTTCTCTTCAGATAATTCCTCTGAGTGCATCTGCTGTTATATTTCACCATTAAGCAATTATCTGGGATTCTCTTCTCGGAAAACTAATTTGCTGTCTCCGTACTCCTATTCACAGCAGGTTGCTGTGTTATTCTCTGTTCTTGCCAGCTTGTAATGAATGGTTTTTCAGCAGCCTGGGATAGAAGCTGTGTTTAAGTGCTGCTGTTCTCTCCTGAGTGCCTCTTAGTCGCTTCTGAGTGCAATAGGCTGTGTGTTTGGGTGGCGTTCGGCTCACTAAATGTAGATATCTACATTTGGCTCCCTTTACTCATGGCACCCTAAAGCAAGTCTGGCAAACCTTGCCTTAAAAGTGCTTATTTCCCTCAGCTATTAGAGGAGCTTTGTAGAACTCAAAACCTCTGTGTCTGGGTTCGAAAACATGGCCACAGTGTGGGCCCCTGGCCAAATCAAACCTCAGTTACTCAGACCAGCACCAGCTGAGCACTTTTCAAGTTTTAAAGAGGCTATTTTTGACCTTTAAAGCCCTCACACCCCAGCAGGGAGCACTCCATTTCTCAGCTAATGCTGAGGTCATGCTGCTCCATACTCGGCAGATATTTCTCCATGGTAGGCTAGGCTTTGAGCGAAATAATTAGTTCTGGCCTTGGGCTGAGGTTCAGCCATATTCAGGCTACTGTTGTCAAGATTCACAAAGAGGGAAGTGATTTATAAAATCTGTTTTATTAGACATCGGCTGGGTGGATTTGAGCATGCACAGGTCCCTATGCTTGGGTGTCTAAAGAAATCTGTGGCCCCAAATCAAGCTCTGAGTGAGCTTTAGGCCTGTTCAAGGGCTACAACCTCCATTACTATAATTTTTTTCTGAGGGTTAGACAGCTGAAGCGCACCCCAGTTGGGCCTTTGGCAGATTTTAGGTGGTTTGTTTTACTCTTTCCACCATTCACTCCTGTCAGAATCCCTGCTGGTTGGTAATTTCCTTCCCTACAGGGACCTGAGATGGTGCCGAGGATGGCCCAAAGCCCCTCGGAGCCAGGGAAAAGATGCTGCCCAAACTTCAGAGGAATTTCCTACAGCATCCAGAAGCCTGCAAATATATCTTTAAACATACATTCTCTAGTAGCCTTTGGCTATAAATTCTTTTTTCCCTGTCAGCTCCTTGCAAACCTCCGGGACCTCTAACTTGTCAAACTCTTCCTACTTTCAATCTTAATGAACCTTCAGCTGAACAGGCTTCAGCTGAACTTCCTGATGAAAGCAAAAAGGAAGCAAACATTTCCAGCCTGAGCTCTTGCAAGTTATAAACTGCTTCATAGAGTTATAGTGCCACCCTATTTTAAGAGCTCATGTTTAACTTATATCTTGCTGCAAGTTAGAAAAGAAAATGAGCAGAAAGCAAAAAACAGGCATTCTCAACTGGGATACGGGCCTTGCAGGGTGCTGAGGAAGGGCTGGAGTGTTGGGGCTTTTGCAAATGACCTGTGATAGCAGATCAAATTGCAGATCTGATTGCCCCAGCCTTACTCAGAGGCCCAAATGCTTTGCAGCCCAGACTCCCTTTGGAAAGGGCCATCAGGAGAAGTACTCAGAAAGGAAAGGAGCTAGGAAGTATCTCATCTAGGGTGGATGGCACCATGGTACTAATCTGTTAGAACTAAAGTCAAATGAGAAGGCAAATCCTTTTCCTCCACATTTGCTCGTAAGTGCAGCTTTGCTAATTGACTATGAAGAGTGATTAACAGGTCATTTGGGAGTCATCAATACCCTGAGCTGGGAGGTTTCCTGGCTTTCCCTCAGTTATTCCTGTAAGAGGGTCTGCCGCTGATTTTATATACAGGAACACCTATGTCCATGTGAGAAGAGCTGGGAACGTTGTCTTGGAAAGGACAAAAGTAGGGAGGGGGTGTTAAGGATCAATTAGAAGAGTGAGAAAAAAAGTGACTTTTGGAACAATGAGGTAAGCATTTTTCTTAGAGCCGTGCAATATGTATGGTTTCTACCTTGGACTCCAGTTATTAGGGCATAGATGGTCATGTCCATTCCCACGGAGAGGTCTCTATGCTGCAGCTTCCTCCATGTTGCTTACAACATGCTTACAGTCTGCTCCCGTTTGCCATTGATGTTCAATTTGAAGGGCAAATTTTCAGGGGGTTGCTTTTATGTGTGCAACTAATAGGGCAGGTATCTGTTTGTACAAGAATTTTTATTTTATTTAGCTTCTTGGAGTGACAGCTGTAGCTATAGAAGATGTTTTTTGTTTTATTCTCTTGAACAATTTTACTTACCTTTTTTAATTGACACACTTATGTTAGCTCTCTGGAGCTACTGGAATTGACTAAAATTTATTAGTTTCATTAAAAAATTGAAAACTCTTTTTCTTAGTGAATATTTCCTACAGAACTCGATAGGCAGCAGACTGCTGGGGCTACCACTGGTAACTGTAGTTAGTGCTTCTGCCATCTACTGCTCATTTCTAGGAAACCCTTCATATTTGCTCTCTTCTCAAGAATTATAGGTACTAACTGTAGTTATTCAAATCTGTTGGTTAGCTAGAGACTTAATAGCTCTGTTTGTACCCTATTGTTTAGGGATGGCTTTAACTCTAGAAATTGCTTTGCTAATTGATTTCAGGATGGATTTGCTTGTGACTGAGGAATTATTTTTGTAGTGTCTTTTACATGACATAATTCTCAAGAGCCATATTGTGGTTGGGCTTTACTATTTTTTTAAAGCTAAATAATATGTGTGTTGTAATTAATCCCAGTTAAGTTTTTCTTCAATAATATCGATTCTAATAATTTAGCTGACCTTATTAGACTATTTTTGTATTTATTTTTTTTTAACGATGTTACTAATCAAATGTTTCTCTGATGCTGGATGCGTGTAGGAGCTAAACTAAATTGCGCAGGGCAGACGAATAGGTCTGGCCATTTTGGGTAAGCCTAATATTTCATTGGCAGTTATAGAGGGAAGGTGTTCAGACAGCTGTATATCACGTCATGTGTTGTTCTGCCTGCCTTTGTTTCTCTGCGGTAGAAATCACACTGGGGTGTCTTTATCCCTGCTCTTGCGGTCTGCAGTGACCATGGGGGACTGCTTTTTACCAGTGCAGATTTGCTTGCATCACGGCTTAAAGGGCAGCTTGGGCTTCCTCAATGTTTCCTATAGCCCTGTGCTTTCTTTCCTGCCTGCTGAGACCTTTTCTGATGGTGTCCTTGACCTCTATTGCTTTTTCTGGAGAAACAGGCAGCTTGCGTGCGCAGCCTACAAATGGTCCTTTTCGCACTGGCCAAGATTCTTGCTCCGTTTCCAGCTGCCCCCTGTGATGATAGCTTAAAGGCTTAATTGCCTTTGTCCAATGCTTTGATACTAGATTGTTTTTGCAAACAATCTGTTTTGCCTAAATTAGTGGTTCCTCTCTCTTGCTCCTGTTTTAAAGAAACACACTTGTGCCTTCAGCTTCCCGCTGCTTGTCAGAGCGCAGCAGGGGGGTCTCTGCAGGTGATTCTTGCTAAGGGACACAGTGCTGATGCCTGGACAAGGCGCTCCTGTGAGCCTTCTCTCCAGATTTCCACTGCTTCAGTTCACATAGGGCCACACAGCCCCCTGATTTGCCATATGACCCAGCTGAGGATCCTGGAGGGGTGAGACTGAGCTGTGCAAGAGGAGCAAGCTTCCTCATGTGGTGGTTTTTAACCACAGCAGGAGAAGGGAAGGACAGCATCTAATCTGAGCATTGTGTGGTTGCATAGTCTCTCTGGGTTTTTACCGTAAATCTTCAAGTCCTTTGGGTCCCTTGTTTGCTTGGCAGGGAAAGCTCTTTTCCATCAGTCACCTTCAGCAAAAGGACCTGTCAAAGGCCAGCATGGCCTTCAGCTTGTTGCTGAAGGAAACCAAGCGTCCTAATTAAGTGATTTCAGAACAAGGAAGCCTTTTCATTAAGCTTGTTTTGTAGTGGTTTTAGAAAAGGTCCTCAGGAAAAGTCCCTGTTAGGGAAATTGGCCCTTCCCTGTTATAAGGATTTGGAGGGAGCATAAAGTGGCAGTGTTCTCCTCCTACCTTGGGCCTGTTATAAACAGCCACCCACGGGAGGCAGAGCGGCAAGAAGGTCCTCGTGGTTTCCCACAGCTATCTCTGATGGTGCTTTTGGAGCTTATAGTGGGCTGGGCCAGGCACTGAGGACAGGTGAGAGGATCTCAGTCCAACATTCAAACCTCAAGAGGAGCCTTTAACTAGTTCATGACTTACGGCTTAACGTAAAGGAAGTGCTGCTGCAGGAAGGGGAGAGAAAGAACTGCAGTAGTTGCTACCGTCTGCAAACGTTTGTCTTGGTCTTCATGTAAAGTCTTCCTACTTCCTACTGGATGCATGCGGGGGGTTCAGACTTGCTCCTGTCCATTCAACAGGAGACAGATCTTCTGTTTGGAAGATGGGGAAAGCGATACAAGGAAAAAGCGTTTGCAATCATTACTACCTAGTCACTTTTCCAGTCTAATGAAAGCACATATATTCATATCTTCATTGTCTTAGAACTTAATGATGAGTCAGGAAACAGTACTAAAAATAGTATACACTCTGAAAGAACATTTACCTGTGTTCATTATAGCTGATAAAGTGGGATAACGGGGGTTAGACACTGATGGGACGCGAGAAAGGAAGAAATCAATCTTTTTATTGCTTTTTCAGATATACATGTTTTTAATTTAAAGTGCAGCACTTGAAGCAGTTCTTATGTTATTTATTATTATTAGATACAAAGTCCCTCCCAGCGTATTTATTTTGTTAAATTACCCATCTAAAATTAAATATAGCCTCTTGTCAGTGTTTATGTTCTTCTGCCTATTCTCATAATTATTATTGAAAAGAGTTGGCTTTCAAGTTAACAGCATGTGGATTGATAAGACAGCCATTACTGTGCTACCTGAGTGCTTTTTAGAAAGCTTAGCTCAAGGGCAAATCGTGTTTCCTCCGAAGTGTGCTACGCAGAATCCCCAGCCTGCAGCATGCTGCTGAAGGTGATATTTGTAACTGCAAAGTATTGCTGCCTTGCTAGTATCTGAAAAACTTCTGAAACTGCTGACTCCCAAGCACTGGAAATCAGTAAGAATGGCTGCTTTTAGGACCGCACAGTGGGGTGCCTCCAGTTCTGATTTTCGAACCGCCAGAGGGTTTTGGCTCCTTTCCTTTCTGCTCCTCTCTTCTGCTCTCCGATGCTCTTCTCGTCATCCTCAGGTAATAGATGCGGTTAGCCTCTGGGTAGGTGACTTTGCAGAGTGGGAGTCTGTAGATGGCTGGGTTGTCTGAAGCGAGCAGCAAAAAGAGAAGTGCGGAGAAGCAAAAAGGCCACGTGCAGAGTGGTAATCCCAGCTGGGAGAGGAAATGACAGACAGATGCATTTTGACATCTCTCTTTGCATGTTCCCTTTGCTCACTTCTGCCTGTTCCTATATTCTTGCAGCTGAGGAGCTGGGAGAGTCTGTGCTTCCCTGAGGACAGTTCTGACACAGGACATGCTTTCCTCAAATCCCCCATACCGGATCCCTGTTCAGATGCAGAGGAGGATACCCAGATGCAGGTAGCTACTTGGAGGTGGTTACCTGTGAGCTAAGGTCCTGCTACAGTCAAAGGAGAGCTAGTCAGTGCGATCTGGGAAGTTATTCTGCTAACCAAATGTCAATTCAGCAGCTCAAGCACTGGTATCCTGTGATACAGGAAATGTGTTGGGCAGTATAAGGCATCCTACACTGGACACTTGGCTCCTTCTGGAGGCGTAACTGTAGGCCAGGATGGTGCTCAACAGCAATATTTAAGCAATTGAATCAAGCTCCAGAGCTCTGCTGGCTCTGCTGAAAGCCAAGGCACCCAGCTCACATGCAGACTTTTAAGTGCTCTAATCCACAAACCAAATCCCACTTTTGCAGCCTGCAAAATACCATTTACTGCAAGTACCGGTCGCATAGATTCACTTTCTCACTGTCCTCAACACCCGTGCGTTACTGGCATTGAGTCCAACCCGCTGTCTTGCTGCGTGACCCCACCTTTAAACTTCACTAAGGATCTGGCAAAACCAAGATCCTAAGGGAAAAAAGCAGCAGGTTTAATTAGGTTCAGGTGGGCAAATGAAGTTGATTACAAAACTATAACTTTTGGGTCTCTCATTTTCCAGGTCTTTCATCTTCAGAAAAAACCCACAAAACAAAAACCCCAAAGGTATTCTGCCTCTGATGCATCCTAGAAGCAGGTGTGGCTTAACAAAGCCGCCCTCTCCAGGAACCTACACTGTATTGACAGGATGCCAGATGAATACGTTTAATGTGTGAAGCTGCTTGTTTTAAGTATGCTTTATCTTTTAAGTTGCCAAATCAATTTCCTTAAAATATGGTTTTGCTTTGGTCTCTCAGAGAGACCTTAAAAAGAAACAAAGCTTGACAGTACTAGCTTCAGCTTTCTCTGAGACCGGTATGTTTGGACAGCTCAAAAGACAGGAAAAAATGTATTTTCCTCCTCATTAAACTAGTTCTCTTATGCAGACCAAACTTGAATAATAATGGAGGTAGGGGAGAAAAAGACCTCAGAAGAAATAAGTAAAACTTTAGACCACTGGAATTTGCTCACCAGCATTGCATGCAACTGAATGTTATATCTCAAACTGAGTTGTTGCTGGAATTCACGAATACATGCACACTCCTACTGTGAATCAGATGCTTTGAAGATCTTTGAAATCTTATTATCAATTGTAGCATCTGTAAGTGCACAATTCAGCTGACACAGGCGCTGTACAAAATCCGCCACTGGCTGCAGAATTCACACTTCAGTACTGCCAAATCTGTCAAGGAAATGCTGCAAAACTCTCCCTGTCCTGATATCACAAGAGAGCCAGAATGTATTTAAAAAAACAAAACCCCCAACTTACCACAGATAGTATATTAGTAAGAGCTGCTCCAGAGTAGGCACAAAATAATGCTGGAAAAAAAGACAAAAGCTAGCTCAAGGTGGAGAAAATCTTGCTCATCCCTCCAAAGAAATTATCAGAAATAGTAATTCTTTCCAAATGCCCTGTAAGGTATCTCCCCAGCTACCTGTGGCGAGATTAACATTGACATCTTCACTAACTGTTGAATTTTGAAGTGCTGCATCTGCCTGTTTGAACTAAATTTGGCCCAAATTTGCTTTGTTTAGATGGATGGTGAATGAAAAGCACTCTATTTTGTCAAGAACAGGTGACAAGTGGTATTTCTTTTATGCATTAATACAATTTGACCTGTGTGCAGTGGGGGAATCATGGCCACTCTCCACCACTCTGTGCCAGGGCATTTGGCTAGGTGGATCTTAAACTGCACTGAACCATGTGCGACAGCTCTGATGTTCTTATGAGACACTTCCTCTAAGGATATGCGGAGTTATGAAATGGCTGCTTCTGTGAATCTAGGTTGCTAATCCGTTAGAAGGCCTGCTTGTGGCATAGCCGCCTTCTCACAGAAACTGTACTTCTGCCCTTTCTCGATGCTTCCGTGTTAAGAGTGCCTAAAAGCCCTTCTTGCGTTTGCAACTTGGACGTCCAAAGCTCATATCTGATGCCATCATAGAAATAACTCTTGTGCAATAGCTAGTTTTGCAGCAGAGGTGTAACCGTCACTCTAATCCTACACAGTTCATAGATTGCCTGGCTACATGGATCTTTTTGGCTTCCCTTTTCATACAAGATACCTACCACAGGCAAGGGCCAGCAGATGAGTCTGCCAGGTCAGGGCGTAGAACATGCCTCCAATCGCAATGCAAGCAAGCGCACAGTTATAATTGTGTAAGCCGAGGTAGATGCTGTCAAACGGTGTTGCAATGCTCAACGCTGCAAGGCAAAAAGCAGTGCTGTGAGGTCAGGTATGAGATACATCTGCAGGAGCTGTCATTTGCTGGGAGGCCGTTGTGTCTTCCCTCTGACGCCTATGCAAATTTTACTGTGCTCACACTCACATAACTGCCGCGTGCAGAGACGGGATGGAGTCAGATGGGGCTCGTTATTTTGGAGCTGTGATGATGTTTCTGGAGCTGGAGTTTGGCCCAGTCTCAAAGACTCTTTCAGGCAAAACTTTTTGGACGCCTTAAGCATGTCGTAGTTAGTCCCCCAGATGCCCAGATGGAAGATCCAGCCAGAGTATAGCATGACCTTCTCACCTGGGTGTCCTTCACTGAAACTGGGGCTCACATTGATCATTTAAGCTTCATACATACCCTGCTCTTGAAGATCAGAGGAACAGCTGAGTGCCTTATGTGGGAGTAAGCAGGATTTTTCCATCTCTTCCTAGTAACCTCTGCTCATATAGTGGATATGGTCACTCTGTCACTGATGTGGAAATTCTCCAGTGGGACAGCAGCTCAGAGTCTGCTCCAAACCTGACCGCTTAAGTGCTTCTGCAAGATTTTTCACAGGCTTGAGTGCCAGTAAAAAGGACAGCACAATACGCAGTGAACGGGCCACTGAAAGGTGCTCCCAGCTTTTCTCAGCTGAGTGTAGCTGTTTGTGTCACTGTTAAGATTAATACATTTCCCACTGCAATGTCCTCCTTTGTTTTCTGTTCCACATCACCATGCCTGTCCCCAAGTACTTTCTCTTGATCCTTCTTTTCAGGATTAAATGTCAGACCTGTATAAAACTTGCCAAATGCTCCTAGCCATACAATATGTGTATAGTTGTGTTTCAAAATCCAGACACGAGGCAGTTCGCATCTTGTACAAAGCATTTCAGAATACAAATCAAAACTCATTAGTGGATGACTGTGCCTTCTTTTTTTTTTTTAAAGTAAGTTTCTCAGACCACACTTATTCAATCACATTTTTTTATTACAATTGATCAAATGGATAGCAGTAATCTTGCCTAACTTCAAGGGTCAGATTCACCTCTCAACTCGAGGTTGTTTCTCTGATTAGTGGAAAGACAGGCCTTTGTGGACGGGATTCATGTAACCTTTTTTTAGATGTCTGCAGCAGGATAGGACAAACTGTATCCTAGAAGAAGCTGATCTGACTGATCAGCTCTGAGGCAGACATCTGCATGCCTGTGGTGTCAAGAGATCAGTGGAGTTATTTCTCTAAGTTTCTTTGTCTCCATGGGATTCATCAACTGCAATGGTAGGAGGGTAAGCAGGGTGGAAGAAACCACCTGCATGATTTAAGCGTACTAACAAATTCTGAGCTTCAAAATATAAATCTACTTTGGTTCTTGCCTTCACCATGTTGGCTAACCTTCACTAAGACTTCCAATTCACAGCCAGTTTCAAAGATGGAGTGTAGACCCAAGTATGAAAGTACGAAAGTTATGGAAGTGTGGAGTCTGGACAGAGTTATATAATGGCTTGGCTGAAGATACCCTAGATACAAAAAATACTAGATACAGTAAATACTATTTCTTACCTGCCAGCATCCCTACTGTTGATCCAATTGCAGCATGTAAGCAAATCAATGGGGACGAGATAAGTAAAGCAAGGAGAACGATGCCTCCAGTCCAAGGGTTTTCACAACCGTATACTTGACCGACACCAACTGGTATGGATTGCAAGAGCTGCAGCAACCAGTAGAAAAGAGCACGTTAGGGTATCCCTGTACTCAAGAGGACACAGCAGTTATTTTGTCAAAGCTATCGGTTAGGAAGGAAGTAAACCTGGTTCTGTTGGACTGTCAGGTGAATGTAGGCACACATATTCTTCAGACCACAGTTAGTGCACTATTTGGTCTGAACTTCACCAGTCCAAGACAGACTTTTCTTTCTTCTGGAATGTAGTAATATGGTTCCTTTTTTGAGGAAGTGAAAGCAGAGAAGGGACCAGCTCAGGAGAATGTCTCTGCAAAAATGAAAGCCTGGGAAAACTATTCATGATGTCCTTCATAGAGACTGTAGTGGCCTCTCCTAGCTCTTGGTACTGAGTATGTCAGTGTGTGTTATGGTATGAAGAAAAGACCAGATTTTTTCCTGTCCCCACTCTCTCTGGGGTTGAATAGGTTTGCTCTGGAAGGGACTTTAGTCCAATATTCCTAGAACTTAGCACATAGTACAGTGGTTCCTCAAAGTTTTAAATAAATTCAGCTGATCAGAGTGACTTGAAAAGACATGGGGGGGGGAGAAAAAAAACCTTACTGTGTTGCAATTGAACAAGATAGCTCTATCAGATAGTAGGTACAGCTGAGTATGTGATGTGATCATCTAACAATGACATAGGAGATAAGTGTAACCCCAGTATACCTCCTAACATACCTGAATAACTTCTGGGCTAACACATGGTCCTTCTGAATATGAAGCTGGAGAGTAGCCTTACTTGTGATTCTAGTGTTTGTGCAGACAAGAAAGAAAGGATAGGAAGGAAAAACAACTACATAAGAAGTATATAAGCAGGAGGTGCTGCAAACCCTTTTGGCTAAAGGCTAGAAAATAAGGAGGCCATGGTGGTACAAATTAGCTCAAATCAGCGTGCCCCACCATAGCCCTTTCTGGGGCATCGGCCAAGGCTGTCCCTGGGGCTATTATGGCAGTGTCATTTGTTAACGACTGACCTGATTTGTTTCTGTGAATTGTTACTGGTTGTGCCTATCTTCTGCCCACTCTGCCCCATGCAGAGTTGATATCCAGAGCTGAAGGCCTTCATGCTCACCTTTTTAATGAAATAAGATAAATTTGGTGTTGTAGGGAAGCTTACCTGGGGCGCACTAATTGCAGACCAGGTAATGTTGGGTGCTGATGTTACAGGCTGGATGAGGGTTGTAGGGAAGAAGGGGTTGTAGTGTCCTGTGGCTGCCAGATACAAAGTTACTGCAATATTGAAAGGCAAAGTGAAAACAGGAAGGTCCCCTTTACTGAAAACTGATGCCAAAGCACTGGACAGGACTGGACTGAAAAGAAAAATGAAAAATAAACAAATATAGCTTTTTTGTAGTGGTTACAGTGGTGAAACATCCTACCACGTTGGTCATAACCTCATGACGTAATTGTACACTGCCCAATACTTCTGACTTTATATGGAATTTTCTGTGAACTGAGCTTCCTTCTTAAGAAACAGGACAGAGTCTATTCAGTAGGTAAAGTATTTCGGGTGACCCTCAAATGATTTAGAGACCAAACAAATGCTAAGAAGCATTTGAAATGCTGTATATGACTTTACCCAAAGGTCTTGGCTGTAGAAGCTGGGATATAAGTTCTACAACATCCGCTTTACTCAGGAGATTTTCAGACTGCCCTATTTCCAGTTGAAGCGGGCGTCCTGCATGAATGGCCTTTCTGAGAGCAAATTGACAAGGTATTATCTGGTTCTTACAGGGCTCAGAAAGCATGTGGGATGGAGTGAATAGCCACGTCCTGTCCTTGATGGAAATGGGCCATGTTCTGTTGGTTTCAGCCTAGCTTTCCTGATATGTGTGAGCTGAGCCACTCTTATGGTCCACCTCCAAGTAGGAGTGGACATTGCACGCTTAAAATTGAATTTAGACTTGAATACATTTTTCAAGAAGCTAGATTTGAGTCCTAGAAGGTTGTAAGCTGGTTCTAATTTAAAAAACTAAACTATTTGGCGTTTCAAAAGCAACATCTTGTGTCCTGTTGTGTGGATACCATCAGTGAGAAAATGCTTTGTTCTCCCTGTATAATCTCAGATGAAGCCTATTCTTTTATGACAAGTCCAGCTTCCAGAGCAGTTTACAAATTTCCTTGCTTGTAGTTGTAGAAAAAAGTCAGCCCTTCTGTGACAGTGGTGTCCTATTTTTCTCTGTTGAAATACATAATTTCTGCCAGTTGTACATCTTGTCAGGGAAGAAAAAAGAAACTATTTCAAAAATGCTGGCTTTTAAACTTGAAATTTAAAATATCAGTTGGAAAAAAATCACTGAAATGTCTAATTTTAAAATCTCTCAGCTCTCCCCCCTGAGTCTTACGGTCTTTAAAAAAAAATTTGAATAAAAAAGCCTCAAGGAATTTTGGCAGACAAGACAGACTAAACATTCTTGCAACATGTTCTGGGTTTTGAGAGGCTTTTACAAAATGACCTTCATTCAGAGTGACTAAAGAAAAAAAATATGAAGAAATCTTAT
Source organism: Struthio camelus (assembly GCF_040807025.1). Taxonomy (NCBI): domain Eukaryota; kingdom Metazoa; phylum Chordata; class Aves; order Struthioniformes; family Struthionidae; genus Struthio; species Struthio camelus. The sequence continues at coordinate 64,840,150 of NC_090981.1, read as the reverse complement.
TTTAGAAGCAGTGAAATGCAATAATGATTTGTATCTTCTCACTAACAATGATTAAAATGTAAACCTGGAATTAATTTCTATTAAGGCTGTTAAATGGATTCTGTAGTGCTGTTAAGGTCTGTCTTTAAAAATGGTAAACTTGATTTTAATCAAGGTTGTTGTCTGGCACTCAAGAGTTAGTTGGAGGAATTCATTCAGCTCATGACTGGTTGCATATCTCAGACAGGGAAGATTCAGTTCAGCCGGAGGGAAAGCGCCAGGTCATTTCAGCACCTGCATACATAAGAACCATTTGTGTCGGGCACAATTTCAGCCACCCTGAACGTGGCCTGCTGACGAGGGGCATCTGCAGAGTGAAGCAGGGCAGCTTTTCCCATGTGCTATAATTGGTGTTGTGGATTCGCTCAGCCTCATGCTGAAACCCTTCAAGCTCTGTGCATTGATGAATGCCCTTTCCAGTACCACAGTGGAGTGGTGGAAGCTGTGTCACAGCCCACAGAAGGGGACTACTTGGAGGGGGCTGGTGTAGGGGACTCACAGAGAGGACCTGCATATATTGGGGTTCCTCATTCTCCAGGAAATCATCTCTAGAGGAGGAGTGACTGGTATTTGGGGCAGAGAGAAATGATGCTTACCAGGCCATGGATATAACCCCCACAGGAGGTAGAAGCCACCAGTAGTAATCCCCTTTGTCAGAGTAGACAGCCATGAGCAGTCCCACCAAGATCCCGTTATAGCCATACAGCCCTGCTGCAATGGCTGACCTGCAATCGAAAGAAATGCGTACAAGGAAGCAAGCACTGCTGAAGGTGATCTGTCCCAGGGACTCACTCAAATGCAGTTTCTAAGTGTCCTGCTCCTGGTAAAGCGACCATAGGGAAAGGATGAAAGAGTAGCGAGGTAGCTGCTGTATGCTCAATTTGCATTGGTGTGTGAAAGGCATGATTTGAAGCCAGCTAAATGGCGATGGGGTACCTGGAGTGAACAGAATACCTGCGAGGTTGAAATGATGGGGTATTTTAATGGTAACCAGAGAGGTATAATGATCTGCTCTCACAGCTACAATCAGCTATTATGACAGGCCAGTTCCTCAGGGACCCTTGCACTGGGACCATAGCGCTGTCGTCACCTTACTGCCATCCACAAGCTGGTCTGCTGGCCTTTAGCTGTGAACTTGGCACTTGGGGACTTCTGTGCCCGACACTGTGAAGGTGCCACTGTCTGCCTCTCCCAGAGGCAGAATGACCCATGGAGTCTTAAAACAGGAGACAAGCAGGAAAAGAGCAAACAAAAAAAATCTCTCAAGTCTGCACCTGCAAAACCCCCTTCCCTAGGCACAAAAACCATTTCAGGAGTCAACGACTGAGAAAGAACAGGAACCCAGAAGTCACAGTTGGCTTCCCTGGGGCAACATGGAGCGGAGTGTGTATGCCTTTATGTGCGTGGGGCTGCGGGGGTCTTCTGAGGAGCTGGAGGTGTTGTGAAGGATAGGAGAGATGCTATGGGACATGTGGAGACATTTAGAAGCCTGTAAGGGACACTGTATGCTGCAGAAAGTACTGTGTGGTGGGTAAGAGGGCTTCTGTGAGGGCCTATAGGAGAGGACTTGTTGAGGCAGAGTGAGATGTGTGACCCAGTGCTGGAGGCATGTTGAGTTCGCTGGCTTCCCTCACTTATCTGAGCTGGGTGTTCCCTAACCTAGGCCCTGACAGTGTTTGGTCGTTGGGTGCCTAGCTCATGTCTAAAACCGCCACCATTTCCCCCAAAGCAGAGTCTCCTACCTAACTCTCCATGTGGGTGGGGGGACAAGGTCTCCTCTGGAATGAGGACGCCCCAGCTTCAGCTGCGGAGGGATTCAGAAACAGAGCTGACCTGCACATGATGGAGACCCGGGGGAAGGGAAGGGAGCCACGTGGCACTGTTGTGTGCTCAACCGAGCCACCCTGGCCTCATAACAGCAGCATATACTGTTTCATCTCTATGGCATAGGGTGCAAGCCCCACCTGTCCACTGACCTCCTTGGAGAGCAAAGCTACACAAACACATGGACTATAACCCATCAACGTGATCTTGATAATGTGATGATCAATTTTTATTAAGTGCCCAGACACAAGGTACCACCTACCTGTCCTGACTGAGGATCAGGGCTGTTAATGTCGAAACGGCTGTCCCAGTACAGCCTGTGAGCATCCACCAGGGATTCTGGATGAAAAGCCCCACCAAAATGATTATCCCGCTGAGAGGGTTATTGACAAACATCACCTGAGAGGTCCCTCGCAAGACCCAGTCCACGAGCTGAACCATTAGGGGTTTATCTGAAGGAAATCAAATAAAAGCCCTAAAGATAAAACATCACTGCAGCACTCACAGCACACTTGGCTTTACAGTCACTTGCTGGCCACAGAATAGAGGCAAAGTATCAACAGTACTGTAAAACTGGTCTCTGATTTATTACTGTCTGAACATATTTTGCATCTGGCACTTGAAAGGCTAACAGGGATGGACTGGGCACTGCTATGAAGTTTGTGGAGGGATTAATAAAAATCGGTTTATTTATGATGGTCAAAAATAGTCTTTCTTGCATGGTAGATTGCATAAGATTCTGCTATAAATTTAATGAGGAAGCAGACCCACTTCTGTGTATAATTCAGCTGCAGAGAGACACTTAGGCAAAGACTGAAACTAGTCTGTATGTCTATAGGGAAATATGAAAAGAAAACACTTCTACTGTTAGGGAAAAAGCCAGACTCAGAACATTGAGGCACATCATATATAGGTGATGGGTTCAGGCTTGTAAAGGTGTTTACTTCCCTAAAAATGGACTTTAGGAACTAAAGAACCTGAATTAAGAGAATAGTTACAGTTCTGACCGTACTCAGTGGAAAGACACAGTTTGGCCTGTACAAGATGGGAATTGCTCTCCAGAGAAGACTATTGAATCTGGATAGAGCAGAGGCAAACAGGTGCTGAGCTCGGCTACTCAGGTGAGTGCATAAGGGCAGTGGGATGTATATGGGGCTGGCGGCTGCCTGTTGGAGGTTATCTAGCTGCAGTGCTCCTCATGATTTCAATGTGCAGAGAAGGGTCTCAGTAGCACGGCAGTAACTCCTTACTGCTGATTCTTCTATTGCAAATTGACTTGAGGTCTCTTAGCACCACGCTTCTGGGAAGAGCGTAACCGTTTCTGTACTGCTGTGCATTATTATGCACGCTGTAAGGAGATTTGAATGTGAGAGAAGCTCTATTTGTGAGTAATATAGCACCTGTTCATGAAACGTTTATGTGCATCTTTCATTCATGCTCTTAAATATTAAAATTAATTGAATTACTCAGCTACATTAATAATATATGATTGACTAAATTATTAATTGGGCATGGCACAAAGTGTCAGGCTACTTTTTAATCAGAGCTGCCTTATTCCTAATAACAACCCTCCCTTCTCTTCTACTTTCATTCTGTGTTGTATTTGCACTGGAGTCTCCAGTCTTGTTTTCTGAGGACAGTAGCCTGGATAAAGGAGCTTTGAAGGGCTGGATACTGTTCTGGTAGCTGACTTCTTCAGCATCCCCTTGGGCTGGTGCTAGCTAAGGCACTTCCGGGACCTAGGTGGTCGGGGAACTGGACAGGTACAGTGAGGGAGGAACGTGTTCCTCAGAAGAGGAAAAAGGACTGGGCTCATTTGAAATAATTTTTACTGATGAATGGTGTTGAGTTGTGAAATATATCAGCAATGCTGCTGGTTTCAGATACAAGTATTAACGGTAAGTATTCAAATATAACTGGTAGGGAGGGGCAGGAGACTTTTCAGGACACTGAGTAACAAAAGCTGTCTACCAACTATGGACAACTGGAGCACCAACCGGAGTTGGAGTAGCAGCTCCTACCTACTGGAAAAGAGAAAGCAGGAGGAGAAATCCTCCTGTGGTTGGGGATCACACTGTGGGCCAGCCAAGCTCCCTGCCTGGGGGCATGTTGGCTGCCACATCCCCAGGAATAGCCACTGCGCAGGCAGATGGTATGCAGCTGTCTCTTATTTCTCTTATTTCTCTTCTGTTGCTGGAGTTGTACTGTTAATGCACCCAGTCTTGACACAGCACCCACGGTCTTACACGGCATCTCAAAAGCTCCATATCCTTAATAATTCTGGGTAACAGGGACCATCTGGTCATGTATTGTTCCTGTCTGGACAATAAAACTTGGAGATCAGTACTTGCTTTGTATTTTATAGCCACATAACACCCACAATGCTTATTGTTCCCCCAAGGCTGGTAATACGAGAGCATTTCCCTGCACAATCGGGAGTCAAGTCCCCACTGTCAGCCCACACATGGATGAGAGGACATTCATTGATCCAAACCATTTACAAATGAAACCAACTCCCCAGTCCTGATATGTAATTGAGGGCACTGCTTTAAGAAACATGATGATAGTGACACATGACTGATTAAGCGTAAAAAATTTCTTTCCCCTCTGCTAAATTATGTGTGCAGTCACGGAAAGGGCAAGAGTATGCAGTAGGATTCCCTTTCTGAAAACAAAATGATTTGGGCTGCGAAGGCAGAAGTCCCCAGTGAGGGGGACTGACCATGCCCCTCTGCTCCCTGTGTCGGAAAGTGCTGACAGTGGTGTAGATGACCCCCCCTGGCTGTTCCTACCTGGAGAGTCCCAAACACATACCCCACACTTACCTTTCATCCAGTCTCCACATTCTTTCATTTCTCCTGTGAGGTAACCAAAAAGTTGGTAGATTTGCTTTCCGCTTTTCCACAGCAGGTCCCGGGCTCTTGGCTCCTTCTCTGCATGCGGCTTTCTCTCACTGGGACATTCAGCAACAACAATTTCTCCAAGCTCCATCTCTTCAGGCAGTGAGAAGAGGGAACTGTAAATCACAAAGCCTGTATTAGAAAACCTGTTCGGTTGTGCCCTGACAAGTTTCTGCTGTAGTTTAGAGCCCCACGATGATGTTCTTAGTCAAGGAGGGGATTATTCACTGGAGAAGGGACATCCATGCGGCCATGACCTTGCCTGAAGCACTACCAGGAGCTGTGTGCGCTATGGTCTGTGGCAGCAGTGTGCCTGCTGCCTTGATGTCCACCCTTGGAGACTAGGATCTGGATATGACCCACTGATGTTAAGGAGCCACGGCACAGAGCTGCAGTTGGGAAGAGGGACATGGTTTGTAGGTGTCCCACAGCACCGCACCCTGATGCAGCTTGTGATGGGCTACTGATAGGCTGCGAGATATATATCTGCTGCACAACTGACTGATATCTGCATGCTAACCAGTGCTGCTTGGTCATGTAAGGCTACTCTTGATGATACTGAGGAGGGAGCTTGTTGCTGTTCAGCTAGGAGAGAGCCTGAGGGATGTGATGCAAGGTGCCAGTACAGCAGTAGACAGCAGGAGATCAGAAAATACCGGAGAAGAGGCCAGGGCCTGTATTCCTCTTGATTCTGAGTCAGTGCTCTCATATATCACAGCAAATCTGTGGTCTCCCTTGGTCTCCCCCATCTACTTTTGATCATCAAGAGCAAACGTGGTAGCAGCAAAGTATTGTGCCGAAATCCACATCCAAATGTAGCTCTGGACAAAAAAAAGCACTGATCTGCATGGATTCATGGCTGTATGCTCTTTAAGTAGCAGGTGAACGTCCAGGCAGGATCGTGAGTTTATTAAACTCCTAATTGCAATTGCAGGGCTCTATTTATTAAAAAGCCCATTAAGGCATAAACCTGTAAGATAAAATATACTGCACTGCACCCCAGTGAGCTACGTTGCAGGTTATTTTTCACAAAAACGGCATTGCACTTTTCAGGGAGTTTGGCCTCAGCTGCTTTGGCGTTTTGCTCTGATTGTTTTGGAGCTGTGTGGCTCCATTTCCAGGCGTTGAACAAAGTGGGCAGTGTTGCAGAGAGCTTGCTCTGTGTTTTGTGGAATATGGGCACCACCTTCTGGTGGGAGTCCGGTTTCTGGTAGCTTGAACAGGCTGGCTCTCAGCGTAAAGCCTGTAGCAGCAGGCGGGTAGGATGAGGAGGGATGCGTGGCTGGAAGGAAGGATATTTTGCAAGGAGGAACACTGACAGACAGGTAGTAAAAATATCTATGGTTCTGGATGCACAAATAAGAGGGCTCTTGAACATCCCTAGAGGTTTTCCGTTCACCCCTGGCAGCATAGTGTTCAGTGCAGCCCTGGAGATGCATTGCGCAGCTCTTGTTCTCTAGTGCTTTGGCTCTCTCTGCCGGCAGCTTGTCCCCACCGCAGCAAGAGTCTTTGTAATGACCTTGTGCACAAGCGTCAGCCTCAGGCTGGATGTACTGGCAAGCAAGGGAATTAGGTGTACCTGTAAAACGTAAACCAAACTTGTGCTCAGTTTACTTGATCCTAAGGCAGTGGCAGATTATAGGAGGCAGTGAGCCTTCCTTCTTTGTAATAAATAACAGATGTGGTTAGATAAGGAGCAGACACCATCAAAACCTTACTCCTCTTCTGCTACTGACATCGTGTGGTCCCGAGCAAGGCAGGTTCACAGGTCCTGCCCAGCTGCACCTAGTGCAGGAGCAAGAGAGGAGCAAAAGAAGAGGAAGGTGGTGGCTTTTTTTTCTTTTTGCTATCTGTAATCTGATTCTGGCCAGCAGCTGAGTCAAACTGCTGGTCAGTTTAGAGCAGCCTTGGTGACTGTCATTTCTGGCTAGCTGCTTGTGGATCTAAAAGGCTACTTTGCAGCCAGGAGGATATCAACACAGGGAATACTGAGCAGGAGACTCCTTTCTCCTCCTGTGTGTCTTTTAGGCTGAAGGAATCTGCTCATGGTCAAATATTTTGAGTCTACATCCCTGTGAGATAGGAAGAGACCAAGTCTCACAGGGGAATTGGGCATTTGTGCCTGGACACATCCCATAAACACTTGGCAGCGTAAGATGTGTCACTGCCTTGGGCTTCCTGGTAGTCAGTGTGGATTTAGGCCCCTTTGGGCAGGATTCAACCTACCTCAGCCCGAAATTGCCTCTGGGACTTCCCATACTTTCCAGTGACTGTAGAAGAAAACAGCAACAGCTCAACCCGAGTGTGTTAGTCAAACACCTCATGTTTTTTGGGAGGGAAACAGGTGCTGAAGGTCAACAGCGGAAGCAGAGAAGAGACTCTAGAGCAAGGATCAGGCAAGCACATGGAGAGGGTGCCACAGGGATTGTTTCCCCTCCAGCACTCTTCCTTTACATTCACATTTAGCTGATGCTGCTGATGTCAGAGATCTCTTCGGTATCGCCTGTTCTTTGTTTGCTCACGTTTCTTCCAGGAGACTTCTCCAAAGAGTTTAAGGGTAGAACGCAGGATAGGCTTGGACAGCTGCTGTGGGATCCACACAAAGGAGGCTGGGACATCTCATGGGATTCCCAGTCATGGGGACACATCTGTAGCAAAAGGTAGTGGCCCCTTTGTTGTGAACAACATTCACCACCAGCAGCACAGCGCAGCTGTAACCAACAGGGAGAATAAATACTGAATGGTCGTGTCTGTGTCTTTATAGCATCTGAACATCTTACAGTCACTCTAATCCTTACTAGGAAAAATTACTGTTCTGTTTTACAAAGCAGAAACATCACTGCAAAGCTTCTAAAGGCCAGATTTACAAGACTGCCTAATTCCCACTGAAACGGAGATGTGGGACCTATATATTTTTAAAATTCTGGCCCTCTCTCACACATTTTAACTTTTAAGTGTGCAGTGCAAAGTAGTCACGTAAGAGCCCTTTGCGGTCAATATAGAGAAAGGTTAGCACCTCTGGAAAGTGATTCATAGCTTTTTTTTTTTTTTTCTTCTACACCTATCTTAGGCATGAACAAGGGGGTGGCTCTCTCTTTCCACTGGCTGTAGAGGGAGCCTGGTTGCTGAGCTTTTAGATGGCTATTTTTAGGTGAGAGACATTCCAGCCCAAGAGATTTTGCCAAGGTCAACCTTGAAGTTTATGGAGGAGGGATCTGGAGTCCCAGGCTAGTGCTTTAAATCATTGAGCCATCTGTAATAGACCTGTAATCTGCATCAAGAAGGGCACCTTTTTGAGGCTAAGAAAAAATCATACTCTTTTCCTATGATTTTTGTTTGCTATCTCTCTATGGATGAGAAGGGAACTAAATCCCTGCGTAGAAGACAGCAAGCTAACTCACCTCAGACAGTAAAGCAACCTAGGACAGAACTAGAGGAGATGGCTGAAGAATTACCAACTTTTTACAGACAGAAAAAGTGCAAAAAGAGATGTGGGGATGCCGAAACGCTTGGCACTGCCATGGTGGTGAACCATAGGGCCCTGCAGGAGAGAGGCTCAAGGGGTCAAGCAGGCAGAGAAGGTCCTTCAGGGCTCTGAAGGGCACAGTGATCTCTACAGGAACATCACCCTGGAAAGACACAGTTTCTTTGCAGCGAGCACCTGCCAATTGATAGGCTTATGCTCCGTGGTACAGACTCCATACTCCATGAATAATAGGGAAACCATTTGAACAATTAGCTAATTAGGGCTAATGAGAGCCTTATGGCACACCTAGGGCTGATGGAGAATTTCTTGAGAAAAGGGCATTTTGTCAGCAAACACTGGTTCATGAGCGTAGTGATGAGCTGTCCGGCTTTGTATGAACATTTCTCAGGCTGCAGTGTAATACCTGTTGGTTAGGGCCCATCTCTTGACCTGGCTGTGCCCATGCACTTCCAAACGCACTACTGTTACAGCATTCTGTAGTATGCAGAGTAACGATAGCACAGAGATTTGAATTTAGGCCTCCTAGCGGTCTTAACTCTTTGGCTTCTGTTCCTAGAGAAAACGTTCACTGGGTAGCACTGCAACACACCCTGAAGAAGTGCTTGAAGCCTAGCGAGACTGAGGGGCTCTCGTATTAATATTGTATAATAGAAAACTCCGCAATTCTCACTCCCGCCCACCTGCCGTTTGTCCCCTCCATCAGTTGACCAATGCAGTTCTGGGCCATGACTCAATTTTAAATTTTATGGAGGGAGGCAAGGGGACAGCAGAGAAGGTGTGGCTGGAGCTATGACTCTAGATTCATGCTCTCTCTACTGCTTGAATAGGCAGCTTAGCCTTTAAACTAAGATATCCGAAGCCAAGCCTGGACAATTGCTCTTTCCTCCTTTCCAGGTACTGCAAGCCTGTGCTTTAACCTCCCTCCTCAGAATGAAAATTCTAGCTTTAAAATTACAAGATATTTAAACAAGTCCTGGGTTTCCATGTTCGTTTTCAGGCTATTTCAGTCTTTTGTCATCGTGTTTGGTAGCTTTCCCACGTAATCACCCAGGCTAGAAACTTCGGTTATTTTTTAATGCGAGTCCCGTGGTATCACCTGACTCTAGGACATGGAGATTAAAAGAAATCAGCAGAGGAGCCAGGAAGGCTGAAAGCATAGAAGTGATCAGAAAAAGTTTTGACTTCAAGGGATGTGGCCTCGTAGGGACTTGAAAAGAAACAGTTTGTAAAAGCACGTTGCTCTCAGAGCAGACCATTAAGAAATAGAAAAGAAATCTGTAAAGAAATACAGTATACAGCTAGAGGGCAAAACTTTGGGATGGTGACAGAATGCTTGGCTGAGTCGTAATGATTTTACTGAGCAAGGCTCTACCAGGGATCAGCCCGTGACGCTGAAAATAAATGAACAAAGTAGGGCATTTCAAAATACTCACTGAGGCTGAATGCAATACAGTTGCAGAAAGCAGGTACAAAATGCTTAGCCACAGACTTTTAAATAAAAAAACAAATCCACCCAAAAGAAACGAAATACCCAAATAAACTTGTTTCCTATCACAGGCATTAAATGAACACACATTCCAAAGCAGTTCTGTCATATCTGTATAAACACAACTACCACACAATAGAGTTAGCAATCAGGGCAATTTAACTTATGTGGCTAAATATGACTCTTACATCCTAATTTAGATACTTGGCTTTTATGATGTGGTCTTGGAGCCTTCCCGTATCTTCCTTTCCAATCTGTGTTCTATATAATGCAATACTGTGCTTAGTTCCAAGGAGATATTTTTCTGTACTGCTTCTTCTATCCTCTCCGTTGCAGCAGTATCTCCTCATGTGACAAACAGAGGCACAAAGTCTGTTTGTTGGATTGTCTTAGCCTCTTGGTGAGATAGTGCACTCATACAGTTTATGTATGGATCGCACATATATGCATATATGTGTGTGTGACCACGGAGAAGGAGGGTTTGACTTCCCGCTTTACCACAGGTCTTCTAAATGATCTTGGTAGAGTGAGATTCCCATGAGCCATCTAAAGGCTTGTAGTTGTGCCTTTGTCTACAGTCAATGTAGAGAGATGGGTATTGTCTCCGGCTGGGGCATTTTACCCAGGTGTGTCCCTCATCATTCTCAAGGTGGGATAGATTTCCTTCCAGAGGTGTCCGTCTCGTTCCTTTGGCTATGCAGAGAGACTCGGATGGGATAAGTCTGGCATGACAAGGACATCTCTGGTGTGGGTGTCTATATCTGAGCAACTCTCTCTGACTCCCACCATAGACAGTGGAGAGCTGGGCAACAGACAGGTCTAGAGCATGATTCATCCCATCTCATCTTGCACAGAGGAATCATGTCCTAAACTTTGTTACATTTGTTGTCTATAGTGGGAAAAATAACCAGCCAGCTCAGATGTAGACCTCTGCACTGCATATACCTAGGGAGAGGGGAGATGAATCCCAGCAAAGCGACTATCCGGAGATCATTCAGGAAATCTGTAGCTGACTGGTGAATCAAACAAGGGCAAGTTAGTGTTTGAACCAAGTGCCTAATATATAAAGAATTTTCAAAATGTGAGCTGTTTTTTTAATAATAAAAGCAGTCAGCCTAGGTAGATATTTTAAGACACAAAAATCCTGTTTTCCTGCATATGGTTTCAGTTATAAAACCAGAGGGGAAAACAAATAGCGAAAATATGAAATATAAACACCGTCGCTTCTAAACAGAATGTTTTTCAAAGGTTTCCATGAGGTGTTGGCTGCTCTGCAAAGCAGACTGTAAAACAACTTTACAAGCCACATTTATTCTAAGAGCTCCACTTATTGAAGTACAATTCAAACTCTTGTTCTGTGGGCCAAGTTCCATAAATTAAACACTTGTCCAATAACACATACCTCTCCACTTGGATTCTCTGTTTCTTTTTGGCTTTGTGTGTGTGTCTCACTCTCTTTTTTTCATCCTTTGCAAATGGAAACAAAAAAGGTCTGCTTGTTTTAGGAATGAATTTAAGAAATAGACCAGTAAAAATAAAAATAAGGAGGAAAGGAAAAAGAAAACAGATCAACCTTTTAGTCCAGCCGACTCAAATGAGACTTTCATTCCATTATTTTACATCTCAATGACACAGATTTAAAGCTAAGATCAACCCACAGCGTGAAGCTGTGCGATGTCTAACTTCTAGCTGGAGTAGCGCCACAGCTCTGTTACGATGCCCTAGAAGTTGGGTGTTCAGAGGAACCAGCAAAATGGCCTGGGAGCGGAGAAGGGGGCTGAAACCAGTGCCCTGCTTTCAAAGAGAATTCAATTTCCCTATAACCAGCCTTCCTTTAAAGGGTTACGGCCTTAGAAACACGACTATAAGCAGAATAGGCACGCAATACTTTAGCTGGAGAACTGGCAGGGGAAGTAAGATATATTGTCAAAAGGCCATCCCATCTGACCTGGAGTAGGGTTGTGTCCATGCACGTGCCAGAAAAAAGCCCCACCCCTCATCTCCGGAGTCAATGCTTTTAGGCTCACCTTTCTCATCTGTCACTACCCCCATCCTATCTGCCCCACACGTAAGTCTTGCTTTTCTTTCAGCTCACTCTAGAGCCTCACATCCAAGCTGCGTCTAAATCTTGCAAGTTCTTTGTGTGACTGTTTTCTAAAGAAGAGATTTTCTATCCATCCAAGCAGCTAAAGCTCTCACTTAGGCTCCCATCATATCCCTTCTCCTTTAGCACAACATCTGTCTTTGAGGTCTTGATGGTCATTCCTGCCCTGTTGCAGCACTGTCTTTCCAAATTTCACTTTGATTGCAGTCCTCTCTCTTTCCCCTTCACGTTGACCATGAGCTGCTGTCTTCACTTTCAGAGCCATTCTTCACTCTCTGTCATTCCACATCCACCTGACCCATAATTCTGATTCCGTTTGCCAGAAATATCTCTAAAAGTCCTCTTGTGTGAGACAAAGCACTGATGTCCCAATACCAGCTCCAACAATATTAATGCCTTAATCCCCAAAGTGGCAATCTGGGAATAATGGAGCAAGACACTAGAAGACAGCTCTGCTGTCTTGTTAATTCACAGTGGAAACTTAGGGAAGTCAGCTGCTGAATATCCCTTCTTACCTCTAGGGCCATTTATTAAATGAGAATAATCCTTCTCAGCTGCTACTGTGGTTTTGCGACTTACTCTGTAAGGCTTGAGTGTGACAGACATGGACAGTCAAACATTTGAAGTAGCTGTAAAAACTACTATTCTTGGTTGGAAGCTACCCTCTGCCTAGCTGAGATACTGTAACTGATAGTGGGAAGGAGAGGATGAGATGCTTTTAGGATATTTTAATGTGGAAGAAACCATATCTAGTTTAGTTGCTGCTTAAGATGGAATTTTTGGCAGCCTGTTAGCATTGTAATGAGGTAGAAGTAGCTCTTGTGGCCAGTCCCAAAGGCTGAGTTAGGGGTCATTACCTCCCTCTGAGAAGTGGTGGTTAACAGCTGAGGGTGATAACTTCTTAAACTGCCCTTCTGATCTGCAAAGGCAGGTGTGAACAAGGAAGTTTCCTGGTCTCTCAATATGGCTGCTTAAGAGAAGGCACATGGTGTTTGGACTCCTGGAGCATGGAGGGTGAGGCAGGATTGAAGGATCTACGTCTCCACGACTGATCTGCTGTGGCCAAGGTGGTATGTGACATGTAATGCTTTACTTTAGACCAAGGCCAATTCCACATAATGCAAAAGGGAAACAGAGAATGGAAAAGTGTCAGGCTAAATACGCCTTTAGCAAGGAGAGCAGCCCAGTATGAGCAGAGCTGTTGAATGAAACAGCTACAATATCCATGCTATAAGTGCTTTCTTTTTTATTTCAGGCTAGCTCTAGTCGGGTTCATGTGGCTTAATACCATGAGTGATTGGAGTATGTTGGCTTCACTTCCAGAGCATACCTTTCGGTTTAGTTTTATCCAAAAAAAATCCACTTTGCATGGTCTGAGACCACTCTGGGATGCAAACAGAAGTGTGGAAAGGAGAGACAATTGGGAGATTTATTTCAAAAGTGTGCTGCAGGTCCAAACTAAAATACTGATAACATAGACACACACTCAGAGACCTTGCTATACTATAAAGAGTTAGTTGGCAGCTATAGCTGTAAACCCTCCCACTTGGATTTGGTGCCCTGTACGAATCATAGGGATTGGCAAAGGAACTTTATTTTGATGTGAGTTACACTAGAGGTTTTGCTAGCGTAGCGTGAAAAAATCAAACCTCTCACCAGCAAAACTACGCCCGTAAACATTTTAACTGTGGTAATGATCGCCCGATGTCTGCTGTTCCTGGGCCAACCCAGCTGAAAACTAGACTGGCTTTAACAATGCATGGTAGACCACAGGCTGTAAAGCGCTAGATACTGTTCACAATGAATAAAAATGTCAGACCTTGGCCAATATTTGGTTAAGATTTGAAACAAAACATACTGTGTTTTAATAGGGTAACCATAAAGGCATTTCTCTATATAGTTCACATCGCTTGCTCTTTAATAGAAAGTTAATGGGGATTTTCTTTCTTAGATAGCAACAATTTATCGTGTGTTTCCCTGGTAACTACAACACCATGAACCTTTCTTGAAAACTCTGTTGGGATTCCTGCTATGTTAGTGAGTATAATGAACGGTAAATGTAAAGCAAACCTATTGAATCACTTTATTTTAAATTCTGGCAGAGACATAATTTCCCACAGTTCATAAACATTTACAAAAAAGGAGTTTACATGTAGAAAAACAGTTGTTTTTATCACTCAGATCAAAGAATACGTTTATCTGGATGTACAGATGCATTTTCAGCCAGCTTTTGAGAAACTCAGGTGACAATCTTTAAGGAGCTTCACAGACTTAATCCTGAACCTTTGAAGTCTGCAGCATTGCTCACCTGAAAAATACATTCATCACTTCTGCTCTCCGTTTTGCATGAATCTGAAGTTTACACTTCAAAGATTATAGACGACAGGCCCAATTTCCCGAGTTGCTCACAGCATTGGAACTTAACTGACTAGAGGAAAATGAAAAAGTAGGGCACCTTACGGGAGGACAGCTGTGCCGGAGTGCTGGGTTTTATGTCCAAACCCGCGTAGTAATCTTGCCGTTCCTGAGCAAAACGAATGAAACTTGCACACCGGGAAGCGGCCTTTTGAATGCAGCGGAGGGATTCCCGCAACGTTCAAGGCCTTCGCGTCAGACCCTAAGATGGAGCAAGAGGAGAGGAGCAAGAGCTGCAGATAATAATTTCAGAGCTGCCGAGTCTCCTGGCAGAAATTGGCACTGCTCCATGGCCCCGGGTCCCTTTTGTTACAGCAGCTTAAGTCCAGAGTTTACTTGATGGAGTCTGGTTTTCATCTCAGGATTTATCCCTCTGTAGTTAATAGAATAACACTAATATAAGTGAGAGAAGGGTCATATCCATCAACCTCGCTGGAGCTGCTCTGGATTTGTGCTAACGTTATGTAAAAGCTGCTCCTGGCACTGCTAGCGGATGGGGGCTTGTTTACTGCAGGAGCGAGCTGGGTTTCTACAGGCTACTGAATCGGTGCACGTTCCAGTGCAGTCCTACAGCACCTTCCACCAGTGGATATACCTGCGTGCCACATCCTAGGTTACTGAGATGCCACTTAGGTTACTAAGTATATCTATGTATAGCTAGACAAAGAGTTCGATGAAAAACTGAAATGCTGTTTTGCGAAGAACGTAGAAATTTTGAAACGGGGTGCTTTGCTAAAGCGGAATGACCCCCCCCCCGCCCCACATAAGTCTCTAGGATGTGAAAACTTGAAAATGACTTTTTTAAAATTTTGCATCTTTCAAAATCTTGCATGTCACTTCAGTCTTTTAAAAACGCAGTCTAACATATCTGTAATACAAGGTTACAGATAAAATGAAGTGTGATTTCAGAATGAAACCTGGAACGCTAAAAGCTGAGTAGCATTAGGGATTTTTCAGGAGAAAATCGCTGTCTCCTGAGATTTCTGCACTTCTGTGGAGTTCTTTGTTTTGTGGCTACAAACTTTTTCGTCTAGTGTTTTGTTATTGTGCTGTGGGAACTGAAATATCATATAACTGAAACATCATATGCCTCCTACCGTCAGAAGACATCTTTGACATATTTTTGGTGGTCAATGTGTTTGTGTTTAAGCAGGATGCTTGAATCACACACAAAGTTGTGACAAGGATCTAATAAGGTTGAAAGCACACAAAACCTGAATAAATGGTGTTTCTAATTAGAGGCGGGTGTTATTTATCAGAAATTCAAAAAGTTTTAAAATTCAATTTGAGTGCTAGGAGGGTCGGATAACAAATGCACAAATTAGTTTAATCCTAATTCTAATATGAAGGGCAGCATGTGCTCCAGGAACTCTGACTGCTGTGGCAAAGCTATTAAACAGAAGATCTGTGGAGGAGGCAAAGGAAGTTTTCACCCTCCCAGCAGAAACAACAAGGAGATTGTTCATGGGGCAGGCCAGAGGATGTTTGCTGCCTGCCACTGAGCTTGCCCTAACGCGAGCAGGAGCTATGCACGCTCCCGGTGGTGGCCCTGCTACGCTGCCTCCTGCTTCCTTTACTGTAATCCTCATCTTTGTTTCTCTAACGGCTGCAGCACAGTCGGATTTCTCGGTTTCTTGTGCCTGCCTGCCACCGCTCTCCTTGTGCAGGGTCAGCCCGTGCACCTAGGCGCATCAGCATAGACGTGCAGCGAACCTCCCCTCGTCAGCGTGGGCCACGAGCTGTTGAACCAGCTCAGTGTTGGACAAGTGAGTGCATGTCAGATTTGTACCTTGGGAACTCGCTTGACTTGTTTCTCCTTGATAAATTCCTCTGCCGCGTACCTGTCATTCAGCTGATTGCCTTGTGCTGTGCAATGAGCAGACAGCGGCTGTGTCCCCTACCCTTTGGACTGTGAAAACATCCGACAGGTTATACTGTTGTCGAGGCATAGGAGGTTATGCCCGGAAGTCTTTTAGATCTATACTAGTGGAGGTGATACCGCAGCTCGGAGTGGGACCGTGCCAAACCAAAGAAAGGTCGGTGGGAAAACAGGAGAGAGCGAAGATGGAAAATGGACAAATCATAGCCTGTGTTGTTCAGTTTTGCAAGGCCAAGAAGACATAATACTTCATTAAAGTAGGGTCTGCAGATCTAGATAGACGTATCTAAGGGTCTGTCATACCTACAGTGCTAGGTAGTTGACAATTCCTAGGTCGCCTACTGTGGACACCATGATGTAAGTGTGCCTAGTGTGCTGGGTAGGCAAAGGGGGCTATCGCTGGCTCACTCTGCGGCCACCCTTGTTGTGTTGTGTCAAATGTAGTTTCAGTTTCTGCCCTCCCCAGAAATATGGGGTGATGTTATCACTGGGTGCCAAACCAGGCTTTTGGTGGCATTCACCAGGAAATGATGAAATGGAGGAGTTATGGCTTTGAGAGGTGGTACATGTGTATCCAGGAACTGACACAGCATAGGAAGAGTCATCCTCAGATGGACGTTTGTAGCTTGTTGTCAGAAAGACAGAAAATATTATTCCTATGGAAAACATTGTCATAAATATATACCCTTTTTTTTTTTCTGTAGAAGATAGTTTGAACTAGAGACAAATGAACAAGTTGAGGAGTTCCACCACCATCAGAATCTGCTTTTTTTTTCCTGGATACTTATCACCTGAGTTGTGGACTTTGAAATAGAGCCAGGGTTAGGCTCTATTCAAGGCTTCACATCTCAGATTATTGATTGATCTTTTCATGCAGAGGGCAGTTTTTACGAGGTGACGATTTGTCTGGCTATGGTGGGACCTGGGGCCAGCGGATGCCTAGTCCATAGCTAATTTTGGGAGTAGGGTTAGAGGACAAGTGAGACTAGGATTTGTGCAGGCATCTACTCTAGCTGAACGCTGATGCTTGTGAGGAAAGGGGTGGGAGAGTGGTAAGAATATTTTGCCAGACCTACTCCTGTGTTTCATTTGCAAGTGTGAGTACTGTAAATAGCTCAGCCAAGGGCTGGATATGATGTGCTCAGCTTGGGCTCCCAGAGAAGAAGGGTTGGAGAGCCAGGATTAGGTCAGTGCTCGACTCATCTGGAGGAGAGGGACTGAGGGAGTGGGAGTTGGAGACAGGTTAGAGTTAGGGTCTGTGAAACAAGGAAGCAGAGCCAAAGTCATAGCCAATTCCTGAAGTTCATACTTAGTTATTCAAGCAGAAAGAGGTGAAAATGTGGTAGTAGTGTCTCTGTGTCACACACTCCCAACTGCAGCCCATGTGTGTGAACAAAACCCCATTCACTGCCGCAGCAGGCACCGGTTTGAATGGCTCACCCTTGGGCTGGGCAGCCTGGGTTGTCTGAGGTTTAAGGTTGGTTGCAGGCACGGAGGTGGTTTGGAAGAACATGGAGGCAGGTCTTAGGGTTATATTTGAAAGTTTAAAATATGTTCACAACAGAGATGTTCAGGATTTGTATGTTTTCTTTTTTTTTTTAAATGCTGCATTCCTAATTTTTGGTTATCAGCGTGTGCCTTTTACTGTAAGAAGCTAGTTCTGGCATAGGGTTGGAGTTGTGAAAAGAATTGCTGCAGAATGAAGATTAGGGTTGAATTTTGTTGATCCTGTGGGGGAAAGTTCTACGTTGCTCTCAGTTGATTTAGTTGCCTTATTCTAATTTTTGCATGATATATATTCCTAGCACAGGCTAGACTTTAGATTCAGGATGGCTTCTGTGAAACTGGTGATTACGGAGCTGAGGTTATTTTCAAATGTGTTACTCCTATGATGGAGAATATCGGTATCGGTTTATTTGAATGCCTCATGCTAAAGTTTTCCGCGATGCTTTATACCTTTTTCATTCCCTGTATTATTGTTCAAATTACTTTCAGGGGATTTGAAAGGAAGCGTTGCAGATACAAGCTTGTTGCTGAACTTTGGCACTACTGTGAAGAAGAATACAGTTTGTATCAGCTTATTTTACTCTCAGTGAATCTTCACACCGAAGAATCTGCTTTATCTATGGCCAAGGTTAGATTTAGGGCTAGTTCTAGTGTAATGCTCCAAATGCAACATTTTGTTTCAATGAAGGTTGCCTGTCGCGTGCAGGAAATGTCAGCTGATTTAAATGCCATGTTCTTAGCCTTGTGAGGTCTTGAGTGCCTTCTCTACAGCCAGTGCTTGGGTAACGTAGGGTTTATGAGACTAAAGGATGCATAACGAGGTTTATAATATAAAATTGCCAGTTGCACTGAAGCCAGTGCTAAGGTTAGGATTAGTCTGGAGGGTCATGAAAAGTTGAATTGGAAAGCCAGGGTTTTGGCTGACGTTTGCCAGTCGCGAAGAGAAAAGCCGAGGGCTGCTTCCACTTCATTTGAATCCCTTCGTCTGAGTGCCTCATCGAGAGCCAAAGGCAGGGTTAGATTTGGGGTCAAGATGGACCCGAGGGTCCTTGTTACTGGCCAAATTACGAGGCTACTCTGGGATTTCCCGTGTTCCTAGGAAGAGCTGAAATGCTATGGTGATACAGTCAATGAAAGAAACGTGCCATAAATAATGTTGCCCTAGACGTCAGATATTTCTCCCCTCAGCCACAGATTATGTTTTCCATAATACTGGGAATTACTGCTTTCTAGGCAGGGCACCGCTAGTTCCCGTTGCCGCTTGGCACCGCGAAGCATTGCTCGCTCTTCCGCTTTTGCTGTTAGGGATGATGAAACAGCACCTGCCTCCGAAGTTACCAGAGAGATTTTAGTAACAATCTCGGAGCGTTTGAAATTCCTGGCTAATGTGTTCATGGAAGAGTAAAATACCTCTTTGCTCTGTGCTATCAAGGAAGAAGAGGTTAAATCTCTCTTTCTCTCTCTCTTTCCCCCTCAGGGTGTAGAAGAATATTTTTTTGAGACGAAGATACATTTTATTGCTCAAAGAAGTTTCCACATCTAGAAATAACAGCTGTATTTAGCAGAGTACTTTGTCAGAACAAAATAAAATAGATCAAATGCAGGGAGGGAAAAATCAAAGGGTTACAGTTTTGATGTTTTTAAAGCCTAGTTTAGCTAAATTCAGCGATAATTTTTCAAAGGAGAAAAATACCACAATGAAACATTTATTGTGTTTATGTGCTTGTTTTCATTCCTTTGAGAGAAATGAAACAGTTTCAAACTGATCCATTGCTATTTTTTCTTCATTTTTAAGTTCAAGCATTTAAATGAAAAATCAATTATTTGCACAGTTCTCATTATAGATTATACTAGAGAAAAATGCCATAAGGTAGTTTTTTGGACAGCCTGAACTGGTACCATTTGAGAAGACATCGTTTGGTTTAAATGGACATTGGCAAGGTCCTTAGTAAATATGTGAATGATCAAAGAAAGCCAGACATTAGAGAATTAAAAAAAAAAAAAAAAAAGAAAAAGATCTGAGTGTGAAAGGCCCTAAAAGACATGTGTGAGAACTAACTCATCGGCAGAGCTTGTTCTCAGCCCCGTTTGGTGGGGAATTGTTGAGGCCTGAGGCACAAAGAAAGATGTTTGGGCAGCAGAAGCCAACTTGGAGGCTGTAAAGTGATTTGTTTCTATTTCCTTGTATCAATTTGAAAAGTCAAGTCAGCTTTACAGCTCTGAAATAAACACAGTTGGGAGTTTATGTGAGTTCAGGATGGCGTAATCTGTGTGTTTTGGACATGCTAGGGGAAAGAGAAGAAACATTTGCAGCCAATTTGCCAACATGTTCCTCATCTGACATATCAACAAGTTGGTTGAGGTAATGGGAGAGATAAGTGTTTTGAGTTGTAAATGCTTAAGAAGTTGAGAATCTGGAAAAGGGAATTAGTTTTGAAGTTCAACAGTCATTTGCAGCCGGATACATGGGATGGGAGTTGGCCTTTGCAATTCCTGCCTTGTAACTACCTTGATGCACTAAAACTAATTGATACACAAATCAATCATTATTATGATTCATATCTTGCCTTTGGCTAACAACGAAGCTCTTCACAGGGTTGCACCCTTTATACTACTATAGATATCTCAGCCACTTCACCAGAACTCAAGGGCAGCAGGATCTGCAGGGTTTTATTACTACAGAACTAATCTTTCCTGGTTCTCAAAGCCTCTTAATTATTCTCTCTGCAGCATATACCATCTTTTGTCTCTGGACTTTCTGGTGGTTCTTTCATTGTCTAAGGCCTCAGTCTGCTCTAGAAATAGCCTTATCTTGAGCCTTGGAAGGGTGCGTGAAGGGTCTGATTTTCCATTTTACAGGTGGGGAAACTGAGACTTGGACCTGAGATGCGTAAGGCTGGCATTGTTTGCCTGCGAAAAAGGCCGAAACAAGATTAAAATAAATAAATAAAAGGGCTTTTCGACCCTATGCCTCTATCCTGGCAACCCCCTCGCAGCATCCTAGGACGTGCATCCTGCCTGGAGTCCTGCAGACTGCACGAGGCCCTTTGGGCATCCTACTGAGAGCTCAACCGGCGCTTGGCCCCGCTGAGCAGAGTCTCAGCTGAAGAGAGACCCCTCAAAGCCCTGGCACCAACTAAGCTCAGCCTGCCCCTAACTTCAGCCTGTGCTGCGGGCCGAAGGGGAAGCACATCCTTCCCTTCCTGCCTGCTCGGGTTAGGACCCCGATGTCATTCTCTCCGGCGCTGCTGGTTATTGGTCTGGCAGCAAAATTTGGCCACAGGCCCAGTCCTGCCTGAAAGACTGCTCCCGTATTTTCAGCATATTACTGAATCATGGCTAAAATAACTGATGAAATTTGGAGAGGCCGGCACAGATAAGTAAGTGTCCCATAAAACCTCTGCTTTAAAAACATAAGCGGGGTTTAAATATCTGGGCAGCCTCATGTAGAAAACAGTTGCTGAGGTTTCGGTGCTGCTATTGGTAAAATGGGTTTCGGGTCTTTATTATGCAATCAAAATACTTGAGTCACCACTTGAACTAAATGAAAGCTTACTGTGTGTGCATATAATTGTTTTTCTTACTACCTATTACTTGATTGGGGTTGGGTAAGGTTAGCAAAAGGATTAAATTAATTCTCTTTGAAAGTTATGCATTATGAAGTAAGAGGTATAAAAGTTACATTGCATATGGCAAATGTCTCCAGGGTTTGGTTTATAGACTTGTTTATATTTTTATTTTAATGTTTATTACCTTCTCAGTGTCATTTCCACTTTTGCGTCTTCATGCTCATTACACTTTTATTATCTCTTTTATAAAATCAATGGCTGCAAACCAGAGAATTTTGTTGTTGAAATAAATAGATCCAAATATATCTATATATAAATTAAATATTGTGGCTGTGAAAGGGACTTTTCCAAAATCACCGAGCTTAGACTGAGGCCAATTAATAGCTGACCTTTCGTTTTTATGGACCATGGCATGCAGCACATCCATCTGACTTGGCACATTTGAAATTATCCGAGTGATAGCTGAACTGCATTGAAAAATGCATTAGAAAAATTAGCGTTCATGGAGGGCAACGGATCGACAGCCTTGGAAATCGAATCCTCATGAGCTAGAGGCAACACCCACAGAAGTCAATTATAACTTTCTCTTGACTTCAGTGGGTTCTGGATGAAGGCCTTTGGCACTGCAGTATATATAGCCTTTTCAGGTTGCAAATTTTAGCCAATAGTTGCCCACTTCAGCTCTCAACTGATGCATGTTCCCAAACATGCTGTGAGACCTGTGGTGGAAAGTGCTGTCGTGGAGCAAGAGAAATTAGAGTGTGGAGAGGCAGCAAGTCAAAATGATGAGGGCAGCAGCGGCAGCGTATGAAACAGCCCCTGGGCGACTGAGGGCCACAACCTGTGAAAAGGACAGCGCTGCCTTAGCTGAGGTATGTCCAAACATAGTCACTGCGCCAACGCTGGGGAAAAGTTGTGCCTAGTCTAACGCCTAGGATATTTATTATTTCTGCTATTAGAAAGAAGGAAGAGATGCTTACGAACAACTCTGTAAATAGATAACTGTTGTACCCATGATCACAGGAGGAATTTATACTTTTTTTTTTATTGATGGAGAAAGCCCTGTCACTATCTGCTCTGACTAGCTGAACAAGGTAGGGAAAATTTTCTGTAAGAAGCCCACAAATTCTGTTTGAGGTGTAACATCACATCTTGGCAGATGTGATGAGGATCTAAGCATGAGGATTTGCAATTAGGCAGAGTCCACCATATCCTGGGTATCGACCACATCCAGAATGGGGTGGGCTGTAAGCATGAGGAGCGGAGCCCAAACCCTGCAGGAGTTCAGCCCGCAATGAGCATGGGAGAGGATCTCAGCTCTGAAGAACAGCTGGTGGCTGTTTCTTCATCTCACTCCAGCCTCTAACATTTACATATTCCTTTCCACTCATGAAGGTCTGCTGTTCCTTCCCCAACTAAATACTAGTTTGAAATTCCCACTGCTTTGAACCATTCACAAAAATAAGATGGTCAGGTTCCTTCTTTACACCAGAGCTGATTGGGCTACAAGACTTTGATTTACAGTCTCAAGAATACCATGAGATCATGAGTCCTTTTATTTTGTTATTTTGACATCTATGGTAGAGTCTTCTAAATGCTTCAGGAAGCAGGAGATCTGAAGCTCTTTCTTTAAGCATAGGAGTAATCTTTGTGGAGAGTATGGTGAGAAATATCTGGGCCAGAAGTAGCTTAGCTGTGATAATTTAGAGTTCTGAGCAGGTTAAATAACCTTTCTGAGAGAACAAAGGAGACAATAGCTTTTGCTTTAGTGGGATCCCTTCAATGAACCAAGTAAGAGAATATGCCTGTTTGCAAGAACAGGAGTTTAACTTGCATATCTGCAATGCAAATGTGATTTCTGCTCATAAAATTAGCTGATAATTTTCAGCCACGTGGCCTCTATTCTCCATAAAACTATTTTTGTATATAGTTTCCATTTTTTATAACTTTTATTTTCTTTATTTCACTTTGGTTACCTGAAACATATCCCTGTATATTTTTAGCTTGGGTGTAAAACAAAAAAAAGCTCACTATATCTATAACTGCAGTGCTGGGTCATCCAGTCCATTTCCTGATTGTTACCAGGAAACCCATTTTATAATCCCATACGCAGGGCCATCTTTGTCCATCTGAAAACCAGCTAGGTTCCTTCTCCCAGTGTTTCTGTGGAAAGGCCATGCTAGATCTTCATTAAATTTGATATTAATCTTTTGATTCCAATGTTCTCTTCTTCCCTCTACCTGCCAGTTGTTTCTAGGCTTACTGGGAAAATAAGGTGGTGGTGGTGAGACTAACTGCTTTCACAGAAATAAGTGAATGAAATTAGCCCAGTGGTCTGAACAGTGAAAATGTAGCATTTGGTAACAATCAGACTTCTGACGCGCTGAGATCTTGCCTCTTCGGCTGACCGATATTGCCCTGTGCTCTGCTCATGTTTTCCCATCTGTTTGTTTGTATCAGTCTTCTGTATCTTGTTTCATATTTCAATCCAAAGCTATTTTGAAACAGGGCCATCTTTCTGGGCTGAGTACGTACAGAATCTAGCCCAGTGGGATTTATGATTAAGGCTTCTATAAGGAATGTAATGTGAATAATAAGAATAATATGAATAAAAGTAGCGAACATAATCAAGCTTGCCGTAGAACATCTAGCACAAAGCCTATATCTAAAAATAGAATGCCACAAGCAAGAGAGACATTCAGATTCATTCAAAGTGATTTTTTTTTTTCTTTCATCACTGGGATTTGCAAGTGGACAGGGGAACTATATTTCAACTAACTGCAATTTCCACTTATAAATTTTCTAAATGGGATTTTAGGAAATAACTAGGGCAGTACGCCCATCCCTACTACTCCATGGTGAAACCCCCAACGCAAATTAAGTGGAGTGCCAGTAACAGCGTGGTCTTTTTGAATTGTCTTGTGGGAGTTTTGCCTGAGGAAGCAGAGCAGATTTTAGGATCTGGCTCCTTGTGTAGTGGACAAAACATGTCATTACATTTAAGCAATGAACACAGTGTTCCTTTTTAACAGTGCTATTGTTACTGGAGAGGAAGAAGAAAGATTGTGATCCAAAACACCACTGACCTTAAACGGGTCTGATCTGAAGTAACGAATAGCTGTGGCTGTTGACAGTGGAAATTTATGGAACCATTGGCTATTTCTACCAATCCTAATGACTAGAGCTAGGCCAAGTGGTGTTATTTGCACAGTGGTAGCACTTGCTGCTTTAACCATGCAGTTGGACACTGGAAGATGCTGCACAAATGCAGGACAATAGATCATTCCTGCTCCAAAGGGTTTACAGTCCAAATATAATAAGGTCAGTTACTACCTGGGGATATGTGCAGCTAGATAGGCGACTAAAAGGAAAGATGAGATGGTCCATTGACAATTCAGTGGTCCCTGTGAAATAGATTTAAGGGTTTCACTGAGCATGGTGATTTGGGAACCTTTGTTCCTCTTCTGAATTTTAATTTGAGATTATTAGCTTACAGCTTGACAATGCCTAAAGTTCTATTTTAAGTGGCTGCTGTGTTTGCTCATTTTTGCCTTTGTAGTGGTCTGAAATGCAAATGAGAAGCATCACAGAGAATACTGTAAGGAGCTGTTAAATCGTCATGATCTTCTACTTGAATGAGATCACTAGTCAAGTAAAGAGTAGGTTCTTGGCAAGAAGAAACGTTCTGGCTGGATAAGTAACTAAGGAGAAATGTGATCACCTGGTGACCTGACCAGGGGTAACCTGACAGAGAGGAAGAAACTACAGAAGGGAAGTATTTCACTAGCCATTTCAGAGACAGGAGGAAAAGAAACAAGAAGTACGCATGTTTGGAGGAAAGTAGGATATTGCCTCCATGAAAAGACTTTGATACAAGTCCAAACCATGTAGAAATGGTGGGAAACCTGAGACACAGAAGTGTGTAACACTGTCTTGTTATCTCGGCTTTGTGTTTATTTTGTTGTGTAAGTAAAGGGCGGCTGGGTAAGACCTCTGCAAAGTCTGTGGATTGTGTTCCTCACCTAGATGGTGTCTGAAGTAGTCTGTAAATCCGTGCTTGTGAGGCTCGGGTCCTCAGACAGCGTATCCTTATACAATTGGAGAAGATGTGAGTTTTCACCAAACTGCAGGGTGTGATGTTTCAATCAGAGGTGGTAGCAAATGCTCGTAGGAGCCTAATGTGACCTCCAGGTCACGTTTCCTTCAGTCTCTGGAGGCTTCGAAAGGACAGGGACCCCATGTATGACCTGAACGCATGCACGTTGGTCACATGTCACCCCATGGGATTATTCCCTTCTATCTCTGTCAAAAGGGTGATGCACCCTGCGGTTGATATCAGCTGATGGCTGTACCCTACGGGGGACCAGGTAAGAGTGGGAAGGGTAGGAGAAGCCAAGGGCCTCCCAAATTTGTCACTTTCTTTTCTCTCAGCTTGTTAACAGGATATCCAGTAAAATAGTCCCAAACCTTCTTTTGCATGTTCCCTTTGAACAGCCTTCCGTGCCAAAATGCAGAGAGCAGTAAATGCATGCGTCCTGTACCTGCCACTTTGTAGATCAAATTAGTGAAGCCTAATAAGTCCCCCATTATTTTGTTGCACTATGGAGAATACAGGTGCTTTTCTGCGTAACATTTTCACACAACACAGCAGGAGTTGCACTTTAAGCCTAAATGGCATGCACTTAGTTGTCTAATTTTTGCATGTTAATCCTCTCAAGATGTCTGTTAACATAAACCTCATTAATTAATGTTCCTGTAGCATCTGGGAATGTATGATTCAGTGAATTTAAAGGAAATTAACACTACAGAGTTTTGTATTATGAATCATAATATCAATGACATTTGCAAAAACATATAAAATAACTTGTCTGACCCTTTGACACTGAAGGCACGTGGTACAGAAATACACCACCCTATAACCTCTAGCCAGCGAAAAAGAAGGTATATTATCTCTAGTAAATCCATTTCTGCTTATGTTCCTAGACAATCACAGC
Organism: Struthio camelus; assembly: GCF_040807025.1. NCBI lineage: Eukaryota > Metazoa > Chordata > Aves > Struthioniformes > Struthionidae > Struthio > Struthio camelus. Next base: position 64,813,947 of record NC_090981.1, on the reverse strand, counting down.
TATAATAACACTTTGGCAGTTTTCTTGATCTCAATGTATTTTCCTAAGGAAAAAATGGGATTCTCACCCAAAATAAATGTCTAAAAAGACACATAAGTCTGGGCAAGGCACTCTAGACTTCCTTTTTAGTCAATGGAGATAAATGGACGGCTCCAGAAGGTAATTCATTTGATCACCACCTAAGAGAACCCACCTCTAACCCTTATGCAAACACCAGTGTCACAAGTTCAAGTTCAAAACTTTATTTATAAAAACATGAGTGAGTCCTTAAGGGACTTGTGACATCCCTTTATCCTTCTTATTTTGAATGGGAAATAGCAAACCACCTATTATCTCCATTTTGGCATATCTGGGACCAACTAATGTGTCAAACATGCGCTGTCGTCCTGACATCTCAGTCCTTATTTCCAGTTTAAAGGGATTAGTGTGTTTGTTTTTTTTTTTTTTTTTTTTTAAAGTAAATGGCCAAAGTTCTGGATGTTTCTCTTGTGATTTTGAGGGGGGGGGGGGACCAGAATTTGATCAGATCACGGAGGGAAAAGGAAGCATATTATCACAACTCTCGCTCAAAAAAGTTGGAGTTAAGATTCCTTTGGACAGACATAACCACGGACATACCACTCAAAACCTCCCGTTAACAATATTATCATAAACCTCATGAGTTATTGCTGGTAATATTTTTAACAGAAGGGTTGATTAGCTGTTGGACCAAACTATCAGGGAAAGCAGGGGATTCCTTTTCTCTTGAAGTCTTCATCTCAAAACTGGAAGTCCACATTGCTACACTCAATACAGCAGTTACAGGATGAAATTTACAGTCTGCATTACGTGGGCTGAATGCTAAAATGTCCTTTCTGGCCTGAACATTTATGAATTTCAGTGTTTCTAAAGTACCTACAGATCCTTCAGTAAAAGGCCCAATTGGAAGTACAATGTATTTTATGGGAGGGCTCCATCCGCCTTATGCAGAGGTAAAGAAAACCCTATGCAGCTGTATAGTGAGCTCAGGTACAATGCACATGTTATTAAACTTACTGCAACTTTCAGCCAAGTGGGTGCCTAGACATAAATAAGCAAGGCCAGGCTAGTTTCACTAAAATACATACTTCTCTCACTCTGACAGGCATGCAAAGAGCCTGGGTCTCAAGGACAATTTTAACAACAGAACACTTTTATTTAAAAAAAAAAAAATAGAGAGAGAGAAAAGAAATCCAAGCCTAAGCATATGATAGTTTTATTATGTGAAACCCTATAGGAAATGAAGTAAAAATATCAAACTGCTTTTGGTTGGGTAGCTCCCTAGCAAGGGATTTTGTTTTCACATGGGTGAGGGCAGCTGCATGCGCATCAGTCAGAAGGAAGCAGGTATAAGGGTGACCGAAGGTTGGAGGCTAACTTTCCTTCACCGAAACTTCAGGACCTCTTTGGCACTTCAACTCTTGGGAGGTCATTTAGCGAGCTGTGTGGTATGAAAGGTAGAGCAGGTACGGTGAAAACTGTGTCCTCAGACTTTGATTCAGTTGGTTTAGAGAGGAAGGTTCAGCTGTAGAAGACCTGACAGATTGCAGCAACTCCTGGCATATCGACTGGGCTGCTGCCCGTGCACACATGGATGTGTGTGTGTGCGTTTGTGTGTGCATGCTCGCCGTATAAGCAAGCCAGCTAAATTCCATCTTCATGGACAGTTCAATGGAAAGTTAGCTTGAAAATGCAGTATATCATATTTCATGAATTTAATAGGGTTTTCATGATTTTACAAAGTGCTTCAACCAGACACTCACGGCTGGAGGCTGCACAGCAGGAGACCTAAAACACTGCATCTGTGTTTTTCAACTCTTGCCAGAATCCATTGAATTTGATCCGGAATGACTATGCATCTTTGGAATGTACATTCACTTTTCTCTTGCCTTATCCAAATAAAAAAGGGAGGGGGGAAAAAAAAAAAAGAGTCCTATGAGAATTCCATATGGAAACACTAAACTAGCATTATAAAGGATTTCCTATAAACAAAATTACGGTCACAAATTTTGGACTCGGACCACATTTAAAACAAAGAACCCTTTGTCTCCCTCCTTTTAATATATTATTTTATCTGTGTTAACACACACATTTTTATTTTTTATGGATATATATACATACACACACATGTACATATACACTCATACAAAAATGAATGTATGTATTAGTTAGAGGTCCATTTGCAGTCTCTCCTTCTCTCTCTCTCTCTTTTTTTTTTTTTTTTTTTTAGATTGCAGATCTCCTAACAAGAGCAAACTTTAATCGTTCTGTGCACTAAATCCCCTGAAAATAAATATCCAGGGCAACTTCAAAAGCCCTTAATTAGAAGCACATGTGTGGTGTTGCAAATTTCTGGCTGAGGCGGCTGAGTTGTAATTTAATGTTATGATCTGCCATAAATATTATCCATAATGAGCAGACTTCGTGTTACACTTCTGTACATCAGATAACTGCAATATTTTTTTTGTCTGCTTTTGTTCTATCGCTAAACCTTAAGTGGAGTTTAAAATTAGAAAGGAAGAAAGAAATAACCAGTTTTCCCACTAGGGAGTTGAACATTTTTGTCCTCCCAGCTGTAAAGACAGTTATTGATTTTATTCTGTTTTCTTTGTTTTAAAATGTGGTAAACAGATAATAACTTGGAGATGGTAGGGGAAGGGGGATAATAAGCAATGGAGGCTAGTGAGATGACTGGTTGTTTTGAACAACTTTCTGATAGCAGATTCCTGGAATAAATGCTGTGTTTCCCAGAAAAACCTCAGAACTCATTTCTGCGTGAAAAATCTAAATCTTTTCTCTCGCTGTGTTATACCTGACCGAGGGGCAGTTGTCCATCCTACTGGAGGAAGTTAAGTACAGAGGAGAAAATTTTGTATGTTAATTTTAGGCGCTGTTTGTATGTAGGTTTTGCAGCCTTGGCATATATATGTGTGTGGAAAGGAGGGGGTAACGAACCAGCCGGTAAATTTACAGTACAAATATACAGCTGTAAGGATTATGCACTGGTTTCCTAAATGTGTGTGAAATGATACAGAAATAGCGTGGGGCCATGGAACAGCTCCGCAGACTCATGACTCATGTATAAAAAGGCAGTGCGGTTTTGGACTTCAACCAAGTGAGAAGGCTGTGTGTTTTTTTGGTGTATTTTTTTTTCCCCCTACAGAGTGCCCTGAGACTCCCCCCCCCCCCCCCCCTTATTTTAAATGACAAGCCTTATCTGGTGCCTTTGGCTTCAGGTGTCTGAGCTTTTCCTTGGCAGGCTTTGCACACGGATGCAGCCATGTCTCATAGCCGGAGTGCAACGTGCAGGGGTGCTGCTCTCCTCTGTGCTATCTACTCTGGACAGAAGACCTTGCATGTCCTCAGCCTACTCTCCCTCCAGCAATCTGAGCATCTCCTGCATTTTCTCCTACTCCAACGAGTCTTTCATTTGGAACCACTTTTATGTTGGATCCAAAAAAACTGCTGCAGGAGTGAGCAAAAGTCTCCACGAAGGAGCCCAGGGTGTGGACGTGTCTCCTTTATTGACTGCAGCAGCCCGACATAAAACGTGGCTCCTGCGGCTACATGCTGACAGAGCTGTTCAAAGCCGGCAAGTGGTGAGCAAAGACATAACGGTTTCAAGCTGCAGGCGCTACAGGGCCAAATATAAGGTGAATAGATAGCTGGAAACAGTACGCTCTGTGGGCATGATTGCGAGTAGTTGGAGGGCAACATGGCATTGGCCCTTGTCTGTTTGGCTTTTGCCAGAATCACTGACTTGTCTGCTGCCAGGGAGAGGCTGGGTTGTCTGGCCCAGCCTCTCCTCCTGGGAGATGTCAGGCCCTCATAGGAACGGCAGTTGATTCCCGTGGCAGCAGGAGGAGCTGCGAATCCAGCTCTCCAGGCTTTCCCCCGCATGACTTTCGGTCTCAGCTCTGCTCCTTGTTCTTGGGATGCCGATATTCAGTTTTTGCCTATGCTGTTGCAAAGCTTTGAGCTGGATCAGATCAGATCACATCATGTAACCTCTATCAGATACAGCAAACTGCAGGCCAGATTCATTCCTTGTGCTGACTTCCCCTCAGTCCAGCTGAATTACATGGAGATGAATTGCACCCCTTCTTTTCCTCTTATGATAGTGCAGAGCAAAGAGAAAGTACTAGTCTGTAAACTTTCCAGGTGACAGGTTATCTCTAGAAAAAATTGCCAAGGTCCTCTATAAACTTCAGCTACGCAGGAGGGAAGATGAAAGCTATAGTGATGCCCACTGGTTCCCATGACTGACATGCTGTTTCACCACTGATTGTGTTGGATATCTTCAACCAACCTGCTATTAAGGCCCTGGAAGTAAAATACCTCTACTTCCCTCCTCCCCTTCCATCTCTAGTTTCTGGAACCGGAAGTCCCAAAATTTGGAGGGGCTGCTGTCAAGGTATTTCTACCAGAAGCGATGGAAATACCTATTGCTCTGTGACTGCCGGCATCGTTTTGTAGACTGGGAGGGTTCAGATAACTCCTAGAGACTGAGGGAGGTGTGAGTGCGTCTCTGAATGCAGTCAGCACTCAGATTCATTGCCGATATCATTTACAGGGGCACAATCCAGTACTTTGGGCTGTGTATCAAACCGACCTTAAACAAATATGTTGCTGGAGAAAAGTTCCTAAGGCCTTGTTTCACAATGATCCCAGCGCCTTCCAACCAGGGATCAAAACGTTATTTAAAAATAGAAATCGTTTCAAGGGCTTAGAGCAACTCTCCAAAATCCCCTACCCCCACCCCCACCTCTGGCTGACAGCTCAGCCGTAGGTGACTTCCCCAGCCTGGAGAGGCGTAAAGCAGCAGTGCTGGAAGTCAAACCTCTCTGCCTTGTGTTCTTATTTGCTATCAATTATTTGGGTGCCTACAGCTCCAGGTGAGATGGGAATTACCCAGTACGTCCCATATAAAGAGAAGTTTAAAAGCTACACATGAAAGACGGGGTAGGAGAGACACAAAGAGAGAAAGCGCTTTTTTAGCCAAGGTCAAATACTGGTTGCAAGTCAGAGCCAAATGAGAGCTTAGATTTCATGCGGCCTGGCCTGGTGCCCCCTCCACTGCCGGATGCTGCACTTCTGCCCGTTTCGTGTCCTGTACGAGCTCTTCCAGAGACAGAAAGCCTGACCTCCAAGAAGGGCCAACAGTGGAGGTACCAGAGGTACAATGTCTGTGGGACATACTAGCTATCCTGGGCTGAATATGCTCTTTCCAGGGAAAGAGCAACTGAAGTGTGTTTGCACTTTGCGTGAAGCTTGGTTCAGCCAAGAGGTAAGGAGGGCTTTGTGGCAGGTTGTTAGATGTCTGCCAACAGCTCCCCAGCTGTCTGGCTCTGCCCTTTCCCATATAATTCCTCCACTTAGAGCTTTGTAAGGGTGACAAAAGTGGTTATTTAGGAAGATCTCCACAATTCAGTATTTTACAGATACATGATTAGTCTCAGCTGGCCCACAAAGGCCTTTCATACTAAGGAGAGGGAAAAAAAATCCCCAATAGCAGGGGAGAAAAAGAGAAGGTGAAACAAATCGAGTCCAGCACTTATCCAGACTTTGCACCAACCCCACAAATAATTGGCTAGTCACTCTTTCACCTTTGTTTCTTCACTTCTCTATAGTTCACCTTGGTTGTTACCACTGACTTATTAGGCTTTGGATGAGATCTGAAACCAGGCCATCGTGAGTATGGTAACAATGGTAGTTCTTCCTTTGGGTTGGCTCATATTCAACTTTTCTTAACTGAAGCACAATCTTCTGCCACAATCCAAAGAAGAATTTCCATTCAACCTTGATAGAGTAAGGTTTCTCTGACTGAACTCGTAGAGGTTAGTCACATCCCTCAACCTGCTAAACTACAGTGTAGTCAGGGGAATGGTTCACTCGCATAAACATGCAAGGCTGAGCAACGTGCTCAAGATAGAGGGAAGAGGGTTACTGCCCCAAAACACTCATTTTTCAGGGTGCTAATAGGTGAAGCTGAAGGAAAATGCGCAGTGCACAAATAGTGTGTATGTTTGCTTTTTTGTGTATGCCCTGGTGGAAGGGATTGTGTTCCTGAAATGACATCAGCATAGTTGTATAGTGAAGGGAGGGCAGAGAGAACACAAGATTTGTGCAGAGAAAGGTGAAGGAGCATTAGAAAAGGAATGAGACGCATCAAAATTTTCCTTTCAGTCAAAATATTATCTTTTCTAGGTCTATACGCTTTGCTCACTGTATTCCGCATTTGGTTTAACTTCCACAGAGATCGCATTAAAATAATAATAAAAAATACCTTAATTTTCTTTGTAAATTACCTTCAGGATGGATTTTAGCCTACGTTTTTGCATATCTAGGTTAGACAAGACAATCAATTCAAGTGTTTTTGCGTCAGAGATGTCCACTTTGAAATGATCTAGATCTCAGCTAGGGCAGGCTGGATACACTTAAAGCATCCTTCTGGCCAGATAAATCACTTTGTGAAAAGAAGTCTTAGTATTCCATGTAAATAAGGATTCTCATGTCATGGTTTGCTTAGTCTGCTAATCAAAACATGTAGCTCTGAGCACTTCCCATTTACTGCAGCTTTATGAAAATCAAGCATCATTATTGCTGTCTGATGCATTATCACCAGCAGCCATATAATGGGCAAAATGTTCCTGGGTTGGAACGAGTGCAATTTATGATTCTAAATTATTATGTATAAAGAAGGAAAAGTGCAGCTGGATATTCATTAGATGCATTCAATTTAATGTATTGAAAACAGTAAAGAATATGTTTTAATTAATAAGCCAAGTGCACATGGCATGGAATCCATAAAGAGAGCCCAGAGAGCTCTGCAGCGTACTTGTGCTTACTGGCAAGAGGAATGGCAAAGAAGCTCTTCTCTCTAGAGGGAGTAAGTCACATTCAAGTACAGACCAGAATTCACCTAGTTCGGTTGACTCAGCTTTATAGCCAGAGTTCAGTGGATTCTGTTCTTTCGATCTACCAGAGATATAAAAGACGTCTGATGGTTTTATGGGCCTCGGTGTTTGGACATCCAATTTGTACGTCGTTACCAGCTTTAATTTCCGAAAGAAGTTATCTAGGATATTCCAAAAATCAGGACCTTTGCTCAAATTGTTTTAAGAAAGGGGAATTAAGAATCATTAAAAAGCCATTAAAAACATTGTAAGCATTGCCTTTGTGCTGCAATGTTGGAAGGAATGAATAGGAAAAAGCAGGACGTCTTCAGCAACTGCAGAAAAGTATAAGTCCCAAGATGACCTTCAAAATCAAAATTGCATCACTGAAGTTTCCCCAAAGAATTTGAAAATATACTGAAGGTATCCACAAAAAGTTCTGTTTCTTGTGAGGGGTTCCTAAAAAGACTTAAACTAGAAAACTGGTAGCATGAACAATTATTAAAGTTACTACTGGGAATGGAACTCTTATTCTAGTTCAAGATGCTTTTTGAAGGAATTTTTTGTTATAAGCCAGAGAGTGAATCACCTTGGAAAGTCTGAGAAAAATTTCCGTAGCTGCCACCATGCAATTGTAAATGAAATGTCTTTCCAAATTATAAGAAAGTTTTAACATGATTTTTAGTTCAGAGCTCTAGCTCAAAAGCAGCCAGTATTTACAGTTTGCGACTTAAGTCGAATCTTCTTGAATGTTCTGATGTTTTCTTATTTACAAGAGAGAGAGGGGCCCTGAGTTACAGTATTATACTATTTATATTCTAGTTAACACTCAGGGTCCCTAATCAGAAACACACTTTATTAGGTATAGCCTTTCCCCAGAAAATCCACAAGCCAGATGTGAAACGCTTACTATTATCACTGCTGATTTGGGATCTCCAGATTCAAAGGCTAACACCCACTAAATGGGGCAATATATATACCCCATAGGGACTGACTGGGTAGCAAAGCAACCTGTACAGGGCAAAGAGGCATCAAACCCTTTCTCCTAAAAGGCTATATTTTAGGCTGTTTACAAGTTCAGTGGTGAAGGGAATAACCTTGATGGCTATAGCCTGTTTAACCTTTTAGAGATTCAACAACGTTAGCTGGAGAAAGTCCCAGGCAGAAGCTATACTACGACTGGAAGTTTAAGCTGTGAGTATGGACAGCTCTGGCTAACTGAGGTTGCAATTGCAGTGAGGATGTGGTGACAGTAAAGTCACCACAGGAGCCCTGGGTGGCTTTTTGCTTAGGGTACAGCTACGTGCTGCTCCATTATCATGTCTATCCTGCACTGAACTAAGTAGTTGCCATCTGGAGAAGCACTTGCTCCTCACAACTTCCAGAAAGCGATCTTTGGGGATGTCTTAACCGTGGGGTTAACTTCATGGCTTGCCACAGCCTGGATGTGAACATAGCACTGCAAAACCACTGCTTGCACCTCCACTGGAAGGTCTGCCACTAGGATGTCTCACAACACATCCCTGTGATTGTTTGCAGTGCACTAACATGGGTGCTTCCTCAGTGCAACTGTGGAACTACTCTGAAAGGCAATTGGCATGGACTTGTGTCTTCTCTGCAAAGTAGGTGAGTTTCCAGAATGGCTAAAAGTGTCTGGCCTAGGAGAGAAGTAGCTAGCATACTTAGATGAAAGACTTTTAGTGTGGACCAGAAGGAGCTTAGGAGCAATTTCAACACAGTGTGGCCGTAATGCACACACACACACACACACACACAGAGGCAGCCTGAGCTCACTAGGGGAATGTGCGGAGATCCTCCTCTACTTCAGCTCAGCAGTGTGCTAGGAAATAGAGATGGCTCCTGCTCACTGTCCCCAGGCACATCTTCCCAAAGAAAGGAGATACATGAGCCTGAAATCCAAGGGGGCTGTAAAACGAGAATAGTTGATATGCATAGGGTGACAAATATATAGGGCAACATTCCCAGGCCCTTGTCTAAGTGTAAAACAACTGTGATTCGTCCCAAGGGCCCGTGATGCAACTGACCCAGTAACTGGAATTGCCATGGACACTGATGGTATAGCCACTGTTCACCGAAATGGTGAACAGAAACTAGGTGCCTTCTGTTGAAAAAGATCTTTCACAATCAACACCAAAGGTAGCAGCCTTGATAGCTCTGCCCTGTGCTCCTACGAGACACCCAAGGCATGCTCAGAAGGAATTCCAATTTGTAGCTGACCCCATAGTCTCACCCCTCAAACTTCAACGTGATGAAATAGCTTTGTGGAAGAGAAATGCTTGTATAAAGAGCTTGTTTGCATATATGGTCCAGAAGATCCACCAGCCTACAAAGTGTTTGAAAGATTTGATTTGCTCTAGATAGTGTCATCAGTTTCTGAACCCTGGAAACTAGAGTGTTAATGGAAGAAGTGTCATCTTTGCTAATACCTTCAATGAAAGATGTTAACGGGAACAAGTTATTCCATGAGCAGCAGAATTAATGACGCCACGTTTCTTATGGATTTGTGTCTTGGGGTTGAACTCTCTCGTCAAGTGAAAGCGCCAACTGAAGCTTTTCCCATCGTTGCGCTATGAATAATGTCTCTCCCCAGTATGGATTCTCCAGTATCTGATAAAGCAACTGGAGCCTGTCTTATTCTGGCTGGTGCAACTAATCAAGTGTCTGTCTTCCCCCAGGCTGTAAATTTTCATGAAATCTGTACAGTTCTAACAAATTTGGTTCAAACAGGTTCCAAAGTTGTCAGGGAGATACGAAGAGATGAACAGATACACACATAACTTGGATCACATAAGCCCTTATTTTCTTTGGAAACCAGGGGAGAAATATTCTCCACAGGCAGATTTTATTGCAGAAAATGGCTATTTATGGAAATCTTTATGCTCTTTTCTATCTTATAAAGAGATGCAACTTGGCTTCTCTCCTCTGTATGATTTATGATCTATAGGGGAAGTAATGTTTAAAGGTAACCTGCCAAGGATTTTTCAACATTTACTCTTCTTCTTCTTACAAATTTTCAAAATTCTTGTTGTCCTTCTTTTTGATGGATAAAAGCTCACTGAAAGGTTTTTATAATTTAATGTCTTGCATTTTTCTGATTATTTTTGCTGAGAGTTTTCCTGAAGAATCTTTGAGCTGTCCCATGAAGACTTGGTGTATCAATTCAAGTGTCAGCGTTGAAAGTTGAACACAGACTTTCCTTAGACTAAAGTTTAAGCTCTGAAATTAAATAAATAATTAACAAATATGCTTCAAGAATCCTTTCGCCTTTCAGTTACTCAACTTTCTCTTATCTTACTTGTCCCTATTTTAGTAGATCGTCTATTATCAGACAGTCCTCCAGCCTAGATACAACCTGTATTTCATTAGTGAAAAACAAGAATAAGTTCTTTTAAAAAATGAGCTTTCTTTATGAGAAAGAAAGAAAGAAAGAAGAAAAGAAAGAAGGAAGGAAGGAAAGAAAGAAGACATAAACTCTTTTCACTTTCACAGGTTCCCTTTCTTACCTGAAGGAAGGATGGAAGGCTTTGAATATATCAGCCCAAGACAAAGTCTAGTCAAAGTCTAGCGCAATTTTTCTTTCTCTTTATGTCTGGAGGGAGAGAAATCTAGGCAGATTCAAGACTAAGATGTGATGAGTAACATTACTGTTGTGATCTTAAACAGGTTGTTCCTCCTAGGAACCTGACCTTAACTTTCAGTGTGTCCTAGGTACATTACAAAGCACATCTCTTTTCCTCATCTCTGCTTTTCTGAGTTTCACACAGAGTTTAATCAATTCTTGTTGTGGTGACACCAGCAACAAGGGAAATGCATACAGCGTTGAAGTCCAGGGAGCCAGCAGAAGGCAATGATAACATCACATGGAGACATGGAGAAGGCAATGATAACATCACTCGGGCATTTTAGTCTTTTTTTTTCATGAAAGGGTACAACTACAGCCTTAAAGACAGGAAAATTTACCCTTGGAAATTCTATGTATTATGACTGTAGTTCAGGGAAATAAACCTTGTTTGTTTTTTGCAAAATTCATAGCAATTCTTCAACATCTAGTTACCTTGCTGGTTCGAACAGCACACTGCTTTTCTGATGCAGACAATGGCACACAATGTTATTTCTCAGCCTTTGTCACCCATTGTTTCTCATGCAGCCCTTCCATGCACATGAAGAATTCTCATTCATGTACGAATTAGCATAAAAAGGGCAATTCTCACTCTGACATGGAGAACATTATAATTCATCAACATTCACTTTTCCTCTACATTATTGCTTAACCTCTTGTGTTTTTTTTTGGTTGGTTTTCTCTCTATTTTGTGACATCCTTCTCGTCTGCTGTCTTGTCTCTCCAAAAGCTACAGAATTGGACCAGCTTCTTTCATTGACTACTTATTTTTCAAACATCCTACCTTCCTTGGTCCTTGGCTGGAGTGATAGGCGGGTGGGATTTATAGAGCAAGTCAAATGTCAAGCTCTTGGCAGCAATGAGAGCACCCAGACCTCTGGTGACCTACTGCAAGTTCCCAATAGTCTTCAGGCTATAAGCATTAAATTGGAGGATCATCTCCATCAATCCCATAGTTTCTCTAAGCACCAAAGCCAGATGAGGATTTGTCCCAGGCCAAACTGACCTGCTGTCCCCTGACCCTGCTGTCAGTGGAAGGAGAAGGACATGATGGAGACCTAGCAGATAAGTTGGGAAATGGAAGAGCTCTAGGAAGTGGGGGGAGATGTAGTCAGAAACTGCTGCTTGGAGTTGATACTCTATATATTGCAACTTTCCAAGGTGAAAGACTGCAGGGCCTGCAGTCTTTTTCTGACCCTGTCTTCCATTCTCCTCCAACCCCCTTTCAGCAATATCCTGCCCCAGGCAACTGCCTACTTTGCCTCTGCCTAGAGCTGGTCCTGGCTGCACCTCCTGGCCCTAGGCTGTTTCCACTCCCCTCTTCTCTATCTGCTGAAACCCTGGCAACAGCTCATTGTGGAGTGATGGGAGCCTGACAGGGGATGTACGAATAGCTCACTGTTGATTGACAGCCCCTCCATAGCATAGTCTGTCAGATTCATTATCTCTACTTCAGAAATCCCTGGAGATCCCATCACCATTTCACAGGGTGCTGTACAAACATCCGACAAAGATCCAGCCCCCTTGCCCCAAGAGATGACAATCTATTTATAAGATAAGAGGCAGTAGGTGAAATCCGCTCGTGGACGGCAGCAAGAAAGGAAAAAGACTTTTATGATCAGGGAAATAAGCGGAAGTCTCAGACTGTAGGTGCTTCCCCTTTGCTAATTGTGTCAAAGTTTGCCTTGAGTCCTCTGAAAGCACTGGTCTCCAGGAAATGGACCATGACTGAGGCTTGTGTCCTAACTGGGTGAGTACACCCCAACCTTAAAGTAAAAGAGAGCATCATCTTGGATGAAGACCCAGGAATTTGGGTTCCAGTGCTTGAGCCTGCAGATGTTCATTCTGTTGATATAACAATAAGACTAGGATTTTTTTTCCTTTTCTTTCCCAAGCAGCTGTCAAAGCGAATTTGGGGAAAGGGACTTTTAAGTAGTGTTTACATGACGAATGATTACACATGGAAAATTCCTTCTCTGAACTTTTCCAATTTCATTAACAAAGGAATGTTTATAACGTAAAACCCTGCTCGACATATTGACATTTCTGAGTTTGGAGTTGCTCTTGTAACAGTTGAAATTGAGTTCATGCATCAGTTTGGGAGTACATATTACATCCGGGTGGAACAAGGACCTGCTTGTTGCAGTCATGAGAGAAAATATTCCTTCTGTGGCATTGAAGCAAGTACTCAGAATATCAGTGAAGGCATCTGAGATAGGTTAGTGAAAGCAGTACGTTCCTCAGAATGTTGACTAAAGTCATTATTGGTTTAGTACAAGAAATAATTAATTTTATCTTGAGCAAATGTTTCTTGTCATATTGCTTGTTGTTATTAGTAACTATTCAATATGTCACTGTAACCACCATGAGACAGAGGTTTGTTATGCAGACAAAGATTCCCAAGACAGAGTTTCCAGGCAAAAATTGGATGTTCATTAAAGCTAGACTAATCTCATTCTGTCATCTTTCTTTTACCCCTTTTCTGTCATTCTGCCTTGACAGGAAGAGCCAATGCTGAAAAACCCCATTGTCCTCTCTTTCTACCAGGTAATCCCAAGTCCACGTAGTTCCAAAAACTAGCTAGTAGTAAGGACAGTTCTGTACCATTCATGGTCTCATGTCAATTTTTAAGGATACATTGGATTTTCTATTAAAAGGCACCGCATGCTACTATTGGAATTGATTAGTGATTTGAACCTTCCTATCCTCTTTCATTAAACGCTGATGAGAAAATTTCATGAAAATAAGTATTTGTATCCCCATTTTGCCACTGGAAAATAGAGGGTCAGATAGCTATCTGAGGCCCCACACTGAGCCACTGATTGAATCAAATCCAGAAACTCTTTTTTTGTGCTGCTCAGCACTACAGCGTCTCTGCAGCGTTTCATAGTCCTGCGCTGCACGCAGCTGCTGCAAGGTTTAGCAGGACCTGGGAGATGCGATAGCAAAGACAATATATTTCTCAACATTCTTCATTTCTCATTCTAGAATTACCAGCTATTTCCAGACTCTACTAATGACCAACAGCTAAAACTCATTTTTTAGAGCATACTCAAACCTAATGAAAGCTGGAGAACTCTGGGCAGTTTAGACAGAGATTTGCTGTGAAATAATACGCAGTACTGGTTGCTCCTGCCCCTGTAATTTCTAGCATAAAGGACTAACAGTAAGGGAGACTTGTGACAGTTATGAGAGCGAGGACATGCAGGAATGCTTTTTCTGCTGAGTGCGTATAGGAAGAGGCAGGCATGGATCTGTGAGCAAGAAAATAAGATAAACAGGGCTGCAGGGGAGGAAAATTTCTCAATGTCACCTTCCTAGCAGAAACTCCTCAGAAGACCCCAAATATAGCCTGCCTTAGGCTAATGCTATGCAGACAGGAAGCTTGTACTATGTCACCAAGCTACTCAGCATTTACGAGGTGTATTTTTTAGGGGATCACATAAAGAATTAAGCACGAAGGTGCTATTTAATGATACGTTTATGCACTTGCTTTTTCTAAGCAGACTCTACTGAGCATTTACTCCTTTGAGTTAACGACAATAATTACATGACAATCCATTTGGGCTTCTCAAGATGCTGAATTTGCAAACTGGCAATACAAATACTTTAATACTCATTTAAATGCACTGTAATTGCACTTGATTTTAAGTAGTGGTTTTTTAAAAACCATGCCATTTGTAAACACTAGATTCCCCCCACCCCAAACATCAATCCTTAGCAAAGTACAGTGTAGCTGGTTGGTGTCAGTCTTGATAAATGATTCTGCTGAAAGAGCTGACCATAAAGAATAACATTTTCCATTAAAAATTAATATATTCCTGTGCCACAGGTCCTCGTGTAAGAGCAATACAATGGTCTATATTGTCTATCTGTCAGCAGTTCCACACCTGATTTGCAGTTTCCCTAGGTCCTACAAAGTCCTGAGAAAATTACAGTTTTGATACCTGCCATTGATTAGTTAGTATTTATATAGTCATCCATTTGCACGTTGGCGAGTGACACCTGCAGTACGGCTAGTTGTCATGCAGGCTCACAACATGAAAGAAAGGAAATGACCTTTCCTTATTAAAGGAAAGGTTCCAATTTCTGCTGCCTTTCCTTCAGCACTGAGCTTTCCAAAGCGATTTCAAATAGCACACCGGCAGTTTTGCCTAGGACGGACATGGCTTTCTGCGGTCCTCTGGGGACCTAGAAACCCTCAGAGTCATAAAACCCGATTCCTCACTACTGCAGGTCCCGAGTCACCTCACTGTTCAGAAGCTGATAGTTTGCGTCACATGCTGGTCGAGTGTACTGTCAAAAATAACTAGAATTTCTCCCCTCTCCATCCTTTCGCTGGGACGAGCTTCCTAGGACCTATTTGTTCTGCTGTGTAGGAATGCCATCCTCGCTCCCCGACTCAATACAGTCCCAAAGAGTTTGAACTCCTTTGTTATTTTCGCAATATTGTTCTTATCCATATACTACTTTTCTCTGTACCTGATTCTTATGAAAGTAGACGACTGTTTTATCCTGTATTTTCAAGTAAAACTGTTTTTAACATATATGTGTGTACACATGCATGGTGCCGTACTTTGGGTTGGAACACTTTAAAAAATGTGTTTGGTTCCTACTTTGCGTTTTAAGTTGGTTCAGAAAAGCTTAGCTGACTGATTTGGTCACCTGAGGAAGTGGTTTTGTCCATGTGCTGACACTTGGCAAAAGTTGTTTAATGTCAGTGAAATTTTGGTTCAGAAAGGAATGAAAGCAACAAGCAAAAATGTCAATACTGTTTTTTTGATGCTTCTTTGTTTTGATTTTTGCCAGTTTTGTGTTGGATAGTAATAATGCACAAGAAAAGAGAATGTGAAGCAGAACATTTCAGTTGGCTGGAAGCAATTTTTTCATAATTTTCTGAGAGGCTTTTCCCAAGTGGAAGGAGGACAGTCACTGAGAAATGGTACCTCTTCCAGTTTGCTTTTCTCTTGAAAAGATCTCGAAGAGATCTCTTGTAGAGATCTAGAGATATTTGTAATGAATGCCTTCTAAAGGTAAATTTGATTGACTGACTGTCAGCCTATGGATCCTTGGTTTTGCACATAGTTCTACATAAAGATACGGGAATGAAATAGCTCTCTTTTTTCCTTTTTTAATGCTTATTTAAGAGTTGTTCTTTCCAGGAGACACGGCCCCTGTCCTGGATTTCTGAGCTAGCTGCTATACTTATGTATTCGATACAGGAACAAAACAGAGCTTGGAAAGATCCTTAGTCACATGTACTTAAAGGTCTGTCACATTTTTTTGTTGGTAGGAACTTAGCTTTTTGAATGATAGAAACCTTTCACAAAGAAATTTTGTGTGTGAGACTGTTGAAACCAAAACAGCTTCAAAAATTCTGTTTAAGTTTAAACTACATACATTTGTTTCATGATGAAAGCAAGCAAAAATGCATATTTTTATGGAAAATTTTGCCCAACAGCTTACCAAGCCTTGTACACTTCTCGGTACCTTTATCTGACCTAACTCAGGCATCTAAAGGGAGATAATTTAAGTCTGGAAAGGTCACCCCAATCACTGAGGAGCAATAGGTACTTCCAGAGAGCAGTATCTCCTATAAAAGACACCTTAGATAGGTCATGAATCATTCTGGTACGTTACAGGGCATATTCTTAAATTCCGATTTGTATAACCTTATGCGCGGGCTGCAAATACATCAAATAAAAGCTATGCGTCCCTCTTCTGTTGATAGATACTCAGTGTGTTTTTGCACTGAAACGTGTTCACACGTAGATGTTTGTGCAGATGCACCACATACCCAGATAAAGGCATGTACTTTCATATATTGTACAGTGCCCCTTTCTACTTGTGACAAGGGGGCTTCTGAAAGAAGGACTTTTTAGAGAAACAAAATGCGTTGATAAGACACGCTGAAATTACGCACACCAGGAAGAATGAAAAGATCGGCTTTTCAATGAAAACTCTTTAGGTAAACTCACATGCTTGAATGATTAAACCCAAGGATAAAAATATCTTTTACAATGTGTAATTTTTTCCTTTCTTGCAATAACTTTAACACAGGAAGGAGGAGAGGGAGGAAGAGGGAGAAATAAGCTTATATTCTTAACTTTCCGAACCCATATTGCATTCCAGAACTATAAGACGTGGTAAAGACAGGTAAGCAGATTAATTTAGCAGACTTCCAGACTTCTGAGGCAAAAGAGGGAGGCAAGAACATTTTATCATTTCTGACATATGGCGCATGTAGTACTGACTGCAATATGGAATGGATGATCAAAGTAATGTTTTCAATAGATTCTAGGAACATTTTTAGCCTTAAAGTCATTAGTAAACTTCAATTTAGGATCTGAACCCTGAAACCTTAATTTGGACAAAGCAGTTCTACTTGAGAGCAATAGCAACTCACTCACAGGTCAAAATTTAATATCATTTTTGAACCAGGCAGCTCAATGTCTTGGAGAAAACGACTAAAAAATGCTTAGAAAAATACCTTCAAGGGATGAGGATGAAATTGAGAGCTAAGCACAGAAAAAATAAGAACTAAGGCTTTCAAAGAAAATTGAAGCTTTGGAGAGAGCCTTCAACTATTTTGATTTATATTTAAACATTTTAGAGATTGGAGCTTTGATTAGCTGAGACCCTCTCCAGTTCCCCTTCAACTCTGATTTATGGGCAGGCTGAATCTAAGTAAAATGAAAGCTAAATGAGGTGTTCTTTAAAATTACCTTTGAACACTTAAAGAAGGTAAGGAAGAGGGCAACTTGGCTGATGCTGACATGAAGGGGAATGGGATATGAGGGTGAGTGTTTTTAGGAGCCTAAGTCTTTTGAATATTGGAGAGGGGGAAGGAGCAGAAGGAACAGGATGTTTCTAATAGCTACACGTGACAGCACTAATAGATACATCATTTTTGGATGGGAGAGGCATTGAGCTGGACTTGTTAGCACAAACAAGGCTGTTTGAGTGTGGATTTTTAGATTTTTTTGGAATTTTTTTTTTGTTTTGAAGAAAAAATTTCTTAATGTACTTAAGAAATCACTTTCTTCCTCAGGGGTTTACAAGTGATTGGCTTAGCCTACCCAATGGTATTATGATAGAAATACCATTCAGAAGGTGCTAGGCACTGTTTTCAGGTGAAACTGTAAAGGGGTGATTTATGATGAATGATCCTAGCGGTCCATCTTAGACTGGCATCCTTTAATATAAAAGTGGATAAGAAAGTCTGTACATTAGAGATTTTCACCTCACTCGACCATGTTCTTCCTAGTCGTCTCCTAATTTTAGTCTTCAGATTGCCATTCCTTTTATTAGCGATGACATACACTAACTCAGATATTAGCAGAGCTCAACATGGTAGGCAGCCCAGGATAAGGGTGCCCGTACACAGGCTAGGATTAAAGGCAATACCCAGTTCTACAAATGGTCTCAGTCCTGCTCTCCTCACAGCTGCTGGCTTAGGAACTGTCTCCCTCCACATGTGTACATGTTCAAGGAAGAGTCCTGCTCTTGTAAATAACTGTGGTAGAGTTGCCTATGGGGTGTGCCCCACCGGGGTGTACCACCCCACCAGGCTTCTGATGGTTGGCTCATCCTCAGAAGAAAAATCTCATGTGCAGAGGAAATTGTACATGACAGTTGTTTCAAAACATGTCTCTTAAATGAAGTAAGGAATCTGACATAAGCAGATGATCCTTGAGAGAGTGGTAGCTGCCAAAATCATGAGTTAGGTCATAACGTTTGTAGATTTTAATATTTTGCAGCTGGAATGTGCAAATAACAGTGTATTCCCACCCCACATTCTTGCTGCGTTCGAAGACTTGGATACAAATGATTACTGACTGGCTCAAAAACATCCTTGTAGATATTCTTGCTTCTTGACAGCCTTTATCATGGCAAGAGGAACTTGTTGAGGTATTATGAGTGCAGAGGATTAAGCCTGACTCTGTGGGATTGTTTCAGTCTTCTTAATTAGCTAAATGACTGTAGGGCATCTTGGACTGGATTCAACTTCATAGCTTGGACATGGATGTCATTTAGCCTCTGTTGTTGTTGTTGTTCTTGGCTGATAGCTCAATGATGGGAATCCAGGATTTCTGACTATAGACATCCTTCCTATATAGGTACCATCCCATACTGCAGCTGTGCTCTGCATTCCAGCATTTTCCTTGTCTTTTTCTCACCGGCAACAGTTTCTTCCGAGTGGAGAGTACATAAGCCAGGGCAAACCTTTAGCACTTCTTTGAGATGATGTTACAAGAGCTTCTGTATCAGTCCTGAAGCAGACTGAGGTGTGGTGCTGTCAATGGCTTGACTCATTTCTCTTTGCGAGAATATTATCCCAGTAAGGTGGACTCACCCTTGTCAACATGACTAGCTTGCGTGCATGCAGCTGTCCCCTGGGACATGCACACTGGTGAGCAGTGGCCTCCTTGTGGTATCTCTTGCATTCCTTGCAGAGCTTTTGTTCCAAATGCATGCAACAGTTTTGCTGATAGTGATGTCGTTGTTCTCAGACGATTTGAGAGAATTACTGTGAGTTAAGGAACATAGTTGCTATTTTTGTAACTGCTGGCATCAAGTAATAACATAAGGAGTGTTGCCTCTGGCATTAGCTAGATTCCACAGCTTTTCGTGTTTCTTCTTGAGACACTTGGCTTCTCTTGTCTCCCTAGTCACTTTCTCATGTGTTGAACCAGTGTTGAGCTGTAGCCTTTCTGACACCCAGCAGTCTGTCATGCCACAAACTGTAATATCATGTATTGTTTCACCATGAAACCACCTGGAGAAGTGGTGGTTTTGTAGGGTCACTACATAGGGACTGGGACCTCATTAGTCCCCTTCTGCTCTGTTCCTGGGAGGCAGCAACCAGCTGGTTGGGTTAGCTCCTTCCAGGGTCCTGCTGGGGCTTTCCTACATCCCCGGTCTCAGTGGAGAGGGACAAGATTGATGTAGCCTCAATGTTCCCTCTAACCAGAGAGCTCATTTTATTCCCTGAAGGATCTCCTGGGGCTGGGCAGGAGCTGGGAGCTGTTTTCCAGTAATGCTAACATTTCCCTGTCTACACTCAATCTGCCTATCAGTCCCATCAACCCTTCTGGCAGGTGGACCCCAGGCCATTTTGCCCAGTTGCGACCAGTGGCTGAACTGAAGAAAAAGATGGGGTAGAAGCAAAGGCACACAACATCCAGCTGCAGGATAGGAGGCTGCAAACCTAGACGACTCTGAAGTGCAGGGTGCAGTAGGCATTCCCTTGGGGACTACCTCAGCAGTGGGGTTGACTTACAGCTGCTGCAGAAGGTGCTCCAGCCAGTCCTGGGGAGCATAATACAAGTGGTGAAGGCTCTGCTCGTGAGCAGCAGCACAGACATAGCTGTGGTGACTCCCCTGGTGAAGAGCAGATACTCCCTTTCCCTGTCTATCACCAACTGTCATGCACATAGGTTAAAAAGATGCCTCACTTCTCTTAAACAAGTAGGTTGTTTGTTTATTTGCAAGGAGAGGCTAGGCAATAACTTGACATCACTAGTTTATAACTGGAGTGCACAAGCTGGGGGTACTTTACAGTTTAAGTCTTGATGCCGTAAATACTCCTGCAGGATAAATAGGAGAAACGTAATCTCTAGAAATGGTTCGGAAGCAGTTCAGAGATTTTTAAGAAGAAAAGTTGTGCACTTCTTTCTTTTTCCCCTAGGTCCACAACCAGCCCTGTCTAGCTGCAGTCATTCTCACTTAGCTAACTCCCATTCAGTAAAGCATTTAACTTTGTATTTAAATCCATCCCTGATCAGCAAAGCACAGAAGCAAGTGCTCCAAGTGAAATGTATGCTGAAATCCTTCTCCTAGGAGCTTGACTTTTTTTCAAACTGAAGCTCTGCTTCTCAGTTCTTGCCAGAATTGAGTGGGTACCAGAGGGTTTTGGCCCATGTGGGGCTCAAAGTGCTATCACAGTTTGAATGTATACAGCAGCAACAAATGGAATTTAAATGTAGGGTTCAAATGGCCCAAATTTTGTGGCTGGTGCAAAAATCGCCATTCTCCTTGGACTGTGGAAGTCTCCTTTTGTGGGGCTTTATTAGGATGTTTAACTAGTTTTATGCAGAAATAAGCACAGTGATTTCAAAGGATCTATATTTCGTTCACATTGATCTAACTTATTCTGGAGGTTGGCCCATTAAAAAAGGATGTAACTAATACTGTTGTCCCAGGTTCAGTATCAGAGATGCATTTTGTTTGAAGCTAGAATATTAGAAGGTATGGGATCAAGACTGGCCGCTTGCAGCACACCAGCTCAGTGTGGCGTGTCTACACTTCCTTGTCCTTGTAGCAAGAGGCAATGTGAATATATGAAATAGAAGTATGCAAGCACAAAATCTTATAGCTAATCAAAGGTGCAAAAGTTCAATCAGTGCAAAATTCTGTCAGAATATCAAGCCTAATATAACTGAAAATAGATTTCCCCTATTACTGGAAATAAACTAGAGAAGTCCCAATTATTTTTAAACAGCTCCACTGTTAACTAAAGTCCAAGGAAGTCCTGCCGTT
This sequence comes from Struthio camelus, assembly GCF_040807025.1. Lineage (NCBI taxonomy): Eukaryota > Metazoa > Chordata > Aves > Struthioniformes > Struthionidae > Struthio > Struthio camelus. The sequence continues at coordinate 64,792,851 of NC_090981.1, read as the reverse complement.
GATTTTACTGTGAGCGGAAAATGCTGAGTAATTGTGAAAGATCCCCCCATCAAATTCGAGTTCAAGACTGCAACTATTCAGTGAGAACTGGAAATTCAAGATTTCCCAACAAGTAGTTCATAAACAGCAAAGATAGGCACTGGTATTATCTTCTGATACATACTACAGCCATGCTGCCCAGGTCCTGCTGGGCTTTACTGCTCCACCTTGAGTTGGAGGAATGAGTACTGGCAATGTATCTGTGAACCTTACTTCATGCAGCACGTACCTCTGCTTTAAAAAATCCCATTTTGAGTACTACCCACATCTCATTGACATGGTTTAAGATGTCTGACGAGACGAAAGCCTGATGGGATGCTCTGGGTCATGATATCATTATTTCTTGCCAATTATAATAATAAAAAAGCAACAACTAAATGCCATTCAACGGCTGTACTAAGAATAGGTTGACTGAAATGTAATGACTATGTATCATCATTAGAGAGCTGCTGAGTCTCAGAGAATCTCTTCTAATGAACAATTGGAATTTAACTAGCAAATGATGACTTTTGCGACTGAATCTGAAAGATGAACTCATTGCTACCATTTGATTATTAAGAGCTTATATATTGATGCTCAATCATTTTAATAGATTTGCTTTCCTTATTGTAGAATACTACAATAAAAGTGCTGTGAATAGTAATTTGCTAATAATAATGCTAATAATGTTAATAATACCATAATCTTATTTAATCTAATTTAAATAGACAGCAAAAGGCCTACTTAGAACACTTGTCTTTTGTTGGCAGAAAGATTTTCATTACAAAATTAAATTGCTTTCAAACTCCTTTGGCACACTAAAATCAAAGCCACTCACCATTTGCTAACCGGGCTGGCGCCCCAAATCTGCAAAGTCTTTAGGGAAGCGCTAATAAGTTATATTTAACAGTGCTGGGTTTAAGCACGTGCTTACTTTGCTGAACTGGGCTTTCCCAAGCCTTTGAACGGCGACTCAGTTTTAAAATGAGATTAATTTTGCATCCACGTCAGGAGACTCTGTTATTATCTCCATCCATCTAGTTTTCCAACAAAGTCCCTGCAAGCAACTGTAGAAATTAACGGGAAAAAGAGAGACTAGGTGAAGGCACCCAGCACAGATTCAGCTGAAATCAATTGGTAAAGCCTGTCTGGCATACCACACTCTTAGCTTATAGTAAATTTTCTTGACTCTATGAGTACATTTAATATCCTATATCAGAAAGAAACCCTCTGGGAGCATGTCACCCAGATATGGACTTGCCTCAGTAATATTTAAAAAAATGTCATCGTCATATATTTTTACGTTGGATCAAGCTTGAATTTGCAATACATTTTCTACATTTATAAACATTAGGAAACTTGACAGAGATAATTCTGTAAAGCGAGAATTAAGTGACTCTTTTTAACTAGAAGTCTCCTTTTGTCTATGTGTTATATATACCATTCTGTATTTCAGTCATATCTTCTTTTGTGAGAACAGAAGCAAGTTTGCTGTGTTTTGCTTCCTATTACTGCAGAGCTGACGCATCTCTGGGAATAAGAGGTGGGCTCTCTCGCAGCCGACACATCACCCTGTAAACTTGCATTTTGATTGCAAAATCTTTATCAGTGGCAACGGAAGAGGCAGGAAGAACGTAGTCTGAATTCTGGACTATTTGCAGGGCTGACAGTCAGGCTAAAAATACCTTTCCTTCCCAGCGACAAAGAAGAGTTGATGCACAGGGATCAAATAAATACGATAGTCAATATGGTCTCTTTTTTTCCTGAAAAGTCCCTTTTCAGAGTAGGGCCTTATTTTAAGTTTAAAGCGAGCGGGATGGTCTAGAGTCCCACAGGAGAGTAAAATGCCCCATTTGCTGCCCTGTGCACATCATCGATGCTGACAGAAATTTCGTGAAGGAGGCATCACGGGTGATGGTTGCTCGGGAATAAAACGGGGGCCAGCTAATTATGGGAGGAGAAGGGAGGAACAGCGGGAGGAATCTGAGCTAAGTGTGTAGGAAAAAGGGATTCTCTTCTCTTACCTCCCATCTTGCCTGGACCGGGGGCCGTGGGGAGGAGGATCGGGCTGGCGCCCCTCTGGAATGTGGGGAACCCACCTCAGGTGCCACATTTGATGACCACGCTCAGGTGGATGAGCCTTAGGGAAGGCTTAGGGAGGCTTAGGCCTTGCCCTGAGCTGGCATCTCTCTGAAGGTGTTGGGAGTGAGGTAGGATTTTGGTATCTGCTGAGTCCATCCCAGCGTCCACGGGGATTCGGATGTTCCCACCCGTCCTTGGTCTGGCTCAGCACTGGGGTGGTGCGGAGGGGAGCACGCTCCTCGGGCAATGCCCCTGCTGCAGAACAACCCCAGATGACAGATGGGCCATCAGAGGCAGAGGGTGATAAAAAGTAAAAAATAAAAAAAAAGCCTGCAAATTAAAGTTGAAGACAGGACAAAACCGTGTGAGATAATAGTGACTTTCAGAGAACACAGTTTGTCAGGAAGACAGTTGCTTTTTATAGCATGCCTGGCATGGCTGATGGCAAAGACATTTGACATTTAGCTCTGATTGAGTGGCAGGTGGGGAGAAGGGAGCCAGGGATAATGCAGGCAAAGCGTTTTGAAAGCAGAGTTAGGAATGGGCAGCATTTGGGGAAAGCTGGGTAGCTTCACTGGCAGCTCCTTTCTTGGATGTTTCGTGGTGCTGATCCAAAGTGCCTTGACCCCACGAACTCATTCCTCCGTGGGGAGGAAGAGGGGATCCCAGAGCTCCAGGAAAATGAGTTTCCTTCTCGTGCGACGGACTGCTGTGCATGGTCTCTGCCAGAGCTGCCTGCTTACAATATCCCTGCAAAGTTTCCTTCCCTGATGAGCAGGAAGAGAAACAGGGAAATTAAGGAGGGGAAAGGAAATCCTATAGATGCTACATCTATAAAGGCTGGAAAAAACAGTCCCAAGGCTGCCTCACCTTCCCTCCTTCCTGATATACGAAAGAGGCAATTTCTGTGTTATTTCTGTGATTTGAGGCTGCTCGTTCAGTGCAAGGTCAAGCCAGGGGAAGAGGAATTTTCTGCCGTTGGTGCGTGAGCACGACTCACACATGTGCACGCACATGTGTGTTTGCTAGTGGTGCCTGGATGTCATTACCTAGCAATACTGCTGCAAAGAGGCACGTCACGGCACGCGTCTGGGCACCAGGAAGGATGCACAGCTAGAAGAAACCCAGCCTCTCTGTGCCTGGGTGCATTCATTTGAGTGCCCTGACACAAACGTGTCCTTAGGGGAAAGTTTACCGTGCTAAAGCCGAGGCCCACAGCCCACCTGCTTGGCAAGTCTGTTAACTGGAAAATTATTTGTTACAGTGCCTTATTTTTGGTGCTCGAAGCTCAGAGGTGTGTAGGACACTGCAAAGCAGGATTTGGTCCACAGGGAGGGCAGACACAGGGACAAGAGTGGAAGGAAGATCTCAGAGCTGGCATAATTATGACCAAAATCCAGACCTTCCCTTTGCCCCTGGGATACTGTGTAGCATTGGGCTGACTGTGTACATGGTGTGGTCTGGGTTTGTCCTGCCTGAGCTTCATATACATAGGTAAGGCTCCTAATTTGAGATGGTCGTTCTTGACACTATCAACCACAAACTGCCATGTCTAGCGGGGAAATTGGGTGATACAGGATGTGAATTAGGACTGAGGGTGTCCCTCTGTTCCCCTTAGCATAGGCGAATCGCGCCCCAAGCCCAAGCGCTTGAGCAGCCTGAAGTTCACTGGAATGAAGTTGGACCTCAGGGTCTTCGCTTCACCATTTGTAGAACGTGGGTAGCAAGAGGGACCCTTCTCCCAGCTCACAAGGTGCTGCCTGGAGCCCCCGTAAAGCTTAGCCTTTGAACCTGCAATAATGCTACTGTCGGGACGGGGCTATTGCCTACGCTACACTTGACGTGTTTTCTTTCTGCTTGTAGTGAGCCCATGGCTTTTGACTGCTGCTCCTGAGTTGTTTATATATTGTGCTAGATCCTGGCCCAGGATTTAAAACGGGGACAATGTTCAGTGTTGTTTTTTTTCCATGTTTGAATATTTCTACTGTTGTTTCCAAGCGCTATTCCTATGACTTGTCAGAAATACCGGTCAGCGTGCTGCAAGGTCTGTCGTGAAAGAACGGAAGTAATTCTCTTATCAACTAGTGCCCTACTGATATATTTTCCAAGACTCCCCTGAGCTCCTTAATTTTATTTACTATTTTTAATGACGTCTTCCTTATCTCCGTATGCATTTTCTTCTTATTTATTGCTTAAGATATATTTGGTAAAAGGAGCAAAGTATCTCAGCAGTTTACAGTCATCATTAATTTCATGACCATGTTTATTTATTAAGGTTTATACCTTCTGTTTGGGAAGGCAAAGTGTTTGATAGAATAAATAATTTTCTCCTTAAATATTTGTCAGGCTATATTTTTCAGTGGAGTCTTTTTCTTGTAATGTAAAATTAAACTATGGGACTGGCTGTCACAGGACAAGAGGGGATACAGTGTGAGCATGTGTGAGAGACTTAATTAAGTCTTAATTAAGACTTAATAAGCATGTGAGTTGTCCTTAGGCAAATTTGTTCACTTACATATAGGTAAAGACCTGCATTTGGAAGATGAAGACAGAAAATGCAGACTGCATAGAACATTAGCTATGGAAAAGAAAGGGATTTGAGGAAGAAAAATATTGATATTGCTGAAGTATCATATTTTTCATTAGGGAAAAATTAAATTGTGTTTTTTATTTTTATTGTTTTGAACTGAAACACTTTGCTTGTGGACCAAACCCAAAATGTTCGAGGAATGATTTTGTATCAAACTGTATCTGATGAAGGTGCTCTGGTGTTTCACGGGAGCTGTGATTTGAATATTCATCATCTCCCGTAGGCAAAACTTCTCCCTCCAGGTTTGTGGCATAGTCGCTTTTTCTTCTTCACATCTATCTCAAATTCAAAGTGTTGAAAAATTCCTGCTGCAAGCCAGCTGTCTGGAGGCCTATGTGTAATTGTATTCCTGCTTCCAGCAGAGAGAAATCTGTGTAGTGCTAGGAATGATGTGTTGATGTTGAGTTTATACCTTGTCACAGGCTCAGTATGTATTTATTGGAAAATGCATTTAGTTCCCCTGTGCTTTTCTTTCCATCTGAGAAGTGGGAAAATTAGCTCTGGATGGAAGTTTTTTTTTCTGCATAATTTCACGGAGTGGGGCGGGGGGGCGGTTGCGAAAAATGTTAGTTTTATGATTTTCCATATAATATATCATTTTAGATGAACTCAGTCCCCAAAATATTATCAATATTTTGCCACAAGGAAATTGCAGTTTCCTCCTCATATCTTCCTCTAGCACCCAATTGCTAGTGGGACTAAATCTCCTGTAATACATTGTGGTTTTGTTTCTTATTGAAGGGAAGTTGTACGTTTGGGAAATCTCAGATTGTGATGTGTTGTGGGAGATGGACTGTTGCTGGAGAGTTCAGCTTCCGGGTGAGAATGGGACTGCAGGCAGCAAAATTCACCCCTGAGGCCTTCATGACACTTCTCTTTTAGCCAAAAATATTTCTCTAAGATTTTTGTGGTGGTAATGTTTCTAGCATAAAAATAATAAAAAAGTCTCTGTGGAAAGCAGCTACTGTTAATTACAAATAAAGTTTCACTAAAAAGGTAATTTTCTATTGTAAAGCAACTTCCAGAGAGAATGCAAGGATGATGCTAATGACAGTAATGCTTCACTTATTATTTTTTGTGTGTTTATATTGAGAACGCTACAAGGGAAATGCTTTTTTATTCACGTAACTATTGACTGACTCTAGGTCCTACTGTGGTAAAAAATAATAATAATGTTCCTTTGCCTGAGGGCTACCTGAGGGCAGGAATTGCCCCCCAACACACAGACCATGAGCTGAGATTTTCGCTGTTTTCCCCCTCTGATTCCCCTCCTTGGTCCCCTGGAGCCGGTGGAGAGGTGAGGGGGCAATGGGAACGCAGTGCCTGAGGACAGGAGGCTGGCTGGGGCCGTTTCAAGGCAGAGATTCCCAGGGTAAGCAGGTGATTTCAGGAGGGTTCCAGCTATTGGCTTGCTGCAGGAATTACCGGGTGAAATCTTGTGCTCACCGCGATGCTAATTGAGGGGCAGAACCTCCCAGTGGTTCATTCTGCTCTAAGGAATCAAAAATCCACTTAATTTGAGGATGCTTAGTCTAACGTTTGCTCATAATAAAACATCGTTGGAGGGGCCTGGCCTTGCACTAACATTGCCTTTGTTTTGATGAAATCTGGCTGCACCGTGAGACTGTTTTACAAGCAAGGTCACGACACCCAGTCCTACCTGTGCATTGGGAACGCCACTTGGGTGCAGGGGTGAGCTGACCCAGGAGGCTTGGGCTAATAAAACTACAACCTGCCCGAGCAATGACTTATCCTTTTTATTTTTACTCCAGTATGCAGAGAAGCTAACTGGAGGCCAGGCTTGTTTAGGAAACCTGGGGGCAGCATGTCCTGCTCTGGGCAGCATGTTGGCCATGGTGGAGGCCATCCTCCTGGGTGATCCAGCCAGCCTGCTCCTGTGTGGTAGCAGCGTCCGTTCAAGATAGCAGAACTTCGCTATTCCTACCTGAGCCATTCTAGCTTCACTAACCTTTAGTTTTTCTTTTTTTCCCCCTAAAAACTTTGTTGCCTTCATTCTCCTCTGTTTCCTTCCCAGGGAAAAAACTCTCTTAGCATGGTTGCAAAAATCTTTGTCATTATGGCCTTCTATAGTCGTAGAGCTCTGTTTGATTATATTTGTGTTAACTGCTTGTATTGTTTAGCTTTGGCCTGTGAAAAATAATTAATATTCATTAAGTGCAGAAGTGCTCACATAGGACATGATTCAGCTTCTGTTGAAATGAGTGGAACTCAGTGATTTAGATAGGTCCTTTGGGAAAAAAGGGAGAGGACTGAAGTGCCCGGATACATTCATTAAAGATTGTTTCAACCAGAAGGGTGCCGAAAAATTTTGCAAATTGCACACCCAGTCTATTAGATTCAGACAAAACGGTACACCTACCTCCAGGGCAGAAAGTGAAAGCTATTTAGCGGCATCAACAACTAAACATGGGAAGGAGGAAGGCAGAGAAACTTTATGGCAGATTTAGGCTGGCGAAATGATTTCACACAAGTGAGACTGTGGGAAGAACGCAGCGTTTGGAGATCTTTAACGCTCTTGAGCGGTCAGAGCTGTAGCTTTATGCCTTATCCCAAAGAGCAGAAAAATACATTATTTGTTCTGGGAAGGAATAAAAGAGAAAGCACTAGATAATTCCATAAACTAGACCAACTTTAGGCAGTTTTTACAATACATTTAAGTGTGAGGAAATTGTGTCTTAATTACTGTGTGTTCGGTTTGCATACTTTATGTTTAATTTGTCCAATTTTTTGGAGGTGCTGAGTAGCAGCAGCATCCACTCTTTTGAACTCAAGTTGAAGGATATCAATACTTTCAGTATAATTGAGTCCAGTGTGGCTGAACTGGGAACTAAAATATGGGAATATCTCGAGTAAGGTTTTTGTGTGTGTTAATTTACAGATACCAGCAGCATATTATGGAATGACCACCCTCAGCTCTCTGTTATGCTAAAGACACTCAAAATTTTGGCAGTCTGGCCAAGATAACAATGGCATAGTAATGATGCCATTGTGTGAGTGTGCATCCAGGAGACTCTCGGAGGCAACGAAAGGACTGAATGCAGCACGTCACGGAGCAGTTTCCATCACAAGGAATCTATTGTCGCAACCCATAAACATTAATGCTAGTATTTCTTGGGCTGCCTCCATTTTGCCCCTAGACCTTTTTCAATAAACCTCCTAGCATGTCTCACACCAGCCGATGTCTTTCTGGCCACAAGACTTCATGAGGCTACGTGTTAAAGATAATATCACCTAACATGCCTCATTCAGCCAATATCATCACTGTTAAATCTTTAATGGCAAATGTTAAATATTTTATTTAATGAAGAACTTCCCTTCACCCCTGCCCAAGAATGATATTTCTCCCTCCGTGAAGAATGATTGCAAACATTTCTGACAATAATTAATTTTCCGTTAATTATTTTCTATTTCTGTACAGTGTGTTCTTTTCATTCTAGCTCCCTAACAAATTTGGCGTTGAGACCCCTTCACCCTTTCCATCTATTCAAGTACAAGGTTCCATTCTTCATTAGGGCTATTTTAAAATCTGCAAAGAACTGTTTTCCAGATGTGGTTATGCACAGACAGTAATTGCACTTCATGATCACTTCCAGCTGCCCTAAATGCCTGCCAACAAATTCCCATAAGGAGTGCATGTTTTGTGCTGCAAATCAGGGAGAACATTGTAAAATGATAATGTGTTGCACACTGCAGTACCTACAAGAGTTATGGACTTTATAACTGAACTAATTGGAATTAGGCTTTACTTTAAAGGTCAAGAAAGTGACAAAGAAATGCAATCTTTGTAAATTGATCTGTTGGATTGTTTCTGAGTAATATTGAGTACCTGTTTGTTAGATAATGTTAATTTCTGTAAATTATATATTTGAATACTCTGTGAATACCTTGCAAATATATATCATGGATATGGCAATCTCATATATTGAATTTGGATGCGTAGTCAGACTCCACATATTCTTTTACCAAGTAAAACATTTGCCTCCTGGAACTCTTCTGGTGTGACCAGAACTTATAGTTATGGATCACATGTTCTGCTGGTGTTAAAGGCCTCACTTTCACTGATATCAATAGAGATATGTACATACTGCTAGAGCTGAATTTGGTCCTCCATTTTTGTTATTTTAACAATGTAATTTTTAAATAGGTGTTTATATAGTTCCAGTGCTGTTTTCTCCCCTTTTACTCACTCACATATCCTTATGATTCTTGGCTGAGACACAGTTTTCTGTAGGAAGACCAGCAGAAAACATCACTTACAGCCTCAAAGTGAAAAACAACATCCTAACAAGTATAGCAAGTGCCTAGCACAGTCTCAAATAAAAAAAAAAAAATTGACAATAGCAGAACCGAATTTAAAAAACCTGTCATGTAACACAGTGCTCCAGTACTCACATGGCTGTAGACCCAATAAACAACTGCTTCTAACTCTCTGTGTAGACTACCCTGCACTCCATTGCAAACTTGACCATGGCCCAAATTCCTAGAGATTAAAAATTTAGTGTCAGACTTCCAACCATGTCTACCACGTCAGAGTTGTGCCCCAATGCTCAGCTTTCCTTTGGCACCTGAATTCAGAGTTTGTTTTTCCTCCCTAGCAGTGTAAAGCAGAATCAGAACACTTCCAAGACCAAGAGCAGAAGAACCCCAAGCTGAAAACTCTGGTCAGGTGAGTGCACATTTTTTATAAAAAGATATATATTTTACTTTCTCTGCTGAAAGGAGGTTTGCACAGCTGACCTGCTTTGGGGTCTCTCTTGGAGAACCTGGGAGACATGGACCAAGTTCCTCTTGAAGTGGTGGTATCTTGGTGCAGCACCATCCTGGAGGCATTCTGAATGCTTCCTTGCATGTCCACCAAACTGTGATGGAGTTCAAGTCACTAACACAGCGTTGCTGTACTCACCTGTACACACGTGAGCATGAATAGGAAACATATCTGTATTTCCTAATGGGGCTTTGGAGATGATTCCCATGGCCTCTTGTTGGGGAGATCCTTATGACTTGTGGAAAGTACATAGTCATTCTTGAGTCAGTTTTGGTGAATTTACCAGTGATTTTCAACTTTTTCTACCTTACTGCTTTTTCAATGGAGGTGAGGATTCCCATCTTGCGAGGTTAACCTTTCTGCCTTTCTGACAACAGATTTTCTCTCCCGGTTGCCTTTTGCAGCCTCTTTAGATGTAGTCCCTGTAGGTCTTAGAGGCGGACAGCTACTCTGTTTATTAAGTCTACAGAGGTGTGTGGCACGGATATCTCTTTCCTAAGCAACTTTTTACAGGTGTGCGAAAACCTTACTAGAGGCTTATTTAAGCTATAGTTCTGTTCTAGAAAGTAACTCACTAGAAATGCTCTGTGGTTGAGGGTTATCACCTCGCACTAATGAGAAACCGAGCAACAACCTGGACATTGTGGTCAGTCATCAACTGTACCTTTCCCACAAGTTGCTGCACTGTGTAGATGCTATTTGGCAGCCACTGGGCTTAGAAAAGAGCCACACGTTGTTGTCTGTGATAACTCAAGATGCTGTCTCTGTAGTGTAGAAAAATCCACATTTACTTCCCCAGCAAAAGCTGGTCTGCTTTTTGAAACTGGTGAGCATCTGGCAAATCTCCCATGCAGGAATTACACAGTGCAGGGCCCATCTGAAAATCATGTCCAAGTAGGAGTTTATCTCTAAGATATCCAGTTTTGAAGCTTTGACTTGTTTCTCCAGTGCTTTGAGCACTTGGAGAGTGTTCTTGCACTGACAGAGAAGTGGTTCTCTTTCTGTTACTAAGGTCTTACATTTGGTAAAAGATAAATTAGCCTCTTGTTAGCATATAATATATATAATGAAAGATTTTAGGAAGTGAAGAGGAGGATGGGAGATGCTTTACCTGAATACTGATGCCCCCTCTGGATGTGTCTGTGTGTGTCTGTGTGTGTGAGATGTGCACGAGTATCTATCTAGTGACCAGAGAGGAAGGACTTTGGCTCTATTTAATTTGTGGTTTAGGAGAGGAACTGTGCTGCTTGTGGCGTTGTCCTCCATTCTCATTCAGGCGGGCAAGCCAAGTTTGCAAGAGCAGGTGTCAATGGTGTGGTTTATCATACTTTATGAGAGGCAGAGATGTTGCTTAGAGCGAGGGAACCAAGGCAGAGAGAGTCTTCTGGCAATCTGCTCTAACCACCCTTCCGTCTTTTATTTCTTCTTTAGAATCACCTCCTCTCCTCAGACTAGCTTGTTGGAAAATAACACAATAACTCCTCTGCTGGTTTTTTACGTCCATGCATTTGTCCCTATTTGGTCTACAGGCTTTGATTAATTCTGTAGAGGAATATTTATATCATTTTCTCAAGGCCAGTTTAGGCACCGCACTGAGGAACCCTAAGGGAATTCATATCACCTGACTTGAGAGTCTAAAGGGTAGATGTCTCCACCTGAGCTATTCATCTGTGGTTCATTTTATAGTCAGTGGAGAAAGTGGGACTCTGAATCGTCTAATTTAAGATTACAGGAATTGTCCTTTGAAGTGCTTCCAGTGAGTCGGATGACTAGCTGTGGTGACATCTGCATCTTAGACCTGTAAAGCTGAGCTAAGTTTCTGAGATGGGAAGGAGAGGCAGATGCCCCCAAAGAGTTGTCCGAGAGCATCAAGGGTGGGTGCCTAGGAGGGGGCAGGCTGAACATTCCCTGTTTGATGGCCCCTATGTTAACGGGCTTGGCTCTCCCAGCAGCTGAATCGCTGGCTAGTGCAGCATCTCCAGCGACTACAACAAGCATTGATCATGGCTGGACGCCCGACTTGGAGCCCAGTTAAATGAACAGGAATCTTTCCGTTGGCTTGCTGTTGGATTTTATGGAGAGCCCTGTGAACATAAATAACTGTTGCCTTTGTGTCTCATATGTGTGCGCGACATTGCCAGTCTAACAATGCAGCTATGCAGTCTTTTCTCATAGTAGGCAGCACTGGGACTCCTTCCTTGGCTGAACACGCATCAATGTGCAAAGGTGGCAGTGCTGCTCCCCGTGATCCCCATGGCTCTGTGGTTATCATGCTGTTAGAACTGGCTTTGCCACTTGGTAGACCAGAAAAAGTGCCTTTCCTCCCATGGCATTTGTCTTGGTAGGCGGGAAAGCACTTGTAGCGGGGGATGGGAAAAGGATTGACCATCTTTTGTAGTAAAGTTTTGTTATTACTGAGTCTGCATGTGCTCCGTGGTAAAAATTCATCAACAACATTAATTTATGGTGTGTTCGTGAACAATCCTTCATTCACAACCCTCCCACACCCAGACGGTCACACACGACTATGGTTCACAGCCGAAGATACCCGCTGATGTACAATTCATCAACAATTTTTTCAGCAACGAGTCTTTCTGATGATGGATTTGTTTTACTTTGCTCTCCAGCTGACCCACTGCCTGTGCTATCTGGGTGTCTAGCCCAGAATCGGTTGGCTTTTCTGCTCTGACCTTTTGTTTAAACATATCAATTTCTTAAAGTTAAGGCTTATTGAAATTTCAGGAGGAAAGCGCTTCTGCCAAAAAATACAGGTTTTGTCAAACCTAATTTTTGGCAAGAAAATGTCAGCTCCACAGATACGCACACACAAAAGTTTGCCTGCAAGAAATTCAAAAGGAAAAATTGTTTTGAATGATCATTTCAAAACAAAATGAAATATTGTGTTACAGTGCACCCTTAACTGTCATTTTTTCTTTTTAGTAGAACTCCCCCATATTTTAAAAGAAAACATCATTTTTTTTCTGAACATCATCCGGAGATAATTTTCTTTTTGGAATTTCTTGGAAAGTGCTCAAGAATAGTGATTTTTTAAATGAAAAATTACATCCAGGTTTTTTTTTAAATTTTACCTTTTGTTCAGAACAAAACATTTTTTTGACCAGCTCTGCTTCCAGTCTTCAGACCTGATCTCAGGATCTGCAGCACTGTGCTTTATATAAAGAGATGCTCTTTTCTAAAGAGGATTTCCCCATATCTTCTACTCAATTAATGTAACTAATGGCTATAAAGGGAGTATTTTACACCCACCTAACAATGGAAAGTTAAATGTTTTGGTTCCAATTACACTGAAGACTGACAGAGAAGACAATAGCCCCAAGAACTCTTCACTCACTGTAGTCTTTGTGCCCCTTAGATGGCCACAAGAGCCAATCCTAGATTTATTACTTGCTTAAGCACTCTTCATTTTTGCAGAGTGCAGGAGGCCTTTTTGAGTGGAAGGACCGTTTTCAGGATCTGGTTGTTACGAGACTGATCTTCAAAGTGTGCTGCACCATGCGCTGCCTTTCTACCTCCCGCGCTTACATTTCTGATCATGTCCCGGTGTTGCCAGCTGCAACGCTTGTACGAGGCTTGCCCATCTGCGGGGCCTCACCAGGCTCACTGCCTCTGTCCTTTTCAACTCGCCTGCTGCTTCAGAAAACAACTGTTACTCTTTGTAATCAGTCTTAAAGCCCTGTGAGGCTGGTGGTTTTAAAGGGGAATTTAGATGATGGTTGTGTGGTCTTTCATGATAAACCAAACCTCCCGTCGTAACTAGAAAAACAGCAAGGCTCTTGTGTTCTCTTGACCTTTCTCCCAAAGCGATCGATATCTGTAGGCTCTTGAGCCTATTAAACTCTGTGCCAGTAGAGAGCCTGTTTCATATACTCAGCCCTCTTTTCCTGGCTACAAAACCAAAAGCTGGAGAGACTGAGGGAATCCCCCAGTAAATTCCTACAAGACAGCATATTGCAACACCGAATCTTCCACAGAGATGTATGTGAGGCTGATGTCCAAAATAATAGCTCTCCAGCCATGATGAGAATCGTAAAGAAAGCACTTACCACTCTTAAGCCAAAATCAATAGTAAATTTTTTTTTCTTAGCTCAAAAGGACAAAACTATTTGCTTCGCCATCACACCAGCAGGCCACTCCCTGAGATGAGCTGCTTCCATCAAAGGCAGCGGCGCCTGCAGAAACAGAATTAGCTTAACTTTGCTAGCCTCTAATCATAGAAGGATTAGGTAACTCTATCTGTTCAAAGTGGATAAACAATTTCAATTGCCTACCACGGAAAGTGGAGTCTGTTTTAAATTTAGAATCCTTTCGTGGCCTTGAGTAGTGACCTTGACAGTAGCAAAGTCCAGCTTGAGACCTTACCCAAGCTTTCATTTTTTCCCATGGGATGCTACTGTTACCACTGAGAAGCGTGATGGTTTTATGCTTTTATGCTTTGTCTCAGCTAGTGTGAAAAAAACAAAACAATTTAAGAAGTCAGCTTGATGGTAGGTTCACCCATTGCCCCATCGTCCCATCTGAGCAGATGCTCTTCCAGTCAGGAAGAGCCAGGGTTTTTCCTAGGACATTATTCCTTTCCTTCAGCTGTGACCATTGCAAGTCCCTTGTTTATGGCTGCGTTAAAATCAGTGCTGAAGATGCTAGCACCAACTTATACCATAGCTGTGAGTTGGATGGGGGTGGAAAGTGAGGGGTGATGGAGTTAGGGGATCTGCTAGAGGTGAGGTGAGGGAGCAACATGGAAGAAGCATGGCTGGAAGGCAGTTTGGATAAACTGAGGTCTTAATGGCTATCTTTGTTCCAGCAAGGGCAGTATACCTTTTTCAAGGGCAAAGGAACACAACAAAGTATATTGCTTTCACTTGAAATTTGTGTTGCTCAAGCCTCCAACCCCCATATTTCAAACTCGTCTGTACATTGGTTGATTCTGACTCCATTAAATCCCCTTTTTTCCTTCCTTCCTTCCTTTCTGCACTCTGCCCTCACCTAACACTACTATGATCTCTTGTCCGCCCCCAAAATCCCTGTGCCGATTTCAGCAAGAATCTCCCTCTGCACAGCTCATGCCCACAGAATGTGTTTCACAGCCCATCAAATTCCCCTCTTTACCATGTATCTTCAAGAAATATTTAATTTTTCTGAATTTATGACTAATATTACATGTCCCATTATTTTGGATATTGTGTAAATGGATCTAAGAAACAGCCTTTCCTGAAGACTTTCCAATGCCGACAAATAAGATAAATAAAGGATGAGAGGAAGCAATGTTATTACATTCCTGATTGAGATAAGGAACTTCAGGAAATGGCTTATATCTCAGGAAGTGGGTGAATACTTGTTTAAGTTCTGTTAGGTTCTGTGGACCTTCAGCATATATGTAAGACTTTAATTTAAGTCCTTCCTTGACTGACAGCTAAGCGAATTACCTCAGGTAGGTAACCCAAAGGCTATGTGGCAGAGTCATGAGATTAGTCCATATCTCCAATGACAAAAAGTGTATCACCTCCAAGACCACTTTTGATTTATCATTTTTCCCCCTTGCTTGTATTTTAATAAACTCAGTAAATTATTCACTCTGGGTGTAAAAATATTCACAAACATTTCTGTGTTATTCCTGCTACTTTAATTTTACTTGAAAATATAGCGTTTTGAAACGAAAAAAGAAAGGAAAAAGTGAAGTCAAGAATAACATCTGTAATCATGAAAACTGCAAAGATTTCCATAGTCAGAACATTATTACACAGACAATGGCTTTCAGTTTAAAAATATAAATTATAACTCCACCAGGGATCATTTTTGCAGTGCAAAACTTCTCTTTGACACTGCCATGGGTTTTTATTAGGGAGTTTATAAAGGAGAATCTTAAACAAATACAGCTGGTGCAAGCTACGAGTAGGACTGGATTGTAGATGACAAAATTAGCCAGATAGATAGATGGTCTCAAAGGTGCCTTCTAGACAGGGTTTGTTATCATGGAAATAGGGGTACTGCACACAAGAGTATCAGAAAGAAAATGTGACCTGGGCCAAGGAAGAAACTCTAGGATGTAGTTTAAAGTTTACAAAGGTCAATAAAACATCATACGGCAGGAGTCACTATCAGCTGATGCTAGTGGACGTATCGTGTATTGTATGTTGCTTCTTCAGAATTAAGTAGGGCTCAAACACAAGCTGGAGTGCTATTCCACGTTTTTCTATCCAATTTGTGTTGTGAAAGGTTATTGTTTTTTCCAATGTTTGCTTTCTGCAGAAAAAAATGTGATTTTTTCATCATGAACTGTATGCAGAGCCCCAGAAATATTGAGAGCAGATGTTCTTCCATAATGGTTTATGGCAGAATTTTAGTTCTACTTCCTTATACTCTCATTTTGCTCTATTACCCACTATTCCACATTTCAAGTTGGCCAGGCACAGCCCTGATGAAGGTCTCACTGTGATGGGAGCAAAAAGGCGTGGAGAAGATATCCAGATATCATGGCCTTTACAAAGGAATAGGAACATGATAAAACAAAACTCTCAGGTGCCCTTTCTAAACTGTCAGAGCTTGCTTTTTTGGCTGCAATATTTTGGATTTTGTTATTCTCCTGAAAAGTCCATATTTTCTACAAAAGCAGTACAATGAGAGACTACCTCTCCTTGGACATCCCTATCTGAATTAACCCTGTGCCTCAAATATTTGTCTGCTCAGAGACTATTGCGATCAAAAGCATTTCCTTTTAGTCGCCTGTTCAGCCCTACTAGTGAAATTATAAATCATTCCCTCTTGCCAGGGGAACATTCATGAGTGTCCTTTTTGTCTTCATTTCATCGTTGCCCTAATAGGAGCCATTTTTTTCAGCAAATGCAACAGAAGTATTAGAAAATACTGCAAACATGGAAATAAAGCGCTGGATTCATTAGTCAGGTTCACACACCTTATTCCCAAACCCATGATCACTGTCAGACAGAAACAATAGATTGGGAAAAGCTGTGCGTCAAGATAAAAATATCCATAAGTTTAAATTCCAGAAAACAAATTGTTAAAGTGAGCTCCTCAGGAAACGCATAAAGACTTCCACATGCAGAAATTACTGACGAAACAGCTGAGAGAACAGCAAAAGTCAGAAAATAAGCTGTTTACGGTCTGTCCTAAAAAAAATGAAAAAGGCAAAACTCACATAATTATTTTTAATGGTGTGCTTTTTCCGTGCTATTCTTCTAATGTGAAAACTGCCATTCGTGGAAAAATCTGAAAGCATTTCCTTACGAAGAATCCCAAACTGCCTTGCCGCAGAGGTGCAATCGCGCCTGAAACGGAGCTTGCATGTCCCTGAGCAAGATAGGGCTTGTCCTCCCTCCTCTCCCTACAGATCAGCTCAGCTCAGGGATGATGCGACTACTCCAGCACTGAAGACTACACCTTGTGTGAAATCCTCCCCAGACTTTAGCAGTTTGAAGAATCAGCCCTTCGTTTTCCTCAAGTCGGTTTGCCAGAGGGATGCAGAGTCAGGAAGAGAACCCAGGAGTCGGGTCTTCATCACCTTGCGTGACCCTGTATTGAATACATATTTCCTTGTCCAATATGACGCCAGCATCAGCCCAGTTGAAATAGCTGGTCCCCATAACACAGTTCCCTGAGATATATATGCAAGTGGAGTTCACGTGCTACAGGATTAAACACCCATTAGTATCCCTATCAGCCCGTGGTGCCGCGGATCCTCCCGCCCCAGCAAAACAACGGCAAGTCCTCGCCTGAAGGTTCGACATTCGTGCTCTGTAGATAGATAAATAATTTATTACCATGTTTGTCTCCCCCACCCCGCACTTTTGGCATCATATTGTATTTCATACCATGCTTGCCACAAGCCTTACGAGGGTTTCTGAGTGTATGTGTGTCAAGGCTTAGAGAGGAGAGCTGAATTTTCTAATACTAAAGGGCCCATTTCCTGTTATTTATGGCCTCACTAGTGTCGAAACAGAGACCTATAAATCGTCAACATAGGCGCACTAATTCTAGCAACAGCAAGTTTTAGTCACATGTAATTAAAACATCCCAAAGTCTTTCGGCAGTAATGTATTTCCAAATGACACCACTGGGACAGGGGGAAATGGGAAATGGAGGAATCAGCAGTATTTCAAAGCCATGGCCATTGTTAGCTTTTGGGGGCTCTCTGCAGCACTGGCAGTGTTGCCAAGTCTGCAGGTTTCTTGATGTTTTTTTGCTATTATATATTTTAATGGCAGTGTCATTGATTTCCAGAAACAGCAGGGACATTCGCTTCACTAAAATGTCATCATGAACTTCGGGGGCTGTGGCCACAGACCAAGCTAAAATATAATATAAGCCAGGCTCTGTGATGACATCTCGGTCATGGATTAGATAAACTAGAGAGGAGAAAATCCTCCTCTTCTCACACTTTTATCCCCAACAGTGAGCTAAAACTGAGGCCTGAGTCTTTTATAAGGTTTGAAAAAGTTTGGGCCCTTTTGTCTTTACTGAGATTTCTCATGGGAGCTTAGGAGCAACTGTTTTCTTACAATCAGAAGAACTGGAGAAAGCCAATGGCATGTTTTCAAATACATGTGAGGAATATATTGTACCTGGTGCCTGATTAACCTGTGAAATTCAAGCTGTCATTGCTACCAATAGGTTAGAAAGACCTACCAAAGTGTACAGCAGAGAGCACCGCCACCGTGCTGCTCACGACCACTGGAATTCAGAAAAATAAACTGAAGCCACAAGTGACAGCAACGTGCTATTGTGTGCAACACACTATTTGCTCAGTATGTCTCCCCAGCAGACAGCAAAAGTTTGAGATTTTTGCAGACCGTGGGAACAGTTACTCCTGGATCAGAGAGAGCGCTCTCAATTCGGAGGCAAACCCGGACTGGGAGGCCAGGCCAACCCTTTTTTGTCTTAGAAAAGATGTTAATCTTCCACCTTTCAGGGTACAAGCCAGCTCATAGCTACCTGTGATTGGAAAACTTCCCTGTGGGCAGACGATCGCATGACAGTCCATTACGGTTCCTTCGGAGCATCTGTTAACAGCTGTTTTCAGAAGCGGCGCGCTGCCTGGATGAACCATTGGATTGATCCAGTATGACACCTCTTATGCTCATTTTCAGCCCGGATCCTCAGGCTACTGCTGGTGCTGGCTACCGATCAGAGACGTGAGCGCGGAGCCTCGCCTCGCTGCTCACTCCGAAACCTCGGAGCAAGCCCTGTCCCGGGAACAGCACCATCCTGCTTGCAGTGGAGACTTGTGCTGGAAGGGGCAGCGGGTGCAGGGAAATCCCACCTTGTGCAGAGCCTGGGCTTACAAATGCTCTCATTGGCACATCAGGATGTTTTCTGAGGGACAGGTTCCTCGGTTTGCGTCTAACTTTCTGCTGTTGCCTAATTTTAGTGAGAATAGCAGAGGGAATAAGTTAAGGAAACAAAATATGAATAACGACAGGGAGGATGAAGGAAAAGTATTATTTCTGTGGCCAAAGTCCCAGGCATGCAGACTTCCTTGCTGATTTGTTTCCTTTTTTCTTTTTTTTCCTTAAGGCACACTTTTACTCAACCAGTCCCAGCCTTTCTTATCAGCTGATGATGAGCAGTGGCTGATACATGCTGTGGGAAATTACCTCTGTAAGGACCGTAAAACAAATTCAGCACTAATCACTATAGAGTTAGGCTGGATTTCACTGAATTCAGCTTTAGCATTGAATTTGTAGGGCAGGGGCTATCTTGCTGTTTGAAGACTGTCCTAATGCCAGTCATACTGGATCAGACCAATGGTCAACATATCTCTTGGGAGCACAGAGGGGATCTTCTGGGGCAGGAGATGCTGCTGGGAATGAAGGAGCTGCGTAGCTCTGTTGAGGGGATCATCCCATAGCATAGGCAGAGGTCTCTGGTGTGGGGCAGGCCGGGTGTAATTGGGACAGAGTGATGGGTTACATCAGAGGGAAATAGTGCAGAGATATCTGAAGAGAAAGGAAGCCTTATTGTTATTACTGAAAACAATGAGAAGAAGCATCACCGGAGGCTGACTGAAGGAGCCTGGCCAAAGCTAGCAGAGATGGAAAAGGGCTTTTAAGTTGCAGGGCTTGTATAGCCTCATGGTTAATGATGCCACATAGGGTACTCTGCACCTCTAAATATTCTCAGATGATTTTGCAAGGATTATTTTTTGTATGTGAGGAGACATTGAGACATCTTTGGGTGTAATTGCATAGGGCAAGAGTAGAGAGGAAGAAGAAGATGTTCGGCGCTCCTGAACTCAGTGGCTATGGCTGGGATGGAAGTGTTCAGTGAAGCCCTGTGGGGATAGTGCATTTTCCTAAATTTCTACAGAGCTGAATTTTTCTTGAAGTATGCCAGATGTTTCATTTGCCCTCCGTTTTGCCCTGGCAGA
The DNA here is from genome assembly GCF_040807025.1 of Struthio camelus. Classification (NCBI taxonomy): domain Eukaryota; kingdom Metazoa; phylum Chordata; class Aves; order Struthioniformes; family Struthionidae; genus Struthio; species Struthio camelus. Next base: position 64,772,973 of record NC_090981.1, on the reverse strand, counting down.
AAGATCACATCGGTGTGTTTCGGCTATATTACTTTTCCATTGGATGCAATGTCCTCAGCTCTAGTTTCTACCTGTACTTAAAGGATGATACCTCTTTCTGTGTATGAGGTCTTTAAGCTTTTTATCCATCACAAATTTATCTGGAAATTTTGGGGTCATCCTGTCTTGTATCATTAATATCAGTAGATAAATCACAGCTCCATTTAGATTTCAATTTTGCTGCTCTATGTATTCAAGCACGTGTTTACACTAATGTTGCCAAGGTCTTCTTCATAGTCAGCATTTTATCCTTTGGTGTTGATGCTGGTGAAGCATCACAGTTACAATTCTCACTTCTAAACCCACTGAAATACAGTGCCAGCTTACAAAACTGCTAAGAGCAATATGAGATCCAAAGAGTGGAATTCCTCTGGCCTAAGTTTAGTCATGTAAAATTTAGATGTTGCAATGTTTTAATGTACCTTGACTCCTGTTATAGGTAACAGAAAGGCATCTCCTGGTTAATTGCATTATTCATCTTGGACAGCTATTCCATGTGGTCTCAGTGGTTCTCTAGAGAGTCTTTCTCTACTGAGACTTCAAGATGAGTTTAGCTAGTTTAGATTAGTCACCAGCTTTTAGGTGGTTAAAATTAAGGTGATATTAAATTTTGTTGATGTAGAAAGTATTTTTGTTCTGTTTGCAAGGTACAGTAGACAATGAGATCAGATAGAAGCAAACACAATTATTGTTGCTTTTGTATGCCAGGAATATTTTTGCAGGCATCTCAGCTTTTAAGATTCTTTAAACATAATTTTCATTGCTAAGTTCTTGGGTTTTCTCAGGGAGCGAAAATAGAAATTTACTCATCTCTTGACTACTGACATTGCCAGAAAGTATGAATTTTATTTCGTGAAAAATGTTGTGTTTCAGAAATCGTTAACAATTCTACATCAGAACGAAGGAGACAGATTTACAAATTTGTCGTAACAATAACGAGTGCAAAAAGAGCTCAGAGTAGCTAACAGCCCTTAGCCCTGAAATCTAGGAAACTTGGGTTTAACTCCACGTGGTAAATCAGGTAGATTTTTTTCCCTGTGAGAAATGTTGTGGATGGAGCTTTCACTCAAAGAGATGCATTTTCCACAAACAAAAAAGCAACCCAAATGTTCTAGGGAAAATTCATCACTAACTCTGTTTTGTGACCTCGGCTGGTTTTCAGGATGACTTTTGGGGATTTGGAACCTGATTTTGCTTGTTCGGTAGAGGTGAATTGAGCACCTGATTCCCAGAGCTGGTTGTCCACAAATTCTGCCAGGGAACAAGGGATGAAGCAGGAGGGAGGTGGCATCAAGGCAGAACTCAATTTTTCAGCCTGATTCTTTATCACTTATGACATATTTAATGTTCTGTAGTCTTGGATATAACTGCCTATCATTTGTATGCAGAATTAATGTCTGTGTTAGGCAAACCTTTATTCATATGCCTATAGTCAGTTGCTGATGGCAAGCTTTTACTTGTTTTTCTGCAGTGAAAAAATATGTGCCTTGCTCCAGGATGCATTGCTCCCGGAGATGTGCTGATCGGTACGCCTCGGTGCTCCATTTCTCTGTGTCCTTGCTGTAAGGCCTGGAACTCAGGGTGGCAGATGTCTGCTGCTGAGTGCTTGGCTTTTTATTTTTTTCCCCTTCTTTGTGCTTCATCACTCGATATTTTTAGTTGCTAAATGTTGCAGAGACAGCTTTTTCAATTAGAAAAGTGACAAACTCTGCAAAATGAATTCCAGCACTTGGAGAACATCAGCATCAATCTCCAATACTTGCTCACTGACATTGCAGGATGGGCTTGTTTTTCCCAGACTGAATGCTCCGACCTATTTGTCTCCAAAAGAAATAAACAAGACAAAACATCGACCAAGAACATTCCCATCTAATGACATTGAGGAAAAAAGCACGCATCCAAATCCATTCCCATGTCCAGCATCAATGGATTTGAATTGCAGTTGGGGTGTGGTGGCGGAGCTGTTAAGGGACTTTGCTAAGGATACAGAGTTTTTATTGAAGACTGCCAACCCATTTTTAATTGAGTGTGTGGTTATGGAGTCAGAGGTGCCCAGGTATGACGCATGTCTATCACTTTCTACAAAACCCTGTGTGCCTTATGCATACTTGTTTAATGTCTAGGCATCAGACAGACCTCCTATTTTGGCCCTCCTCTGACATGAAATGAAATGGCTAGTATTGGCCTTAATTTAAGGCACTGCCTAAAGGATGGAACTTACACATGAAATCTAGGCATGCAAATAAATGGCCTAATTTTAGATACTGCTTTAAATACTAATGAAAAGTGCTCTGAAAATTTAGGTTATTTATTTTTCTATTTAATATGGACTTATATTCTATTTTGGTATTCTCTTTTGAATGTGCATGGGCTTGTAGACTCTCAGGAGAATCAAAGCAGTGGCAAACTAGAATTAGAATTCCTAGGTTTCTATTTATTATCTGTGCTGTGTTGAGTTTAAGAAGATCCAGCCATTTAGTTTATCTAGGAAAGGGTTAAAAGGTGCCTGTACTGGAGGAATTGCCTGATAGTGTAATCTTCAGTCTAGTTGAAATTAGGTAAATTTAGGTTAGGAAGAAAAATGGGCAAATCTGTAGCCATGAAGACTGGAACATCTTACATGAGGCTGCAGTGGCTCCTCCCTCCCTAAAAATCTGTAGATCCAGAAGAGAGAGATATCATTGCTCAGATGGAAGTTGTAGGCTTGATGCAAGAATCACTGAATGGAGTTGCGCTGGTCTGTTATAGAGGAAGTCAAATTAGATTATCATAATGGTCCTGCCTAACCCCAGGCTCTGTACCTGTTACTTTTTACTGATAAGCAGAATGATATTCTTAGGCACTGTCTATCTATAGTATTGGAAAGAAGTGTGGGGAACGTACTTCCAGACGAGGCACAGGCTGGAAAGCAGAGCACTACAAAGCTCATCCTGGAGGCCATCTCTAAGTCCTCCTAATCTGGAGGACAAGGAGGTGATCAGGAGTAGTCAGCATGGATTCACCAAAGGGAAATCATGCTTGACCAATGTTATAGCCTTCTATGATGGGATGACTGGCTGGGTAGATGAGGGGAGAGCAGTGGATGTTGTCTACCTGGACTTCAGCAAGGCTTCGGACACTGTCTCCCATCACAGCCTCATAAGCAAGCTCAGGAAGTGTGGTTTGGATGAGTGGATGGTGAGGTGGATTGAGAACTGGCTGAATGGCAGAGCTCAGAGGGTTGTGATCAGTGGCGCAGAGTCAAGTTGGAGGCCTGTAGCTAGTGGTGTCCCCCAGGGGTCAGTCCTGGGTCCAGTATTGTTTAACTTACTCATTGATGACGTGGATGAAGGGATAGAGTGCACCCTCAGCAAGTTTGCTGATGACACTAAACTGGGAGAAGTGGCTGACACCAGAGGGCTGTGCTGCCATTCAGAAGAATCTTGACAGGCTGGAGAGATGGGCAGAGAGGAACCTCATGAAATTCAACAAAGGCAAGTGCAGGGTCGTGCACCTAGGGAGGAAGAACCCCATGCACCAGAACAGGCTGTGACCTGACCTGCTGGAGAACAGCTCTGCAGAGAAGGACCTGGAAGTCCTGGTGGATAGCAAGGTGACCATGAGCCAGCAATGTGTCCTTGTGGCCAAGAAGGCCAATGGTATCCTGGGGTGCATGAGGAAGAGTATTGGCAGCAGGTCGAGGGAGGTGATGCTGCCCCTCTCCTGAGCCCTGGGGAGGCCTCACCTGGAGTCCTGTGTCCAGTTCTGGGCTCCCCAGGACAAGAGAGACGTGGCACTCCTGGAGAGAGTCCAGCGGAAGGCTACAAAGCTGATGAGGGGACTGGAGCATGTCTCCTGTGAAGAAAGGCTGCGAGAGCTGGGCCTGTTCAGCCTGGAGAAGAGAAGACTGAGAGGGGAATCTCATCAATGTGTACAAGTATCTGAAGGGAGGATGTCGAGAAGATGAGGCCAGTCTCTTCTCCGTGGTGCCCAGGAACAGGATAAGAGGCAACGGGCACAAACTGAACCACAGGCAGTTCCATGTGAACCTGAGGAAAAACTTCTTTGCTGTGAGGGTGACGGAGCACTGGCACGGGTTGCCCAGAGAGGTGGTGGAGTCTGCTTCCCTGGAGATATTCAAAACCTGCCTGGAAGTGATCCTGTGCAATGTGCTCTAGAGGACCCTGTTTGAGCAGGGGGGTTGGACTAGGTGATCTCCAGAGGTCCCTTCCAAGCTCAGCCATTCTGTGATTGTGTGAAAGGTATCGATAGGGAGATTGATGCAATTAACACAGTCAAAATCCAAGACAATTATTCCAAAAGTAGATACCAGTTTTGAGACTCAAGAGATTTTCAGAAAAGCAAGCCTGACACAAGAGAACCTCTTTGGAGTTTCAGTCAAGACCAGGATGTTTTGTAGCCTTTGCCTGAAGTCAGCCAAATCCACCATTTTTTCCTTTGTTTTGGGGTTTGCTTGCAGCAATGTATTGGCTTCAAGAGATGCATTGCAGGGAGTACAAGCAGGTGTCCTCATCTGTGGTCTTGGGACTGTGGGACTCTGTGAATCTGTTTTTTGACCCTTGCTAGGCTGTGTTTGGAAGTCAGCAGCTTGCATGGCTCAGAAGGTCCTGAATTTCAGACTGGGGCATTGTAGCTAGATGATCCAAGGGAAATGGTTGGGATTCAGTGCCAGGCAAAGAGGAAAACAAAACAACACAGCAACTTCTCTCAACACCCCTGTGAAACAAAATTGCTGAGCTGCATATGTCCCCAGATGGGCATCTCTGATATAGGTAACAGATGCTGATGTGGTTACTGTAGCTGGAAGCTAGTACATTTTGAAATCTAACTACATAAAATTGTTTTAAAAAAGTGAGCAGGTGACCCAGGGGACAGCTCACGCTCCTGATGGATTATTAGGATCTGGGAAGAAATTCAAAACTACTTTCCTCAGGCCAATCCCCAGCATTGCCAGGTTTTCAAAATAATTCCTGATGCTACAAGAAATCAGTGATATGAGGGAGAAAGTGCTGCCAGCAGGGAACATGCAAACACAGACAAGCTCCCCTCTTGATGGAGTTTCTCGGAATGGAAAACTTGTTGTTTTTGTTATTTAGCAATAAGCCCTGATGCTAACGGGGCCTTTACAGCTATTTCTTATACAAGAGGTTCTGGATGGGAAAACTTTGGAAGGTTTAAATTCTGCTCTCCAAAACAAATGTCAATTGTTTCTCCAGCATGCCCTCACTGATGCTGCTGTGGAGGGATCATCTGAGATAGCTGCAGGAACCCGAGGAAACTGCTCACCCTCTGTAATCTGAAGTGGGGTTGGAGTGCCCTTAGGACAGAGAAGAAAACACATTTTTGATAAGTATTTAGAAGACTCTTAATTGAGGTAAATGCACCCAGACAGATCCTCTGAGTGTCTCCATTTCTTTCCTGGACTAAGAAAATAGGTTGTGCTGCCAAAGTCTTGGCTTTTAACTAAACAGTCAGAAGGGACACCGGACCACAAGGGTCTCCTTGCACAGCAACGTATTTTGGGCCTTCTTGCCTTCTCTGGACCGTTTCTATCTTGAAATATGGCTGGAACAGGTTGAGCGTAATGACTGGTGTGTAATCAGCTGGCCAGATAATTCCTATGTTCGTTATATGTCCAGATAGACTGTTACTGCTAATTCAGCCATTTAGTGAGTGCGTCATTTGAGTGAAGACAAAAGAACATCATCTATCTGATGAAGGTGTGTCTCATGACCCTGCCTTGGATGGGAGCCTTTCATGGGAGTAGTGCAGTCTCTGCTGGGTCACTGCCACAAATGGCCAACACAGACTTGGCACCGTGGTTATGGGGAGCCAGCCAGGAACTTAAAAATCCCCAGATCAGTTGATGAACAACTAGCTACATAAAGAAAAAACTCTCCTCTTTACATCTTGACATTGGACCTAGCACGTTTCTGCAAAATGCAGGGGTTTTATTTGAATAAAGGATTTCTCATTTCACAGGAGCTGAACTACCTGACTCTCTTTCGTGCCAGCTGAGAACTCCCCAGAGATAATGACAATTCCTGGACCAGGCTAAGGGAAACTGCTTATAGCAATAGATTATTATTATTATTTGTTTAAATCTCAGTTTAGTAACAACTTTTTTTCAGTGAAAACTTCCATTTCAGTCTCCAGCTTCCATTGCCTCACTCCCCAGACAAGGCTATGTGTTCCTTAGGGCTCTGTAACTCCATCGTAACCATGGCAAATGAGAAGAGCTCCGCTCTCTTGACCTTATGCATAACAGGAGTCCTGGTACAGATGAGGGAGGAAAAAATGGGTTCCTCAGGGGTGAGAAGTTTGGATAAAGTTTGAATAACTCCACAAAATACTGGTGCATATACCAAGTAATTCTAATGAAGATACACTTCTGTTGCAGCTTTCATCAGAGCAGCCTGATTTTCAGTAGAAAGGAGGTGAATATCTTCTGAAAATCAGGCATCATTTAAATGTTTAAGGCTGAGCACACAAGAAAGGAGAACATCAGCTATCATTAAAATGCCTGGACCCCTCTGCTCTAAGAGTGTGACAGTAGAGGAGAAGAAACAGTTATTTCTTTTTCTCTGTATACTTCTCTTACTTAGGGGAATAGATTTTTTGCATGATATGATCTCCCCAAGAGAGAAACCTCATCAAGTTTGGTTCTTGCACCCAGATAAACCTGAACTAAAGCTCTGTGAAATACACAAATTGCTAAATTAAATCTTCATGAACTCAAGTCAGTCTTTGGCAACATGGGAATTACCAAAAATAGAACTTGACCTATAAAAGAGGGAATAAACACGAAAACCTGGTCTCTCCGACATTTGGAATAAAACACTTGTCAGCAGTAAGAGAAAGAGAGAGACACCCGTCCTTAGCTCTGAAGTTGAAAAAGCACTTAGAGGATACTGCTCTCCCAGTATTGGCTGTCTGAAAATTAGACGCCTACGAGTGGGATTCAGCTTGCACAGTAAGAGACCTAAACTGAGGAATTCATCTGTATATGTATGTCTCAGCTCCCATCACAGTCGGTGGCCATCTGGTTAATGCAGTGAATGGTGAGAGAGGACAGTTCTGCTCATCCTAGAGTAAATACCTATGCTTGGTCAGCTGGATCACTCTCTGCACTTCACTGACGAAACTAAGGTCTCTGTTGACTGTAAGGGAGCGTAGACGTCCAACTCATGTGCCAGCACCTACATGCACACACCTAAATGCCGGTGTCTTCACCTGTGAGCTGAATCGTGCCCCTAGTCCCAGAGAGTCAAACCACCTTCCTGTGTGGAGGGAGAACTGCATCCCCTTGGAGGACGGGTCGAAGCTGCCCCGGGACACCCAGAGTTTCCTCTCTCTCTCTCGTGTCTTCAAAGGAAGCCTCGATGCCTAATGTAGATTAAACACCTAATTTTTAGAAGTGTAAAGATAGGTAAGCATGCCAAAATAAATCACTGCAGTCCTCACCTGCACAGTCTGTCTCCATTTATACACGATCCAACCGCAGCTGGAAAATTGCGTTTGATTAATAGCTCTGTATTGCCAACAAGTTGTTGAGAAGCAGGATTACTTCACTTTAGTTGCTCTCCTCTGATCAGAAGGCTGGGGGCATGAGTTTTTAGGGAGAATTAAAAGAATCCTATCTATCTGCATGCGGTGGAAGAGGCAATTAAGGGAAGTTACGAAAAGCCAAACTTCAAGAGATTGTTAGCATTGAAGGTGAGCAGCAATTATTTGGTGGGATACCCAGGGTAAAGCTAGCAGCAACAGAATTCAATTAAAACAGAGAAAATGTGAAACTTGGTCAGATCTTACAGGAAAATTTTCTGATGAAGAGACCTATGAGGTCACAGAATAATTTGAAATCGCCCTGAAAGATTTTAAGCCAGGTAAAACAGAGCACAAGAAAATATTCTGGAGATAACTCTCAAACAAGCAAGAAAGTGGCCTGGATGGTCTAACAGGTTTCTCCTCTTTCCGCATGCTGTGATTTTATATTCTGCTTCTCAGTGCATGATGGCTTCTACAGTATAATCCCCTTTAACAATGCCTAAGATATTGTGGTTCATTTATTTTTGGTAGGTCAGTTACCACTTTTCCGCACTGTGCAGTTACAGTACTAGTCCGTCCTGACTTAGCATTACCTCTAGACCAGACCTAGCTGAGGTCCAGGGTACCACAATACCCTGAGTATGTGCAGACGGGGCACTGCATGCGATACTCTCTTGACTTGTTTAATTTTTTTCTAGAGTTTGATCATCAGGGAGCAAAAGCTGTTGATATGCTGTGCATTTGCTAAGGGTTTGGCTCCCGAAAAGGAGAAAGCATTCATGTGTCTGTTGTGCTAGTGGGCACTTGGGATGCTTGAAAGTGGCTTTGTCAGCAGAACCTTTCTAAGGAGAAATTGGTTAAGATGTCCACAGGGAATCTCTCAGGCCATAGAGATTTAGGAGAAATACAGTTCCGAACAAGGAGATTTTCTGTGGAGCAGTTGCAGTATAAATACAGGACTTTCTAGTGCCCCCTTTTTCACACTATCTGAAATGATGGAATGTGGAATATACATATATATTTCAGATGAACAATAAATTTGTCCAGAAATGGGGACAACAGTTTGGGAGACCCAAACTGTTCATGAATCTGGGACCAATTCAGAAAAACATTTTTCTTCCCCCCAAAAAGTATCATTTTGAAAGCGTTTCCCACTGGCTTTTTCACATGAAAAGTTTCAGTTCAGGAAATGTCAAAATGTTTCATGTCAGTGTTTTTTGTTTTTAAGAACTATTTTGACTTTTGTTTCAAAACAGCATATTATACATTTAAAAATTGACCAGAACAAAAAGGAAAAAAAAGAAGGTTAAATTAAAAAAAACATAAATATTCTTAAGATATGATAAAACATTTATTTTTGCAATAAAAAATTGCTTTGAGTTGAAGTTGGTTATTATGCTTTTTTTACTGAGCTGAAAATTCTGAACATTTTTTCTTTTAGCTCTACTCAAGTGGATTTTCTCCTGGCTTTTTTTTGGTCACTGAACAGAAAAAAAAAAAAAGGGGGAAAGAATTCTAGCGCTGCTGTGGAACGTACTGCAGGGAACAACCATGCTCTCATTGGGGAAGATGACACTGCGCCTCCCTTCTATCTCTATGACTAAATTTCAGACATCCAAATTGCCTCCTAACATATGGAAGCTGTATGGACAGGATTTTTTGTACAAGCTAGACTGCAGCAGATGGGTGACAAATACAGCATTCTGCCTTTGATTTAACAAAAATAATCTCCTTCACATTCACAGAGACTACATGGCTTTTCCAAGAAGTTTCCATGCAGGTCTACTCCTGTAAGGGCTCTGGTTATATTTCAGCTATTTTGTGTGAATTTTTGTTCTGGCAGGGAGGATCTCATGCGTTTGATCCCTCGTTCCTGTCCTTAGGTGAGCCCTGTGGCATTTCATGCATTTTCAGGGCACTATCAGAGTCCTAAAGCCAGAGGAAGCCATGACTCAGCTGGGTCTTGTTTGAGGGCACGTTTGCTGGGCAAGTGGCCACACAAGACAGCCTTGAAACAGCCCAGATTGGCTCTTCCTCAAACACTGAGCGGAGAGTCTGCCCATTGGACCTACTAGGCATGGATAGTTGGCCCCAAGGACTCGTCCTAATGAGCTGCAGCTCTCAAGATGACCCTATATTCAGCTTCTTACCCAACAAATGATCCAGCACATCTGGGGATGTGCCTGTCCTATGGCTAGGGCATTCACACAGACCTGTGCACCAGTCACATAATAGTAACACATTGACATGTTGCTGTCATCTGGCATGTGACCCGGTGCAAGGAGTTTCACATGCACACATGCATGAGAGGCACTGAGTCCTGCCATCCCCATCTGTCGGAGGAGTTCAGTTGCAAGTGGCTATAGGATGAGTGTAAGCTAAGGGCAAGCCAACTCTTTCAAGCTCAGGTTACAGGCGATCATTCCAAATCCTAATTTCATGGCAAGATTTGTTTTCTCTTTTCTCAGGCTGTTCTCACACCCCAGTGGCCAGACGAAATGCTTTTCAAGACGTGTGGAAAAAAAAAAAAATTAAAAAAACGCCATCGTGCAAGGGCAGAGTAAACCTATCATGCAAGAGAAGGGGAGTCATGCAGGCTGAGCCTAGGTTGTCAATGGGAGTTATGATGGGCATTGGGAAGGCAGGGCAACCTTTGTCCCTTTGATGGCTGGGATGGAGTGATGCAGGCAGAGTTAAGCAGACATTACCATATATAAAAACAACCATTTTCTACTCTGATGCCTATGTGCTTTATAGGTCTACTCCCTCTCACACTACTAAATTACTCTCACTATTAAGGTTTATTGGTGCAACCGTAAACATTCCTCTGCAGAACAAAGACATTTTAGCCTCAACCCTGCCTCTTGAGGAGTCAAACTAGGCCCTTCCTAAGCGTGGGGAGTTTTTTATTTGTTTAATTATCTATGCTGTGCTATGCTGAAGGAGCGGGCATGGTGGACTGCAGCTCGGCTCTGTACACCAGGTGGCCTCAGTGGTATGTGCTTCGGTTCTGACGATCTCAAGGTGCAATTGTTGCTCATGCTGATGCCATTTTTGTTTGCAGTGATCTGAGTATGCTTACGGTACAGTGAAACGGAGCCAAGAATCATGCAACAGGAGAAAAAAATTAAAACATATGTGTGAATGGGATTGATATTGCAAGGCATCTGTTAAACACATAATCAATTGCCCATTTATATGAAACAGCTCTGCAGACAATGAATACTGCTGCATTGTAGCTACCTGGAGGAACAGTGCGTTGTTATCCTCTTGCCTTAGAATAAAGTCCTTAAAAAAGAATGAAAATCTCAGCTGCAGTCAAGCATTTTGCCTGGTGACACATGACAACTTACTCTTTAAAGAAGAGAGGCAAGAACTGACAGATGATCAGGAAACTGGCTACAGGGGTAACTACAACAGGTCTCAGTAAAAGAGTGACATTAGCATGGAAGGAAGTTACTAGTGGAATTTCTTAGGGGAAAATCATACCACTGAACTGATTTAATATGCACACACAGAGTGGGCTACACTGACGAAATCTGCTGGAGACATGAAGTTAGAGGATGCTATCAATGCAATGGTAAATTGATTTGCAGAAAGGTTCAAGAGTCGTAGAAATGTGGCAAGATTCAATAGTACAAAACATAGGTCATTCACGTATGGTGGCAGTCATCTGACTAAATGTGACTCTGGAGAAGTTCTGCACCATGAGCTCTCTTTATTGATAACAGAGAAAAAAAGCACTTTAAAGGTACTATCTCTGTCAGCCTAACGTACATATCTAAGACAAGGCTAAAGGATTGTACCCTAAATGTAGATACCAGTCACTGCTGATTATAAGGACACCATAAGGAGTCCAGGTCGACTGCAGATGCCTGAGCTGTGCTCACCTAGGTACAGGCAAACGAATCCCATTCAGCATTAGAGGCAAATAACGTTCTGGTCAGCTGTTGTTCGTCTATGGAGGAAGGTAAATGAAGGATGGCTTGTGCTATTCAGGCACGGAAGCCTCTGATCTGTCACTTCATGGAGGGAAAAAAACCCACAAAGAAACAAAAGAGGAAACTATGATCCTGTGATAGTTCAGTCAATGTATTTCCTGTATGCAAAGTCTCAGTATGAGACAACAATGAACGGCGTCTGGATTTCCACCTGGGCTAGATGCAAAGACTGGCTGCGAGGATAGTCAGGGAACGACTGTCATTTCAGTGAAGACTGAGGGAGTTTGGCCAGCTGGCCACATGGAGGGCATGTTGGCTCAAGAGCAAACTCCAAAGGAACCAGTGGATGTAATAAAAATAGACCCTGTTTGGAAATCCCTGGGGGAGTGCACCAGCCCAGACAATTCGTTGCCATGAGCTGTTGGCCACCAGATACTGAATGCTGGGCCAGAATGACCTGCAGGAGTAGGGCGGGAAGGAAAGAAAAGCAAGCAAGGCAGGCTGTGGGTCTGAAAACAGGCACATCATGTTCTACAGGATGCAGCTCCAGTCATGCACATTACAGTTTCCCCCGAAATTCTTATTTATGTCTCAAATCTTGTTCTCATTTCCCTGGGAAGACCAAGAAGATTAGCCCTCAGTGTGTGTTACACCCCCGACATCGTCCCTCCTTTCTGCCAGCGTTATTCATGCTGGTGCCACTGTCTTTTCTGACAGGCCGCTTCCCCACATGCCATGTGAGCTGCATCGCTCCTTAGTGCTGCTTCTCCTCCCGCGACACCAAGAGCGAGTGGACCGCGCGTTGCCCATACCCAAGATCTTCCCACTCCCTGTAGGCTTTGTCATGGGTTACAAATAAAATTTCCAATTCCCTACGCACTGTAGGTGAATTATTTAGACCCAGCCAGGGTCAGGGGGCAGGGCCACATCCCATAGCTTGGCTTTTCCCCTCCTTTTTTGTCCTTTCTCTCTTTATTCTTCTGCAAATGGGAGAGCAACCTGAATGCTGAGCAATCAATCAGAGACGCCATCAGGAGCACAGCTGCTGGCGAGGACAGAGGTATATGTGACTGGAGAGATAGAACAGAAATCACAGAAAAGTCTGAAAGATGAAGGAAATGAGGAATTTAAAGGATAAACCACTAGAACTAAGCCACCAGCCAACAGAGATTAGTTATTTCATGTGGGAAGCAAGGCAGGGCTATATAATACCTGATGTAGCCTGTTAGAGCAAGGCGAAAGCTCTACTTTTAGGAACTTGTTAATGGCCAGATAAGTTGCTTAAAAAAAATAGGTGAAACAATTTGAAACACGGTGTGTGCCTAGCTGTTGCAAAGGAAAAACCCACCTCTCTACTCTGGTACAGCTCTTTGCAGGTTACCAAAAGAGTGATGTGGTAGGAGAGCAAATAGACGGATCGCCCCAGGGCATCCCTTGCTGGCGGTGAGCTCTGACCAGAAGCAACATATGTAAAAGAAAGAGCAAGACAGGTGGTCGATTTTGACTGGGATAACGGTTTCAAGAGGGGCTTGGCAAAATGCTAATGATTTTAATGCATCTTCCCTGAAGGCAGTGGAGTGTGGGACAGGAAAGAGGTTTGAAGACGACAAGGTTGCTCAGGGAAGGCTGTGAGGCCCCCCCAGTGAGTTTGAGCACAGCCACACGATTGCAGAATTAGAAAAGAGATCATGACAAAGGCCTGATAAGGACAGGATGAGTGAGATATTGGGCAACATGGAGAAAGTAGACTTAGAAACATTTTTTTTGTTGTTGTGAACAAATTGAAAACAAGGGATTCTGCTTTTTCCTCCCACAGTGCTTAACTGATCTCTGGAACTCACTGCTACAAAGTATTACTGGGTGTGCAATTTAGCAGGAAGAAGATATAGTTGGGAATACTCTCAGTTATCTCGCAGAGGACAGAAACATAATGGAAATGTAATGTAATGTAAACTCATACTTTAGAGTATACAATCATTAACTGCTGACAGGCTTATATGGCAAAATTAGTCCATAGTTGCTCAAAGGGGATTCTTGTGTCTTCCTCGGAGGAACTCTTACAGGAAGGATGCTGGATTAAAAGCACTGCTAATCTGATCTAGCTCCAGTGTTCCCGTATCTTAGTAAATCTTTTCCATTTCTGACTTGTGGGTTATGGAAAACAATTCATATCTGCTGTAGGTTCTATGAATTTTAATAAGAACAGAAGTTTAATTTCTATGAATGGCATTCTTGGGGGAAAAAAAAGAAAAGAGAAATCCAGATGAAAGCACAAAACCATAACGGATCGTCTGGCCTGCCTGCACATAGTTAATAGAAGTGCTGTGGGTGACAGTCAATGAACATCTCTTACAAATACACTGCCTTAATTGTATGGCCCCAAAGACTTTCTCCACGGAGGACTATCTGGCTGTGTAGCATATGTCCAAAAGCACGGAAGACAGAACCGCACTTCCCCCCCCATTTTTTAATTTTAGAAATCTGTCTGTAAAGACTATAAATCCCAGCATGCCATGCAATACTGAGAAAATGGAATTAGAGTCCCATGCATCTCAAGATTTGTAGGCATCCAACTCCGCTGAGGGTGTTAGGTGCCTATTAGGTGCTGTTAAGAGGCTGTTAGGTACCTTGGACTTCTAGGTGCCTCAGAGTCTACACTTCCACAATAAAAGTGAAGAAGAGATCACATTTGATTAACCTTTGTGCTTCCTATGGCTTAAGGAAAGAGGAGGCTCTTGAGACCTCAGCTGGTATCTTTGACTAGAGCTCCTAAATTCTGTGGCTGCACCAATAAATAGCGATAGCAAAATGTCTGAAGAGGAGAAGAAGAATTATTCTTCAGGAGATGATGGAATTCCCCGTCCTCTGATAAACATATCTACAAACAAGTGATCAAATTGAAATACTTTTTGTTCATAAGCAGCTAATCTGCAAAGAAATTTCTCCCTTGTTCCTTCCGTTGCCTTCACAACATTTTTTTCATTTCTATCTAGATTTGTTTGCTTGTTCGTCTGTGGCCTCTCCCTAAGGATATAACAGCAGATGAATGATTTATTTTATTTTATTAAATATTATTCTTGGCATTTTGGAGATTTTTTTTTTGTTTTGTTTTAATGATTCTTCCTCCTGGTGTTATTTCAGTTTTCAATTACAACTTGTATGTGTATGTGTCTAGTACACTACCATTTTGTAAATGGATGTATGCACTTATTGTTAATTGATTCCCCAAATAAAATCAAACGCTTGCATTGAAATAATGCATTATATTTCTTGCATGCCACTGAGCTGGATGCCTTCCAGTCTACTGCTGCTTTGGAGGTGAGCGTCTTTCTTTCCCTCCCATTACCCCTGGAGTGAATAGAGATGCTCTCGTCTATTTTCTCTGCAGACCTCATGATGCTGGCTGAGATCTGCAAACAATGGCGGCCAGAGTAGTACTTCTAAACGTGTATTTAGCCATCTAGATAAATGATTGTGTTTTTAAAAGCAGTGAACTCTCAGTAGGTCCCACAGGCTTCAATGAATGCTTTTGTCCCTAAAGTTAGACCGCTATGAAGGGGATTTTTCAAAAGCAGCCCTTGTTGGCCTATCTCTGCACCCACTGAAGCCAATGTCTGCTTGAGAGTTATTTTCTCAGAAAGGAGAATTAAGCCGTGACTGGTCCTTTAGCCAGTTTTTGCAGCCCCATAATTTTCAGACTTTAGCAAGAAAACACAGCTGAAGTCCCTAATGGTGGGACTGTGCACTTCAGCAGGTTTAAGGGGGGGTCATCTGGTTCCCCTTTATGCCAAAGAAGAAAGATAATCCCCTTTCAACTGTGATTCATCCCACATATTACAGGCATCTATCTTAGGAGAAGATGAATCATTTCCTGGAGCTGCTTCTCTCCCTCTCTCTTCATTTAGGAAACCTAGAAAAAAGCTTAAGCAAGACTATAAATTGTAGATAGCTAAAATGGGGGAGATGAATCCCATTGTGCACTGAGAATCACTGACTGCTGATTCACTGAATTCAAAGGTTCAAATGCTGTCAGCTTTTCTATTTTGAAAGCAAAATGCTTTTTTTTGTTTAAGGTTTTCTACCTTTAGCTAATTACTGCCATTTAACCTGAAAAAAAACATTAAACTGGCCCACTGGCAGCCATATGGACATCTGCGATGGGATTCAGTTGCTTAAACACAGGCACCTAGTGTTGTTTCAGGCACTGAGGGGTTTCATGTCTGGTCTCCAGATGCCAAAACGAGTCAGATCTCCCGTAAGGCTGGCTTCGTGTCTGCCAGCCCCGCAAGGGTAACTTGGATGTGAGTCTATAGCTGAATCAAGCCCGCAGTAAAATATTTTCAAAGAGAAGGAAGTAGAAGCCAGGGAGGTGGTGAGTCCTGCCTGGGGCTGCACACCTATGAATGGATATTTCCGTCCTGTTTCTGTTTCATGTTGTTGCCCCCCATCAGTGCTACTTTTTCGGTCTCTACTGTGATGGCCAGTCAGTAAAGTAAGGTTGCACTTTATGCTCAAAGATTCAAAAAAGCAAAGTCTGCATGGTTATAGACACTCCTCAGAACTAATATTTAGCCAATGGGAAGAGTGGTGAGAACCAGAGCAAAGCACTCCAGGCGCAGGTCCTCAGGGTTCACCTGCACTGAAGAGACCTGGGCTAGGTCCCACCGTGGAGTACATCTGGCCTGCGCAGCTCCTGCCATGCAAAGCAATGGGTCAGGTCCTGCAGAGTCGCACGGTGGCCTGGGCAGAGCAGCATGCTAATTAGCCTGGCCTTTCAGTGGGATTAATTATCACTGACCTGATATAGCAGAAATGTTTTTGGCTGCAGTACTAGCTTGGTTGGGATCTCCGTGTGTTGCTGTATTATATATTGCAGTCAAGGCCGGAGTCAGTGAGGAAAACATTTGGATGGTGATTATATAATTGTGTGTGTTGACTAAAGCGGCTGAACAACTGGAAGTGAATATGAAAAGCACATGTAGCAGCTTGCCGAAGATAAACTACACCACTCTAGGAAACTCTTCTTGGTTTTGTGATTTGTGGTTTTATAGCACTCTGTGGAATATAATAACGTCTCCTAAGCACCGAAGAACCCCCTAGAATGATTTAAGCCTAGTGCTTCTTTAAGTACAACACAGCATCCAAAAGTTATCAAGCCTCAATACGAAATCAAATAGTACCTTTAAGAAAACCCCCTATTACTTGGTTAGCTATTGCCAAAGTTGAAGTCATCTCCTTGCTACCACCTGGCTGAGCACAGGAATGTTTCAGAATTGGAGGCACAGAAACACTAAAAATGTTTCCGTTTAATACAAGGTCCTATGAGCAGTTGATAAAGAAGGTAATTTATCTAATGCCAGCATTGACTGTTCTTCAGCCAAAAAAGTAGTACAGAAATTTTAAGCATTCTGCTGCTGCTCAGGGTCACCAAGTTATGTGACGTGATGAGCTGGAGCGGACTTGTGTCTTTCCCAGTGGTGCCTTCTCCCTAGCTAGGACAGCAGCGTACAGGTGGTTACATCAGAAAAGCCCAGCCATCCATTTGCTTCTCATTCCTGCCTCTAAAAGAAAGGTAGGAGAAATCATTACTGAAGGTTGCAGCTAGGAGTTGAACAACTTCAACATGAGAGGTCTCTTCCTAGTCTCCATGTCCATATATTAGTGACACTAATTGTACCATACGGTGAGATGAACCTAATTTGAATTGTTTTTTTCCCCTAGCACTCTCCTTGACTTAGTGGCTGGCTTATGCATTAAAACACAGTAATGTAGAGCTCTGTGTCGTTTTTTATTTGGTAGATATAAGTATGTGCTACATGCCAGTTTTGGGCACGTTTTCACAGTCAGACTTTGTGCACCCTTTTCCTATTGAATACCAGTAAAAGGTCACATTGGTCTTGGCTGCTTATTTCTTTCCTTTCACTCATTGCATTTTTAACAATAACAGGCATCCATCCAAAGCTCTGGGCTCTTCTACACTACATTAAAATTCACAATGTCATTTGCTTTCAGTAAATATATTCAAATGATCTTCCTTCAAAACCATAAATGACTCACCAGCCAATCAATCATAATTGCAGGACCCTGAATTTCTCCTCTACATATTGTCCTCTAATGGCCAGGAGGAACTCATGATGCTACTTTTACCAAAAAAATGGTATATGAAAGAAACAATGTATGATCATTTTTATTCTCTAGGGAAAACTTGGTAAGTTAAATTTACATAACAAATTTTGGCTGGCAAGTGAGACAGATACACGTACATTTTATGTTATCACTCAGTGCTCTGAGAGTTACTGCACTTAAGAAAACTTATCTCTCTAATCAATTATTAAGTTTCAAAATGGAAAGTGTTCTTCTGTCTTACTAATTTCCCATAAACCTTCACCCCATGATTAAATGTACATATACGCATACTAAAAACCTACTTGCTAAAACACTACATGGCCAAAATTTTTAGTCAGATAGAAATGATCAGAGCAGCTTCTTACAGGATATAAAAAGCTATATCCAGGAAACAAAGTAAAAGAAAAGACTAGCTAGAATTTGTCCAAAAGGTTTTTGTAACCTTATTTTCCTCAGAACTGTGGATAGCTAAAAAAACTGAAAAAGAAAAGAAAAGACTGGGAGTCTAATTTGTCCTGAAAGGTATCAGTGGAACTGCCCTCTTCTCCCGGTACTCTTGCTAAGGCCAGACTAGAATTATCATTAAATCTCAGATTTAGAAGTAAAAGAGATCTGTTATGAAACCTTGACTTCTCTTTATAAGTGTAAAATTGTTCTCTTCAGCATACCTTCTGATGCTCTGTCCAGTCAAGCATTTAATGTCTCAAAACAGCGAGGCTCCAGTCACCTCCCTTGAGAGACTATTTTATTACCTGGTAGATCTCAGTATGAGGAACGGAGTTTCAAGCTAAACTTTACTTTTCATGTTGCTGGAGAGCTACTCTTTCTCAGGAATGACTGCCTTAAACCCCTTGCCCTTTATCCTGCGATAAATCTGATCTGTGTTCATACACCTTTGAACTGAGCGTTTGGCTCCCAGTTTACTGACTTTGCTACTTGAATCCACGCACTCATCCTCAAGGCTGATTTAAGTTATGCTCAACTTTACTTAACCTTCTGGCGCTTGATGGGCGTGTTCAAAGGAATGGTTAAATTCCTGGTAGTCATCACCGCTCTTCTGCAACAAAGCTTACAAGAAATTAGCAACAAATACTGTTTGACATGAAAAAATGTAGGGAGATTATATCTGTAGATCCCAGCTGTAACTATTTCTGAGGATAAAATAAACAAGTGCAATACATATCAGCTTTCCCTTCTGCCTTCATCTTTTTCATACATTACTTGTCTTCTTTGGGCGTAATCCAAAGACCCCTGAACTAAGTGGAAAACTTTCACTGACTTCAATAAGCTTTGGGTCAATCCCCTTAGGGCAGTAATTATGTCTTCCCAAAGTGTGCGGCCATGAGTCAGTTAAACACCCAACTGCCATTCACGATGGGAGTCATCACAAGACCTTCAGCGAAATTATTTGTATTCCGAATAAGAATGTACTTAACCCCCCTGCTGATTCTTGATATTTAATACAAAACGGGTCTCACAGAATGCCAAACATCATATTTGTAATAATATGGATTTCATCTATAACAGTCACGTCCGTGCTAACTTTTGTATGAAAATAGTTCAAAACACGGAGCCAGTTGCTCTGCTGGTATGGGCTCATGTATTTATACCACTCAAAAATCTGTCCCTTGACTTCATAACAGCTTGCTAATGCAAGTTTCTTATACTAACCTGTCTCAGAACATCATATGAAAGCAAAAGCAAATATAAACTGTTCATAACTTACGCTATATATGGAGCAAAGCCAGTGAAAGCATTTTTAATAGAGCAATTTTATGTTTAAAATGAAATCTCATTGAAACTGGAATATTTTGTAGGAACTTGACTATTTCAATGACATTTTCAATGGGAAAAATGTCTCAGGAAATTGCTTTGATTTTCTTATTTGTGCCACTAATGTAGAAATGATTTGTTTTGACAAAACAAAAAATGCAATTTTGACTTTATCATATTGTTTTGTTTTGACTTATAGCAGCTACTAATTTCATCATGTAGTTTAATATAGCATATTATATTCAATATTTTATTATAGTGTTTTTCAACATTGTAACAGTGCAACATTTCTACTTTTTCAAAAAAATTGCATCAGTATTTCTAAATGAAGAGTTTCAGTATTTCTGTTGTCTGAAATTTTTTTTGAAAGTTTCAAATTTTTACTCCAGTTCAACCTGAAAATATGATTTCAACATGCTAACAGCACTCATAGAAGTTTGATTTTCTAGCCATTTTTAGCATTAGCTCAGTTGTACGTATTTGCTGATTGAAATAGTCACAGATAAAGCCAACTGCAGTCAAATTTATGTACGTTAGGCCCAGATTCTCACTGCTGCAAAGTAAATAAGCGGAGCTATGTCCGGTTGTCAATTTGACCAAGGCCTGTCTTTGCCATGTGTGCGCCCACAACTTGGGTCTAACTCATTTCCCTCTTACAATTTCAATCACAATTTAAACTTTTACGAAAATTAGGTGAATTTTAGAAAAAGATGCTAAGTCAGCAAGATGTCATTTTGTGCCTAGGTATGAATAATCACAGGAAGCCAAAGCCAAAGGATAATCCAGCCACCTGGAGTTACTGGCTGGAGATGGGCTGCTCCTGGTCCGGCAGCGCTTGCCCCCGAGCCAGGTGGTCGAAGCGCTGGAGCCATTAGAAATCTCACTCCGGGACTCCACGTTGTAGTACATGGTAGTGAGCCACACATGGCCACGTTTTGTTTATGACAGATGGCTCTTCCCAAAAATATGATGTGCGAGATTGTGCTGACTTGGACAGTTCTGCATAAACTGTGGGGGATTGACAGGGTGTAATATACTT
Organism: Struthio camelus; assembly: GCF_040807025.1. Taxonomy (NCBI): domain Eukaryota; kingdom Metazoa; phylum Chordata; class Aves; order Struthioniformes; family Struthionidae; genus Struthio; species Struthio camelus. Next base: position 64,752,507 of record NC_090981.1, on the reverse strand, counting down.
TTTCTGTTTACTTAAAGTCTAGGAGAGAATGGGCCAAACCCAGCGAAGAACAGCCTGTTTCAAAGATATTGTGGCTGGGAAATGTTGTTTCTCACGAAGATCATCTCTCTATAATAAGACACATGGTGATCCTGTATGGTGGGGGAAAAACTATGCAGATCGGGAAAGAGTCAATCACATGATTTTCATTTGTGTGTCGTGATGGAAATGTCTGTAAGAGAAAAGGGAACTTCTGCTTGTCTCCACAGCTCAGTGCACAAGCTACCTTGTGGCCTAGAAACAACTCACAGGAGTCATGTAAAATTCAAACATATGTAAGGAGAGCTTGTGAGTGATGGACAGGTGCCCTTGGATAGGCTGCACTGATGGAGAATCTGCAGAAAGCAGCTGGGAATTGGACCAAACAAAATGGACGTGCAACCTGGTTTGAATGACAGCTTGGAAACGCCATGCTGGAGCCCCTGGCATGCTGGGGAGCTGCAGCTCAGACACGAGATTTGCACTGCCTTTGGGTTTTTTAAACTTTGTTGAGTGTCTGCTAAACAGAGAATGTGTGTATATTATGGGATTAACAGCAACTCTTTTGCTAAAACCTGAGGATTATAGTTCATCATGAGATATTGGGATATTCTTGCTGCCCTCAATCAGTATAGATTAGCATAGGAGTGATGAGGTTAATGCAGCTGAACTGATTTGTGCCAGCTGACTATCAAGCTCTGTTTTAAACATTATACTGAAAAAGGAGAAATTAAGTGTTTTGCCCCAGATTCTTCTGGATGCTCTGAACTGGAGCTTGCTACTGAAGTGGGATTTCTTGCCCCCCTTTGCTTCTGAGATTATATAGCAGACAGCGAGGCAGGGTGCAGAGGGCACTAAGATTGTGGGCTCTATTTTTGTCACTTCCTCTGAACTGTCTAAAACTCCCATGACAAAAATGTCTTTCCTTGGCACAAGGGAATCACATCTACTGGGATGACATAACTAGAGTTGCGTGGGAAGCACTTTTTCCTAGACTAAGAAACTGATATTAAAAAAGAATCCCATTACATTCCAAATTGAGATCTTTGGAAAAGTTCATGGGAAATGGACCTACCCTCAGAACAGCCGGCTACCTCACTCCTAGGATAAAATGTGGAACTCCCAGCATTTCAAAGCCCAGGAATTGGGCTTTTAGGTGCTTGGTAAGAATTTCCTTTTCTTTGACTGTCACACTGATTGGAAACTCCTTTCAGGAAAAAATGTAAAACATATGTGCTTCTCTGAACAATTTTGTTCCTATCAAAGTAACATTTTCAGATGACAAAATGTTTTGTTCCAAAAATTCCTTCCCAGCTCTGATTATAAGAATTCACTAAGTAAAGTTTGCCTAACCTTTTTGGAGCCCTTGACTGAAAAGCCATGACTTGAAAACAGTTCCAGATCTGCCTACTTAAAGATCACAGTGCCTTTCCCTCTGCAATTAGTATGACTGAACTCTGTGTGGAAAAGCACTTCCAAATTTCCTAGCTGGTCTCACCAGGTTTTTCTCTCAGACTGTGTAATCCCATGATTACATGGTGATCTTGATGCAATGTGACATGATATGTCAGTGGAGTTTCTAACAACTTATTTTGTAGCGGTGAAGGGAAGAACAGCAGCTTGCGTGCTTAAACCAGAGCAGAATTAAGTAAAAAAGAAAATAAAAAAAGGAAATCTGATAATCACTATTAAAGTCTGCTCGCAGGTAACTGGCAGCCTTTCCTCGAAGTTTCAACTAGTGCCACTGTGCACAAAATGCCTGACAGTCTGCCAGTCCATTCAGCAAGTATCTCTATTTAGCAGTATTTCAGAAGGAGAATGTTTGATTGGTTGACAAAAGGTCCTCCGGTATCAACCCTGTGTATGAGCACGCAGATCAAATCCTTAAGCCGGTTATGATACACTCTTGGATATTTCCTCAGCTGGGGCCCAGAATGCTGTTCGCCTTGTCATGCACCTCTCAGAAGTGTTGCCTTTTGATCACAAATAGTAAGAATATGTATGATGGTCTTTCAGAAACTATTTAGGCTGCTCTGCTACAGGCTCTCCCCGGCAAGGGGCATGTGTCCTCCTCTCCACAGTATATTTCAAATCGTTGCCTAAGATTTTACCTTTCAGTCAAGAAAAAAATACATTTATCTTTTTGTTTGTGCAGAAGTGCAATTCAACTGAGAGCATATTAGCAGAATAAAAGAGCACTCTAGCTTGTATTAGAATAACCCCCTCCACAGCTTTTTTAAGAGCAAGGTTAAATCGGTATACGATACAACAAAAGATGAGGGAAGATTTTGGATATTGTACTACATTACCAAACCGCGGATGAACATCTCTGAACGCTAGCTGATCATAGAGGGGAACTGAATCCAAAATGTGAAGAATGGCTTTTTGAAATGTCAGATAGCAATAAGGTAGTGTGGCATATCAGAGAATATGGAAAAAGAGGTAAAAAGGCACCAAGCTGTGGCGTAGCAAAGATTTAGTTGTGCAAAATCCATCTACAAGAACTACCCAAAAACCTGAAGCAGGGTGGATTTTAAATTATTTTGCAAATAATATGAAGAAGCGTCACTCAAGCAACAAGGTTTTGGTCCAGACCATGAGTATCTTTTTGGGAACAAACTTCTCACTGTTCTCTCAGGAAGTAGCTGTGGTATGGTAGCTCCTTCCCATGGAGGTGTCTGGATGAGTTGGCATGAGCTGGCATGTGAACTGCTTTCTGCTGAGTGGACCTATGAGTGGATACTTTGGTAATTGAAGCCCTCTCATTGGGAAGGCCGCACAAGAAACTGAAGCTATGAAGCTGTGATGGTATTTTTCACCTATTTCCTAAAAGCACTTCACTGCAACATGCTTTAGCAAGACAATATTTAACAGTCAATTTTTAACCCTAGGGGGTGTGAACTGTCTTATACATGGTCATCCAAGCTTATTTTTCTAAGGTTGCTCAAATGGGTGACAGTAAAGTCAACTTCAAATTTATCTAAACTTCTTAACAGAAAAAAGAGACTTTCAGCAAGGATTAATCCACAAGGAAGCTGGATCCTGATTTAGAACACTCCACCTGAAACGTAGTGGTCTGAGCTGGGATTCTTAGGAGTGTTAAATGCGTGCGCTTTTCAGATGAAATAGAGAGGAAAGGGAGGGCATTGTTTAGCTACAGTTTCCCACCTCCATCTAGTGGATGTTCTCTTTGCGAGGCTAGTCTACACGGGTCCTGAAAGGTAGCTGCTGCTCTCTGATGGCTCCAGGGGGTGGAAAGTAATGGCAGTAGCAACCAAGTCTACCTTCAGCTCTGCAGAAAAGGACCTGGGAGTCCTGGTGGATGACAAGGTGACCATGAGCCAGCAATGTGCCCTTGTGGCCAAGAGGGCCAATGGTATCCTGGGGTGCATGAGGAAGAGTATTGGCAGCAGGTCGAGGGAGGTGATCCGCCTTCTCTCCTCAGCCCTGGGGAGGCCTCACCTGGAGTCCTGTGTCCAGTTCTGGGCTCCCCAGGACAAGAGAGACGTGGCACTCCTGGAGAGAGTCCAGCGGAAGGCTACAAAGCTGATGAGGGGACTGGAGCATGTCTCCTGTGAAGAAAGGCTGCGAGAACTGGGCCTGTTCAGCCTGGAGAAGAGAAGACTGAGAGGGGAATCTCATCAATGTGTACAAGTATCTGAAGGGAGGATGTTGAGAAGATGGGGCCAGTCTCTTCTCCGTGGTGCCCAGTGACAGGACAAGAGGCAACGGGCACAAACTGAACCACAGGCAGTTCCATGTGAATCTGAGGAAAAACTTCTTTGCTGTGAGGGTGACGGAGCACTGGCACGGGTTGCCCAGAGAGGTGGTGGAGTCTGCTTCCCTGGAGATATTCAAAACCTGCCTGGAAGTGATCCTGTGCAATGTGCTCTAGAGGACCCTGTTTGAGCAGGGGGGTTGGACTAGGTGATCTCCAGAGGTCCCTTCCAACCTCAACCGTTCTGTGATTCTGTGATTTTGTTGTAACAGTCTGAGAGCTCACTGCATGTGAGATGTGCCACAATAACTACCTGTATGAATGCCCTTTCACCGAAGCTTAAAACGTGTCCTCACATTTGGAGTGGGCTACGTGCATATACCTGGATGAGTTACTTCATCCCAGGTAAGGCAAAGCTGATCATCTCACCTGCTGTGGCCATTTATAACACATGCTTACACTGAAGTAGCTCTCTACTCTTTGCATAGTTACATATGCACATACTTTGCATAGTGTCTACATATAGACCCTTGTAAGTCAGAATTCATCTGATCTGCTTTAGGTGCCTACCACAGACAAGATGAATCATGTCCCGGATGTGCTATTTCTTTCCAAATCCTCTTTTGGGAATCCAGAGAACTAACACAGATGTAGGCATCTATATTACCAATATCTAAAATTAGGTAAAATTAATCTATCCCAATGGAATTTAAGATATGGTAAAGTGAATCTGAGTCCATCCTGCTCTTGGCCACATGCATTATTAGGTATAAATAAGTATATATGAGTGCAATGGTCAAAAACAATATACAAAAATAAACTCAGTCTCAGCTCAGCTATTAACGCAGCTATACAATCTGTAGGACAAGCTGACTCCTTCCAGCCAGCTCAAAATCCTGTCAGGATCCCTGAAGGCTTCATTATCAAATTAGCACAAGCTTTGACATCCCAAGATGTACCTGAGACAGGCTGCCTGTGTTGGTCACCAGACAGCTTCTCTCTGAAATCTGGTAACTAACTAATATGACATGTTATTAGTATGTTTTATTAACTTGTCATGGATCATAATTTGTTTAAAAATAGCGATTAGAGTTGGATAAGCATAGTGTAGTCAAGTTTAGAATTTGTCCTACAGCTTCTGTAAGCACTGCCTTAAGAAGATTCTGAAAAGAAATTCCTCCTATTTTTGCAAGAAGAGTGGGTTTTCTTTTTTCAGAAAATCAGTGGCATTCTCCTTGGGATTAACCCAGAGGGAAGCATGACAATATCTAGCAGGGAGGACACACTAATACCTATATGAATAATAGTATTGCAGGGGCCGTTTCCGTGGCATATGTAAGTCCAGGAAGAGAGAGAGATAAATCGAGACAGAGAAAGGGTTCAGTTGTCAACTGGAAAAAGTCAGTTCTCAACTCCCAGCCAAAAGCAGTGACAACCTTACCGCCATCCCGCTATTACACCTAAGGCCCTGGATGCTGCATAGATGGTGGTGAGAACCCTGTTTTGAAAGGGTGAGAGCTTTTAGTTCAAATCTGTCCTGTCGGTCAGACAGAATGGTTCTGAAATAGGATGTCTCCAGGTACATGCCTGAAGATCCCTGGGGAAAGAAGGAAATTAAATTTAAATCTCTCATGTGCAGGCTGCTGGGGAGAAAGGGAACCATGAGCAGATGCTGATGCTGTTTTATAAATTTGGCACTTTGCTCCTGGGCTTCCGAAAACAAAGCTTAGTTGAAACAGCATCTTTTGAGGATTTATTTCTCTGTTTTGCTGAGAAAAAGTCTACAGCTTTATTTTGTGTGTAGCTATGCTACTTCTCTTATTTTGTATTTTCTGCTTTGTCAGCCAAACTGAAGAATCAACTCTTCGTCCAGCTCAAGTGATATCAGCAGAATGAAAGGAAGAAAAACACAAAGGAGAAAAACAAAAGAGAGAGAGAGAATTGTACACCTGGGAGAGAAATTTCCATGGAGAATCTCATGACATGTTTATACTGATGGATGCAGAGAGGTTGAAGCCTCCTTCATGCGTTACTCCGGACCTGAAACATGGGTTCAGTTCAGAGACTGTCAGGGCAGTAGCTTGCTTGGGTCGGGGGACTGCCTTGTCACACCAGCCCAGGGCTAAGCCTGAGCCCTGAAGCCTATTTTAAACACATCTGCAATTCCAGGTAAAATAGACAGACTGTCTTAGGGCCTTAGCTGAGGGCTTGACTTTCCCGATCTTTGTAGGGTTGCACGTACTCAGAGAAAAATATTCCTTTGGACATTTCTCTGGGTTCTGGTTGCACTGAGGGAGCAGGCATAAGGACCATTCAACTGAAATCATGGTGCAGTCACAGTCACAGTCCTATCAGCTGAGGTTTTCCCTGCAATCTGTGGAGATGGATTTGGGGGAAAAAACAAAGAAATACTTTACTATGCAGCAGCAATTTAAAGTGCTCTGTTTTCCTGCAGCCTGAGTATCAGCTTCAAAAAAAACCCCAAAAGATCCCAGGTAAATTTTAGCCTAAACACGCTCTTGAGTACTGTCTTTTTCAGTGCAACTCATACATATTATAGTTGAAATCAGAGAATTGACACTGGCTTGAGACACTGTCTTCATTCAACAGATGTTTGGCCTATTGGAAAGAACAGAGCTAAGTCTTGTTAGGAGCTTGATTAACAATCAGCTTAATGCATGGCCAAGCTGCCATGTAGCATGGCAATCACTCCATGCTCCTGCACTTTCTACATGACCCTAGCAATAAAAACATTGCTAACTGCCAAGAGCAGCTAACAAAGAAATAACCTTGAAATGGGGAAGTTGAGATCCTGGCATGCAATTTTGCCACCACTCTGCTCCTGAACCACCACGGCCTAGATATCATCAGCAGTTTAGCTAGTTTGATACGGGCTAACACAAAATCTAAGTTGCAGCAAGCCTTGCAACCTTTAAAACGGTGTTCAGATTGATTTTCTGGCCCCTGCATTTGTTGCTCCAGTTTAAAGCAGACCAAGAATAAATCCATGCGTGGAGCAGAGGCTGGTGTACGCTCTAGGCTGCACTCCACAATGCTGTGGACAGTGCATGTCACGGAGCCAGGACTCACTTGTGAAGTGATTAAGAAAGCTCGGCACAAAATGGATATACTTTTTCTCCTCCTCTGAGCTTTAAGTCCTCTCAGAGCTGAGTTCTTTGTCCCGGCTTCAGTGCTCTGCTGGGAACCATCATCATCTTATTAACTCTAGATACTGTTTAAAGAAAGAACACCATGACCCAGGCTGTGCTTTGCACAGATACCGATAAACACCTCTAAAGATGCAAAAAAGGACCAGGAAATCTCTGAGAGCTCCAAGGGCTTAGTGTGCTAGGCTTTCTGCTCTCCTGCAGGATGACCCCCTCCAGCAGCGTCTGCTCGGGCACTGGTTCAACACTGAGTCAGATGGAAGAGATCCAGCAACTGAATCACCAGCACCAGCATCTGCCATCTACAAACCGACAAGGTTTTATCCAAGCTTAGCCGGGGATCTCCGACAGGTACTGCGCTCCGCATGGCCCGGCCGTCAGGGCAGCCTGAGCTCATCCCTTGACCCCCAGGAAAAGGACATTTTTCAAGACCAAAACACTGGAATAATGGTTGAAATCCTTGCTACATTACAAAAGCAGTAGTTTCCTTTTCAGTTCCCATGCGCTGTTGAGAATTAAATCCTTTAAGCTTTCTTTTGTTTGTTAAGCACAGGCTGGACTATTATACTCTTCTCTGGAGAAGCTTTTTACTTAGAGTTACAGATTGTGGAGATACTGTACTGCAAACCAAATGTGAACGCTTATTGCCTCTATCTCCTGGCTATAAATGAATACCATAAATTGCAATTAATGATGCAATCAGGGAGTCTAGTTAAGTGAGTGGCAGTCCTCCAAATACATTGGCTTTTACTTTAAGAAAGGGCAGAGGTGTTCTGTATTTTGGCAGTGCTTGTATGCCTCCTTGTGCCAAGAAAGGCCCGCTGAATCTGGAGAGACATTGCCTACAACAAAGCTGTAACGGCTTAGCACAGCAAACCAGCGTATATTTTGTAAGAGCTCCGCTCAACGTCCATTAAATCAGGCCCTAGACACAGGGGTGGTGTTAGTCACCAAAAGCTAATACAGTCTTCAGCTGTGCCTGTATTGGGTGTAACGTTACATCTGAAATTGTGCTGCTAACTTGCTATACGCTGCTTATCATTTCAGGGCTCAAAGCTGATAAAATTCCCAAGGTGGTATTGAAAAATAATGATTCCACTTTCATTTCCATTATCAAGTGGTGCTACAGAAAGACTGTGCATGTAAATGAGCAACATTTCATTGAGCAACATCCCCCTCGGCTGCTTCCAAAACAGACTTTGCAACGTTGAGCTTCAATCTTGGTCAGTTTGAGAGCTCTGAAAACTGGCGGAGAACGATACGTTCCCCCAGAGTACTGAGTGTGCGAGAGAAAAGGGCAGCTCTCTGTTGCACCGTTCAGAACGGGTTTGTTGCCAAGAGAGGTGTCTAAAGGCAGGCTGCCTTTCCCCCGTCGTTTGATATGACCCGTTCCAGTTCATATTGTCCTGATTATATGATGGTAAAAGCCTCAGAGGGCTGCCAAGATCCTTATTCACATCTGCAGTATCTGAGTTATGTAGCTGCCCGGATCCAGAAAACATTATTTTCTGTCCAAGCATGCCTGCCTGAGTTTGCCGAGAGTCTGAAACAGCAGCTCTGGGCTGCACTCTGATGCACTCGTTTCAGTGGATGCCATCAGACTTGTACTGAAAAGTCAAAAGTTGCTGAAGAGAGGACAGACACATTGAACTAGCACGTCCAAAAAATATGCAGTTTGCTTGTTTGTTTTCAGTGGCGATGTCAAGAGATGGCAGCTTCAGAGCCTGGACGGATGAAGTCAGCTACAAAAATCTAGGAAATCTAATGCAAAGAATTTTAGTTTCACAAGAAAATCTGAATCTATTTTCCCAGCTAAGCAATTTCCAAAGGGTAGAAGAAGAGACAGATGGTGGAAGGAAAACGGAGCTGGTTAAAAAATGAGAAATCCACTAATGCGTATATATATATGTGTGTGTGTGTGTGTATACATATATACGTATATACATATATATGTATATATGTATATACGTATATATGTATACACACATACACACATACACACATACACACAAACATGTATGTGTGTGTGTATGTGTACTTGTGTGTGTGTGTTTTATTAATGCTGAAAAAATCCTTCTTCCCCCACAAGACTCTAAATTTTCATTTACAACAAGATGAAAAAGCTCCTTTTGTATCCAACACAGGCCACTTTCTTTCACTCTAAAAATGAAATTCTAACAATATTTTTCTGGAAGTGTGAAATTCTGGACCCCCCCCCCCCCCATTTTTCCCACATTTCACCAAAGTCAAAACCAGCTTAGAGCTGTGCCCAGCATGAACAAAAGCAGACAGCTGCTCATTAAACACAGGGTCTCTCCAAGCTGCAGAACTAAACTCTCACTTAGACTTTTTCCCCTTGCAGAATATTTTTTCAGGTCAGTTTTTTGGAGCTGTTTTGACTGCTGCTCAGCTAGGCAGAAATGTAGGCCTTGGTTTTGAAAATACCTCACCTGCTCAAGCTAATAATGCTGTGTATATATCGTGTACCCGTTTTGTAACTGAATCGATCCTCAGGGGGTTCAAGCCTTATTGCCCCGGTGGGGCTGTGCACGGCGATTCCAGGTGAGGACCCGAGTCCTTCCCGCAGCTGCCGCCATTAGGTACTCGAATAACATGGCAACAGTTATGTGGCTTTGTTTGCACATTTTTGCTATGAAACTATAAAACCCCCACCCAGCTGTGTTTGTCTTCCTTTTTTTTTTTTTTTCCTGTTTCCTTTCCATTCCTCCGGTTTTTGCTTTGCTGTATTTGCCACCTCTTGCTTTTTTTCCCGTACTTGTATCCTTCTGTTTTATTTCTACATGCAGTGCAGTTCTCCTTTCTTTGCACCTTTTTTCCCCCTTCTTTCCTCTCCTGCTCCTTTTTCTGCCCTTCTCTCCTCTCCTTTCCAGTTTCTGCTCGCTGCCCTGGGAGTATCACCGGGTCTGTTGGGAGCTCACGGTGCAAAGGATGCTCTCTGGAGAGACGCACACAGGACTAAGCAGATGAGCACCAGCTCTTGGGAAACGTGGCTCGCTGGCAAATATCCAATTGCCAGGTGGCCCAGCCCAGCCCTGCAAACTTCCTGTAAAAAATACATCCTACTTACATGCAATACAATTATATCGTTGCAGGAGGCTGCTTGTGACTGACTCATCTGCTGAAGTGCTGGAACAGCTCCCAGCAGCACCCAAAATCTCTCTTCAACCAAATCTGCCTCACAACACCCTTCCCAGGGCACCCTTCTCCTCTCTCAAGAGGTCTCACAGAAGCCAGGATATCCAGCTCGGTATAAGACTGGAGTTTATGTCTTCCTTTTGCAGTCTACTTCCATTGCTCACTCCTGAATTAAAGCTTTTTGCAAGGGAAAGCCGGCTTAAGGGCTCCCAGCTGCCTGCAAAGGTTGGCAGCTGGGCTGGGGGAGGACAGTGGGGCAAAGAAGCAGCTGCTTTTGATATTTTCCCTGCAGCGCTTCTTCGGTGGCTAAACTTCAACAAGTTGTCTCCTCAGTCTGCTGGTCACCATTTGCCAGAGCTTTACAGAGGAGGGCAGGCTTCTCTGGGATAAATAGGGCTGACGCCCCCCCACGGCACAGAGTTTATGGAGCAGCACAAAAGCATATAGAGTCAACAAAGATGTTTTATTGTAGCAGGTGTATGGATGGGACTAGTGTGTCTGTTGCCTGATATAAAAATTATAGGAACGGCTAGCTGTGCATTTAACTCTGCTATCAGGATCCAGGACAGGCTGAAAGTTTAATGAAGGTGGCACCTTTGAGACCTTTAGGTTCCCATTTACATACAGTGGTTACCTTTTCTAAGTCAAAAATGACTTGTAGAGACCAGGGAAACATTAGCCACAGGTGGGAGATCTTAAAGAAGGGTCAGCAAAGGTGATGGTAGCAAAAATGACTGCTTCCTAAGGACTTAATGAGAATGCTTTGAAACATACATACAGATTTGTTAGAAAACACAAAATTTTCTAAGATACACTAGTTAGAGTGGTGTGGAGCAAACATAAACTAGCTAGGGTGCACCAACTTTGGGTACCAACCAAACAGCACACCAGTGAGTCTGAACCGACAGATTAAAAATATTCCTATCATGCAAAGTCAAGTCCCTCTACTGAGCAGTGAGAGCAAGGATTCTTTAAAGATGAAATTTCAACATGGAAACAGGAAAATATTTTAGAGTAAGACTCAAACAGTATTGGAGAACTGGGATATTTATGCTGTAAAGAGGGGAAGGCACATGACAGAGAGAGCCTTGAGAAATTCAGTGTCCTGAAAGGAGCACTCTCATTTTAAGGAACTTTCCTGTTTCTGAAGTTTCAGTGTAAGAGATTAAGGTAAAGATGGGATAAGAGAAGCAATGTTGATATTATTTTAAAGCTTGGCTTTGCCAACAATAGCCTCCAGTATGACACAAATGGCACAAAATGTAAAAATAAAATAAAGACTAAATGAGAAATTTATGGCCAGGTGATTAATGAGGTGTTGACAAAACCTTTTGTGTTTTAAAGACAGATCAAGCTGACAGCAACCAAATATTATCTGAGATAACTGGAATGAGGGGAAGTGCTGGAGAGAGCTTATTCCACTGTGATGTACCTGCCGAGTGGCTGAGAAGAGGTTTTCAATAGCCAACACTATCAATCTGACACCTTTCCCATGCAATAAAGAGCTGTGATTTGTTGAGCTAGATGCAAGAATCATTGGGCAAAATGTATGGTCTGCGTTATATAGTAGGTCAGACTAGATGATCGTAACGGTCTCTTCTGACCTTAAGATCCATGAATCATAGCACAGTGATGAACACTCCTTGAATAAAAACCAGAGTCCAGAACTGGGAGAAAGTCAGTGATGGAGCATAATGAGCATTTGGGACACTGTACAGGAGCTCAAGGCATCACTATTCAAAACTCTTTTGCACAAGGAAGGTAACACGCAGCAAGCCTGGGAGCAGAAGTTACAGCACACTAGCTCCTGCCTACTGACTTTGTGCACACGAAATGGACTGTAGCTACCTCTGCTGTCACAGAATGGAAAGGCCAGAGCCTGGGAAGAGCTGGGGATGCTTCAGTTGTGATTTTTAAGTGCCTAAATCCAAAACAATGATGCTGATTCAGCTGTTATTTAGCCCCATGGGTAGAGAGGTTGCATGGGCACCTCACGTTTTTATGCTTAATTTTTCCAGATATTTGAAGTTCTTTCTCACTCCCAATAAATTCCCAGAAATCAGCAATGACTTTGGTTTTCTCCCCTGAGAAGTGTGAGCCAATAGGCCACCTCAAATTACCTCTGGGGCAGAGCTGACTTCTGCCATTTTTTAAAACACAAGAGGGGAGACTCTTCTCTCATGTAACAGCACACATATACCAAGTGGGATATCGACACCCAACCCTTTCCCTCTATGAGGATGCCAAATCCTTGTTTCTGACCTCTCAGGAAACTGCTATAGCCATTGATCTGTAAAGTGGTGTAGGAAAGAATTCAAGATTCATGGTCAGAAATAGAGAGGCAGGTTCAGTTTACTTCCAACAGTGTATAAGAGGAAATGGATCTCCTGTCAAGGGCAGAAGAAATTGGAGTCTTCCAAGGAAAATCACTGAGAATGGCCAGGTAGAAGTGGAAGATTTGGGCTGATATTGTGCTACTGTTCATACAAACAGTATAGTCATTCTTGGAAGGCAACAGTTTAGTATTGGCTAACATCTCAATTCAAATCATAATAAGTGGTCTTCTGTTTTCTAAGATAACTTTTCTTTCTTAAAACCAAAGCAAAACAAAGAAAGACACCAGATCAAAGATGCTATTTAAAGTAAGGATCATTAAGATGCAATATGTTCTATTTAAGTTTGGCTGCCGCAATAAGCTGGTATCTGCCCAAACTTTTCCAAACACAGTATTTTGTTTTCTGTCCAGATCCAAAGAGGGCCTTCTTTTCCAAATAGCTGCCTATTTGTACAATAAATCAAATCAAAATATCAGCAGTGAACATCTCTCAAAACTCTTGTTTTATGAATAGCCATTTGAAGACAATGGTTGCTGCCTTAATAAATCTGTCTGCAGCCCCGGGTCAGATCTAATGCCCCTGAGAGTCAATGGGAATTTTTCCTTTAGACTCAGCAGGTGTTGACTCAAACGCCACGGAAAAAGAAGTTGCTGGGTTAGCTGAGGAACTCATAAAGTTCGGTTTCTTATGGATCTAAGTCCTTTTTTTCTTCCACTCCTTTGTGACGACCTCAGCTTTCTGAGATATGCCCATCCCCTGAGTGCTGCGAGAATTCAGTTCCCGTGTTCGTTCCCAATTCCTGTCCTCTTCAACAACTTCTGTTCCTTCCTCTGAGTCCTAATTAGCCGAAAGCAGCGCTTGTGGTGGCTGCTTCTTAGCTACGCGTGTGCTGATTAGTGACCGGTATTCGTATGCTTAAAGGCCAGCTGGCAGCTAAAACTGAACAGAAAAGCTACTGATTTTCATGAAAAGCATAATATCTTTGAGACCTTTCCCCTTCTGTCAAAGCTGATCAGTGGGTTTACACGTTATTGAAAGAGACTGACAGATGGCTGGACAGGCACAAAGCATGATCACACAAACCCTGTTTTCTCAGGCTAAAAACAGACCGTGACTGACTTTAGAAAAACAAAATTAAATGTACCTGGATTGATCTAATCTCTAACAGTGGTTTATACGCAACTTATGGAATAACATGCAGCATGAGTTATGTTCTGGTGGTGCACATCTAGAAACTTTTCCAGCATTGCAAACTTCTAAACTTCTGTTTTTGATAGCATCCTCCTCCACACAGCAGCAAATTCAACTCTGCTAAAGAGGTAAGCAGCTTATCTATTTTTAAGTTGCTTTTCTTTCCTCTTTCCTGCAGCTACTTCATCAGTTAGAAATCTCGTGGAAAAAGGGCATTCCTAGGAGATTCACTAAGTGAGGGAAGGAAAGAGCAAAATGCAAACACAGCTGATCCTCAGTGAATTGAAACTTCCCAGAAATACTGTCACAAAAAGATACACGTACTTCTAGCTTTGCTTCTTGGGATTCTTCTTTCTTATGCATGATATGCTAATTATCTTACTAGTCAGGCTCCAACACTTGATTTGGCATTTTTCCTGCCTCTTGCTTGTAAATTTACATCAGAGAAGAGAGACAGTAAAATTATTGATGAAAATCTATCCACAGGTGTCCTTCCAAAGGAGAAGAGCAGAACTAGCATAGAAGCAGAACTAGCATATGAAAACTTTCAGGTTTCCTTTTAATACATTTGCATTTAGATCTGAACCCCACTAATTTGCATAGGCAAGAGGATAAAAGAAGTAGCAAACATCTCAGCTGGTTCTGAATTTCCCCTACAGACAGAATTATATATATGCTGCTCCTTTTTGTGTATGTTTCTCTCATGAAGCAGACATCACAGTTCACTTGCTGATCTTGACTCTTTTTAATGCTATCCCAACTTGTGCCAGGCAAAAAAAGGATTCCCCAATGAGCTTAGAGATGGTGGGTGGGAATTCTCTGAGCTACAGCTAAGCTACTTGCCTTTGGTTCCTCTTTGGTCAATGCAGAGAAATAGGGACGTCATCAAAAGTAGAGATCTAAAATATGTGAGATGATTTGTGACCTAAAATGACCTACCTAGCTCAGCCGATGTCAAAGGAAGCTCAAGTAAATTGCTTCGATGAAACCCCGAACGTGGCAGCCGTGGAGGAGGCATCAGCAATGTAGTTGCTCAGCCAGGTTGAGAGTGAATGAAGGAGGAAGGATGTGCTTTTTTTTCCTTATGTGTGTGTATCCACGTGCCTGCCTTATCCTGTAACCAGAGTGAATTAGTTTTAGCTGCTCAATAAACGGGACGCATCATGTAGCAGTAAATCTGGAAGACGAACATGAACAGAGGAAGACGTGCAGGAGGATCAGCTCAAAGAAAATGTCCTGCTTAAGGAAAAAGTCCATTTTTGTCCATAGTCAGTTAGGAGGCACCTTTTCACCAGGCAGTAACAACAAGCAGGGCAATATCTACTTTGATCTGCATGTAGCAGTTCAGAAAATCTAACCATAAGGGTGGATAGCAATGGGAGCTGTTAGATGCTTACCACTTTTCAGGGGACCAAAAGTTGGCTTAACAGTCTGTCCGTAGTGCCCTGCTTTTGAAAGCTCAGTGTATGCATGTTTGTAGCAGAAAGGAGTAGTTTATCAAGACCTTCAATCGTTTTTTGTTTGGTCACAGAGTCATCCCTTAGTCCATGACATACAAACAAGAGCTCGTAGTCTAGTGCTATATCAGATATAGTTTCTCAAATTTCACGTTTGAAATTCCCGCTTTACTTTCTCCCTGTCATTCCAGACAACTGGCCAAAAGCTTCGGGTCAGTTTTTATCCGCCTCAATTTGCTTTTTATGACTAACCCAAAATTTCCATCAAAAAGATGTTTCTTCTCACAGAACCTCTCTGCCAACAAAGGAACAAGTAATCAGGGCAACGGAAACCAAAACAACTTTGTTTTGGAAACTGAAAACGTCAACCAAAAATTCACCTTTTATTTTTCAGCATTCTCAGTAAAATAATTTTCCGTTTTTAGTTAATTTCTGATTTTCAGCTGTGGAGCAAGGAGAAATCCTTGGCTTTCAGGTTTTTCTACTCAAAAGAATTCTGGCAACTCTCGCAACCAACATACGGCTTCAAAGCAACCCAGTTCTAAGGTAATTTGCACGAGACCTATATTACCCAAATGCTCTTGACAATTCATTGAACTTTGTCCTGCATTTCACCAGGACCGTTATGAACCATACTGGGCATGGCAGAGCTGTTAATGAAACTGGAATACTATAATTACAGCACGCTCCTCCTTGAAGATGCAGGCAGATGTGGGGAAGTGTACTCCATTTGTCTCATTGAAATACCATTGCAAATTACCTCTGTGCTAACTACATTTAAATAGGAAATAAAAGGAAAAAAATCTCCCTCGATAATGACAAGACAAGAATATCCATAAAAAGGAATAGAGATGACATACGTCTTTGCCTGTGACATACATTTTTTACATGGCTTAGGGGCTTTGCTTCCTGAGAGTTTACATCGTCAACTGTCAGGGCCCTTCCATGCATGATTTATGTACGCATAATAAAGACATTGTGGTTGAGCAGCGGATCTGTGATTTCCAACAGCTTTGAAACTAACAGCAATAAAATATACAGCGTATGAATAATATAGGTTTTAGTTAAAAAACATCAGGTTTTGAAAAATGGGAGGCATATTTATTTTCCATTGCTATTTTTTTTAGGACAAATTGAATGACAACTGTTAAACTTTCGAATCCAGGGGCCAACCCATGCACACAGTGCACATGTGCCCCCTTGCTCCCGTCGTGGAGTCCAGGTACTATAGGGCAGCACAATTGCTAGTATAAACCTGGGGCAAGTGATCACAGGTCTGATTTAGAAGACAGTCGACAGACCTAGATTACAGACCTGTGTTTCTTGGTGCTGGCACGGGCTGTTTGCAGCACGGAGGACAGGTCTTGCTAGGCACAGGACACACACAGTAGAAGAGGCGACATCCCTCTGGAAGTCCCACTAACTCAGAGGCTGGATGAAAGCAGACCTTTTTAATGTTACATAAGAAAAAGTAAGATAAAGATATTCATAGATTTGGGTAGGATCATGTGGGAAATATGTGATAACTGGACCCTAACTTCCTGAGTTCCTGTCCAGCTGCGTGAAATTATCCATTTTGTACTGACAGAGCTTTGTTGGGTGTCTAGGGAAATTTTGCTGGTGCTGTGCTGGAGTCATGTTTCAAAATTTCCCCCTGTTCAGGTTAATGAAATGAAATGGAGGATTAGATCATGGTTAATGACAACAAGAACATGGCAAAGGTGCAAAACCCTTCAGGAATTACCTCCAAATCTACATTAAAGTTTCCATTTGGCTCCATAAGCAGGAAGAATGGACAGAGGTCCTTCATTGCCTAAGAACCTGTTTTAATTATATCTTCCCTGGATAATTATTAATGGGGAAAAAAGGAACTACCTGCCAGTGCAGACGGTAATGGATTCCCCCGAGAGTGCAAATCCAGAACATCAAGGGATATGTGACAGATGAGTGGCCACCTGAGCAGGGTGTTACTGGCTTGGAGGGGAGGATGTCGTGTTTGAGATGCTGATGACATTCCTCAATGACTTGAAGACTAAACTGCATGTCTTTATAAAAGCAAAGCTTTTCATGTACAGAAATATTCAAAGGGAAAGAAGATTATGTAGCTAAAACTTCGGCTTTTTGACGTAGCCAAACGCTGTCAGAGTGAATAAGGAAGAGAAGGTGGAGAGGTAGAAGCTGTGTCTTTTCACCACTGGTTAGGGCACTGCTCTTTAATAACAGCTCTCAGAGTGCTTTCCAAAATCGGAGCAGACTTCACAGCAAACCGGGGAAGAGAAACCAGGGCATACTTGCACCACATCAAGAGGAGGACAATGCTTGCTAAAAAGAGCCCACACACTTGCAGGACTCAACATGCATCTCAATCTCAAAAATCAGGTCCTGAGGTGTTAGCTCAGACCTAGCACATAGGCTCTTTGTTAGACCACTAACGAAGGATATTATTCAAAATCATCCACGTCCCCGTTAGGTGTTCCAGGCACCAGACAAAAAGCACATTTGAATAGGCTGTGATGAATAGGCACTGACTGAGTTAAAAATAACGCTCTTCTCTGGAGCTTTGAAAAAGCAGAAATCGAGAAACCAGAATTCTGCTGTGCTTGGAGGGGATTTGTGCTATAAGTGCTGGGGTCGAAGATAGAGTCAGAGGAAGTGAGTCTTCTATTTTATCAGTGTTCTCCCCTGAGATCCTCCCCCCAGCAGAAACCAGGATGTGTAAACGCCTTTGCATGGAGATGAGGTCAGAATAAAAGACCATTCTTTGGTAGCTAGTTTTGCTCTGAAAGTGACTTAAAATGGCAAAGTGGGATTTCACGTTTGCTGTTCCTCCTGAATTTTTGTGCACTGAGTTCACAAGATTTTTTTTTTCAACTTCCCCTCACTCATTTCTGAATCTGAGAGCCAGAAAGAGTTCATGCCTGCTCAGACCCGACCTTGGAGCTACCTGACAAGTGCTGAGGTTGGTCTCACCCTTGGCGTGCAGCCCCTTTCCCACCATGTGACCTCCTGAAAAGCCCATGAAGCTAGAGGCAAAACTCAAGGCAGAAATTGGGAACAAATTGCTCTGTTTGTTCACCTGAAGACATGAGAGCAGCGCGTTTGGTGCAGTGACAGACAGGCACATGAAAGCTTGGGACAGCTACCCCAGATTGATTTGCAGGCACGTTTCTCACCACCAGTGTCACATCTTGTCCTCTGCAATTTTTACCAGGGGATGGATCGGGTTTTCCCTGGGACCAGGCCCTCAGAGGTATCTATAAAACCCTGTTGTTTCTACAACAGGACTATTGTAGGCCACTGAGGGCTGTCCAGGGGAAGGGTAATAAGGCCTAATTTTCTTAGAGACTTCCGTGTGCAAGACAAAAGCTGGTTCACTATTTCCTAGGGCCTGTCTACATATGGGTCTTTTGGAGTATGGTACAGAGAGTAACCAAACCAGCTCCAGGATCAACAGTTGCATGTGGACTAATTAGTGCCCTGGGGTTAATTAGTCTGCACTTATCTCTATATTGCCTTGCTGTCTTGCTTTCAGTGCCCAAAGCTCATATCTCTGCATGGTGGGGACACAACGGTGGCTCTCCCGGCTCTGAAAGGCTAAGAGCCTTTCAGCCTAATAATTTCTGTTTCCCCTGAAAGGCAGCAGGTGTGAGCCTGTGCACACAGGCAGAAGAAGATGGGGAGTCACTGTCAGAGGAGGATCACACCATCAGAGGCCCCCTCAAAATCACACAAGGCCAATTTAGGCCATACTGCCTCTCCTGTGCTGCTGTTTTCCATAACAAAGACATAATGCTACAGCTTTTTCCCCCTCTGTCTTCTGCAGCTGTCATCGCCTCATGCCAATAGTCCAACATTAAGAGTGTTTTGAGCTAAAAAGCCTGCTCTGATGATCATGCTTATCTCAGCTCAAAGGCTTTCAAAGGCCAGCTCAGCCAAAATATGTGATACACACCATGAGTCCAATCATCTCTCTTAGAGCCATCTATGAAAAGTTGTTTTTTAAACCAAGCTTTTCCATTATCATATTCTTCCATTCTTGTTTCAGCTCACTGAACATTAGCCACCATGACCTGCCTCATAAACCCAAACCATATTAAACAGATTAGGTTGATAGCCAAATTCTAACATCCTATCTGGGCAGTAGCTAAAATGCCCAGCTGTTTCTATAATTCCGTGGGTTGTTGTTTTGGGGTATTTTTTTAATACAAAGTTAAATCTTTTTACTTGACCGAAACATTTTGGATGTGTTTTAAATCACACTGCCAAAACAAAACACATAGCCAGAACCAATCCTTTTATTTAAGAACAGTACCAAAAAATAAAACAAGTGTAAGCCTGAAACCTATCTACACTGTATATCCGAAAAGAAACCAATAAGCCCTTATTAATTGGCTTATATGTATGCATATTTACATTTTACTCCTGTGAACTGCATTCATGCCAGAACACAGGAAAACAGCCTCTGCCTTCCAATTTACATTGCAGCTCTATATAATCACATGCTTTCTCACGGATAAGAACCCACCACTGCTAACAGAATTGCCAGAAAGCTGATGCAGAAGAGACCATTGTTGAATATCAAGGTGTTAATTTTCAAAGAGAAAAGGAAGGGAAGGGAAGGGAAGGGAAGGGAAGGGAAGGGAAGGGAAGGGAAGGGAAGGGAAGGCAAGGGAAGGGAAGGGAAGGCAAGGCAAGGCAAGGCAAGGCAAGGCAAGGCAAGGCAAGGCAAGGGAAGAGAAGGGAGGGGAAGGGAAGGGAAGGGAAGGGAAGGGAAGGGAAGGGAAGGGAAGGGAAGGGAAGGGAAGGGAAGGGAAGGGAAGGGAAAAAGCCACATAGGATGATATCAGTTGACTAAAGGGTAAATGACAGGTCTGAAAATTCAGATAAATCGTCGTCAACTGGGGGCGTTTTTAACAGCGTCTCCACAGACGCTATGCTTAGGGCTATAAGATGTTTTCATCAGTAACCTAGAGTCAGATATAAAGTCATCGCTGATAGAATTTGCGGCAGATAAAAATTGGTAGAGGTATAAATAACTGCAGGGACAGCAGAACCGAGATCACATGTGAAGCTTGGCTTATTCAGGCAAAATATGTTTTAATATAGCCAAATGTAATGTTATCCATGCGGGAACACAGACTATATATCCTGTACCCATCACATATTGTGACCTTATTCATTCCAGGACACATAGTAACCCCTGAGCAGACAGATGAACTACTCTGAATGGCAGGAGGGAAGTGACCACAGAGGCTGACTGACCTTGGTCAGAGGGGGAATTTTTATCCCCCACCATTAGGAGTAGCCAGCGAGAAGCGCTGTGTCTCATGAACCGTGTTGTCCCCCAAAACAGAACTTGGAAACATGAGAACTAAGGAGCTCACTCCAAAGGAGCTAGGGTCTTGTAGCAATATACTTGAATGTGTATTAATTAAAGTCTTGACTTAACAAAGAACATGACATAAACATGACATGGTGTGGTGTTTGAGAATTTAGGAATTCCTAAATGTATCAGTGTGAATGATATTACTTATAGCCTACGGATGACACAATTAACGTAGGATTGAAGTCTATGCTATAGGTGATACTAGAGAGCCCAGCCTGCTGGGCCTAAGTTTTACCTAAGTTGCCTATGATCCAGAGACTAAATTTTCGGCAAAGCTCTTGGAAGGGGCAGGAACCTCTGCATTAACAAAAGTCCAGGGCAGGAGATCCCCATTAGGAAATTAACATTAATTTAGAACTGCTGTACCTTAGAAAAGGCAAGCAGATCTATCTATTTCATTATTCGTGGCCCTGCTTACTGTATTCTCCCTGCTTATCGAAGACCCTGACTCATTCCTCGCTTCTGACACGTCCTGCTTCTGACTTCTTTCCAGCTATTTTTCTCTTCCTGGCTTTAATCAGCTAAACTTATGTCAAGGCATAACCTACCCTGCTACAGAATTGTTACTTCTATGGCTGTTATTCTACAGATCTGACATACATCTAGACTGATGGGTATTTCTGTCTCTCTATATATACTGTATGCATTCTATACATACTCCATATACTGCATTTCAAGGCCTTTAATGTTAAAGGCCAAAGGCCTTGCCTATATGTGTATTCCCATTTGAATAGGATCAGATTGCAGCCCTGCACCTGCATACAAAATCAGGGCGACTAAAATGGCAATGCTGCGTCCTGGCTTGCTTGCTTTCAAGAATGTCAATGCACTAGAAAAAAAAAAAAAACACAGAAAAGAGCCAAACAAGAACAGGAGAAAATTCCTGGGGATGAGAGACGTTTCATGCTCAGCTTGCTTGCTCGGGCAAAGAGAAGATGGCAAGGTGACTTGACTACTGTAGAAATATTTGTGTGGGGAGAGGAACCTGTCTGGAAAAGGACTCTGCAATCAGTCAGAAGAAGGCATGAGAAGGACCAGTGTAATTTAGAATAAGATTAACTTTTTGCTCAAGGGGTTTAACAACGAGAACAAACTGTTAAGGAAAGCAGGGAGTTTGCTATTTTTTGATTCCTGCAAATCAAGCCCGGGTGTCTCTCTGGAAGTCAATTTTCACTACACATCAATTACTGGGTTCACTCCTGGGGGCAACTGGAGGAAACTTAATAACCTGTGACATAGGTGATCTAAGAGAGATGATCCTCTGGCCATAAAATCCCTGAATCTTAGGAATGGCAAAGAGCAGAACTCTATATAGCAGTGAAAACATAAGCAGAGTGCAAATACTAGAGCTGAGCAATTAGATCCAAGCAGCCAGGACAAGGAGTGCCATATCATTCATTTTTCACACCTAAATGTCAGCTGGATGTTAAGTGGATGTTTTGGGACCGCAAGTGTAGCGTAAGGCCTTTGTACGCCGAGTAGGTGCATATAAGCCTTACTGCATTATTCCATTGCTTTTATGATCTCCCCTTCCCATGCGTTGAGCTCTGGGGAAGGAATGTGCCCAAAGAGAAATTATATTAAGCAAGCACAAGGTGCTGTGGTTGAGTGAATTTCTGCAGGTGCCTTGCAGCACTGGTAAGTCCCTTGTAGCTCAGCTTCTGTCTCACTGTGTTTTTGTCATGAGGAAACTGTATTCCATGAGTGGAAGAAACTATTTTACCATGCCTCCTCTCAGCTCGGGGTTGATTGCAAATATTGATGTTTTACGACGTAGATGTTTTATTGTTGAATTTTCTGCTGGGCTGTTACTTGATTTCAGTAATGACTTCCAGCCTACTTATTTATTTATTTACTTATTTTAGGGAAAGCTAACAAGTTTCACAAGAATTATGTGCCATAGGGTGGTATCTTGGCTAATTCAAACAAGTAAATTGCAAGAGCAGAATACCTCACCGTGGGAATTGAATTTTGTAAGAAGAGAGGTACAAACTGCAATATGCTGTTGTTGTGGTAGAGGTCTTTGCCGCGATAAAGAGCCAGTGTGCCAGGCAATGCACACGGGCAGTACGGTTTGAGGCTGCTCCAATCCCACAGAGATGCAGTGGGTCAGGTCTCAGATCACCCAAAGAGCTTAGAGTCAGGGCTATAAGATACAGATCCTAATGCATAGCTTTCACTGGCAAGCAAGAAGTGCTGTATGAAGAAGGTAAATATTGCTGTTTTAGGAAACTGAGGCACAGGGCAAGGTGGTATGCTCTTCCCAAGCTCTCTTAGTAGACTAATGGCAAAGTCACAAGCAAACAGCGTCAAGTTCCTCGATGCTGCCCTTCTTCAGACTGAACAAAGTCCCACGGAGTGCCTAGCAGAGAAGTTCCCCATTTGTCCCACAGCCTGTAAAAGAGATATCTCTCCTCAGCAGCGGGCTGCTTGGACCACCCAACCTTGAAATGAACAGTGCAATCACTGAACATGAGATGCTTCACGCTCACGTTTCTCTCCTCTCTGAAATTTATCCAGGAGGCCTTTCTGATTCCAGATCTTGACCTTGGAACCAAATTTTGTGATGTGACCTGTCGAAGTTATCAGTAAACAAGAGAGGAAGATACCTTGTCATCCAACTAGGCAAATTGTTAGAAAATTGTATCTTCTGAACTACTGATGAGTCTTATTCTTTCTGCATTAGGTTTCTAGTCTGAAAGTGAGTGCTTTATTACTCATCTTTACTTCTCAGCAGGACAATTTTCCCATCTTCTTGGCTATGTGAGGGTTAATGTGTAAATGAATGCTATAACGTAATGCCCAAGTAAAGCCCTGTCCCAAATGCTAAATGAGTTTCCTTACTTGGAAATTATCTCAATCTCATGCGTAAAAAGGGAGCAGGGGGGAGAAAGAAAAGAGGCCACAAAAATTCCAAACTTCAGGTTTCTTAATTCTCCATTACAAAGTACTAGAAGCACTCCCGAGCTAGAGCACTTTTTAGCGTGAGAAAACATTGCTGATTTTTTTTTCCTGAAAATAATTACAATTTCTCCTGGCAAGACGAAATCAGTCAGTGTGCAGAGCAACACCTCCTGCTCTGTGCATCCCCAAAAGCTCAGCTTGTGAGAAACATCTCTCTTTCTGGAACCGATGTCTCAGAGGCTAAAAGTGGAGACCAGACCCTGCTGCAGCCTTACCTCTTCCACCTCTTCTTGGACACTGAGCTTAGTGCAACCCATTACTTACACTGCTGCAGCATGACTCCCCTGTCTGTGTTCTCACACACTAAAAAACGCTTGAATGACTAGATATGACAGCATCGCCTCCGAAAACCTGTCCTAATGCAGCGTTTCTTGAGGCTGCACCGTGTGCTCCTCGCTCCTACTCATGTGGATGGCCACAGCTCCCCTGGTTTGCCAAAGCAGCAGCCGAAGCCTCCAGTCTCATCCTTCTGACATTGGCCAACGCTAGATACCCTCCAGATGGTCAAAAACAATCTTCACAGACCTTGGAGGCACTGATGTGGTACTGTACCAGCTGACACCAGCTGTTGATTACCTAAACCTTGTAATTTTTATTCTCATTAATGTACACCAGCTGCAGAGCTTACTGTCACATGACACACGCAATTGTCTAATCTCTGCATTCTTCTCCAAATCAGGATTTTTTTCTCAATACTAATCTATGATGCTGCAAATTAATTATATCTGACATTAGGATAGTTGCTTTGTTCCTTTAAAACGCATGCACAGAAACGCTCAAAGGAATGTAAGGTGTAGATGAATAATTTCATTCAGAAGTATCACTCCTGTGTATGTATTAGTGAGAGGTCATTTATTTATTCAGTTAAACCAGGAAAAATAATAGTCTATCTTAATTTTTATCTCTGGAAGCAGTATAATATATGCCAAATCAAACATGTAACTCATCCATCTTTAATAGCTTTCTTTGTGCCATGTAACTGCACAGCAGCTGCTTTGTCAAATGACCAAGAAATTAGAGTTTGGCAAAACAGTGGTTTTCATCAGCATATGACCTTAAGATAACATTTACATTTCAGGAGATGCTGTTGCAGTCAGAACAGAACTGCAGGGCAAACTCACATCTCTGGATACTCGTGGAGGCATCCGACAGAAAAGCTAATAAACGTAGTAGATTAGTACAGTTTTATTTTCCATAAATCTGGGACATGTTCAGCAATGTCAAACTTGTTCCCGTGTCTTTAAATGAATAAATAAACGGAAGCTTGCTCTGAATCTCAGAAGTGAGGTGGAATTCATTTCACTCATTACCATTTAAATGATAGATGGACAGGGTAAACTCTTTTCTTTTGAGGCAGGGGACAGACAGCATAGAGATGAGAGCACTGGATATTACATTGATGTGGGCTCCCACATTTAGATGATTGGATTCAGATGTTTACAAGGAAAGTATTTTCTCCAAAAGGACTCTTTGGTTACTAACAGGTATAGCAATCACATTTAAAATGTTTTTACTCACAGTCAGGCTCCTATAGCTTCAGTCACATAGGATTTACTGGAAGGTTTATCCTTGAGTTGCTCTGTTGAAGTGCAGAGAATTCAGGTGGGTGTTTTCAGAGGGTTAGGCTGCCAAGACATACAAAATAAAAACCAACATGTTTAGAGGAGAAATATTTTGCTTTTCCAGTTTTGGCAATAATTTATTTCCCACTTTTGCAATAGGTCATTATGTGCCTCTCCTAGCTCCCCAAGAAATTCAAGGGGGAGGGAGGTAGCAGGTATATTTTTTGCTTGTTTGCTTGTTGTGTGAGAAGAAGGAGGACAATGTGGTAAGCAATCCATGCATAGTCTAGACTGGATGAGAAAGTAACATTTCAATATGTTGTGAGTTATTTCAATTCTCAGTCAGGCAACATCTCTAGAGATGAAGAAAATGATAATTTATTTATATTTGTCTCAGCATCTGTTAAAAGGAGAAAAAAGGAAAAAAAGGAAAAAAGGAAAGGAAAAAGAAAGGAAAAAAATGGGGATTTCACATGTGTGACACTTATGCTGAAAAATGACAGATGACTTACTTCATTTCTGCTTTTCTTGTAACCTTGAAATTCAATGTAAACTCATTAAAAGTTTCCTGAGCTCCCACAAGTCTCTTCTCCTTGGTGTCCGAGGAGGCAGCTTACTACTTAAGAGTCAAAACTATGGGAACCCTGCATGGGTAAACGGCTGTGACAAAACTATGATCCCCATTTCAGGCACAGGTGGTGGCATGGGGATCAGGACGGAGACAGTAGTGGGAACAGGTCACATGTTGGATGTTATCATCTTGTAACTCTTCTTTACAATTCTTCTTCCTAACAAAAGAGATCACTAACAAAGTGTCATATATGGGTGTATTCTCAGCCTAGCCAGTGTTGGTGGCCTCTTGAGCTGTGATAAACTCTACATTACCCCTCCGGACCCTAGGACAAGCCTCTCTCTCGCCAGCACCTCTGAAACCTGGTGGTGAGCCTAGCCTTGCTTTCTCCCTCGCACTGCAGACCTCCTTCTTGCTAGGTCTTTCCCCGTCCCCCCTCGCTCTTGCAGCTGAACGTGCTCTGAGCTCCTCAGGGAGGGCACAGTCTCTCCTGCCTCTGAAATATTTCACCTACCCCTTTCCGCAGCAACTAGGAAGAGATGAATAAGTGTTTTTCTTTCTTGCTCTCCAGGAGCAACTCTAGCAGGGGCATAGCATACTGTCAGCAGTGAACAAACTAAGTACAACCCATCATAGCACCCTGTATTCCTCGACATCTGCCTTGAAACATGCAGGATCCAAGCACATAAAGGATGATCTGCTCACACATACAGCTTGGCACCTGCTTGGAGCTCAATGTCGCAGCAGCTGTTTGCACAAACAGGGGGCCTGTACTCTGAAATGGGAAGATACAGGGGTAACGCTGCTACTGGTCTAGCTTGTCCAAAGTGACTGGTGGCGCTGGGTGCCTCGGCTCTTAAACTGCCAAGTTTGCATAATGCACGGCAGTTACGGTTTCATGCTTCTGGGCTTCCCGAAGGTGCTTCAGATGAAGCAACTAAAACTGAATGGAGCAAAAGTTAGCAGTAACGTAGATCTTTTTTTTTTTGGTTGCTTTTTGGAGCTTCTTTCGCACCGTGTTTGAGAAATCCAAAGCTTTCTCATTTTAGACTTGAAAATGTGAGAGGTGTTAATGAAAGGCAGAGAGGAGGCAAGGCGATGTAGGACAGTGAAAACAATAGGAGTATCCTTCAGTTCATTCCTTCAGTGAAATAGATAATGCCTGCGTGAGTGCCAAGGAGGATTTCTGGTGAAGCGTGTGCCTTGTCGCACTGGAAGTGGTGGTTATGTGAGCAGACAAGGAGGATCTGCGGGGCTGACTGTGAGGAATTGGGTGTGAATAGGGCACTAAAGCCAAATCACGGAGAGGGATAACTCAGTATCTCGGATAGGCTGGGTGCAGAAACCAGCTTGGAAGAATGTCATATTTGGCACCTAACCCAGGAAGAGGACCAGAGCGGCAGTGGTGCTAGATGGTCCTGCAGGGAGGAACCTGCCAAAGAATTGTGGAGGGAGAAGGGGATTTTTTCCCTGAAGGCATTTAAGAAATAAAATCCTCCCAGCTGACTTTTCTCTGTCTCGTGGATGGTCCCTGCTCCCCACTTCCCTGGTGCAGCACAGTGTGACTGAAGAGCCTCCAGAGGAGCCCCCGTTGCATGAGGTTACGGGAGCTCCTAGCAGGGCAACTTTTCCAAAGGGCTCTGCTTTTTCTTTTTTCTCTTTCTTGGCCAGGTAAAACCTGAATTTTGTTAACACAGTGCAAACTGCATTGCTTTGATGAAGGACTTAAGTGGGTGAGCCTTGGATTTCCACTGAGCGGGGAAGTTTGACGAGAGGAATATTTTTTATGAGTGAGTTTGTAACCGGCTTGGCTATTTATCGGCTGATGTGTTGGCATTTCCTCTCTTTTTCTCCACCCAGTTTAGGACCCTACGGGCGGCTACCTTTAATATGCACACAAATAAAAATAAGGATGAGATAAAAACAAAAACAGATACGAAGAATGTAACTGAACACAGGAGGAGGCAGAAAGAGGAGGGAGGAGAGAGATGCTTTCCTTTGAGAGCACAGAAAAACAAAAACATCTGTGTCCAGTTGACTCTCTCTCATAAAGATGCACTAGCCTTTAATGAAACCCACTCCGGGGATCCTGTGTGAGCTGTGGGGTTTATATCTACATGACATAGCTGGCACACGGGTAGCCCTTCACTAGCCAGGTAGTTAACAGGGTTGGGGGATTTGCCGGTGAGACATTTTTTATTTTATTTTAAGGAGCTGGGCTGCTTTTGCAAACAAAGTCCTCCTGACTACGGTGAGGCTATTTGAAGCACTCACGTGCCACAGCTGTAAATGGGGGTGGCAAATGGAAACCAAATGAAATACACGGAGGTTTTTTCCTTTTTACCTGTTGCTCACAGGAGTGGATGAGTTTGCTGACACTGACAGTTCCTCTAGCCACGATATATAGTTTCTTAACATATGTTTATTAAAGAAATTTGCAGTTCCTTGGAAATTCCTTGGAAAATCCAATTTCCAAGGAATAAACAAGTGGGTGTCCAGTTTAAATCTCAAGTTTGTTCCCCTGTATTTACCAGGGTCCACACTCAGACTGGGATTACTCTAGGCATTGTGCAGAAAGAGGAATCATATAGCATAGGTAAGCTGAGGTCTGGCAATCTTTTTCAAGTCAACTTGAGAAGAAAGCACGAGTTTTTTGGCCAGCAGCCAGAGCACCATCTCATCACCTTTTCTTTCCCCAGCAGATGTCCACAGGTGGATCACATAGGAGCTGCCTCCAGAAAAAAAAAAAAAAATGCCAGGCCCAACCTTACACCCTGGGCATAGAATAAAAGGCCTTAACTGCTTTTCTGCCTTGACTCAGATGTCCTCCACATAAACCCATATATAACCTCCAAACTTGGTGTTGGAGCTTAATACTGGAAACGACCCTCACACAGAAGTGCCTTTTTAAGGGCAGTCATCACTTCCCAGCCATTACAGCTGGTGCACTGGTGGCTGGGCATCCTTTGAACAGCCCTAAACTACCCTCTGGCTCTCAGAAACAGGCTTGCTGCCCAGAGTGACAAACTGCTGAGCAGCACTGGAAAGGTATGAGTGAAAATGTGACCAGATAGAGACAGAGAGACAAGTGACCCCAGGGTAATCTGGGGTGTGAACCTGCAGCATGCTAGCTGCTCTGCAGAGAATATCATGTAAATGCTTCTTATTGGCCAGACCAAGAACCTAGAGTGGGTTATCTCACATTTACCTCAGGATTAGGGTACATACAGGCATAATTACCATAGAGTAGATGAAAGCTGAAAATCCACATTATTGCTTAGTTCATGGTGATGTGTTCATCTGCCCTTGCCCACAATAACTGTGGGGGTCTGATGAAGGCAGATTTGCGCTATGACAAATAGAAGCTGCTGCAATGATAAACTTACAGAGAACTTACCCCGTTTTCCCTAAAAATACCCTCTAATGTATGGCTCTGGAATGTCCTCTGACGTGTGCATCTTCTTTGATATAAACGATATGGGTTTTGTATCCAAAATTGTGCATCTTACCTGCTGATGACCCAGGGAAAGTACCCCTTGACATTCTGGTGAGAGTTTGTAAAAAGTGGAGGAAGAGGAGAAAGGTCATGTCAAAGAATCAAATTTGAGCTGGAAATTACTGAGACCTGACAAGCACAGCGCTTTGCAAAGACATTTTTAGACCCGTGCTTTTTAAATATAGTCCTCACTACCAGCACCTGCTCTGCCAATAACGTGTCATCTGTGAGATGTCACTCACTGACATTGAGTGCCACATACAGAAGCTGGCCAGGCATTTTCCACGCTAAGTGTGATCTCTGCAGGGGGGAATATAGCTACGGATTATATGACCTGGATAACATTTGACAGGACTATGCTTTCATATATGTTTGCTCAGCACCTTACGCATTGAAGCTTCCTGAGTTTGGAGCCACAGGACATTACTGTAACCCAAGTATTATTTATACTGGCAACTGAGAGATAGATCTGGGCGAGAGGAGAGAAAAAGAATCATTGCTGGTGAATGAGTTCGAGTGCTATGGCCTTTATAGCATCAAACGGTGTAATATTGACATAGACTGCACTGGCCTAGACACACGCTAGAGGGAATTCCGTCCCAGGAACTATTTTTTCAATAGACATCTTTGATGTTCAGAGCTCACATATATTTTTATACATTTTTGTGGTTCAAACTTACTGTTTTGTGCATGACAACGGTACTTTAATGGGTGGGGGAAGGATGCTCCTCCAGAAGAGGTGGGAGGAATCAGAGTTGCAGTGCCCCAACCCCTTATGTAGGGCACACAAGTGTAGTGAAGGGACAACTGCTTACCTCTTTAACTCTCTTATCTCTTCAGTTTTCCTAGTGGAGTTAAAATTGGATTTGGACCTCATAGTGTGGAGTTGCCTCATGCAGGCTTGATATTTAAGCTAGATTTTCTGTTGCCTGAATCAGCTTTACAGAGATATGCCAAGGCAGGCTGCTCGGGTTTGGGGTGTAATCCCAACACTCATCTGGAAGATCCCGCACTGAGCTCATGAACAGCTGCACCACGGTCAGGGTGGATATTCCCTAAGCGCACAAAGTTGGACTCTACAACAGCGCTGAAGTGGGAGACCACATGGAGAAGGTGATGTATCTGAGGTCTCAGTTGCTGAAGTCAGTGGCTGGCCACATCACCACCACTTGCCCCAGTTAGTGGTTGCCTAACTGTGGTTAGGTAGTCTCCTCTTTCTCTTTCCTTTCACTGCCCCCCATCTCCTTTCCAAGCATCTCTGGTGGCTTTCAGCATGCATTCTTCTCTCTCTTTTGCTTGCTGCATATATGTTGAAATGGTTATTTCCCAGCAGCTGCATCACATGAAGGTATTGAATCCCCTTTCCTACCGCAGTCTCAGAACATTGACTCTGCTTTCACAGAAACACTGATTTTATTACAACAGAGCTAAGGATTTAAGCTTCATTCTCAGATTCGTCTGTCTTAAAACAGGAGATGTTAAAATTATTGGTGATGGTGAAGCAGCAAGTGTAACCTCCAAATCTCCCCTGTTCAGCTCAGATGTGGCTTTCCTGCTGCAATCATTCCTCTCTCCCCCTCCTTCCCTCCCCTCTCTCTCTTTTTGGATATGTGTTTCTCTCTGACTGTGATTCTGCAGTGGCAGAAAGGGGTCAATCTATCTGTAAAAGATGGACTCAGCCAAGCTTTTCTAGCTCTTTCCTGCTGATGGCAATTATCCGGAGGTTGGCAGCGGTCCCAGAAACCTGCAGTTCCTGCAGTCCTGCTGCTGTGGGCCTGCTCCACAAAGCCAGCATCCTAAGAGGATCACTTGGTGTGATGCCCAGGAAATGACAAACAGAAAAGGTCACACGTACTCCAAAAAGATATACTGCTCGGCAAATTTAATTGACATTGTGCAGCTTTTCAAAACGTCCCTGCAGACATTCCAGCATTTAACAGATGCAAGCAAAGAACAGCAAAATAACAGGGCTTTAGAAAAAGGGCAGAAAAATACATTCTGTCCCCCCAAAGAATTTTTTCATACCCCAATAATATTCTTTCACATGGTCTATTGGATCAAGATAATTTCTTGTTACCCCTGGTCTGGCAAGTGAAATCTGCCAGCCCAACCCCCAGCCTCCCTTCCTCATGCACACGCTGCTGCTTTTTAAATCATTGAGCTTTCATTACACAGGGTAACTGTCCTTGTTGTTTTCCTTGCATGTTTGTCTGTGAAAATACCGTAGGAAGAACCAGCTCCCTGTCAAGCCCCTTGCTCTCTGGAGCTTTCAGCACTGTGTCCTGTGTTATCTGGCCACAGGGAAAAAAGCTGTCTCCATCAATGGGCGCTTTCTTTAAAGAAAAGAAACTGGAGATGCATGGAAATTTAAGAAGGTGTCTGATAGCTAACACTATTAGCAAAAGGTGATGGGAAAGCAAGAGTGGCCAGGCAGTCCTGATTCAGCAGGGAGTACACTCAGCAGCAATGCAGCTCTTCAGGGTTTTGTTTCAGCCTCCTTTTGCTGAGAACAAATTTAAAATCAATTTTTTTTTTTAAGATCCTTGGATTAAATGGAAAATGGGGGCGAAACCCAAGATAGCATGAGGACCGAAGATGGAGCAGATGTGTGACACTGCCTGAGTACTTGGCCCATTTACATCCATGCAATCTGGGATGAAAGGAGCCAGCCTCCCTGTATAGCTGGGGCAGTGTGACCACCAAGATTTAGGGGGCTGGGATAGCACAAGAGCAAAGCTCAGGTTTATGCGGAGCCTTGAACCTTCATGTTGTGAGTCCTAATAAGTAGGTGTCAGCTGGACCACTATAGAGAGAAATGATTAATTTTTCTAAAACTTTTGCAGGCTGCTATCTACATGGAGGGCCAAATCCTTCTGATTTTGTCAGAGAGCAGTCCCACCAGAGAGTTTACAGGGCGTAACACGCTGGGCATAACAGCAGTCTGTAGAAAACAATGCGGACAGAGAACTGAAGGTCATTTTGCTTCAAAATGCTGCATTTGATAAAAGAGTGCCTGAATAGTAAAACATACAACTGAAGGTGTCAAAGTACAACACCTAGCTCCATCAGCCATAATAGATGGGGAAACAGGATTTCACTTTCTCTTTATAGCAGGCAATCACTCAGCGTCGGGTGATAGGACCAGAATCCGAGACTTCCAGTCCACCTCTGTGTTTAAAGAATAGGTCGTGCTCAAACAGAGATGACCGAATATTGACAGTTCCAGTTCAAGGCAACTTCCTCAATTTCAATATTTGTCCACTGCAAAGAAAGATCCTTTGGGGAAGAAAACATGAAATTTGACTACTTCAGCAGGGATGTAGCAACATCCACTTTGTGAATGAAAGCTAAGCCTTATTATTTAAAGAGAGGTGGTACCTGGCAGCTAAAACACAGACATAGGGCAAAGTTTCAAGACTTTGTTCTGCCTGATCAGGAATAGGATTTGATTAACCTTTATCCCTATCTGTACTGGGTCGGAAGCTTGAAGCTCGTGGTTCCACATCCACATCAGTGCCCTCACCATCAACCCTGCAGCGTGGGAGAAGGACTAGCCCTTCCTTTGAAATCTCCTCTGAAGCCAGGGTAGCCCCATAACAGATGCCAGCTCTAGTAAAATTTAATTTGGTTACAAATGTTCTGACTGTTGAAGAAGCGTGTGAACAAACACGCTTGAATTCACATGATGTTGAAAAAGAATTTTGACTTTCTTGTGAACCAGACAATTCTTTAAGACTATGCTGCCAGAAATAGTTAACTTTCCAGCCGAAAGGGCTTCCAAAAAAGTGTTTTTACTCTTGGCAAAATCGCTGTGTAGTAGGTGACTCACAGCCATGTAATATTAATTGCTAGTTTTATAACACACTCTCCTATTACACTGGGCTTCACAGAAGCAATACAATAAAATTCAGGAGTTGGTCTTTTCACTGCAGACTTCTGTCAACACAATCACAGTGGTCAGGAGAGGCAAGAGGTGAGATCCCAGGCCAAAGAGCCACATCAAGAAAAACCCCATTGCGGAAGCGGTTGCACAAGCCAAAACCACACTTTCACCATATCACTGCTTCCAGTTCAGGATGGAGGGGGCAGAAGAGAAAAGCTACATTTCTTCCCCCGAGTAACCTAACCTTTTGGTTTTATATTCTTGCAAGGGGGAACATCTCTAAAGCATCTTAAACACAAAATGTTTTCTGAATTAAAGCTTGACTTGGATCTTCTGTCTCCAAAAGCAAAAGCTCCAGTCCTTTAGACCACAGGAAACTCGCCAGCTGTGGAGATATTAAGGCATCTACTGTATGCAACTGAGCTGTTCTGATTCCATCTGCTAAAATAGTAAATTTTCACACATGCTTGTTTTGACTGATACCCAAACCTGAGTACTTTGTAAGGCAGTTATACATGCAGGCCTGGTAAAAGAATATTTGGCTCCATATTGTGCCAACTCAGGAAGGTCGGTCTGTTAGAGAAAAGTGACAGGATGGGTCTTTGTGACTTAAATGAAAAGAGAGAGACAACATTTGTAAACTGCTATCTTGTTTTATCAGTAAAAATATTACTAAAAACAAAAAGATACTATAGCTTTTCTGGCAATTGTGAGAAAATAGATGAAATGGCCGGAGGAAGAAATTATATACATTCTGATGAATACTTTCAGCCTATGGACTACTGATAACCTGAAAGTCAATGTTGGGCTGATTTTACAAATTATGCTATTAGGTCTTCCGGTTTTCATCTCATATTGCTAATAAGTGCTTGGAAATCTTAGTAGGTGAAAATTTTAGGGAACATGGAAAATCTTACTTCAGACTTTGAGACCATCCCTTTCCTCTCATGAAACATTTAGAATTAAAATAACAAAAATTTCTGAGAATACATCACTAAGGTATGGCAGTGTGAAATATTATCAGTGATAACTCAAAAATTGTATAGTCTCAGGAGAAAGGAGAGAACTCAATTTAATTAAAACTTCTTATTTTAATTCCAAAATGTTATCATTCTTTAGTTCAACCTTTGGCTAAAAGAGAAAAAAAAAGAAAAGCATAAATGGAATTATTGCCAAGTGTGATGGATGTTTCTCACTACTATACAACTGTTTAGGAGAACAATCATGGAATCATGCAGTAATTTAGGTCGGAAGGGACTTCTGGAGGCCACCTAGTCCAAACCTCCCCTCAAAGCGGGAAGTACTGAATATTTCTACTTCCAATCAAAACTGTAGGGAAATCAGGGTAGGCAGAAGCTTATGATCCAACCTTCAGACAGTCTGCCTGATTACGAATTTTATTACCCAGTTATCACTGCAGAATCTGAACAGCTTCCATGGAGAATCAGCAACATGAGCCAAGTGCCTACCAGACTTCACCAAGTCCCAGATTGCATGTCTTTTTGAGATAAAAGTTATGGAAGAGGCTAAGGTATTTTTTCTCATTTTTTGAAAATTTTGAAATATCTGAGCAGTATTGTCCTTTCTTGTTGCTGGGAGCACAAAGGTAAAAAGGTAAGATCAAGTGCCAACAATACACACATAATGATGACAGTGACTCTTCAACTGAAAGCTTTATACTGTATTCCAAGGAAAAAGAAAATTTGGACCTACCCATTTTCTTCAATGCGCAACTTGCTGCCCCGATCAAGAAATGTTTTGCCCCTAGTCTTCACATACTTAGCTAAGTTATTTAAAATATGGTAGTGGGCTCATTAAAGACAAAAAGGGTCAGGATTTTGGGTTTTATGTTTTACTTGAAAGATTTGCACATTTTAGATTGCAAAGAGATTTCTAAAATAATTCTGGGGTTTCTGTCACTTTTGATTTATAACAACATATGTCAAGATTTAATTACACCCTCACTCCATCCATTCATCACCCATGTTGCTCTCTGCAATGTTCTTAACCAAATCTCCAAGGGTTACAGTGACCTGAACCTGTTCGAGCAGTGAGAACCGGCAGATTCACAGCTTTGGCTGAGGGAGAGCACCAATCTGGGCTCGGGGAGGAGAATTTGAGGCACAGAGGTGACAACAATAGGGCAAACTGCTACTGAATTCACTAAAATTAGGAATTCGTCCAAAAAAAGCCAGCTGCCTTCGGCTGAGGCAAACAGTTAAGTGTCCCCATGTCATCGCCTTTTGCAGATTCGTGAACCTGTTAAACCTGGGGGCATGTTCAGACAGCACAAAGGTGTTTAAAACAGAGATGCTGAGGATGGTGCTGCCTAAGGCTGCTCCACAACCAGCAGGACAGCATGGCACTGAGGTTAACAATCCCTGCTGAGAAAGCTAGCCACAGACCTGCATACATGCTACACATATAAATATAAAACATCCTTAGCACCTCTGAGCCATATTGTATGGATGCACTCACTTTGCTGAGTATTGGCTCTGCAATTTTTGTTTCATGCTACATTATGTGGTGTAGACAATTTCCCCAATTGGTTTCAAATAAACAAACAAAAAAGACTCTTTCTCTGCTTTAAGTACCGGGAGGGAGGTTTTAATCAATTTCAAAGCAATGTTTTCCGATCAAAGCTAGAGGAGATGGACATAATGATAGAATTACTCTGTTGCTTCAGATCAGCATTTGCTGGAGTAGCCATACTCTTCAAATTTGAGCTGTTTTATCCAAAGCTGTAGGCTTTAGTGAAATAATATGTTGGTGTTCTTTTTTTTTTGTTTGTTTTACTTAGTTTGGTTTGATCTTTCCTCAGCTTCAAATTTCCTTACAGTAATAAATCCAAATAACTGTCAGGCTATCATGGCAACAGGTTCATCACTGAGCAGAGACTGAAGATTAAATGCAGAATTTAATTAGCATTGGACAATGTTTGTAGCAGAGCAAAATCCTCCTAAAAATCAATTTTTATTTTTCCTCTGAAACAATTAATTCTCTTGAGAGAGGAAGCTTGATTTTGAAGCCGAAGGTCTGAATTGGAACTCTAAAGATGTTAATCCTAAATAGCACTTTGGACCTTGACCACATTATTTAGAACGAAATTTCAGGTAGCTTAATCCCGGGTAGGAATCATACAGAATCATAGAATTATGGACTAGTTTAGGTTGCAAGGAGACCTTTGAAGGTCATCTGGTCCAACCGCCTGCTCAAAGCAAGTTTGACTTAAAAGTTAGATGAAGTGGCTGAGGAACGTATTGAGCCAAGCTTTGAAAATCTCCAAGGATGGAGACCTGCACAAGCTTCTTCTCTGTATATCCACCCTCAAAGTGAACATTTTTCCATATATAGAATAGGAATTTCATTTGCTGTACCTGGTGACCATTGCCTCTTGTTGCACACCTCTGAGAAAAGTCTGGCTCTGTCTTCTCTATAATCCCTCCTTGGTAGCCAAAATTGCAATTAGATGCCACCTTGGCCTTTTCCAGGCTGAGTAAACCCCAGCTGGGGGTGAGATGGGAGGGAAATTGAAACCTGTATTGGACTCCGTCAGTCCTAGAATCCACTCTCTGCTATGTGAGGAGCTACCGTTACCTGCTGTGAGCAGGCTTCTGAAATACGATCTCATTGTCCCTTAAAAAGATGGCGCTGGGGCTCCTTTTTTCTTTCAGAACTGAACTGAAGAGAAAGCCTTGGTGATACTCTTAGTTGCTGCATTACCTAAATGGCCAAAGGGCTTGTTTTTTTATCCAAAGAGAGTAGAACTTGCTGCTCCCAGGGGCATGTCCTAATTCCTAGGCAAGCAGCACTTCCAGCTCCTCTGTGCTGCATAAAGCCATGGAGCCAAAGAGTGGAAACAATAGTGAGACTGACTTTTTAGCTTAGTGGTGAAGATATTTTCCTAGGGGGGTAAACTGAGTTATAAATCCCTCCTTCAGAATCGTTGTCTTTTTTTGGTTATTTCAGGTGTTAAAATGTCATTGGGCAACACCTTGAAAGAGCCAATCTAAATTTCCCCCTTAACCAACTGAATTGTTCATTTCTCAGTGGAAAGCGAGGAAGGACTGAGATCACTGTACTCTTGAACCGTGTCCACCCTTGGAGCTATGACACAGGACAGAAAAGTGGAATGGGAAAATTTAAAATTCTCATTTCTCGGCTAGAAGTAAGAATTGAATTCATATCTTCCACATCTTGGTTAAGGGCTTACAGAACTCAGATATAAATGAAATGCAGTTTGCAATGACAATCATCAACTACACAGCTAGAAGTGTAATTCTGTGACCTTATAACTTTGTAGTTGGCCAGAGAAATTTAGTACGTCCCGTAAAAGCTTTCGTTGTTATTGAGGGTGAGTATCTAGTTCTGGTGCACATATAAAGATGAAAACCAAAAATAAACAATGAACTATGTACATTTATCAACCAGAAAAAGAAAAACTTGAATAAGTAGAAAAGCAAGAAATTCAAAACTGAAAAAAGGCCGAAATGCCAGCACCTGGCTATGGAACTCATCACCACAAGATGTCATTGAGGTCAAGAAATTAGTCAGATTTGCAGAAGTAAGAGGAATATCCAGAATGATCATAGATAATGCTAACAAAACCTTTATGAAAGAGATGAAAGACTTCATGTTTCACGGTTTAAACCAATCTGTAACTGTTATGATTTAGGATGAAACATTCACTGGGAACAGATTACCCAACATCTGCCTGCTGCAGGCTTAGTACACATTCCTCTGAGGCATCTGGCCCTGACTGCTGCTGGAGACTGGGTACGTACTAGCAAGTCCGTGTGTCTGATCTGATCTGGCAGTTCCTACTTCAGTCTGCCTTTTTCCCATTTACCAGAAGTAAAATATTACCAGAGAAAAGAAAGTTGCTCTCCCCTGAACCTGAAGACCTGCCTTCCTACAAAGAATGGTGCAAAGATGAACAGAAAATAAAACTAACCTGCACCATGGTGTCTCTGGAGCTAGATACTCACTTGGTGAGAAATACATGAGCCCCCGTGGCATCATTCCTTTTCATATTGCATGACCCAGCACTTCCTTACTTTATCTTTGCTTCTGGTAGACTGCACAAAGCCCTGGGATAGATCACAGCTTCATCATGCATGCACATTATTCTCATCCAACCTTTAGTACTATGTTAATTTTAGCACTCCCTACTGTGAATTTAAATCACTGGGACAATTTCACTTACCGTGTAGCTCTAAGTAAGTCTGTTAGAGAGTAGAATGGATTAACTGAGTATACTATTTTTATATCTTAAAGATCATTGTTCTTTTAAGTATCACATCAGTTCTAAATATGTGACTGAAGATGATTGATATGTCTGTTTTCCATACAGCATCACACAACTTAATGGAGTCGTCAGATTTCTGCCAGCACACTATAGGATTTGGAATCTAAATAACTCTTAGATTACTGGCATCCACTTCTCCTACCACAGGCGATCACAAACCGTGATGGCCGCTGTAATATAAATCACAAGAGTATTTCTGTCTGTCATTGCTATAACTAGGTTCCAGGAGAAGGAAACACAAATCTACGTACAACCAGCTGAAATCCACAAGGGTACACCCAGTGATTTCAGGCCTAACAGTTTAATTGCAATGGTAATATTACAATGGCAATATTACATGTCACAATAATTTGCTCAGATCTGAAAATATACTCATATGTTTTGCTTTTGAAGAGATCCTGCAATCCCTTGGAGGATCATCTAGCACTGATGGTAGGTGTAAAATGAAGAAGAGGGTTGGGAAACCACTATATGGCATAAGTAGATGGCTGAGTGTGACAGACATTAACAGCTCTGTCCATATTCCTCTCTGGCTGGTAGAGACCAGCTCCATGCCAGAACTACACAACTGTGTTGACTCTTTGCCATCAGCTCTACTAGATACTATGTTCAGGAGGATTCTCTATTTAATGTTTAAGATTTTTAGGTAATTTTCAGTTTTAGGTAACCTTATTCCTTCAGATAGTTTTGGTGTCACTGTGACATGCTACTTCCATCAGTAGGTGGGTGTAGTCAAAGTCAAGAGATTCCTCAGAAAGATGGTGAGGAGTGTTCACTGATTCAAACCAGGTTTATTCAAGTATCATCAGCTGCCTGTCAGCTGGCTGTTGCTCATGGTTGCTGTTAAATATCCTTTTCCTGAATTATCACTGTCCTCCTTAAATGAGAGAACTGGTCTTACGTGGAAAAAATACAAGATGAAAACTCACAGGAAATTCCTTTAAAATAAAGAGTAAAGGCATTAATGTTGTTTGCACCACTCCACAAATGTTGACGCATTATCAACAGCTCAGCATTTTCTAATTTCAAATCAAATTAAGGGCCCAAATCTAGCAGTGCTGGGGAAATGACTCTACTCTTCATCTCCTGCAAGGTCCACAGAGAGAGAGCGAGTCTCTGATGCATGGAGAAGTAGAGGCTGAACCTCCAAAGAAGAGCTATCAGTGCTGTTTTTCCCACAAGTGCCCCTATACCACTGTGACATGCCTTCTTCTCACTGCTCTGGTCAAAAAATATAATCACTGAAGTTATACCACATCCTAGCCCACAACTCGGTGAGCAAAAACAGTATGGGGTGGGGGCCTCTTAAGCAAAGTGCTTTAAATTGTTGCAAAATTGCCACCAGATCCGACGGAAGGAGAGGAGTCACTCCAAAAAACATGAAGGCCATTTGAAAAGGATTCATATGTTGATTCTGGCAGAAGGAGAAGAGTTGGTCTCTGACTCATCCTAAATTGCAGATAGTCCTTTTAACAATGGATTAGCTACACTGCGCACAATATTTGGTTGGGAATGAAGTGTTGTGCTCATTGTCACCTTGATGCCATCTTAGTCGTTAGAACTGTATGCCACAGATGCACCCATTTCAGGCCTTAAAACACAGATTTCTCTGGGCCAAGTGGCTGTGAGATTTTCTCCAGTAATTTCATATTTGGATTCAATAGCTGAAATGAGTTAAGAAATTTTCTACACTGCCGCATGTTAAGAAGGAACTGTAAAATACTGATAAGATGCCAAAATAAAAGCAAATGGATATAAAGGTCACTCTGGCTGTCTGTCTTATCTAGCAAGGATTTTATACGGAGCTCATTACCATGGTACCTGAGCTCTTAAAAGGCTATGCTGAATTTGGTACTGATCTTGGTAGTAGCCTGAGTACCCAATCACACATGTCAGGTCTCCACAACGTCCTCACCACACAGGTGCAAGCAGGACTAATGGATGCAGTTCACGTTGGATCCAGTCGCAAAAGAAAGAACTGAAAGGGGAAATCAGCTAATCATCAGCTGAGAAACAGTATTTTTTTCCATCTTGAATTGTAACTATCAGTACAGCAATAGCAGCAGTATAATGCTGAAAAGTGAATCTAAATTTTAGAAAAAGGTATTGAGAAGTTTTCTAATGCAAAATTTTGATGCTTTGCTCCATCAAAAAGGTCAGTTTGTTGAAGTGAAAAGTTCCATGGTGGTGGGTATCATTTACAGTGGAAGCCAGGGAGGTTTCTAAGGGAGATTTGTCTGATTTCCTCATTGCCTGCTCACTTTGCAGCTTATCAAGAACGTCATGGATTATGAGTTTAGGAACTTGCCATAAACCTATGACACTTATTTTATTCCAAACTGTGGGAATGGCCACTCATGGAAGAAGAAACCAACATTTCAGGTACATACCTTAAGCAGAGGGGCAGGACCAGTATAATTCAAGCCACTAGGCCTGGCTGGGATGTTCACCTTGTGTGATTAGGAGAACAGGGACCAGTCGCTCACATCCTAGCTAAGGTGCCCTCGTTATTCGCTGTAGTCAGATGAGGAAACATTTTTCTTTTGTCTCTTTCTCTTGTTTGAAATGAGATCCCATCCTCGCCTGATACCAGCCTATGAGTTTTGGGAAATTTTAGAAGGTTTTCTCCAAAAAATTATTGGGAACTTGTCAACAGACCCCCATGCCAAAAGGAGTCCTGTTGACACCTATTTGTTCATATGATTGGGTGTATTTAACCATAAGGCTGGATGAACTGGACTGCAGGAAGCAAGGAAATGTTACTGAAAACCAACAGATTCTTCCTTTAATTCCTTTCTACAGTCCTTCCTCTATTCCTCTTCAAGTTTATTATTCCAGCATCAACAGTCATTCACAACTATCCAAATTCAGAGGTGGCATCAGCTGGGGCAGATATATATTAGTAAATGTGCCTATATATATTCAAAGTGTTTGTGGAAAAACCAATACATAGCTTATAAGAGCCAGCACAGCTTCAAATTATAGCACCTTAGACTTTCTCTGGACTGCTCTGCACTGATTTATGTGTACCTCAAAATCTGATTCAAGTGGTAGGTTATTCTTGTATTTTGGGAGACATATGTTGATGCAGATGTAAAACCGATATTAAACTAATCCTCTTTGTTACAATTGCACTTCTCACAGCGTAAAGCTTTGGACAAGAATATTAGAGAGTAAAATGTAATATAAAAAGCCGAGTCAAAAACCTAGTCCCCACAAGTAGCTTAGCCACATTCTTCTTGACTTTAACGGTACAGGATCAGGACCAGAGTGTGCTACATACGGACAGGGCTCATGGTTTTAGTCCTATCCTATTCCCATGTTTTTGTAAGAAGTCCTGCTCTAACATTTCTTTATGAAGCAAGAGACCCATGGTATTAGCAGCACTCTCTCCTACGAGCTCATGTCCCATAACCCCTCCAGCTGGGTAGATTCAGGCTTATTTCAGATGAAATAGGAAAGCCGTTGTCATCTATCTTCTGCAATGAACAAAAACAGTGACATGCTGAATATTTTAGTTCTTTATGCACTGACTCTACTTATTTGTGAATTGGAGCTTGCAACAATTACAATTATCCATTGACAAGAGTTATTCTTCTTAGATTATTCATGCTCTTATTCACTACTATTTTTCCTCGATACTTTTACAACCAGTACCTGTTGCCTCCGAGAGGCAGGTTTTCACAAGGA
Source organism: Struthio camelus (assembly GCF_040807025.1). Lineage (NCBI taxonomy): Eukaryota > Metazoa > Chordata > Aves > Struthioniformes > Struthionidae > Struthio > Struthio camelus. The sequence continues at coordinate 64,710,604 of NC_090981.1, read as the reverse complement.
AGAGAAAGCTTTGCTTAATTGTTCTCTCCTTTTTTTTTTTGTTTTTGTTTTTTAAGGTGGGGACCCCCCCAAGCATATTTTATTAAAAAGAAACCTTAAACTTTATATATTCAACACATCGAGTGGAAATTTTTCAGAGCTTTGGGTCACGAATGACTTACTTCCATTAAAAGTAGCGGTGTTGTTCCTGGTGATGTGAGCTTATGGGATTTACTCACAAGCAGAGATCTGCCTGCCTACAGTTTCAGGAGAGCAGAGGAAGAGGAGACATGGCTCATCTCTGAGTGAGATGAGCGCTGGCAGTTTACTTTTGCACTCTCCACCGCTGAGATTTCCACTGCTGTTTTCGTTCTGTTGAACTCGGGATTAAATTGAAGGAAGCGATTTTGAGACTTGGCCTTGGGGGCCTCAGAGGCAAGGTTGTGGGGAGAGCAGCTCACGAATAGACGGCAGGTTGGGCTCTGTCAGGAAATGCACACCTGCCACAGCAGAGCACAATTAGCTCAACAACCCTCATTCGCAACCTGCCTGGGAGCCCCTCCTCGCTCACCACTTGTTAGGGCTGAACTCAGTGCGTTTGTAACTGTTTTTATTTTTTAATTTTAAGAAACCCGAAATACAAATTCCCCTCGGGTGCCAAGACTGACAGAGTCAGTCAACTCGCACAAGGAACGAATCTAACCCGCTCTCTTCACCCAGGCTTAAAACAGCCTACGGCTGGGAAGAAAGTGTAGCGTTTGGCTTTTTGCCCAGAAAATAAGACCCTCCTAAAGGTCACATGCACGCACACATGCACTCACATAGAGGGTCTCATGGGAAAAGGAGATGGAGGAGAAAAAAAAATCCCCTCTGCAAGGTTAATTGACTATAAGGTGAACTTCATCTGAGGACAGTCCCTTGTGCTGAGTGCCTCTGTGCTGTGATTTTGATTTTGTTGGAGGGGAATAGATTACGCGCTCAAAGGAGAGTCATGCAGCAGGAGCAAGAGCCACATGTGGCAGAGGTGATTTTTATATTTTGGCTCTAACGAAAAGGCAAGCAGGGCTCAGTATCCGCTGCAGGTTTCCTTTTCAGGAGCGCTGGATACATCGCGCCTTCTACTGACGTCAGCGAGCACTATTAAGTGCTGGACACCTTTGAAAATGAGAACGTGTTGTGTATGTGACTAAAGAAGGACCTGAGGGGTGTCTCGATCCAGACCTTCCAAGGTATGTAGACATCTAATTCCCACTGATTTTTAATGAAAGCCTTGGTAACCCTGAAGATCTGAATCCTCAACTTTAACAGGAAAAGAATTACAACAGCTTGACTATGTCACTGTACTAGATCAGTCACGGGCCCTAGGTAGTTTTTCGGAGAGGTGGTTCACATGTACTTGTTACATTACTTTAAGGACACTGAGAGCAACTCTGAAAGCTTCTCCTCCCATAATGCCTATTTGTTGGGATTTAGTATTGTTTTTGTTTGAAAGGTGACACATCAGCGCACTGACTTCATTTAAATAGTCACTCACTTTCCCTGAGTTCTTTTCTTTTTTGAAACAAAAGTTGTGCTGCAAACAGAGCTTGCCACAAAAAAGCTGATTGCTTTTCGATGCAGCATGCGTTCTTGGCTAGCCACTTGCTAATGTGGCAAAGTGATGGAGAGCCAGGGAAGAGAAATGGGTTGTCCACGGCTTGTCAGTTCAGGATCCTGACACCGTGCTGTGCTAACCCAACCTCGGGGTTTCCCAGTCAAAGCTGGGTCTTGCCCACGCAGCCTGGGCAAAGCAAGACCAGGTAGAGATCCCTATGGATGTGTGTGGAAGCTGTCCACACACATTGTTCAACGCCTAAGCCTAAGTAAGCCTTTTAACCACAGGGAAAATTAACATCACACAAGATGAGCTGCTGGGAAAAGCCAGGCTCTGACAGGAAGAACTAAAGATCCACCTTCAGCTCTAGAGAACAATGATTGATTGTTATTTGTAGTCTAGGAGTACCTGGAGTTCCCATTTGGACTCAGGGCCTCGTTTTGCTGGCCTGTCTCCACTTCCCCAGTCCTGCTCCTCCTGCAGTGCACCCTCCGCTAGCATCACAGCGCTACTGAGAATCGTTCTTTTGTGGCCGAAGCCGGATCCTTCAGGAAACTGATCCCGACCATGCTCTTATCAGCCACGTATCCTTTTATTTGACTTCAGGTTTCATACTATCTGCAAATTGATTAATAAGTTGCAAGGTCCGGTAATTATAACCCAACAAACAGAAGTCCAACAGACCTCTTTTCTTCTAAAGGGTGGGAGAAGAAGAAAAGAAATGGAAAAAGCATCAGCTCAAAATGCTTCCTCTAAGGACCACATTAAAATTTATACATTAAAAAAAGTAATATCATGTATCAAAATGAAGCCAAATCAGCAGTTTTGGCCTTGCTTCTCTAAGCAGAAAGGCTTTGCTGTCTGACTTCTCCTTGGCTGCCTTTCTAGGCCTGCAATTCACAGCTGCGTTGAAGCGGAGCAGGTCCAATAATGCCATTTGTTTTCCACTTAAAAAAAAAATAAAAAAGAAAAAGAGGGACATATAAATGGATCATAGAAGAAGGGGGCCATTAGCAGACATTTAGTCTGACCATAGCTAGAAGTGCAGATGGTTCAGAGGAACACAGCCAACTTGGCGTTTATATAAGCTATCTTGTATCTCCTCCTTTTTTCCTGCACTGGCACTCAGATTGATTAAGAGGTCAAATAAAGGCTGCTTCAGTGTGAGAGCGTGCATGAAATATGACAAAAATTTCTGTCTCACAGTTAAGGCTTTCTAAACAGCACAAAAGACAAATCAATGTATAAACTAATTCTCAGCCTGTTTAAGTCTTTTCTTCCTGAAAGCCTTATGGATCTCTCTTTCTCTCTTTTTTTTCAAATAACCTAACGACAAATATTTAGAGAAGTAAGTGAAGAAAACCAGGCAGAGCAGTGGAATGTGAATACGAGGAGGTGGAATAGGAAGGGCGTTTTTAATAAAGCAGGTGAAAAATATCATAAACATATTTGATTTATTTGATAGACACAATAAATATTCTTCTTCAAGCCAGCAAAAGAAAGTCACACTTTAGCAGTCTGCTGTCTCTAAGAGACAGTGCTTCATGGCTGCCTTATCAGAGCCCTGACAAATGGCTTTTTCGAAGTGTGGTGAAGAGAAGCAAAAGCCAAGCTGTAGAGGTCTTTTTAACCAATTGCTTCCTGTGTGACCACCTACCTCCTGCTTTATCCAGCCTTTTGGCTCAGGTGTTTCTCAGGTGACTGCACTGCAGAGGGAAAATTGGGACTCTGTGGAAGACAGTGGGCATTTGAGAGAGGCAAGACACCGCCTACAATAAAAAAAGTTATGATCTTTATATGTTTTTAGGCACCTAGGAGTAGATCCACCATGTTTTTTAGATGTCTCTCTTCTAGTTGATGTAGGGACCCAGGCTATCCAAAGACCTAAGTGGTGCCTAAATCGTAGGCTCCTAACAAAAAAGCCCCTGAAGATGCAGTCAGGGACCTGCTTGATTATTCGAATCTTTCTGGAAGTGTGATCTTTTGTACTGAGGTTTAGGCATGTTAAATTCATCCTGTATCTGAAAGTCAGGTGAAGTTAGGAGCTTTATCAAAGGTGAATCCTACCCCTAAACAGGGCTGAAGCTTTAGGCCTGAGCCGAAGCTCATGTCACCACAGCTCAAGCAGGCTGAGGCCCTGCCTGTGCTTTTAATGCTTCGTTATCCCAGGTGCCATGGGGATGGATACATAGAAAACAGATGGAGAGGTATTTCCCAAGCACCTAAAGACTAGCAGATCAGTTAGATCAGGTTCTGCAGATCTTCTTTGAATAGTTAATCACAGGAACACAGAGATGAAGAGAGCCACATGGGTCACTGAGCCCAGGTCTCTGATATTTTCTCATTATGACTTACAGCCTGGATAGTATCAAGAGCATACCAGGTGCTTCATATAGTCAAGCAGTCTGTCAAGCTGGTATTTATTCTGAAGCCAAAGGAGGCCTGCCTGCTCTATGAATCAAGGTTGTTGTTGTTTTTTTATTTCAGCACTGGGAAGCTGCTAATCATTTTGTTTGCACTATGTTTTGTGGGATGCTGTTTTGCTCACCTCCATTACTGTTGACAGTGCATCATATCCTGGTACTTTAATTTAAGAACTACAGTCGTTAAAGCTTTCTTTGTGACTTTACTCAGTTATCCTTGAACGTATTTTGCTTTGGGCTATTTGGACGCAGCTACGTGCATGTCTACTCAGTGGATAATTGTCAGCAAATAAACATGTGTGTCTTTCTGTGCCTAAGCACATGTGTAGGCACGCTCATATCCATTCACCAAATTTGTACGTATTATTTAAATGTATATTCACATATAATGAAAATGATTCTTAAAAATCCAACTGATATTAAGAATGGCCCAGTTACCTAAAGTGCCTGATTGTTTCTTTTCCAGCCAAAAACCCATAAGACAATTCCCTTTCTTAGATGGGATTACTGATGCGGTTTAATCACTCTGAATGTTCATAACAGAATTACTGGCAACCTACAGTTAAAACTGATAACTAAAATTCATGTTGACTAAATCTGAGCTTATGTGGCAAAACCACATAGTTATGTCTGCGTTACGGAAAAAGTCTTTCAGAGAGTCTGAACTATTGGAACAAATTTCTCTATAAATATCCTGGAGGAAGAAAGTTGAGATGATTTTAGCAGTGTTTCTTGGACTGTGGAAGGAGAATATTACTGAAGAGGTCAAATTTTGTATGAAAGGTGCTTACATAAATCACTAATAAAAGATTCAGATATGATAAATAGATATTTTAAGCTTGCTACTGACAAGTAGCATCTCATAAAAATGGGGATAAACATATCAATAAAAGATGTTATGGATTATTCTACACTACACCGTTCATTTACTTTTTTGAATTGGACGCAATCAGATTATTAATTTTTAATAATGTGATAGCCCTTGGTAAGTTATTCATGAATATCCTCTTAATATAAAGTATGACAATTAATGTTTTTGTTCATGTGATTTACGTTTGAAAAGTTCCTTCTGATACATAAAATGCCAGAAACGTTCAATGTGCTATTGGTAATGAAATGTCTTTGAAATCTGGCTGAGAGCAACAAATATAAACCTGTGAAAACCACTTTGTGGACATCAATATGAAAAGATCACCTAGACTACTGAAAATGGGCATGAAATGAGAGAACTATCAACAGAATATAAAAATTCGGGCCCAGAAATATATTTCTTAGAGCAGGAGTATTTTCAGGAGTTCTTACAGATAGCTAGCGTAAGAAAGTGTAAGATGAAGCATTTTAAGTTAATACTACTGAGACATTAAACATTTCTACACCTGTGTGTGACTAGAAAAGTCAAACATAAAATGCAAAACCATCTAAGAAATTCCTTAAATAAAATCCTGTTATGAACAGCTGAAAATATAAGTTCAGGCACTTAAAACAGAAATGAATTTGCTGGACAATAAATTACAATAATGTGCCAAAATATGCCAAAAGATAGGCATGGTAGACATCTGTAATGCATAAATGTAAGAGTGAGCTGGACGCAATCTATGGTGCCAGGACTTTCAATGCATGAGAAGAGGACGCAGTATTACAAGAAACAGAATCCAGAAGACATACAGAAACCTCAGAATATTCCTGGTAACCCTCGCGCCAAGACTGGTAAATGTCTGCTATGGTGGGACAGGCTACTTAACGGATTATTGCTTAGCTTTTTTAGAAATACGGAAGTATTCAGCACATTAAGCAATGATGTACTGCTAGCTTGTAAATGACAGATTGTTCATTATAGGACTTCAGAGAAGTTAGTAATCATGATAATGGACGGCGAGTCACAAGTGTCTCTTGTATATCACTTTTTCACTTTTATAGACAAGTATAAACTTATCACATCAAACACTTGTAATATATAGTCAAGTGGAAGAATCAGTTAAGGTGGTTGAAAGGATTCTCAGTGAAAAGTGAGGGAAAAGTTTGCCCAGTGCTCTGCTGTGCCGCTCAGAGAGCCGGGGGAGGCAGAACAGCATCTTCACAGCCAGCATGTAACAAGCTCCTTGAGGTAAAGACAATTGACTTTGAAGCAGTTGTGTAGCTTCTTTCATAATAAAATGACTCCATGTATTACACCAAGATAGAAAAAAGTGTGCCATGAAAAAACACAGTAGAGAGAAACTAAGCTCTTGAGAGAACAGACCCTGGCCATCATGAGTATTAGTTATATGGGGTGACAAAAGACCTATTTTCTGAGGACAATCGGAATGATTGCTATCCATTGCCACATGTCCACTCTTCTTTTCTTCCACCTCTGTGGAATGAAAATCAGTCCTCGTTTCTAATTATTCGGAGACTGAAGAAAATTTCATTATCCCTAACACTCGCCAAAGGAAACGAAGGGAATGTTCATGGGCTGCAATACCAAAAAATGACTTTCAGCTGCAATCCGTATAAACAGAGGAGGCCACAAAAGTTATTCTGAGATGCAAATGAAATGATGAATGATCTGAAAATGCCTAGTCTCATTGCAAAAGCATCAGGGGTGAGCAACTCTGTCACTTTTCCTGGTAGTCAGTTCCTATGTTTAATTAACTTCACTGTTTAAAAATTCAGTCCTATTTCAAGATTGACATTATCCAGTTTTAACTTCTAGGTGCTAGATCTTGGCATGTAGATGTCAACAAGACTGGAGAGCTCCTCACAGGCGTGTATGTTTTCAGTGTGTAATTGCCTATAAAATGATCAAAGGACCTTCCAGCCTTCTTGCTGGTAAGAGGAACAGTTTGAGCTCCCCAAATCTCTGCAGTGTACCCTTTTGATGCACACACAAAAACTGATAGCTTACAGTTATTTGGGATAGTGTATTTAAAATATGACTGGATGAGTTATGACAGAGAAGTTTTATGGAGATGATATTAGGGCATTCATTTTTCTTATGGTAAAGTAATCCAGGAGTGGTTCAGGATATTGTTAAACTTCCCCATTTTATAGCACTGTATGCCAGCCTACATTTTACTTAGTACCTGTGTGAAAAATAGGTTAAAATATGTTTACTATTTTGAAGTTATACAGATTTCAAGGTAAGACAAAGGTCTAAGTCTTAGATAAACAGAGACTTTTTTGCATTGAAGAAACAAATTTTCAATCCTTTTTCATTGTGCTACAATTCTAAAATTTTATAATAAAGTAAGAAAGCACACATTTAATATTTTTGGAAAGCTTTTCTTCCAGTAAACTTTGGAGTTTCTTCTTGGAATGTGGGGGCCCAAATTCAGCCCATCTGATTTTAAGTAGTTACGTGGATCTCCGAGTTCTTTAAGAGCCGAGTTTCGTTTCTAGACTGGAGAGAGCGGGATGAATGCATCCAGAAGGCAATATAGCCCAGCTAATATCACTTTTATCCTCTGATTACCTTTTCACCTACTTCACTCCTTTTCACCACTAGTTTCTTCACTCTGTGGAAACATGTGGTGGTGGGAAAGGCCTAAAGGGATAAATTCAGAGCAGAACACGCAAACTGCTGTATTTCGTACGGCCCAGAAGCATGAGAAGCCCAGACACTTTCAGATCTCTCTCCAGCCAGTGGAGAGAGACAGGAACCTCCAAAGAGCAGAGAGCACAAACCAACTTACCTCTGGGCATTTTGAAGACTAGATGATAAGCTATTTCAGTGTGTTCTTCTAGATCCAACGGTGCACAATACATGAAGCAGCTAACATCACACAGAGCAGCCTTTGCTTCCTCAGCCCCTGGGGCTGTTTACCTCTCTGTGGAAGAGGTGACCATGCCTACTCTTTGGAGATTTTGGAGCAAAGCTCATGCTTCTCCTGCTGGACTTCACAGGATGCCACCCTAACCCTCTCACCACAGCTCCTCTTACATGAGATAAGAAAAAGCAGCCCAGGTGGACTTCCCTTGGCAGAAAAGTGACCCATCACGTGGCTTGCAGACTCTTGGACCAACTTCAGGCTTGCTATCTTAAAGCAGGTTAACCAGGGTCAATGTTTTAGACCGTCCCAGAAACATGAAAGGGCAACTAGCCCTGCTCATCTGCTAGTTTGACGCTTTTTTATTAAATCCATTATATTCTGATGGATTCTTTTCAAGCTACAATTGCTCAGTAGCCTCTACTTTTGTTGCTGTCAATGCAAGTCAGTGCTATTCTCATCTGAAGACTCTGATGCGTGATTTACTTGCTACCTGTGCTCTGGCTTTATGTATCAGTTGAGGCTGTCAAATGGTGGGCAGAACCACTAGTACCACTAATTTTTAGTGAATCAGCAAGTGATCACACATAAATAGGGACTTAGTTCAGTAATGTAACATAGTCTGTAGTAACAACATGCCAGTTCCTCTCTTCCTGCAATCAGGAGGAAGAAATAAATGGTAAGCAAAATCCACTGAGTTACGCAAGCAATTATATCTATTTTTCTGAAGATAATTAATCTGTTATAACAATATGGGAAGGCTACCATCACTGCTTGTAAACACAGGCTGAGGTTATTTTATAAAACAGCAAAGCCACCCATTGCTGTTGTCCATCATTTATTACTTGCCTAATAAATACTTCAATTACATTTAATAAATAATGTATTTAGGCTCACTGAAGTGATAATTCTTTAAATTAATTATTAAATTCATGCAAAAGGTTTTATTGCAAGTACTACTAAAGGAAATTTCTGCCTTTAATCTAAAGTGATTATTCATTATGTGCAGTAAAGGCTCCATTTGCATATTATTAGTGAAGTAACCTTTAGCCTTCCTGGCAACAATAAAGATGCATCTTAATGTTGCTGTGCATTAACGTTCTCGGAGACTTCCAAAACTAAAGTGATGATAAACAATACATAATAAAGTCATTGTTTATGGCCTTCTACCAGCTGGTTTTTTGATATCCCAAATATACTGCAATGACAAAATGTCCAGTAAATGTATTACAGCAAGTTGTTAAAAGGTGTTGCCTACAGATGGTTAGCTGATGGGAAACAGTAAAAGTGAAACCGATAAATGCCCTTGAGGTCTGAGTAGTAAAATCATCTCAAAAAGGTTTTCAATAAACCCTCCATTTGGTGGTCTCCCATGCACTGAGCTGCCCTGTACTTGCTGTTTTCCTTGCCTGTTACACAACAGGACCGCTGGGAGTTAGCCACGTTCTTTGGCAATTCTTAATTCCCCCAGCTGGTGGATTTTTTTCTGTCTTGAGTACTTGTCTGGCTCTCAGTGCTAACACAAAGCATTCCTGACACCGTCCTGATGCATCCATCCTAGTCTGCCCTGCGAGGTAGCGGGGAGCTGTCATCGTCTTTTATAAAAGGAGAACTGGCTCTCGGAGACACGAGGGACCACGTTTAAAAATCATCTAAGTGGCTCAGGAAATCTGAGACTTTATAGCAAAAGTTGTGCATAGATGAGGAATATTTCATTTGTTTGGTTGGAGGTGTAGCTCAAGTCAGTACCACATGTTAGGAAGGAAAGTCCCACTCATTTTCAGTGAGACAAACCAGTGCAGCCTCTCCCTCTCTCTCTCTCTCTCTCTTTTTCCTTTGTAGAAATCCTTAAAAAAAATGGTCCAGGTTAGTGAGTCGAGAGGTCCTAGTTCAGTGCAGTAAACGCTGCCAGCTGAGGACTGGAAAGAGCTACCCTGTGAACAAGCCCTTCTCCTGCAATACAGTATTGCTTGCGGAGCTGAGCTGTCAACCTGGTGCTAGCTGAGCAGTAATTGCAACTAATTCACAATTCTGCCTGAAATTGCTTTTCAAATGTCAGCCCTAAGTGGGTTGCATGCATTGCTAGCCAGGAGAGATGTGAACTGCCTGGATCTCCAGGTCCCAGGGCAGTGGCCCTTCCTTCTTGTAGCCTTCTAAGGCATAGACCTCGGATATGGGTGTACTCTGGGTCTGATCTCAGCTGCAGGGAACCCCCAGCCTGATCCTCCACTTTTCCCTGCAGAAACACCATCTCGTAGCATCCTACAGCTCCCTTCCTGCTCACGCACCTTAGAGTCCTTGCACACCATGTGCTGAGAGCGTGGTGCATCTCAACCAGACGTGGACCCAGTGCATGCAAGCACACAGTGAGCAACGAGGGACGTAGGATAGAGAGGAGAGCGCAAACCAATCGCTGGTATAAACAGTGGGGGCAAAAAAGGAGAATAATTAAAAGCTATTAAATTACGGTCATTGTTTCCTCTCCTGCAAGTCTACAGTCTCAAACACAGTGAGGGTTTTAATGGATGTTCTTAACATAGTGCTTTATTTTAGCTATTTATTCTGAAGCTCTTTCATAAAATGGACTCCAGAAAGACAGGACAGAAATGAAATATTAAACTGACCACAGGCTTCTTTTTTCAGCCTGCCAGGTGGAAAGATGTTATTTTCTTGAGAGCGCGTCCCTCACCTTTGTGTTTTCTGGTTTCCAGTACAAACTAAGCACAGATTAGCTCACCTGCCAGGTGCTTGGAAGTAAGATTTCTGAAAAATGAAGTCACCAAATATATAGTAACCTGAGGATTATTGTTTTAAAGATGCTAATCCACAAAAGGAAAGGAAGTACTGTTTTCCCATGAGTTAGCTGAGAGGCAAAGTGGAATTTGTCCCACTAAAAGTTAAGTGTATCGTGTAGGTTTTGTCATCTAATTGTTTGTAGTCAATACAAAAAAGCACCCACAGCTGGCAACGCAATGTATCCGAAGGTGCACAGCTAGGGCAGGCGGGACAATTTTCCCATTGCAGCGGCCCAGATCTCTTCACCTACTGTAGAGGGACCTTAGCACTTTACGCTAGGGTGTCTGACACTACTGGAGTTTAGTGAGATGAGTCCCACCCACTGTAAAATCCAAGCAAGGAAAATGCAATTGGTAGTTTACTATGCATAAGCAGATCAAGGTAAATCACGGGAGGGCCTCAGGATGTGTATTAATTTATTAGCTCCCTAGGGAAACAGTTTTACCTACATTAGCATTTTACATTTAGTTAATTAGCATGAGTTAGCTATGATGAAGCTCACTTTCCTCTCCCAGGAAGCCAGACCAGTTTTGCTCTTTAGCCAAATTTTTGTAACAAATTTTGAGGCTGCAGGAAGAAGCTGCCAAATTCTCTTATCTCCATTCCCAGATCTGATTCCAAATTAAAGGCGTCTTCATTGACAACAAATCACTCACTAATTCATGCAAAAATACAGTATGCTCTATAGACCCTGCTTTGTGACAAGGATGAATTCAGCATTTTATGGAGCCAGGCTCCCTTCCCCCATCCTACACATATTCGCATCTCTAACACGCAGACCTCTGGTTCACCTTTGAATCACTTATGTTCTCTTCACCGTAGCAATCAGCTCAGTCCTACATAAAGTGTAAAGTGCTGACATTTTCAAGCAGCCTAATGTTTCTTGCAGTCATCTAGCAGCCTTTCAAATGCAGAATCCTAGATGCCCTTGCTTTCCTTAATCAGCTAGCAGTGAAAAAGAAAAATGGAATAAAAAACCCCATATATCCTCGTCCCTTTCTCCCCCCGCCTCAAATTCGCTGTCCATCTGAACTGATTCCCCCCACATCCCTCCCATTATACAGGTGTGGTGAGGTCTCCAAACGCAATTGTAAACCTGAGCATAACTCCGCCAATTCACACTAAGGGAAATAAATTTAATTCACTCAGCTTCTCATCATCTTACAGCTCCTTTAGGGCTAATCATCTGTGTTAACTTTCTCTGGAGTCTTTCTAATGTCTAAGTGCCGCCGACTATTTTGTAGCCGAAATACGTGTGGCAAGAGAACAAATTGCCCCACAGTGGATTTCTTCTCTACAACAGTGGTTTTGCTAATAAAGAGAAAAGAAACAGGTTTACGGTGGCATTGGTTTAAGACTTGGATGGCAGGTTATGTGGCTGACTGTAACAGCTTCATGCAGCAATTTGTAGTCAATTTTTCTTTCCTGAAAAAACTGTACAGTATTTATGCACCCAGATAAACTTTTATGTCTATTCAAAAGCCACAATGATCCCTTTGGTTTTAAAGAGAGAGATCCTTTTCTCAGCATCCCAGTTTCTTGAATTACAAAATTTTAATAGCTAACCAACTTGTTTTTTCAGATATGTAATAAATACAGTCTTCAGTTGCAGGTCTTGAACACTGATAAAAGGATACTCATACTGCCTGGCTTAAAGCCTAACTGGAATGTGCCTTTTAGAGGTATTACATAGCGTAGATGAACTTTTGTTTGAGGCTGTGGATTCAAATTCTTATTCTTCCGTAGATTTACTCTGTAATTCTGAGTAAGGACTTTCCAGCTTTAGAATACTGCTGATAATATATTTTTTTCTTTACCGTCTACTTAACATTCTCCTTGGTTTGTTTACATGTGTTTACATTGGGCTGTGAATTGCACACTGCAGAAATCAGCACATTTTATTCTCCTTCTTCCTGTGGCCACCCTACTGGATTTCGTCTTTCCTTTTTCTCCCTTGACCTATCTTGTTACCCTTTCTGATCTTAATGGCCTCAATCACCATCGAGAATTGAACCCCTAGAACTAATCCTTGTCCTCTGGCTTTTTCCTTCCTGCTCCTTCCTCGATGTCAAGTGCTACTTAGACATTTCTGTGATACTCCACCGTCAGTATAAAATCGCTATGGTGAAAACAGAATTGCCACCTACCCAGTTAGCTTCTTCCCTTAATCATGACGAGTGAGTCCAGTTTCCTCCTGGTTTTTGGCTCTAAGGTGAATAGGCCTCTAACGGGCATTTACCTGGTCTTCTGGTAGGTTTGAATCCCCTTTGGAGAGAGCTTCTCTCTCTCTTTCTGTTTTTCCTCTAAACATACATGGAACCTGGGGAGATGAACCTCCTACTGTGGGCTAAGTTCAGATATGGTGAGTAATGCCTCTCAGGTGTCATCAGTTTTCAAAGGGATAAGGCTGAAATATGAGAATTTTCCTTCACAAGAAATCTCGTTCCTTGCTTTTACCCAGAGACTTTTCAAAGTTTTTAAGGAAGGCGAAACTAAAAGATGTGCAGTAGAGCTAGCTTCCTTCTGGCACTCACCTGCAGTGAATGAAGATATTTATCTGCTTCCCAGATCTGGGCTGAGGTAGGGCTTGGGGATAACATCCCCTTCCTCTCCAGCCCTCCCGCTTGCGATGGAGAGAGCACGTTCACATGGGCCCCTCCGGTCTGGGAACAGAGTGGTGAGGGCTGGGAAGAGCCTCATTGAGATTAGGCGCTCTCAGAAGGGGCTCAGCCAGAGAGACGCTGTGTCTGCTCCCAGTCCTCAGTCACTCCCCATTTGTCCATCTTTTTTTGCGTCTCCTTGCTTTACTTTTGGTCCAGTTATGTGAACTAAAAATAGACCCAAGGTATTGAAGCTGTGATTTCTTCCAGTTGGTTACCTAGCCACTTGACCAGGTTTTCTCTCTCACACCAGAAAAGCAACTTGTAGCCTGAAGAAGTTTTGCTGGAAAGGACAGTTCCTTCAAAAAACTCTTAGTTTCCAGTAAGTGGCATTTTTTTCCATTGGAAAGTCACAAAGTTCCCAGCCAGTTCTCCCTACAGCATTACTGGTCATAGCGTACTGGTTGCCAGTGCCAGTGGGTGCTATGGCCCAGCACCCCAGAGAAAGGGTCTCACTGTGTGTCCTCTTTCTCTCTAGAGGATGAACTGCAAAAGCAGACCAAGACTTTGTTTTTTCACACAGCAAACTCTAAACTTGTGGCTGCTGGCATCATACATGCCTGTCGTATTTCAGCCAACAACCACTCTCCTTATATCTCCAGTTAGAAAAATAAAGAGTTTGATGACAATTATAGTTAAGAAGATGGGTGAGGAAGGTGGGGAGCAACTGTCTGGCTCAGATACAGTAGTATTGACCACATTGTGAAGGGCTCATGTTAGTAATAGTAGGGTTTGTTCTCTCTCTTTCCCCTAATTCAGGTCTATAGCTTTACCCTTTTCCTCCTGCAATATCCAGATGATGCAAGTGCTGCCACGGATGCTATTCTAGCTTTTTATAACTTCGGACACACAGATTACCTCCCCTGACATTACTATATGGCTGAGCTTGTTAAAAAAAAAAGAAAAAAGTTTAATAGTTGTACTTTCCACTCACTAGGTTCAATCTATTTCAGTGGAAGGACTGAGCGGAAAAAGAAAGGCAGCAACGATTGTATGGCACTATTCATGTGCTTAGGGTGGAGGATTTTATTTTGCTAAGCCTTCCAGGAAAATAAACCTCAGATAAACAAGAATGCTTTATAGAGGTATAAGGCTCTTTTGTTACCAATCAATGATATTTTGGCTCGCTTTGATTTCTCCACAGCTTGTCTCCATCTTTGCTTGGATGTATCATTCAGAGCAGTCTTGCTTCTTTTGGCCTCTTTGCCTATTGATTTAGCTGAATTAATACTACATCCACCAGAATGTCTGGCTTCCTCTGCTATTTTTATTTGTTTCGCTATTTAAAATTATGCCTTGTTTTTGATGGAATTCCTCTAGAGTAATGGAAAGAAAAGATAGGTGAAAATGGAAATGTGTGGATTAACCCACTTCGGAGGAATCACTGGGGTATGAGGAAGGTCCAGAGAGAAGTCAGGAAGAGTTTTTTTGCAAACAAATACTTATTAGTGTATGCCACTATGCTGCTCTGTCTGGTATTTCTTATTTTCAAACAGTAGCTCTATACTTTTAGCCAGAAAACAACAGAGTGGGAGAAGTAAGAAGGGTGAGGCAGCCCATCTAATTTCTGAATCATCAGCAGAGCTGGAGGGCCTTTTTTCCCCCTGTGTCTATTAACTAAAAGGAGCCTACACTCCTAATTTTGGCACCTCGGTTTAGTAGCTAAGGCTAGCTGGAAGGAATCCCAGATTGTGTTCTCTTTCCCCTTTTTCCTTCTTTCTGTACTTAAATGAACATGGCTCCTACCCTTGTACAAGCAGTATCATGAGGGACTTAAATGTGTTGAAAATGAGGTGTAACAGGGACATACTTAAATTTCTGTCAAGCATCATTATCATTAGGAACCAAATAGCTAACGCACAGCTAATTACACCACTCTATCCTTAGCCTTCAAGCTGACTGGAAATTGGTATTGAGGGCAGGGATCTGCTTGGAAATCAGAAAAAAAAAAAATGCTCCATATCACATTTCCTTCCCTTAGCTCTTCCTTTAATCTTTCTAAGTAATTATCTACCTACCAGGAAGAAGGCTGGCTCCTGCACTCCTGACCTCCAGCCCAAAATCTCGCATTCAGCCACTTTGACACTGTATCTGCATATTTTCAGTGATTATGACGTTAATACTTCACTGCTGGGACCGCAGGTCATATCACAGATGGGAATTATGTCACTTTGTAAATGAATGTGACTTGTTCGATAACCTGGGAAGATTTTGCTAGCCTGGGGGGGTGGGACATGAAAAAAGGAAAGTTAACATGTTTAACTCCTTTCTCAAGATAGCCTTGATGAGTTTAGGAGACTATAACCTATTGATACCTCTGATGTTTTTTCTGATCTTTTTTGTAGGACTATACAGTGCCTAAGTTTCCTCAGATAGGTTACCTGACTATAATGTATGATGCTTCCCCCCCAGTTGAGCCAGAAGTCCATCAAGCCTCTGGGACGCAGAAGGCCAAGCTACCTTGCAGACACTTCTGTATTGCATGTCTGAACTAAGCCCCTGTTAGTCCCTCAAAAGGTGTCTTCAGCAGATCTTGGGCATATAGGACTTGCCAAACCTCGCCAGGCCCATGGTCCACAGGATTTGTCTCTAGTAGCGGCCAGTAAGACGTTGAATGGTCCCAAGTGCCAGCAGCTCAGGTAAGAAGCATGTGCGGTGGTAGTTATCAAACGGAAGTTATCATCAAAATATACCTGAGCGGTAGCTGAGGTTCTTGTGGTGTTTGCAATGTTTTCAACGCCAACTCCTCTTGTTAATGTGCAAACAAAGGTGTCCACATCCTAAGACTATTACGGTTGCATGAAAAGTTTCTGTTGACAGGCATGGATTTTGGATGGGGCCTTCTTATTAACGAGGAAGCACATCATCAAGACCTGTAGCCCTAGCTCAGACTCTCCCATCACCACTGTGCAGCTGACCCTGGGAAAATCAAATAGCACGGTTAAAGAACCACAGACACCTTGTTAAGAGGCAAATGAACAAAACTGTTCTTTCTGTATTTTGCTTTTTTTAATGTTGCCAAATACACTGCCTGAGCAAAAGTGTTATTTTTGTATTTTGCTTTTTTTTTAATGTTACCAAATACGCTGCCTGGCTGCTACCTAGCAGTTGCTTTAAAATCCTTAAAACCCACCTAACCAGTGTAACCACTGGTTATAACCGTTTCACACGTGTTCCTTTCCAGATGGTTTATCTGTAAGTCTCTTGTCTTTATATCAGAGTGTATGTTCCTTTTGGCCTGGCTTTGTCACTTTTTTGAGTAGCAATCCACTACCTTACAAAGATGGGTACCGGCTTCTTTGGCTACAGAAGTATAAATATTAGTAATAAAGACATTTTTGGAAACACCAAAGAAAGTACAAATCCAGCTTTCCTGCCTTTACACCTTGACTGTTGAATTCAGCAAGGCCATGCCTGTTCTCAAACTGCTTGCACTGCATCTAATGTTTCCAGCGCAGAGAAAGCCAGGATCGTGCTTTTTTTCCTAAGAGCTCCTCCTTAGAGGAGGGGAACAGGCCGCTCCCTGCCATGGCCTTCTTTGCACAGGAGGCAGGTAGGAACAAGGATGCCCCTGGGCCGATCAGTGAGTGGTTCTCTTGTAGCCTCGGGTTGTTGATACATTTAGTCTTGAAGGCTAAAGAGAATAAGCTCTGTTCCTTGAATACACAGGCAGGGAGCTGATAGCTTTACTTAGACCTAAGTTGAAAGCTGGTTTTGTGGTCGGAGAGCTAGCTATGCGAGAGCTGCACTCAGATCCCTTGCTTTGCTGCTGCCTGCCTCGCCGACACAGCGCTCACCACTTACTGCTTCTGCATAGATTGCCCACACGTGTCATTCAGCTAACTGTATTTTCCTTTTCCCACATGTGACATTCAGCTAACTGTATTTTCCTTTTCCATGAAGGTATAGATTGAACAACATCATGTGCTCAGGTAACACCATCCTAGAGGCTAAATAGGTCCCTAAAAGCCACTTCTGATATGGATTTTTGTCGCATTCCTTCTGCTCTGGACTAAGGGCAACAAACCATACACTAGAGCTGGTCAAGTATTTTCCAGAAGAACAGTTGTCTATTGGAGAATGCTAACTCGATCATAACCAAATGTGCCTTGGGAACATTTTGACTTTGCTAGGTTACATTTTCACTCAGAGCAGGTGGGACTGAAGGTTAAAAAGTAGGCTCCAAGGAATTACTAAATCACCAACCTGGCAAGCATCCAAGCTTTGTGAGACCCAGGTATACTTCGTTATGGGGTAAAATAAAAATGGACAGTTAGTGGACAGTCTAGGGTAGTGTTAAGAAGCTGTCCTCTCAGTGGGCCAGTTAGAAAGATGACATTAAATTTTGATTCCCTTGGCATGGGATTTTTCAAAATGTAATTCCTATAAAACGTTTGATTCGGGATGAAGTTATGTTTTTATGTTTGCTATAATATCTTAAGTTTGTAATAAGCTTTGAGAAGGGGTCAGTATTTTGGGAATAAGCATGAGTTTACAGAGGAAATAATAGTCTTTACACCCAACAGGACTAAACCTCTGCTGCACAAGGGATTGTAAAAGAGTAGAGAACAGTCCATCATCTCTAGATACGACACTTACAAAGTGCTACTGTTAGGCTGAATCAATCAACTGAATTGCCATTAGCAATATCAGTAACCATAACCCTTTTGATTTCTGGCATTTCTAGAATGGGTTTATTGCATCAATTTAAAGCAAAATCCAGTGGAAAGATAAAGTGGTGGCTCAGTTTCTATTAAAGTCCTCTGTCTTGTAGCACAGATGGAGTTCATAGAGATATCTAATGTTGCTTCTAAATATGAAAGATTATTATGAATAGGGCATCAAATTGTAGAAAATATCAGTTAGAATAATTACATTATCATATTTTTGTATGGAAATTATTTTCCAGGCAAATGTCGCCTGTTTGGAGAAGTTGAAAACAACTCTAAATACATCCTTCTGTATGTCACAGAACAAAACAATTTTAAAGTTTAAAACCCATTAGTTTAGAAGAGCTATTTATTTCAAGTAGGTGGCAATTTTCTTCCCCTCCCCCAACCCACAGATTTTAGTAGCTATTCACCTCTTGCAATTTTCATCTAGCCTGTTCTTTAGAAACCAATTGCAACCATTAAAGTAGTCATCTATTTCCAATGGAAATGTTCACATCCTGCTCTTTAAGCCATTTTTTCAAACTCTTAATAAATTGCCTCAGGTTGTGGAGTTAGTAATGATACTGAATAGTGGAGGGCTTTCAGGAAATGTTCAGCACCTCAATTCTCTTCTCGCCCTTTCTTTTGTCCACCGCTCCTTGCATTTTTGCAGAATTTCAACAACCGCTCACTCAAAAGGAGCAGATGCCTTTTTTCTTCCACAACAGAATTTGGGGAATTTGCCAGATAAATGGGGATGAGGGAGGACCTGTAAACAGGGTCAGCTGAAGTGGTATTGGATCTTGAAAGAGCAGTAAATACTTAGCTCTTACAAAGTACTTTTCTTGGCAAGAATAATCTCTCCAGGAGAAGAAAGAAGAAATCAGAAGGTGACTTTATGTTACTGAATTTACCTCCTGCTGCTGCCTTACAATCAGTGTCTACAGTGAACTGGAAGCTTTCTGAAAGCTAGCTTGGGTATCGCACCACAGCGCTCTGCAGGCAAACTCCTTGCGTAAGAGCTGGAGATGAGAGGCTGCTCCAGGGGATGGGAAATCACGATCCACAAACTTGCAAGTCTGCCCAAGCGCCTGGCCGAGACTCTGGAAGAAATCTCCAATGTCTCCTGGGGGAGAAGTGTGCTGGGAGGACGTGGCTTAGGGCATTACCAACTTTCCTGTTGGATAGCCTGCAAAATTAGAGAAAGAAGGGAGAATTCCTCAGGCTGCAATTGACTGCAAATCTGTGCAATCCTCGTGCATGAATTGTACAGTGGCATAGGCGGGATAGCCATAAATGCCTTATCAGATAAGGGAGATTTGTACTAGGATGACTGTGTCCTGGATCCTAAAGGATATAGGGACACCCCAAGAGAAGTAGGTGTCCTGAAAAAACTTTGCTGTCAAGTGGGTAGTCAAATGGATATAGGTCCCTACTGTTAATACTAAGTGAATGCAATCCTGAACATCTAAGCGGGGGAATTATCAAAAAACAGCAGGGAAGCAATATTTCTCGGTGTGTTATGAAACTGTTAGTGGAAAATAGTATCTTGGTACTGGTTTCCACACTTCAAAAGGGGATGTGGATGAATCAGAAAGCGTTCAGGAAAGATTTACGAGCATGATTAAGAGTCTGAAAAACCTGTCTCACAGTGAGAGATTTAAGAAGTTCAATCTATTTAGCTTATCCAGGAGTAGATTAAGAGGTGAATTGATTATAGTCTACAAATATCTACATTGGGAAAGGATTTTAGAAAGCAGACAATTCTTTAATTTAGTAGAGCGAAGCTTAATGAGATTTGGCAGTTAGAGACAAAGATACTGTGAACTCAGACTAGAAATGTGGCATACATTTTTGACTGTGAAGATAATTAACCACTGAAGCAGCTTAACTGGGTGTACGGAGGACCCTCCTTCACTTGGAAATGAGCTGAAGATAAACTATTATTTAAACCGAATTAAGTGCTTGGTGTAGGCCTAGCAAGGCTTTGCGGTCTGCTGTTATGCACATCAGATTAGATGGCTAAGATGGCCTCTTCTAAATTATAATTCTTCATTAATTATTTCTGTATCAAAGGGATACTTCTTTAGGAAGGGCAGAATTTACTCTGAAGACTGCAATTAAGAACACTACATTATCACATATTTAATTCTATTGGAACATAAATGAGTTATAAAATTTAAAAGGCTTTAAGGAATAAAATGCTCTGTAGATCTCAGGGTTTGGCATTTCTACCCCGAACAGTTACTGGTCACAGATTCATCCTCTCAGTTTTTAAGTCTTCATCAGCCATCCAAACTCACTCTCTAGATAACTTCACCTTTAGAAACAACAATATGAGAAAACATCATTTTCCTCCTTTGCTCTGCTCTGGGATCAAAACCCTCATCCCCTCTGACCTGAAGGGACAAAAGGAGTGTCAGAAAGCAAGGCAAGATAATTATGACATGTTCTGGTTTTTCAAAGCAGCCCTTAGAAGAACCTCGCGGGTAACATACAGCGATCACAACACTGTCATCGTCCATGCCAACTTGTCTCTAAGGATGCTAGTTGCCTAGATTTGTAAAATTCATTGATAAAAAACGCACGTGGATAAAGGAGAGATAAAAAAAAAACAGAAAAAAATCCATGCTACTGGCTGACTATTGGTGATAGGAGGAAGAAATGGAGGTTTGCATGTGAGCTCTGCATCACGCTGCTGTAACTACAGAGAGCTGAGGGAACCAGAGCCAAGACTACTAGCAAGTGCCCGTGTGCTGGGGACCATGGGGACACTTATCCTCCACCAGTATTCTCCAGGACATAACAAACCACAAAGTTCCTGCACCAAGGAATACACTCACTGATATCAGTTCAGCCCTACGCCGGATCTGTGCAACGTTCAGAGCATTGAGTGCTTGTGCAGGTACTTTTTCCATGCAAGACAATAGAATCTAAGGAAAATCCACCAGTTTTTCTGTGACTTTCAGGCACCTCCCTGCTTTACTCACTCTGCAGTAGAATTTGCATCGGGAGGATCCCGTCTGGGTGTAAAGCAATTGTGCAGTTTCCGCACTAGGAAAGGCAAGCTTAGAGGGATTGAATCTTAACATTCAAGTGAAGCATGGCACTGTGTGAACTGTGCTTCCCTAGAGATCATCTGCACTGTGGAGACCTGCGGAGGCATCTAGGCGAGCATCCCTGTGTAAGAAAGCTTATGTTACGACCTTAGTTCCTTGGAGATCTGATTGTGGTCCAGCCGTGCTGGGTGTTATACAGAAGCAGAATAAAAATATGGTCCCTGCTCCAAGAAATCACACTATAATTCGAAAAGAAGAGATTGGAGGTGGACAGAGACAGACACAAGGAAGCAATGAGACAATACAGTGGTCTTATGACACCTAAACTGAGAGACAGTTGTGACAACTGTCACAGTTTTCTGCCAGATGAGTCATTACAGAAAAAAGCTTGTGGAGGTAGTGAAAATGTATGATGGCTTCTAAAGGCAGGACAAATTAATGTAGAAGCAAACACTCCTTCCCCTAATATCTCCCCAAGAGGAGTGGAGTGTAGAAAATATATGAATCTTTAAGAAGATCTTGCAAACAGTCCTAGTAATGGCAGAACAGAGGATCTCAATGCAGTGCCAGAAAAACTGAGAAGACTGAAAAGACAAACTGCTACAGGCTGCTTTCAAACCCACTGGAATTCTTTGGACCTATCAACAAATTTAGTGAATACAAGTGAAATAATGTGTCTTAAGGAAATGAGAGAGTCCATATAATCAAATGTACAGTCTCTCAAAAGGTTTTTGCAGATTTAAAATAGATTCCCTATTCCAAAGTGAAGACATGGGGATTAGTCATATCTCAAAATCAAGCTGCAGGCTCTTATTGTGACCACTTAAAGTATGGGATGAGAAGGAGGCAAATGAGGTAAACAATGATGAGAGAAAGGCTGATATGTTCAATGAATTATTTACTTTAGAAGATAAAATGTGCAATACACTTATCAAGTTTGTTTTTCACGAAGAGAAGTCTTTGAGAGAATCTCTCCAGCAGTTTAGGATATACACTGAGAGAAAAGACAACCACAGTGGAAAAAATCTGGTGCCATTAAGCTCATGGAGTATATAATTTCCCTTGGATTATGATATTCACTTTAGGTTGTTCAGTCTCTTAAAGAATATACAGACATTCTCGTTTCCCTAAGCAGCTTTGCAAGCCTTTGTCTTTGAGCTGTTCACATTTATTGTGGTTTTGACCTCTTGTGGTGGGTTGAACTTCTGTCTGGAACACAGAGATTCAACGTGCCACAAAACCAGCGTGAAAGGCCGTTTGGGACTTGTGTGGCTGGATGACTCAGGACCCAAAAGTCTATTTATCACTGCATTTGAGGCACAGTCAACTTTTTGTCTTGTGATTACGAAAACAGATTCCCATGAGGTCTCACAGAAAGCTGTGGTGCATTCTTGATCCCTGCTTGGCAGCCAAAAGCAAATAAGCCACACTCGATCTTCCTAAAAAAGGTAATTAGGATAAATTAAGTAACTCGCAGCCATAAAACAATGGCTGAACAGAGCCACTGGTGATCCATGAGCTGGAGTCTAGAGGTTTACTCCAGCTCTGAGACATGGTGAATCCCACATATAGCTCTTCCTAAGGTTAATAAGAGTGATGAGCATAAATCCATTAGCCGTTCCCCCTCTTTACTTTTCTGTATCTGTTTTTGTTTAAATTGTTAAATCTTTAGGGAAGGCGTAGTCCTTGTATAGTGCCCACCACACCTGAGGCACAGTGATTGGACACTTATGATTCAACAGTCAATCGTTCAGCCTTCAAAGAGCAGCCAAACTCCCTGCTTTTGCCACTAGCAAGTTTGAAAGGGAGAAAATGCATCAAAATTATATGGAAATTCTTCCTTTCAATTTGAAATATTTCTTTTTCTTTTATTACAAATTATCTGTAATATCCTATTGAAAAGGGTATTTTAATACCAGTGTATCCTAGCATATCCAAGCCAAGGCTAAGAATTATTTATTTGCAGAAATCCAAGTCAGATGTCTCAACAGGTAAAAAAATAAAAAAGAAAAGAAGAAAAAAGATTTTTTTCTTCTGGTCCCCTCATTCCCTCACGGAAACCAGTCTTCCTACACAAGATTCATTCTTGATAAATCAGTATTTCCAATGGGAAAAGACTGGTGGTGCGACAAGTTCCCAATCGATTCTAGGAAGAGGTGGTAAAGGTCACAATTTGACAAAAACTTGTCATTTGTTAAAGCGTTTCCACTTTCACTGAGGCATCTCTGGACACCTGGTCTTGACTTTCAGTGACTCTTCCGCCTGCTGACATCAAAACCTCCCCTAAGGAAACACCTGCCTGAGACTCCCTGCTTGGGAAGGGCAGTGGGAACTTTCTCATGGTGCGATGACAGTTTGGACAGAGAAGGAGATCTGAGCTATTTTCACCAGCTCTTCAACTCTCCCTCCCTCCCCCCTGCCCTGCTCAAGGGCCAAGGTCTTGAAATACGAAGTCCCCAGATGGAGTTAAACATTCTGCAACCTAGCTGTAGCTGCTGGCAATGGAAACTCAAAGCCCATCCTCACCGAAGGCGCATGTGCAAAGGATGCAAGGAAATTAGCCAGGAAATGAGTCAAACTAACAGTGTGGACACATCCACCAGCCAGTTATCTTTCATAAAGGCCACCACACAGTCAGATCATTTCTGTATCCATGTTGGTACAGAACAGCACAGGCCCTGTTCCAACACAATAGCTTCAATGGTCAAAATAGACAGGCGGGACACCAGAAATTATTAGGAAGCTTCTCAAAGACACAAAGGACTGTGAAGTGACAAATTTCCACTGAAATCTGAGGGAAGCCAGACACCAGTTTTTATTCATCCTATTGAAAATTCCCTTAGGATTTGAGATTTTGTGGAACTGATTTTTTTTTTTATATATATTTATAAGTGAAAATTGGGAAGCTGATTCACTGAAGAGGGTAGGAACATAAGAGAGAAATCCAAAGTAATTGAGGGGCTAATGAGATCATTTAGGCCACAGCCTTTATGTGTTCATGTACTGCAAATTATGTGAATATATCTTGCACGTTGCAGGAGTTAACAGATGACACAGTCAGATATTCAGATGAAACAAGAGGAAGTTTTTACAGAACACGCCACTGGATTGTTGAGCTTGTGGCCACAGGATGCGGTGAAGACTAGAATATGAAGTGACCCAACCACTTAGGCTTTCAGCTAATCCTACAAATACGTTCAGTGCAGAGGCACAGTTTGAGTTCAAGAACTGATTTGTTGTCAGTATCATGATACTCTGCTTTTTGGGGAAAGCAGCAAAAGAGTTTTTCTACCTTAATTACTGCGATGATAGCTATTTTTGAGACTCTTTCATGGTCTCTAAACCCGGGAGATAAATCTTGGTGCTCAGATTGAGGATCTTATGAGCGGGGATTGTCTGTGTGCTACTTCCCCTCCTCTATACTAGGCTGTTGAAAATAGAAAATAAACAACCAAACTCACCCAACAAGATGCACCCATATACCGAGCATTTGCAGTACAGATTTCTCCTGCACTGGGAAGCTGACCTGCAAGGCTCTCACATCTGCTACTGCTCAGCAGAAGAGCAACAGTATATCAGTCATCTTCCTATCAGCTATGCTTTGACCTTGCTGGTGACTTCCCAGATGGATATTTTGTCAGTTCAGTCTCTGATACATACTTTCCTGGAGGCTTTTGCTCCCAGCCTTGTCCCCTTTAGTGAAAGCCATGGCTTGTGCTTAATAAAAGGAAAATTTCAGTACTTTACATGAATTCTTTGATAATTTTGGCGGCTTAAATTGAGAATATACTTCCTCTAAAATCAGATCACCATCAAGCAACTGAACTCTAAAAATGAAGTTACCAGCTCAGGCTCAGCATCCTTCTATGCTCTTTATCCATCTCTCTCCAGCCCCTCCTCTTTTTTTTACTACTAGTCTCTCCTTCATGTTCTTCTAGGTTATTCTCACTTTCTGTAGTATCCCTCACCTTACCCACGAAAGGGTCAAGTTCTTCTCTAGTTTATGCTGGTGTAAGTCTCTAGAGGTCGGAGGGATAACTCCGGATTCATTCCAGCATAACTGGTATCACAGGATGACCATAATGCTCTTTCCCAAGCTCAGCATAGGCTCATGTCAGAACCATGCTTTCCTCTTGGGTAGTAGCACTTTCACTCCATGTGGCATCATATTTCCTGTCTAAAAATAGCTTCTAACTGAGCTATGCCTTTAAAATACTAATGGAAAAAGAATCCTACAAGTCAAGTAATAAACTAGAAAGTGTTTGTGGCTTCCAAGGATTTGAGACCTCTTGGGAAAGTGTAAAGGTCCAGTTATTGTTGCAGATGGGAAAGTAATATATATTTTTAAGTCCTTCCATTCTCTTTATTAATCTAACTAGAAATTCATAGTTATCTATAAATCCTACTAGAAATCAAAATTCAAGAAAATAAGGCTTAGGATGAAGTACTTCAGTGCAGCAAAATAAATTCAGATAAACACTTTTCACTCCTACTTCTCAGCTTGTTTTCACAGTATAAAATATTCACTTAAAATTAGGTCACTGCCTAAGCATTTCAGTAAGATGGAGTTCTTATGATGTATTCTGCTTATTAGCCTTTCATGTTTTTGTGTCTTCTGTACAATTTTAAATATGCATTTTTCGCTTTCCTTCCAGACATACCATCTATTCAAACCCATTTTCTTAAGAGAAACTGCCAGAAACTGCCATGGAACTATCGTTCAAATAGTTTCTCCAGAGCTTCAATTGCCAATGCAAACCACTTGTTTTTGGGAAGGTCATGACACTCGCTGCACATGAACTGTAAAACAGCTCAGAAAATGGAAAGGCATGGCAAATATAAAATCCGGGAACTTTTAAATCTGACTCAGAATTCCAACACAAATTTTCCTTATCCTTCTTGTGACAAGAGAAAATAGGTGACGCTTCATTTGCGATCCTATGGTCAGCACTTACAATAATCTTTGAAGTGACAATAGACAGAAACCTTGAAAATTCTGGGAATTTTTGATCTCGGAAGTTCTGTGCGGCTCTGACTGCTGACTTCTTGGCTAACACTGTGGGCTGGTAGTGTCTTGTGTTAGGCATATAATGAAGAAGCTACAAAGAATGTGTTTCTACAGATTTAACTAAAGAGCCCAGCCTTGGTGCATGAAGCTTGGAAAGATTCAAACCCTTTCTTAAGATTGTTGTCACTATTGTAAAATCTTCTCAGTAACATTAGCAAAGTAGAACTGAGTCATCTGTGTCTAGGAACTGCCTTAGATGATAAAATCCACCTCCACTTCCTTCTAGAAGGAAGCGACTTACCACTCTTAGACTAAGGCCTGGATTTTGTGGCATTGGAATTTCACATGCGGGTTTTGTGAGTTTTTATCTGATAATGGAAGAAAGCCACGCAGCTGCCCACTGTCATCTCATTCCTTCCATTTGTTCTAAGAATAGAAAGTGCATTGCCTTCATGTCCAGATGTTGTCCATCACTAACAGAAAAACACCATCTCAATAAGCGTAATTAGTAGTCCCGTCAGAAAGGCCACTTCTGAATGGGAAGGAAATTGTTTCTAGTGTTTGCATTGCCATTCATACACAGAAAGGGCACTTTCCTTATACCTTCTGAGATCTCCCTGATCTGAAGAGATAGCCAGGAATTTTGTATCCAAATGAATTTGTTGAGCTTGTTTCTTAAAATTTAAGGAAAAAATAGATCTTTAAGGAAAATATATCAGTACATAACTTGGTGATGGGATTGCATTCCCAGTTGGAATGGGTGGGTTATTATATACGTAGCTAGACAGACAGAGAGGAAGAACTGTATTCTGCCAGCATTCCCATATGACATAGCCTGAAAATTCATATAACGCCCAGGTAGGAATAGTTTTTAGCTGAACCGTCTAAGCTTCAGTTTTCCACACCCCAGAAATTCTCTTTCCCAGCTGACGCTTCTAACCACGGATACCTTTTACTGTTGTCTCAAGCATGGTTTCTGAAGAAACAAGCTGTGTGAGCAAGGACTACTGTGGTAGAAGCACTTACTCCCTCACTGACTGTGCTGAATGTGTTCAGCAGATAAAGGACTTAATTCCAGTATATCTTCTACAAGTGATTCTACATTTTAAAAGCTCATTCTCCTGTTGTAAGAACCAAGGTAGAAGAAAAGGCAAAGAAAAGTGACAAACTCTTGCAGATGACTCATCCTCTTCTACCAGAAAGCTAAGAATAGTGAAGTAAACCAAAGGTGTCTGATGTACCCTGGGCAGATTTAACTTCTGCTGTTCATCCTTTTATCTTTCTCGCCTCCTGAGCATTACATACATTGATTGTATCTTCAGCGTTATTGCATCTGCAGGAAGAATGGGAACTCTTAGAAATCAGCACCTTTATGAAACCAAAGGATTACCTGAAGCAAGTGTGGGCCAGTAATCTGTGAAGCCTTTCCACAAGGAAACCTTCTGTGCTGGTGCTGTTTCAGCTATGAAGAAAGTCTTATGGGCTGGAAAAATTTGTCATTTTCCCCCTTGATATATTGATTTATATCAAACAAATATAACATGTGTTTACTGACACTAGCTCTTCCTCCAAATCTGCTTACGAATGAAGACATTTTTCAGTATTGCAGCTGAAGAAATGTATAAAGGATGAAGGTCCCAAAAGAAAGAAAGGGAGCTGAGTTTGTGTATCTAGTTCCCCGAAGGTCTATGCAAATCATAAACAGAGAATTTAGCAAGGACTTGTTTAAATTATACAAGAAAAATGAAGCTACTCCAAAGGATCCATCCATTTGTCCATGAAACCCAGTCTCTTTATTAAGCGAGGGATTTGTGAGAAGTGGTGAAGAGGAAGGCACCCGTCATCGGGAAAGCACAAAGTGGACATTTAACATTCACAAACAGTATCCAGAAACCTGCACTGCAGGAGATGCAAAGAATTTAGAGAGTCCTATTTGGTAAATCTGTGAGATTAAATCATCTAATCTGACATTTTGCATAATGAAAGGCAGACAATACTACCTTATTATTCCTAGATTAAGACAAATAGGTTATGCTTGACCAAAGCATTTTCAGCACAGCACTCGATCTTGATTTGAAGACTTCCAGCAAAAGATTCCTATAACTGAATATTGCTGACTGCAATATGTATGTCTACATCTCAGCTAGCCACCCTGGCCTCCCTTGAGGGAAATGGATAAAAATAGACGTTTATAGGGCGCATCTCATCCTACAGTAAACATTTAAAACAGATTAAAGAAATAGTGCCCCTATTCTTAGGGGCACTAAAGAAATAGTGCCCCTAGTTCTTAATAGTGCCCCTCTCAAGCCAGTGGTAGTCTTAGAAAGACAACAACTCCAGCAAGCTATGATTTGGGTCCTATAACACAATGAACCATGAGTTAAAAAAAACAGGTAAGGGTAAAACCATAAATTATTACAGTTAATCCCACCTGTTAGAGAGAGAAAGAGAGAAAGAGAGAGAGAGAGAGAAAGAAAGAAAGAAAGAAAGAAAGAAAGAAAGGACAGTGCCAATATTTGCTTACTCTGCTGTTGATTTTTTGTAAACTCACTTACAAAGCTCTTTTCTATCAGATGGATTTGAGCATTTAAATCACTGTGGTTAAAAATGCCCTATTATAGCTTTTAAAATACAATGGATACATTAGGGATGGAAGCCTTATGAAAATTTCTAAACCCATAGCCTAGGATATTATTTCTTCTGGAATAAAAATAATATTCCTGCTTATGCATATGAGCTGGAGTTTACCTATGATGTAACCATTGTATAAAAATTATTGGAGTAATTTACACACATCACTAATCCCTCACACATACTAATCTTTCCCTCTGAAACTATAAATTAGAAGCATAGTTAAATTTCTGTATTTTCTTTAAAATGTGGGTGCACAGGGAGGAGTTTAAACTCATAAGAAAGCCTTTCAACTTGTCTATTGAAGGACCAGGTGTGCAGCCTGCAAATTTCCCCTAAATATATAACTAGAAGTCAGTGTGAAGAACTGGAATGGGGCTCTGGCTTTAGAAGTTTCTTTAAAAAAAAAAAAAAAAAGAATAAGCTTTATTTCCCACAAATGATTTGATAGTTAAAATTCACATTTCATTTACAGCGCAATAATATGTTATACGCACATACAGATACAGTCTGTCATTTTACATATGGGTTTTGCGAGGTTACAATGGCCATAAAAAAACAGCCCATGGTTTTGTAGAAAAAGGAGCCGGGCTTCTTGCAAAGTTTCCTCTCACAGAGCACTACGGTCTTGAACAACAGCTCTCAGCTTATGTCGAATCAATGGTTAATTTCAAATTTAGAAGTTGATTAACTTTGACTCATAGCATAAAAGGCCATGACCAATTATTATTCAGAAAAATCCTGCTGTTTAGCCAAAGACCGTACAGAGCAATCCCGTACTTGATGTGCTTGTGATAAACGTTCACATGACAAGGTTATTTGGTGTACAGCGGCTCGAGGGGTTGTCATAGCAACCTGCGCACAATGCCCATAAATCTGATGTGTAGTTATCCTTGCTGTGTATGCAAAAAAAAAAAAAAACCACAAAGCCCACTCAAGCAGTTTAATTTACAGCATTGACTGTCACCAAAAAAAAAAAAAGAGGAATAATGAATTATAAGGTAATAGACTTCTTCAGATTATATTCCTTCTCAAGAAGAGTACTCCAAGAGCTGAGACAAGCTCTTCAAAGCCAAAAAGACTTTTAAGATAATCATTTTGGTAGGAAACGCAGGTCATTATTAATACTGAGCCAGAAAAAAAGGACCTCTCTTGAAAATCTCAGCTCAAGTTTATTGATTTTTTTATGTTACTCAGGCAAACAGCTGACTGTAAGTGAAAAAAAAAACAAAACAAACACCCTCATTTTTATTTTGCTTTTGTTTTCCGAAAATGATGAGATGAAACCTTAGAATCACCTGTCAAGCGGGACATGATAAAACGCCCTCCTTTCCATACAAATGTCACCAGAATAAGGAGAATCTATCTTCCTCTACAGTTCTGTCCCATTCAAACACAGGCTAAAAGTGAAGAGAAAAGTGACGAGACTGCTCATTTTGGAAGGGCAGAAAAGGTTGTTTTGGAGATAAAGACAGAGTATTTTAAGCACCAACATGTAAAAACTTTCTATTTGACCAAGTTGCTTAAGTCTCTCTATTTCTCTATTATGTACAGCAGGAGTGCTTTAGTTCAGTTCTTGGAGATAATGTCTCACCCCATTTAGAAAGAAATAATTCTGGGGAGAATGGAGACATTAGAGTAAAAGCACTTGCAGGGAGCAAAAGAGGAGCTCCGGACCTTTCCCAGCAGCACTGGGAAAGCTCTACTGGAAATCTTTCCACACTGGTGCCCTTCTAACCCGAACAAGGCTGCACCTGCATGAAATAAATAGGCACCAACTAACAGCAGCAGTGTCTTTCACTTGTATCTTCACCTAGAGTGGTGCAAGCCAAATACATGTACAGCAGGGTGTGATGAGAAAGCTTTCAAAGCATTTGGGAATCTCCTCGGAAGATGCAGAGATTTATTATTACTTCCAGCTGCATAAGTATTCATGACTCAAGAGCCCTGAGCAAAAGCAGCACAAGAAGCTCCCACATGCAGATCAAGAAGGCATCCTATTCAGGAGCGCCATCCTGCTCCAGTGACCTGGCCTTTCACAAGGGGCTGCTGCAATAAGGACAGAAAATGATTCTAAGTATTGAGATGTCCCCAAAGTTTAGTAGGCTGTAAGCATGATGTGATATAACATATCATCCCAGATAAAACTCAAAAATATAGTCAAAACTGCAAAAAGAAGAATGAATGACAAAACCTGCTGGACAAAAATGGAATGTCCTGACACAGATACTTCTGAAAAGTAGTTCATCTCGGTCTAATATGAGTGTAGTATAGAGTGAGATGGTCAGTCTTTGGAAGAGCGTGTTTCTGTCTCTGTTGACCTACAGGAAAGTTGGGATCACTGGCTCAAGTTTAGATATCTAAAGATCTACAGAAGACTAATCTCACCTTGTAGATGCTCACAATGAAGGTGCTTACATGTGAGCTAGATGTCTAGTATCTCCATCTGCTCAGGGAGACTTGGTCAAGATGATCGATGGAAATTAAGGAGAAATTAACTTCATCCTTGAGCTGACACTTGTTTTTGCTTAGATAAATTGCTTCCTAACCTCTATTGACTGTTTTGACTAGATCTCTGTTATAGCAGAAGCCTAGGTGACTAGTTCATGTGTAGATCACTTCATTATTGGACACCTAAAGCTAGGTAAAATTAATCTCTCGTGAAAATCCTTTCCTTTTTCACCCAGCAATGGAAACTCAGTGATATTCTCTGCCTCTCAGACTCCTATATTCCTTCCTCAGTGTAACTGAAGGATTCCTTCATACAAAACAACTCATTCTGCAGCACTGCCCTCCAAAATGCCAAGTTGCTCTGGTGCCATGGTTTCAGTGAAACAGGGTATTTCCACAGGGATTGTCACCCTATACTGAGAAAACGTGCTGCTTTGCCACTACTAACAACTTTCAGAGAGAGAACCACAAAGTCTCAGCATGGGTGGTCTCACGGAGTGTAATAAAATGCGTCCTCAGGAGAGTGATCCAGCTCAATTAACTTTATACATGAAAGAAAAAATGAAGCTGGTCATCCTGGGCTCCCTTTGTAGTTCTTGGGAAGGAGGGAAAGAGAGAAAGCACTTTTGGGGTACGATTCATCTGACTGATTTTAGATCTACTTCAGGATGAAATGTATCACCTCCTGAAAGATCTCTACGGGGGTCCTGGGGGAACTAACTCAGCAGTAAACACCTACATGGCAGACATGGTCAAGAGACAACTTCAGTGCACAGTGTGTTGTGGCAACCTCATGGAAGATGAATGTGACAGTCTAATCCCACAGCAAGAAAGCGAGCAATTGCTCATTTCCAGACAAGCTTTATGCACGACAAGGTCCAGAGGTCAAGCTCTTTTTTTTCTCTCCCAAGAAGCTAAAAAGTTCTTGTACAATTGATTCCTATGCAGAGCCCGTAGGACTTTCACTGTTGCGTTTCTGAATGCGTTGGAGTGAAACAGGAAGTGGCTACTTTGTTCCTCCATCTTTTCCTGCCCTCCAAGGGAAAAATAAATGCTCGGTTATATGGGGCAATGGGGACCCCTGAAGCAAGCGGAAGCAAGAAGAAAGCTCTGTGGTTTCTCACATTCTCTGTTTCTGCATGACAAGCGGGAGAACTGGCCCAGTTGTGTGTCCTGAGGGGATTCCTTTGGAAAATGGCTCTGGTGTGAAACTTCCAGGCGCCTTGTCAGCTGCAAGGAGGTTCCTCAAGCCAGTGATCCTGCGTCATGTTGTGGGGGCAGGTAGTGGAGCTGCTCTGATTAGACATCACTTTCTACGTTCAGTGCCTAGCGGTCATTTAAACCCCAATGACTGGGGACTCTGGTGCTTGCTGAATTTCTTCTCTCTGCTGGATCTGCAGAAGTGAAAGGTGAGCTTAAAGAGAAGCCCACAGGAGGCTCCTGAGGGGAGATGTTAGCAAGAAACATCTTTCTTTTTTTTTTCACTTTCTAGCCAAAAAGACTATTGACTGCTTTGGTCCATATTTCATCATCAAAGGGTTAGTCAGAAAGAGCTACAGATGAAGGAGAGAAGCATGTTAAATTTAACATGAGGCATGTTAAAAAAACTACCAGATGAATAAGAGAAGCATCTTAAAACAATAAAATACAGGATGTCTGGACCAACAGCACATACCACTGGAGTCCTCCAAGTTCCTGTTTGGTGATCTGAAAATATCAATGATTTATAGGTTTGGCTTTTTTTTTTTTAATAAGACATTCAAGTTTATAACCTCACTTGACAATAATTCACAATCATTCTAGAATGAAGTAAGCTAAGAAAAAAAAGCCCCAAGAGGTACTCTGCTCCACTGAAATGCTGAGGGAACTAAAAAAAGTTGGAGGCAACCAGCTTTTTCATACTATTTTCTTTAACTAACTGAAAAAATGCAATCAGATGGCAGCTTCTCTGTTTTTTTCATAAGCTGCTGGTATATGCAGAAGTGAATGTAAATCTGCCAATCACTGGGACCATGACACAAATGCGAAACTCATGTTAAGCATAAAAGTGAGAGTAAGCTCAGTTTTGGGCCAGTACCCGTGGCTGGAATCTTTAGCCATTGCCGTGTAATCCTTTCCATGGCAATGGATAATTGTATCTTGGTTGATATCCTAGTGGCACCGGAGTCAAGGGAAAGGTTGCAATTACTTTCAGGAGGTCCAAATTTTTACCTCTTTATGTTTGGATATATTCCCTCTAATCTGAAAAGCCTTCAAATACATATTCTGCAAACTTGACCCCAGCTATAAGCACATGGGTGGATTAACCTTTAGCAAGTCAAGCTGTCCTGACTTTAAAAAGCTGCAAACAGATGTCACAGTCTCCAGAAGAGTCTTGGCTCAGCCCCAAGAATGGAGAATTTACCCCTTGAGTGAACTGGGGGCAGTTTTCTCATGTGCTTTTAGCTCCCAGCCTGTTGGTTTCTCATGCTTCCCGACACACAGCCAGCAGGTTTGTGCCCAGCTGCCAGGGTGCAATTCACTCCAGGTTTATGCCTCTTTGGCTCTCTGCTCATGCGTCCATAACCTTAGGGATTGCTTTGATTGTGTCTACATCCCTTCCTGGGTTAGATTAAAGTACTGAGGGGAAAAAAAAAGCAATGGAAAATTAAGGAAGATTTTTGTTTTGTCCAGTCATTTATGGAGCTGTAATGCAAATGGGGCAAAGCAGAAAAGTAGCCCTGCACAGGGTGTCGCGGGCTCATGAATGATCACAAATGGGAAAGCCTTCTGAATGACGGCACAGCCGTCAAAACAGCATTCGTTACCAACACCCAGTTGCATGGCAGCAGCATGTTGAACAAATCCAGATATTGAATCATCTGGGTTTTACTTCCAGCACTTTGATGTTACCCATCCATATAATAACCAGGTTCAGCTTGCGATTATTATATAAGTGAAAATGGCTACAGGCACAACAGAGAAAGTCATGAAACGGAAAATAAGCAAGCAAGGTAAAACTGAAAATCTATTGACTAATCAATGCGGTGCTTTGAGAAAACGAGGAAGGATTTAAGTCCATAAATTAAACTGCAGAAAAAATAAGGGAGCTTTGGAGAGAGTAGCCCTTGAAATACCAATTTTGTTCACCCCTGCTGGTTCACCTCATCACACAAGGTCCAAGAGAAGTGCTCCATGCCCGCTCACTCTCCTTTAAACTTGAATTTGCCCCAGTGTGCCACTTTGACAGGTACTTCCCATGAGCAAACAAGGCCTGCTTGCGTGAAATGAGGAAGAAAGTAAATGTTAAGCTCGCACTAACTCTCATCTTTGTCCTGGGAGCTGTATGGGATGACACTGCTTAGTGCAGCGGGGGAATAGGATCACAAGGAAAACCCTCATCCAAAGCTCTAACAAAGAGACAGGCAAGCAAGACAGACATGAATATCACTGCCATCTTCACGGCCAGAGCACTCATTGAGTCTGAATCTGACAAAATGAAATTAAACTGCACCCAGCTAATCAATCTGAAATGAGCTTAATTAAAAAAAAAATTTTTTTTAATAAACAATGCCTTGGGCAACGATGAGTAGTCCAGGAGGAAAAAGGTGATTAATTTTTTAAATTCTCTAATCTACCTTATCTACTGTATTTCCTAAATTATTTCCTCATCTGGAATACTCAGATCCATGTTGGTTACATAAGCCCCAGCTCTGATGAGTTATACTCATGTAGTTGGGGAAAAGAAACCAGAGTATGCAACTTCCATGCTCACTAAAGCAAAACAAACTGACTTCAGTTTCAAACTCTTAGAGCTGATTACTGGTTCAAGAAAGCTAAAAAAAAAATGAACACAAATATTATGTTTAGCCTTGATTTGAAAGAGTGACAGTCTGCTCCCGGACACCCTCGCCTGGATTCATCTCTCCTAAGTTCAGCTCTCAGTGAATGTGTCTCAGAGCAGAAAGGTTAAATATATTTTCAATAAATTATTCAATCAGCAGCAGCAGTTTTTACTGTTCTACTAAATGCGAGTCTGAAACATTCAGATAATATTTCTCGATGGATCAAAATGAGCAATTGAAAATATATGATAGGCATCATGGGAAATTTCATAGGGGTAAGGACTTCCCTTGGGGATGCAGTTTCTCCTTACATACGTAAAGATGGGCAACACTGTGTGGTCCATCTTGGAGCTACGTTGGATGAAGCACTAGGAAATACGCTGAAAGGAAATATTTGTCTGATCTGGGGATTCCTGGCCTTTAATGACTTTGTCAGTTTTTAGCATCTGTAATTTGGATACTATTTCAATGATGCATCTTTCTGTTGTATTTCAGCCTGAAGTTCACACACAGCATATTTGAATAAGACCACGGTAAAATGCACCAAAAGGCATTTACTTTGCTTTATTCTTGTACACCATAAAAGAAAGAGCGGTTCAAAAAGATCTCTGACATGACTCCTGCAATAAACCCATACAGTTGCTAGAAAGCCTTTAGTTCCAAAAAGACCTAAGATTGTTCCTTGGACAGACTTAATAACCCTGCTGATTCTGACCCCCAGGAACATATGATGACAAAAGATCTGTCAGATATATTGGGCCACAGTCACTGAATGCCTTAAAAATGAGCAGTAAAACCTTGAAATCGATAGAGAATTTTACACGGAGTTGGTGCAAAGATTGTAAAATAGGAGTGATGTGTTCACCTACTTGTTAATGTTTTTTTAGGGATGTGCTCTACCCTGCCTGCATGTCTGCAGCTACCATTAACATTAGTGGGAGTTATAAGTCAACAAGAGCAGGAGGGGAGGTTGAAGGGCAGGAGGGCTCACATATTCTGAGCTGGATTTAGAACTGGCTCCACAGGTGTAAATGGGGATGTGAAGTGACTTTTCCACATCTACTCCAGTGTAAACATGAGCACTTTTTGTCTAGCCATTAAAAATTTTAGAGTATATTAATATATATATTTTATATGCTTATTTTAGACATATTCCAGTGTATAGTAGTTATATATGATGTATAATCTTAATTTATGTATTTTATTTCTGTATTTTATATTTTACAAATTTTTGCTTTTATATATCAATACTATCAATACAGTTTTTCTTTATTTCCTGTATGTGTGAGTGTGTGTACACATCTAGATTTTTTTACTGGTTCTTTTTTAAGCAAGTGTTTTTTTTTGGAGCTGCATGCTCACTGGATACACAGGCTGTTATTCTGATGCCCCTCAAATGGTGACCAGTTCCATTTTTCTGAAATTTTGCTTTCCAGGGAAGGTTAAAAGCATCCTTGGCTTTCCTACTCTTCCAAATATCCCTCTATAGACCTAATTAGAGCCTGTTATGTTACTGCCTCTCAAGTCTAGTGGGACCAACAAGCCAAAGCAGGGAAGTTGTAGCCAGTGGCATGCAAACTCTTCCCCAAGGACAGGAATTACCTCATTGCACTGGAGTACAGTCCAGCAAACCTCAGCGTACGTCTGTAGCATTTCTCTTGCAGGCGGGCTGTGGGCTTCACAAGGATGCAAGGTACTTCCCTGCTGCATCGAGAAGGTGGGACTCTGTGGGGCCAAGGGTCACCATTCCCTTGTTTCACTGGATATTGGAGAAGGCTCTTTGTCCCACCAAACTCACGGATGTTATTCACATTATATTATTCAGTCCAGGTCACAATATGCTTGGGCGTGATCACAAATTGCCCAGGTGAAGCATCAGCTTGTTATCCCTTGCAAATAAACTAGCCAAGGAGTAATGGCACAGTGAATGATATTCCAAAAGAGAAGCCAAAGAAGTGTGTCCTTGCATCCTGATGGAAGGTTCATCTAATGGATAAGCAGGGGAAAAGCACTGCTGAGTCCAGTTAGCAGTGAACTGTGCTGTGTATCCTCCCTATGTCTGCACTGCACAGCCTGATGTGGGAAACCAGTATGTCCACTCCTACGGGTAAATGGCTTCCTCTGCAGCCTACAAAGGGAAGAAGCAACATGACAGTTTCCGCTGAAGGAATGGCACCTTCAGCGTACTACTGCAAGGGGAACCAGGTAGTCTGCAGTGTAAAGGAGTAATTAAAAATACCTTTCACTCGGTAATCCCTTTAGAAATTCCAAGTGCTCTAGAAATTAATGAAGAAGAGTCAGGCCTGTGAAGACTGAAAAGGTCTTTGGGGCAAGGAACTGACCTTTTTTTTCGGATGTGCAAGCTAGCAAAAGAAAGCTCTGCTCAAGGGTACTCTGTGGTCACCAGATGCAAGTTAGCCTTTCTGTAACAAAAAACCAGAGCCCATAACATTTTGATACCTGCAACTGCCTCTTGCTTTCTTTTCTGGTGTCCCATCCTCCTTCACTGATACCAAGGCTCTGCACAAATCATAGCTACCACAGAGCTGACTTACAGAGAAATCTCCTCATATTCTCTTTGTTTCAATTGATTTTTTTAAATTTATTTATCACCTCTTACATTCCCTTAAGATCTATCATGTCAGGTGCACGTGGCATTTTATAAAGATCAAAGACGTTAGCGTAATAGTCACTCACTTTTGGATGGTGAGGAGTTGCTAGGTTTCTTTTTTGCACATAACAGGATAAGGCACAGGGAAAGGTTATCCGTAAAGATTTAGCAATAGTGGTGATAAACCCCACATATCCTGACTTCTCTAATTTTGAGCACAGACTCAGGAGCACAATCCAAGCTCTTGCTTTAAAACACTTCCACTGAAGAAAAACTAACAGATGCTGTTATGTAAAGTGGTCTTCACCATCACATGTCAGGGATCGAAAATACTTTTTGAGGTAGGAGAATTAAAGCCACATATTGGGCTAAAGAGTCTTTAGGATCTACCTAAAACTCCAAAGTGTGCAGCATACATTTCTGCCTGTTATCAAGGTGCTCTATATGTCAAGAGCTACACACATGTCTGCACACAACTCTTGCTTCATCCTGTTACTAGAGAGAATAAAAGATGCTTTTATTCAGTGGAAACATGAGCAGTCTAAAGGAAACTCTTTCCACGGAAGTATTTTTGGGCCTAGGATTACCATACAGGCTCCCACTCAGATCTCTAAATGGATTCTCCCTGGGAAACAGGAGGTTACAAAAGCAGATGTCTGCAAGACACAATTGCCTATTTCCCCCCAAGTGGCAAAGTCACTCAATTTGCTGAATGAAGAAACCACTATAGCACAATATATAATATCTCAAGGCATTCGTTTCAGGACATAGCATTCTTTCATTATCCACTCAAAGCCTTCAGCATTCCTTCAGACACACATTATTAAACCACAGCTAATTATTAAATATTTAACAAAGACTTTACAGTACATTGACTACAGCTACCGAGGTAGGCAGAGCTATACAGATTGATTTCTCTGTGTCTGGAGCTCGGTATACATCAAACAGCATGGATGCTTTGAAATTTCAAATCACAAGGCCAAGTCTGGATGGTTGGTAGTGCTCAAAAGGAAGTGATTTCCTTATCCTATGAATATTTGTATGCTACTGAAAAAAAATCCAGAAGAAAGACAAAATCTTGGAATCTTAAAAAATTTCTTCAAAGTGAAAAAACCACATCTCCCTCTGGTTCAATAAAAAAATTCTCTTAGATAAATCTGAAATATTTGTCTATCTTAATCTATTATTATAATGAACTTCAATTTTTAAAAAGTAAGTTTCTTTGAAATGGAAATGTTTTCATCTTTAAAATTTTAAAGTGAAGTGCCTTGAAATTTTGAGGAAAAGAAGAACAATTTAGCTAAAATCAATCTCATTCAGTGGTAAGTTTTGCTAGTGTGACCTTTCAAACTTGGGAGCTGGCAGCTCGGTGTTTACATTTCAGCTTTAAAGACCTTTGTTGGAATCCAATTTACTTGTCATGTAGAATAAATGTTGGGACTTCTATTTAATCCTTTCACAGATATCTCTCCACACAGATTAATGAATTTTAAAGCCATTATGATCATCTAGTCTGACCTCCTGCATAACATGAGTCATAAAATGTCACGCAGCAATTCTTGCATCAAGCGCAGTCATCTGTGATTGAACTAAAGCCGTCACACCATGTAGCATGACTTTCAACATCTACAGAGGAATCAAGTCGCAGCAAGAATCACAATTTAACAAGGCCAACTTTTGTAGCAGAGAGGATTATTCGCTGACCAAAGACGCTGAGGTCCTACTTGAAATTAGACTATAGGAAGCCTAAAATTCAGATTAGGATATCTTCCAAAAAGAGAGAAAGACGAAGGGTTTCAGACCGGAGAAAAGTGAGTCAAACAGTTATTGTGATGGATTTCACATTTATTTTCTCCTTCTTGCATTTCTTTGGGTTTTTTTTATACCTATCTGTGGTCATTTTGGCTGTTCTTTGAGAGTTATAAAACTGATACATGTGAACATCTACCGTTTTATCTTTTGATGACGTTGAGGAAACGTTATAGTAATTGACTCCGATAAACATTTTTGTTTGCCTCCCTCTCAAGTGCAGAAGTACTGGAGTGAGGTGGCAGGGAGCCCAGGGCCAGTTCAGTGTTCCCACGTGCCACCAAGACATTGTAGCCACATGCTGTCCAGCTCCTCCACCTCCAGCCCACTGACGGCACAAACACGGGTTAATTTAGAGACTTGCCTTTTTTAACAATCCAGCGATAGAGCTGGGATTAGATTTCTGGGACTTTGTCTCTCCTGTTTGTTTTTTAGCTGTAGAACTTGTTGGAAATGTTTGACAGACTAGCCATTCTGCAGAAAATTCGGAGCAAAGCAACATTTCCTCAGCTGAAATGCACTTGTTTCAGATAAGCTTATGTCAGGAAAGTTTTATCAGGGCTGAAATGTTTTTTTCTAGTCAAAATGAGAATCAGATGATTTTGACTCAGACAAAGCAGGGACTCAGGCATTACATACACTCTTGTACCCCAAGGGGGTGGCTCTGTCAGTGGTGATTTACGGAAATCCACCCAGGCTTGAGAGGCTGCTCTGAAACAGGTTTATCTTTTTAAAGAAATTCTGAATGAAAACATTTATGTCATCTTGAAAAATGCTGCAGAACAGCAATCCCATTTCCCACACAGCTTTGATTAGGCTCAGTGGTCAACTGCTGCTTTCAGTCAGTATTCTTCAGAGCCGACTGTGGGCTTCAGCCCAGAAACGTTATTTTCCTCAAAGAAATTCCAGCACTGTTTCCATTAAGATCTATGGGAATTGTGCCAGTGCATTAGGGTGGTTAAAACCCATTCTGATCAATGGAAAGACTACCACTCATCTCAGTGAGGTTGGATCAAGCCCCGTACAGATACAGTAAGGGGACGTGCAGGGTGCAGGACCTGTTTGCAATGAAGTCAGCAGCAGCTTTACTTCCAGTGCAGCCCAGTGCCGATTCACTAGATGGCAAAGCCGTCAGATCAAATGTCCCTTCTCCCCATAAATTATCCAAAGTAGAGAAAAATATGACCTCACTGGTGATTATGGGAAACGTACAGCACATTTTCTTAAAATTGGGTTCCCTTGGGGTAGGCTTTGAGGAAGACTACATGCTAGTTGCCCGTTAAATTAAGAAGGAGAGAATAAGGGTATTTTTCTGTGATGCTCAGCAAGCAAACAACAAAAAACACTGAATGAGAGCCCAATAAAAATGTTTATAATTAATATGCTTTCAACTGGGCTTAGACGGCTGGCTTGCTCAGGACAAAACACTTCCTTCCCTTCCCTTCCTTGTTAACTGCATATAGGTCATTTGCTTCTTCCTTTTTCAAAATATTCTGAAAAAATATTCTGAAAATAATTAGGAAGACATATTTGTAAACTGGAAGATTTTTTAATGGTACAATAATCCTAGAGGGAGACTAAATGATTGAAATTTGTGGGGGACTGTATAAGTCATCAAGCATGCTTCATTTCTTGCACTAAGGCCGAGCCAAAAAAGAACTATGCTAGACCCAAATCCTGCATTAAGTGACATTTTAGAAATGTACTTTTTTTAAAATGAAGAATTCCTATTTTACAGCTGCTGATCTGACTGCTGCAGAGACTTGGAATAATTTCTGCCAACACTCACTGCCTAGTTTGGTTTGGGCGAATCACACCTATAACAAGTGTTTTGGGGCTTGTATGTAACCTGCTGGCTCTTGTTAAA
Source organism: Struthio camelus (assembly GCF_040807025.1). Lineage (NCBI taxonomy): Eukaryota > Metazoa > Chordata > Aves > Struthioniformes > Struthionidae > Struthio > Struthio camelus. Next base: position 64,669,494 of record NC_090981.1, on the reverse strand, counting down.
CTGCATTTCATCCTTTGATGTATGTGAAACAATATTGCCAGTGCCCCTTACCACACAAATCATAAGGCTGACTAATAAAAATACAAAGATTGTGTATATAATAATGAGCTCCCAAAGGGTGGAAAGAAGGCTCTTTCACACTGAGCTGCACACAGGCACGTATTAGTGCAGTTTGATTTGATCACTGGAAAATTGTGTCCTGTAATTACTAAGCAAACATGAGAAGGAATGACAGGGAAATGCAATGAAATGGGGCTTTGAGGTGGAAGATGAATTTTCTGAAAGTGCAATTTGGAAGGAACACATATGAATCCTGCGCAAGTGCCTTGAAATACAAGGGACCCATTGATTTAAAAATGAACTGTAAGTTCACTTAGAACTGCAGGACCTGCATGGGGCAGTATAGACCAAGAATTATTGTGGAGGAACTGAATTTTGGGCATCTGGGTTCTCTCTCAATCTAGTGGGCACAAGTTTTGGAAAGCGTCAGCTTTTCTGGGTGGCAGCACTTAGGCATCCCAAATTGCTGAATGTTTTTAAAAAGACTTTTATTTTCAATTTCAATTCTAATAGTCAATTTTGCTTGATAATAGTGACACTTTCTCACTTTATTGGATGTTATAACAATTTATGAACTAAAAATTTGTTACTAAGTCAGTCCTTTGTATTCACAAATTGCAAAACCTAATCTGCTGTATAATGATATTCATCTTTAGCTATTAATTTTCAACATTATTATTTGTAAATAAGGAAATGCATGTGCGAGGTGGAAAGCTGCTTCCCAAACTCATTCCACAGCGAATTGTCAAGTTATGACTGAACTTGGCTTCCTTGTGTCCCGAGCCAGAACTCTCGCGTGTACTACATACTACCTAAGTGCCTGAATAAGTACTGGACAGACTTTCTTAAGTGGCTTAAGTGAGATATTCAGTGTAGCAGCTCTTTAACAAGGAAATTCCCTCCAGGGCTTGAAGTTTCCCAGGCTTCATCTCAGGTCAGAGCCAATTTTTTGGAAAGGTTTAAGTCAATTCCATGGAACCTCTCAGAATTCTACATTTATTAAAAATGCACGTCTTTGCCTTAGGAAGCTACCCAAATTTGATTTATTCTGAAGACTTTCCTGCTGTTGCTTAACAAAATTCAAGCCAACTTCGTAGTTTGTGTGCAGTATGAATAAGAAATGGAAGGGTATATTCAAATGCCGATATGTATTAAATTGCTTTTCTTGCCTGGCAAAAAGAAGGCCAAACTATACCACAGGATATAAGGATAGCAGGGCAAAGTTGATGCTTTCAGTCTTCTTTCATTTCCTGCCTTTGAATGCTTTAATATGGCGTTAGACATAGTTGGGTAAAATTATTAAGAATGATTTAACACAAGGCCAGTGAATTGGCAACAGGTACTGATGATAAGAGAGGATGAGCACTGATCACCTTATTCCTTCAAATCCCGCTCTGAAGGCCAAATCTATGGGCTTGCAAGTAGGTTCACAAAGCTACTACGAACATGGAGGACTGTGTGTTCCTAGGAGTACTTGTGAACTTGGTACAAGTGTCACTAATGGATCAGTGTACTGACTCAGCTTCTCCACAGTCATTTTCAATAGGTAGTAACTATTTATGTTCAAAGCATTCGAATGGTAGCCTAGCACATGCTGCCGAAGTCTCAGGAAGTGACAGAGTTTCAATAAAGCTTCCTGAGAAAAGAAACAAGCAATTAATTTTGAGCAAACAATAAAAATATAAGAAAAATTGAAGATGTAGGAATGCTAATAATGATGATGTGGACTGGTGGTGCCTTTATTAGCCTCCTTTGTGTTTTCGCTTGAAACATTTATCATCACTGAACTAGCTGATTATTCTCTTTTAATTACTTCATATGGAATAATTAAATAAAATGGAGACAATAATCTTTTATAGATGGTTATGAAGAAGAACATTTTTCTGAGGGAACTGAATATAGATTTCTTTCCCCTCCCTTTTTCCTCTCAAGGCAGTAGGAGTCTAATGCATTCAGTGCTACAGCAAACAGAGAGCTCCTGAATTCTTTGAATTATTTATTTTTAATAGTTAACCATCATTTAAAAGCCTCACCTGGATGACCTGTGATTGAAGAACAAACCTCATCGAGCATGTTGTTTTGTTCTGATGACACGTTTCCAGACAATTTCCTGCGTATTACATGAGAAGCTGAAAAGGCTGCAAATTGCTTATATTCCAAAAGACCATGTTATCCTGCTAAGATTTCTCGGGGACCTGGACCTGTAGACCTGCCCCTCTGTGCATATGGCTGCATACTGCACCATGTTGTGTGATGGGGTACAGATTTAGTGTTGGGTATGGGATGAGAATACAACAGGACTCGTTTGAGGTGATCCCTCACGGGATGGCAGCTCCTGTGCTCCTGTGGCAGTGCCACCTCGTAGGTTCCGGACTGGCCCGTGGTCACAGCTCAGACCACGCAGCAGCATTAGGTGTGAGGGCCAGAGACATGGGATGAAAATGTTCAAGTGACAAGCCTGAAGAAACAGAAGATGAAGCTGGAGGTGCTGGAGCCTGGCTGGAGCAACTTTGTCCCTGCCTCTCCTAAGTGATGAGAACACCAGTTTTGGCTGTTTCGTCTCACTTTGTTCCACCTAAGTTCCTTTGCGCAGGTGGAGTCCTGTCAGGGTAGGAAATAGAGAGATATGCTCTACAAGCTGATGAGGCAAGGATTTGTTCATGCTTCTCTACGTGATGAGCCTTTCACCAGTTTAGCAATGCTGAGACTCCAGAGCATGGCGTCTGATTGAGAAAAGCCTTCAAAGCTCTGAGAACGAACACAGTTCGTTCCAGGCCTCCAGATGAAAGACAGAAAGTGAAAAAAGGAAAGAAATACTTTGATTAGGTTTAACATATTTTATTTGTTAAAAATCTTCTGGAATCTGTCAAATTTCAAATTAGAATGTTATTTTTAAGCAAAAAGTTGAATCACACCTTTTGAATTATTTTGAACTGCTTGGTCACAGTTTTTTGGCCAAAAGAAATTGCTGAATTTGAGCCAGCTTTTAAAAAATGTTTGAACCGATCCTTAACTGTATTTTTCAGTCAGAAAACTGTTCATATCCAAACTATATTCAGCTCTAATCCCCCAAATTAGTTTCTCTGATATCCAAAATGTAAAATCTAAACCGCAAATATTTTGGAAAGTTAACACTAAAAAGTGTTCTGTTGGTTAAGAGTCAGCCTGGTAGTAGTGCACGTCAAAGACCTCTTTTTAGGAACAGAATAGGCTAACACAAACCAGGCTCCCTCCATCCTACCTCATCCTGACAGCATAAACTCTGAAAATAACTTCCTAATCTGAATGTTCACAGTTTGCCCGCAACGATGCTCATGAATGTTGTCACACTCTTAGGAGGTCAGGAGAGAAAAGATTAAGGAATAAGATACAATCAAGATGAGTCTTTACTCAGGTAAATCTAGTCCAGGTAATCTAGACATGTAATCTAGTCCACATTGCAAGCTGAGCTTGTGGTGGCTTTTAGGACAGAAAGACAGAGAGCATATGAGAGAACAGTACAGGTGGAGCTCCTTCTCCTGCCTTGCAGAGATTTGAGCTTGTCTCCACCTATCATCAGTGGAGAAGAAGTAGTATTTCAAAGGAGGAGGGCTGTATCTCTCCGCCTGACATAGGTCATGCAAATCATCAGCTGCATGCACCTACACCCTTCCTGTGCTCTAGAGTTGTTACAGCCCAGCCAACACCTTTAAGAGTCCTTGCAAGAGGTCGTGTTAAGGTTTTCAGTAAGCAGATGGGTTGAGAATGACAACCTATTTTCCATGCTACACAGGTCTGAGCAACCAGCAGTGTATTTTCAGCTCTTTAACTGTCCTGCCTCCTGTGTAATCACAGTCCCAGATGTAATCTTGATATAAACTGAACTTAAAAAACAAGTTATTAATGGAATTTTTGAAAGGAAAGATGATCTTATAGGTAAGGTGCTTTTGATTTAAGGGTTATTCCTAAGAGCGAGTTATTGAAAATGGAAAAGCAATCATTATTAATAATACAGTTCTTATAATATTTTCCTTTTGGAGACCTTTTTCTATATTGCCCTTGCTTGATCATAAGTATTTGCATTTTGCGGTCTAATGAAGAGAACTCTTTTGTGGATTGTCTCGTAATTAAAGACATGAATAGGATAATCATATCCGGGTGAACTGATCTGGGGCATTATTTTTTTGGAGGGGTCTGTATTACTGAATGTCTGCTGTGGGCTGTGTCAACCTGCACATCACGATGCAGACGCTCAAGATTGGAGTCAATGTGGTTGTTGTTGTTTCTTAAGTTGACTCATGGTCACATGAAAAACTTTACTGCACCAAGGTTTCCTTCTAACCACCTGCCTCAGTTCATGGACCACACCGTCACCCTATGGTCTAAGTCCTGGCTCTCTCTTAGCCTAGTTGATCCAGCAACCCATCTATGAAAATTTGTTTCTCAAACAGCTTCCAGCATTGTAACCTACTGCAGGAAAGGACGATCATTTTGACTGTGCTTTGGAGATGTCAAATCCTCCGTGGGACTCAGTTTAAACTTTAGGCTCAATGTCAAAAATAATACAAAAAACTGGCTGTATTTACCTGGAGTTAGCCTGCAATAAATTAAAGCAAAAAAAAAATATCCCACATTTTAAAGGAATTTTGAATTTCTGCCTAGATATATATTTTTTCACTCCTTGCTTGGAAACTTAAAGAAAGGAACAATTAATGAAAACCAATTGCTAGAGAAGACATGGTTTTCAGATCATGTTTGTTTTCATATCTTAAAGTAGCTCACTGTTTCTTAACATAGTTTTAATTCATAAGAAAACCCTAAGACAGATTTGAAATGGAGATCAGTTGTGGAAAGATATAAAATTATTTTTATTTTGACCCCATATTAGTGACTACCCTCCTGCATTCCTCATTTTTTTCTTATTGGCTGCTGTAATAGTTCAGTATTTTTATAGTATGTATTATTATAATTAGGAGAGGGTGTATTTTTATGGATGAAATATCCTTCTTATAGCCATTGCCAGAGACTATTAGTAAAATATAAATTAAATGCAGGCTTTTGGAATGGTAAAAATTTCCTTCCTTCCTCCAAAATTCTACAGTTTTTGCTTTTGCACCTTTTTCTTTCTCAGGTGTAGCAGGAAGAAAAAGGCCTGTGATGCCACGAGGACAGCAGTTTTTGTGGGATCTAGGACTTCAATTGAAGCAGGAAATACAAGCCCAGATTCCTTGCCCAGATTTCCAAACTTGAGAGGTCTATTTACTTGGGAAAAATATCAAGACATTTAGATATTTGCCCAGCAGAAACCTGTTTCCAGGCTATGAGCAGGAAGAGCTCTCAGTCCTCCTCTGAGACTGGATATATCTGCCCCAGATTAGACTGTGCAGCTCGCTCAGCAACAGTAGCAATGGCAACCTTTCTCTTAAGTTATCATAGGAGCTCATCTGTTTTGTCACTAATCCACTAATCCATGTGTCTCCATCATGTTTTACTGTCTTGGGGACCTTGGAGCTGGGGACAACTGAGCTGCTCCAGCATCTGCCATGGGGAGGAGAAGGTAACTCTGGGCCTTTGGCACCAGGTCTACTGGGTAAGCAAGCTGGGAGCTCTGCCTTCCTGTGATTGACCCTGCTGCTCATCAAAACTGAGCTTTTTAGAGTAGCTCATGGATTTTATACATCCAGAAGCAGCATATGATGGGACAGAGTCTGCTCCTCAGATGTCAATTCTGTCTTGCTATGAGTATCACCTCTATATGCTCCAGCTACTGGTGGCCACCCAGCCATGACCAGCCTTCAAGGAGACTTTCTGCTAGGTGTGAACCCTGCTGCTAGTGCACTCCTGCTCAGCAAGTGGTGCTTGCAGGGGTCCTGCTCTGTGATCCTGCTCCTCAGATGTTTCCTGGCCCTTGCTCCTCCTCTCCTGCCCTGGGAATTCTTCATCCTGGGTCTTTCCTTGCAAGCTGGACTTCCCCTGTCTCTCCTCTGATGCCTACCTCTAGCTCTACTGCATAGGGCTGGATCCCTCCTTATTTTCTTGTCTGCTGAACTTTGGCTTGATGCAGGACTATATGTCTTGTCCAAACCTTAAGCTTGGTCCAGGCTTTGTTTTTTCTAGTTTCTGCTGCCTGGTTTTACGCATTGTGATTTATGAGATGCTTCAGTCTAAGCCTAATGTCAGCTTCTGTGGAACTACGCTACGTTTATGTTGCATATGTATATACCAATGCACCAGCCTTGAAGAAGTTTGCACGAGCCTTCCTTTCAATAAAATACGAGAGTCTAACATTTAGCCAGAGTATCTGTGTCAGATCAGTCAGTCCCTGTTATGGGATTACTATTTGAAACTCAAGATGGCAGCTTCTCAGAGTAAATAGTGAATTAATTATTCTATCTTTATCCATAGAAAAAAAAGGGCTAGTCTCTTTAGGTCAAAGAGCTTGGATCCCCCACTATAAATGCTTGTGATGTGAAGTTCAGGATCTATACAAGAAACATGAAACAGAGTGTAAAATGCATCAAATTTTGCCAAAATTTTTCATTTGTCAGTATGAGAAAGTAAGTCAGTGTGTGAGATCTAATTGCTGCCAGAAACTCACTTTATGGAAGTGATCAAAATGAGTAATTCTTTTAGTCTAATGGATTTGCTTCAAGAGAGAAGCAAAATGAGCCAACAAAGAAGCATGTAGAATGTTTTCTAAAATTTAAGGTTAAACAAGACATCATCTTTCAAAAGTCTAATGAACTATAAATAAGAAATCAAGACCTTTAGACACATGGAAAAGTCACATTTGCACTGTAAGGAAGACAGTATTGTAGCGGAAGCAGACCGATATTTTTTTAATGCATATAGCAAGGTCATTTTGTTACCCCAGTGTAGAAAGGTCATTTAAAGTAAGTGCAATTACTGTTAAAGGAAAGATAATAACCGTGAAATTTTGTGTCAGATCTTTTCTCATGTTAAACTTATATTTACAATTATCTTTAAATGCTTTATCAATGGAGAGTTAAATGGTGGTGGTACATTTTACAGTGCCAAAGGGATCCATGCTGGTTTTTTGGAGCTGATTGCAGAGCCAGGTATAGATTTATTCTCACCGTCCTATAGACTTCTGTCCTGGTTTGTAATGCTGGCAATCCCAGCCCAGCCCAGCTCTTTGGCTTCTCCCCCATTAATCATCAGGTGGTCCACCAACAAAGACGTATCTGCCTGCCCCACCGCCCTAAAGCAAGACCCAAAGGGAGAGGAGATTTCCAGTTTTGCCTGACAGAACAAGGGGAGCAGAGGAAGGAGAGGAGCAAGGGCTCCATCTCACATATTATTATGTAAGTGGGACACCTCCTCCAGTCATACTGGGGCTTAAATGATCTGGGTTTTCCCACAGACGGAGCATTGGCCATGTGATTTAAGTGAGTGGGGAGGGTTTGCCACTTAATGCTTGTCCACTGTGTCCTCTCCTGTGATTCTCCTCCATGTTCTCTGCTGGATCGACAGCCCTTCAGGACAAGGACAGTATCTAAACATGTGCATGGTCAGTGCCTAACATACAATCAGACCTGACAAGGACATCCAGGTAGTAGTGCAGCCAATGCTCTAGGATCACAAACGTGGTGAATCAGAAAACAAAGCCAACAAGAAGCAAAGTCTCTTAAAGAAGAGAGATGGAATTTGGCAGAAGTCAGTTGATTTCAGAGACAAATAGTCTCTAAATGCAACACAGTTGTTTAGTCAGCTGAAGGCAAACTGTGCATTTTGTTCACGGTCTTCTGCTTTGAAACATATAGAACTTTTCCTTACTGTCTTCTTCATATTTTGTCTTGCATAACCCCACTAAATCCAATGAACTTATGTTATAGTAAAAATGTATCTGTAGTAAATTCTACTCAGTCTAGTAACGCTGTTACTGAGCTTGCAAACCCTGCATTTTATGGAGCTCTCTTTCTTACCCGATGCAGATGTTGTCTGGCTTATCTAACCTTACATCGCAAAAATCTCACTGTTAGACTACTTGGCCATTCCTGCAATCTAGGATCAAATCCGTGTGGCAAAAGAAAGGCAGTTGAAATAAAAACAACGGTAACATTAGAACCCATGTTTAAAAACAGTCTTGCCATGATGTGCAATAAATGGTGAAGGAGATCCAAAGTCACAGCTTTTATTACTGCTCTGATCATCTGTCCTACCTCCTTTTCCTCACAGAGACAAGGATGTCTTTTGATTACGCAGAATCCACACAGTGTGTGAAAATAAATTCAGATCCACCAGCATGAATAAAGAGATATGTTTTCTCCATTTCTAAAAATATATATATTGTCCAGGGGCTTTATAAGGATGAATTTAGTGAGGATGGGTAAAAGGTCTAAAATTCCTCCTCCGGCCCTGCCCTGCGTGACTTGCACACTTCTACATCACCAGACATGGCTATGCATTACTTTGCAGCATTTTCTAGCCATGCCATCCAGATCATGGAGATACCTGCTTCTGTTTTGTCTCAAATTTTTAAGGTTATATGTCTAAAAATAGCATTTTCTCACTTTCTTTTGCTGGATCACCTTCAAGAGACACTTGAACAAGTTCTACTAAATGAATTATTCACTTTTGCAGGAGTTGTGGGTGTTAATGGCACTTTAGGCTCGAGATCTCTGCTCCTTGCACACAGCAGTTGTGTCGCCTGATGGCTGAAATGCCTTTTGTCCAGCCCAGCTTAATAGGATCAACTCAGAAATATCTGGGAGAAATGCAATGGCTTGAGATGTACAGGAGGGACGAGTAAGTGACTAAATAATCCTGTTTGGACATGAGTTCTAGGAAACAGAACAAAACAGATAGATGACTTTATTTCTATCAATATGAAAAGTTCTGTCTTTTCACCTGTGAAAATCTGTTCTTGCCTGACACAGAAATCCTTTTTCTGCATGGCTTGAATTTTGTTGGCACTAATCAAGCTTTTATGATAAACCATTTGAACGCAAATGAAGTTTAAAGATACTGTAATGTCTTATTTCAGGATGGATCTTTATGATTAGAACAATAAATTACGCCAAGCGTCCCCACATGCTGCAAGTTTATCATGCCTGTTTAACATGTCTGAAGAGATTTCACAGTGCAGATATTTTGCAGCTTTTCTTTTCATCTCAAAGAGAAACATTTACAAAACTCGTGTTCCCACTATTCAATTACTTCTGCTTTGCTTTGCCGCCATGATTTGCTGATAGCAGGGGCTGCAGAAGCTTTAGCTACAAAAATGAGGAGTTGATTTTTCACTAAGCATTTAGAAACTTTGTGGCAACGGCCAGAACATTTGTGAGCTAGCAGGTAGCTGACTTAAACCTAAGCATGAGGCTCATAGGGGAAAAGAAACTGGGATAGAGACAACTGATTTGACTCCTCAAGATTTGTAGCCAACATTGGTGCCGCACCTGTTATAGGAGAGAAAATCAGTGCATCCTCTTCCACTCCTCGACTTCTCCAGTTTTGGTAGGCATCACTGCACCCAGGGAAGTGTGAATCCATACTTTTTTAGCTCGGGAAAGAGAGCTCCTGGCCTATTGTGGGCTTGGTGGGGATGAGCCACTGCAGGACTGCCTGCCCTGTTAGGTCAGGGTAGGGCGAGGGGACGTTCAAGCCAATGCTCCCTGTCCATGCCACCTACGTGCTGGGAAACTTGAGCGGGAGAGGTCGCTTGAACTTGAACCGTGCTTCTTCGGACTGTGCAGCATAGCTGTATCAAACTATCTGGTACAGCACTGCCAGCCCTTGCTCGGACATAGCTACTTAAGACGGCACTTCTTAATCCTGCACTTAAGCTTTAAGGGCAGGATTTTGGTCTTGTCCTGAAAATATTAAATTTTCTCACCTGATTTTAGATACATTTTCAAGTCTAATGCTCCACAGCAATGAATTGCACAGACAGACTGCACTGTAGGGGGAAGGGTATTTCCTTTATTTGTTTTAAATTTACCTACCATTTATTTTAAAATATGAGCCCCAGTTCTCATATTACTGCATAGTGTACAGAGAAGGAATGATCAGCTTTTCTTATACCATCCATCATTTTAAATAGGCCAATTAAGCCTGTGCAATTATCCTTCTTTCCAAGTTAAATAATCCAAGTCTTTGCAGCTTCTCGTATGGAAAGTCCATCATGCCTCTAAACCAAAGAAAATTATATAGTGCTAATTTAAAACACGGCCACTTGTAACATGTGTATCTACTATGGTTGTCAGCTAATTAAATATGTGTAACATGGAAAACAGAACCCCTGCATTTTGTTCCCACGTCCACTAATGAAGGGGTAGTGATGTTCTGTGACATAAAAACAGTCTGTATGTGCTGAAGATGGTTTGGCACCTTCCAGAGAGCCAAGAGCCATGGACACTTGCAAAGTCGTGACTATTTTTTCCTCTTTGACCTCGAGAAACAGGGGAAGCTTTGCCTATATCCTTACAATCCTGTCCCACCCCAAAGGAGTTTCCCATCGTGCTGGTTCAGTTCCAAGTAGCGGAGACCTTCGTTATTGCTGCAGTCCAAATAACGTCTAGGGTCCCCAGCCGAGATCAAGGCTCCATTGTGCTAGCAATGGCATAAACACATACTTACAGACAGTCCCTGCCCTAAAGGGCTTATAGTCTAAATAGAAGAGACAGATAAAGGGTGGGAGAGAAAATAAATGCGGAGTGACTTGAGCAGCTGCTGAGACAGCTGCTCTCTGAGGGAGCCGGGAACGGGACCCAGTTCAGTGGGACTCGGCCGGCTCCTTAGCTTCTTGGCTGTCTCCCTTTGCTGTGCCTCCACTGTGCAAGCTGACATTTTAATCACCGCATCTCGAAAGCACCTGGTTAGGGAAAGCTTTGGGGACAGAGAAGTTAAAATATAAATAGTTACTTGGCAACTAGGCAGCCTTGCGTTGCCTCTGTTGCTGCTGCTGCTGTGGATAGAGCCAATGAAATTTTTTTTGGAGAAGACCTGATACGGGCAAGACATGTCTCCTGGAGTCACAGGTATCCGATTTGCTTTAAACACTGAGAAGTCAGGCCACACAAAACTCCTGAGCATTAACAACTCCCTCCAAATTTGAAAGTGGTCTTTGACCAACTTTTAGTTTCCCTTTCCATTGCAAGTTGAAAATTCTCTGGTCCTATGTATCAAATCGGCTGGCATCTCACAGTACACAAGAAGTGTAGACTGCAAAATGAAAGAAAATGGAGGGAACTATGTAAGTGAGAAGCTGTCACTGCCAGGGACGTATACAACTGCACTACATGTAGTCTTTCCTTGACAGACTAATATCTCTGTTAAGAGCTAGTGAAAACAGTCTGAGAGCCTGCCCCCATTGAATATCGAGGTAATGATCCATTTTGTTCAGTTTGAGGTGTTTGTGCTTCCCATGCAATTTTATAAACAGTAGTTAAATCTTACTTGCCTTCTTCAGGCTGATAAATTGGATGAGATTTCCTACTTATTAATATATTACTTGTCCATGTAAGTAGCATCTTATTTCCTTTGCCTACCATGGAGTAACAGCCTAGAATGTGACATAGCTTTGCTAATTTCTCCCTCCAACTCTGTTTGAGATGGGAATGAGTGATCCAGCTCATACTTGTTTTTTTCCATAGGCAGCAAGCTTTTCTGCTTGTGTGCTCTTCTTGGATCTCTATTTCATGCTCTCCACTGCAAGCACCCACCAGCAAACCAGGTAGGTTCACAGCTTTAGCACACATCACTTCATTGCTGGTGACACAGAAGGAACACCTTCCATGCACAGTAGCACTTACTTGCCAATAGGTATGCAACTCATTGAGCGAGGGAATTTATGATAACATGCACGTAAGATTTTATACTCCTCCATGCCTATAGCTAGTCATGATTTAGATTTGGGGCTCCATTTTCCTCAGGACTGCATCATAACCTCCCTGATACGGCCCCTAATTTTCTCTCAGTATAGACCCCTCCTCTTCTTTTAATCATAACCAAGAAGTCTCTTGCAACTTTTAGTCTCTCAATCTATGCAAAACATCTACATAAGCAGCACTGGGCCAAAGGGGTGAACACCTTGTGGAGAGTTCCCTGATGTGCTCGTATGATTTTTAGCATGCTCGTAAATTATGTTAGCATGTATGACAGCATCACAGAATGGCTGAGGTTGGAAGGGACCTCTATGTATGCCATCTTTCACATGATTCATCCAATCTGATCTAATGAGCTGAGTACACTAGGATGTGGGTTCATCTCTTCTAGCCATAGATTTGCTCTCCACAGTAACGGGAACAGAAGGACACTTTTTGAAGGTGTCCTTAGACAGCTGCTTAGACCTGAACCACCCTTCAGAGGAGTTCTTTCCCCCCACCCTCATCCATATCAAGGTATCCAAGACTGATACGCTCCTGACATAAATGCCTATGTTTAGTAGCTAAAGTTAGGTGGAGCGATGCCAGGCTTGGAAAGGATCCTACTATAGTGGCTTTGTGCCCTTAATCTGTTATACCAGAGGGTCGTCTCCTAGTAGAAACAATGTGAAGGCCCTCAGAAGCCAGTATTGTTTCAGCATAGTTGTGAAAACCTCATCAAACAGCATCGCTGGGTCTACAGTAGGATTTTATTGGCAAAGATACATTGGCTAGGTACCTCTGATTTTTTTCACACTCTTAGCCAAATAACTTATGCCAGTATCTTCTCATAGTATAGACTCCACGGCAAGTAGCCTGTCAGAAATACATGCACAGAGGCGTGCAGAATGGTCATTAAAAAGAGATATTTCCCCCTTCTCTGCTAAGTTCTTGCTGATCACAGATATGTAACAAAGTTAAAAATAAATGAATCAATCTGCCAGCCACTTAATGCTAGTCAACAGCTGTCTCTTTGTGCTAACAGGAACTCCAATCAGAGGTCATAATGTGAATTAATTTTAGCAGCACCCAGCATTCTCCCCGATGAATATGATTCTTTTGGGTCAATCCTAGGTCACATAAGAGTCAAGAGAAAGCACTTTCACTAACTTCTCTTCTTGGGAGTAACTCACTCCAAAGCTTTCCTTTGCCAGAATTACGCGAGCACTTCAAAGAATGAGACACTTTCCCTGGTTTAATCATTTAAAGATTTAATTCTCAGCTTATAAAAACAGTTCACACCGTAGCAGAGAGTATTTTCAGGGTTTATCCTCTTCCTCTTTTTAAACTGATTTTCAATTCACTGTTACTCAATGTCGCTTCTGCTATTCATGGAGCACAGCCAAGTGAAACTGGGACCCGCTATGCCGCTGATTTACACTATAGAACCATTATTAGCTGAGTCCTGTATTGGCATTCCAGGCATTCCAGAGAGCGGCTAGTCTCCTGCATATTTATTCATTCGAAATAATGACTGGGCCAGCGCAACGTGCCAGAGTGACAGCCCCGTGGAGCGAAGAGGTCCTTCGCTTAACTGTGGAGTAGGACCAGCACAGCCGACACGCGCTTCCCCCTTCCCACACTCTCGCGTGCTCCTCAGGCCTAATCTGAGGGTTGTTTCTGCACCTTGTAGCGCTAAAGTACAAGGCAGAGCGCTCTCCAGGCCTAGTTAATTTTTGTCCTTTTATACGAGATGTGCAACAGTGGTGTAATTTCTGCTTTTGTCGTCAGTGGTCTTTCATCACTATTAAGTGAAGGATACAGCAAGACGCACTTATCGGATGGCCGTATTTCTTGATTTACTTGGACACGCATAAAAAAACTCCAACAAATTTAGGACCTTGATTCTACTTTTTGTGAGTGTAAGTGACAGTTCTAGGTCACAGTTAGAAAAGTTCAAAGGCTCCCAAACGGTGCAACAATTTAGCCCTCCACCCAGCACACGCTACTCACTCTTCTTTCAGCCTTCTTCCTCCCTTTCTTTTGTAGCATCATGATAGGTCATTAATGAAAAATGTGCGTCAAGACACCAGCGGGTGCAGTGGGGAGACGATTATGAAGTTGCATTGTGCTGAGCACTGCGCAACGGAACGATGGCCCTGGCTTGGGGATCTCACCTCTGAGATGCTGCAGACAACAGATGGCATTCACGCCACCTATTATAGCCTGTTTGGTGTATCCATTTGAGGTGTGAATCATAGCCAAAATTTTCTGCACGGGCCAAGAAACAGATGCTTCCAAAGAGTGACTCAGAGCACCTAAGTCAGATGCCTAAAATCACACAGTGTTCATACCCCCAGGCAGCAAAAGGAACAGGCTAAGGGAAGATGACCACCTTCAGCCTAATGGACTGGTGTCCCTCGGCTCCCTCCACTGCCAGCAGGATGAGAAAGGCTCCTGCACACGAGGTGATTCAGAGCATCCAAATCAAGCTCTCCCTCCTCCTGAGGGAAACCATTTCTTGTTAATGACAATGGAAGGGGGAGTTCAGGGATATAGGAAGTTCATTAGGCTAAAATAACCTTTCGTAACGTGCTTGTAGCTAGCAGGAAAAGCAACACGCAGCTGCCTAACTTTTGTCAGGTGGCCCAGTAAATTTATTAATAGACATAAATTGGCCAAAAATACTGGGGGGGTGGAGGGGAAAAGGAATCCATTTATGTGAAAGCTAACATCTTTTCACATTTCAGCCAAATACATTCAAGAAAAAAACAATGAAAAACATCCAGCTTTTTCAACAAATTTGGCATTTCCTCTCGGAGAAAAACCCATTTTTCAGACAGCGCTGTGATTTACATTTAAAGCAGATTGCTGCAAGCCCCAGCCACAGCAGCGTTGCGCCGGTTAAGCACAGAGCCAGCCTGCGCCTTCAGGTTGCCTGCAGGGCAGATCCCCAACCAGCAGATTTCCCGAGCTGCAGTGACGGAGTCCCTGCTCTCACCCCCTGGGAGGGGGAGGACGAGGAAGGTTGCACATCTCGCCTATAGCAGTTACGAGCTGCAGGGGTTTCGGTCTCCAGGAGCCGGGAAAACGCTCCTGGGCAGTTTAGCTATCACACCTCAGCCTTATTTTATTCCACCCATAACAGTGGGCTAACAGCATCTAACCTATTGCATATGAGCTTTGGTCCATTGATGCTTGCGGAGCACTTAGAGGCTGGCAGATTAAATGTGCTAATGGAAGAGCAAAGTATTGCAGGAGCAGCACCATGCAGTCCCTGCCACACCTTTCTCCTCCCTCTCTCTATCCTTCTCCTCCCTCGGTGGATCCTGCTCCACCATGACCTTCTACGGCGCTTCTGCGGCGGGCTATTTCTTCACGGGGGCACTTGGGCTGACAGTGCAAAGCTCCCTTTCCCATATAATTGAAAGGAATTTCTGATTATGCGCAGGGATGTCAGCAGCGCGAGGAGCTTGGACGCCTTCCAACCGCAGCCGGATCCAATGGCAGTGCTGCGATTTCTCCTTTTTTGGCACTCTACTTGTGAACTTTCTGCTCCCTTCTGGGAGTGATTTCTCAAGATAATACGCCACTGCTCCAGCTTTTCTCTGATGGCCTAGATTTATAGCTTCTGCAAGGCGTGAGAGGGGAAGGGGTGTGGGAGGGGGAGGGAGGATGAAAGCAGGGAGGGAAATTATTTTTCGGTTGGGGTTTTATTTTTATGGTCCTACTCTGCGACAGTGACTGTCTCCAGGCTTTGCACAAAAAATACTCTGTCATTTCCATCCCTGCAACCTTCTTTACTCCCTACAGTAAAAGGTTGAAAGTATACACGTGTTTTTTTGGCCTCTCTTTAGTCCAGCCCTAGTGAATGAGCAGTATGAAGTGAGCACTACATTTATCTCTGACCTTTTCACCATCCCTTGCATCTGTTAACTGCAAAAAGCGGAAGATGTCCCCAGCCTCCTCTCCCACAGAGCAGATGATACTGGTAACTTGATTTACTTTATCTCTATCCGTCCCAACTTGCCTCACATCTTTCCAAATGTCTAATTTATCTAAAGCATTCGCTGCTCCGGCTACACTAGGGAAAACCAAAACAACGGCTCCAAAAACCCCAGCCACTGATTTTCAGGGAGAAATATTTAAAACTTCCAGATGCTGCGCTCAGAAATTTAGTAACACAATAATTAACTGGGACAAAAATTTCTCTCTCTGGACATGCTAAACAGCTGAATATTCTTTTTCCCCAGTGACTTCAGTCTATTGAAGATGTTTCTATAACATCAAAATTGTAATATCCAAGTCTTTCAATCATCTCTCATTGCACTCCAGGAAGGTGGAATAGTGCTGCCAGCCCCATTTTGCAGATGAGGAACTAAGGCACTGGCCACATCTGGATGGGGTTCACCTCCTCTATCTTGGATACTCCCCATCTTCTTCTGCTCAGCATAGTGTCACAGGCATCTTCTCCAGGTAGTTCATCTCATCCTAACATGGGCATCTAAGGTAGGCAAGATGAGTTACCGTTTGAAGACAGCTGTTGCTCCCTACTGATTGTAAAGGGAATTCATAGATGTATATTATAGGATTAAATCTCTAATTCCTGTATGGCTAAAATCAGCTGCGAGGAACAGTGCTCCTTGAGACTCAGCAAGGTCACCCTGGAAGGGCAGAGCAGAGCAGAGCAGTGAGATGAACCCTAGAAATGATCTGTGAATGATAATGAAACCTGTTTATATGGTGCTGGTCCCTGAAATGTTCAGGTGGCATTGGGGGACAAGGCAGGGGGTGCTGATCAACTCCCCAAGTTGCTCCTGGCCTGTCTTTCAGCTTGGTGTTCTCACAGCTGCCATGGGAGCACCAAGGCTATTCTGCGGGGCAGTGGAGGATAGGCTTTTGACTGCTGGCCTCCGCTGAGAAGCATTTCAATTTTTCACATTGCATCTAGGAAGGGGCACAGCGCTGATAAATCTGCCTGTACTTAGCTACACATTTCTTGTCATCTTGGATAGCCAAATTGCCAGCGCTGAGCGCTCAGTTCTGGGGTCATGACTCTGCTTCTCCCTCCCCAGGGAGAAGACTTCAGGAGACTGATATGAAGAACGTGAGGTTTGTCTTGTTTCTTTTTATCTTTTGCTGGTTCCGTCTGCAGGATCCTCAAACTTTGCCTCACCACAAGCTTTCTAAAATCACATCTGGGAATCTCAAGTAACCTGAATCCAGGTACAGAGGCTGATGGCAAAGCTGTCTCATAGGAGGGAATGTAAAATCAAACGGTAACTGTGGGTTAAACCATAGCGATTTCTTATGACAACCACAGGAAAGTATTCTAAAGGTCACAACTGGAAAACGTTTGTCCAACTCTTTCCTGATGCTTTGGGTATTTCAGCACAAAACCACTTACTCTGCCTGTAACGATACACCCTAATTAAACACCACCAAGAATCAGATCAGACTCGCATTCAAAGCAGAAATGAAGTTGATGACTTTGTGCTCCCTCAGCCTGGGCACCTGGGAAGAGGCTATGATTGAAATGACCTTATATGCAATCAGTCGCAGGAGTCAAACTCCTCCGCAGCCAGGATTGGTCTAGGATGATGGGAAGACTTTCGTTTCCTTTCAGAAATCAGAGCGACAAAGGCATGCTGACTGGTCGAGGAAATTATATTTTATTCAACTTATCAGCATGTGAAAGATAACGGAAATGAGCTGCAGAACCAGGTTGCGATCTCTTCTGTGGTGGCAGTTGCGGAGGGGAAGGAGAAATATGACAGCGAGCCAGGTACTGCCAACAACCAGTGGGTAACTGCAAAACTTCCTACGTGGCCTCACAAAATTGCTCCGGGGCCGTGTTCAGGGGCTACCTTCGGTGGCACAATGGTTCCAGCGCTGAAGCAGAGAGTGGTTCAGAGGATGCATCGTCTCTGGAGGTCAAATAGTTGGGGGAAAATACCACTCACAATGCCCGGATTAGGAAAATTGCCTCGTGTGTGTGCCTCCCTTTCAGTGTTGTGACTGCTCTGCTCGGTTGATCGTGCCGGGATCAGGAGCTGGGCAACTGAGGGTAGTGACTACTTTGTGTTGCTTGCTCTTGTCTCGGGCTGAGAAGTTGGAGGCCTCTGGATGCTTAAGCCATGGACCTGTATCAGGAAGTTTAATGCAGATTTAAGTACTGCGCTCTTCATTTTTGCACCTGTAAGTGCATTAACAGCACTGTCCCTTAGCAGAGGCGTGATGTAAAGGTAGGTGGCAAAAGCTGGGACGTGCTCATTCCCCTGGCATTGGAGACAGTACGAGCTCCCGTCTGTGCCCATTATCTGCAAAGGGTTGGCTATGCCCCACGGCTCCCACCAGTGGGACTCCCCGCTCTTGCCAATGTCTCTCTATTGGGCACTTTTGTGCTCAAGCCGTCTTTGTGAACAAACATGGGTGAAAAGAGAGCAAAGTCATGAAGACACCCCAACATTTCTGGGTGCAAGGATGTCTTTGCCAGCCAGGGGGCATCTCCCCCTTCCCTCCTGGAGCGTGTAAGGAGAGACCACACACCTGAAGTGGTAAAACCAAAAGTCAGGCTCAAGCTTAGTGTGGTCAGAGACAAAATATTTACTAGCTCAGTAGTAAACTTTGTACTGGCGAGTAATACTAATAAAAAGTGTTTTTGATGTATGCAATACTTATTGGTATATGCATTAAAACATGTGGTGGAATTTGGGGGCATAATAAAACTGCTGCTTTAGTTAAACCCAGAAGAAGAGCATCTGGTGGTTATGCCGAAGAAGACGAAAGGAGCAGAGCAAGAGCACCAGTTTTAACCCTTCGGCACTGGACTCTGCTGCAGCTAGGCCAGAAAAAGGACATTTTTTCCATGATATTACGAGTCCTCGAGACTAATGGTGTTTCCAGACAGGGTAATTTTCCTCCACTGCCCTGCAGACAAGACTTGCCTCACCCACAGAATAGCGTTTTCAGTTATGTTTTATCACCAGGCCTAATTTCACTTAACAAGCCTGGCCCAAATATTTCAAGTGCTTATAGATTAGGAAGTGCTTGTGATTACATGGACAGTGTTCATAAAATTAAATGTATTGTACAGATTATAAACAGGAAAAGATCAGAGTCATTTTATTTACTCCACACTAGTGCAGACTTGATTCCAGTCCAGCTCCCTGCGCTAAGGAAGATGGAGGCTGCATCCTTTCTGCAGTTTATTCAGGATATTGCTGATGCTCGTGTTCCTCCGGTTCTACTTTCAACACCCTTTAAAAGTCTTTTCTTGGCGCTTTGATACTAGAGCCACACAACAGTATGTCTTCTGAAAGATGTATTCAGGTACATTTACGACTTTTTTTTCTCCCTGTGCAAAGGATGCCTCCAATTATTTATTTATTTGAAGGGCAAAAAATTTTACTCCGGATGTACAGAGGATGTTCTCTCTGTAAGAGAACGCGATTAAATGTTTTCCTTATGTGCATGTATGTATGGCTTTGGAGTGTTTAACATTAATAAGCAAGAAGTTTAGAATTCTCCTAGAGAAAGGTGGCTGGTGAATAAGTCAAAATTTCCTTGCTGCCTGCATGAGCCAGCCCCTTATTAAAATCATAAGAGATAGCAACCGTGCTCCTGCATTTAATATGCTAGGAGATGTAATTGTTAAAGATGCAATGAGGCAGGAGTGAAATGCACTCATTTTAAGCGATGCAAAGATGTTTGAGGAGTTTAGCAATCCTGGGGGCTGATTGGTGCCTATGTGGTACCAGGTTCAGTCCCCATGAATGGGGTCGTGGTTGGTTCAGAAACTTGCTCTTTAGCTGTCTGACAAATGCAGTCACTCCAAATTAGGCTAAATACAGCACACTGCCTTCCCTTAGCAGGAGCCATAGCTAACAGTTGTATAGTATGGTAGATGAAGTAGCCTCAAGGTTCTTTATATTTAACATCAAAGCAGGGCAAAACAAATGCAATTACAGCACAATAATGAAATTTGTATCTCTTGTAAATGTCCTTAGCTATATAGCAGAAAATCCACAGATACAGATGAGCTAAAAACAGCTTCAGAATGAGCGGTGAGGGAAAGTTGCAATTTCTTTCTAATTTATGGGGAAAGAGATAGTAGACAGTATATAAACCTCACAAAATATTTACTTTTTGTTTAAGCCGCGGAATAAAAATAACTTTCCATTCATCATGTGAATGACTGTGCAGTGTGAGGCCAGCCGGGAAGCTGCTCTCAGTCTTGAGCTATGTGTTGTTTTCAAGTTCAGAGGCAGGGAAAGGGGAAGATGACTCCAGGGGTCTAGGTAATTTCTTATCACTTGAAATCTGTGCTGTGCTTTGGACAACGACCACTCCTCATAAAGAGCTATCGCAAGACCACTCTTCGTTTCTCTTAGGTAATACTCATCCAACCTAAGAAAAGCCATAGGCAGTTGGAAAGTAACTTTATTTCCTCTCAGAAATCAGCGCTTGTTAATTAGTATTTCCTGTTGGTGCTAATGACGGTGGATCTCTCTCCTTTTTTCTCAGGATGAAAAGGGACCAAAGGAATAAACCCAAGAAGCCTTTTCAGGTTTCTCCAGATGAGTCTTTTGGACACAACTAGCACTTGAGCTCGCAAGAGTGACACACGTTACACAGCCCCTCATCTCTCATCTTGGGAAATCATCTCGCAGCCTTTTTACGGAGCTTTAAGTCTCACCCAGCTCATACAGTTAAAAGAGCCCGAGAAGCTGGGAATACTGTTTCCTAATCAGCAATGTACACTTGGCAGGTAGAAAGTTAGCAATAAATACATTCAGGACTGCAAACAAACTAATTCTCCGTAATTTTGGATGAGTGTCCTCCTCTCCGGGTCTATCTTTCAGGACACTGGTGTCTCCCTAATGGATTTTACGCATCATCCACATTTTTTGGGCCTTAATTATACCTATTTTACCACACCAAATGCTTTTTTCTCCTCTGTGCAGTGCCACTTGTTTTACTTTAAAGACCAGGCTTCCGTTCCTTTCCTCTTATAGAGCAATGCTGCAGTTTCAGGACGGCTCCTTGCAGGGGAAGACGGGACTATAAATGAAGACATTATTATGAATAACTGGATCAGAACATGTGCCTGAAACTGCTGGACTGCAAATAAATCTTTTGCTAGTTTTTTTTTTTTTTTAAAAGGACTTATGAACAAAACTCCTCTGTGGTGTAATTTCATTAATTTTCACCAAATCTTGCAGACTCTGAAGTTTTCCTTCGGTAAGACACAATACACAGTAAGACTGATGAGTTCCCCAGTGAGAAAGTACTGAGACTACCCGCTCTAGCTGATATTGTGGATCTGAAGACTGCCTGAATCACAAGGTCGGAGCACGATAAGATTAGTTGATAAGTTATATCATGTTTAGAGGAGGCTAAAGATATTTTAAATAATGCCCTTCACATATGAGAAAGTGTTCTCCATTTAGGTAGGTTACATCATCTCAGTTCTCTGAAGATTAAGGTTTACTACTTGTTAATGCCACTCGCCAAGGACACGTTTTATTGCCTTTGTGTTGCTGCATGCCAGTCAGAAATAAATCTCGGTAGAGCTTCTATCTCGCTCTTCAGCCACACGTAACCTCATTCATATTCAACAAACTTTCTGGGCCTCCTCTCTCCCTCTCCTCCCGCCCCCTCTTCCTTCAGCGAAGGCATTTCAATGACTCTGTGCGGGCACAATTTAGAACTGAAACTAAGATCTCTATTCAGAGGCTGAAGAAATTCTCACAGGCGGCCTCAGACGCAGGGCTAAGCTCCTCGGCTCCCTCGGCCCCTTTGTCTGCGGGTTTTTGGGGCCAGACTGCCAAGTTCAAGCGAGGTTCCGATCTCTTCTCCTTTTTCACAGGCCTCCTGATTAGTGGCTTTCTTTTTCCAAGACTATAGATACAATTATTAGAAATTCCTTTTTTTGTGACCACAATGAATGAAGGTATGAATGGAGATGCTAAGATGAAGAAAGTGAGAAGCTTAATATAACTTCGGCTTCTGTAGTTAATTAGATTTGGATGGCTTCAGAGGAGCAGCTGTATTTTTTTTTTTTTAATTGAAGTTACATAAAGGGCTATTCAAGGTATTTTGGGTGGGGAGGGGAGACTGTATAAAATAAAGAAGCTGTGAGATACGTTTTGGAAATACACCCTCTCTCCTCCCCCCTGCTTTTGGGGAAACAGTTGTGGGGCGAGTAAAAAGAGAAAGAGAAAAATGACGCATCACCAAAGGGGATAACAGAGGCAGTGGTGCTACTGCTAATACTTTGTGTCTGAGGCGCAGTGAGCATCTGAAATGAGAGAATCTGAAGTGCAGAAATCTGAAATGCATTCCTTAGCACATTCACAATACTAGATACCGAACTTTAAAAGGCCATTGCCAAGATAAAGATCACATTCAGCGTTTAAAGCATGTTATGCAAAAAAACAAAACAAAACAAAAAAAACCCTCCCTTCTTATCTGCCTGAAAACTTTGAGTTGTTGAAACGGGGCACGGATTTTGAAATCCAAGTGATGCTGCAGCAGACAGGCTCTTTGTTTATTCTTCGCCCCGCTTGGTGAAGGAAATGAGACTGGTCAGCTCCGTCTGCTGTTTCATGTCATGCCAGTTTTCTGTTCTTGCACCACACACGCTGCAGCTGCCTCTGCAATCCTAGCCCTGTGCAGATTCTCAATCTTAATTGAATTTTTAAATACATAAAGGGATGCCCAGTAGCGTTAGGTTTTGCAACTCTTCTTTCTTTTATCCTAATCTACAGTTTAATCCCACAACGCTTCAGGAACGTGGCTTTCTTTCACCAGGAGTATTTCAGGAGCTACATCCTCAGCTACTGCAGACGGACAGGTTTCCACTGACTGCAATTGCAGTGACTTATTCTAAGCTAAGCCTGCAAACTAGGGCTGTAGGAGAGAGTGTCCGTCACTTCAGTTACGCCAACACACTGCATCGATTTCAGAGCGGTGACCACATGATCACATTGACCCTATCGCTAAACCAATCAGTATAGTCTAGCCCTCTTGCCTGGGTTATCAATAGGGTGAATCAGGAAAGAGAATTCTGCTCTGGACATCCCACTGTGTATTTATAGAGATGGAAGGAGGAGGAAAACGAAAAAAAAAAAAGAATTTTGTTATTTGTCACTTCCAAAAATTCTGTGGTTTAGCAAGAAATGCCACTTATAAAATCCCTGTTTCCTAAATATATACGAGTTCTCTGATGTCTAATAGTACTAATATGCTCACAATAACATTTTACTTTCAAAGAGAGGGTGCAGTTTTGGTTTTACCCTTTTACCCAAGTCCATATGCTTCACAAAGTTGTAAGAAAGAAACTCTGAAGTTTTCACTCCTTTATCAATATTCTTTTTAAATTCACTGGTGTATGGGAAGGGGGTGATTTGACAGCACAACCTGTCAATCTCCTTTCTTTCTTTTTCTCCTCAATTTGGAGAACCAGCAGAGTTTCTTATGAACAACTGAAAATAACAAAAAGCAAAGAATCAACTCGATTTCCCAAAATGCCAGCAATGTTTTGTTCAAAATAAAATGAAATAAATGTTGTCAGCATGGTATCAGGTTTTGAATTATTATTTTTTTAATTAAAAAAATTTTATCAAAATGTTGAAATGAAAAATTACTTTGAACTGAAACAAGAAAACATTTAATAAAACAGTTCAGATTTCTGAGTGTTTTTTGTCAAATTTGTCAACACTTTCTTAAAACATTGCTAAAACAGAAAAGAAGTGTGAAAAATTCCCCATTACTTCATATTTGATTCAACTGCACCAACCTTTTGTCATTTTAGAGCAGTCTAAAAAAACCCCAGCTTTTCTTAATGCACTTGGATAGAAAAAGCAGAAGCTAAAGCTTGATCTACACTGTGTTTCATGTGTGGAGAAACGGTGTAGGTGCCTAGACTAACGGTGACAGTGTTGGTGGGGTTGCAAGAATTGGGACATGACAGAGTGGATTGACAGAAAGGAAGAAAATAGTGCTATAAAACACGTGGGGTATTGCTCTCAGGAGACAGGCAAAGGAGTTTGCTGCATGTGGTTTTTAGCAGCCGGCTTTGGGACTAGATTCCATTTTCTGAAGCAAGCACACCACCCCCAGCACAGTCGTGATGCAGAGGTACTTTCTTTTACTTTAAACATCCTAGCTTGGTTACTACAGGCTCCAAGCTCCATAAAGTCTGAAAAGCAGAATAAATTATCCTACTTCAAATTCTTCACTTCTGCAGCTAAACTGCTTCCACTACCCAAGATGAATCTTTCATCATTAGTTTAGTTAGCTCTACATTAAACTGTTGTGTAGTCCTACCCAAAAGCGTTTTGCATTTTGCTGTTACCCTTTGCATATCTATTAACTGTTCTCTCAGATAACACAGGAAAAGTATAGCAAAATCTTTATCATGTATGCTTATGTTAAGGGAGTGCTTGCTGGTGGGAGAGGAAGGGAGGAGAGACAGAGGAACTGGATGTGGTCATTAGGAACCAACTGGATCGTTTGTATGCAAGGGTTTTGGCTAAAAAAAAGGAGGCACTTGAAATGTTGGTATATGACATAAACTAGATCCTTTGGAGAAAACAGAAACATGGCCGAAAAACTGTAACTGGAGAGTTCAAACAGATACTAATGGATAAGCAAACGTCAGCGCTGACAAACAAAGGAAACGGGTGGCACGAGTAGAGTCGTTTGTTAATACCCGGCTGAAAAAATTGCCAGCAACTTTTTCCTGTGCTTTCAGTAGATAAGCTCAGTAGCTATTCTGGCCCAAATGTCTGTGCCTTGAATTTCAAATTCACTCTTTAAATATTTGAATAGTGACTTAAAAATTCCCGTTCTATAAATATTCCCAACAGGATAAGGTGGATATTGAAATGTTTGCACACAAAAGGTGTAGTGACTGTGAAAGCAAATCCATTAAAAAAGTGTTGAGCAAATATTCAGAGGAAATGAGAATAAAATGAATGAAAGCGGCTTTAAGGGGGTTTGGAAAAGAAGCAGGTGAAGTCATTGTGATAGTGCCATGTCAGATTAGAGCTCTGAAAGGGCTGTAGGGTTCAGAGTAGTCTAGACATTATTTACCCTCGCAATAAAACAAGTATTATTTTTTTCTCACATTAATCAGAGGACTTGTAAACCCATTAGAGAACATAGCCCATGTATAATAGGAGGGAGAAAAATCAATGTAGAATGGCAAACTAGTAACAATGAGTGAAACTAAACGAGTTTCTGCAATTTCCTACCTTTTCAAATTGCATTACTTATTAGAATAAACCCTTCAGGGAGCTTGCTGTAGACCTGACTGAAATACTGTAGAGCAAATTGGTAACTAAACGGAGCATCAAAATAAAAGAGTAACTCAATAATATAATCCTTTATCCAGAAGTCCTAACTACTAATCTGACTCTATCGCCGGGCTGTCTGATTTGATATGTTTTTTTCTAAGTGTATTCAGATTCAATTACCTTGATTGGAGAATTACATGGCACTCGGCTGGATGTAACTCTACGGCAGCTGGAGAACCACAGAGTCTTAGGAAGTAGCTGCCTTGCTCACAAAATGTCAGGTTTGCCAAGAGCCTGCGGTCAGAAGATGGCTTAGAAGGAAAATGGTGGGCCTCAAAAATGTCTATGAAGTGATCAAGCTAATTATATCCATGATCTCCAAGAAACTGTCTCCAGACAGACTTGAAGAGGCCTTCACGGAGCAGCCGATGTGCATGGGAGCTACAGAAGCTACTGTATCCTTCTACATCTGCGGGAGCAGAAAGGACTGAGTTTTATTACTCCAGAGTGTCATGTAAGTGCCCGCAGCTAGGTAGGAAAAAATGTAGAACTAGGAGATATTTAAGAACTTGCTAGCATGCTAAAAATACAAAGGAGCTAAGAAATCTAAATAACGTAGACAAGCAAAGAAAAATAAAAAGCAAAGGAAATGGTTTGCTCAAGATTACACATTGAGAATCAGAGCTGGTAGGAGGAACCCAATCCTTTGACTCTTTAGCTTCTTCTCTGCTTTCTCTTCCTGCTGCCAGTTCCTGGTCCTTTCTCTTTAACACGGGGGAGAAAAATGATCTAGCAATCCTTACATGAAAATGATAACTGAACTTCGAATGTTTCAACAAGCTCTGCCTTCTAGTGTTGGCTTACTTAAAGGCCAGCGGAAATAAATCATTCAGCAAGCAGGCGAACTGTTGTGTCATACATCTGCTGTCCGCACCTTCGCGTTCATGTGGTAATTTTATATCTGCAAGCCTGAATTTTGCAACAACTCATGAATGAATAACCCCTACCCGCCCCCCCCCCCCCCCCCCCCCCACAATGCTGTTTTAGGAGAATGCTATTCGGCAGATATGCACAGTTTTAAAGACTGAAGAACATTTCTGCAGTATCGGAAAAGGGTAAGGAATAACAAAACACCTCAGCTGTGCCTCGCCTTTGTCCTGCATTTTAAATACCTCTGTGCCCTCTGATTTCTATTAAAACAGAACACTTTGAGTTGCAAGCATCTTAAGAAAGTCTCCTTTACCAAGAAAAATATACTTTGAATGTGGTCAGTGTTAATGCAATGCAGTGATTATGGTTACATATACTCATCTTAAGTTAAACGGATGGCTCCCTTCAAATCTAGGCTTGTGAACTGTTCTCAGCACAGAGCTGGCTAATGCCCTCTGTCTATTCCTAACAGTTTTGAGAGGATGTTCCCTGTCATGTATTCCAAAAAGCAGTTGGATGGAAATAACTCCTGCTTTTGACCTTGTACGCATGATCTCTGAAAGAGAGTCATTGGGTCGTGGCAACACATTAGGTGACCATGACTCCATAAGAAGAGGAAGTTTGAGAAAGAAAGTCTTATATCCACTGGTTGTTCGTCACATTTGTCTGCTTGAGGAGAGCTCTACACGCAGCCTTAGCAAAACATGGAAGATAGGCAGAGCCAGGACGTGCAATGGTAGGGTTGTGAGAGAACCCTGCTCGTGTGGTGCTCTCCATCACCTGGCCTGTGGTCACACAGAGGCAGAAAAGGTAAAACGGAGTATTTTTGTGTCCATCGGTGACCAGCCTGTCAACAGCCAAGGACAAGATATAGCCTTAGGAAAATGTAATAAGGGGAAAAATTGAGCTTTTTCTTCAAAAGTACGTTTCCAGAATAATGGAATAACAGTGGTTCAAACAACTCAACAGTCAGAATAAAGGATGCTTGAGCTAAATAAGCTGAAAGTTTTCATTGGCCTCCTGCATGTTGCCACCATGTGTCTTGGGAATAACTAATTCCTGGAGGATTTATAAGTGATGGCAAGCTCTGTGGGAAAAGTGAAAACTCTTATTAGACCAACTGATGCAGGTAAAGAAAAATAGAAAACTTTCTGGGACACACAAACCCTTCTTCTGGTCAGAAATAGAAGCAGCAAAATTCAAAGCTAAATACAAGCAGAAACCCCCCTACAAGTCTGAGCTTGACTAATATGTTAATGAGATAGTTTTGCTAGGAAAGGAGGCGGATTACTCCCGGGAAGTGTGGGGTACGTAAGCACAAAGTAGACAGTGCTGCTTAGCTTCGATTTTTTCATCGCAGAATGTACTCCCCAATAACTGTGCCTGTTTGAATTCAGTGATCATTCTCGCCTTTATACTTACCTTGGAGGCTGTTGCTTCTATCTCAGACATGATGAAGGGCTGTGCGCCCCAAAACCTTGTCTATTTTTCCCAGGCCTATGGTCTGAAGAAGGATATTACTTCTCCCTGCAAATATTTTCTTGCTAATCTCCTTAGACCATTGTGGCTGCAAGAAAAATTCTTTCTCTGATTTGCATGAAAGAAGAAACAATGCACCGGTTGTGCTGAAGATCCAACCAGTGAATATCTGACCTTTGCTGCACAAATTTGATCAGCCAGCCAAATATTTGCAGTGAGATACATGCACTTCGTAATGGAGGAACACCTTCATCAGTGCTTGAACTTTCTTGGACATTCAATTTAGCTTCCTATATTCAAGGTGAATAAGAAACTATCAAAAGATAGTTTCTATATCTATAAGAGATATAATTTCCTCATGCCCAATTCTGAAATACAATGTATATGTACAATGTACTGCGCCCAGTGCAATAATATCAATGTAAATATCACAAACCATGTTTCAAGAACAGACTTGCACAATGATGGGTCAAGTTTATAAATTGAAATAACCAGTTCTCTTGTCATCTTCTCTCCAGAGAACCAGGAATGGAAAGTGAAAACAAAACAAAACAATACCAGTTTAGCAGGAAAAGGAGTCCTCACCACCACTCATGTTAAAAAAAAAAAAATTACTGATATGAGAATGTGAATGGCAGTCAATGACTGCAGTGAAATAAAGACGTTGTTTTGGAGAAATCACTTAGACTGCTTTTGGTTATGGATTTTTAATTGACCCAAACAAATGCAGGGCTTACAAAGCCTAGATATGGTAATGGTGGTTCTGACCCTTAGAAGGACACTAAGAAATAGTCTTTATAGAAATCTCTTTTCATGTTACCACTATACCAAGGTAATAGATATCTGGTTAGATTAAACTAAAGACAGATGAATCCTTTTAAGATCACCCTGTCTATCACCTTTCCAGTCCTGAATCATGTGGTGAGCTTTCTAATGCTTCTTTCTATTCATGTTTACCAGAAGAAGCAAAGCTTTCTCCAATGGAGCTAGCTTTGGAGTCTATTCCAGGTTTTGAATGAGGTTTTCATTAGGATTTTCCTCTCTAATATTGAGCATAATATTTTCCATTGCTTAATTTCATCCCATTATATCTAATTACACTCCCCTGAGCAACTTGAAACTATTCTTATCCCTCCCTTCAAATGCTTACAGACAATTATCTTGTTCCCCATCCCTATTTGCCAAGCTAGAGTTATTTAGTTGTTTTAACCTCATGTTTCATTAATTTGACTTTCCTGTTATCCAAACGCTACCCAGAACCTTGTTTAATAGGAAAGAAAGATTTGGAATGACTCATGTGATTGTAAGCATAACAGGTTAGGCTTGCAAAATATTTATCTCCTCCCTGCAATCATAGTCACAAGCAAAAGTATTTGATCACATTTGAAACTCCTAGTTTCTGGCATTCTGTGGATGGTTATCAAAATGACTTGACCTTTTGATAATATCATAATTGATGTACTAGCCTGCTGCTGCTGAGTATTGTTGACTTTAAGAATTTATTAGCTTTCTTCTTCCAATATATGAGGGAAAAAACAAACTAGCTATCCTATTGTTCCATGCTGGTGATGTCATCTAAAGATTCTTGACCAACACGTTGGAATATTAATCAAGGAAGAGATTATCTGAGGTTAACTGTAAGACCAGATTTGTTGGATAACTTCTGTAACTCTGCATATTTGTGGCACAGCTTGTAGACTACTGGCTTTCAAATGTTTTTGAAATTCTTCTGAACAGAAAATTTTACATAAGAGAGGGAATAACAGTTTGGTAGATTCATTATGAACTAAATCACTAAGTTTTGAGTCAATGCAAATGTTCTGCTCCGTGCAACTTCATCTTTTTAACAATAACAAAATCTTAGTGACAGCCCAGCTCACCTCACCTAAATGCAGCCTTACAGGAGATAAGCATTCAGTCTAATCTAGTCCCTCTGCAGGTGTCTCTAGAAGGTGATGCATTTCACCCATCTTTGATATCAATCTTTGTGTATAATATGCTTCTACAGCATATTTTCATGATCTCCCAGTAATGTTAAAATGGAAAATACTTTGGACACGAGCAGCTTTAGAAGCAACTCACTAGGTCAGTACCCCTGTAATACTCTCAGAGAACAAGTTATTTCATGATCAGTGCTGTTAGTGAAGCCTGGTGCCTGATCAGTGTTGGGGATTTATTTTTCTGGCCTCCTCTTGTCTCCTTCCTCTCGCCCCTTGTCCTCTATGATGAAAAGCCACACTGCCTTTGGTCCCCATGGCTATTCCCACCCCACAGCTATGACCTGGGAAAGGGCAGTTTGTGTGGTGGCTAATGATGCAGGTAACGGCCAGTCAGTTCGCACCTACTGACAGGCCAAACTGGCTGGATGTCTACTCCTACCATGCGGCTATTGAATTGGACCTCCTTCCTCCACTCAGCTGCCAATTTCATGTAGCTTTCAGGAACTCAATACTTTCAGGATATTAAAGGAGAGATATAGACACATCTTCAAATCTGACTGAAATGGGCCAAAAGATCCCAAATTTATTAAATGGAGAACACAATCAGACAAATGACAGCTTGATCTCAGGAGCCTTGTCCCCTTCAGAAACTCAGCGAAAGAAAGAGCTAACCCTTTAAACAAAGTTAAATCATAACATTTTACTTTTTTTATCAGTGACTTGCTATCGCTTTCCCCTTCGCTGCCATGAAAATTGAGAAACTGGGAATCCAATTACAAAGGCTAGATAAAAAGGAATGATAGTAAAGAATTTTAATTGGATGGAAAAGACATTGAATGCGTGTTCACGAGATACATGCTTCAAAAGCCCAGCACTACGAGTGTGCAGGCAGAGGTCAGTGTAGAAAGGGATACAGGGTGACTTAAATACAGAAACAGAGAACCACAGCTCTGGTTTCCAATCAATAGGGCACGCGAAAGCTGCTGGGCCTTGGTGCAATTGATTACTGTGAGAGACAGTAAATAGTGACACTGACATTTTGAATGTGGCCGAAACTATATTGCTCATCTCTTTTGTCAGCTTTATTTAAAGTGTGAAAACCCTCAGCAGCAGGTATAAAGGGTCTGGCAACCTTTTATTTTCAAGGCTTTCTATGAGGAAAAGGACACGTTTTTTGTGGCTCTTTTCTGAATGGCCCTTACTATACTTTTTTTTTCATTTCTTTAAGCTGCTGCAGCAGAGCAAGAGGAGATAGTCTGCTCTTTCATGTACAGCATGGCGACACAAAGTCCTGTTCATACTTCAAATTAGAAAAGTCCAAGTTGTTTGACTTGAAATAAGATGTGAACTTTGCAATGGACAAGGTTCCTGCTAAGCATGGCAAGCAACAGCCATGTAAGACCCGCTAGGGTAAGCAACACTGTTCCTCAGACGGGAAGAACTGACACAAAATTCAAACCCAGCTGAGCCAGAGCATTCCCCAAAGCAGTCTGGTAAACTATAAATGGGCTATCTTCAAACCTGTGGGAGGCTGGCATCTGAATTACAATGTAAAACCAGTGGCAGAAATCCCACTGATTTCAAGGAGGTCAGAATTTCAATCATAATAATGAGGTCATCTATCAAGTCTGCTTGTTCAACCCCTGTAAATACAGGAACATGCTACCTGGTATATCCTTCTTGAATTCAGTCTGAGGTATGTGGGTTTAATCTCTTGGTGAAAACAGCCCAGCATCTGACAAGAATTTGGAGTTAGGATATATACCATGAATTAAATTCCTTTGCTGCTGGGCTCTGTTCATGGGGAAACTATTTACCTTTTAAATGATGCACTTTCTCAGGCCTGTCACTGTAAAGCAGACCCACATCTGACTCTATAGCTTCTCTTAATGTACCTGAAGAAGTTTTACTGGAAGGGCTGCAAGAAAACAGAAACAGCCACACCAGATTTGATGGTCCATCTCGTGAAGTTGTTGATGCTAGATGTTCCAAGGAAAAGATATAAACATGCCCGTAATGGATACTATGAAGACCC
Organism: Struthio camelus; assembly: GCF_040807025.1. NCBI lineage: Eukaryota > Metazoa > Chordata > Aves > Struthioniformes > Struthionidae > Struthio > Struthio camelus. Next base: position 64,637,942 of record NC_090981.1, on the reverse strand, counting down.
CACTACCCACAGCGGAAACGTCTTCCTAATCCATCTCTCTGCAATGCAGCCAGATACTGCAATCTCATTCCTTACACTGGGACACAGAGCTTCCTCCTATCCCTCCCTTTCAGACGTCCTCTCAGGCAAGAAACAACTCTGCTGGTGCAGACTGAGCGGTTTTAAAGGGAGAGGAGGAGGCTGGAGACACCTGAGGCCCTGAAGAGACAGTATTTCAGATATTTATAACTAGGAAGAGGTGGCTTTCTGTGAATGCAAGGGTTTGGGGCTCACACAAATTAACCTCAAGCTCTGGTTGTTGATGTCACAAAACTCTCGCTACATTGTACTTAGCTACTGCTTCCTTCTCCGGAATTAGTGAGAGTTAAAACCATGCGCTGTTTTTTTGCACTGTAAGGGTAAACTCTGAATAAATGGGTATCAGATGGGCATTTAGTATTTTTATGAGAAAAACCTAGCTGCCATTTCCTTGTTTTCCCTCAAAGAAAAAAAAAAAACAAGTATTTGATCTGTAAATAAATATAATTTAAGACACAGACAGCATTTCTGTGGAAGGGAAGGGAAGGCAAAAGACGGGAAGAGAAAGGAAGGCCAGTGCTATAGCTGTAACAATGTGCCACGCTGGATGTGAACTGGCAAACACCATCTCGGCACTCACAACACGACCAATCCATAACCTGCTTGACCCATCTGAGCATACTAAAGAGCTGATCTCATTGCTTTTTGGGAACAGCTTTATTCTTTTCAACTGGCTTAAAGGTCAAACGTCTCTGACCTCCTCAAATAATTGGTGCTGCTAGAACATTCCTGAAGACTGTTTTTTTTCCTGTGCAATTCAAAATGCTATTAGGGAAAAGAGAGATAAAATAATTGAAATGTACACTTTTAGCTCTTTTATTTTCACCTTCATCTTTTTACCTTTAGCTCTAATAAAAATGTGACGTAAGTACACAAAACTTCAGATAGTTTTCTGAAATCCGCGCTTATACAGGAAACTCCAAATTTATTTCAGAGAGGCTGGAGATGAAAAAATAATTATATCTCTACCTCTACCTCTACCTCTACCTCTACCTCTACCTCTATCTCTATATCTTATCTGTAGCAAAGCCTCCAACTTCCCCCCTCTGCCACTCTACTCTATCATTATTCTTTGTAATACCTTCTGTGTTAATTTTTATATAGACCTTACCATTTTCAAGTGAAAATTAATCTTATAATTATTTTAAACTAATCTTACTATCCATTAGCAAAGCTATAGAGAAACATATTGGCACCTGTAACTCTTTGGTTGTACCCTTTCTTGTCTAGCCTGGAGATCATTCCAACTCACTCTTTTCCTTTCCAAGCACTATTACCATCACCACCTCTAAAGACCCGTTCCCTCTTTCTGGAAACGAGCTGTGGGTGTTACTCAGATATATATGAATCTGTTCAATTCCTTTCTTGCGCTGCCTTTTCTATGGCTGTAACTACTAATAGCTGCAGTGAAAACACACACCCTCCTTATCTTGAAGGAATCAGGCAGAGTTTGTCTGAAAACAATCTTGATTATAATACAGCAAAAACAGATGGCAGCAAGTCAAAGAACTTTACGGAGGTCATTTACCAAAAGAATTTTCTTACAGTTTGTGGAAGCTGAATTATCGACGTAGGATTTGGGGCTTTTTTTGTACTGTTATCTTCGTTATAGCGGCCAAGTCTTTTACAGACTGTAATTATTGTTTGCTCTGTAGCTGTTCCTAGAACTTCCTCTCAGAACCTGACCCATCCATATGATGGACATATGGAGGAGATAATTAATCTCACAGATCTTTAGATATTGACGATAGACTGATCTGAGCTAGTCATCATGAAGTCCCTTTGGAGACAATGGAGAGGAAATCACCACCAAATGATGATTCACCTGGGCTAGCTTAGGAATCTTAGGCTAAAAGGAGCTTATCCTTAAACTGCCCATCTCCCGTCATTGATTAGAAAAGACAGAAACACTAAAGACAATTTTCACCTTGTGAAAATAAACCTGCCCAAAAGACAGTCAGTGATCCTCAGGAAATTATTCAGAAAGGACTATAAACAGGAGGACACAACAGAGGCAACTATACTTACTTACAGTGAGATGGTTCTGAGCCATACGATTAGTCACAGACACAGTAAAAATCACCTGTTAGTAAACATAGTGATTTTTTTTGCAGACATCACAGCCTGGGAAAATTTTAAGAAGAGTCTAGTGGAGGAGAACAAATCAGTTTCTGAGGATGCTTACAAGGAATGTCTTCCATGCACTGGGAGAGTGGGAGACAAAAATATCTTGCTTGTGAAATTTAGCAAAAAATGCCATAACTGCTGGCACTGCAAGGGAGAGGGAGTAGGAAATGACCATACTGATAATATGCGAAGAAGCATTGTACATGGCGGAGATATACCATAAAGAGTCTTAGATAGAAAGAAGCTGGTGCTGAAGCTATAGAAAAGGAAGGACCTTTGGGAGGATACACAAAAACAAGTGGTGTTGTCAAAACAAAGGGGGAAAAAAAATTGTCTCTGCTGGAGTCTAGGAATGAGTACTGGGAAGAGCAAATGCTTGTTTTACCTCTGCTGTTGAATTCCTGCATGACTTTACAGTATTTGTCTGTCTCACTTTCCTAACCAGTAACATTTGCATATATTTTAAGTGGCAAGTACAGTTCCCAACTTACACTAATAGCTGGTGATGGACTCAAAAACATGTTTTTACACAAAAATTCCGTTGAAAAGCCATAGATTTCCCCATGGTACCCTGCTGGTCCCTCTCCAGCTTTGAGGAAACATCTGTGGGAAAGGAGGCGATGTGGATCTTTGAAGATCAGTCAGTCCTTCATACTCTTGCTGATATCATCTTGTTGGTAACCAACAACTAAAGGAGGTGACTGCCACACCTAGCATCTAGCTGAAGTCTCCCTTGGCGCATTTTTAGCCCACTACTTACTCTAAGCACCAGGAGCATGAAGAACAAATAATTTTTTTTTTCTTTGCAGCAGTCTTTTATGTATCTCGGGACTGTTATGCCTTCAGTGTTTTTTTCCTCTAAACCAAACAACCCCAGTTTTTTCAGTACTCCTTTGTAGATCATGCTTTCAAGACCTCTAATCATTCTTCCTGATCTCCTCTGGACTATCTTCAATTAGGCCACATCTCTCTTGATGTTTACTGAACAAAGTCATCTGAAGCTGCTGAATTTGAAGTAAACAGCATAACACAGTGATGCAAAGCTATGCCTGAGCACAGGAAGCAAAGACTGTGGTTGAGAACAAGACAATTATGTTAATGACTTCTTATCCTCAATCTATGTGCGTTCCTGGGAGTTGTCAGCTGAGCCCTAAGGAATGCTGAGCCACTGGTATTTATCATCTTTATTCAAATTAAACCACATAAATAAAAAGTGCCAACAGACAACAACCTTTGAAGATACTAAATCTCCAACACATATTGTTTTTCAGTGCTCTTCTTTATTTTCACTTAAATAAGAATGAGATTTTGAAGAGGAGATAAGGTTGGGGGCACACCTGAACCTGCACCTGGGAAGTTCTGGGCATTGAAGGCTGTGGACCTCAGCCATAAAAAGAGGTGATTTTTTTACCTCACTGCTCTACTTGCTGTGAGCAACCTGACTTCAGCAGTTGTTGGCGACCAACACGTACCACAACTGGGAAGCCTTACAGCAAGTCAGTTAGATGGTGGGAAAAGTACCTAGGTTTTTTACATAAACTTCACTTTTCTGGAGCTCTCAATGTCCAAGGTCTGTCCAGCTTTTTAGGTTGCCCCGCAATTCCTTTAGATAACAACAGGTGCCTCCGTGCTCCCTTTCCACACCTCTTCCCCACTCCAGAGGAGCCAGGTTGAGAACCGCTCTATCAGTGCTGTCTACGCACAACGAAGAGTATCTCAGCTGACAATTCATGCACATATATCCCCTCCACACACATTTTCTGTCTTGCACTACTGTTGTACAACACAAACTTCCTTCTCCTCAGTTTACACTACTTTTCCTTTCTCCACTTCTCCATGAAATGTCTCCTCCAAAGAAAAATTGCACCTAAATATCTCATCATGCCCAAAGCTCATCCTAACTCAATTTAAATTGAGCCCCATTCTCCAAAAGTTTCACCCAGCTTTCAGTAGGTGACATGTTTTTGCACTTCTCCCTCATCTAGCACAAAGGCCTTCCAGGGATCGGCATTGCATCGTTAGAGATTAAAGTCTTCACTTTGCAGCCTCCCTCCTATTGAAGAAGTCCCCTTGCAGCTCCCTTCCACTGCACCTTAGCTTCACAACATTTTGAGAGTGGAAGTAAAACTGGGAAGAGAGAGAAAAAGGTAAAGTGGAATTGTTCTGGATTTCCCCTGTTCCCTCAGGATATGCTGGATGCCTCTTTCCTCTCTCTTTCTGCATCATGTCTTCCAGGCTCAGAACCGATCTAACATTATATGATCTCCATACACAACGGTAAGTAAAGCAGTGGAAAAGCCTTGGGCATCATAAGAAAAAAGGCAGTGCATTAACTACCTAGAAGAAAAAAAAATCCCAACAGGGCAGAGCCATTACATTTTGTAGCATAAGGATTAGTTACGGCAGAATATACTAGAAAAGGTAAATTACTGTTCCTAACATTATCCCAGTAGCCCAATGGAGGTGGTAAATATTTGCAGCAATCTAAAAAAATGTGAGGAATTCTGTATGATTAGAAATTAAAACAACCACTATTTTAGATTTGAGGAAAATGTGAGTATAGTCCTACTTTAACAAACCTTCCTGGTGAAAAATGACCTATAAATTTGAGCCTTCATTAGGCTATATATCAACACACTTTTTTTCTGCCTCTGCTTTCTGATTCTGGCTGGATGTAGTGCTAGGAGCAGCTCTGGAGGTTGGGGCCAATTCATTACACTAGGTCCCACCCCTCAACCGAAGCAGATCTGCATGGAGCTCCAAGCCAGCAGAGTGCGCTAATTCCTGTGTTGATCGGTCATGCAACATGGACAAAACTGGAAAACCACTGCTAGACCTCTTGTAAGAAGTAAAGAGTGGTTCACCCTTCTCAGTTGGGATGGGGGCGGGGGGCGTGTGTGTGCGCGTGTGTATGTGTGTGTGTGTGCGTGTTTGACCAACAGGCTTGCACCTCCTCTCCTTAAGGCGCTTGCTGATTTGGGATCCCACTAGTTCTTCCCTTCAGTTTCTCACATGGCCAGGCAGATAACCAACAAGGTCACGACAACCTCCCTTGCTGCACAACCGTACAGAAGTTATTGCTGCGTACGGTCGGACACCAAAGGGAACACAGACCAGTGAGATAACTTTAATCAGCTAACAGCCTTTCACAGAGCAGGGAACATAAGAGGTCGGTTGTCACTTATGACAGCGTATGCTGTCCAATTTCTCTCAGTTGGGCTACTTTAATACTCTTTTCCTATCATATTTAAATGTTGTTGATGCCTGATTAACTTTCCCTAGGTTGTCACCCTCAGTGGTACTCACTGTAAGCGTTATCTAGTCCAGATATTTTTAGGAAAGGACGTGTTAGGACAAACATCCTTCCAGTCATGCATAAATGGGACCACTGGGAACATATACACCTTGAAAAGTTCAGTTGCGTAAGTATATGCCTCTGGCATGCCTGATTTCTTTTAATATTTGCTTGTGTGTAAAAAGAAGACCAAGACCTCCAACTGTCCGTACAAATGAACACCTGAGTTCATGAATTCTGTGATTCTGACCCGGATCTTTCATTCTGTATTTCATACTAGTCACATTTATGGTATATATTGCTCTTTCAACAAAAAAACCAAGAAGCCTGTACTTCTCCATTTTAGTCCCAGTTTTCTCGATTGCTACAGCCTCCATTAACTTCTTTACTTCTTTTTTTTTGATATGATAATTGAGCAAGTGGTTGCACTCACAGCCAACACAGAAAAATATATCAAAGCTTGATATTCTTGAGATGCTTCATCAGGTTCTGTCTTGTCCAAGAACATCACCTCACCCTTTCTAATCTGGCTCCAGTTCTACAATGCCTGTCCATGCCAACAACATTCTTTAGGTTTTCTCTGCACAGTTTCAAGTCTGCATGTTTTCACACAGGATACAACATAAAACAATCTGCACACAATTAGAGATCAGCCTGAATCATCAGGTTCAGGTCTGGCTCCCAACTATCTTTCCGCTTGGGACACGTGAATCCGAGGAAGATGGGCTTTTCTATATATCAAAGCTTTCAGTTAATGGCACAAGCTCACTGGCACCCATCTTTTGCTGTACTGATTCATCTAAAGAGATATCAGAAAAACTCTTCCTTTTGTAAATTCACAGCTGTCATGATTTCTCATTGAGATCACAACATTGCTTGGACCAGATCTGACCCTGATAAGACTAATAAGGTAAATAAGGCAAAGTAAATTTGTGCAGGAAGTATAGAATGTGAGGAACGAGGTTGCTCCTGCCACAAGAAGAGGAAGGCAGAAGGAAGGTTGGAGCAGGGTGGGAAGGTCTTACAGGTTCCTATTTCAGCTACTACAGAGAAGGGGTAATAGAGATGGAGGCAGTAGCTGCTCCATTTGGGAGCAGCAGCCCCACAACAGTCCCCAACCCATATTGCCCAGCTCCAACCTACTCCTCTTCCTCTGCGGCAGAAGCAGCAATATCTAAAATATGTGGTTTGGCCATGACTGGTTTTCCCCTCTTCCTTCAGTCTCAGTAGCCTTATCTCCAGTATGGCTGCCAACCTTGCCCATGCCCTGGCTTTAAAAACATGTCCAGCAAGGAACTGCTATCTCTGCAAACCAGCACCAGAAGACCCTTAATGCAGTGGAAACAAAATGGAGCCCTAAGATCCCATCTCCACCAAAAAGCCATCAGACTGAGCTCCAGTGGAGGGTTTTTAACCGACTACAGATAGGTTAAAATCCAAGACAGAAATAAAAGTGTTTTCCAGTGCTCTTGGCTGCAGTTTTCTCTGGGAGACAATACACTACTGTAGGTTGCTACTCCGTTTTGATCCTTTGCAAAAATGAGGTCTCTCATAATTAGTGTCTGGAAAGATAGCAGGTGTCCAAGGCTGGATTTTTTTTTTGCTTCCTTTCTTTTTTCTTTTGTAGCATAAAGGTGAGTTAACAACACTGTCTCTGCTGTTGAACTCAAGCGAGATCCAGCTGAACTTCAATTCATCCCAGCAGCAAACTGTTTATTAAAGACCTGTCAAATGCCCATATTCTGTGGATCATCACAGGAGCTGACAGTGCCACAAAGGCTTGAAATCCAGTGCATATCACTGGAGGATGCCATTAAAATGAAAGTGAGACCAAAACCTCCCAGCTGTCACTCATTATCTAGGACATTCACACACAGTAGATCTTGCACGCTTCCCTTTATCTAACGCGAGTCTCCTCTTCTGGCTTCCCCAAAAAGCTGTAATTAAACAGCTTTCGAACAATAACATTTTGAAATGAAAAAATCCATGAATGTCTATTCTCATGTATATTTCTACTCCGTTTGGAGTTCCCCAGCATGTCTAGTTAATCATTGTACTGCTCATTGTGGTCATCTGCTATTTATTTTGCATGCTGCTGTATTTTGCAACTTGAAAAGAGGGATAAATAGGAGTGGCTGAGTTTCAACAATTCAGAGCCATTTCAAGAAGAATTGTCCTCAGCTACTTGCCCTCATCTCAGACCAAACCTGAACATAATTTGTTCAAGTTCAGATAAGACTGGCTAATAATGCTTCTGCCCTCATTATTTTTCTGATGTTCTTCCGTTTTTCCAATTCTGATTTTGACTGAGAATTTAATGGCTGAGATAGCTAGATCAAAGCTATATCAGTTCTGACACTGAAGAGCTCTTAGTCATGAAAGGCTGTTAGGCTGTTCGTAGTCATACTGACCAAAGCTGGAAGCCCCAGAAGCCTCATAAGCTTGTTCTTAAAATGGCTTGGTATCCAGTCTGTCATAATAATTTTACACCAATTTAGCTCCATCTGCATCAGAGGCACTATGTTAGAGTAAAAACAGTGGATGTTACCTCAGGCTTCGCTGATTTTTAAGTCATTCTTGACTTACTTCAGACTACAGGGTATTTAATTACATGCTGTCTTCACTCTTGAACCCAGGTCTCAGGGAGTGCTTTATATGATAAAACCAGTGGCCAAGGAAAGATCCAAATATAAGAAAAAATCTACAGTATAATAACTTGACTGTGATCTTATCACATGTCCTACATAATTATGAAATGGTTGCACTTTTTTATGTCTATAATTGCTACAAATTCATATTAAAAGGAAGGTTCTCCATATTAGCACAGTTTTCAGATTTATTACACTACTCTGTGACTGCTTTGATGTTGAAGATTTTGACAAGTATATTTAGTATAAAGAACCATATTAAGGGTAATTATATAATTTACACCCAGAATTTGATGATTAAATAATTTTATTTTTAGAATCTGAGTGCTCAACTTACCTTATACTGTAATTATTTAAAAGTTTTATTTTTGTGTTAATATATATGTAACTACTACAAAAAATGTCGGAATAATTCTAGTACAACTTCAACTTAAACCCTGTTCTGTTGAGAATGGAGAGTTAATAATGCCAGTCATACACTTCAACTTTGGGGTAATTATACATACTTAAAAACATATTCTAAGCATAATTACAGTGGAATTCTAGTAAAATTGCAATGCAGTGAAAAGCACTTCATTATCCAGTATACCTGAGGCAGATGAATCTTAAATAAAGCAGACGACTTAATATTTAAGTCCAGGTACTTGGAAAGTTTTTCTGGGACACTTCAGTTACTAAAGAACAGCAAAATATCCAACAGATGGACGCACTAGGATTTTTTTTTAAGGCTAATGACACATAAAAGTAAAAGAAATGTCCATAACACTGAGAGTGTATCAGATCCAAAACAAGTCTTATAAACTTAGATTAGTCAGACCAAAGGCTTTTATTTAGGCATCGATTTCTAAGTGCGGTTAAATACAGTGGCAGATTTGGGAGGGATCAAACAGTAGATATTTAGGCTGGAGAGAGAAAGCAAGGATGCTATGAGAATAGCATGGCTACTGCTGTCCAGAAGATGAAGTGCTCGATAGAAAGATGCTTGGAAACATGGAAACCATCCTGGGTGCTTTCTGCTCTGCGCATGAAGATGAAGCATATTTTTACATACCCTTTATGACTAAAAAGGATGGCACTCATGCATTACTTGACTGTAGCAGCAATGCTGTCTCCTGACAGAACAACCCTGGAGGCCCCAGATACTGATTAATTGTTCATGACCTAAGGAGCTGTGTTAGTATCAGCAGCGGGATCCAGTTCCCAGGGAGAGAAATCGCAGACTGGTAATTCCTCTTGATCCAAGCTGGAACAAATAATGGAAAGGATCACACAGATCAGATAATCTAAAACAAGAAGCAAAACTAGAGCTGAAGATGAAACAGAAGGATTTAAAAGAATATCTGGAAACATCTCTGAAAGGGCTTAGATCTGAGCTGTTTTTGGAGAAAAAAAAAATTGTGTTATAGGACAACAGACACAAAAAGCTTGAACAGACCAGAGACCTCTCTGATGAATCTCCTGCCTGGCAAGACAGATCAGGGAGGCGCAAGCTGTTCCTATGCCTTACAGAGGATATGAAGAAAGTTACGGCCCAGTCTGGGATTTGCTACCTGAGATGAGCTGCTCCGCGGATTGAGGGAGCTGAAAACTTCCAGCTTCTGAAAGAAATAAAAGGAGAGCAGACCAGCATGCCTGCATGAGTCACTGGATAAGGAACTGGGCCAGTTGGAAGATTTGGTAAGACTGGGCACATATATCTTCTACATTGTCTGTAACCAGCAGAGAGCTGGAATAGCCAGGCTGGATTATCCCAGCCTGAGTAACACAGAAGCCAATTATTTTTCAGGGAAAAAAACTCCCTGGGAGTTCTTGCTTCTGTTTAATTTCATAGTCCAAGTGAAAAACTTGGAGAGCGGATAAAAAGTGTGCGAGGAGGAGAGGGAAGGAGTAGGGGCATTTTCAAGCAGCTAACTCACTTAACTCATCTGCAGGGGCACCGCAGCACTGTATCCCCAAGAAAGAAGCTGCATTATCCAAACCTGGTAGAAGCCCTTTGTTTGGCATGTGATGCCAAGGACTTATCTCAGCTTGCCAGAGCACACCCAGGGAGACCCTACCTGAACCCGCAATGCACCTGTGGAGACTAGTGCTCCTGGCATGCCCAAACATCAGGTCCCAGCCCTGCTGATGGTTGAACACGGAGCCTCAGCTCTAGGGGAGTTGGCAATTTGAGATCGGTAAAATGAGGCCCAGGAGCCCAGTGGAGGGTCCTGAATTTACCAAAGAGCCTGAGTAGTGCCTTGTTGCAGCCTAAGAGAAGAAGGAAGGAGCTACTCAAAAGAAAAATGGGTTATCATGACACATGGAAACACATGGAAATGTGGCTCATGCGTGTTGGGTAAGGGGATTTAATGCGCCCCGTGAAAACTGTGAGGTGCTGACAGGAAGAGCTTTGGTGTATGAATGAGGGAAATTAGCAATTGGTAAAAGAAGTTTAGCAGGAACAAATTAAATACTGATACCGATTAAAAAAAGACTTCCATAAATCCAAGGCTGGACAGGAGAGAGCCTCAGCAGTGACTGGTGGCCACTGCTCAGCCAGTCTTTTGAGCCTGCAGGTCACCAGCTGGAGACAGACTTTGGCAGTACAAGGCTCTGTGTTTAAATGTTGCCAGTTCAAAACCAGTGGTGGAATTTTGCTACTAAATGCAGAAACCTGTGAAGGACATGAGAATAACCGATCAAACCGCAATAACTAATTTTCACAGGATTCTAGGGAGAATGGTCCCCAAGCCCTTCACAGATGGAGACAGTGACAGGAGGGTGGAAAAGATAGGGAAAAACAGGGATGGTAGAACAAATTCAGAAGCTTGTCCAGATGAGCAAATGCTCAGTTTGCTTTCATTTTTTGATAGTAGGTATGCCATAAACACAAGGAGAAGTGGCCAAAAACTAGATTTGCAGAAAAGTTCTTTAAAGAGGCCAGTTAAGTAACAGACACAATTTCTAAGTATTTAAGATGAGCAACTGTGGGTACATCTTGGGAAGAAACTATCACAAGAACTGCATGGTTACAGAGAAAGGAAGATAAAAGGGGAGGCAGGATGATATGGAGGAATCTGAGAGGATTTTTTAGGTATTAATAGTCTTGGGGTTTAAAGTGGTGCCCAAGAGCAGGAAAAAAACAGAACACAGCAACAGCGTGGCCTAAAAGGCATTCTGAATTTAATTCCAGGCTATAATCTTGCACCCTTGGACGATGCTGACCAACCTGGAGACTCACACAGCAGCATGCATTAAATAGCTACTCCGTCATGTCACAGTACCAGAACGGGAAGAGTCTGAAGAAGCCACTGGGGAAATGCATCAGCGTGGTACGAATTAGCTTTCAACCAAGAGACCAAGGATCTCACCATATTTTTGACTAAAATACGTAAAGGAAGTAGATTTTTATTTGGAAGATAGGAGATGAAGTGCTACAATCTGCTTTGTTTTTTGAATAGATGCTGCCTGGGATGCTGTAGCCAGTCCAACAAGAATGTGAAAGCATGCACAGGGACGTGTAACCAGAGCCTAAAACAAGGAGACAGCAGGATACTGAGGCAGCAGGATGAAGAGTGAGATTATTTAAAATGAGCTTAGGGTGAAGTGTTACTGCATCCCCCAAGTTCCCAGTCCCGAGCCCCCTTGGTTTGCCAGAGCTGCGACACAGCTGCACCAACTCGGTGAGAAAGAGGAAACTATTTTGGTGGTCAAGAGTCATTTAACTACGAGTTGGACAAGGCTCTTGTGACTGCTTCTGTCTTACCCTCCCCTCGCTTCAAAACTTCTTTCAATATTGGTTGCAGATGGCAATGCTGAGGGACCGGAGACGAAATACAATGGAGCTGAAATGGTGGTGCCACATGAAGAAAAGTTTTCAAAGAAAAGACTGTGGAAAAAGATGTTGCCCAAAAGGGAATTCTGGCTGTGGTTAAATCTCTAGGACATTTTCGCCACGGGCTGCAAGACAGCATAGCTGTGGTTAGATCAGGCCTTGCTTTCTTGCACTGGCTCTTTTAATTCAGAAACACTGGGGAAACTTGCCTGGTGGTTGGAAAAACTGCTTGTTATGATTTCACGGTCATATTGAGGGCTGGGTGTGAAAACATGGTAAGGCTGATACTCTTCCAGATGGTATTACTGGGAAGCTAATTGCAAATATTGTCTCAAGCAGGAGTGGAAGGAACTAGTTACTCCAGAGAAGGCGTCTACTTGGGAAAAGTCTAGTCTCCTCTTTTTTTTTTTTTTTTAACTTTTCTGACTAGTTTGAGAAAGCAAAGCAGGGTTGCAGGACTGCAGGAAAGGACTCCAGGAAAGGACTTCCAGAAGTGTATCTTGGCATCAAAATGGATTGACTAGACAATCATTCAGACCATCCAGAACAGCAGTATTCCCTGCATGTAGCTGCTCAATGTACGAGCTCTCCCCAGGTCTGAAGAACCAGAAGATGAAGCACTCATAGAGCAGCACACTGGAGAGCAAGTGTAAAAGCTAGAGTGTGGGAGAATTTCCTGGATTACTGAGGAATCACTGGCAGTGTCAGGGAGGTAGATGCCCTATGGACCACTGTATACCTTGCTAATCATCTCTTGATTTACCTCCGAGACAACCTGCCATCTGCCTGCTGGTGGATTTTCTGCTGGGACATGCTGGACAACTCTAGCTGTAGATGACATTGACAACTTATGAGTGGTGTGGCAAGTGATGGTTGGCAGTAACGTGCAGGGTGTGCAAGCAGAAGCCAAAATGCAAGCATACATTAATTTCTCTGTATGCTTTATACCTGGCCAGGTGGAAAGAGTGAAAAATGAACCTGTTCAGGCAAAATCTGCTTGCCTGGTTTGCCTTTGGAACAGGTAGAGATGCTCCCATCTGCAGTGATGGAGCAAAAACCTACCATTGAATCTAATCTTTTTTTTTTTTTTTTGCAGGTTGTACATCTACTGTTTAACTACTTATTCATTTGTTCCAAGGTACGGGCATCTCAGACTGAAGAAGACAGAGAAGAGAGTTTAATTTCAATATCCATTTTATTCTTCCTTCCCATTCCCAATTCTTTCCGGTGAAGGATATTTTTCATTTCAGACTTTCAAATCTCATGATTTTTTTCTGTAACATTATTAAATGACTTTTTTTTTTTTAAATAAAGCTCAAGTGCTTTTCAGTGCCTTTTCATCCCTTTCTATTTTTGACAAAGTATCTTTTCAGTTGTGGCTAAAAAGCAAGTCTTTTTCTTCTGGCTTTCAATCCAAATTTTTCATGGAAAAACTTCCATGTTTCCAGTCATTCCCATACTTCATTTCATATTTTACTTTCAATACTTCTCTAAGTATTTCTATGCTTTCAGAATTGCAGCTCCAAAAATCTCAGGAACTTATATGTCATTCACGTTCAACAATTCCCCAAGTACGCTCACCAGCCCAGTTGGTCCAATTTGGTCTACACTCTCCTCATCTGAGCACAGATGTAGACTGACTGCCAGCTTTCAAATCACTATCTTTCCTAGTACCCCCACTCCCGAACTTGGACCCCTTTACCAGACCTCAAAATGTGCTTTTCTCAGGCTATAGGACAATTCCTTAGAGGCCGGTATAGTCCGCGCAAGGCCAAACAGCGCTATTTTGGGCATGGAACAATAAGCATGTAGACATTAAAACAACTCAGCGTGGCTAGCGTTAACTCACCATACTGTTTACGATTCAAGCAAACCTGTCCAAACAGTTAGTCAGGCAGAGCTGAGTCTGCACAGCTTTGTCTAGATGTCTTGTCTTATTTAACATCTGGACCTGGGGGAAGCTGGAAAGCGGAGGCAGAGGCGTGGTGCGATACGCAAGGATGGGGCTGTTGAATTCACCTGCGCTGGGCGGACAACGACCAAGCACTGGGTAAAACTCCATGAGCCCTGTTGCTATTCGTATAAAACTCCAGCTTTACATAAGCCATCTCCTGCAGGTCCTGGTCTATGGCAGGGACAGGAACTTTCCAGGTTGCTGACGGAGTACAGGTGGTTGAGTTTACCAGCTCTCCAAGTGGTTTTCATTTCTTTTTCCTTCCTGAGATAGTTAAACGCGCATTCCTCAGTGGTGTAAAAACAAATGGCCTATTCTCCCACTTTGGGTAGATTTCAAATAAAAGCCAGGCTTCATTAGAGCTTTTGAAAGCTTAAGGGTTAATATATGCCCATTAAACACTAACTACCAATCATTTACTGTCCGTTTGCTAGCAGTAAGGAGCCGCGCAAGCGGCTCTGGTCGCCGGCACTTGCAGGCATGCCCACGTGGGGATGTGGGGCTGCATCAGTGGAGACCGTCTTAGTGCTGGAAGATGAGGGGGGATCACATGCGCGGCGCCATGCCTGGCCCAAGAGGGCAGCCAGAGCAGAAGTTTGACCTCTCCAGGGGTTGGAGAATTGTCCCCAACTTGGAAATGCCAGGAGGGTAGGCGTGTATCTCCATTGGATTTGCTTTGGAGTGTGAGCTGAGAGCTGCTACTCCTCCAGGGCGTCTCCTGGCTGCTTGCGGAGATCGGGATTGGCGTTGGATGGTCACCAGGAGGCCAATGCCACGTCCCACAAGGCCTTCAGCTCCGTAAGTCAATGGAGTCATGGGGATTTATACCTGACAGGGATCTGGGCAGACCGTAGCTGCCTCTATGGCTGTCCTCACGCAGGAAGCGCTGGGAGAATTATTGTCCTCCCTTTATAGGATTAGGAAGCTGGGGATTAAGTGACTTGCTGAAGGCCACACAGAGAGTCAGTGGTGAAGCAGGCAGTACGCTCTGAGCCCTCTCTGCTTGCAGAGGCAGCTCGCAGACCACACTGCTTCTTCAAGGCAGCCATTCAGCAACCCCGTGGCTTGTATATATGTTTAAATGGAAGACAAATTGCAGCATTTTTGTCTTTATTTGCACGAGTAACATCTGTCCAGACTTCTAAGACTGCACAGCGACTGATGAGTAGCTCAGTAAAGATCTGCAGCAGACAAAATAGACATGCAACACACAGGGAGTTATATGTTTAGCTTCCCTGCAAAAATCTCATTGACAGTCTTGCAATAAATATATAATTTTATGGCCTATTTCTCAATCATAATCTGCTACATAATATCATGCTAAGAACTGCTTGCTACCTTGCCAATGGAAATATGTTGCTGGCAAGCGGTAAGTCTCTCCAGATCTGCTCAAGGAGTCATAACTGTAACAATATAAGCAAATAGATCATCAGCATATTCCTTTCTGCATTTTTTTCTCTCTTTCTTTCCTCTCCCCCTTCTTCCCCCCCATTTTCCCCTCTCACTGTCTTCCCTCTCCCTTTTGCCCCCATCCCTCCCACCTCACTTGCTCCTCCATTAGTGTTTAGAAGATTTCACAGTTTTCTCCCAACCCTGGAAAGAATGTAAGTCGATGCTGCTGATTGCCTTTGAAAACATTTGGAATAAATTATCTCTACTTTTGGAATCTGAAAAAAGGAATGCGAGCCTCACTGGAGAAATATGAAATACAGGGTGGGATTCACAGAAGGTCTGTAGCTTTCCTTTTTTTAAAAATATGAAAATAATAGACTTTTTTCTTTACTTCTTTTTTTCTTTCTTTCTTTTTGTTACTTTGGGTTGGAAAATATTTCATAGAGGAAAAACGAAGAGTTCAGGGAAGTGCTCTCTGTGAAGTACCATCTTCATCAGCTCTTTTAAAGGTGAAAATGATGATTGGCATGAGTAAATTGTTCGTGTAAACCAAATGGGCTTAGTGAAGAAATGAAGCAGACCTTGGATTCACTCCATTTTCATGTCCTGCGAGGAGCACTTGGGTCACTGATGTCTCCTTTTCCTGCCTTGCTCTGCTTCTACACAACTGCGCTGCCTCAGTTTCCCTGCTGACAAGCCACAGCCACACTGTGGTGCTGTGGAGTTACCATCAGGAGACCAAGGCTGTTTGGCCTTGCACTGACATCTCCGGAGGAAAGGTGCTGTGCAAATTACAGACAAGCCACACATTTCCAGCTTCAGACTTTCCTACATGTAGGAGTATCTGTATGCAAGATTTTATTTTGTCTCATTGCAGAAAAAGTTGCCAACCACAAAGTTTGATTCCAAATCATGATACAAACGGCTCAAATTTGGTGGGAGGAATTGGGAAGGAATAGGTCTTTTTTTTTTTTTTTTGGTTCAGACTTATGTCTAGCAAAAATACAGAAAACTCATAATAACTGGAAGATGGACAATTTTACACTCTTCATTGCCTCAAGCTGGAAAGCAGGTCAAAAGCAGAATGGCTGAAACTGTGCATTGGCTCATATTTTTGGGCTGCTAGCACAGCAGATAGGTCTACAGGCAGTGGGAGAAGGCAAACATCAACCTTTACAGAATCCATAACTACCTGAGTCACAGATACTCTATTTGCTCAGCTTTAGAAATGTTAAATCCTTTCCCTCTTGAAGCTCACTTGGGAGAAAATGAGGATGAAACTTGCCCTGTTGAGGACAGGCTGTCAGACCCCAGGTAGGGGCTCCCTGGGGTCCCTACAGCCACGGTGGGCAGCTGGATCCCATCCCTACTGCTCTGGGCCAGCTTTTCTGGGAGAAATTCATAAATGGGGGGTGAGTGGCTCACTGGAGGAATTTTCCAAAGATAATGTCACTGAGCTTCTGTTTAGCTTGCAAAAATGAAAATTATTCATCACCAAGACATTGCTCCATTTCTCCTCTGCTTTCCTGAAGGCTTTACAGAAGAGCTGAGGCCCATCCATGATAAAAAGCTGCTGGGTCTACTGACTACGCTCTGGTAAGCAGAACTGAATATTAAGTGCCCTAGGGAGCTAATAAACTTTTTAAAAAAGCAGACAAAAACTGGTTTCTAAGCTTAGGACTTTTTGTTTTGTTTCCTTGACTCATAAAGCCTTGGTGAATCCTGCCCTTAAGTACCAGAGATGGTGGGAGATGCCAAAGGCCTGGCAGGTTTGAATCTGTTCACATAAATCCCGTGGGTGTGAATTTGATTCTTTCCAACGATTATTTTGGAATGATTTAGTCACATTGTTTTGACCTACTTTCCCCAGTTGCAAATCCCATCCAAGGTGGTAATTGTTTATACATAAGGACCATGGAGGCTATTTTATACAGAGGTGTATTATCAGCAATGAATTTAATAAATAAGTTGAGGAAAAAAACAAAATGGGGAAAAATAATTTTGGGCAAAACCAGACTGCACTGCAGGATCCAGTTCCCTGTCCAAACTCTGACAAAAGTTGCAATGTAAAGAGGAGGGCTGAGAAACTTGACTCTTACAGGTTGGGGCCTCAGGATTTTGCAAGATTGCATACAGAAAGCAAATGAGAGAGAATTCATTGTGGGCTGAAGAAAAGGGGACAGTTTGGAGAACAAAGTTGAAAAGAAAACAGAGGCATGCTACAGAAAATTGCATGTGGGGATGCAGGAGCACCCATAAATGCAGCCTGGGATGCCCAGGATTTTGAGACAAATAGCAAACAGGAGGCCGTGAGACGAGGAAAAGTCATCTACAGGGAATTTGGAAACCATTGCTTGGCAGTCCTCCATTGGGTCACAGGGAATAAATTAATGGCAGCTGGGCCATGGGGGGTAGTTTTTGGAAACCCTCTTCTGGTGGCAGTGATGGGCAGTTGAGGCGCGTCAACACTACCATGATTGCAGTAAGAGAGAGGACTGAATTCCTGCTTCCTGCAGAGAGAACGTGCCCTACGGAGCTGTGGGGAGATAGGAATCAGGAAGATCAGAAGAGATGGGAAGGCAATAGTTGAGGCGGGGAGTCATTAAAGAAAAGTTAATGCTGTGAGTGGGAGGTAGTCTAAGAAAATATATTAGAAGCTGAAATGTAGACTGGAAGGGCAAATCTACTCCTTTAAGGCTGAGATTTTCAAAACAGTCCGAAGGAGCTAAATGCCACAAGTTTTTGTAGGAAGCTTGACACTAGGAAGCCTTTTATGCCTCTGGTGATCCTCATCTCTGGGAGCAATTGCTCTTCTAGTGTTTGCTTGTGCCTTGGAGCACCATCACTGCTAGCAAATTCATAAACCAACATCTTGTCTCTGCCAGGGGAATTAGAAATGGTCATTAAGGCCACCAAGTTCCCACTCCTTATATAACACAAGCAGGAAAATGTCTCTGGGTTAGCACAGTTTTGAACCAAAGCACTGGGAAAAAAAAATCAAGTGTAAAAATGTCTTCAGCTCCAGATCTCCTAGACTTTAGGAAATCCTAGTAAGCATACAGCTCCACTCAGCTTAAAAGCTTATAGCAATGAAATATTACCAATAAAACACCATCAATAGACTTTCACATGCAGTAATTGGAATGCAAAAGGTATTTACTCTTCAAGCATAGCATACATCATGACTGAAGCCTGGAAACCTCTGAGAACAACAGCATATATATCTCTCTGCATTTTCTGCATTTTGGTTCTGTGCAAGACAAAGAAAACACCTATAGGGAAAGTATTAGTCGTAGAGGTAAGGCTAGTGATTAAACTGCTGTTCTGTAAATATGGGTATACATCTAAGATGTATACATTATTCTGATAGGAAACCAGTCATCTAGGCATTGATTTTCCTGCGAGAGATATAATTCACTGATGCACCAATGCTACAATTTAACAAGCACTATTTGTTCTTCTCATACTTGGATTTTTGCGTTCAGAGGGTAGGATTTGCTAATAGGTTTTGCATTTGTGTTGCAAAAAATCTTTGCCTAGAAATCTTCATCTCTACTGAATGCTACCTTTCAGCTAATGAGATTGCTGTCACCTAAATTTTCATTGTTTTAAGAGCAAGTGGCTGCCGACAGTTTCCTTTCAAGCTTGAATGATGAAAGGAAAACACCACGCTGCCTCATCTGGCTAGCTTGCTGAGAGCTAATGAGCCTGAGGCTGCACCCATCTTTGCTACACTAGTGTGACCTTCTGTCTGCTAATGCACAGGGAAGGAGTGAAAAATGTACTGCTAGTTCCCTCCAACAGTTCCCTGGGGACATGCTGAATGTGCCAAACAATTTAGTAAATATATATCAAGTTACTGTGTTGAAACATACTCCAACGTATTGCAGCCCTGGGTATCTCAATCTAAAGATCATATTTTATTTTTGTTTATCTTCCTCCTCTGTGTTTGACATTTGAAAATTTCTCTTTAAAAAGGGTACCTTTCTGGCTAATTTTAAAATATTGCACAAGAATTTTCACTAGGTGCCTATTTTTGTAAGAGACTATTTGAAATTCTTTATTGTCTTTTTTTTTGTTTTTTGTTTCCTGTCAGTTAAATAGAAGTTGAAGTGAGATTTGACAGTGTAGGTTTGAAGGCTGCTTAACTGGTAGCAACTGAAAGCACTAAGTAACATGGAGCATGTCCCTCAGAGGGGTTTTCCATGCACAGTCAATAAAAAGAAAAATTCATAGGTTCCCCTTGGTGGAATCTGTTCTCCCTTTGTGTTTGCTTTCCATAGATATTGCTGAAAATCAGTTTTACTGGATTTTAAGACCAAGCTTTCATTTGCAAACTTTACACTCAAATATGCGGTTTGAAATTCCTCCTGTATGGCAGATACTTATTGAGGCCACCTAATAGGGAGCAGAAATGCCACCAAACAGTGTATATAAATAGCGCTGTGAAACTGGAATTTCACATTGGATTTTTTTTTTTTTGAAAAATACAGAAGCCTGAGAATTCTTTGATGAAAAAAAATGTTGAACAATTTTAAGCAAATTCAAAAGCTGACACTCAGCTAATTTCCCAATGAAAGACAAAACAAAACCTGAAAATCTAAACGTATTGATTAAGTTGCTAGTAATTACTTATTTTCACAGCTTCAGGACTTGGCATAAAGTTCAGGATTTTGAGCTACCCAGTGGTGTTTGTGACCTGTATATTAGATCTGCTTTTTATCTGATGGGGCCTTTTTAAATCTTAGTATTTTTTGGCAACACACAGAACTCAGCCTAGACTGGTGAGTATCTCTTTTCACATAAATGTGAGATGCAGAGTGAAACTGGCTAGAAATTGATTTTTAACCTCTGCCATGAGATATTCATTAATTCTGAATATTTTAGGGCAATCTAAGGAAAAAGATAGTGAATTAATGGGGCCAAGAGAACCACACCAGATCTTTTTTTTTGTATGATCGAGACAGCCCTGCACCTCACAGAGCCGTAAATATGGACTGTGATAAATGCAGAGCTTCTGTTTCACACTCATTCAGATTGTGTGTTTCACCCATTTATTCCATTAGAAACTCAATTATGAATCCTTCACCAGATATCCAGCAGACTGGCCAAAAAGCAGAGCAAACTTCTCAGGTGGCGACTCCACCAAACTTCTCCGTTTCTATATGTTGTAGGGAGGTGTTGAACAACAGCTACAGTGCCTAGCTCCAGGGAATAAATAACCTAGAGTTTTCTCCTAAGATAGAGTCAGGCAAAAAGTTGCAAGACGGGCTCTGCTCACTTCTAGCAACCTTAGAGCATAGGGAGAATGTGCTCTGCACAAGGTGGATGCACTTCAACGCAGCTGAACACAGACCCCCAGCCCCACGTCTCGGTCACCATGCTTTTTCCTGGGCTTTCGCTCAGGCTTTTAGTGAAGAGGTTTGCTCAGTTTTGTGGTTGTCAGCCAGCACTTTTTCCCTGTGCTGTTCGAGTGGTGGAAGTGCTGGCTTGCTGGCACTGGCGCTGCTTTCCTCTCGCATTAAGCCTGTCTGAGTTACTGTTGTGTTGCAGTCGCTCAGTCCCTTTCGCTTTTTGTGGTCTCAGCGTTTCCCTGCGATTGCTCTTATAGCTCAGTACAACCCCGGGAATGTTGTTTATAAGCCCTGAACCTCCATAATGGGAGCAATGTTTTCTTCTCTTTGGTCTCTGCCTCCATTGTGAATAAATATTAGGCCTGAAGTATGGAAATTAACGTCTGATTTCCTTCATTTGCCTCCATTCACACCTTCCTGAACTGCTACAGTAAATCCTCCGTACTAATTGTTATCCTGTAACGCTCACAGAAGAGCATATGCTTACACACTGCTTAACGCCCAGAGATGCAACGTGGCCCGTATCCAAGAACTACAATCAAACCAGGACAAGATTAAGTATATTCAAGGCAAACACACCCACAATCTAATCAAGACAAAAGATGAAATCCTGGCTCTGTTTGAGTCAATGGGAGTTTTGCCATTGACTTCAATGAGGTTAGGATTTTGCCCAAGATAAACAAACACGAGACAAGACAAAATAAAATAGTTTGCAAGCGGGAAGGTTTGTGGATGAGTCATGGGAGAGTAAGGGCAGGGATATTTAATTCCTGAGGGGAATAAAGATGAGACAAAAATGAAATATGAATATTGATTTGATTGAGAAACAGGGTGAGAATGCAATGAAGGAAAAGTGGGCAGGGCCCTCTGCTTAGCCCAGGTGAGACCCCTCACGTGTCTGGCAGCTACGGAGAGGCCACACAGAGGTGGCTGCTGGGCTCGATCCCCCGGCAGGACCTGCTCATTCCTGATGAGGGACCATCACCGCTGCCAAACAAACAGCACCACAAATGTCTTCGTCACAGCCAAAGGGCTTTGCCTTCCCTTTCCCCATCTTCCCCCAAAACTCAGCCACTGCATTTTTTTCTCATTACAATTGTTCTTTCAGCTTTTAAGGTTTTAGGTTTTACTTTTTTGACTTTTTGATACCTGGGAAGCAAGAATCCTAAAATGAAAAGATTCTCAGTTGCTGTGGAAAATGATAGAAATAACAGCTTTTTGGCCAAAAAGAAAAAAAAAACACTATTTTTTTTCCTCCCACATAGCTTGGCATAAAAAAGCTTATTTAAAAATATTTTTTTAAAGCAACAAATGCATTTTTTTTTCTGTGTGTGACATGATGTAATTATTCCTATACATTTTACAGAATCTGGAGAGAGGCAGGAACTGTGCTTCTTGATCTGACCCTCAGTGGAAGGTAAAGAAATCCTGAGTCTTGTCTTAGGAGAGACCATCTACCCTCAGCCTCAAGGTCCCTGCTGCCTGCAGTACCAGTCAGTGGGGTGATGAGATGCCTCTTCATCTGAAGCTAGCAAGAGGGGACTTCTCCAGCTTGGACTCTCTTTTCGCAGTGGTGAAGTTGTGCTTAAAGTGGAATAAAATGAAAACATTCACAAAAGGAGCATTAACTTAACTGAAGTTGCTTTCCCTCTGCGAGGAAAGTTATGTTGCTTCAGAAAATGATTGTCTAAGACACTAGCTCTAAATTATCCTCTGCAGGACTTTGTTGCTGCTTGTTGTTGTGATCAGCAGCATGAGGTCCAGTTTGAGGCCAGTCACTAGTGGTATCTGCCAGTACTGGGGCCAATACAGTTTAACATCTTGATGAATGACCTGGATGACAGGACTGAATGCACACTCAGCAAGTTTGCAGATGATATAAAACTGGAAGGAATGGCTGATATGCTAGATGCTTGTGCTGACACTCAGAAGGACTTTGACAGGCTGGAGAAACGGCCAGACAGGAACCTCGTGAAGTTCAACAAAGGCAAGTGCAAAGTTCTTCACCTGAGGAGGAATAACCCCATGCACTAGTACAGGCTGTGACCTGACCTGCAGGAGAACAGCTTTGCAGAGAAGGACCCGAGAGTGCTGGTGGGCAACAAGTTGGCCATGAGATAGCAATGTGCTCTTGTGGCCAAGAAGGGCTATGGTATCCGGGATTATATTAAGAAGAGCATTGACAGCGGGTCGAGTGAGGTGATCCTGTCCCTCTACTCAGCCCTGGGGAGGCCTCACCTGGAGTACTGTGTCCAGTTCTGGGCTCCCCAATACAAGAGAGACATGGAGCTCCTGGAGCGAGTCCAGTGAAGGGTCATGAAGATGATTAAGAGACTAAAGCATCTGACCTTTGAGGAGAGGCTGAGAGAACTGGGACTATATGGCCTCAAGAAGGCTCAGGGGGGATCTTATCAATGAGTGTAAATGTCTGATAGGTGTACGTAAAGTAGATGGAGCCAGACTGTTCTCAGTGGTTCCCAGTGATAGGACAAGAGGCAATAAACAAAAACTGATATGCAGGGAATACCATCTGAAGATAAGAAAAAGATTTTTTACAGTAAGGGCGATCGAACACTGACATAGGTTTCCCAGAGAGGTTGTGGAGTCTCCATCTTTGGAGATATTCAAAACCTGACTGGACGTGGTCCTGGCCATCCTGCTCTTACTGACTCTCTTTTTGCAGGGGGTTGGAGAAGGTGCTCTCTTGGCCGTTCTCTGATTCCATGTATTCACTACAGGGCCGCCAAAGGATTTTACCCAAAGCAGACTAAAGTTAGCCTTTGTGAATCCCTGACATGTCCAGGTACACATTCTGTGTGCTTGAGCACCCTACGCTCCCCCAGAGAAGGAGTGTTTTCAGGAGCGTGCGCCCCCATGCACCACCCAGGTAAGGGGCTTCAGCTGCTTCCTAGCTCATTCCCCAGCAATTCCTGATGGCTGGTGTTATCCGAGAAGGACCACACGGCTCCTTGCCACGTGGCCCGGGAAATGGCTTTGCTGAAAGCTCTGTGAAACACTAACAGAAGAGGGGACAAAGCTTCCTGTTGCTGTGGTGCCCTTAGTTCTGCTGATTTTACACTAAAGTTTGGATAAATAAAGAATTCCTTCTCCTAATCCTCTCACTTCCTATGCGCTGATTTTATATCCACAAGCTACTCAGGGACATTGCCTTCCTCAGATTCACCACACATACAAACAAAAGCATCTCTGAACAGCCTGGGCCAGATTTAGTACAATTCTACCTCAGCTGCAGTTAATAGAGGTTTCTTCACACACTTGAGTGGAAATGAGACTGAGCACTAATAAAATCAGTATGGCCGAATCCCCTTACGAAACTCAAGATGCTGACAGTTTATGATACCTCTAATGATGGTGGCTTCCATTAAAATGTCATTCACCAACCGGTTCTTGCCACAGTAATTTACTATTTTGAGCCGAGAGGAAACCTTTGGCATCACATACACTAGCAAATAGCAACTTGTTAAATTCCGCTCCATTGCAATTTCTTGCGAGACCTGAAGACAGCAGAGAGGGATAGAGAGCGTTTTGGCTCAGTCACAAACAGTCACTTTCCTCAGGGCTACTTACTGCCACTTCGGGGCTGCAAAGCTGCTGTTAGGCAAACTCCACTGCTTCTCTGCAAGGCGCCGAGTCCCTGCTGAAGAGCATCAGAGCAGAACCGAAAGCCACCTTTCCCTTTTCTAAAAGTAGTCACTAAGGAATGCTTAAGAGAGTGTAAGAATAGGGCATGGGTAGTATAACCTTCTACTGATATTCCTATCCAGCTGGTAAGGATCAATATAGAGACCTTCTCTGTGAATTTTGTCCATTTTCTTTCAACTTCCATATCATCTTATAGCTAGGAGTCCCATCAGAGTCAAGCACAGTCTTACAGTGCCCTTATATCTCTTACCTGGCCTCTGGAACAATTCCCTGGGCATAACTGAGATCAGCCTCAAAGCAGCTAGAGGTTGAAGAAGGATTGAACTAGTCCCATCTTTGCCCAGCTGGAGAGTGCGTGATGTGTAATGAGTGCCTGGGAATAGCATAGTTGCATCTGTCCTTGCAGCAACGGTCCAGAAGTCAGATCTCAAAGCAAGACCCCTCACCTCACTGGGATGCCTTCAGTAACACAGACTGTTAGAGAGCTTTCTGATACGAATCCTTAAAGCCAGAGAAATATTTGGCCTGGCTTTGCATGGAGGTCTGCGGTACCAAGAGGTGACCATCCAAGTGGTACGGATGCTTTCAATGCCTCAAGCAAAAGGTGGAAGAGAGACCTCATTATTGCAAAGACAGCAGAAAGCACAATAAATTGCCAGGCAAGAGACTTGCCCATCCTTTCGAAGCTGATCTCATTTTAAAATGCTTCTTTATTGGCACAAGGACTGCTTTGCAGTGACAAGGAGGACAGTTTGTGGTGAGAGCTTGCTGTTTAACGCGCAGAACGCCCAGAAAGTTCCCAAAGAATTCTTACTTTTGCTCTGCTTCCCAAAAATCCCATTCCAAACTTTACTTGCTATAACTTTAAGTCTCCATCTGTTTGTCTGTTGTAGGAATCTCAATGTGGCCATGAAACCCAGACTCATCCCTGGCCAGGAAGCCTGCCGAGGTCTCCAAGCCTCTTACAACTGCTGTTTCAATCAAGTTATTTATTCACCTAATCAAAAAATAAATAATATATACAACTTCAGGACTTCAAAGATTCTGTTTCCCATGGCAGGATACAAATGAAACCACAGTTTTCATAATGCTGATGATAGCTGACAGTAGCTATTTAGTAAAATAAGTTCTGCATTTAGTATTTAGCATTCAGTAAAATAAGTTCTGACTGAGAACGTGTTTTCTGGAAGGAAGAACCATTAAAAACAGGCTGAACGACACCAACGAAGCAATATTCCGAGTTCGAATAATTAGAATAGATGCAGTTGTTATTATCATAAAAAATAAACAAGGATTAATCTTGTAAAGGTATCTATCTGCTAGGCTGAAAACATTAGTGGTACTTGGGGCCCTGAAGTTTCTGGGAAAAAAAACAAAGGAAACTGATTAAAAGGTCTCCCAACATCCTAAGGAAGCCCTATTTCACATTCACTTCCAAGGCAACCTGGAATGGTTCCTTAAAAGATTGTTTCATTCAGATAAAATGAAATGAACTTAGCTGATGTTTCTAAATACATCTGGAAGAGTTATACTAAGTAATTACTAGTTTACATCAGGGTGAAATTTAAATAAGGATTATGCTGACTCAGCAATGCTCTTCCCCATTACCTGGAGGAACAAAGAGCAAAATTTGAAGTCCAGTCTCCAGTCTTCACTGGTTACAAGCTCCATTAGAAATGAAAGGTGCAGCAGCCATTTTGGGCAAGAGCTTATAACCATGCCCTGAATGAATAATAAGATGGTATACTTAAAGCAGTGAGATGAGACAAAACAGACAGAAGACAGATCCATTTCCAGACAAGATCCACAGGCAGTGGAATTACTTATGAAATATCGTTCACAAAAAATAGCCGAGGATGATTCTAGAAAGTAGGAGTAGACAATCAAGAACAACAACAAAAAAAGGAGCACAGATAGAAGAGCCTGCGATACAGCACAGAGGACTCTGAAACCCAAAAGGACAGACCTGAATTAGTTATTAAAATGAACAAAGAATTAGTTATTAAAATGAACAAGAGACCAGTTGTTTAAGAAGAAGAGGAGAAATATTTTGTGAGTTGTGGTGCATTTTACTAGTGACTTGGCGTTACAGACACAAATTGATGATAATAGAGAGAATTCCTAGTTTCCTCCTCTTGCCACCTTTTATGCTAAGCACCACTCCAGTGAGCTTAGGCAGGCTGAGCAGAAATACACAAAACATTTTCACCAGTGATCCAAACTAAGTAAAGAGCTTTCTGGGTTTCTCCCCAAACTGAAGCCTGAGATCAGTTTGTCAAGAAATGTTTTAGAAAACTGTTAGGAGGAAAACCTCTTCCTTTGGGAGAGTTTGTAGTCTGCAAAAAATTCATGTGTGCTGATGTGTGAAGCCCTCCCTTCGAAGGAAAGCCCCCATTCCCTGGGGCAAAGATGATTATTACTTGTGTCCTCTTGCAGTCCTGCCTCTGATTATGCGGGCAGCACCATAACACGAGATCAGGCAATGAATACTTGGGAGCATCCCTACTTGACCAGCTCTGAGCTAGCTCTGGGATGTGCTCTCCTGTTGTGATGAGCAGTTCTGTTTCTGTTATGATAGAGAGAGACATCAAACAAGAGGATGAGCCAAGGATTTGAAATAGTAGATGGCAATATTGAGCTAGGAAAGTGTGATAGATCAGAGCAGGCTAGATGTCTGGATTCTCAACTACAGCATCAGTCTCTCATGTTTAGGCACTGAAAAAGCTGGGCGTAGCTTACCGTGACTGGGCAATACAAGATTATCCTCCTGGAATTACCCGTGTGATCAAGAAGAACAGGATTGCTCTGTTTAGACTAAAGTGTTTCTGTATGGTAAAGCACAGTGTCTGGTCCTGGTATCAATTTCTACCTCTTCCTAAGCTTGCTAAAGCACAGTGAGATGCAAGGGAGACAGGCACTAGGACCAGGATGAGAGAAACTCATGATGAACTCCCTGTACTGCCACCAGCTCAAACTCAGAGGCAGGTGAGTGCAGCTGCAAACAGCTGAGCTATGATCTCCCATGTTATGATGTCATGTGCATGCATTCACTTAGCACATCGCAACTGTGACACAAAATGAGAGCAAACATGTCTTATGTGATGCTCGGTACCTGCTTATGCTGTGCTAACTTGGTTGCTTGCAGTTGTGTGAACATCCATGCAGCAGTTTTGTGGCTGTATGTGTAAATATATATGCTTGTGTACTTGAAAAAGAGATTTTTTAAAAAGCAAAATGGAACTGAAAATCTGGCACACTGAAATGATCGTGTTGCATCCCATCCTGCTTAGTGTTGTATAGGCGTTTTCCTTTAGGAGGCCACTTAAACACGTTTCAGCTGCCAGCCTGGCCACTGTCCAAAGACAGGCCAACTTACCAGTCACTGGTACCTTGTAGTCACACCCGTGCAAGGTTACGGTAAAAATACAGCACATCAGAGTGTACTGTTTAACACCCACTGAGTACAGATGTAAATGGCTAGCCACGGTGGAAAGTAATTGAGAATAGATCCAATATGCTATGCTAATTAAATATCTGACCAGACAAAACTAGGGGAAAAGCAGAGGAGAAAGGAGACTCGATTTCTCCTTTGTTAGCTAATGCAAACATCTGGCTTCAGATGACTTTTGTGTTCATGAAGCTTATTTACCCTTTGCTATCATACCAGAAATAAACATAGCAACAACAGGAGTTATTGGAACTAACCAATAACTTTATCATTTGTATTAGAAATATGCTTCTATAAAGAACCTCATGAGTCACAAAGTCTTTTACTATTGCATCAAACAATATCTTAAAAGAAAATTGGGCCCACTACTGCCAACCTGAAAGTTGTAGCAAGACCTCATTATTCAGATGATTTAGAAACTTTTCTGATAAAGAGGTGTTCTTGAAACGGCAGATCATGCCAGGCTGTTCGAATAGCTTCCAAAGAGAAAGATAACTAGTTTTCTAGCCAAAAAAATATAATAGGTCTCACATATTCAGATGCTTTTAAAACATTGGATAAAATGCCTCCTAAGGCACAAACTATCTACTTAGTGAAGATGGAGAATTGTAGAGGAATCATCAGTTGGGAGAGGGACTGACTAAACAGGAGTCAGAGATGAGTAACGTTGAAGATGAATTATTATTTTGCAGGGAGACAATGATCTTGGACCTCGGTTTCTGCTCTTGCTGGCAGCAGGCACCAACTTGCCCTGTTAATACAGAAGAGCATCATAACGTGGTAGAGAAATGGGATGACCTTAGAGACT
Organism: Struthio camelus; assembly: GCF_040807025.1. Lineage (NCBI taxonomy): Eukaryota > Metazoa > Chordata > Aves > Struthioniformes > Struthionidae > Struthio > Struthio camelus. Next base: position 64,609,358 of record NC_090981.1, on the reverse strand, counting down.
TGAGTAAGAGGAGTACCATGACATTCAATAGTGCAGAATGCAAAATCGTTAATCCTGAGGGCAAATATATCAAAATATTTTGATATTTTGATAATTTGAGATCTCATCCTTCGGAGGAGGAGATAGCCTAGAGCCACTAGTCTATCACAGGTTGGAATTGTGGAATGACAAGTATGATCTAATAAGCTGCAAAAAGAGAAGGTACTTCTGGCAGAGAAAATGAAGATGTGCTACTGTACATGGTACTGGTGAGACGTCTATGGAAGATGACACATTCAAGATGGATGGAGCAAGTGTGTAAAATGTTATAGCGTAATGAGACGAAGGAATTCGTGGAGCTGTGAGGCAGAAACTAAAAATTTTTAGGATGATTCTCTTTATGAAATAAAGGTAAGTAAAGGTAAGAGCAAGTACAAAGAACTTGCTTCCTAAGCATTTTTTATCATTTATCAGTTGCAAACGGTTTGTCATAGATTCCCAGAGCAATAGCAATGTGTGGGACATACATCTGAAACCTCTTCCCACCCCATTTAAGTATCAAATAGGAAAGTAGCAATGGTGCAGACAAATGGGAATTGCTCAGAAAGAATAGGACAGGATGGGTCAGCACAAAAGAAGCATTTGGCAACTCAGCATAATGCACCCTAATATCATCAAGGATTCTGTGGAATCAGATTCTGTCTGACCCAATTCTGCTCTAACTTTACTTTGATTCTCCTGCAGTAAATATTTCTGTGTTCCTATTAGTCTTGAAAATGTTAGTGTAAGCTGCAAATTTTACTTATACTTTGAAATATCAAAATATCTTCTTTCTTAACTGCAGCAAATTCTTCCACCTTAGAATTTCAAATTATTTCACAATCTGGCTGCCTATTGTCAAATACTCAATAAACTGGCTCTTCTTTCCAGCCCGGTTATAGGCTCAGAGGGACTCCTTTTTTTAAGAAAAATTGACCTCAAGTTAATCTCTTTGCAAAATTACAGATTAACCCAAGACCAGATGAGATAAGAGGAACAGGACACTGGGTGCTAAACATTCTCGTAATTTCAGACTCTCTTCAGACAAAGTAGTTTTGAATTCGCTCCTTATTTTCCAGATCATCAGCTTTAATTGTAAACTCTTTATCATTACAGATGACGGCCAGCATGAAATCTTAACAGCTATGGAAGCTTTTTAAGTCCAATACATAAGCCTCCCTATCTGTGGGGCTCATAGGGAAAGCTTTCTAACCTTCCGTGTCTGCACTGGCAACCAGCTCCTGAAATAATGCTCTGGAAAGTGCTTTGAGATCTCTGGATGAAAAGAAATCCCCTTTTCAAATCCAGTAAATATACAAAACCAGTGAAGCCCTTCATAGCTTATTTGAAATGCATCTGCATGTTTGAAATGTTTCCTCTGCTATTTTCCGTAAGAGAAATCTGGCACCTTGAGAAGTAATAAAGTCATTTCATTAGTCAGAAGGCAGCACTGTTGGTGAACATGCCAGAGCCTGATAACATAAACAGAGAAAAGGAGAGAAATTTTCATGTGTCATTTGAAACCATCAGTCCAGAAAGTGAGACGTTAGTTCATCAGTCCAAAATGGCAAGTTCAACCAGATTATCAAAGTTTCTATGATCACTTAGCTTTCTTCCAAGAAACATTTCTCTGTGTGAAGGCCATCAGCTTCCGAAAAACTCTAGAATAGGCCCCCTAAGGCTATTCCATCAGAACAATCTTAATTAGAAGTGTGTTGGTCAGACAGCAATAGGAAGAACGTTAATTTTTATAGGCTTCTTTGTAGCCATTAAGTCCGGAATACAACTTAAAACTGACTTTATTTTAGCTGAAAACAATACTTTGTTACTGTGAAGAAATACCAACTTTAGTAAGGTAGAGACAATGAGCAGGAATTCTTATAGAATAAAGGGTCTGGATCAGAACTTGAGGAATTTAGGATGGGGCAACACTTTTTTCCTTTCAGAAGTAGCAATTTTTGCCCGCATTCATTAAATGGATTTAAGTTTGCCAAACAGTGCAGGGACAAGGTTAGCTTCACCAAGTGTAGCTGTAGGCTGTAGCGACTGTCTTCCATCACCGAAAGGGCCAAGAACTGGGATATTTACCTATGCTGTGAGAAGTCCAACTCAATTTCCCTTCCTGCTGCTGATGGCTTGAACTTGCATATCCCAGGTCAGTGAATTAATTACGATGCTCTGCGGGTTGCCGGGTGGTGAGACTCTCGGTCACTCCTCGGCACTGATCCTGTTTCATGGGGTGTAAATAGTGCATGGTGGATGCTGGGACCAGAGCAGGAGCGTTCCATCTCGCAGACAGCATTGAGCCACAGGGGCATGGACTCATTCAGCTGCTCTCTGGCTCCGTTTGTCTATTGAAATCGAGCACAATGGCTCCGACAGAAGGGGCGATGAAAGGCCTCCCGCTGAATGCCGTGCAACCTGCGATTAGGACGTTTCCTGCAGAAGGAGGAGCCGTTCATCCAAATCCTTGCTTTGAACTTTTCCCGCACCTTTTTCAGATGCTACTTGCATTCTCTGTGCCTCAATTTTCTGCCTTTTGTGGCGAAACCATGACCGGAGCCTGCAAAACTGTAGGCTTTAGAAATATTGAAATTGTGCAGGGATAACGCAGAACGCAAAACCGGCACGCGGTGCAGTTTGTTATCAGTCCACTGCAAGGCGATCTCCCCAGGGTTAGACAGGTGGTCATCACACAGCCACTTGGGCTGGTCCGATGCGGGACAAGCACGCTGTGTTATCAGACCCCACCATCGTTTTGTAAAGTGAATATATGTTGCGAGTGCTCTGCAAATTGATTCTGACAAGAAGGATAATAATAACACACCATCCACCAGACCATCTGGTCTTTCCTACCAAAAATATCTTAATCAAGTACTAGAGATGTTTAATATGCATTACAGCAAGAATTGTTTGTGGGAATTATACAGTGGCTGAAATCAAATGTGAAGAAAGAACAGAGGCCCACAGTCTTAGCTGGGGCGGAGTACTGCAGCAAAGTGAATAAAGCTGTGCTGACTTGCAGCAGCTGAGGATGTGGCCCATCATATTTAGAAACATACTATTAGGAGTGGTTATGCTCTGAAACTTAATAAAATTACAAATCAGAATATCTCCAGTGAAATTAATGATCCAAAATATTATAGTCAAGCAGAAGTCAGCCTTGTCTTGAATTTTGAAGGTCATTTGGAGTCATAAAAATGCGGTTTTATACTTTAGAGCTTTGGAACAATAATAAGGCTAGGAGGACTTTTGGCAGTGAGGGGGGAAAAAAGTAATCTCTCCCCCCCCACACAATTCATTTGCTAAAAAAACTTCAACTAATTGTCTCCACAGACCCATTAAAAGCAAACAAACAAACTAAAAACTCTAGTGACATTCAGGATAAGCTGGCAGCCACTACATCTTTTCACTAGCTTCTGTGGCCTGGGAGGAGACTCCATGGATAAGGTGGCTCAGCTCAGATGTAAGGTGCTGCCCGCTTGCCAGGCTGACATCCTTCTTGCTGACTGCGCACCCAGAACAGGAAGTGGACAAATGATGGATTTAGTGAAAAAATCATGAGGAAAAAAGAAATAGTTTGAGTGCAGCCAAAGCAAAATTTTTTGACTTTCTTATTTATTAGAGAAAAAAAAAAAAATTCCCTGGCAGGGGGAAGATTGGGGAAAAAATAATATCTACCCATATTTATGGCAGCTTTTTTCATCTTAGAAAAATGTTTCTTTCAGGTTTTTTTCCTTTTCCCCATTTGTCTTACCCCCTTACATTTTTTATTTTCTTCTAAAGGAAAAGTGAGTTGTTTTCTAAATGACCGATTTTATTAGAAATATTCTGGCATTTTTAAACTGAATCTTTCATTTTGCTGTTCTGGAAATGTAATTTTTGAACTTAAAAAAAAAGATCCTTCATTCTCTCCTACCAAAAGAGTATGCTGTACTGGACCAGATTTGAGATAATTGCTTATCTCACAGAAATATTGTGTCCAGCTCTACTCAAGACCTACAGAGGATGGAGATATTATTAAGTATCTTTAGAGAAGAAAAAAGAAAAATGAGAGACAAACTCCTGAAAAATGAAATTACCTTGAAAGGGAGAAGAAATCTGTTACTTGCCAAAAATTTTAACAGGATTGGCAAGTCGATCACAAATTTAAAAGCTCTACATTAAGGTTACCTTATTCCTTGATCCAAGTCATACACGGCAGGGATTAAACATCCCTGTCACGTACTCAGCTTCACACATAGCGGGATAATGAACGCTACCTTGATGCCCTCATAGTTTAGAGAAGCGCACAGAAGTGTCGTGTGAAATCCTCCTCTAACTAAAATCTATAGCAGAATTTCCTTTGACTTTGGATCTCTCCTCTTTTGTTCTTGCCTGTTTCTCCAGTTTCTCTTTTGTCCATAAGAATGAGATTTTGGAAAGGAAAAATCAGAGGATGTGTATCTGCTGTTTGGGCCACCTCAGTGACACAGCAAGGTATCAAGTCTCCACTATATGGGCGCTGGTGCAAAACATGGAGAGATCTTTTCCTCAAAGCCCTTACACTTTCTAGAGCCAAAGCAATGACTGAGAAAAGGAGACACTTGCTCTTCAGTTGCTGAGCACTGCAGCTGACTTGCCCCCTTCTGGAAGCAAGTCCAGACTTAGGCGTTTGCCAAGAAAGCTTTCCCTCTGGCCCCCACAGGTCTGACTTTCAACTAGAGATAGGTGCTATGTCTTCAGCCTTCTTTTCTCTATCCCAGGGAAAGAGCACTACTTTCATTAATTTTTTAAAAGGGGCAACATTAAAAAAAAAGAAAATGGTAAGAATAAATCAGTGCAAGGTAATGTTTGAACTGACCTGAGCTGAAATATCATTTTGAATTTTTCAGTGCATAAAACTACCCCTAGACTGACTTTTTATCTTCATTTTGCAGGAAAAAAATGGCTTTATATTCACATTTTCATGGGAGAGGAAAATTGTTTTCCATGCAGCTGTATACTTCATGTTGACAGCTGCATTTTTCATGGATGTGATCATTCAGGCTGAGGTAGACACTCAAGCAGCTTGAGCCAATCCCATACAGAGCTTTAGAAATGACCATAGCTACCTTGAAATTGTCCTGAGGAGAGAAGAGCATTAGGGCAATCTACTCTTTGGGGCTGTGTTACCATGCAGATAATTCGCTCTGTCCTGAATCCAAAAGAGCTTTGGATCACTTTTTTTTATTTTTAATGCATGTAACAAGACAGAATTCATGAAGCCCTAAATTCAGTCGTTAATGGAAAGTCATGCTGTTTGCGCGTTGCAGGAGGTAGGATCTAGCCCTTGTTCTCGTGCGGGGTATGGTTGCTCACTGCTCGGATTCATGCACGTGTCAAACTCAGAATAACAACTGCCTTAGAGCTGTGGAAGGATGAGTTATAACCTCCTGGCAAGCTGTGTGTGAAGGCAGGGCTGGCAAAAGGATTTGAGGGTCGGAGCTTTCACATTTTCATCTCTACAAGTTGGGCATTATTTGCCCTAGGGTGCTGTTCTGAGCACTAAACTGTTAATGCTTGCCCAACTGCTTGATGTATATAACCACGCATCAATTTTAATACAGAAAATCCTTTCAAGTTGTACTGTTGAGTCAATGGTGCAATAAAATAAAATAAAATTCCCATGCTGTCTGATAACTAGAGGAAAAACCTGCAAGGCTGCTATTGGGAGTGATAGAGATAAGCCATCTGATCCTTCAACTACTTCAGGGGATCAACTTGACAGCAGAACAAGGGACGGTCTGTCTCACAAATTTTTATGGTTTTGATTGTGAACTCTGTGTTACGATTCCCTTGCCAGGTTAGACACTGCTTAGGAAGTTTGACCTGTTGTGGGGGAAAACCTGCTTTTGCTCTACATGCACTTTCCTGGAGGTTATACCCACATCCCTTCCTCACCTTGTGCCCATAATTAGTACTTCCTTTTTTTTTTTTTAAGATAAACCAAAAAATAAAAAAAAAAACACAAGCCCTCTTGTATCCTGTGAAGTTGGAGGCAAGAACGAGTTGGCCTTAGAATTGCAAGGCTTTATAAGTAACCTACATGTGTAACTTTCTCTCTCTCAAATACCTCATCAATCTGGAAGCTACAATGCCCATATGTTTCTTCTGCCAATTCATTTTAACTGTCACAGAGGTTGTTTTCAAAGGACTCAAGTGACAGCTCAGAAATCCGTCTTAGTGGATTGGCAGGGACTGAGAACAGTGTCTCTGACAGTACAGAGGTCAGCCATTTAATTTCATAAAGTTCACATGATTTATACGTTCTCGGGCTCTTGATTCAGAATAGCCCATGCTTCCGCTGCTGGTCAGGATATGAGGCTTATGTAGGGATTGCTCTCTTTTATGTAACTTGTATGGTAAGAAGCACAATACCAGTGCTAAAATAGATCCTCAGTAAAAATATTATTATTCTAATATCGAAAGGGGCAGCACGCATGTCCTGTGAGCCCAAAACCTGACAGAAGGACTTGCCTTGCCAGATGTTCATTGGAGCCGCCTCCAGTTGGTGATTGAAGCAGCATTGATGGGCCCAGGTGAAATTAGCACTCAGCCCTTGGTATAGCCAAAGAAACTTGGGTGGCAAGAAGTGCAAGGGAGAAGGAAGGAATCTGTAAGAAACCTTTCTTCTTGTGAGCAATAAGGACACTTTATAACACTAGAATCTTTAAAAATCTTCTAGTGTGTTTGTTTTTTTGATAGAGAGGGCAAGCTGGTAAATTTTAGAAAGACACATTGAGCAATTGCCCAGGGTCACGTGGTTTCCAAAGAAGGAACTGAGATGTCTAGGTTCTCTGTCCTGCCTTACTCCACAAAATATGATACCTTTGCCATTCCTACATTGCTTCACCTATATTGGGTCCTCAGTCCTAGGAACGGTTAGAAGAATCCTAAAGTAGCCTGCAAACTTGGCCTGGAAATTTTATGAGAACAATAACATTGTCTAGGACATGCCGAGAAATTCACTTTTGAGAACTGCAGAATGTTTCCATTCCAGAAATGCTCAAATAGTTGACAAATAGTGGGGACTGAAGAGGGGAAGGGACACTCTTATTTTTCTTGGTGTCCTTTCACTTAATCCAATTCACCATTATCTTGTGTGTTGGAAAATCTGAAGTCCTGAGATCAAATCTATACATCCTTACACATCAGCTTTTTAAACCTCATGGGTTGTTTATCTTTCTATGTCATACCTAATTGCAGCTGTGTCTGGTAGCACCAGCCTCCTGGAACGAGTCCGTACGTTGAACGGTTATTATCTTCCTTCAGCCCAGACTGATAGAAAGCTAGATGTCTTGGCAAAGACAAGCTATCTATATGTGTATGTTTTTTTATGACTTGGAAAGTTAAACTACCTTCTATCTTTTTTGCCTGCCTTTGACAAATTTGGAAAATAGAAGACAACAGTGTAAATGCAAATGCAGTGTTGAAATTCACCATCTCTAATTGCTTTCACAAGCAGCTCCCTATTTTCCCTATTATCATCCAACTTCCTTTTGCAGCTGGCTAACTTGCCCTTTTTCTGGTAGTAATGCCAGTAGAGAATCTAGGAATCACAAGATACCTTCAGTTTGTTTCCTTAAAGACCTGAACGTGCTCATAACCGATAAAGGAAGAATGAGCTAGCCCAGACAGTATTTGCCTTGTGACTTGGCCGACTCACATGTGCACTGCTTCCCTTGCCTTCCCCTTAAGGTATTAGAGGTTTGGGACCTCTGTTTGAATTTCCTGCTAGTCAAAGTAACCCAGCTATCAAAAGCGCAATATCTCACAGGAGCTATTTGTCCAAGGCAGGTGATGGGACACAAATACAATTTTATCAGTCTCAAGTGGGTGAATCATTCCTAGGCCCTTTCCTGTCTTGGTGTTGACTTTCCAGGATTTTAGAGGGACATGTGACTCCTAATACAGCTCTGCATAGAGTACCCTCCTGGCACGTCCGTCAGCCTGAGGCTACCACAGGATGCTGAGGCCACGCTCAAGTTCTCCCCCACGTCTCAGCAGCACCAGCTAATAAGGACTAGCCAACAGTGAGCCCAGACTCCTGTTAAATATTGGTGCATTCATCTTTCTTGCACTCTCCATAGTTCAATATGGTGCCGCTGGAAGAAAAAGGAAGACTTGTGCTTCCAACTTTTCTGTTTCGTCTCTCTCACAGGGGAAGGCTATTGGCATAATCATTGCAAACAGCACCTGCACCAAAAGGTGATGCTCTGGGTAAATTACTTTTTGAGGTCATGGTCTGGTCACTGGTTGGGGTGATGAGAAGAGAACCGAGTCCTGCCTTTGGGGACTTGAACAGTCCCCGTGCACCCACCAGATTTGCTAACTATGACAATATCAGCAGTCAGCAAATGTTGCAGGGAAGTGCTGTAGTTTTTGCTATGTTTGTGAAGAGCCATAGCACCTTTCTTCTCTTTCAGCTCCTAGCATTTTCCTTTCCCACATTTAGGTGATTCAGATACAGTTTTTTATATGTTTTAGCAATCCAGATACATCTGGAAAAGGTTTATACCACTCTCCGAAACAGAGGAAAGGAGAAGCCTGAGAAAGGAAAGACTTTTCAATGCCATTTCAGGTCTATATTTCATCAGAGCCTCTTGAGCATTCTTAGGTAGAGGTTTAGCGGATCAGCCACACCACACCAGAATGTATCCCAGAGCAGAGGATTATTCCTGAAAACACGGCTTATTCCTGTGCATAATGTCAGATCCAAAGTGAAAGGCAGGAAATTTCCTGTGTACTCTTAGTACTGCTGTGTGCAATTTTTCTTTGAAGAAATTAAGTCCGAGACAAGAAATGAAGCTTAGCTGGTGAGTGCCCCATTTTTCTTTGAGAGCTCACCCCGTGCCAAACATACTGATTCCTGCCTGTGTGGGGAGCTGAGATGCTACTGTAAGCCAAAGGAATAGATCTAGAGTGAGGTGTAGCTAATATGCTATTTTACAGACTACCTAAACACCGTGGTTGAGTAACAAATGAAAGAAGCTACTTTCATCTTGGTTCATGCACCATCAGTGGAGGAGTGTGTTTGAATGTGAAAGTGTGCTATCTACATAGATTTACATATAGACTGCATATTGGTTGTTATTTCATACAGCAGAAACTAAATGTTACATCTCCCGTGAATTTCCGCTGGACAGACAGCTCTCTCTGGTGTTTTGCACGCAGGTAAGGAAGGTGGGAGAAATGACACTTATCTGTTTTTCATGCATTCCCAGTGTAGCGTCCCTCATCGGAAAGGTAGCTTTGCCACACGTCACACGCAACATGCTGTCCTTCCACCAAAATGTGGAAGGCTACAGAAATCCTTCTCCCTCTCACAAATGAAGTGAAAGAGGCCTCTATTGTCTCTTGTAAACGGCAGCCTCCCACCAAATGTGGTGACCGTGGACAGCCCAGAAGGTACTTCTCACCTTGTACTGCTCAACATATTTAGAATGAAGCCAGTGAAGCTGATTTACTCCCTTTGATAATCCTGACCTTAAAGCAGCAGAAGCAAATACAAAGCTACATTCGACACAGATTTATGAGTTTATTCACGCTGAGAGGCTTTTCCTACTCTAAATTTGAGAAAGTAATCCACAGCATACAGCCACAATATAGACTGAAATATATGAAAGCAGGATTATTCAGCAGCTGCCAATTTGACTTTTGTTTATGGAATCAATATCTTATAGGAATTACCCTAAATCCACAGAGTTCATGATTATTATTAATGGTATTAGGTGTTGCATACTGTACATCGTAGATTGCAAAAATGGCATTTTGCCAACCAGTTACGAATTGGAACACTCCTTAGAAATCAGGATTAATTCACTTTCTTGGAAAAGAACTCAGCCAAGTGAGCTTTCAGACAGCAGAATAAAAAATAAATGGATCATGTTAAATAAAATGTTCCTGTTTGTCCAAGGCAAGTGTCCTTTTGGATTAATGCAACTGAAAGTGAAGGAAAATATGGTTTGGGGTTCAGCCTCTTTTGGGAGGAAGCCCACAAACTGTCATGAAAACACTTCACATCAGAGCAAAGCTCTAGTCTCTCCTTTCTTTCTTTCTTCCAGCTACATTTATAGATTTCATGTTCGTGAAAGGAGATTAAAGATGTAGACAAAGGACTGTCTTAAAAGCCTCAGTCCCACAGAAGGCAAAGAAAGCAAAATCCCTTGTTATTGTTCTGTCCAGTTCTCAAAACTTGTGCAGTCTGGCTCATGACTTTTGAAGGTTTGGAGCTGTTGGGACTGAATAGCCTGTGAATGGGTAGAAATCGGCGGATGTGGAAATCCCCATACCAGAAACAAGGGTCAGCCTCGTCGACGCTTCGGGGTGCTGCTAATTCATGCCTAGGAAAGGACTCTCACATCTCATGCTCTCCCCTTCGTTACTCAGCCAGTGCCTGCCACCAGCTGTTTTCCAGTAAAATCAAACAATCCATTATTTTAAATACTAATGATCTGACGCAGTTTCCCCACCCCACCCACCTGGGATCACTCTCCTCAAAACACGGTTCTTTCAGCCAAAAGCCGAATATCTCAGTGAAAGGGATTTAAGTCAACAAGGTGGCAACACGGTGGCTTAAACTGTGGGCTGGGAGCCTACACAATGTTCATTCCTGCTTAACTGATGGGCAGGAACTCATTAAGCAGTGGGAACTTGCACAGGGGCCCTCTGTTTCACTGCTTTTGTGCTTTCAACATCCCTCTGCCTCTGATATGCGCCCTGTCTTCCTCAGCGTGTGGGGATCGTGTTTGCACATGTGTCTCTGTAAAGTGCCTAGCTCTCTGCTGGTGACTCGATCTGTAATAAACGGTGACCTTTAGGCCGGCAGAATTGTCAGTACAGTTGCAGCTTTATTTGCGTTAATGTTAAATAATGTGTACAAAAGCAAGAGGAAGTCTGCATATCATATCTGCTTTTTTCAAAAGGTTAAATTAGTATACGTGGTATGGAATCTACAGCTTTCACTTTGTCTGCTACAGAGCTTGAACTTTAGTCTTTTGGTCCAACGGGAGAAAAATCAATAATATCATACTGATACACACAAAACTTTATTAACGTAGCCATGGGCATCTCCGCAACCTTACCCTATCAAGCTGGCTTGCTAATTGGTTTGCAACGGTGTTGCTGCCATGAAAATTATCCAGGTCTGTCTTGTGAAAACCTGGCTCTATCAGCATCAAGAACACAAACAGCCAGGGAAGCGGTCAGAGGTCGCTTCCTAGTTGTTGGGAATGGAAAATGAAGCTTGTTAACATTCTGCTACCGTTTCTTATAGGGAGGAAAAACCACATCAGTGCTGCGGGGAGCTGTCCTCTGGAGGATTGAACAAAGATTATCAACCTTCTCTCCACTCACTTCCACTCATCCATCAGGCTTTCATTGATGGAGAAGCCTAAAAAATCTGCCAGAAGTGTCATTTCATACCTGCCAGAAGTCTTTAGTTTGGAGTGCTTCCTTTATTTGTCCATCACAATACAGTCTCTCTCCCTTTTTATGTATTGTCTCTCTACTTTGCTGTGCCCTGTTTTGCCACTGCAGTAAACCAAAGCTAAATTCAAAACTACCTGAAAAAAAATTAGAGAATCCTAGCAAGAATCAATTAAACTGTTCTAAGGTTTTTGCAAGCAATGCCAGCTACAGATGAAAGAAAGGAGAGCCACAATCCCTAAATTCCCTCTGCCACTGATCCAGAAAGCGAGGAAGGCTTTGGCTGGCTGCACGAGTTTGCAATTATCTCTCCAAGGCAAAAACGTGACCTGAAGGACTGTGCTGCCCGAGTGAACTTGCGACAGCAAGAAGCTGTAGCAGATGCTAATGCACAGATCCTAATTCCTAATGTAAGGAACAGCTACAGCAGAGTAAGTTCAGTTAACGTGAGGAATATTATCTGTGCTGCCCGGGGAGCATAAAAGGGTCATCAGAAGTTCTGGGAGAGACCTGGAGGAAAGCAAGCTAGAGAAGTCACTGCGTCCTTGTTCGAGAAAGATTGGACTGTCCTCCATTCCCGGCCAGCTCTGAAGCCAGGAAGTGAACTGATCTCTTGCTCTTTTGAAGTGGCTATTGACCACAAGGAAATTCTCATGGAGAAGGGAACTATTTTCCCCAGGTGCAGTTGTCTCCTTAAAAGAGCATGAAGCAGTCAGAGTCCCTAATTGCCATTTGACCTAGTCATTCTTTGAATACAGGACAGACCAATGACAGATATAAGTAAATAACGAAATTAGTATTGAGTTACTCCTAGAGTATCAGCTTCCGTCAGAATTTTTCACAGGATTCTATGGTTGAAAAATAACCCCTCAAAACAATATCTTGCTCAATACAGCTAAAAAGGCAGAAGGATAATAGATGATGTTCAAACCTACCTTCTTATTTTTCTTATTTTTCAGTTCAGGAGGTGATCTGAAAAATAAATAAAACTGTGTTACCTAGGACAATGTCAAAGAACTTCAGCAGCCAGGCACAAGCATAGACTATGGAGCTATCCCTGTCTCCAAAACATTGAGAGATGAGTAGGAGTTTCCTGTTATATATTCAGTCTTCCATAATGGAAACAGTATTAGGACTGGCCATAACTCAAACACAGACTGCTGTCCATGGCCTAAAAGGTGTCCACTGCAATTTCAAACGTAGGAGAGAGAAATATGTACACTGCCAGTCTTGGGCCATGTGAGTGCCCATTCAATCCCATGACCATCTTACCTTAATCATAAGGTGACCGTAGCTTCTTTTTTTTTGAGTGTATTTGGGCAGCAATAGATTGCTAAGGTCTTCTTCCTATAGCAGTGGATTTGATGCCCAGCCATTCACAGTAGCTCTCTATAAACTACCTCTCCCTGCACAGAAGTTCTTCTCAAGCAATAGGTTCAACTACCCTTGGGGATGATGCACCCTTAGGCCTTCCTGCACCAAAAGACCTAGCTCATGGTCTTAAATTGAGCTAAATGTTTGCAGGGGTATAGCACCCTGAAGACTAACTCAGAAATTTCTGTCTGTGTTTTTGCTGCTGCTGAAGAAATAAGGTAGAGAATTTGTCACAGAAAGCATATGGAGAAATCATAGAAGGAATAATGCCAAAATTGTACCTTTTTATTCACATTTATTATGAAGATATTTTTAATTCATGCTCAGCTCCCTAGGGATGCTTTCAGCTTTTCCATACTGTGTGATGGAAGGAAGTTAATTAGTGATCAGCCATGCTAAATCTTCCATCTTGGCGAGGCCAATACACTAAACTTCTAAGGAGCCAGTGGATTAGCAGAAAAAAGCAAAGAAGGTGTGAAATCTGGCTGCATGAATCAGGTTTGAAAGAAATGAAGTATTTCAACATGAAGTTTGATGTATAGTCTTTTTCCTTAATACAGAGTGGCTGTGTCAAACTATGATATTCTCATCTGCTTGTTCTATTCATTTTTCCATTAGCCTACCCACCTCAATAGATCATCCCAAATTTTCAGAAAGAAGAAGAAAAATGAATTTTCTGTTGTCATAAAAAAAAAATTCTGTTTCTGTGGGGAAAAGCAGACTTTTTTTCAGGTGGAACGGAGGACACTGGACAGGAAAACAAATTGATTCAGAAAGCTGTTGAACTCTATGAATAACTCAAATCTCTTCAAATAGGTAATGATTTGCAGTAGTTTGTTATCATGCTACCAAGCTGTGCTAAAATGTCTCTTTCTCCACCTCACACACACATGCGCACACTTTAAATACAATATTAAAGATACCCTTGACTAGTAAAGATCCTGTCAAAGTATGCTAATCAAATCCAGCTTTGATTTCATGCTTACTTTTCTGCTCATCCCAATTGTAAAGCTAAGCTGTAATTAATACATAAGAGGCTGGTGATTATACAGTATTAGGCTGAACATATAGAGTGAACATACAGCATTAGATTGCATTTCAATAGACCAGACACTGTAAAGAAATAAGATCAACTCACAAGGTCTGGTATTAGCAGGCTGCTAACTTATCTTGGTGACAATCTTGAGCACTTGCATTGATCTCCTGCTACCAGTGATATCTTTTGCATGTGCGTGCGTGCATGCTTATACGTGCACGTGCAGACTAAATAGGTAATCTTTCCCTTTTAATTTTTTGGAAACTGAATTTTAAGTCATGTCACCCAGTGAACTATTATTATTTCTTTGGAAATGGGCCTGATAGGTCACTCTTGTGGCAGAAACATCAAGCAGGTTGATCTACAATATGTGCTCCCTCCTTGCCTGTCTGCTCAGGGATACCCCTCTTTGATTCCTCCTCACGGCTAGGAAGAACAGGGAAATGAGTGAGGGTGTGGGCAGATTCACACGTAAGCAATAGATGGTTTGCCAGACTGAATTTGGGCTTGTGTTGTGTGTGTCCTCAGTCACAGCTGCTGAGGGAATTTCATGGGTGGTCAGGACAGCTACAGTGGTCACAGGCTGTCTCCCGTGGTCTGCCACCCTGCGGATGCTGCAGGGCAGTTTACAGGAGATAAACGCCTGCATGAAGGACTTAGCTGTGCCTGGAAGGAGGCCACTTTCTCGCTTTCTCATGCTGATCCTGCATATCTGACACAAATATCCATGCAACATTTCCTCATAGGCTGGGACAAGCAAAGAGCACCCCTGGGTGGCTGAAACTTGGTTTTCCCCTTTGCAAAACACAAATCAGCACATCTGAGCGCAGTCTGGGAAATGGCCGTAGATGCATGTATATCTGCTAGCTATTCTCCACCATCAAGCCCATGAGAAGACAAACTCAGATTAATAAACACAACAAGAACCGAACACACAAAAGAATAAACACTGCAGTATTAGCTGGCGCCCTACTGCCAGAGGCTGCATGAAAGCTAGAGGAGTCCCTTCAGATAGCTTGTCAGAGACCTGTTCAGTTCTTTTTTGTATCCCCTTGCCAGCAAAAAGGAAAGCTTTCCACGGTCTGAAATACTTAGAACTAGAAATAAGGACATATGACTTCAAGAAAAGTCTCGGGGATTCATCAGTCAGCTTTGTAGCGTAGGAAATCACGCTAATTAAACCATGATAAATACTGAAAAGCTGAAACGAGGAAAAAGTAATCCCCTATGGTCCCGAACACACTTGTGGTTTCTTTGGAGCAGATCAGGAGTTATTATAGCAAAAAAAACCCCAAAACAACCAAAAATAACAAACAAACAAACAAAAAAAACAAGACGCGAGGTCCAGACCTTCAGAGTCAGCTTGGCGCTATAAAAGTTTAAGCAGCCTTTCTTCCTTTAAACAGTGCTATACCTCAAAGCAAAAAAAAAAAGGGGGGGGTGTGTGCGAGGAAAGAAAGGTTCTGTTACAAAGAGATTTTTATTCTGTGCAGAGGAACCAACTGTGTTTCACTGCAGAACCACATAAGAGTGATCCTCTCGTGCTGAGCACAACCGCACCGTGCTTGTGGCACGCCGTTTCCTCGCACCGTAACGAGATCGTATGTGAAAGCCTAAATTATGCAAATGAAAAGTCTCCACTAATACTGTTGAAATATTCCTGGAGTGTACACTTGACAACCTCAAAGTACATTTCACACCACTAATGACTTCATCACTAACACAATTGTCATGAGTCAAGCAGTTTCCATAGCAACGCCCTAGTACAGCTGTTTACCCATATAAAGTACTGCACCTACTTAGTTACATATACAGACAGATCACTAGATTCCTAGGTACTGAAATTGAAATAATTCAATTTTCAGTGTCTCTCTTTATGAAGTGATTCTGCCAGCTATAGGTATTAGCATATCAATGTGACTTTGACAGGGTCTGCTGCAAAAGACATATTTTGCAGGCACTTCATGTCAATTAGAGCCCTAACTGTTTCATGGAATAATCATTCCTGCCAGATTAAGGTCAGGCTGCAAGGTAATTTAATTGGTGCCATTATATCTAGGGGGAAAAAATGCTCTAATAAAGTGCACGCACTGTAGCTGCCAGTGAGGATGTGCTATGTGACATTAAAGGGATTGCCTTCCTAAAGTGTATGGGCAAACCATTTAGAGAGAAAGAAATAGACGGAAACAACTTCAAATGCTTTGTTTCCAACAAAATTCCAGTGTGTTTGACCAAGGGGAGAATTTTATTTCACTTGAAGTGGTGCTATTCACAAGGGAGGAAGCACTGAAGAAAAATAAATAACAGTAAGAAAAAAAATCCCGTCAGTCTATGCTTGTCTTCTTATCTCCTGTGGAATGATAAACAGTTTAATTAAAAATTTGAAAAAATCAAAACAAAGCCTCTTTTTTCCCAGGGCTCTGATGGCCGGGATACAGCGAACCAAGCAGGAAACCTCCCTGGCCTCACCACGGGGAGCCAGGATTACCGCTTCCTCCTGCGGAAACTTATAACCAACAGCTTGTTTCACAAGTAGCAGGACTCTGGTCTCCTATGGATTCGGGTAGCTTGTCCCCTATATTTTCCCCCACCTGTCCATAATTCAGCTTCCCACACACTTCCAGAGACTTCCACGATGTGTCCACACAGGTGAGCAGACCGTGACCCACCTCTGAACCACCATGTAGTCATAGGGGATCTGCTTTCTTCTCCTTCACCAAAGGCACTCATTCAAGTCTCTTTCTTCTTTCCAGCTCCCAGTTTTCATGTGCTTTTTTAGAAATCTGATTGTCCTCAGAACACTTGTGCTTTTTCTCTTTTTTCCTGAAGCTGGTCAAAGGTTTTAGGAGACCGACAGATGGACATTGTACAGAATTCTTCCATAGGACAAGGAGATTCAATAATTGGCTCTGTATTCACTTCCCGCCCTGATTTGTCTAATTTTGAACTTATCCTCTTTCTTGGCAAAAGAGAACATTGGTGAAAGTATATGCCTTGCTAACTGATTACTTCTCCTAGAACTGGCCATGCTCAACAATGTGGTCGTAACCACACTTGCAATACCGATGTAGTGAAGGTTAGGTTGATCGAAGAGTAGATAATGTTTATTGAAGGCTCAAGGCCAAATTTTCAGCTGATGTAAACAGTCTTATTTTCACATTCATCTAAGCTACAACCACATAAATGAAATTGAGAATATTCATAAAATATTATGACAGGTTCAAGAACTGGAGAAGGGAAAACTTTAGATAGGTTCTCTGTAATCCAAAGTATTTACAATGCATTTTTAAGGACTCTGCAAATAGCAATTTTTATTCCACACTAAATTTTTGCACAGAAATAAGCATATTCTCAAGCTGCAATTTCAGATGGGTAATTTCTACCTACCTAGAAATACTTGTTTTCACAACTTTACCACGAAACAAATTCTGTACTTAGAGCCATGCTTATGCTGTCGTGATAGAAACTGGTCATGATTAACTGCAGCTAAGAAACACTCAACAACTTGAAAAACAGAACTGAAAATAAAAGTTATCTTGTTTTTAGAGTGAAAAGAAATATGATATGTAACAGGAAATTCTGCCAAACTGGAGCAAGTTTGCAAAATTGAAGCAATGGAAAAGATCAGATTTTGAGCTTTTTGAATTTCCCTATGAATATTTCAGAAGACTCTATTCATTATTACTATTTCCTTTTACTATCCACTCAACCTTACAGTGGAACTATTTAAAAAAGATATAGGAAAGAATTTTTTCTGGTATGAATATTGCATAAACTAACTGAATTAAGGTCAAGCAGAGGTAGATTATAAATGGAAATGAAAGTTTTTCCTCATTATTATTTTCCTTTAAATATATCTGCTAGAACATTTTAGTTCAGCATCCCATCAGAATGGCATTTGATAAGCCATAAATTATCCATTAAAAACTCCATCAGTGCCATTACAAACGCGGTCTAGCTTCCCACACTTGATTCAGCCTTGGTCATGAATGCAAAAGCTGGGCTGGTGGGGGAAAAGGGAGCTCCAGGTCTGAGCGTTCAGCAGCTGAAATAATTTCAACGCGATCCGAAAGAACTGAGCGAGTCTGTCTGTTTTTTTATCGGAACGAAGGTCTTTGTATTTTGCGGTAGGTAGAGGCTGCAGTCACAAAATAACGAATGTATCTGTATACAGAGCAATCTTTGTATTGCGGAGGGTGCAAATTTTTAGTAGGTCTTTAAACTAAGCCACTTAAAGGAACAGGTTAGTGACAGCAAGCCTAGATTGCACTAGAAACTCAAGTCGGCTTTAACTATGATTGGAAAGGGTCCCCTTTGCTTCCTTTCATTTTCTTCTTACCCAAAATAACAAACAGGATGGAGGCAGCACACAGTCACCAGAGGGGCACCCACTTCCCCAGTGGGGACACAAATGTATAGCTAGCCCATAAGTCTCCGTTATAGTCAATGGCGATGTAGCACATTTTTCAGCTCACCTATCAAATTTCAAGGAGCTGAGTAACTCTCTAGGCTCCTGTGACTGCACCAGCCCGACCTCTAGCCTGAGTTCAGCCAATGTCTCGTGCTATTTGAGGTGCCCAGGACACCTGAGACATCCATGCATTGCTGAGAGATATAACACAGGACCCATAGGAAAACTGTACTCTTCTAAAGGGCTAGCTGGAGGCCAGATGGGAAAAGCATCTCAAATGGCCTTCAATGTCTAAGAACTGGTGATTTAATTAAGATCTTGCTATAGTGGGGGCTTACATAGCCAGCCCACGTGTTGTTCTGTGGACATTGATAGCAGCAAGATTCATTCTGACAGGTGAGGAAGTGCTTTGGTCCCTCGGAATGAATCTTTTTCTCAGAGGTGTTTGTCACAGACTTTCTTGGAGCAATGATTACTCTATGGGAGGATGAAAGAAGCCATCTCCAGAAGCTGGGACCTTTGCTCTTTTAAATCTGCTGCCTTTCATCTTTCAGGTAGTAGCGAATGAAAAAGAATAATCTTGAGGGCAGGGCTAAGTATGCCAGTTTGAGTTTGGGGGGCACTGGGAGAAGTCGGAGGAAGTTTTTGACACATTTCAGTCTGTAGGCTGTTGAGCCAAACTGGCTAATGTCTGCACAGGGTAACGCAAGGTGAGACTTCAAAATGTATCTGAACACGCCGGCTTATGCACAGAAACATCCTTAGCTCACCTGCAATTTGAGTTCCTGGGGTCGAATTCTGACTGGTTGCAAATGTTGTGCCTGTTCATGAGGCCACACACTTCATCACACCATGCAGAGCACAGAAAATGGTTATGACTCTCATGCTTTCTACTCAAGTTGTGTGAAATTAAGTCTTGGAAGACATATGTATGTAAACAAGTTGTTTCACTGACTCTCCCAGTTCCATTCCTTTGCTATACCTACCATCATAAATGACCCAAATGTCAATTTTCTTCTAGAGGCTTTCTGCAGCCCACAAGATCTCCCTTACCTTTGACAGTTCTTTCCTCCTTTTTGCTTCCTCTTGATTACAATACCTAAAGATGTAAAAGTTATCCACTTCTCAGATCCTTCCAACTTGTGCACCTGCTGTGTCTGGGATGAGAAACAGCAGCTCACTATGCATTTCCTCCAAACCACAGTGTAGATTTATTGAGGATGGCAGGGGAAATGGGGAACTTGCTGCCCTCATAGACTTCCCAAAGTTTCTGGTGAAAGCAATACATTGTCTTCCTATCATTATTTGGATAGAGCCATACACAGAGCACAGTATAAATATGTAAAGAAATAGAAATATACCATGTAGCTTAACTAGAGAAGACAGGAATAGATACCTTTTATGAAAGTTAACTTATTTTTAAAAATATCCTCATAACTTTAAAGTAGTTTGAAGAGACTAGGAAAGGTAAAGGAAGAAATGGTCTCCCGTGTTTTTTACCTGCCTCCCTCCACACACGATAGAAGACTTTGTAGGCTTGATACAATACTGAACAAGCAAACTAGATGCAAACCCCTTTGCAGAAAGTCACCTACCCCATGACAGGTTTCATGAATGTCTTTTGCAAGCACCATTAGGCTATGTTGAGAACATCACTTTGGGCATGATCCTTGGGTCGTGGCAAACATCTTACGCTCCAACACAGGATCTTCATGAGGAGCTCTGTGTCAGCATGCAAATAAACTGCAGCAGCACTGCAGCTTCTGCTCCGCTTTGCAATAACCCTTAGGATGCTAGTTGCACTTTCCAGCTAGGCCCACACATCTGCTGGGCCCAGGAAGAGACAAGCAGAGTTTGGAGGAGTTATATGCGTGCACACACACTCTAGCAAGACCACTCGTGTCACATCTGAGCCCACAAGGGCCTGAAAAATGATGGGCTGAAGATGTGGGAGGTTGCAGTGGACAAACAGACTGGTTTTCTGCTTTTTTATGATGTATTGAAGTCTCTTTATCTCTCTTTTGTGTCTTTCTCCAATAATCCTCTCCTCTTTAATTCCTTCTGATAGGAATTTAGTTCCCTGAGTCCTTAGAGAGCTTAGCAAATCACTCAGTGATAGTGATTTAAGGAACAGGACAGCATTTAGATCACAGGAGGAATAATGCTTTTTTTTTTCCTTCTGAAAGACAAGAAAAATTAGAGATGGAAAGTTTTCACATTTGTGAAAATATTTTCTTTCAAAGGTTTGCAGACAACAAATAAACTAAACAGATGACGAAAGTCGATGAAAACTGGAAAAACATTGTCATAAACAGACATTTCCAAAATACATTTCCATCTGGCCGAAAGCCACTTTCTTTTTTTAATCTTGTTTTGAATGAAAGCACTTTTAGCAAAGCTCTTAGGAGATCTGCAGATACGTCTCTGATGATAAGGACTGACTGTTTAATTGCCATTAGGTTTTTCTTCAGCAGGTGAAGAAAATCAGATTAGTTTGGCCTGGGTCACCCTTTTCACCATGAGAAGGCCTCATATAGCCTTTAAGCAGCAGGTATCCACTTTGGCTATACTGTGTTTACAGCCTGAAGCATCCTTACTTAGCTAGTAAAGAAACCCATTATCAGGAAAAGATACATTCCCGACTTCAAGTTTTGAAAGCTTGCACACAGCTGCTATGAAGCGTATAGGAGAAAAAAACAGCTCACAGCACATGCAAAGGAAGAATATATTAAACTATATTCAAGGGAATAAACCTAACAAAGGATTTTATGCCTGATTTTTTTACAAAAGCAAGACAACCTGCAAATGTCTACCTCTGGAAAGAGCAGGCAGTAATGAACAAGGATGGTGCATTTCCCAGTGGGTGATGAGCAAGCCGAGGGATAGCTGCAGGATGCCGTGATGTACTCCGCTGTCACAATGATTTTACACATAGGCTGGACAACCTGTTCAATAAATCAACATGCATCTATCATTTTTTCCCAGGTATCTATTTGAAAACTTGCAGTCACATTATAATGCATGCACAGTGTTTGTTAACTTGCCATTCCCTTTTCATCATTTCCAATCCCATGCTATCTCTTGGGGGTGAATCATCATTATGTAACAGAGCATGCAAAGTACCATGTGAAGATCGTTGGCCTTACTGGGGAAGAAAAACAAAAAACAAAACCACCCAAAAGCCACAGAGGAGTATTAACACAAAGGTACACACACATCCTAGCAGTCATATACTGGTTAGACTGGCAACTGGCCTTGTTTTCCTCATTGTTCAAATAAATACTTTTATTGATTTCAGTGGGAAATGTTCTTGCCTCGCTGATACAGACTCAGATCTCTGGTGTAATTAATGGCAAAATTTGTTTTCCTGTCTCTGACTCAGATTCTGATCTTGCTTTGTAAGAAGGACTGACTTCAGTACGAAGCCTTGCGCTAGGCTCTTGCTAAGTCTTATCTTATTTTCCTATTCATCGCACTAGTCCACCTCAGGATACCAAGGAAAGTGAATTGTTAAGATCAATTGGCAGATGTAAATCTGCCCTAGAGCCACTGATGCACGTGGCAGTCATCAGAATAAAAGGAAAGAATGAAGCTATCACATACGAAGCTGTTAGTTAAAGTGGGCAAGACCGTTAAAACCAGTTTTAGCAGAGTAAGAACAAACTTGGGCTGTGCTCAGCCCAGGTCACACATTTGTTTACCCTCGAGGGGATGGAAGGAATGAAGGAAATGATGAGTGAATTTACTTATCAGCAAGTTTTTCCATGATCTCTGCCTCCAGCAACGGGCATTGCCACCATCCCCTTACACGTAGCCTACAGACAAAACGTACTAGAAACACTACGACTGTAAGAAAAGGGGCAGGGTTAGGCTCAGAACATCAGCTTTTTCCATAGGCATCTCAGGAGCTTTTCACAAGCAGCAACACAGCTCAGTCTTTGCTGCTTTACATTTCATTTGGAGATGGATTTGATAACCACCACAGGACATAAAATGGTCCAAAACGCCATCAGAAAGACAGAAAGGAAGAATGGGAAATGCCTATAACATACATCAGTTTTAAAAAACTGGCTTTATTTTCACCAAATTGCACTATTCTTTATACCTGCACATGAGGGTATAAAAACAGGGCTAGGCAGAAACGGGAGCAAATGCAGTGTCTTATTTCCCCGAATTATTAAGCCATCATGGTAGTATGTAACTATTTTGATCTATACTGAATTAAGATTTATCTGAGGAATTGCAGTTCTAATTTTGCAGGTCTGTAGCTTCCATTTAGAGATTCTTTCACCTAGGTGCTTCCTCCAAACGGTTATATCAAAACATCACTGCATATTATGCACACACACCACACACGCACCTATACAAACCAAGACTCTGAAGAGAGTTTTATCTGTCAGGCATGTCATCCTAGTCCACGACTCACCAAGTATGTAATAGGGAAAAGGGGGGAAAATACCTGCTAAGTATTCACAACGTATTTTCAGATAGCAGCAGCAGCAACACTTCTATTTGTTTGAAAGGATATTGGAATAGGAGACTGCAGTGTGTCTAAATCCTTCTACGCCACTTGGCTAGCATTTAAGAACCAAAAGGGGGGAAAAAAGGATTCTACGTCATGTTTCAATAAATCACTTTTTATCAATATAGCATGCAGACTTACGGAGCAAGAAAATAAGTTAACGTGTCAAGCGCAGGGAGAGTGAAGCAGTGAACCATATGCTGGGAACCCAGTTAAAAGGAATGTATACAAATGCAGTGGGCATCCGTAATAAGATGACCAAATTGGATGCATAGTGTATGCACTCGTGGATACATTTAGAAAAATGACTTGGAATTAAATACAGAGTGCCCAGGAATGACAGATATAATAAATGCAGAGGAATGCTATGAGGACAGGCTTGGGAGCGGGGCACTGTATACTGGCAAAGCAGCACTTGCAGGCTTCTAACAGGCAGAAAAGAGGGTATTTACCCTGGCATTTGGGAGAAAAATAGTAATGTAACATTGTCAGTGCTCTAGAGATGCAGTGCTCAGAGGTTCAGTAAGGGATTACGTTATTTTATCTTTGAGAAGAAATTTGAAGCGTTCTGAATTATCTGGGCATGCCTGTAGAGTGTACTTATGAAATATGAAATTCAAAACTTTTTATAAAGGTCCATCACTTCCTGGAGTTCTTTTTTCCTTTTTTTTTTTTTTTTAAACAATGAGAGTGATTTGATTGGATTGGATTGGATTGGATTTTCTAGCTTCTGTGAATGGAAGGGAAAGCAATGATGATGTATTGTATATATGGTTTGTAGGGTTTCTTTTTTCTTTTTCCTGAAGGTGGATTAAATCAGATATTTTACAAAGATATCTAATCTTGCCTTAAACATTCCAGGTAATGGGGAGGCTGCCATGTCTGCTGACAGGCTGATCCAATATACAACAACAGCCACTAGTAGAAAATCTCATAGGATTGGATCTTATTTCAAGTTTGATTTTCTTTCAGTTTCAGCTCTTGGACATTCTTATACCTCTGTCTGGAAAATTAAAATACCCTTTTCTGCCCATGTCAGTAGCCATGCACAGTAATCAAATCACGCTGAACTTTTCCTTTCCAAATACTAACCGATAATACTTGTCTTCCATCAGCAGGAACCATTTTTTCTCAATCCAATTTATTTCAAACAACCACAAGTAATCTTGTAGCCTTTTCACTAATGCTGAGTAATGAACAGAGCTAAAAGACTTCATTTTTTGAATGAGTACATTTGTTAGAAAAATAAATAAATAAATGCAGTTCCAGAGGGATGGAAGTTATTCGTGAAGTGTGGTCAAAATCGGTATAAAGCGTTGTGGCCAAAAGAGCTGGAAGAACATTTGGAACTATCAAATATTTTGTGTTGACATTTTCTGAAGAAAAGATTGCCATTTTTGTTTCCAAGTGTCATTTTGTTGGGAAATTCAAAAAACATTTGTTATTCCCATAATTACAGTACAGTGACAATATTACATTTTTCCCCCTGATATTTCCTTTTTCATATTTTCAAGGGCCCTATTTGTTAGAATATCATACCAAAAGGCCACGTTGAGACAGTTATCATCTTACATTTCCTGCTTTTAAGATTATTTTTCAGTTGCTTTTATTTTCCAGTGCAGTGTCTTCTATGCAGTAGGTTTGATCTGATGGCTTGTGTTCGTGGGCGTTGCACTTTTTGTTGGTGTATGAACTCACTGCTGGATTTTGAGCCTTTAGTCAAGCAATTCCAAACACAATAATCACAGCACTCATTATTGGCCATCGAAAAACCACTGTGGCGTCTTCTTAGTTTACTTGCAAAGGTTCATATCATTGATAAAAATGCTGAAGAGAGCTGGATTAAGACCCCAGTCCTTTGGAAACTGCATTAGTAGCAACCCAACTCATCGATTTCTCCCCATTAAAAACTCCATTTCGAGACCTGTCAGACAGGCAGTTCTAATCCATCTAATGCGTGCCCTGCTAATTCCATATAATGTAGGTTCTTTAATCTAAATGTCATGTGGTACTAAATCAAATTCACTGGAGAAATCCAAGTATATTATGTCAACACCATTGTCTTTACCAACCAGACCTGTAATGTTGTCAAAAAAAATATAACACATTTGTCTGACAAGACCTGCTTTCCATGCAAACATGTTGACTATCATTAATTCTATTTTTAGTCTCTAATTCTTTGTTGACAGAGTCCTGAATTAACTGTTCCATTAGTTTGGCCAGACTGACATCTGACTAACCAATGTACTGAGTCGCCACTTTTGCTTCTTTCAAGTGATGGGTTTTTACTGACAGCCCACCAATCTGCATGAAATTTCCTCAGCTTTTCAAAAACTTGTTAAAATCTGGTTTGGAAGACAATCAGCTAGTTCCTTGCAGCTCTCCGGACCTAAGTTATCCAAGTCTGATCATTTAATAGTAGCTCATGTTTTCTCCTATAACAGATGGCAAGTGCTCTATTCCATTCACGGCTTTATCTTAGAGGATACCTCTTCTCCTTCTCATCACTCACAGGATAGAACTGTATATTTTAATACATTTTTTATACTTAAAATGTATCTTAATATAGGAAACACCTTCTGGCATCACTATATGTTCGCTTAGTAATGAATAGCAAAGTTTAAGCCTTTTGGTTCCTAATGCATCTTATAATTACATTTTTATTATTTTTAACCATGCTGACCATTTGCATTCTGTTGATTCTTTTAGTTTACCCTACTGGTGCAAGTTACTTTAAAATATATGCCTTGTATTCGTGGAAGTTAAAAGTTCTCCACTCTGTGCTGATTTTTTTTAATATATCCTTTCATTTCTTTCACACCTCCCTTTAGCACACATCTCACTTACATTTTAGAAGTTCACCTGAACATGAAAAGTACTTTTCAGAATAGATGGCTTTCACAAAACGATTTTCAGCAAAGAGGATTTTCCCTTCCAAGCACCTCACCTTATTTGAAAGAGATGGGCTGTGTCATGCCTCTTTTGCGAACAACATCTTTAGCAGAAGAAAACGTTTCCTTGTTTCCTATGTACTGATCAGCAAGGTGGAGAGTAGGTTTCTTTCCGTTGTCTCCCAGTTTGCAGCTACACCAAATCAGCTGATTTCTCATCAAAGTGGAACAATTAAATTGGAAATGGATGTGTACTTTTTAACTCTGAAGGAAAATACAGATTTCTCAGGTAATGGTCTCCACTCTCATTGTATCCCAGGACCTCATGATTACTTTTTACAAAAGCTCGGAGAGAAAAGTAAATAACATCTCCATTTTCACTCATATGAGGCATAAAGTCTGTCTGGAACAGAGCAGGGTATTGAACTTACATGTGCAAGTATTTCAGTCACTTCACCAGCACTTCTCAATAGAGTTTTCTAATTTGCTCCAGTAACTTAAATTTTGCTCTTACTGTTAGTATGACTATTGTACTTAGGAAGAAAAATCATGAGGATTATATTTTTGTGGGTGAGGGAACATAAAAACTGATGCTGCCTTGGTCACAGCTCACATACTCCACAGGAAATGGTTGTCAGGGGCCAATTTACACATTACTGTTTGAATTCTTGAGGCAGGGAAGGATTTGGCCCTACGCCAGTATTTTGTGTTCAACCCAATATGCTCAAGTCTGTACGGCTAATTAAGAAAAATATGTTTACTATTTCTATACAATTAACTCTGGAAGGAAAGGGAGACTCCCAAAGAGGCAAACTGGAGTAAAGTCAAATCTCTGTTAGCTGCAGCAGTCGAGTGTCAGGACACATCAGATGATGGAAAAACGCACAAAATAATGCGGATCTCTCTGTTCCTGTTTCTTATTCTGAAATGGCATGTACTGAACCGACCCAGGCCTCCTGTACTCCAAACACCCTCGTTTTCAGGGGAGGTTGTTAACTTGGCTGAAGCGCTATGCGAGTATACGAATGTCCTGCTCTGACTTCTCTCCTGTAGCTGGCTCTGTCTGCATAAGGATGATGTGCTTTCCCTGTGCCGCAGTAACAGAGAGATGACGCAGAAATACTTGTCTCCTGCTTGATTTTAAGGAGGCACGGATGCTTGTGCCTTTGAAAAATTGTCCCTCCTGTTTCTTTTCTAGCACGTCGCTCTCCTGAACTTTATCCCTGGAGTTCACAAAGCAAAAAGCAGGAGAACACAAGTCATACTTGGGAAGGAGGATAAATCACATTATCCCCTTAGTGAAAATATACTCCTTGATATTATGGGGAACTTATGGAGAGTTTTGGTTGTATATAGCAAGGTGGAGAATTGAGCCCTGAGATGCCAAAGCCCTGTGAGGTGAGATGGATATCTCGTTTGGGAGGGCAGAAGCCAAACCACAGCGGCTGAATATGACCATGGAGAAGCAGACACCGAAGCACGTGAAAAGGATGGACTCTGACTCCTGGAAGCCTGACCCTCAGTTCTGTGCCTTGGTGACAGAGGACTGATTCTCCTTCCACATTCTGCAAAATGAATGCTGTCTCATCCTGAACCCAAACTTTTCCACAGATCTTTTATACTCAAGGTTGGCCACAAGTGCCAATTTTATCTTCTGTCCTTTTGCAAAGACACAATGCACATCTGTCCGGGATGTGCATTGATAATGAGTATAGAAATAAAAATCCACTCAACAAAACACATTCTGACTAGCAGTTCAAGAGTGCCTTCAACAACCTTTATATTGCTTTTCACATTGGCACCGTATCTTAAAAGAGGTGGAAGTGCCCAGAGCCTGGTTAGAGAGAATGAAAGCGAGAGATATGTTCCTATGTTCCTCCTATTTTCATTCTCCTTTTCCCACTGTTATGAGCAAACTCCTTTCCAACCCATTTCTGCAGATTACTTCTATTTATTCTTTTGTTCCTGTTTCCAAGAATACATCTTCAGAGTCAATTTGAGCTTCAATGTATGGCAATTACTAAAGAAATAAAATATTATTACCCTCATCTTCAAGCATTTTGGCCACATTCTTCTTGGCTTTTCTATTTTCAATATCTAAAGTGCAACACTCCTTCGGTGCCCTTGAAGAAGTACTTGTTACATTACTGGATGCATTATTCCTTAGAAGAAGAAGGGGAAAAATATCATCTTTCAATTTATGAATCATTCTTATCTTTACTCTTCACCTTTAGTTCTCTTTGTGCTTCCTCCTCTTATGATCTTCTAAATTATTTCTGGCCAGATACAATGTCACAAAGTTGGAATGCTTTATTTTGTCACTACTTTTATCATCATTTTTACCCCTGCCATCTTTTGGCAGTGCAGACTCACCGCTTTTGGCACCCCATAGCCTTATTTTTTTCTTCAGAAACCTTATTTTCCCCCTTTCTCATCCACTGAAGAGCTATTGGAATTTATTTTATTTTATTTTATTTTTCCATATGCCATTGCTTTGGCTCAAATACGTTCCTGGACTGAGGTACATTGGCTGTTCCCAGAGGTACAGAGTTTTCTGGCTCTGATTTCCTCAAAAGAGGTATTGCAGAAACAAATCCAAAGGATGACATTCACAAGGGATTCTCTTATCCTCCTTCATAAGAAACAAGGCTGAGTGTGAGTGGCGCTCGTAGAAGCAAATAGCAGAGAAGTATTATAATGTGCTCCAAAGAAGACAAAGAGCTGTTGACAGATCAAGGATAAAATATCTCTTCCTAATGGCTCTGTCCAGAATCAGTTATAGTCGTAATTCATATCGTGTCTTATGGCAGGGGAAGAAGGGTAACTTTCTTTGGTCAAGGAAAACAATGAGCTTGCAAGCATCCTTTCTGCTGCAAGCATCCTTTCTGCTAAGTGTAGCTGCATCAATGGCATTTAATGCAATTGTACGAGTTATTTTAAACCTGTAATTTTACAGGTTACTGAACGTCATCCGGCTTTTAGCAATGTCCATGTATTTAGCCTACCCCCAGTGGCAAAGTTAAAATGCGATCAGACCTTTTAGCGTTGGACCTTGCCAACCTAGTAATACAGACCAGACCTACCAGGCTTGGAGGTATAAATATTGTCAGATGAACTTTAAAATACCTGGAAATGTAAAGATTATGAACTGTGAAAAGAGGCTAGGGCAAACATGCTCCACCTCACCACCTGGGTGGGCAAATAGGAGCCATTTCCTCAAACTGCAGTACCTGAGGAGCCTCTCCAACAAGCGATGAGCTGCAGCTCCCCATCCTGCAGCAGACATAAAATGCTGGCTTCTCCAGCGGGCTCCAGTGTACACCGAAACAATGAAGGATCATTCGCTCAGAGCAGACGCACAGACAAGACAGAATAGCTGGGCAGCTCTTCAGTAA
Organism: Struthio camelus; assembly: GCF_040807025.1. Taxonomy (NCBI): domain Eukaryota; kingdom Metazoa; phylum Chordata; class Aves; order Struthioniformes; family Struthionidae; genus Struthio; species Struthio camelus. The sequence goes on along the minus strand of NC_090981.1, from coordinate 64,580,263 downwards.
CATCCTGCGTTTTTACAGCATTTTTTCCACTTTGGAGAGCTCTCTAAATGTTAAACAGAACCACATGGCTGGCAAATCCCAGCTATGTGAGCCGCAAGAACCCCCCACAAAAGCAGCACCACCTCTATTGTATATTCCCTCAGTGGTGAGATAAGGTTTCTTAGCATGGCCTGAAGCTACGTTGACTCCTAACTGAGTCTTAACAAGGAGCTTGCAGGAGGCAGGAGAAGGGTACGTTACACAATGGTTATGCTCTGTTGTTTCTGGTTTGCTGGAGCTGCTTGTTGCTATTATACAAATTCAGAGATGAATTTGAAATCCGATATGGGGGACACATTTATTCTGAAGTCAGAACATTTCTGAACCACACACGGCTGCTCTGGGAGCAATGTGCCTCCCACCACTGCAAGCACAGTCTTCTGAGCAGCTGGTGCAATATATACCTTTATCCCACGTAGTGTTTGTTGAAGTCAGACAAAATAAAGGCTGGCTTACAGAGCTGGATGGTATCTTACTCTGCTACTGACTTTAGTCAGGGATAGAGCTTGGACACCAGAAGGATAGAGACTATCCATAAACCTCCAGTAGATTAACGCCATTCATTAGTACTCATAAATTGTGCCCTGAGGAGCTCCTAGGGCACGTCAGGCCTTATAACCTTACTACGCAGGAGAAAACTCCTCGACAGGAGTGCTGGAAAGTTCGACTGCAAAGAAGGACAATACAGCAATCCCCATTTCAGATGGGAAACTGAGTCAAAAAGAAACCAACACCTACATAGTCAATTGGAAGCAGCCTCCTGAATGCCTTCGGGGATCCAGATCCAACTGACTTGCCCAAGGTCACTCATAAAATACGGGTCCTGAAATTGCTCCAGAATGCGGAATGGGGGCACTGCAAAGCATTTTCCCATTTCTCTGGTCGGTTTTCAAATATATATTTTAATAGTTTTTTGGTAGTCTTAAGGTGGAGGGAAAAGTAAAATTGAGAATCCTGGGTGAGCAAAGGAACAAGAGCAAAATAAATGAAAAGGATAGCCCTGACAGTTTGAAGGAAGTTGGAACAAACTTCCCTCAGACCTTAGGAACATGTTTATCTTTGCTGAAAGGGTAGAGGGATAAATTAGCCGACAGCTCTGTTCAGTCATTCTGTAAGATGAGAAATTAGTGTTTTAGAATTTACTGAATTTTCGGTGGATTTTGCCACATTTTCTTTGATTTCAAAAAAATGCTTTCTCCGAGTACTGGCCTGCAGAGTGATACAATGTTCAGGAAAGAAGGAAATTAGAAAGCTGGCTGGGAAGCTACATTGATGACTACCTTGTGGCAAGACACTTCAAACTCGTGCCTTAGTTTCACATGTAGGTTCCTACCTTTCATTGTAAAGTGCTTTGGGACCTGAAGAGAAGACTTAGTATATATTATTGTTACCAGGAGAATAAGTGAAGAACAGTCATGTATGGAAGATATATACATGTACACGTATCTACATATAAAGCAGCACAAGTGCCATAATACATATAGCTATATAGTAAGGCTGAATTAAAAGACTTAAAGATGTTTAAAAAAAGATGTTTAAAAGATGTTTAAAAGACTTAAAGATGTCAACCTGAAAGACTTCAGCTTGATGTTTCAGAAGAAATCAAGTCACTGCAATCTCCGTCTCTGTAAATGCAAAGGAAAGGTGGATGGTGGGTATTGACAGTCCACTACATATGTTGCTAGTGATGCAGTTGCAGGAATCGTTTATATATATATGTATATATATAATGCATGTATGTACACATGTATATGCCTGTATAGATATGTGTGTGCGTGTATGCGTACGGTTAAAACCACAAATATTTGTAGTGTTCTCAGAGGAAGGGGGTCTCAGACCTCAGGAATGTCTGTCATGGAAATTAAATGACCATCGTGTGACCTACCAAAATGCCACTGCAGAAAATAAATTTGTGACCCTGAACAGAAAAGTTGTTGCTAGAGAACCCCTAGATAAGAAGCAAACGCTAAAAATGGCATAGATAAGAAACATGAACCATAGATATTTGAAGATACAAGCTCTGTGTAAATTGACACTTGGGCCAGGCACACGGATAAATTAGGACTCAGGGCTGAGCTGCCTGAAGTTTTGCAGCGTGCAGCAAGGTGCTCTCAGCACGATTCTGGTCTCCTTTGGATTTCTACGCAGAAGAGCCCCTGATAGCGATGTTATTCCTGATTTACACCAGCAGGGCTGACATCAGGATGGCACTCGCAGCCTAAAGCTGCCAGTAAAGCCTTCCTCAATGCTATTTCCAGGTGAAGCAGGTCAGGCCTGCATGGATAAGACAGGCAGCTGAGTTTACATCCTTCTCTTGAACAGAGCAGCTAGGGAAAAATATGACCTTATCTGTTAAAAAAAGAAAAAATAAAAGATGAAGAAAAGATAACCAAGGCTTGCGTATCTATGCATGTGCAGGAGAAGGAGCGCTGGTGGGAGACGCAGATCTGTACGAGGGGAGACCATTTGCTCAAATCGGATAGCATTACTAATGCATAACGACTCTGCCAGCAAGGCACTGCACAGCTGGAATTAATCTGAGGGAATGTGTGTTGCTGCATAGACAAGCACAGAAAACTTTCCCCGTGTGAAGGCAGCGTGAAGCCCTGCCCTGTGGCTTGGAAGCACTTCATCAGGCCCTGACAGCACAGACATCTTCTTCAGGCCGTTGGCGAGGGGGGAACACGCTCCACCCTGCTTGAACGAAAGCCCAGGAGGGACCTTTTGTTTTATTTTCTGATATTTCGCAGATTGCAACTCTCTTTCCCCTCCCTTTTTTTTTTTCTCTTTCTTAATTACCCAGTTAGTTTTGTTCTTCTTGCTGTATTGCATAGGCCCAGAACCCAACTGAAAAGCTGCCATGGCTTATTTACCCTGAACAGCTATTCAGGCCAAAAGCAGCTGTTCCGTTTAGCAAGGCACCTCTCTGCTACCCAGTTTCTTCACTGTTACAATAAGGTGCTTTCTTTTAAATACATCCCGTGAGGAGGTAGCATTGAAATGCATGCAGCAGAGGATGATGCTCTCCAAAAGGGGATTTGGAAAACTCGATGAGCCTGGGGTCATTATTAGCGAATGGCTGCCCACTGGAAGAGTATCTGACAGTGCAATTCGGCCACCTCTGACCGAAAAGCAGGCTCAGCCTGGGAGGCTTCTGATTTGTATCAGTAAGTGATTTACCCTCAAGATTTTGGCTCATCAGTATGACCTGTTCACCTTTTGTCACCTAGCAGAAATCACTTCCTATGCAAACAGAGCCATAAGGAATTGAGGGAGATAAGAGATATGTTTTGAAAGGGAAATAATGCACTTTTTAGTGCAGAAATGGAGGCGAAATGTACTTTTTCCAGGAAAAAAAGTCTCTCTGAGGTAGAAGTTTCATCCCACTTTTGAATGAAATCAGAAAAATGCTCGCTTGCACACATATCCACACATACACACACAAGGAGACAGCTTTAGCTTGCAAACATTGATTCAGTGTTCATTTCACCCCTAATTATCCTCCTAATAGCTATTGAAAGTCTCACATACTCACCAAATTGAAAATAAGTTCTGTGCACCACTTCCAATTACTGCAGGAATTATGGCTTTATTGCCCCTATTTACTTTCTCTAGGTATAACGTATGCCTGGCGTGGAATTACCCCGCTATAGGAACCAGTAATTCCACCATATTTTGTAAAATAGTTTTTCTCTCCTAGGTCTCTCACTTCTTCCCCTAAGTATTGCTGCTGCCTTTCTAACCGCCACTCTTCCTCCCCTGACTTCTACTGTGGGAAGCTTCTTGTTGGGGGGAAGAAAGAGAGAAAGGAAAGAAAAGGAAAAAAAAGGGGGGAGAAGAGAGCACGTTAGTGGCTTGAGCATTTTTTCTGAACTCTGTGGAACTTTTTTTTTTTTTTTTATCTTGAGCTCTTGACCTACTTCTTTGGTCCCTAGACAACTGACCAAAGATTTCCTAGATCTAAGGAGACTTCTTCAGGTGACGTCTCCAAACAACTTGCTCCCATTTGTCTGGCTTGGGATTATGTCATGACTATCGCAAATGGAAAAGGACTGCCAGACGATTGATTCAGAGGTTGTCTCCAGAAGTGACAGTAGGTCACTGCTGCTGACCTTTGCTGGTCACTGCTACGCTCTGGTGAGATAACCCGAGCTGAGCCCATATCACTTGGGTTTGGCCTCGTGCGTGACTTCTGTTTGACAAAATGTGCCTTCCAGAAGGTCATCCAGTCATAGCCTACAGGCTTCTCAGCTGGAGAAGCCAGTGCTTCGTTCGCCAGTTTAACTTGTTTGGTTAAAAAGAAAAACAGAAAAACAGAGAGAATGAGAGAAATGAGGGAAAATAATAAATAAATAAATAACCTTCCAAAACCAACCCCCCCCCAAAACCCTGTGCTTAATTTCTCATTTGAATCTGTCTGGCATCAGCTCATAACCTTGTTAAACCTTTCTCGTTGATTTTTAAAAATTTTGATATTTTATCCCTCTGAAGGCACTCAATTTTAACTTGCAATATTCTTTTTTGATAAATTAAACAGATTGTATGCCTTAAGTGTTTGACTAGAAGGCATTTTTCCCAGTTCTTAAATAACTGTTTGACTTCTGCAATTGTAATTTCTCAACATGCAATTTAAAACATAGATGTTTAAACTGGATTTAGGATTCCAGTTTTGCTGTAGAGGTGCATAAATCATGAGCTAACGGAGAAGAATACCTACATTTCTTTTCCGACCCAGGAAACCCACACGCGCACTGGGTGTTCAGCTTAATGACTTATTCTCATATTCACTAAAGGTTATCTTGGGCTGCTTCATGCCCAGTTTGATGGCTTCAGGGACACTCCTCCATCGACAATAAAAACAGGACTAATCTTGCCTAACTTTTGGGCTTAAAACCAAGATTTGCTGCCTCTTCAGTAACAAGGGATAGGCACTAATAGAAGGACAGTCAATGCTTAAACCTATTTCCTTCCGCACTGATTCCGGAAGAAGCTTCAGGTAACTGGTTTTCCACTGGGGTGTACCCGTTAGATGTCTAATGTGTAGTGGATTTTTCATTCTGGTCTAAGTCTGTATTTGGGCTGATCACCTAACAGATTTGTTGTACCGTTCGTGGGCACAATATTGAGCAATTGATATTGCAGTGGCAAATACATCTTTACTTATTGTGAAAAGCTTGTGAAGAACGAGTTGATTAAAGCGTTCCTTCAAAAGACCTTACTTTTTACACAATCCACTCACTAGGAAATATGCAATTAGTGTATGTGGTTTTATTGCAGGGTACAGGTAGGCGTAAAAATGTCTCCATATTAACACTGTTTGCTATAGGGTAGCAATACTGCAAGACATGATGTGTACATGGCCGGATGGCTATGTTGCCTCTCTAGAAAAGAGCTGCCACTGCATGTCTCCCTTCATACGTCGCTTCTGAGTGATGGTTCTGTACCATAAATGGCAATAGGTTTTTAAAGGCCATGGGCTGGAGAGGAATGATTAATAACACCAATTAATAGGGGCTATATTTGCTTGTCATCTTTTAACAGAAATCTCGAAATAGGAACATAAACGGGGGGATTTAAAAGTACTTTCGCCAAAAGTTTCATCACGGGCTTAAGGGCTTGCAGGATTTCGCTGTCAGAAGCATGCTCCAAAGTTCCAGGAATATTTTCAGCACTATGAAACACTAATCAAATACTGATCTCTTCTTGCTCATAAATAGCACAGCATATCATCACACCTACTGATTTTCTTGGGAAGATGAGAGTGACTTTCAGGGATCCCTGGAGACTTATTTGCTTTTCAGACTCTTAGGTTTTATATTTCCAAGCTTATATTTGCAACAAAAGCAGGTAAGATTCACTTTACTTAAAAAAGCATCTATACATTTTCATGCTCGTAGGCAAAAGAGAAAAATAGTAGGGAGGGTGCTCTACTGCTGAAATGCAGCCATATATAAGGTGGACCATGGCTAGTAACTCAAAGTTAATAGCAATACATGCAATAATTCTAATCAGCAGGTCAAGAAAAATTACACGGCTTATACGGCAAGAGGAGACTTCTGTTTTTTTTAATAAAGGTCTTATAAATTTTTCTCAGTATCCAAAGCTGACTCCTTTGGGCTACTTCACCATCAGCACCCCCTCAGTAATCCCTTCTCTTTGGTTATATGTCCATCGGTAGGATAACATTACTGCAGGCACAAAAGTTTCTTTAGATTTACCACGGATATATTTTGGAAAATTAGGTCTTCTATCACTACTAACTACACTATGCTTTTTCTTTCTTGTATAAACTGTATAAATGTTTTTAGATAAACCACAAAACCACCAGCTAGAAATTAAAGCTGTTCTCGCCAATCACATATCTGTTTGCAATGGTTTCTTTCCTTCGTTGTCCTCCTTTGACATCTTCCCATCAATTGGTTCATCCCCAAAGCACAGAAAGTTGGTTTTGTGGGAAACATATTGATTTAACTTCTTACCTGTGAAATCAAAGCTTATAATGAATCAGTCTGTGAGCAGTGCTCCCTGACAAACCTCTCTGCCAAATGCAAGATTCAGTCAGAAATCAAACTTCTAGGTGTTACTGTTTATTAAGAAAAATCATCAAATCATTTTTATTCCCAAAAGAGTCTATAAAGCCTCAGTTCGATTTCTGTTTAATAAAAATAAGGTGGTGGGGGGCAAGGGAAATAATTCAAGTCTCCTAATGGTATTTGTGCTTACTAGCTTTGAACAGAATTGATTTCATATTATGGATTTCCATCTTTGCTGTTCACTTGATACAATGCATTAGGAAACAAACACTGGCTAGTAATTTAACCATACTGTTAAGCATATTTTTTATAGGTAAGTGGCCAAATAATATTTCATCAGCCAGTTTTAAAAAAGACATTTGTGCGATTAAAAGGTGATCATTTTGTCCCAAATTCAAGTTCCATCCTTTCAAATATATATAGGATTTGTACCATCACTGTTACTGATTTTTCCCCTAAATTTCTTACAATATTGAATGCTTTTCTAATCTGAAACCTCCACTAGAGGATATGGAAGAATTAGTCTCCCTGTTTTTACCAATAGGACACAAAACCTCAAACAAGCTAAAGCCCAGATCAGCCCCCCCCCCAAAAAAGTCCAAAATTATTTTTCAGAACAATTTGCATAGCTAAAACTCTTAGATTTCTATAGGTGTTAGACACAAAGTACAGTTGAGGAGCTGGACCGAAAGTGGTTTGTGCAGTCACACAGGAAAAGGATGGCAATGAGGTAGCTGAACTGTAGCCACCCCAGATCTAGAATACTTTCCTAACCTCTGGACGATCCTTCTCATGACCACTGAGTAGTCCTTTTCTCTAAGGACCAAGTTCACAATGGAGGGAAGTGGTTTTTTTTTTTTTTTTTAATTAATGCAAAATTATCATATACCTGTGATTTGGAAGTTCAGAGATGGAAAAGGCAGATATCAGATACTATTAAGACTCTTTCAGACCTTTTCATATGGAGAGAGAGGAGTTTGGGGATGGTCACGCCTGAAGCCAAGAGCAGGTGTTGTACTTCCTGGGTTGGGAATTGTCTTTCAGACTTATGTCCTGTACTATTAAGTCGAATGTGTCAAAAAGTAATCTACAGCACTAAGGAACAATATAAATATTTCCATTTATCGTATGTATTCATAACACCTACATAATTGCACGTATTTTCAGCTTGGTGCCCTTGGAAGGGTATCTAGAAATCCTAGCTAAGTTTTGAAGTTAAAGCATTTGGAGCCAACTCTCCTTTTGGGGGCGCTAAGCCCACAGTGTGCTTCCCAAAAAGCCAAATACTTTAAGGACTACCTCTGCTATGACTTTCACCAGCAATACAAGAATTAGCCAAGGGTAATGGCTAGGCTAAGGGATGCTCTGCAATTGTGTACATTGAGTAGGCTCTTTCTCATGCTGCTCGTCTCTTTGTAATTCTTGCTAATGGCAAAGTCCTTATTCATCCATATTGGCAAAATGTTGTCTATATGTGCTTAACTTTCTGAACTCTGAGTAGTCCCACTAACTTCAGCATAGCTACCCCGGTGCACAAAGTTAAGTGTAGATGTAAATCGTTGCAAGACTGAGCCTAGAAGTACATCCTGGTGAATGCTTTCTCTTCAGGAAAGCATTTATTTCCTGAAGGCCCAATTTCAGCTTAAAATTTTAACGTATTTGTGTTATACTTGCTAAGTCAGACAGAGAGCATGGGTGAAGATGAGCTGGAAATGCCCAAAACATACATTATTAAATATTATATTTTAATTTTGAGGAGCTAGATTCACAGAGGAATTTAGATGCCATCCACAGTAGCTAAAAAAGGAGTATCAAAGAAATTGGTACTTTTCCATTACAGCCCAAATGAGTAGGCTAATCCCCCGGGAAGAAGGAAACTGGAATTTAAATTTCCTCTTTGCCTGTGAGCAGGACCTTGAATTTAAGTGTCCACCACCTTTAGAAAATTATGTCTTAAACAAGGGTCCGTAAAGTTTAGAAGGATTGCACAAGCTCAACTCTGTGACCCTGATCTCCTAGTGATTTTAGTATTCACTTCCAAACGTTAAATTTGTGTTTAAAATGACCACTTTTTTTAAAAGAAACCCATCCATTTATATTTCCAGAGTGATCAAAAGAATTTTTATGGCATTTTACTTAATTATATTTCTTTTCGCAGCTGAAGCGAAATAAGAATTTACTCCCAAAGACCTATGACAAATATTTCACAAACAGAACTTTCAGGCCCTCCCAGAGTCTAAATATTAAATATTTATTATAGGTCTATAAAATTTTGCATTCATTGTAATGCTTTCTTGTTTTACCAGTCCTCAAGGGTCTGAGAAGATACTGTATTTATTTACCCTTTCCAGTACATCAAACCTTTTTTCACAATGCTACTGTTAAACCTCTTCTCCCCAATTTCCCATATATTGTCAGAGTCACATCAGAATTGATGCAAAAACATCCGCTGAGTCTCATTGCCTTCAGTCAGATAGAAAGAGTTGCAATCTTTCTTACTTTCAGAAAAATAATGGAAGAAATTGCCAAAGATCTTAAGAATTTAAGAATTCTTAAAAACACTGCAGTTAACAGGACTGCGATTAGTCAGGTCACTCTTACTGAATTTCAGCTTCCTTTCTGCATTTGCATGTTGATTGTCAATGCTTTCCTGTCTATCTGTGTAGCATCATGCATATTGCTGGCGTGACACAAATAAACGAGCTAATGAATAAATAATAGCAATCAATAGAAACAAACATGAGATTGAGTGACCTCTTTCTCATTGTCCTCACAGAATGAGATGACAAAAGTAATCAAGCAGAATAAATTATAAAATATAAGTTCAACACGAGAAAGTCCTTGTTCCAATATTTTAAGAAGCCCGCAGTGTGAGTAAGGCAATGTAGCAGCTATAAAACATTTAGACAGTTTTGTTTTGCTTTCAGCAAATGCCTACCTCTGCTCCCACTGAAGTCAGTAATAAGCCTCCCGGTGTGGAATGGTTTCAAAAACCCCACTATGGTTTCTATAAAATAATGTTTGCAATTTTTTTACCTAGAGAAATTTTTGTCGGTAGGGGTTGGGTGCTGTAGAATACCCGTTTAACCCAATTTGCTGAGGACCTGAGGGCTTGAGAGAAATGCACTTGTCAACAGAGATTTTTTCGCTGGCATCTGCATGTGGTTAAATGGTGAAAATCTCTTATGGAAGTTGTTATTATTGAAATAATTGAAATAATTGTTTTTAGTGGCTGTGTTTCTCCTTCATTAGCACTTTAAGCATTCCCATTCTTCTTAAATCTTTATACCACCTCCCTTTCTTCTTTTGCTTTCGAATGGGTAAGGTGAAGTCCTATTTCCATTTGCGATGGTCACCATAAGCGAGCTTTAATTAAGTCATTATAATACTTCTCAACGTTCCTTTGTGTTCTTCCTGTAGCGAATGACCTGTTGGCCATATATTTCCCTGCAGGGAGAAACCCTATTGGGAGTCACAAGCGCTGAGGAAGAATTTTGGAGCATCTAGCACAATGGGGCCCCAATCACCAGCCTCGTCATAGTATGAATGTATTTAAAAAAAATAATAACACCAGCACTGCATGAGTAATGTCAACAGTCACCTGTAACGTGGAGGAGGGTGTCTCGCAACTTCTGTTCCCTGCTGATTGCCAAATTGTGTTTTGTTAGACAAAGAGTGCTCGGGTAGGCAAGAACCAAAGGGTTATAACGGGCCATGCTGCGCCCACGTGTAACCGTGCCGTAGCGCCATATGATAATTTGCAATATGTGTGTACTGAGATAATACTACTGGGTATTTTTCTCTAGTAGAAAGCATAGCTATTGTTAAGTAACTGATGACAAAGGCTGGCATGTTATTAAAGGCTGGACTGAGTTCAGAATTTAATATTCCCCTTGCATTTCAAGCAATTCTCAATGTCCACAACTGTCATCTAACATTGTTTCCATGCTGCAATTCAGTGGGAGAAAAATAGCTACCCATGTAGGGCTTCATAGTGACACATCTGTTATGTTATTTATCTTAAGTGTGAAGACAGGAATGAACTAACTTCCAGGCTCATTATTCAGAACTAAGCATAATAGAAATTAAAGGGAGAAAAAGGGGCAGCATCTTTGTTTGAACGTAGGTTAATAGAATATCACGTGAAACTGCTTTTGGCAGGATGACTCTCCGTGGTTCCTTCCAACTGTCCTTATCACGATGTAAATCAGGAGGAACTTCATTAAGTGAGGTGACTTACATCAGCCCAAACAGCTGTAAAAGACGTGAACGAGGCGCAACATCACTGCCAGGGCTCTGCCATTTGAAGCTTTTCGGTGATTAAAGCGACGGGAGAAACACTCTTTACCCTTCAGACCTGAAACGCGTCACTTCTACAGGGCGGCTGTCTGCCACCCTTCCCCTTTGCATTTTTTTAAAGCATTCCTGCTTCTACACTTGAGTATTTTCGGGTTTGCTCCACCCGCCCCTCCCCGGGCCTCGCTGCACTCACGATTTCATGGAAGCTCCAAACATTTCCTGTGGAGTGAAAACAAAGTTTTTGAACTCTGCTTTGCTTCGGGGCATCTAATCTTGAAAGTTATGTGTGCTGTTAAAAATTGGCTTTCAAATCATGGAACTAGGCCTTTAGGGATACTCTTTCTTTTTTTTTTTTTCATAAGAAGTTTCAGAACTGCAGAGCCTCCAGCCAAAAGCAATAGTTGTACAGGCAAGTTTTCTGCACAGAGTCGGAGGGAACAAGCAGCCTGCTGAGGTGCTTGCTAGGGGCTATCGAGCCCTCCCGCGTTTGCACACCTCCCACCACGCTCCACAGAGCTGACAGGAAAACGAACACATGAACTTCTGCGTGAACTTTTAAACTGGCCCTGTTTATCCTCCTCATCTTGTCCGGTCCAGGCACCTCTTCTGGTACGAGGAGGACTTTGCAGCTATTTTTTACCTTTCTAAAACGCCCCCTCAAATGGATTTGCATATGAAAATAAGGGACAAACTGGAAAGGAATAAAACCTCCTCAGTAACAACAATTACCGGAATTTAACGGTCCTAGAGCACTAGCTATCGCTGTTCCTCTGCTGGGATTATGCTATTTATCTAGCTGGGATTTAGCAGTTTTGTAGTTTTGCAGGATTTATCACTATTCCTGGGAATAAGGTGCTCACCACTCATTTTCGTTCTCAAAGAGCCTTCTTCTCTTCGACAGTTGGGTAATGATAGTCCTCCCACCATTAACAGTCGCTTTATGGTATACAGTCCAATGGCCCTGTTTGGTTCTTCACTGCAAACTATTTAAAAAATGCAGTTTGCATACCCAAATAAACAGATCTCTACTTTCTTTTGGTATATTGCTGTATGGGACGTATCTCTTCACAGACAGAACTTTGCTTCTGTTTTGTTTTAAACACAGTAGGCAATGCACATAGAAATAATATTTTCTTTCATGCATTTTAGGATCAAAAGGGATCACTATTCTTCTCCAATCTGACCTCCTGCATAAAATAAGCCGTGAAATTTTGCCTTGTATGCCCTGAAATGGTAAAATTAAATAGGAGAAGATGAATGAATGCTGTCAGGTTTCATGTTAAAAAATGGCTTTCTAAAGACACAGGCAGGAAGAGAAGTGCTTAAATTAGTTATTTCTCATGCCAACAAGGCTGTTAGATAGAAGAGTTCTACTTTAGCGCTATCATTATTATTTATTGTATATTAAGGAACTGCCCCCAGTTGCGCCTGAGTAATAAAAGACAGATTCCCTTTCCCTCTCCCTTCCTGACTTTGCGATTGAAAACAAAGGCAGGGAGCATGCCAAGATTCACACCCAGGGTTGAACCTCACATGCTGCAAGTGTCTCCTCTGAAGTCTGTATTTGCGCACAGAGAGAGGTGGACGACGCTGTAGCTACGCGTCTGTGCCCGGCTGAGCGCATCCATATAGCTGATGCGTGTTTCTAAGTTCTTGTTAATGTCTGCGTATACCGTTGTTAAAGTCGTAGAATTCAGAAATGATTGCTGTTCCTGAAAGTTAAAACCGGGGAAATCCCCTGGCTAGTAGGGACTGCGGCCAGTTCATACCTCCACTGAACTGAACACGCGAAGCCAAGTGCACGAATCCGGGTATCGGATGTAGCCTCATGTTTCCCCATCCTGATCCCCCATGGGGATAGAAGATGAACATGTTATAGACAAAGAAGATATATTCCTTGCCCCAGATCATCAGGAAGCAGCAGAGCAGGCAGCTGAATGCCTTCCTCCGCCTCCTGGGGTCACACTGTTTGTGTGGTTGTCCGTCCTGCATGAGTGAATAAATGTACAACTATGCCATTTTCCTTTATACGCTGATCTCACTGTGTTTAACTTACCTACACAGAAGTTTTTTTCAAAAGCACTTAACGGGTATTAAGTTATGGTTCCTTACAACTCTCCAGTCAGGTTGCTGAGCAATTATATACATACTCTCTGCTTTCAGAAACTAAAACAGAGACTCTAAGGACTAAATCAAGCAAAGGTGCAGAAATTTGTTCTACCACAACTAATTATCCAATGAAAACTCTCAGCTCAGTAATATATCTGAAAATAGAGTGCTCGGAAAACCAACCTAGCATTTCAATCTATTTATAATATAAACCTTCACTATAGCCAATGCCGTTAAGAGGTTTTATGGTATATAGCATGAAGTTTTGGGGCTTTAATTACTCCTTTAATCTTTGCTGGGCTTGTTCCTGAGAACAAGTTACACTCCCGCCTTTTACAGGATAAACAGCTTCCAGGAATGCGTTGGATTGCCGCAGGGGTCAGGGATTGCTTTTATTGAGCACCGCTGTATTTCAGCCTGAAACCTGACTGATCTGTTTTTGCTTAGTGGAAGCGTAATTAATAGAGCTAATTAGCAAATGACCACACAAAAACTTCCATGTTTTTCTCAGACTATGAAAATTGACACAGGCCTTCATTTGTTTTGCCTGGCTCGCTTATGTTAACCGTAAAAATGGACCAGTGTTGTCCATTTGTGTTGACTGATGGATGAGTGATAGGAGTAGCGACTGCATTTTTCTTTATTGTTACTCTTTCAAATCCAATCCAGGTGTCAAGATAGCACTTTGGCTCCTGTTATAAATTCATAGGAGACCCTCAGAGACCAAGTGTTTCCTCTGGTGTCCTACAGTATGACAAGGAGCCACTGGAGAGGTTTCTTTCACAGTAACATGTATGGCCAGCTCCTGAAAATGCAACGGAGGGACAACTCTATGGTTTTCTGGATACCCTTGAAACTTGTGTCAGGATGCAGTTTAATGGGTGAACGACCCCTTATCACTGCCGTAAATCTTTCCTGCAAGACTAGACCTCTTTGTTATTCACTAGATATCCCTAAATCATCATTAATAGAAAATAAACACTATAGGGGAAAGAGGTAGTTACTATAGTATGTTATTGACTTTTATCTGAGTCAGAAACAGATGCCCAAAAATAAGTAGCAATTATGTGTGTCTTTGTTTGCCCCAGCTCAGGCTCCATTTCCAGGGGAAACCCTTCTCCTGAGTGCTTCCTTCACCAAAAAGGGTCCTGATTTGGAGATATATACCTTTATAGACCTAAACTCCCCTGGGGATTCAAATTCAAAACTCTCCATCCTTCATTTCCCAGGACCTTAGAAAGTGCAGATGACCCTTGAGCATGGCAAATTAGAAATATCTCCTTTCCCACAAACATAATTGTTAGAAATTCATTTACCTATGGGAAGGAAAAAGAGCTTTTCTTGTCAGAGAGACGTTCTTTCCTCAGTGCATAGCTTTTGTTTTCACCAAATCTCTATTTTATATACAATGATGACTGACGTGCATTCATGCATACAAGTGAGACTTCATGCATGTGGTTCATTCTTAATTCTTGGACAAGATTCTCGGATGTAACTGTAGCTGGATAAGGTTTTGACAGCAGTCTGGAAGCTGACATTTAACCCTGGTTTGAGGAACATCTGCCTATTGTAAAGATGTTACACAACACTTGAGAGTTACTAATTGGTTATCAAAGGCGTACAGACCACATCACTTCCCAACATTGAATTCAATTAATATTTTAAATGGTGCATGGTCACTGTGTTGATCTTTTGGAATATGTTAAACTTTACAGAAGAAGAAGAAGAAAGGAAGAGTTTTCTATAAAGTTTTTTAGGAGTTTTTAAGGAGTTCTGAAGAAGTAAGAAGAGGTTCTTACCGAGAGGTGGCATATGATATAAGGTGGGAAGATGGGACTGAGGAGAACTTTACTGAAGCTCTGGACTATGACTGAAGGACTTTGCATTATGACTGCGTCTCAGCACTGACACAGTACAAGCAAACGGAGAACTAGAACGTGTATGTGAGGAAAGAAAAGCAGAAATGTAAGTCGTAGAAAGATGTATCACAAAAATGAGTGTTAGTAGTTGATACTTGAATTGACTAGCTTACTCGTAGTGAAGGCAAAAATAGGATAAACTATGTGGATTAAAAGACCAGACTTGTGAACTCAGTGATGTTGTAGTCGTATTCCTCGGACTACAAGAGACCTAAAAGGATATGGCAAACAGTCTGTGCACTTGCATTAAACAATAAAATACATTAAATTCGTCTCATATAACTAGACACGCTGCCTGTGATCAGGTTATTGGAATCGTTGAGGACAGCAGCTCATGAATGATTTCTATGCAGAAATTTCAAACACGTTTTAAGGAGAGCGTCTCTGCAGAGTTACCTGAATTGTTATTATCAACACTTGTGTTGCTGCTTTTATTCTCAGAAATTGTTCACAAGCTAGTGTTGATTTCTGAAAATTGATTTATTCATAAAGATTGACTAAGCAACTTTGACAAACATTTTCCAGACTAGGAGTTATTCATGAACGGTGCCTACTAACCAAGAACCACGCATCACGGATAACGTGTTACCTAGGTCACATGGTATTGCTCTCGTTCCTGGACTGATTGGATGAAATATAACTAGTGACTGGATAACTAATGTATAATGGCCAATACTGAATCATGAATGACGCATGAATATTCAGAAAAGCTTCATTTGGGGAGCACAAGGGATCTGAAAACACATTCAGAAGGAAGCAGATAGTGGTCATTCATATACTTATGAATAACCTTATGAGACCTCAGAGGAGCAGAGAAGTAAATCCACATATTCATTTGTGCCTAACCTCATGTTGGTATTCCAAAAGAACTAGTCTAACCCGGAGGGAGAGCAGAATTTATTAGCAGAAATGTGAGAATTATTAGATGAAATGCATAAACAGCCTTTGAAACAGAAATGAGAGTGCAGATCAATCTCCTTTCCAAAGCGAGTACCCTCCACACTAGTTTTGAGAGCTCTGCAGTCATGTATTGTCTCTTTTAGCTCAAAACATCTTGGATTATATTCTGATTAGCCTCACTGTTACTGCAAGACAGGGGTAAATCTACTGCAGCACAATCTGGTTGCTGTAGGACTTTCTGTAGGAGCTGTGAGTTCTTATTTTGAATGTGTTCAGGTAAAAATGGAGCTTAAACCTAGGTTTCTCACAGTTCCAATTGCTCCAACTGCTAGGGTTGCTTTCTTTATTTATTTGTACAGGATGTGTAACATCAGCAACTTTTTCTCCCTTACTGAGCTTTTAAAGATCAGACAGAAACAAAGGGCTTAGGTGTGAAATAGGCATTACTGTACTTTAGAACATCTGCAGAAAGAAAATTAGATTCAGGGAAGATTTATTTCCTAAAAGAAGCTATTGAGGGAGTTCAGGCTTATCCGATATTAGATGGCAGTTCAGGTATTATTTTCAGAACTGAAATTTCAGCTCTGTTCTGAAGAAAGGCACAAATCAGTATAACTGAACAGTTCCTATCCCCTCCCCACTCCCCCCCCCCAAAAAAAAAGTGGTGGGAGGAATATAGTCAGCATTCAGCAGACTGAAAATTATGCATCTATCCAGGAATTTATGAGAAACAGAGGCACACAGAAGCAATTCTGTAAAAATCAGGCTCCTGCCAGGGTGAAGTTAATGAGAACCATAATTCGCATTAATCTGCAGCATGGTTTCCAGAGTTTTGTTCGTCTCATCAGAGACAACTGAGGGTTAAATGCTAACTTTCTTATCAAATTGTGAAATATTAAAACAATGTTCATGGTAGCACTGCTGGGGCCAAACTTCCCAAGGGTTGTGATGATAAGATTATGATAAGGATATCTAGAAAAGAAATATGCTAAACTAACGAGATTATACAGGGTGAGATCATCCATTGATGAATTTATCCTGTGACCAAGAACAATGTAATGGGATTAATGACGAGGCATTTTTGATCATAATAAGATGTGGGTCGATGCCTGAGAGAAAGTTCAGTGGTCACAAGAACTGCAGCGAGTCCCATGTGTAAAGATAACATAATAATGCTTAATTGGCAAAATGCCTTGTTGTGAAGAGAAGTAAAGCCTTTGCTATCATCTTATGGGAAATCTCTACAGAATTTAATAGACAATTGTATTCTTCCTTTTGTTATTATTGCTACTTTCCGCCCGGCCCATCTAAATGAAGTGAAAAAAATTGTATCCATGGCAAAGTGTTTGATACGGCTAAAACACCCTTCCAAGTAATTTTATTTGCTACCAGATATGACCTGTGGCACATTTGACAGGAAGATAGAGCTACATTATATGCTCCCTTTGGCCACAGGAATTCCCTTTTCTGAAGGTGTTTCATATCACTATGTTATCGGATTTTTCTTCTCACTCCTTGAGTTTAGTTTGGAAGCTGCAATTAAGAGTTAGGTCCTATGAGGACTTCGCATATCCTCCTTTACCCTAGGCTGGTGAGAATAACACATACTCGCTCATCTGGGGACCTTTCTTTGGGGAAAATCCTTAGGGAACACCTAAAGGCTGTGTATGATAGAGATGTCCACAGTGATCCGGGATAGCCTGTTCGGGTGAAATTCATCTCATCTACACATGAGCTGATCACCCCAGGCCTTCTTTGTGGTCAGTGAAGAGAAATAGAGAATTCTATACTAATTCCTTTCAGCAGCATTAGATGATTAATTCGGGATGAAATAAACCATGACCTAGAAACCTCCCCGTTTCTCACCACTGGCGACAAAGTGAAAACAGAGGGACTAGTTCAGGTGATCAAATGTATTTATTCAGGTGATAATGAAGAACTGTTCTGTTATGCCTTTTACCCTTTCTCCCCATATGCTAGATAGAGCTGATCAATACGCTTTTTGTGGTTAGTGAAATTACAGGAGTTCTATTAGAAACAGAAAACACATTAAGTTTTTGACTGCAAAGCCTTTTTTGGTCCAAAGGCTCTTTGTGCAATGAGACGTTTTCACAGCAGCTCTCTATGAATAAGAAAGTCACTCTTTTCTCTTCAGAAAAAGAACAATGCAGCACAATTTTATTAACTTACTGTAACTCTAAACTACTCCTACAAATATCAGCAAACTGATCTCAAAGTGATCTTGTAGCATCTTACTCCAATTTTATATACGGGGAAACTCAGACTTCAAAAGATGACGTCACAAATGCTGTGAAATCATTGGTAAAAATATTTAAAGATTTCTTCTACAGGGGCTCAGCAGTTAGAATGCCATCGACTTAAGAAAACGTAGCAAAGTGCTCTCCAAAAGCAGAAAGAGACATCTAAAAGACACGATCTTAATAGAATTCGTAGAACGAAAAGGCACAGTTACAAGCAGCAGTTATTGAGTGTGTATAAGTGCACGTACCGTTAAAGGAGAAAAATTCATGGCGAGTACATGCTTTGAAGTTTTTCACATAACTACTCTTTCATAAAGGGAGGCAACGAGCACATTCTATTGAACCCAAATGGCTTGTCTGAAACAGTTCGCTTTCAGCGCGCTTTCAGGGATTGTGTTTAACTGTTTTCAAGTTTATGTTTATATTTATGTTTCTTACATATGCTTAAATCTCCACATCCTTTTTATTGGCTTTGCTTGATTTAGACCGAAACCTAGCTCTTCAAATAATTAAAAATTTTACTACTCAGAAGTCCTGTACAAGTACTTGTCTTTTGCTGAATTTCAGCTGAGTCATATCTGAAATAATCTTAATAATAATCCTAAAGCATTTGCCAACTCTATCATCCATTAACTTTTTACGGTATGCAAACATTTCATGTTTTACCGATATATTCTGAAAACACGTACAAAGGGACTAACTAGGCATGGGGGCAAGGGAGTTATCCTTAATTTGTAATTTCCTGTTATTGTAAATTATACCTGCTCTGCATCTTTATGGCCTCCTTCCATCTTGAAATGTTACTATGCTACTTTTCTGTTTAACTTATGCACCTTGAATGTTGTAAAAACTACCGTAAAAGTCAATAAAAATGCAATAACAATGTGTCAATCAAAAGCAATGGAGCAATCCCTATTGAGCAAACAATTGGAAAGCTACAGCTAAAATGCAATTGTACCATGTTGCAATTGATTAAAGATATGAATCAGAAAATTAAAAGTTTTTTTTCCACTTTCAGTTATTACCAGTTGCTTAATTTATAGACCAATTACTCTGATCCTATCTGGAATCCTGTAAAGAGGCTACCAGTGTGAACAGCAATATTGTCTTGTATTTTTTCCTTTAATATGGATTACCCATGATCATCCTAAATGGACATTCATTTGGAAACGTTGCTACAGCGTAAGTGCACTTCTGTTCTGTTTCCGTGAATATACAGGTAAGAACTTCCTTTTGCAACAGGAACAAGAAACCAGTTGTAGTAGGTCAGGCCAAAGGTCTGTCTAGCTCAGTATCCCACATCTGATGGTGGCCAACAGCAGATTCCCAGGGGAAGCATAAAGTCATCCCTCATATGATCTCAATGATGTGGCTCGGAGACCTCTTGATCCAGAGCTGCACATCTCTGTATTTAATAGTATTTACTGGATTTTACTTTCCTCCGCTTGTCTAATCACTTTTCGAACCCATTAGCTGCAAATCAGGCTGAGACAGCTTTCAAGCAAATAACAGTAGTGACTGGGCTGATTTCAGCCTCTGCTGTAACTTTGCGTTGGAAGATAAAATTTCCTACTGGGCCACTGGCATGGATCAAAAATACTGAGCAGATGGGAAAGAAGTGGAACAGGATCCCTGGGAAGAGGAGTCTGTCTGGCTTAGCACCCGAGGAAGATCAGTGATGGGGACGGGGAGATCTGAGAAAAGAGATGGGGTAATTTCAAGACCCATGTGGGTGGCTTTTCTACTCTGTCCCATTTTGGTATATGCCTGATACAGCAGCATTTTGCGAGTAAAGTAGCTTTTTCAAGAATCCAAATATCCTTTTTTGTTAAATATGACAATTTGATTCTAAGCTGGTTTTACCCACAGCAGATAAATAAGCTATCATAAACCATGTCATCATAAATAAAAGTCTTATTGAGCTCAGGCAATGAAAACCAATCAATAGAGGACTCTCATCCCCAGTGAAAGCAATAGCTAATGCTCTGCGGTTCCTGGTGGATACTCTGTCATTGTATTTTAAAACCACAAGGAATTCCCTGTGTCATCAGCAATGACCACTTTATTGCTGGTGAATTAGGAAATGAGCACTGCTAAAGGTGCATTTAAATTCCACAGCTTCAATCATTTAGTCCATCTCCAAATGCAGGAGATCACCAGATTATCTGATGCATTTGCAACGATGGAAAGAAAAGCAGACTCTTCCTTGAGTTGCAGTTTACTTATGATTCCAGAGAATGATAGTTTTCTGCTCATCCCACTAGAGCCAGACAAATCCAGGTTGATTGTTAGTGAAAAACTAAGGACTGAGCCGACCAACTTGTGTCACAAATGTATGTCTATTCCTTTGATTGTTTCAAGGAAAAATTTAAAACCAAAACAAAACTTCTACAAAATGAAGCATTACACTGCCTAACTTTTCCCAAACTGAATCTCTCCCATTTTTAATGAAAATATCTCTATTTCAAAGTATAAGTCTATTTTATTTGCTTTTTTCTAGACAAGAATTTAAAAAATGATCTTTCTAAACTGAAGGGAAACATTTTATTTATGATCGAACAAGCTTTTTTATTCCATCTGAAAAAATGGTTAAAATCCCCCAATATTTTCTAAATATTTTCATGCCACTAAATGTTTTTAATGAATCAGGACTTACAGCAAATTGAAAGCTACATGTATTAATTTTGCAGTTCTGGTACTTGTACTGTGATGTATACTATGTTGCATCCCACCATAGATATTTTTTCAGTCTCATTTAGCTTAAAAAGTGAACAAACTCCGTTAAAACAATGCAACTTCTTTGTTCAATTCTTTTAGAAGTATTAAAGGGGAGAAGAGCGACAATTTGAAGTGCATCATTTCCTTCCTGCTTAATGAATTATTGATTTGTGCTTTCCTTTTGAATGATGATGCTCTGATGTGAAAAACAATGATTTGAATCTTTATACCAATATTGTATATTATCAACGTGTTATGGCAACAGAATTATACATAGCCAGATAGACCTGAATAGATAGAATGCAAAAAGACGTTATGAGGTGCTACGAGTATGTGTATGTGTGTGTGGGGTATATGTAAAACAGCAAGTGGAAATAAAAATAATACATCCAAGGTGATGATAATTATGGAGAATTACAGAAAGTTTACATTTAGGTTAACACCGAACAGGGAGCTATGAAAATGAAACACAATTACTTTCTACTACTAGTAATTCTTCTAACTTGACATGTCTTGCAACCACAACTGCATAGCTGTCACAGGTTTAAAGAGAGAGCTCCCATACACCTTACTCATGTTCAGAAGCTTTAACTTCTCACAGGGCTATTCACGCCAATGGGAACTACACAGTCGAAAGACAAAAGAAAAGTGCTGAGAGCAGTAAACACATAGATAATCCTGTCCACCAAACAATTTTGCATTTCCTTTATGCACCATTTATTTCAGACAAAAAAGCTGCTGAGAGATTTACGTCAAAGTGATTTCCACAGCTCGGCTGCTCGAGGCTGGGGAGCTGGTTGCAGTGTGGAGCTGCACTTTCCCGTGGCCCTCGCACGCCCCTCCTGCCATGCCGGGCTGGGTGGTCTCGGATGCGCTCCCCCAGGCAAGTTATTTCTTGGATAGGCTGAGGCTTTTTTGATAGCCTCAACAAGTGGAAAAGGCCTGTGGTTACAGAGAGAGGGAGAAAGAGTTGTATTTTCTTTTTCCCCTCTTCGATACCAGTAGCACCCCTAGTGCTGACTCCCTAGGGGGGGAGATGATGAGGAGCCCTCCTCTCACACCGCGGGAGCGAAAGCAGTGCTCAGGGCATGCACGCGGTCGAGACAGCCAGGTCTTTTAAAACATGAAACAAAACATCCATACCCAGCTCTAAAACACTCATTCTTGTCAGGCAAAATCCTCAAATGAATATGGCCGTACTGGGACAACAAGAGCTTGCACTATCTCATATATTCACGCTAAATTCGACTCGCAGCTAATGACCTATAACTATTATCCACTAGGGCTACATCGAGATTTTTGCCTACACGGTTACAAAGGGTGCGGAATAAATATCACCGTTCAGGGACTGCTCAGGCCCAGCAGATGGAACAACGCAGGCACAGGGACACGCAGAAGCTGGGCTTCTCCTCGCTCTGGCATTGCAACGAGCACAGCAACACTGTCAAGAGGACATTGCTTTTTGTCCTGGTGTAGGCCAACAGCAGGATATGACCTCTTAGAGTAAGAATAAGCAAGTATTCATGTGAGCATCACCGCATAGGCAACATTTGCCTGCTCACCATAAAACCCTAGGTCAACGACTCATCCACAGACACTACCTAATATCAAGTTAAGCATGCTAGCAAGGTGTACATGCAAGGATATTAAAACAAATTTGTATATGTATCTATATCACATTTATTTTTTCCATTATACATACTTTCGTGCATAGATGGTCCGTTGCTCTTCTTGAGTGTCTCTCCAGATTTGATAGACTCTCAGGAACCGGTTAGAATGAGATGCCCCAGAAAATTTTGCATGAGGCTATTTCCCAGGAGTGAGTGGTTAATTCAGAAATGGAACTTTAGCTTCTTCTAGTCTCACCAGAATCAGTTATCATCTTTCTATAATGCAATAAAAATGAGTTATCCATTCCCAAGCAATGTTTCTAGTATTAACTTAGAGAATGAAACACTTCTTTGTGGTAATCAGTAAAATATAACAAGCAATCCACTTAAAACCTGTTAGCAAGCACATGATGGCTAAAGAAGGCACAAGTCAAGTAATTTTTTTTTCCTTTCCATTTACTTAACAGTGTTTTGACAGATCCTACATGATGCATAATATACACAGTTCTGATTGTCCAAAAGTTAGATGAAGATCCTGCATCAACAATCTTATATATGGGATCTGGAAAGTGAAACTTGAGGCTTCAGTTTACGAATAGTTTGGAAAAAAACAGATCTCAGGCTCACGCACTTGTAATCTTTATGGCATTTGAATCATGACAAATTAAAAACTGGTATTCTGGACTTCTAACGGTGCTATGAAGCTAGTATCCTACACTGTGTATTGCAAGTTCATTTAAAATGTACTCTTCCACGACATGATGAGAACACAAATTATAATTAGGAAACTAACCCAAGCAGAAAATTAGTCTGGAAGACTAGTCTGAGTGTGCTCCTGGAGACAAAGCAATACTGTGTCTTAACTTTCCTGTCTTAATATAAGGAGAGATTGATACAGAAGATAAAGACAAGGACAGATATGATGTTCTGAAAATAAAGAAAAAAGATGACTTTGCAAGTATGTGTATGGGTCAGGACCCCAGTGTTCCAGTTGTGCAAATGTGCACACAGATAAGTAGCGCTAGATCACACCTGTGCAAAGTTACATCATATGCTGTTACGGCTGCTGCGGATATCCTAGGTCCATACTCAAAAACGTATTCCCACAGTCACTTTCATAGGCAAAAATTCTTGTCTGCGAGCACAAATCGGAGTCTGCCTACACCATCCTGCACCCAGAGTCCACCTGCACAAGCGAACGCACCCAACATTAGCAACCAACAAAAGGTTAGATGTTAAGGCACCGATCTGAAAAGAAAAGTGATTCAAAATATCGTTATGAAACAATTTCTGAACCAAAAGAACAAGGTCAAAAAGTACTTGCTACCCCCAAAACCAAATAAATGATTTTAAGCCAGAAATATGCAAGCAAGGAAGAGCCATATCTGAAAAGATTTGTGCTTCAGTTTTGCTCTTCTGGAATAGTTTTATGGGGTTTAAGAGAAAAAAAAAAAGGTCCTGTACAAATTACTTGGTATATCTATTAAATTAAACCTATCCTTTAGCTGTGCCATCTTATCCTAAGGAGACTAGGATACTTGATAGTGGTTACCTTACGCTCAAAGGAAAAGATTATAATTTTCTGTGAAATCCTATTGGCTGTTTCTGTAAGAGTTGATTTCCCTGAGGTAACTGATAGTTCTTTAATATGAGGAAGGGCATCCAGGAGTTCCCAGCACCTTACAGGATATAGCAGGTTTAGCCTTACTTAGAAAAAAAAAGAAAAAAAAACCCACATGAAACAGGTCTACCGTAGCAGGATGCTGTATCAACAGCTGCTATGAAAAAATTGTTCTCTGCTAAACCAGATTAGTTTGACAAAAAAGTGCTATGTGTGAAGTTAGGTGTTTACCTAACATACAGAATTTTATGAAGTGGGAATTAAGATGTGAAAGGCCTTATTTTCTTCTGAGTGGCCTGCGTTCATGGCTGTCAGTGTGTTACACACTTGGGGAATTTATTACAATTGCTCCACATTGGTCCAAAATATATACCCTGAGCGAGCCTTTGATCTCGAATGTACCTGCGCAGTGCAGGGAGCTGGGCACACTGGCGTTGCCCCAAATAGCAAATTGAAAATCATTCCCTGCACTCAGTTTCTACCCTAAATATTTTCAATACTCCTTTTCAGCTCCTTTTCAGCTGAGCTAAACAAAACAAGAAGGACAGAGGATGTAAATGAGAGTGGAAACATTGCTAGGAAAGAGTTGCCCTCCTATTTGTAGTGGGATAAAAGCTACTCGATGTTTAGGGGAAAATATAAACACATGCAAACACATCCAACTCCAGACACAGCCTCAGCCTCAAATCTATCATCCAGACTCTGCAAGAACCCGAAAATATCTCCTGCACCTCCTGCTGGGCCCTGGGGCTATGCCATTTTCATCAACCCAGTGCATTTTATTTCTTTCTTCTAGTCACAGGCTTGCTTTCAAGATGAGATGGCATGGAGGTCCAAATGGTGGTCAGTGATGGGGGTAAGAAAACCAGCCCAGGCTGACGGCAATGGGAAGAGCTGCAGAGTAAACATATGTTTAAGAACTGTTGCCCAGAATACAGACATTTCCGGAATCAGGAAACCAAAATCCAAAAAGAATAAAGAAAAAAAGAGTGCAAATTCATATTTACTATTTGTCAGACCCGTCACTTGGGTTCACGCTATCATTGATGAGAACAGCAACGCTGATGTAGAAATTTTGGCAACTAAAAGTTTTGTTTTCGATTGCTGATTCCTGCCTTTTTCTTTCCTCTCTGACACATCTTCAGAGAAAAGCCTCCTGAGAAGTAGCTATATATTATAAGCTAATTTAATTTAAAAACTCTAGTTCGGTGACATTTACAAGATACTTAACACTTTGCAAAACTGTGACTGTGTTTTTATTCCTGGATATAGTTTCGGGAGCCTAATTTCAAGTTGAAGAATACTGACTCATAGACTACTAGAGATGTGTGAGAAATGTCCTTTAGAACCCGCATAAGATGACAAGAATAAAGGTGTTAGGCTAAAAACCTGGTAGAAGAAATAGGAACCCACCGGGAAGGCTGTTAATCTGCTCACGTAAAACTGTACTGAGCAGCCTGCAATCTCCTTATGTAAGGTTTTTAATCAAAGGATATCTTGGACTGTATAATTGCTTACTGAGTTGGAATCTCAAACTCTGTGGTGGATTATTAGCCGAATAGACTGGAGATGCACATGCCAGGATGTAGCACAGAGCCACCAGGAGGGGAACCAGGCTATTAACATTTTGTTATTGAACTAGGCAATAACATTTTCAGAAAGTTCAGTTTTTCTATTTGCTGCTGTTCCCTAAGTCCAAGAAGCGGAATATACATTGCCTGTGAAAAGGACTGTCTATAATGTCAACTTTCGGGCTGCCTGGTGTTTTTCGGAAAGACTTGGATTCGGGTGATAACTCAGTATCTGTTTTTCTTACAAACAGAAAAAAGCAATGCTAAGCCAAACAAAAATGTTTTCAGCATTAATTACAGAGGTTGCAGTCAAACAAAAACAGTTGAAATAGCAGCCCTTACAGGTACGATAGTAGAGATCAAAGGAGTTGTTCTTTATTAAAAAAAAATCTCAGGATCTGAAGTTCTTTTTAGGATTTTAGAGATTTTTATGGACAGTTGGTAATTTTCTGAATGCTTGAAAACCACAGTTATAGTTTGCTGGTGAATTTTCCATCATTTGATTGGCTTGAACAAATCAGAAATAGTCTGCTTTCCAGAAGCTTTTCAGCACCTTCTCCTTTCCTCTCTCCTACAGATTAAAAATGGCATGAAATATCAACACTGGCCAAAAGAAAGAAAATTCAGAAGCATATCTTAGAACCTCAGGCTTTCAGACTCCAAAAGATATGGAGGAAAGTTCAAGGCACTTCAGGCCAGCACATCCAGCCATGATGCTAGAAGGTGTAACTCCAAGATCACGGTTAATCCCCACGTAGAAAATCTTCCCTTAAATTTGGAATTCATGGGCTGCCCTCCTATGCCTTCCCCCTTCCTGCCTTCCTCCTCCAGTTTTAATTAACACCATTTTGTACCTTCACTGCAGTGTAAGACCTGTCCAGCCAATACTCAAAAGCACTGTGAATGAGCCCTGCAGTTGAATGAGAACCATGACTACTCTTTTTATGTTAAGACTCCTTTAAAAATATCTAGATGCATAAAGAGATAGTTACAGCATTCTTAGATGAAAGCTGTGCCCCTGTTGGTGCTCTCAGTGGCCAAAACACGTTGAAGGGGTCTAAGGGTAGAAAAGGGTCAAAATCATTTTTCTGGGAGTATTTTGTCTTCAGTAGTATAGCCTTTCCTACCTAGCCTCTGAGTGTAGCTGCCGAGCGTAGCTGGCTGAACCCTGATTTGACCTTTGTGGGTCTCCTCACACCTGAAGGTCCAGTCTGCATGGAGCTCATTTCAACATTAGAAGCACAGGAGTTACAAATGAAAAATACCCTTCAGAATACTTGCTTTATCTGGCCTAGGGCAGGGCAGGGTAGTTCCTACAGCACACTAGCTAATGCATTATCCCTGGGAACCGTTCAGCAGCCAGAGCGGTCTACCGATGGCCAAAATCCTATGTCCAGGTAAGGATGCTACCCTGTGAATTGCTAGACCCAGATTCAGATCCGTATCTGCTGAAATGACCTCCATGCACACTGGGAGATACAGGGAAAGATTTGTTCCCTAATTGGCCACACGATGTTGTATCAAGCTGCATTACTCAAAACTAAATTTCCTTTTGCTATATTGCACAACAGCCTTTGACTGCTTGAAGCTAAGTCATTTTTCTAAAGTAAAGAGAGGGGAGCATATGGGTAAATTGTTTTGCACCGCTAGTTTGATAGTTACCGTTGTGAATCAGACACTGCCGCTGATAAAGGCTTTTAACGAAAACCAAAAACCGAAAACCAAAGCGGCTGCAATGGTCTTCTATGCTGTGTGCATAGATGAGTTAGGGGAAGCTATAACACCATTCATCACTGGATTACCATAGATCAATGCAAACTGAATGACCAAATACTTTCTTTCTAGTCTCTTTTGCTTCCTGGGCTCTTTATTTTAACTCGATGTTCATGCATTGTGCAAAAGCCAAACAAATAAAACTTTTGTACTGAAATGTAAAAGGAGAGAGAGGAAGAGAGAAAAGAGGAAAAAATACGTGTATAACACTGGTTCCCAATGTGTTCCAGATCTACCGGTGTCCCTTTAAGAATACTCTTAACTTGGTTTATAAAAGCTAACGACATTAAAAATACAGTAATTAACATGTTCATAATGTAAATGCTAATCATTTAACATGTCAAGCATCTTCATCCCCTACTGAATCAATATGAATTATTAAAGCCGACTCTTTAAGACCTTTAAAATCAGCTCTCAAAGCATGCACTAAACAACCACACCATTGCCGTACAGGAGCACTAAGTTACAAATTCATATGTTAGACTGTCTGACACACTCATTCGCTTTGATAAGAAAAAACAAAGCCAAAAAAACTCCTCCCAAAGTCTTATATGCAGAACTGCATAATGTATTATTTCTGCATGCATAAGTGAAATGATTAATTTTTTTCTAAGAGGCTGCACAATTTTTTAAACTGTAAGCCATACAGAAGGAAAAAAAAAAGAGAGAAATACTGTATTCAGGTCAGGAAACAAGTTTTTCACAAGAAAACTGAGTGATAGCCCAAAAACTCTTGAAAAGATAAATATACAAAGATAATAAAAATAAACTGAATAAAGTAATAACAAGAAAATATTAAGTTTTTTTAAAAATTCTGTCCGGATTGTCACTAGTCATGAAGAAAGCTGTATATGCATCTGGAAAGTGATTTTAAAGGTTACAGATAAGCACTAATTCTTAAAATCAAGTTTTTTTCTCCATGTTTACTTCAGGAAAGACAAGAAAAAGTTTATGTTTTCAAACTTATGCAAAATAGACATGAAGTTATGAGAGGATGCATCTTACCTCACAGGCGGCTCCCTACGCTTTAAGAAAGAGGCATTAAGTAACATTTGTGTGTATATATATGTATGTGGAGACAGCCAAACATCTGCATCAGATGGCTGCTCCTTGGTCAAGCTGCGGAAAGAAGATGGTAGATATGAAAACATTTTTGTGACGAATACAAAATAGGTCAAGTTTTGCAATCAGATACACAAAACCATCACATAAACAATGAGTTTCAAATACTTTAATATCAAATTGCGCAATGTTCATGTTAACAGCTTGTTCTACTCGAACAATCAGATAATGGACTGGATGTTAATAAGCCAGAGGTTGTTTTTGCTTTGTGAAAATCTTTTACGCCCATTAAGTTAATTGACAGGCATTTTTCCGTGGTGCTTCACTACAGCTAGACGAGACTTTCAGCTCGAGTAAGAGCATGGCCCCATGGAAGTGGATACAGCTAGGCTATTTTACATCAGCTAAGAATTTAGCCCTCATTTTCTATATCTTGATCCACCTGATTGCGGGTACACGTTGAAGTTCTGCCTGGGTAATCCTAAATCCCTTCTTTATTGTGAGAAAGGAGGAAACTCATTTCAGAGAGGTTAAAATTTTACCAAGTTTATGCACTCAGGAATTATTTGTGAGAGATAATAGGTCTGATGGGAGATAAGAGCTCATGCATCTTGCTTTCCTAGCATGAGACATAGGACTTGGCCTACTCCCTCTCCCTCAAAATGGGAAAAAGTTCAGCGTGAGGCCTCAGATGTTTGTAGATTAGCACAAATTATAGTCAAAGGGCAAACAGAAGATGGAGAATTCCTAATCTAGGGCAAAAATAAGTCCGCTGCAATCAGTGAGGTTTTTTCATGCCTGCCGAAAGGAGGAGTAAGACAATGCTTTATGGACATGTCTGGCTGAGTCACATCTGTGCCGTGCCTTTATAGCAAAACTCACCTAATGAAAGGCATTACCTCTACCTGTAAACCACTCTTGCCATCTTGGTGACATTGTTCTTATTTCTGAGAACTTAGAAGTCTCATTATATCAAGATATTTTCTCAATTTCTGTTTGAATTTCCCAAACTGTTTGGAAAGGTTACGCAGGTCACCCAACTGGTGTGTGTGCTTAGCATACTAATACCTGCCTCTGGAAATAAATGCAGTCAGACTTAGAAGCTCTTTAAAAGTTGAGAGCTGGAAGAGAAATTTTAGTACATTTCCCTAGCTTGTATTCTTGTAACCTGACTGTGACATGACTTTTTCTTTTTTTCTTTTTCTATTTTTTTTTTTTTAACTTTTACGCCTAAAACAAATGTTCCTACAGTCAGAGAACCGGAGGAATAAGTTTGACATAACTGCAAACAGAATTACAATGCAGTTAACTTTTACAGCACATTATTTGTATTGCTATTTCACAACACAAAGCATTTCCAGAGTAAACATTAGGCTAAAAGCTTACCAAAGTAGGTTAGGGAAAATAGTTCAAAACAAGAAACTAGCTACCAGGAGGAACGATCAGGGGACAAAACTGAAAGTCCCTGACAGGGAGCCATGCCAAGCCTCTGCTAAAACTAGATTTTGATTTTCCTCAGTGATGGTAAAGGACAAGCAAAGGAGAGGGGAGATCAGGCTGAAGCCATGAAGAAGGGGAAGGAAGAAGAGAGAGAGATGAGGGAGGTGTTACAGTTACACAGGATGAATTTTGGAGGTAATGGCTGTGTTAGTCCCTGTGTGAATGTAACCAAATAGCATGATTCATAAACCAGTCCAGAACTGCAATCGCTTACTAGAAATAAGAGCCCTGAATAAGAGGAGGAATGCAGAAATCCCTCAATACAGGGAAAGGAGAGATGCTGGAAACAAGAATCTTCTAACATATTACAAAGCCTCAAAAACAGGAGACCCTGGAGCCTGTCAGTATAAAACTGATCAAGAGTTAAGAGTGGCGTGTAAGACCATGGGGGTTTCAACAGATTCGCTCACTCTCGCTAAGACTCCTGACGCTGTGGGACGTTGTCTGTGACTGGGCCTCCCAAGACGTTGCATCGCACTAACATTGTCTTCTGCTAGATGATTTGCTGCAATTCAATTTTACAGGGATATAAATGGACATGGCAGTATCAGAACATGCTAAAAAGATTATCAACTGAAAAAGCTTACACTAACTGCATGAAAAGTGGACGTACTACAAAGCAAGCAGATACAATAGAGCTGGTGATGAGATTACTTGATCATGCATAACTCCAAACTGTGGGTTTTCAATATAAGGAATTATTCTTTAGGGAAAGAAGTACTGAGTAACAGAATGTATTGTTCACTTAATGGCCATAATTTTTCCCCTCAGATTTGCCTTTAAAATTATGTCTTTCTATTCTAAAACAACAGTAATTTGCTCATTACCATATGAGGAAATTGGTCATGAAGTACAGCCCTTATGTATTCATGGTTATAGTTTAAGCAAATGTAGTATCAAAGCAACATATCGATATACAAGCCAGACTGATATTGCCCAAGTTGAGATTCTGGAATATGAGAGGGATTCAGGAAAAACAAGCATAGAATTTGTCCTGCAACTTATCGTCAGCTTGGAGCATCTACTGAATTAGAAGAGACATGGCCAGCAGTTTGTCTTTTCTGCTGGAAAGGTGCAGTGAGTGACGTCTACATTAGGGCTGCAGACATAGTGAAGTGCATGGTATCTGCAGTGGCAAACTACCTGCTGAGAAGAAAAGTCACGTGCTTGTCATGCATGTCTGGTTCTCTAATCGCACGTATATGCATCCTACACCGGTAAAAGAAAAGGATGCTTCTAGCAGGGAATGCTTCCAGCAGGCTTGCAAACATCTGTAGATCCTTCCATTTTAGGATACGAAGGCATCGCACATATCCTAAACATTAATTCACACAATGGTCTTGTAAGCACTGTTCTTAGAGATGGGAAATTAAAAAGAGGAACAGACGAAGGAAGTGAATTACTGAAGGTCACACAGCAGCTTGTTAAAAAGCCAGGGAAAGAGGCTAAGGCCAGCATTGTTCAAAGTTAGCTGCAGACCTAAAGACAGTAATAGCACACCAGGAGGAACACGATAATTTTGCACATTTGACTTTCAGCCGACTTATTTCTGGCCAGGATGAAACTTTTGGCCTCATCTACTCTGAAATCCGCTGCTAGCCAAAGGGGCACCTGTCTCCTCTGAAAATCAGCCTGACCTTATTCCCTGTATATCTTCAAGGTCCTGAGAGCAAATCTGACTGACATCTGATATGACTGACATCACAAGGTAGACACACAGAAAACTTGAAGTCAAGCTGAAAAACCATATCTTGATTTCTCTGTTGCAGCGAACAACTTAAAGAACCAGATCTGTCATACCTGCCTGTTAGTTTTGTGTGCAAAATACATGTTCATTGTGTATTTCACCTCAGCTAAAGTGCTAAGTCAGTAATTTTGGGAGGAAAAGACATAAAAAGAAGTATGTACTGCAGAAGAGCTCTCTGTCTCCGAGGCCCATCCAGTATCCACCTTTGCAGGTTCACACCAACTCCTTTCCTCAGGTAGCCCTCCTACTCTGAAACTGCAAGTGAATCAGAGGAAGACTGGATTTCCAGCCCTACAAGGTCCTTGGGGACCCCCAAGAGGGCTAGTACGTGATGAGTTGCAAGACATGCTCTGGAGAGTGAGGGGCTCTGATGAAGACAAACTCGAGGGACAGTTTTCAGTGACTGCAGTAGATTTGCAACGCGTTGTGACTTCTACACACTTGGTCCGAATGCTCTCAACTGCTAGGCGGTTGCGACCTTGTGCAGCTATAGGTGTTATGAGGTGCAGCCGTAAGAGTTATGTGGGATGGACGAGAGGAAGCCAAGCAAGATGAGTCACACTTAACTTCAATTTAGAAGCCTGGTTTTGGTGCTACTGTTCACTGGAGCCAATTAGTGCCAGAGAAAAGAAACAAAACACACATACCCATTTCTTTTCTGCCCATTTTACTCGGCAGAACATAGTGGCGAGGGAAGACCTCGGGGACAAGGTTGCAGGAAGAAGAGGAAATCACAGATTTTTCAATTTTCTGGACTACCTGCAGGCAGAGTGGTGGCTCGAAACTGGAAGGAATGTAACATACTTGACACTCAAATGCCTCCTGCGAGTGGATTCTTTTATTCTATATAAAATGAAGTGAAACAATGTGCACTGCGGGATTGGTAGGCAGGACAAGGCGATATTAAATACCTCCTCCTCTTTCCCAGCAACACTGTCCCTCCAACCAGGTTCATCTCTTAAATCATTGCCCCTACTAGGAAAACATTTCACGCGTCTCTCTCTGCTTATCTTTCTTCCCGTGGAAGCACTAATATTTCAAGAAGTGGAACCCACTTCAAATAATTTGCTCTGCTCTTACTGTGACATGGTTTTATCCACCTGTCTTGCGATCATTCAGTGAGATCATTCAGTTTGGCGGGCAAAGGAAATAAACAGTTGAGAGAGCACTGAAGTGGAGGTTATGCTTCCTTTGCAGCTGCTGTTTGCAGCGCGTGCACTGCAGAAGACGCTTGCTTATTTACTCCCTTTAGCACAGCTCCTGCGCGCTGAGTAGCTTTTGTTGTCTTGCTCTCAGGGTCTTTAGAGAATAGCAGGGGGTTTTCTTTCTTTCCCACAAAGCTTTCGGAGCCCACTTGAGGTTCGGGCTGTCTAACAGATCCCCGCTATTCTTTCAGTGGTCAAGAGGCCTTGTACCATTGCCTCCACCTTCCTGAAGAATTCTTCACCTTTGATGAATTAAAAAAAAAACATTTTTTATTAAAAATTAACCATATGACCTCCTTCTGGCAGGAAGAGCAGATAATAGACTGATTTCAGAGTCAGGAGTATAGCATGCAATAGTTCGCATACAACTTCCACTGTGTTGCATCCTCCTTCCACTTCCCTCAAGGCTTTTTCAAGTCTAAGTGCACATGGGTGTTCGGTCCCATGGGTCTTTGCAGATACTTTCTGCTCTAATCTATATATCTGTGGAGACCACCAGGGCACATCAGGAGCACAGTAGCATGATCCTTATTTTATCATCTTACTTGTTGCAAATTAGACCAGTAAAAATGTAGGATCAAAAATAATCTTTCACAGGCATGGCCTGCGTGTTTCCAGCGACTACACTGTAATTTTGTGGAATGAGATGGGCTAGATCATCCTGGGAAGTCCTGCTATCTTGCTTCCTTTCAGTAACATGTTGCTCTGTGACTAGGCCTACCTCCTCTGGAGACAATAACATTAGGGCTAGGTACTTCTTAATCTGAGTTTCAGATGTCAGGCATAAAGAGGTATTTTACTAGCTGCTGTTGGCAACCTTGCCAGCAAGATTATAAAGGACTTTGAAAGAACAACTTGGACTTACCACAAATACTTCCTCTCGTAACGTAAGAACCTTTTGGTCTAGACACAGAAGTGACAAAGGAGATAACTGTGCTAGAGCTTGTAGGAGTCAGCAATCTGGGCGCCTAAACAAAGATTTTCAAGTGCCTTTCTGGCACTCATGAGACTCATGATTAATTTGTTAGACTCCTGATAAGATGACTGTTCTGAAGATTCCCTCTTTTACCCTTAAAACAGAACGTTCTATTCAAACATGCAGCCTGAATGGGAGGCAAATAGATTGCAAAAATTGATCCCTATTTCATTGTCCTTTGCATGCTGAGTACTAACTTTGGGAGACTAGTTCCCGAGAAAAAATGGAGGAAAAGGTCCTGTCTTGTCCTACAGTTACAACTGTGGTACATCTGGATATCCGTAGTGTGATGGTCATGGTCAAGCAGTACCACAGGCTAGCTGGGTGTGAGAATTGGGCAGGACGGCAGTTCAGTGAATCGTACCCAGTCCAGGGGCATCATTCCTGTGACTATTAAAGTCACCCATAAATCACGAGGACTTCTTTCCCTTTCTTTTCCCTTTCTTTAGGTGTTTTAGAAATACCTTTATCCACCCTCAGCCCATCTCATCCAACCAGGCCTTGTCTGATAGGTCTCAGTGTACTTTTTTTTATGTGGCAACTTAGAGAGAAAGACAGAAGTGTGAAGACCTGCTGACCAATTTTCCTACTGAGCTTGTAAGACAAGCCCTTGAAGGCTAAGACTATTTGCGAAGCACCGTGGGAGGTGTATGTAAGACTCTCCTGAAACATCCCTTAGTTTTGAATTATTTCGGAGAATCTCATGTGTGAAGCATGCACACCTACACACATATGTGTGTGTAAGGGTGTACACAGTGAGCAATAGCAGTATATGTGTATAAAGAGAGAGAAGGGGGATTCTTTTTCCTGCAAAAGCAGTCTTTGAAGTTGCTCAGTGCAGTGCTGTTCCAGCTCAGAGCAAGAAAATGAATTCACTGGAAAACTCTTGCAGTTTTTCTCCTTGACCTGGGACCTTTCAAAAATGTTTGGGAAATGCCATGAAAGAATGTGTCTGCATGGAGCTTTCCAAAAAAGTGAAATGAGAGATCCCTCAAACTCCTGTGAGAAGAAAGCTTATTTTATCAGCTCTAGGGGGGAAGGAATATGTAACACACATGCTCCTGCAGGAGATGAAATTCATTTTAATCAATGGAGACCTCAAAAATCAGGCCCAAAAGACATTAATCAACTAACCGACTTTCCATGGTGTTGGCTTTACCACTAGCCCGTGCTTCTTAATGACTGAATTTACAACACGTAACTTTTAACAGCCAGGACAATACTGGGACCCAAGTTACAAATGCTGCCAATAAAAAATACTAGATCCTCTCATTAAATCAAAGCATTTATTCCTTTCCTCTTACCCAAAGGTTGCTGAACGATGCTTTTTTTGACAGGGAAATATAAGCACAATAAATAAAACATTGGGTCTAACTTTCTTCCTTTAATGGTTTGTGTGAATTATCAAACGCATGGCAGAAGTAATGGAACCATGACTGAGATATGCAACACCTTGCTTGCACGTCAGTGACAGGTGGTCTGTGATATAACATGCCTATGAAAATATCATAGCGTTCAAGAGTAACAAGGAATAATTTGAGCAGCAGAACGAATAAAGTCCAGCCTTCAAAGTATTTATCTCCTGTACACTCAGTTAAATAACACTGTACTGAATGCATCTCTTATTAGACATCAGAGAATCCACGCAATCTCCTTGACACTGGAGTGGCCTCTCTGCTGTCTTGTTAGCTGTACATAATGAAAATGTTCCTGGGTTTAGAGCATTTCTGTTTCTCACTATTTAATAATTCTTTCAAGTTCAAACATTTCAAGCTTTAAATTCTTTCTCTTTGTAGGAGTACTAATCCGACTCTTTCCACCACTCAGTCACCTCTTTCCAAAGATGTTATGAGGACCGGGTATCTGACAGCACCAGTCCTCTGTCAGATTTGCAGCTGATGAATAGATCCTGCAGTTATTAAGTGGGACTGCAGACAGAATGATCATCCAAGCCTCATTTCCTGAAGAAACCAGGCTAAAAATTGTTCAGTAATTACTACTAATTCTCCAAGATGCATCGCCAGTGTTCAATGAGGGAAAAATATTTTGATATTTAATTTCTTTTTTTTTCCCCTTTCAACTGTGAAGCAATTCTTCCTCCCTACCTCACACTTTCCTTTTATTTCTTTCAAAGACCTACTCCTGTAGAGTGGTGATCTAGGAGCTCTCTCTGGCGTTCTGTAGGGCGTCTCTCTGCCTAAATTCCTTGAAGAGAGCTGTTAGTGATCTTTTAATCACTAAGCTCGTCTTGGGTAACACGAGGAACTGAACTGTGAGTCTCCAGCACTAAATTTTCTTAGGCAAAATAATTGGGAAACTGAGTCTTCTAAGAAATCCAACCAAGAAAGAATAAATGTGGATCTCCAAACCACCAGAACTTGGAGATGAAATTGCCTTCGTCTTTCCTTGAAATGAGAAAGCTAAACCCCTGTTCCCAAAGGTTCTGAGCCTCTCATGCCATGTTTTAGTACAGCATGGAAAAGAGCAAGCATGTCAAACAGACAAGATTCAGATTTAGCGGAACGGAAAGCAGCTCTTCCACATCTACAGGGTCCGTGAAGAGCAGCTACCGCCCTTCAGTGCTTCAATGCAGTTGTAACTTCTTTGACGGCAATAAATTCTGCATGGTCTTCACCAGGACGCGTGGGAAAGTTTCCTTCAACCACCCTAGACCTGACTATTTGCCTGCTCCCTGTGCCTAGAGACCCTCCTGGCTCCCCGTTTGCTGGATCTCTCCTGCTCTCCCTGATTGCACTGTCCTGCTCTCCAGAAAGAAGACTTTTCTCTCTCTACTTGAACTAGAGACCAGCAGTCAAGACAGGGCAAAGAGGCCTGATCTTTCTCTCTGCAGCTCTGCTGCACATTCTTAACAGGTAGAGTAGGTGATAAATGGTGAAAAATAAATGTGAAAAGCAAAACGTAGAACTATGAGTTCTACAGTACAGTTAGAGGATGTGTTTAAAATGACTTTAATCTTCTTTCATATTCTTCCCTTTTTTCGAGTAGATTCTTCCACTAACCTATTATACAAACAAGAATCTATTTTTCTGACACAGATGCGTATTAACTGTGAGGTGTAACCATACCCAGTGGACACAGAATGAATTGAAGGGATTTTATCCAATGCTGAAACAAGTTCTCCTTCTGTGGCACATATATATACAAAATATATAACTTCAGAAAGGACTTTCCTTGAAATTTGAAAGGCGACAGAATGAAATCTCCCAGGCTAAGTCATTTATGTAAGAAATTTGGAAATTGCCATGAATCTACCGAGAGGGAGGAGCAGGAAAGAGGTGATTCTACTAATGCAGCTGGAAGAGAAGATGCAATCATGCAATGGGAAGCTCATAAACATCTCAGCTTTGTAAAATGTGTTTAAACATCGCCCTGTGGGATAAACCATGATGTTTGCATGAGGCTATAATTTAACAATTACTGACACAGAGAGGCATCATGCTGCAAAAAGAATGACATCACATCATGGTTTGATCACTTTACAAATTATAAGGTTCTTTTCTTTTTTTTTTTTTTGTTATCTGGAAGGGGGAGTACATTATATGGATTTGGTATGGTAAAACAGTGAGATATTAGAGAAAAAAATGAGGGTTTCTGAGTGTCCGTATCAGCTGTTCTGTTGATCACAAGCCTAATGTTTGCTGGAGAGGATTCCCAGCTATTAGTAAACTATACTTAATTTTGTACTCTTGACTTCTGTTTCAGCCAAGCTCAAAGCAACAAAAAGTGCTTAATACAGAAAATAAATATACATTTTCAGTGCAATTTTATCAATTCTATATTTTTGGAAAGATCGAGTCCAACAAGTAACGTATTCTTTTCATTGAGAGTCCTGGCTTGCAACGTTTTCATATAACCAAAAAATTTCAACATCTGCCTCTAATTAATGAGCATTTTTCTGCTAGGAACAATGATTACAGTGTCTGAAAGCGCTGTTGCACAGATATGATTCATATCTCGCTTCTAAGAAGCTCATCTTATGTCCTGAAATTTGAGACTTGTAAAGCCTTTATCTAAATATTTATATCTGCTACTTAGGCCTTGATTATGCAGGTGCTTAAATTTGCAATGTTTTGCTGATACTGATCTGTAAATGCATAACATACGTGTAAGTGTTTCCCAAGTTTGGGAACTTTTCTGTCAGAAGCATTTCCAATGCCAGGTAATTTACTGAATTTCTTCTCCTGTGTAATACATTTTACAGCAAAAATCTCCCAATGTGAAGAATCAACTTCCACGTTTGGCTGTCAATTACCTTCCTCAAATTCTAACAGAAGCAAAAAAGATATACCTGACTCAAAACAAGACAGAAAACTTGGTGTGTAAATTGCAGTTTTGGATCAATATTGCTTTTTTTTTTTAATCATTCAGTTGAAAAGAACCTTTTTTCTATATTTCACAGTGTGGAAGATTATATCAGAAATATAATCTGGGCTGTATTTTTTTCTGCATGCAATTCTCTGAGGTGAATTTGTCTGGAGATTAAGAGGACCTCTTCCCCAACCATTTAACGCTGCCTTGCCAAACGTATGACCGGAGAATGATGCAGGACAGTGCCATGC
Organism: Struthio camelus; assembly: GCF_040807025.1. NCBI lineage: Eukaryota > Metazoa > Chordata > Aves > Struthioniformes > Struthionidae > Struthio > Struthio camelus. Next base: position 64,541,840 of record NC_090981.1, on the reverse strand, counting down.
CCTTACCACACCCTGGATAATACATAATAGCTGAACACAGTCTTGGAAAGGACACTGTTGTGCCTCAAATGTGTATCTAATTAAGAGGAAAGTCAAGTCAAGTTTTTTACTGTGGCACACGTACAACAGTGCAGCACACAGAGAGGATAGGAAAAAAACTGTAAAAAACACTTACCCTGTTAAAATATACAGAACAAAGGAGAAAGCCACCACTGGCATAAGAGGAGTCCTCTCTTCAACTGCGGTGGCTGAGCGGGCTTTATGCATCCTTTTTTCTTCTGTTTTATCAGGAGATAAAAAGTACAGCGTGGAACTTGAAGTTCATTTAGATTTATCAAATATTTCCTTTCTTATCTGGGAGCGGACAGCTTCAATGGGATGACTTGGGGGAAACCGCGTCCCTCCACACAGCCTTCACACCTGCGTGTCTACCAACGACACTTCAACTTACAGCTGCAAGCCCTGACGCTTAGCAGAGGTTTCCTCATAAGAAACTTCTTTTCCCTTAGATATGCTTTAGGCTTTATGCTTTATGCAAACCATCTTACCCTGAAGTGTTTGTGGAATAGCCAAAAAAAAATTTCTTTCTGTTTGTCAATGAGATGATAAATTTAAACTGTATTAGGAATGTATAAACTCTGAGGAGTACATTAACATCAGAGGGAAATAGTAGTATTTGCCACTGTTGAAATGAAGTCCCCAGCGACCTGATATACCTGGTTCAATATCACCGACTGCATTTGTTCAGAAGCAAAAGCAATTAAATGTGATCAGTGTGATACTACTTAACATAGCAAAGCATAACACTTACACTGATATTTTGCTTTTTGGTCCTAAGTTACCCTCTCTTCCCATCCATCTCTGCCTTCTGGGTGAGTGAAGTCACTCTGAGTTACCCACGAACATGTTTCATGGCTATGCGGCCACGCTGGGTATCCAAAGGGGTATATAAATTCATGGACTCAATTGCAGCGTGTGATTCATTTCCAGCTCTTTCTGTGGGGTACATTGCTTATATTACAGAAAACATCATAAAAGTATGTACAGTACCATTAGGTATTGTAAGGAGATTCATTCCTGCTCTATGAACCTGGGAGAATTTGGGATCTTCCTACCTGACAGACCTATGCTTGAAGCTTGAAAGGTTTTGGAAGCATTTTGATTTTTTGTTGTCATTGCCAAATATTAGAACATTGTCAAAAAAAACTCCTTTGGACACTTGCAATGGAAAATTTTTGGAATTTTATTAGCTTACACTTTTGTTTTGAAATTTGGATACATTTGCACTTAAAAATAAAAGAATTAAGGAAAGGTCAGGTTCTAGAGTTGTTGAAATGAAAGTCTTCAGCTGAGATGTACTGATGAATTTTTAAATTCACATATGTATTCAAGATTTTGAGTTTCCATCCCCGCCTGGGATGAAAATAGTGATGAAAATAACAGTCATGCCGTTCCTTACCATCTCTGTCCATGACGTATTATCTTAACTGAATTCACTCAAAAGTATTTATGCTTTATACAAAACAGAGGTGAGTTTTTTCCTGAAAGGTTTCCTTTAACAGCTAGGTTCCCCCTCCCCTCATTTTGGCACACGTTCATTCACTCCTTTCTCCCTCAAGTGCGATAGACAACAGATGCATTGTCCTTCAGGATATTCAGCACAGCATGTGCTCTTAAGAGAACTCAAGTAAGGGCTGACTTAAAGTAGAAGGAGAATGATTATTTCATTCTTGGTATTTTCTAGTTTTGTGATCTTGCTGTAAGTTTAGGGGCGCCTGGCTTCTTTGTCAATTTGATTATTTTTTTTAACAGATTAAAGAAAGACAGAGAAAGAGATACCACCGGGTATCGCTTTATAATCTAAGCAACATAATACTAGTAATATACTTAATACGGAATGTTACAAAGGGAATAAATCATCTCTCCAGAACATTAGTGTTGGAGAGGAGTGACCTCACAAAAGCGTTTTAGGGCTGGCTACAGTGGATGCAGATTCCAACATGAATTTTGCATCTGTAGCTGTTGTCAAAAAGGAGCAGGTCTTGTTAAACTTATTCACATAGTCAGACTCAAACTCTGCAAGTGAAGATGTAATTAAGTGGGAGAAATCATGAAAATTAGGCCCTGTATCGTAGACAAATGAAGCTAGAACGTTGAAATCATGACTGTAAAAGTGGCTGATGACGTTTTAGGCTCAGCGACTTCCCTGCACTTATTTAACCGTGACCATTTCAATATGGCCATGCTTTAATATGATTATGGTCATTTATGTTGGTCTGATACACTTGCAAAGAGTCAAAATGTCGTTACGGCTTTCCCTTTTGGCCCCTGACATGCTGACCCACATCAAAGCCTTCAGCATGGGTGCCGAAAGCTCCGGATGTGATAAAGTGTATGTGGAAAATATGCAAATCATCCTCAGGAAGAAATTTTCATTTCTGTACCAGTAGTTTTCACTTTAATCCTTTTGCCTTGAAGATTTTCATTTTCTTGGAGGAAGGGGGAGGAAGGGGAAGGATAATCACTCTCAAGTTCCATTTCTGTTGTTGCCGTGTCCTGATACTGAGATCCCATTTCTCAGGCTTTATTGACTTTGATAAAAGCCTTTGACTTGCTGAACTTGCTCTCACTTTAGGTACAGCTATGGAATTATGGATTTCCTGACAAAATAATTAATCTTTCTCTTTCTTTCTCTGTCTCTCTTTATGCATTTGTGGGAACCCAATAAACTCATTTATAAAATGATTTTATGCAACTTTGGCCTAAAAATAGTAACATTTTTCTCCCAAAAGCCACCAGGAGAAATGGCCAAGATGATCTCTGCCTTACAGTACTAAATACAAGAAGGCATCAGAAGTGGCATCTTTGCACAAGTCACACTCATTAACACGCTTGCCAGAGATCTGAACATTGAGGCTGAGAAACGGATGGACAACCGGAATGAAATCCTTTTTTTGATAAAACAGCTAAGTGGGGAGGGACCTTTTAATATTCCACCCTAACCTTGTTCAAATACCCACTGTTACTTTATTTTGTGAAAAATTATAAAAATGAATTCAGTTCAGCATTGAATTGTGGGAGATGGTGAAACTGTAGCTCCACCATTCTTCAGTGCTGCATGAGGTGACCATAATATAATTGGACTTGGGAACAAAATAAATACAGCATGAGTTCAGTGTATTTATTATTTTTGTTATCATAACGTCAGGGACATAATACTCTATATTCTGAACATTAACATATTTAGACATAAAAAGCCTAGTACTATACCTGGACAAAATAAACAACGGAGAATAGAGTCACTATAAATATAGAGGATTGGGGCCAAATTCTTTTGGGTCACTTGGAAAATCTATAGTGGAACCAAGAAATTTCTGTCCTGCTTAAATTCTGTGACTCAAACATTTGAGGAAGCTACCACAATCTAACAAGTCTGTATGGGTCAGCTGGGCTGTGGTTACTGTCGGCATGTACACTTTTTGCCCTGCATCCAATGAAAGATAATGCAAGTTATCTTAACTTTTTTCATTGCAGTCCAAGAAGCAATGAAATACCCCACACCACTGGTGGACTAGGAGCAACAAGGGCAGTTGTGGTATGGTAGCTCCATAAGCCATGGCGAATCGATCTGATGTTTGGCCCCTCAGTCTGGTGTGCAGAGCATGAGACGGCTTCCTCTTTCCTTCACTAGGTACCACCAGGTTAGTAGTACCTAGTGGTACTACTAGGGCTAGTCGCTGCTCCAGTGAGGGCTAGTCGCTGCTCCAGTGTTGTCATAACCTCTCAAAGCTGGGAAAGAACCTCCTCATGACAGCTGGTCCACAGTTAAAGTTAAAAAAAAAAAATCTAAACTGGCATTACAATGGAGAAGTGATACGAGTTTTCAGCAATCTCTCTGTGCCAGGTTGATGTTTTACAGACATGGACACACTGTACTTCAGAAGATACACCAGCCTCCCCTTACATACACATGAGAATAAATTAGTTATTTGATGACATTGTTGGTAGGGTCTTTCTTTCAGCATTGAAGCCATGACTAACATCATAAAAATTAGATTCAGTAATTCAAGAGAAGGGAATTTCTGTGAAAATCAATGACACAGAAGTAATGGGCTTCTTTCTGAGTCTGAGGCTTCCATTTTCACGAGGATCCAAGTTTCAGATGCTTACTTGGGCCCAGGTCACTGTTTGTCTCTTAGCCCACCTGTTTTTCACAAGCGTACCAGTAGGAAAATAAGAGACACCCAGTACCCATCAGAGCTAGTGAAGGAGGTAAGCTATACCACACTAAAGAAATCAGATTATTGCAGCCTCCTCTTGCTGGGGAGCTGATTCCCCGGTCCTTTTCTCTCTAGCATGCAGCCACCATTTTAATTTCTCTCATCATCTACTTTAAGCTCTATGTTGTGCTTGATTCAAGGAGACAAGATGCCCCTGGCAGAGTAGGAGTAACGTTTCTGTTAATAGCCAACTCATTTAAATAAATTTAACTTCAGATCTCAAGCATCTTCCTCCAAGTTTTAGAGTGTTGTTCTTTCCTTCCTCAGTATTAAAGCCTTGCCCAGTGCACCTTGCACTTGGAGTGTAGCAAATTTTTCCTCTGACAACAGGATACCTCCCAGATGGTACGACATTTTGCAGTCTTTTCAGGCAACTCTAAGTCACTTGTCAGCTACTGTTCCTTCCACGACCTGATCATCAAGACTGATGGGATATTTCCTTAATTTATACACTCCATAGCGTCATCTTACATTTGGTAGGATGAATGAACTGGCAGCTTAAACGCAATAATCTTACTGACCATCGCTGTGTTATAAGGTTGAGTTTTTATTTGTTCGAGGCATTTAACTTGCTTCACAATGTGTGTTTTGTCTTGGGAAAATAAGTTGGTCCCAACAGAATCTCTGGCTATAGACTTGGGAATGTCTCTACATCCCAATATTGAGTGTTGGACCAGGCTTCTGCTAAAAACTTCTGTGAGTTTCTTTATGAGCAGCTTAGCAATTTGATCTATGGAGCTCATGGCTAAAGCATGGAGATGATGTGATATGACTAAATTCCTGCCCTCAGACAAATCACATAACTCTCTGCCAGTAAACTGGGATTATTGTCTGAAATTAAACAGTTTGGGATACTTTGGTTTCTGAAGTACTTCACTGCTTGCCTCTCAGTATCCCAGTAGTAATGTCTGGCAGTCCATCTGTTTCCAGATGTCTGAGCATTAGTGTAGTTTGAATAACTTGGAATGAAATAGTCCCTTCCCTTCCTGCTTCTGTTCATCTTCTGGGGATGCTTTGCACTTTCATTATCTCTTTCCTTTCCTTGCCCTGCTTTTGCCCATGTGTCACACATGCTCACCAGGTCTCTGACACCCTTAGTCATATTTGGTCAGGATACTGATTTTGTAGACGCCTTTTTAGAGTGTTTTGGATTCCTGAGATAGCGTCTGCTTTCAGTGTTCAGAGTGTTATAATTCAACCAAATACATTTGTGATGCTACTATGTTTTCTTAATTCATCCGTCATGATGTTACCCACATTCCTGAGAGTTAACTTGGCCTTCTCCTTTGCAGTTGTCAACTGTAACAGAACAGTAATCAACGTCTGAATATTTTTCCTGGTAGATAGTCTTCAGATTCTTTCCTCGCCTTGAAAATGACACACATCCAGTTTGGCATCTTTTTATGTTTTCTTTAGTTTCCTCTAGTTGAGAATCTCATACACTGGTTTATTTTCCTATTTTGAATGTGTGGGGTTTTCTGGATGAGAAATCAGCGTTATACATCTCATTTCATTATATGTGCTATTTCAGTCCCAGTAGCATGCACTGAACTCATGCTGAAAATGGATTTTAATTATTATCTTCTCAAATGCTTCCCCTTCCCTGAGAAGAGAGCATACCCTTTTCATGTTGGTCATAGTAACATCCGCGCAAATCTTACCAGATGTCTCTTGGAGGGATGCCATAAGCCATGCTTCGTACATACCACTGTGAATAGCTTCCTTTTCCATAGCATCTTCTCAGGATAGATAGATGGCTAGAATTTTCCGAGACATGAGGTAGCTGAATCAAGTAACCATTTTTACAGAGCACCTTTATCCATCAAGGATTCACAGACATCTGAGAAGCTTAGAAAATGTTTCCTTTATAAATTCTAACAGTAACAATTGTTTTAATATATTTCTGTGCATACATGTGCTCTATTAACTTTATATTTTGGGAAGTGTTGGAAGCTATTAGAGCAGACAAAGCGTCCAATCTATGAAATTTCAACCAGTTGCAACCTTGTCTTCATTTTGTTTGTATGCCATTTCAAATGTATTTAGTGGTTCTTTCTTGCAAACAGATGGGGTTGTGATTGTGACCTGCCACAGCTTCTGTCACACTGCATCTGTAGGCTGTACATGGACGTAGGTGGATTTGCATGCATACGTAAGTGCTAAGTTAGAGACAGTGATGAGTGATTCAGACCAACCTGTAATCAGGGCTTCAGGTGCTGGTTTTTCTCTGCAGTCGTGGAAGGAAGCAGGAATCAACCTGTTGTAGGAGCTGAGCCGAGGTATGGCAAGCTCTCTCTAGCAAAGGTAAGGAAATGGTAATGTCACGGTATTGCCAAAAACTCTGAGGAGAGAACTTATCTGGATTACTGGGTACGGCACGCTCCTCGTGTAAGCCTGCCTGCGCTTCTTGGGCCCTCCAGCACTGCTTGTCAGTGAGGTGATGTCCCATTATTTCCTACAGACGAGAGAAGGCAAAGAGACTAAGCGCTAAACATACCCCCAAGGAGAATTTTAGAAAAATAAAATGGAAATAGATCCTGGATTCTCAAAGCCAAGATTAATCCCGAACAAGTCAGGGCACAGCAGACAAAAACAAACATCTCAACCTGTATCTGCTGAAGTCTGCAAATAAGCTCGTCTAACACACAGGGTATCCATGGAGCACAAGAGTGAGCTGCAAAAGGAAGACATTTGCTGGGAGAAACTGAAGAGGTGTGCAAGCACAGAGCGGAAACAGAACTGTCAAGTTCAATACTACAGCCTGAAATAGTCAAGAAACCAGAGAATAATGAGGTCAGTGCTGTTTGCTAAGGACGAGGATGTAGGATTGCTGCAATATCTTGGGAAAAATGAAATTTTTGAAAGAGTTTAGGCTTGGGAATAAAGTAAAATCATCAAGTAGTTGAAAAGTTGAGAAGAGTGGCATGGAAAGACGTAAAGCAGTATCCAGCTCAGGGATACTCAGTGGAGGAAGGACAGCTTTCAGATTAAGATGCTTCAATTTAGGTGCTGATATGAAGGTGTCTATGTGTGAGTGAGGTGCCTAAGCTGTCAATACCCTAAACTGAAGCCAGTAGAGAAGCAGTCAATATAGTCAGTAGAACCTGATGTAAAATTAATTTCCTCATATTGTAGACAGCTACACATTGCCTGAAAGGTCTCCGTCGTAATGACAGCAGCCTTATTTCAGTTAGTTACAAACCTAGGCATTTTGTGCCGCTTGAGATGCCCTATACTTTCTGACGTATGCCCTGAGGCTGGCAGATATGACGCAGGAACTGTGGGAGATACATGGCCTTACAGGTCAACAATTAGAGACCATGTTATATTCTAGAAAAACTCAGAGGACACCTAATACTTATATTTAGGCAACTGAATAGAGCTTTGAACCGTGAAAAGATCACGGATACCTAGCTCATGTGTAGACATCTAAATGTCTTAATCTGTGATCTGAATCTCATCTTAAGTAATTATAATGTGATTAATTTGAGCTCTCGACTTTCTCACGCAAGTGAGATTTGTACAGGTAGGCCCATACAGAGATTTAGTCCTTGCAATAGGTTCCTTTTCCTATCAATAGCAGCTGAATCATAGGGCATAGAGATAAAGCAGAATAAAGAGAATATGTGAGGTGTGGATATCTGTATTGGAAACTGGATTTTGCATTGATACTGTCTAATTTATTTAGAAAGAAAGATATTGTGAGATATGGACACACAACGAGACAGAAATAGCTAGGCAAGAACTAAATAATTAAGACAGTCCAAAAATCCGGAGAATGGAAAAATCTCACGTTGGTTTGAAAAAAAGAAAAAGACAGGAAATCATTGTCTATTCCTTTATCTATCAAAGTCTTCTTTAAAGGGAATAAAAGTCATATCTTCTGTGAGAAAATTTCAGATTTCTGGGAAAACTTTGATCTTCAGTAAGAAAAGTGAAATAAGGAGAAGAGTAAATTACAATATTCTTTCAGGTAGACGGACAGATCTGATGTTTTTTTCCCCGTGTATAGGTCATTTATGGAAGATTATTGGCACAAAATGAAAGGTGTTGCTGTTTCTATTTCTTCTACACTGCTGTGGGGAACTTCCCTCCCCCACAAAATAATTAAAAATAAGCAGCTTAGCCTTGCAAAGAAGACATTTTTATTTCTCGGGCAGCTTTATTGGTCAATAATTTTATCATTCTGTTTTGTCAGTGCTGTCATATGGCAAGCAGTGGAGCATCATTTATATTTATAATTATTATGTGCTATTGGTAGGGAAGGAGTGATTAGAGTCCCCCATTTCGTAATGTTCCCTATCTGTGACATATCCTGTCCCTTTAGAGTCCCCCATTTCATAATGTTCCCTATCTGTGACATATCCTGTCCCTTTGGTTTCTCCACAAGTTTTGGACAGATTATTTTTAGTATTATTATTATTTCTTGCTGCCTGTGCTTTCAAGTCTCCCTCTGACTTTAATTAAAGTGTCCTTAGGCTTGTGGATGTGAAAAGCTAACAAGTTCACCCAGTCAAGATCTCTCCTAATTACAATGCAAAGTAGGAGTTCAAGTGAGGAGAACATCAAACAGTTTTTATGTGACATATGAGAGCTTGACACTGTATTTTGACAGGTCTGTTGTAGAATACATGATGCTACTAAAATACATTTAAAAAGTAATATCCCAGCTTACACATCAGCCACAAAACAAGCCGATGGTGTAGAGAGCAAGCTGTACAACATGTTGTATGTAGCAAAAGACAGTGTTTGGCGTGTTATTGACTTGTTACATAAACAGTAGTAGGATCCAGAATATGATGACTTCTGTTGTTGCTTCTAGTATGCGATGGCACTTAAAGATGAACCAAATCTGTAGGCCATCTCTTCAAATCTAGGTGCCTACAATGTGGTTGCTCTATGAAACATTCAGTAGTGGATCTTCAGCACTTACAAAAAAAAATCTGCTATAGCATGGGCTAGGCAGCACAGCTTTTCTAGGAAAGGACAGAGTGGAAACCCGTTTTCTGTAGGCACGGCATGGAAAAGAAGGTATAATACAACCAGAAGACAGCAGAAGTCTGTGAGCCATAGCACATTCTTTTTCACCCCAGTTGCCTTCATGATCACTTCAAGCTGTAAGGTGCCACTCTGTAGGTGTCTAGAAAGCCAGGCTGTGAACCCAGCTTCAGCCTTATTTTCAGGTTGCCGGTATGAGTGAATTGTGCTGAGAGGTGTCCGGTTTTTTCCGCTGCTTGCAAGAAGATTCAAAGGTGGCTACCTTTGATGTCCACTCCATAAGCATCTACACTTAGCCATGTGAATCATCTCACCTGTATACTAATCTCTCTATATTTTTTGTGTCTTCTCTTGAAATTTTAGCTCTCTGATTATAGTATGCAAATTAGCTGAGGAGGAAGACAAGCTGGGACTGGGAGAAAGGAAGACAAGAGGGTGGATATGACTAGTGCATATTAGCAGAGCCAGAACAAGGAGGCATTTTTCACTGAGAGCTTTTCTCTTTCCATGGAATGTTTGTTGCTGTTGCTAAAATTAGAATTTTAGTGGAAAATATATCATTCTGCTGAAGTCTTAAGATGCTGTAACGAGATCAGAAAACAACACAAGATGTGTGAAGAAAGCGTCAGTGAAAAGCATGCGAGGTTAATTTCCTGGCCTTCAACTGTAGTCGTAACTCACCATCGTCAGCGCTGCTGCGAGCACCCTATAGTTAGAGCTGACACTACGAGAGCAGGAATGGGTGAGTCAAGTCCTGTGGGCGTGCAGATGAGTGTACAGGACGTCTGCGTGACAAGCACCTTTTATTTCACAGTTCACGGTGCCACTCGGCACTCAGCAACGACCTCTCCGGTTACAAAATCAGTATGCTGAATGAGAAGAGGCAGAGAACAGAGAAATAAAAGCGAGAGAAAGAGTAGAAATGCATAGCAGGGCAGAGAAGGGAAGGGAAGGAAAAAGATGTACAGTGTGAAAATGCCACTAGTTTTTTTCTGACAGTTGCACGCAGCTAATCACACACCTTTTTGGGCAAGGGTGACGCTTCTGGGAGGTTCGTACAGCATCTAATCCTCAGCGGCACCTTCTACTTTCCGCTGTTGATATGAATGCAATGTTAATAGCAATATTATTTCACACAGTTTATTGCAGCTTGAATATTTAAAGCATCCTAAGTGCAGAGGATATGAACTGACTAACAGTCATTCATCTGAGCAAAATTCAGGACTGTACAGCAGAGGTATTCCGCTTCGCCTCACAATTCAGGCCAAAAGGAGGCAACAGCCACCAAATTTTGCTTTCTGCTCATCCCTGACTGAGAAAAGCAACAATTTCCACAGAATTGGATGTAAGTAAGTACAAAATATGCTCAAAGCCAAAATAATGTGCAGAGACGAGAAACATAGTGTCTCATATCTTAAAACATCTTAGGCAGCCATTACTAGAGGTGCATTTACCTAAACCTATCTCAGCGTGAACAGTCTTGAGATGGGTATATACAGGCAATGTAACAGCCACAGGGCCTCGCTGGATGGCACGGCACAACATACTGTACTTAATGTTGACACTGTTCAGTGAAACAATTATTACAATCAATTTGACTTCTAATGTGACTTCTCTTGTAAATCTCTGGGTCATTAACCTTAACAACATCAATGTACTGTCAGTATCCAATTCCACCAAATTAGTGTCCGAGGTAATAGGAGAAGGAATGTATTAGTGCATTATTGGTGACTAATAAAGACAGCAACCCTCTAATGCGCTATGAAGAACAGCTGAAGCATGCAAGGGAAGAGGAAGCAGACAAAGTCGGAGGAACAGACACATTTCGGGGTATATAGTAGGTCATCAGATTAGGTGTTAAACAGCTTAACCTCTTTACCATAGGCTCAGGAGGACCAGGGCTGTGGCAAGGTCCATGGCACATGACGAATGAGCAAAGCATCCCATTTTGCATTGGGAAAAAGAGCCATTCTTCACAAAGTAGCACTCCACATACCAGCAGCCCAAGAGCGGCCTCATGTAAAATCATATGGCTCCGTGACTAGAAAGAAAGGGAAAATACTCCCAATAGTGAAAGGATTTAATTTTACTATCCCTAATCATGCTCCATAACTTAGCTTGCACTTCAGAGAGCTGAAGCTATACAGGGCTCATATAAATAGGCCCTTGCGTCAGTGCCATCCAGTTTATCTTCCAGTTGGCAGGCTCTAAGTGACATCTTCTGATATTGCTTGAGACTGCTCTTTACTGAGACGATAGGTGTCACAGTCCATCACATCCACTGCAGCAAAAGGAAGGCTGAGCACTCGCAGCACAGTGGAAAGGGTGCACCGAGGGTCTTGAGGGAGCAACCAAGTAAGTGCTGGAAATCCCACCGACATCCAGTTGTCGGAAGAAGCGTCGTGTTTGAAGTTGACTCCTGCCAGCTTGCATTAGCAAAGAACGGTATGGCGGGGGAAAGTGGCACAACAAAGGCAGGATTTAGAAGATCCCCTTTAATGTCCTGCAATATCAGCCTTTACCTCTAATTACTGAACGGGCAACACATTTTCTCTTCCAGTAAAAGCCATATTCAGATGTTTGGCATAGCATAGAATAATGTTTCAACAGGCATCTCACAGTAATAATAAAGAAAAGCTGAAAAGCCATTATTTTCTTCCCCAAGTTCCCAAAGATCTTTATAGGTTATAAACCAGAATTACCTGTTCAGCCCCAAAGCAGAAATCCTTTAAAATCAACCCTTCAGAAAAGAAGAAGGGGCCATGAAGAATTAGCGACAAGTTTCATCATGAAGGGAGCGTTTCTTGAACAAAATGCATCAGGTACTTCATTTAGGGATTGGCAGGATCGCAGGGTTAATACCTTTTCCTATAGAAAAGTGCTATAGGATTTTTAAAGTTTATCCTATAATTAGAATTTCAATCTTAGGACTGGAAAACATCATTCCATGTTCTGGTAGAGCAATATTCCTGTCATTAATTTCTTTTCTGTAAATCCATACACAAAGATAAATAAAATCAATATGAAACAAAATATAATCTATTTTTTTTGGTAAAACAGCTACTGAATATGTAAGAAATAATCAAAATTTCAGTGACAGTTTTATAAAATTGAGGAGTTCTGTCCTATATAGCTGATCAAAACCCGTGCTTATTCATTTGCTACAAATTTCATTTTCCCCCATCATGAAAACCTGATGAAACTTGTAGTCTGAAACTCACGAGAAATGACATTTTAACTGCCTCTACTCTCAGAAAAACTGCTGAGATAGCCTGATACCAAACCGACCAAACAGTTTCCAATAGTATTGATGGATTCTGAGATCAGGCTGTTGTTCGTCATTGCTTGTCATTAGTCTCATTACATGGGATTATTTTCACCTAAATTTAGCCATTTGAAAAGTTAACTGTCTATGTTATTCAGATGACCATATCCTACAGCCAGTGGTTTTAGATAAATCCCCTAGCGGGAGGGTCATTTCATGCTGAAGTACTTAACTAGGTTGGGAGAACAAATCAGCATTTGCTGATATCTTTCTCTCCCAATTGATGGAGGAAGGAACTGAGGTGACTTGTTTAGAGCTAATAAAAGCTTAGACTTTTGTATGACTGAATTCAGCAGTGAGATGAGTCATACCCCTTTTGATCAATGATGACTTTGGTTAGCTTGTGATGGGGCAATGGTATGGTCAGGCACCACAGTATTTATATCTAATTAAAAATGGTATAATAGAGGCAATCCGAAGGGAACATATTTTCTTGTTTTCCTGTGCTGCTCTGGGTTATCATTTTGATTTGTTCCTTCTCTTGGATGACAAAGCAGAATGGAGTTTACCTTATCTTCCTCTTCCTTTCCTTGCCTTTTTTAATGCTACAAGAACACGGAGTTTGACACTTGCATTGTTCTGCCTTGGGCTGTCTGCAAGAGAAAATGGAGGCAATAGCTCTACTTTAAGCAACGGGTAGCCAAAGAACTTTTTTTATTCAGGAGGATCTGATAAGGCGGGAAGTTTTTATTTCTCCAGGCTATTTCCATGGCATGAATTATGAACATCATGAAAATGTGGCTATTAACACGTTTGAGAATATGTTACTGCATAAGATGCACAAATGCGGGGTGAAAAAGGGTGATATGAGATTTTCAGACTATGTGAACAAAAAGAGTGAATTTTCAGATTACCATTTTGGTTCATATTTCTATAACTTAGACAAAACAATCCTATTTTGTTAAACACAAATGTGGGGGATGCTTTTCTGTGTGGATTAATTGGTATGTAATAATTTCTAGTACTTCACAGCACTTTCCTTGGATGTAATACTTTATGAACGCTGGTTGGCATTGTCTCTTGAGATTCAATCTCTTTGCGTCGTTCAGGAGCTGCAAAAAGACCCGAAACCATTAAAAATGGCCAAGTAATGCAAAATAGTAATTTCATATACAATCTAAACTAGCATAAACCAGCATTGCTTCTGAAAGGGGTAGTCAGTTTCATTACCCCCAGGACATTCAATCTGTCTAAAAAACAAAAAACAAACCCTAAATTGATTAGTTTTAATCGGCTCCCTTGTCCAGTTGAGCCTGTGATTGCACACGCTTGTGTTAGCACAAGGAAGAAGGTGTCATAGGGACAGAGGAGAATAAGGCTCACTCTTTTATTGCTATGTTAGCTTATGCTGGTTTGAAACTGGATGTGAAGCTGTGATCTAAGATCATATCATCTACCGAGAGATGTCTACCAATAGTGGGCATTACTCTTACTTTCCACCAATATCCTATGGATTGAGCATGGGGAAAGGAATAGCTGTAGTTGAGCACTTCTTCCACGCTGCACATTGGCCAAGCTGCAAGTAGACTGTCTGTTCAAAAGAGCAGTGGACTCTCCAAGTACTGAATCTTCAAGGCCAAGAAGGGCCTGCTCTACTGAAAGAACTACATTAGTCAAACACAAAGTATTGGACTCCATGCAGCAGTAACTGAATACATTTTTTACTGCCTGTGTTGTGCCAGAGGTCAAACTCAATGAGATAATCCTCCTTTATAGCCTTAAAGTGCATAAAACCAGATAAAATTAATCCAGGGGATACTTCTGTGCCTCTAGATGCCTAGCAAGATATCTATTCTATCTGACTTTTGGTATTTGGGGTCATTCTATTTCACAGACCATTATTTCTCTTCCATTCTTGGATTTTCTGTCTTTGCAGTTCTCAGCCTTTATAGGCTGTAGGCAGAAGTGATGAGTGAGTAATGTGAGCAGCATCATCTTTTGCTCTTCCTGCCAACCTGGACCACAGCCAGTCTCCTTAGTTTTAAAGGTTTTCAATTTTCTATGGCCATGAGGAATGTCAGAATGTCTCCAAGGCAACATATAGTCTGCAGCTCAGGTTGGAGGCTATTGCTCTAATGTATGGCTCCTCTGCAAGAAGAGTCACACAACGTATCAGGTCTATCTCTCTTGTCCTGTACTAATAAGGAGAGTTTTCATCTCTGTCATTTTTCAAAGAAGTAGAAGTCTGAGGGACCAGGTCTGAGGTAACAGAAACAGTACTGTGACAGGAAAAAGGTTGAGAAGCCCTGCTATAAGACTTTTCAGCTTATTTCTGTTACCACCCATAAACGGCTTGTTTAAGCATAAAGTGAATTTTCTTCTGTGTGGACTGAATTTGACATTTTGTTGTATACTTATGCCTCATCACAGTAGCTTATCAATAATAATGTTTCCTGGCAGGTATTAGCGAATTTTTCTTCGCAACTCCCAGGAGACGTGGGCAAGTGCTATTCTTGTTTTTTGGATGGGAATCAAGGAATGAGTGTCTTGCCTCATAGTACGCATGAAGTTGGTGACAGAGTTGGGAACCAAACATACGTGAACTTGAATCCCTGTCTGGATCTGTAATCAAAGCACCAACTGTCAGTAAACTAGAATCTTAATAATACCAATATATGTGAAAAACATACACATCGGAAGATGGATGAAACAAAATCTATCTGGAAGTTTCTATAAGATTTTCAGTCTTTTTTTTTTTAACTTTTCCACCAGAAATGTATGCAGAATCTGTTTCCTAAGGAGGAGAAAAAAAAAGAAATGTGGACAGTCAACGAATATCAGCTCATGGAGACAAACAAGAGGGGCGTCTTGGCTCTCAGTTACACAGATCCTTTGTCACAGCTCAAGTGTGTTCTTTTGGCATGTGAGTGGGATGGTTTTCTTACTAAGTCAGACACTGGCAGAGTTTTTATCTTCATCACTATAATGGAGAATGTCCATTATTCGATGAGTTAATTTCAGAAAGGGGGCCAAGTTTGGAAGGATTAACTGCCAGCTAAAGAAACAAAGCTTTCATGATCTCCTGCATATCTTGCTCGGGGGGGAAATTGATGCAGCTTTCTATGTGTGCGCTCATTTCCAAGTGCCTTCATGAGACATGGCGTGACAAAGGCTGCCAAGTGTTTAGCACAATAAATGGAACCACATTTTAAACACAATAAAAACCTAATGAAACCAGCCTCTTTTAAAGCCACCCACCTTTAACACAACACATTAGAGGCTTTATAATAGAAAAGCAAAAGGAAACAATAAAAGACATTTCTTTAAGTATTAAAAAAACAGAAATCCACTCTCTCTGTAGGCATACAAATGCAGGACTCTGAGTGGAAATAAAAAGACTAACAGATGTAAAGGTATTGCTTAAAAGGCAGCAGTGGTAGAACTAGATATGTGTTCAAGGCAAGTAATCTCCACAATGGAACCAATGACCTTAGGAAAGGACCAGGGAACACCTGAAGGAGAGCAATACCCTTGGAAGAAGAGTAGAGTGTGAGATTGCTCATTACTAAATTGGGAATAGAAACCAATATTTAATGCTCACAAGCTTTTTTCTGCAGCAAGGGAAGTCAGAGGAAGCTTCTCCCTCCAGACTCTGGACTAGCAAAGGAAACGACTGAGGACCCAGGAGAAGGAGCTGCTCTCTGTGACTGTGAGGGCCACCTGGAGATGTTTCCTGCCTCCAGCCTCAGACAACAGAGGTTGCTCCTCTTCCAAGACCCGAGCGTACCGGCAAGGCAGGCATGAGGGACAAGTCAGAAGAGGCAGGAGGGGAACATGCCTTGGAGGGGCTCCTTGGAGAGCTTTTGGGGTCCCCAGCCAGCTCTGTGACCCCACAGTACCTGCAGTGACTCCTTGATGGCCTGCAGCCTGCGTGAGCAGCACTCCTGGTCCTTTTGGTATGGTAGTCGAGCATCCAGCATTCAACATGACCTTCAGGATGCGTCCTTTCTTGCTAAAGAGAAACCTGCACATGCGTACAGGAGCCAAGAAAGCAAACTGCCTGGTGATCAATATCAGTGGTTCACTGGCAGCTCAGCTTCCCCCAGAAATGAGAGAGAGTTGTAATTAACAGGTAACTACCTGTTAAAGCTGTAGTGGTCTAGACAAAAGCTGTAGTGGTCTAGACAAATTCAGCTGCTTTGGTATCTGATTCCCTCTAACTGGAATTACTTGAAAGACAATGCAAGATGCTAGAAATGTCAAAATTGAAGACTGATTGGTATATTACTGAGAGGATTTTTATGTTACTTGTTCAGATAGTAACAAAGTACAGTTCAGTTCTCTGAGAAAGAGCGTTTTTTGGTCTTAAACATATTTATATGTGCATATATAGAAGAAGGTAAGATTGATACACTTCTCTGGTCTCACCTTCAGGTAAAGGGAAAGATGAGATCCTGCTGGGAGCAATACATTTCTCTTTACCTAGTGTAAAGTTTCTCAGAGAAACTTGTAAACAATTACAGAAGTTAAAATGGCTCCAAAGCAGCTCTAACATATGCTGATGGCCCGGATCAGAGAGCCATAAATGGCTTCTACCCTTCTCCCACATGTCCCACAGAGTGTAGAAAAAATATGAGGCACCTATAAAATGCTTTGAAGCATATCTGGCTTTTAAAAAGAAGTATTTCTCTAGAATATTGTAAGGACTTACATGGTATAGAATTGGCTTCATATACTCATGGCATAGAAAGGGAAAAGTTTTTAAGGCTGCCTTCCCTAGATCTGGCTCTCAGTGGGTACAAAGAAGCGAAGCAGGCCACTTGGTCCACTCAGACGCTCTCCTCGCTCTCAAAATTTTCCTTTCATGGCTGGCTTCAGCGCTTACAGAGCAGAAGAAATTATTGCTCTATTTGAGTGTCATTCAAGTTTTCTTCCTTGTATGATAAGTAAAAGGTACTAGCTAAATAAAATGTAAAGTTATCTGACTTTTAACTAGAAAATGTGATGATGATACTATTTGCTTTTTTTTTTTTTTCTTTTGTGGTAACCTATTTTTGATGGCCTGAGGGAAATAGTACATAGTTAGCTCCCCACACAAGCTTACGATACATCAGAAGTCCCTGGACTGACATGGAGTTTCAGTCACATCCCCTTTGGTGTAGTGACAAAGACCCTTTTTGTTGTTCTTAAGGTAGCTTTAGCTTTATTCTTCTCAGAAGAACCAATTCCTTGGAAAGGACTGAATTGAATATAAATCAGTGTCCTGAAGCAGCCTGCAAATTTTCCAAACATCTAGTCTGACACTTTTAGGTCCCCAGGTGTCATCTCTAAGGAGAAAACCAGCAGTAAAGATGCCTGCAGTTTGTAAACAATGGCAAGAAGAATATCCTGAGAGGAGGCTGCAATGTGTCTTTTTTTTCTCTTAGTTATTTACTTGCTGAAGAGTGAGATTTTTTCCTCTCGCCCCTTCTGGGACAGAAGGATCCTGGTTCATGCCCTGAAACAGCAATCGACACTTGCTGTTTCCACAGCGCGTTCTGCCTCCACGATGGGCACAAAGATAAGCCCTTTGGGAAGTGCCCTGGGAGATCCCAACACAAACTGTGCGATATAATTCTGCTTCTGGAGGGTAAGGAAGGGCAACCACTCACCTGTGTGCCCTCCGCTGGAAAAAGTAGGGATGCAAAGAAACAACCTGAAATACCACAAACTCGTCAAATATCCATCTGCTTGTTTTCAAAGGATAAGAAGGTTTTCTGAGTTGCTGCACAGAGCTATTTCTTCAGCTTTCAGCCACCAGCTTTAACAGACCAGGGAGTTTGCTTACAAATATTTCAACAGAAGGCTTTTCAGTTGTTATGAAATGAGTCAAATGTGACTAGATAGAGCCAGCTGTCATGCAAGCTTCTCCCCATATTTTTGCCAGCCTGTCGCTATATACGATACCTATATACTGCCATATGTAGTACCTTGGATGTTATGATAAAGGGACTTGTTTAGCAAGGCTAAAGAAAAGAGCTGGCCCTGAATGTTTTTAGTTTTGAGGTGCACAAATATGTTCCCAACACGGGGAACGGAAGTCTCTTTGCTTCAGTGGTACGTTTCTATGTTCAGATGATGAGTTTTGTTAATGGAATCAGTCACACATACACATTTTTTAAGGTTAAGGAATTGCATTTCCTTGAATCAGTCTGAAAACTATTTATAAGGATCTGTTCATTTAAGGAACCTCGTAGATAATTATGTAGGGTGATCAGCAAAAGGCGACCTCTTTCCTTTACCCTAGCTGCCCCTAATCTGGATTTCCTGTACTGGATCTTATTTTTAACAATTTCTTCTCCTCCCATGTGTTTCTGACACTACAAATTCAGGTTCCACCTATGGCTGAAAATGCCATGATATTTCCTTGACTTTCTAAGGCCAAAAAGAGATTGGCGCAAACACAAATTTTGATCCCTAGGTTGTCATGAGTCTTTTTAACTAAACACCATAGCCACAGCAGTGAAAGGATGCAAAACTTCTGCAGTTCTGAGGGAGATTTTGTAGTCAGACAGCTTATGATTATATCTGGACTTTATGCTCAACGACCAATTAATATTTTAACCTTTTCCATCCAAAGTAAAGTATTAGTCCTTTCAGTAGGCATCCCTGAGATTTCCCTGAATCCCCTTGGAAAAAGCAGTTTGTGAGGACACGAGTGATTATTCCGGTACCAGAGCTCGGGGACCTGCATAACTCAGAAGCCAGCAAAGGTCTGCTGCTCTGATCTCCAGGCTGCTCCATCAGGCCAGCCCAGGTCATTAGAGATTACTTGTTGCCACTGCCTGATGGCTGTGGGATGGCTCTGAAACAAAATGAATATTTCTGAAGAGAATTTTGGCTTTCTCCTTTCAGCCCGTATTGGGCAGTTGTCACATCACAAAAAAAGCACTACCATGAACTGACACTTCGTTGTCCACCTTTACACAAGGTGCTGGAGGGAAGCGAGTGTGGAGACCAAGGAATCCTCCTTCGTCCAAGGGTTCAGGTCAAGGTTGAGGGTCCTTTGGCAGGGGGCTGGCCGAGCTGGGCAGGCTGGTGCAAGGAGTGTGGCTTTGCCTCTGATCGGCTTCTGTGTGTTCTTCGGGAAAACACAGACTTCAAGGTCTGGAGCTGGTAGTGGAGCATCTTTCATCAGCGGGGAAAAAGTTCCCTTGCTTCCCTCTTCTGCCACTTCCAAATGAACTTCTGAAGCCTGCTGAAACTTTTGTAGCAGCTTCCTGCTTGATCCTGGAAACCAGCAGTAGACTTAATACTCTGTTCAGGTAGAGTGGGCCAAATCCCCTGCTGATGTAAACCAGGGGCAGTATTTTACATTGCCTTGCATTTACATTAACCTCTGTGAACATGCCCCAACAGGAGACTTGGCCCTTTAGCCTCTGCAGCTTTTAAAGAACAGGCATTAATGAAAATAAAATAAGACAAAGCAACATGAAAGTACACACAGACTTCCAGATTTCAAATCCTTTTTTACCCCAAACAGAGCACAACGGGAAAGATAAATGGCATTTTGTTGCAAGCAGTGAGCAGATGATAAATGGGTTGGGTTCATGATCCAGTGTGGGAAAATGTTTATTTCCTTTGCCTGGAGGTTGGGGGGTGGGGGGGGGAAGAAGTAAATCCAGCTAACTAACAGCTCAGCTGTTTTTCTGTACACTCAGTTGCCCCCACCTTATTGTATTATGGCAAGACTGGCCCATGTTACAGAAGCTGTTTGTTCCAGCTACAGCTTTGCAGCAGGATGGCAGGTTGAAGATGTTTTTGTTTTCTTTTATTATCCTTGAAGGTGCCTCTGCTGGTATACCAGCTTGGTGCTGCTTTTATTGTATATGCAGGATTTCACCTCCACTCTGTGCTCCAGTTTGGATGTCTCTAATGAGATCATTTGGACTTGGATTTCAGCCGGTGCACAAAGGTCAGAAGAAAAAAACGGTATCACTGAATTGTTTTCTTCTTCTTCTTCTTTTTCTTCTTCTTCTTCTTCTTCTTCTTCTTTTTTTTTTTAAGGGAAGAAGGATTAGGGAAAAAGACAAAAGGGAAAGAAGTGTTTTCACATGAAAGTGAAAGTCACTTGTGTTAAAGAGGGGGGGTGTTTTTATTTTAGAAATCAGAGCTGGACTTTTAAGTTACTCCTTTGAATAAAATCATGGCATCTCTTTCCAGTCCACACTTTTTATAATGCTTATTTCTCTTCTTCCCTCTTTAATCCGTAATAATATATATAAAAGAAATTTCTTTCTGGAGAAGCAGCTGGGGAAATGAACCATGCCAGGCCTCTGTAGCAAGTGGTGGAACAGTTCCCCTCCACATTAAAGTTGCTTTTGTTCAAACCCAGCCCTGTTAAAGGATTTCCATAAGTCAGCACCAACTACTGTCAGTCTGGTACCCCTTGAACATAATATATTGGGAAGTGAATAGAGGTCTCATCCTAGTCCTGAGCTGACAATGAACCTACCCTTGAAGAGGAGGTGGTAATTAGCTTCTCTGCTGGCATCCTTAGAAGAGGAACTAGGGATTGATTGGGCTCTGGAGCCCAAATTGCCTACTTGCCACTAAAAGAAAGATCAGCGTATTGTTTGAGAGTAACGTGAGAAAGGCTGGTACGGCTCCCATTCAAACAGTATGCAGCAAGATGGATCTTGCGTGGTGCAAGCAAGCAACGGTCCATTGAAGTGAAATTCAATGGGTGATCTTGTCTGGAACAAAGGTTTGTTTCACCTCATGAATTATGGATAAGACTCACTCATCTGACTGCAGTTTCATGCTCCCTCTCTCGGCATCCCTAACCCAACCACGTCACAGGACGGCAGGAGGAGGGAGGAATGCGTTACTCTGCAGCTTGCACGGCTGGTCCCCGTCCCTCCCTGGCTCCTGCCTCACGCAGCGCGTCCGTCAGACAGCCTGCTCTGTGATATCACAAGTACCGGGTAGAAAAACATTTCAGAGACCCCAGAACAAAACGACTGCTGTGCCAGTTTGGCACTTTTCCTGAACAACAGATTCACCACAAATTTAAATATATAGCGAACTAGTGATCAGAGGGTTCTGTTTCTTAGAAAATGATACTTCCATTGTTGTACCTAATAAAACTCCTAACTTTACTGAAAATATTTGCAGTTACCGTTTCATTCCTGTCGGCTGGCAATCACAGCTAGAACAGCAATATTGTTGGGAAATAGTACAAAACACAGAGGAACATCCAAAAGCTTGGCTTGCTTCAGCCTGTTTTCTGCACAGCAGGCCCTGACTTTTAATACCTCATCTTAACAGAGAACAATTTCTCCGAGAAAAGCAATAATCACACAATTTATTCACTGTGCTGCTGTATAGTCACAGGCTTTCAGTGGGAAAGGAGGTAAGTCATTTGGATTTCTATTTTAATTGGATATGGCACTGAAAAAATAGACATTGCTGAAACCTTCAGATGTGTTCCTCTTATTTTTGGCTGAGGAATCAGCCTCTGTGTGCTCAGAGACACCTTGCATTAATGAGTAAACTTCTCAAAATGAGTAATATGGGAAAGGAGAGGAAATCAACTTTTCCTCAGATAATCTTTTGTGAAAGTCAAATCTCACAGCCAACAGGTTAAAGTGTGAAGCCAAGAACGCAGTCAAGACAACATAAACGTCGTGCAGGCATGGCCAACAGGTTACCAGAAGGCATGTTAATGTGTGCCAAAGGGTGTCGTTGATAAGGTAGTTAGGGAGATTTTCAGTATTAGGTGTTCCACATTGACTCTGATTGGGGTTGTCTAAATGAGGACTTTCTGCTTCTCCAGAGGACTGTAACACTTAGGTCCCCTGTACGGTACTGAGTGCTTCAGAGGTGACCCAGGAAATCTTTTTCCATCCTCACCTTCTTTCAGAAATGCCCGCAGTATAAATTCCACCCCCATCCTGGCAGCTCACTACAGCGCTGGTGATTATACTTTTTCAAGATGTTTTGAGCGCGGGAGGGAAGCAGGAATGTTACAGAAAATCACCCCCAGGAGCACACAGCTGATCAGCATCGCTGGAAACTGTTTGCAATTTTCTTGCCGTGGGCGGCGTTTCGTTACTTCACCGACAGGAATGTCTGGTGGCTACTTTTGTAGTGATGGAGGGTTAAAGCAGACCCAGACTCTCATGGGAGACGTTGCTGGAAGGGCCTGCACTGAGATTAGGGGGAAGACCAGCAGAGGAGGCAGAAAGAGGAGGGGAGAGGGTAGGAGATGCTGTTAAGGCAACTACCACAAAAAAAAATTAACGAAACCACAACAAAACCACCCTATTGCATGCTAAATTACTGACTTCTTTCTTATCTCTCTTTTTAAAGTGTGAATTTAATGCTGCAGCATGATACCGCTGGAGACTGAAGGTCACCATCCCTAGAACAGACGTCACGAGGGAACAAGCTGGGCAAACTTTTTCCACGTGAGCCTGCAAATGTGTTTCAGCTTGCTCGGTAGCGGTGAGGCGGAGAGCCCCTTCCAAGTAAGGAGCAAACAGAAATCCCACAGCTCTCCCAAGTACACGGTGCAGGGCCTCTGAAGGAAATGCGGCAATTTCTGACATCGCTGGGCCCACAGTGCAGCCGGGCGGTTAAGCACAAGTTAAAGCACAAACTAATTGAAGTGCATGGTTAACTGCTTTGCCAAGTCAGGAATAACAAGCTTGTCATGTTTCACACCCCGGGTTTAAATGCATGGCTGAACAGAGTTGAACCGAGGCCTGCGTGGAGGTTTACAAGGAGCACTCCGGCTTCGCACGCGTTCACTGCGCCTGGATGGCTAGTTTCACAGTGGTGCTAATTCCACTGGCATGAAAATTGGCTGAATTTGGAGCTGAATCATAAGCCTGATGCATTTCGCTTTCCAACATTGTTTGCGGCGGGGTTACTATGCGCAGCAGCTGGGAGAGCCGGGATGGATCGCGATTCCCGTCGTCCTGGAGATACAGCAGTGAGATTCTGCTGCCAGTTTCGCTCAATCCAGCTCCGTCAGCATCACTCACTGCCACCTTCCCTTGCCCTCGCGCGTGTCTCAGGCTGTCTCTTTGCATCTTTCCTTCTGATTGCTTGGTTTTCCTCCAGGCGATAGCAACGAAAGAGTGACTGCTCAGACCTGAGCGAGAGCCCCATGCTGAGCGCCCAAGAACCACGTGCGGCTCCACCACCGGAGCGTGGGAATCTGCGCCGCACGGAGCAGTGCAGGCCAGGGCCAGCACATGGTTCGCATCACCTTGTTGTGTTTTATTTCCTCGAGTTATTTTTATTAATGGCTGTTTCTAAATAGACTTCCTGAGCTGTGTTCACAATGCACTTGCTAGTATAAACTCCAGCATATTCACACCTCCAACTGCTTACGTGGATACTGTATTTCTGTGCCTTCACTGACCCTGCATGCGATCTTTGCCAACTGGAAGCTTGCACCTATTTTGATTCCTCCCAGAACCAATGTGGGGTTGTACGAATTCAGAAAGCAGTCCACAAATGGGGTTACAGGATCGCTTATATTACAACACTAGAACATAGTTTAGATAAAGCCTCATTTCTTTTCCAATTCATTTTCTCAAAACAATGTTACTTCCACCAGTTAGAATATATGCCTCGTTTGTGTGCAGCATTTTGTTTATTTTTTCTGGTTGAGGTGAATGAATTTTTCCTTAAACGCTTCTCATACTTTGCTGAGCCACTTCTTTGCCACTGGGATATGGGAGTTGAGCTATTTCAGAGCAGTGGTCAGCCTTAAGTAAGGATAATGCTGTTTCCTTAAGGCGCTCTGTTTCCTTTGGACAGGAGGCAGCAGCTTTTAACTTCCCCGTTTAGCTAAGCCCTTTCTTTAACTGACTTATGGAGGAACCTGGAAGTCAGTGATAATGGGTCAAATCCACAGATGACTGCACTTGGCCCTGTTGCAATTGGATGCTATCATACATGGCCCAAATAAGTTGAAGCTCTGAAATGGCTGGGTAACCGAGGTATGATTTTATTAGACTTGACATTTTTGAACTTTCTCGACCGCAGTTTGAGGAGCGCTCGTGTGTAGTCCATAGAGAGGTGGCTAGTCACGGGTTGATCATTGTTCTGTTTGTTTAAGGAAAACAAAAACACTTACTCTTGCTTTTTAATGATACTTTCCCCTGGAAGCTTTTGCAGTAGCTGGCACAGAGACATCGTAGTGATTGAAAAAGAAAGACGTGGCTAGCAGATTCATAAGGCAGAAGGGAAATGACTGTATTGAAATTTATGTACTTGTTTGTGGTCTGCTCACTACTAAATGTTTCAGGATCCTCATTCTGGATAATAAATTCTTTAAAACAAAATGGAAAAATTGCACTAGACGAAGACTTTCCTTTTTTTTTTTTTTTTTTTGTTCCATAGTCATAAATTTCAAGGCCAAGCAGAACTGTGAGGTTCATCTGCTTCCCGCTTACCACAGGCCGCAGAACATTGCTCATTAATTCCTACATCAAACTCTAAATTCTGCTGTCAAATCCTAGCTGGTCTTGACATAAAAAGAGAAAGCAAAGGAAAATCTCCTTCAACCTAGGTAAGGTGTTTCAGTGGTTAATTACTTATACGTGCTGTGGGTGAAGACTGACCTTTGTAAATAGTGAAAATGTTGTTATGGGCAAATTTTTAACTGCGGTTTTCCCACTTATTACAGGGTCTGTTGAAGACGAACTTCATGATAATTTGGTCTTGTGTAAATTTAATGCTTGGGGAAAATAAGAAGTTAATAGCACTGATTTCTTCCAGGCGTTCAGTGAGAGCAGATTTGCAGTATTAGCTATGCAGCTAATGTGTGCTGTTTTAGAAGTATGCTCCATTTACTATTAAACTGACTTCTCAGTGGTAGAGGTGAACCAAAAGGTGTAGCTGGGCATGACACAGCTGAAAAGAAGTCTTGCACCATCATCTGCTGGCCATGACCACTGTCTCACACAATCCAGCTGAGGCAAGAGCCAGATGCAATGACCATAAGGGAAGAGAAGGACCAAGAGCAGGTTTCTCAAAGCAACAGAAAGAGAAATTGTTATTTGAGAAGGCAAAGAGCAGAAAACCAAGAAAAACATCTGAAATAAGCAATAGGCTCTTTAGAAGCAGGAAGGTGAAGATTCAGAAATGATTAATGTTCCATGCTGAAGTAAAATATTGTCTAGTTTTCCTGACATCAGATAGCTGTTTTCTGTGATCTTGTTCATAAAAATGAACGACGTTGCATCCCTACCTGGATGTCTGGCTTGGATGAAGGCTACTAGATACCCTAACCAGCATCTCAAAAGGGAAGGACACGACAGTGTTCCTGCTCAACCACTTCTGTATCCCCAGTTCAAATAAGCAGCTACCTAGTTGTAGGGGGTTAGTTAGTAGGCAGTATAATTAGATTGAAAATGAATTCCTAAATGAGAGCCCTTTGGAAATTCCTTGTTACTTACTGCTCCCTGAAAGTTTGTACTTCTGGAAAAAATAAGTATTGCGGGAAGCTGCACAGGTGCCATATTATGTAATGCATTTTAGGAACATGAGAAAAATAATCTACAAACCTATATGCTGTATTTGGATATCTAGCAAACTACCGATTATCCTCCAAGAGTGCCTACAAGCAGATGCCTAAGGAAAAAGTGTAGAATTAGAGTTTAGGAGCAAGAGACCCATTCATCTTCCCTAGGGACTTCTTGAGTCAGATAGTGCATTGTGAACAGTTTGTTTAATAGCTACCATGGACCTGCTCCCCTTTCCCCTTCCCCCCACCCCCACCCTAATTTGTATAGTTCAAAACCTTTGAATGGGTTCAGTTTTGTGCCTTGGGTCTCTACAACCTTGCAGCAATGAGCTCCTCAAAACTGTGAATTGTGTGATAGCGCTTTTTCTTCATTCGGTGTGTGCTTTAAACCTGCTGCCTAGATCTTCTATTTTGAGAGATGTTAAGTAATAATTCCCTATATATTCACCTTCTCCACAGTGTTCATAATTTTATAGATTTCTGTCATATCCTTCTTTCAGGTGTCTATCTTCCAAGCTGAAACATCTATTTAGCTTCGCCTAGTATAGAAGTCATTTCATACTTCATAGTCTGATATTTTCATTCATTTCATAGCCTGATTATCCTTGCTGCCATTCACTGTGCCTTTTATAGTTTTACTATATCCTTTTGAGACAGGACAGGCTGAACTGCATGAAGTATTCAGAATATGAAGGTTTTTTTTTTTTTTTTTTGGATCATTATTAGGCTGAAATTTTCCGGGACCTAATCAAAATGAATCCAATATCTCTTTCCTGAGTGGCAAGCCTGAGGAACTAAGTTAGAACCCATGATCTGTTATGTGTACTTAGGGTTTATTTTTCCCCCCAGCATTCCCATTACCTTATTTTCATGTATGTTAAATCTCACCTGTCATCTTACCATTTAACCTTTCAGAATTGTGAGATTGTTCTGCGGCTCTTTGCAATCACCTCTGTATCTGATGGGCTTCAATATTTTTTCTTTCCCATTTAATCACCAGTAAACTCTTTCATTTTGTTATTCAGGTCAGCTTATGAATCCCTTAAATAGCAGAGATCTTCAGGGCAAATGCAGTAACCTGTCCCCAGTTTGAGATCTGACCATTTATTCACTGTTGAGCTGGAAGAGACTTTTTATTTTCTTTATTTTGGCAAACAATAAATGGATAAAAATGGATCATTGAAACTCGAAGAATAGATTTTTTTTTTTATACTAGCTTTTTAAAAGATAAATAAAAGTAAATTGTAAAGAAAGCTTTGCTCCATGTTGGAAGTCTCTTACAGGTTACCATCAAATTGCATGTTTAAAGCTTTTGTTTCTCAAAAAAGAATTCTGTTTACATTTGCACTTAGTGAGTTTTACCTTCCTTATCCACCTTTTCCTTCTCCCCTGTTTTATGATTCAAATGGTGTGCTGAGTACCTTCTCCCACACCCCATCCCATCCATTTGCACAACTTTAGTTCTTTGTAGCTGTATAAAAGATGTCCATGTTGGTAGATCATTAAAGATCATAGAGAAAGACATAGAGGCAAAATTTATCCTCTTAGAGTAGAAGGAATACATATGTAGGATGATTTGTTTGAAAATAGCTTGCTTTACACATCTATGAATTAATAACTTTAGACTGTTGATGACAAAGCACAAATCACAAACTGCGCATTACTTCAACTCCCATGACCATATATATCTGTGAATATTAAGCAGGGGACACGAAATGATAAGACCAAACCAGTTAAGCAGGGAGGTGAAGAAAGGTACGTGAACCACAGATAAGAGATACATTTTGAGGAACGAAGCACATAAACCATATCATCTGAAAATGTATAACACAGAATTGACAGGGAGGGAGATGTGGACAAACACACGCAGGACAAAGGGTTTCTTAGAAGAAAGGTCTTTTGTCAGGGCTCATTTAGATAATGTGTTAAATCATAAACTTAATGCCAGCTTAGCTATACATTTCACAGTATGTGAGTAGGAAAATGTTCCAGTAACAGCCATGCAAACCTATAATTTTGTCTGTGCTGAAGAAAGAAATAAGGCTAGAATGAAATGAATGGAAATTTCTTTTTTTTTCCAAAGGCCATCTCTCTCTGTGAGACCTGGACTGTGGCTACACTTATCTGCACCAGGATAAGTCCTGGGGATGGGGCCTGCTGGTCATTCCCCTTGGCACTTCTGGGACATGCTGTAGCTCTTCTGTGAGCCTCATGGAAAGAAGGATTTGTGAAACAAGGACATATGAGACAGTTAGTGAGCACCCATGGTCCATCTCTACATAGCTTTGCGGCTGGCATGTAACTCCAGCCCCGTAACCTCCCCCTTTTTTCTCCATGGAGGAAACCTAGGCTGAAAGGGTTCCTATCTTAGCTTATTCCACTTAGATGATTAGACATGTCCATCATGAATCCAGACCATAAAAAGGAAACATGGAGGAGCCAGGTGTTTACAGAATGGTGAACTTTAGATCAAACTCCAGAAGAATAAAAAAAACCCAGATACTAAAACAAATAGTCAAATAAACTTAGAAGAGAAAAAGAAGAGAAAAAACAAATATGGATATGTCAAAAGCAGATCTTGTCAAATCAGTTTCCTTCTAGAAGGAGCAATAAGGTTTGTCAATATGGGAAAAAAAGTAGGTGTGATTTTTCTTGACAAGGAGTGAGGTGTGATTGTAGTTTTGACACCGTCTATCATGACAGTCTATCTGTTAAGGCAGCTAAGGATGTACAGTCCGAACAAAACTACTGTGCAAAATAAAAAGTTATCAAGATTTGTCGTCAAACTGGAGAGAGTGAAGTTCTGCAGGGATATGCCTAATGTTATGGTATTTTGGTTAATGACTTGAATGACAGAAGAGAAGGTATGCCTATTGAACTTGCAGATGATGTGATGCTGAAGAGAAATGGAGGTGGCAAGCCTACTTGAGGGTAGGTTTAGAATTCAAAATGATCTCGACAAATTGGAAGAATGACCTGAACGAATAGGATGCAACTCAACAAAAGTGCAGCATGATAGAAAAAAATCAGCTATAAAAATATAAGATGGATGATTACCTGTTGCTGAGGCTTCAGCTGGACAAT
This sequence comes from Struthio camelus, assembly GCF_040807025.1. NCBI lineage: Eukaryota > Metazoa > Chordata > Aves > Struthioniformes > Struthionidae > Struthio > Struthio camelus. The sequence continues at coordinate 64,512,688 of NC_090981.1, read as the reverse complement.
ATAGTTTTGTTTTGAGCATCGCACATGAAGAAGGTTGTGAACCAAATGGATATCGGCTACAAGTTCAGAGGAGAGCAATAGTAATGGTCTCAAGTTTAGAGGCTGGAACAGATGGGAAAGACTGAAACAACTAAGAGACCAAGAGCAGACATCATAACCATTTCCACATACATTTAGAATATTCTATTAAGAGGAAGAAACAAAGAGCTGCTCTCAATGTCTGCTAGGGTAGGATATGTAGCAATGGACAAAAATGGCAGCAAGATTCTTGTAAGTAAGTCTGATAGTATTAGGAGATACATTGTTGTCTTATATTACCTAGGAATGTTGTGGAAGTCTTCAATAATAGGTTAGACAAACATCTGCATGAATGTCATAACAAATTTAGTTCCATTTAAGGCATGAATGTACTGTATATTCCTTCTGTGATCATCTTTTTTATCCCTTAACTCTATGATTATAATGATGAAATGAGAAATCAGGCACTCTGTAGGACAGAAGCCTGTTAGCAGAAGTTAACAATTTCTAGAAGTCGCAGTCCTATAGATCACAGATGGACATCCTACAGCATGATCCAGGACTCCACTTAAACGGTTTGTCACCCCTACGGTATTTTGTGAAAGGGACTTGGTTGTGGACAAAAGCAATGCGCATATCGATAGGAGAGCCAGAAAAGGTGTTAGAAAATATTGTCTGGCCCTCAACAAGGAAAGAGTTTCCTATCAAAATGCATAATCCAAATCTTTAGAGTTTATGAATCAGTTACTGAAAACTGTAACAGTCTTGTCAAACTACCCATTGCCTTATTCTTAATTGAACCAATAACTAAAGAGCTGGTAACAGTGGCAATTAATCATAAATATTTTTTCTGGTACTCTTACTTATTTCAAGGGAAAAAAGAGTTCCACGGGGTCGCATCTCCTACAAAACTATTTTTGTTGGGGAAATGTAGCAAGAACATTCGTCAGCCTTGAAAGTGCTCATTTTAGCTGAAACTGTATTACCTAGGGAGCCCAGAAATGATGAATTTACAGATTGGTGATGTCAAGGCAACTTACCTGATTCTTTTCCCTGGTCCTTTCTACAGCGAAAAGACAATGCTGAATTGATACTTTACATACCTTTTCTCTCCTTTTCCCAATGCAACTAACAAATAACAGACAAGAAAACTCAGGGAAAGTCACTACAACTAAACAATCAGAGTGTGTGATTTACAGTTCGACATACATGTTTGCCATGATAAATGTTTTTTTCTTTTTAATAGCCAGTTTTAGAGATGGTATGGAAAGTTTATGTATGATTAGTCAAAAAATAATTATCCTCAGCTAGGAGAATGAGACGCAATAAATGGGCCATAAAATCTAAGCAAACACAGAGGCTGTCACCGTTTCTTTAAATCACAGCTAAGAAGATTTATTGCAGTGGTTAAGACATGCCACAACAGACAGTCCAGGTAAGCTGGTAAATATAATAGCAAATACCACCCAATAGGATGTATATCAATATCCTAAACCATCTTATTGCTAGTGTTAGTGGATCTTGCATTATCATGAAAAAAGAAATAACTCAAAACTGTATCATTACAGCTTGTATAAAGCTGCATTTCTATCTTCCCAACTTATTTTTTAGGAATCTGATTACATGGGAAACAATTAGCTGATGATCAACACTTATGTCTACGGAGAAAGAGGAAAATCTCCCACACTGATCGACTCTGGCTAGGCGCTTTTACCATGTTTCCCTAAGTACTTACATACCACACTCTGAAGGAAAATGTCTTATCCTCCAAACTGGAGAATCATCACTCACTGAAATTGATAGATATCTTAAAACCGGAAAAGAAACACAGAGCAATGGGTACAGGTGTAACCCTGCTATGTCAAAGCGTTGTAACAGCAGTGACGTAACTGTTTATTTTCACTGATAAATTTGCAGCCATCGTTATCTACTACTCACAGGAACGTTTTGAAAGCTTTGGGGCAGGGCTGTCTAATACCTGGCCTATTTTGTGCATGAACTATATATCTCCTATCTAGATATATATATATCTATATATTTCCTATCTAGATAACAAGGGCCTTTGAAATCATCCTCTATGAGTATATATGCATTGACAGCACTCAGTAGATAATGAGGGCAGTCATAAATTGCCAGCAGTGTGAATTGTGATATACAGACTATCACAGTGTACTGTCATAAGTCAGTCCACTCCACTCAGTGGCATTGCGGGTTAAATTAAGTCTTAAGGTGTGATGTTTCAGGGAGATGTAGGGAAGCTAAATTTATTTTATTATGCAATGTCTGTTTTCTCTTACACACTGGACCTGTGTGGGCATGAGTGTGTGTGTCCCCTTTTCACTGGAAGGAAGAGTTTTTTACTGGCATGAGTAAGAAGGTTTGTGTCCTAAAGAGGACATAAATTTTAATCTGGAAGTCCATTTTCCACTTTGAGCAAAAGCTACTTCTTCCAAGACCAGAAGCTGATGGGAGGCCTTCTCATAAAAACGTCACACATGATTTCTGCAAGCTCTCACCCTTCCTCCTCATATTAGCCAAAAATAGTAATAATGATAAAAAAAGCTGCCAAAAAAATACCTCTCAATGAGTGGCTCAAGAACAGTTTCTGTGCCACCAACAGCTATGATGGCAGGCACGTTTCATGAGTCGCGTTCATAACTTGTTTTGAATCTGGTCAAGCATACAACATATCTCTGACATCGAAAAATCAGCCAAAACGTTCCTGCAAAAAGACCCAGTCTACTAATGCTCCGTCTTCTCAGGGTTGTGGCAGGAAAGAAGAGCTTTGCCCAACAGTCATCTCTTGGTTATGCACACTTCAAGTATGTGAGGAGACTTGTGAGTCCCTTTTTCCTGCTCACTCTCTAAGGGAGCTTTTGTTGTTTGTGTTGCATGATCCAGTCATGATCCATTTTTTCCAGGGCAACTGGGTTTATAGGCAGTGAGTTGGTAGTAGAAGAGGCTTGTTTTGTAAAATGACAATTTTTCCCTGGAAATTAATGCCTAACGTAATGACGACACTGGATGCATGTGTCTAGACTGCAGAAGGCTGCAATGTGTTAGAGAATTGTTTTGGTTTGAAGGACAGCCCAGGACCGTGAACACTCAAACTCTACATTGCTGTCCTCTTGGAGCAGATCTGGACTGAAACCCCCAGATGGAGGTGACAAGGTTACTTCTATAAGCAGTGAAAATGATAAGCAATTCGGGTCACTAAGACTCTAATTCAGCATTGAGAGGAGCTTCTTCCCATTCAGTAGAGCCCCTAGGCCAACTTTGCTCTTAAATAGAATGCCTCAGTACCTAGGGTTAAGAAGAAATGACTACTACTATTTATATGTCTATTGGTATTTTAACATGGCACCTCTCTAATAGGCAGTATCAAATGAGAGCAAAAACCAAACATTCCTAATAGCCAATGATGTTGAACATAAATGTGCATGCTTAAAAAAAGATGAAGGATTAACTCAGCACCAAAAACCTAAAAATGAAATACATTCAAATCCTGAAAAGTGACCCAGAGCAACAAAACCCCACCAAAACCACTTGTAGAGACCACGTACAACTGCAACACATGTAGGACACATACATGGGGATGTATTCCCCATCACACACCACAGTCTAGTTCTGTGGACAATCCCCCAATCCTTATTGTTCTCAGACTGTGATTTTTTTTTCTTTTCTTATCCTTCTTTTGGCCCAGACATGCAATATTCTGATAATACTACTTATCCCTCCCTGTTGAAGGCTCAAGTATCTTTCTTTATTCAATCCACTTTACCAGAATTCTATCCATCTCTGATTGTAACTAATAAGGCAGTGTCCTGATGTTCCACATTCCTAATACACTTTTTTCTCTTAAAAATACAAGTGAAACTTTCTTCCTTCTGCTCTGTTGTTCTGAAAACTCATAGCATCAAGAGGTACCAGTAAAGATCCTATGAACAGCACACAGTTCATATGCTATTCCAGGATGAACACATATATGTACATATGTGCATATGTCCATGTGCATATGGACATGTATGCATATGCAGACACATAACCTACAGAGTGGGGGAGCGTGGACTGGATGGTAGCAGTATAGACCCAGGGCAGGTCAGAAAGACAAATGTTGCTCCTTATTTCTCCCTTCTCGGGTTCTAATGCCTTGCCCTCAGACTTCTGTCCTCTTATCTGTTTTTACAGCTTCTCACATTGCCCCTGTCAGTTCCACTGAATAAATGATGTCATCCTTGTCTGTTTGAATGTTTACTTCTTTCTGTGCTGCCCTTGGCACAAAATACTCTTCCCAAAACTAATCCATCCTGAAAGCCATTTTTCTTTTCCTTCCAATCTACCCTCAAGGCCCACAGCAACATGGCAGCTGCAAATGCCTAAGCAGATGCTAAGAATACAAAAGCTTTTTTGAAGTAACGGCCTCCTGCAGCAAACCCTACTTTCTCAAAGTAGGCACCTGAACTCCCTACATAGGGATGGGAGGACCCAGGCAACCCAAAATACAACTTACTACAAAAAGCTGATTAGAGTTAGCCTGTTGAATAGAGAGCTTTCAAACCCGCTAAGGGCTGGTCCATGTCTGAAAAACACCACCACGCTTTATGACTTGGTTATCTTCCTTGGAGCTTCAGGGACGTACCACCCACCGCTCTCTGATCAAAGCCCGGAGCCTCCAATGGAAGGAAGCCAGTAAAAGGAACTGTTTTCCTCTACAATGGAAGGAAGCAGCAACAACAGCTGCAGTTGATGCCGTGTGTTTGTACACCAGTTCAGTGGCTAGACTGTTCAGCCAGGAAACAGAAGTGACAGACTCAAATTCAGTTTCTTCACATGCCTGAGAGCATCCAAGCCTCTACCGTGCTTTGAAAGAAAGCAGCAGACAAATGTCTGTCTCTGACATACATCTCCTCTTACAGGCATGCTATAAAACTCTCTCTCCCCTAAAACTTCTCCAACAGCCCAACTGGAATGGCTTATCTGTGAATCCTGATGGAGCCTGGACTGCCAGGTGCGGGGAATTCAGGGCATGTGCTGAAATCAAATGTTGCACGCTTGGGGAGCTTCTAAAACAGAAGAAAATCGTTAGATAATTAGGGTAACGTGGTAGCTTTTTAAAGAATGTGAGGCTGTATTTTGTCAAGGACTTTAGTTTCTCCCAAGATTATCCTAGATTCCCTCCAAGCTTATATCATTTGTTCTGCAAAAGTGTGAAGAAGGGACTCTAGGTTTCTGAAGCCCTCAGGTAGCAGCATCCTGTTTCCTCAGTCTTCCTGTCCTGCATCGTAGCTATATCTAAGTTTATCACTGCTCTTTGGAGGGCTATGTGTTTATTTAAGCATTGTCCAATATAATGAAACCACGATCCAAGCTAAGTGTTTTAGAAGAACTAAAATTATGCAAATAATAACAAAAAAAAAGATGAACCTCTGTATGAAATTGGGCGGGAAAATTACCTTCTCTGAGTGTTGGTTCCTTCTTTATGAGCTCTGTTGTACTGTGTAATTCTGTGCTAGTTCTGAGTATGTTCGTCACTTGATATAGCATAATCTGAACAAAGAGCTATTTAAAAAAGCATTTTCTTTTTATCTTCTTACTTACAGGTAGCAAAAAAAACAGCAAGTGAGCCATTCAAATAAAGTATGTTTCTTCCCTTTAATTGAATTTACTGGTTTCAATATAAGTGCAGATTCAGGACTGCTGTTTAATTTCAAGATTTAATAAGTGTTGTCAGAGCCCCTTTCAGAGCATTCTCTCTAAGGGATGCACATGAGGCTGATGAACTGGTTCCTGGGTTCACTTGTGTCATGTGGTCTTAAACTTCCTTTATCCTAGATCAGTCTGTTTCTTCCCTTTACTTATATGGCCCATCTCTGAACATCTTGATCTATTATAGCCGTAGGAAAACGTTGCCCTGCGTGTGTAGCCCCCTTATACCTCCAGGCTCATTGCTAGCCTCTTACTCTTCCTCCTAGCCTCTGTTCGCCTTGCACAGAAGCAGAAGAGGACAGGCTCTACAAGGACTCAAAATACATCTACAGGATGGTCTGTCATTCAGATCCATTGATTTTTGTCTGGGGGAAATAGCACAATAGCCATCCCAACACAGAGGCTTTTCACGATTTATCAGTGCGCTTGTTCACAGGCTCCCTCTTTCCCCCAAATTATCATACGTGTATTCATTGAATCATACGTGTATCATACGTGCTGATTCATTGCCTCAGTTTTAGGAGGTGATAAGAGTGGCTGATATCTGTAAACTCAGCATGCTGCAGCACAGGACAGAAACGAATATGCTGCTGAGAGCAATAATCAGACTAATTAAGAAAGATGAATACGAAAATATTTCCAAGACCTATTTTTGAGCTATATCAATGGAGCACTTTCATTTAGAAAAGGGTATCAAATTATCATTAGCTGATTTAGCTTTAAATGCTAGAGAAATACTTGTAGAAAACCTCTACGTGCCCAAGTTAATATTGACTCACTACCATCTATCTGGTCAACTTAGCCAGCCACTGACTCAGAAAAATAGCTACAAATTGTGCTTTCTACTCTCTCCTTCCCTCTACAACATGAACATCCTCATGTTTCCTTCATCTATCAAGGAAAAAATAAAGTATTCTCAAAGATCATAAATTATTCCCCCAAATAACATTATGTTTCTTCCCACACAAATATTACTACCAATCTAACCTGCTCACAGATATGGAAGGTAAGAATTTAATGAGAAAAAATCGGGATCAACTCTAACTCCTTCCTTCAAGCAACTTGAACTCAACTTGTGGGCCAGAACCAGGGAGCAACAAATCTCTATCGCGCTGCAGCATATTTCACCAATACTAAAGAGATTTAACTAAAGATTTAAACAAGGCAAAAGGAGTGTAAAGAAGAGGAAGAAATACTGAGAAGGCTGGATATGTGAATTAAATATAGGCAAGAGGTAAGGAGTAACCATTTGAGTACTGAAGGACAATGGTACGCCATAAAGATGCCGATGTCAAGCCCAGTACACCTTTGTGAAGAGATATTAGTTTAGATAACAACAATATAGCCAGACTGCATGATTCTGTCCCTTAGGTGACAAAATTAAATGCATAATTATACTGTTTCTGATTTCAGAGCTGGCTCTCTTGATGTGTAGCCTGTGGTCATTCACCAGGCTCTCTATGCAGATAAATAAATCATATTGTATTTATGTGTTATCCATTGCACTGGAATTATTTAAATCTGATAGGAAATCACAACCTTTTACATAAAAGTCCAGAAATGTAGCAGGTGCAGGTCAGAGCTTATAACTACAGTAAGCCTTTAATATAACAGTAAACATCTAAGAGAGCTTGAAGGAAGAGGGAGATCTGTATTCCCCAGGCAAGCTACTAAAACCAAAACCAGTTTTGCACCAGGAACTTCCATGTGCCTTACATTTCATCGTGTCAGCGGTCAATCACCTTTGAACCCCTTGATATCTCTGCAGCATAATTGAGCTCTGAGGACAGGTTTTGACTTAGTCTTGGGTCTGCTGCTGTGTTACCAGCTCCTGAAATGAAGAGAAGTTGTGACTTCAGCGTCAGCAAGAACAGAGTTTTATCCTAACCGAGGTAAAATTTTCATGAGTCCTGCAAATCAGAGGCAAAATCATCCACCACATTTATTGCAGTTCTTCCTTATTACCATTCTTTATACATAGTGTTTTGTTCAGCTCTACTCATCAATCCCATGGCTTATTAAATCTGTACATTTAAGTGATTCTTCTCTATGCAGAAGTTAATTTTTCCTTCCACCATTTCCTATGAAAAAATCCCCTATCTTCCCTGCAGACAACAGCTTAACTTCCTGAAAACGCCAAAGGAATATACGGCTGGTAACATGTCGTGTTACCCAGTAATAACTTTTGCCAAATAATTGAGCTAAAAAAATCATCTCCCAAATCCAAATAGCTATCTAACAAAGTAAGTATTGTTGCTGCTGTTGAAGACAATGTGCCATTATTTCCCAAGTGGAATATATTTGAGAAATCCAGGAAATCAAAATGTTTGGTGAAAGTGTGCAGGCAGGTATGCATAAAAAGAAAAAGAAGAAAAAATATCCACCAAAAACGTAGGGTTACCTAGAAAGTCTCCCTCTCCTGTTGTATTCCTGACCATGTAATCCAGTACTACTAGCAGTGTTCAGCGAGTTGGCTGCTATGATCTTACCTTTTTTTCATGAAAGCAGTGGGCAGACGTGTCTTTTGAGTCAGTATCTCGATGCTGACTTGTACACCTTCCAAGCTCTTTTCAATACTTTCTTGTAAAGATTTAAAAATAAGCTCTTTGAATAAAAGGAGTTCTGATTCCCTTTCTCTCCTCATTAGCTGCCACTCTGCAACCACCAGCGCTGAAGGTAATCCCCCGCCAGAAAATGTGTTTAGATTTAAAAATCAACTTTAAACATAGTGTTGAGCTCCCATACTCATGCAGATGAATTATTTCGATACTGCCATTATATCAGTCAAGAATGTTGTATATGTTTGTCATGAAATTTTTTTAGCAGAGTTCTTATTGGAACATTAACCCTGTTTCCAGCTAGAAAATAAGACTTTTGCTTTTCTTGCATCAAGTATTTTCCCATAACTATATATCCCTCCCTCATCAGCAACTGGTCTTTTTTCAAAAAGGTTCCTGCCTTGACCATTCCTTGGAATGATCTCTGTATGGATTTGCAAGTAGAATGCAGGGTTAACTGTTGTTTTCTAATTAGTTCAGAAAATCTGAACTTTTCATAGATATTGGATATCCTGCTGTCTCATCTGACCCTGAATGAATATATCTTCTCTTACCAGATCTGGAGCCTGAGCAGTCTTAGTTCTTTCTCTAAAGCTTGAAAGAAGGACTACTTGGAAATCCCAGAGAGAAAATAGGAATAAGCCAAGGAGTTATGGATAAATACATGGAAAATAAGAGATCACAGAGATGGGACTGCAATAGCAGAGTCCATTGGGTCACTTTATTACTGGTGAGTTAGAACAGAAAGAGAGAGAGGAGAATCTCCACCGGTCTCTCAGTGCAGTTAGATTTCATCCTCCTTTATCCAAAGAATAACACATTGTAATGTCACTGCATGAGAAACAACTCCATACGCCTTGCTTGACCTGGGGTCCCATTTTCTGCGTTTGCAAATGTCCCCTAGCAAGAGATTAACGCTGTGGTTGGCGACTGGATACTGTGTGGTGGGCATCCAGCTGGGTCTCGTTCCAGAATTTCCTCCCTCTCTTTCTCAGTCCTTCTGATGTATTAAAGTCTGGATGCTTATTTCAAATCATCAGACCATATCATTTAACAATGTTTGGCAAGTTTTATTTATTAAATATTTTCCAACAAAAGCCTGTAAGGCAACAGAAAAGTAAAGCGTAAAATACATTTGACTTAATTGGCAGCAGCAGACTGCATGCGTCAGAAGGAATTAACCTCCAATAAAGCAGGATGTGCAGGAAACACAATGTACTAGTTTGATATGGTCTTTCAAAGCTACCATTTCCTGGAACAGAGGCAGAAACACAGGTTGGCTATGACTGGAAAAGGCCTTTGGATTTATGTGCATGCAATGATTCTCAGAAGCTCCCACACAGGCACATCTAGAAGACTATCATGAAGGAATTCGAGAGTCTGCTGCCATGTGAGGGATTTCGTACTTTTTCTCCTTCAGTGTTCAGATCCAAGGCAGATGGAGCAAAACTTCTATCCTTCGCCTGCAGCAATTCGCTCGTAACCTCTTTGCCCAGTCTGTGATCTGAATATCAAAGCAGTCAAACCAGACAGCAGGAGTTCAGATACTCTTATCAGTGAAGGCATAAATGCCTAATCCAGAATTACGTAGCTTCACATAGCTGGTGTCTTCAGAAACCCACCCAACGCAGATGAACAGAAGTGTCTGAGAACTATTTATAGGAATTTTAACAAAGAAAGGATTTCATGTTATTTTTTCAGGTAATGAAGGATGGGCAGAAACATATAGCTGCAGTGAAGAAGGACAAAGAAACCCTCGCCCTGGTTTAAGGATTCATTTTTACTCTGCTGTCTAAATGACATGGCCTCATTTTTCATGGTTAAAAGAAATAAAGAAGCTGACTTGGAGAGAATGTCCTGTCGTGAAAGTCATGATAAGGAAGTTCTCTTGTATAAACTGTGCCTTTCCCACAAGGGTTTCACAGCCTTTTGGCAATGTTAACGACTACTTCTGCAATGTATGCAAGCTCTGCTAATGGTAAACTGAGGCCTGGGGCTAAGTTTATTCTGTGTGATTGTTTAGAACAGGAGAGGATCAATTCCTCTTTTCACTGAAGAGAATAATTAAACCTCAGTGTGTCTGTCTGGGACTGAGTTTTGGAATTGGGAGTCAGGTAAACACCCACTCTCTTAACAGCAATTAATCATCTACTTCATTTTAAGGTGTTTAAATTTTATTGAAGTTAGTGGGACTAAACCAAAGGTTAAATGCAAGATCGTATTTGTATTATGTGCTGAGATGGCATAAGTGTGTGGGAAGGTGATTTTTTGAATCGAGACCATAGTGATTTGGACCATAGAGATGCTACACATTCTTGCTTCCCTTTCTTTCAGGATGAAGAAGCAAAGTCATTCTTTGCTGATAGGATCTGGTCCCGCAGGGTCACCCTGACAAACCTGGAGATATCATTCTGGTCAATCACAGTTTAAAACCAAAACAGCAAAAAATCCTTCTCGTAGTATCCAGAGTAAAACTCTAACAGCTGGCTTCAAGTCAGATTTATTTGCAGTTTGGCAAAAGTCATTGAGATCCACATTTTGGAAAGCTTGTCTCCAGCATCTTCAGCCATGGAGATCTATAGCCACTTTTTAACTATTCAGACAATATAGCTATGCATGATACCTCAAAATGGAGCTATACAATAGGACTGGCCAACTTGGAGGGTGTGAGCCTCATTTTCTTGGTGTTTTGGTTGCCTCTTCTGAGGAGTTGGCTTGCACATTGGCTTGTTCCTGGGCACAAAGCACCTTGCATCCTTGGGAGAAAGTATGTCGCAGAGACTCATAGCAGGTGGAAGTATCCGGCGCCCAGATACGCAGGGCTGATGGTCACTCTGCATAAACTGTCAACGGGAAGCTGTAGGATCAACAGCAGTTGAAAAGTACTGTTAATGATGTCTTTGAAGTAAATGAAGCAAAGTCCACTTATATCAGAGAAGGCATCTCCTTGAAGCCCTGTCTTTGTGAGCAGAGCTCTGTACAACTGTGTCTTCGCTCTCAAACCTTTGCTGCCATTGGCTAAAACTTGACCAGTATTTTGCTAAGCTTCTGGATGCCAATAACTCAAACAAAGAAAGTTTTTTTTTTTTTTTCTTGCAACAGCTATCTATCTGCAGTGTAAAGAGAGAGAACTGAGGACTAATATTCACTAACTATGCCCTGATGGTAGCTGTTTAATGAGGATAATTAATGAGTGATGTGTTAGCTCAGAAAGCAAGCAATAAAGTCATAATAAGCAAGCAGGCTGCCCCTTGTCTTCTATCTCAAGCTCCATTTTTATGCTCTCTCCATGACCTAAATCTTCATATCCGCCAGTCTCTCCCGCTCCCTCCCTTCAGTTAATGTCCTTTTGTATTTCTGAGCTCACTGCTTCCCCTTCAAGTGTGCTGCTTTTTTTTTTTTTTTTTACTGTCTTCCAGAAAACTAAGCAGTGGCCTCCTTTGTCATTATCTTCATTACAGCTCTGCCACATCATCATTTGCTTCCTTCAGAGATCACTTTTCATCCCGTTTCTAATTGTGTTCTTGCCATGCTCTGAAAATGCTCACCCACAGATGCTCTTCATGTGCTCTCTTCCTTGCCTTTACCTTGCAGAGGCTTTCACAGTTTGTCCTTTCCTATTAATTTTCTGCTTGAAATACTCGCTCTTTCAGTATATAAACAGAATATTGGGCAAGGCAACTAGCAGAGGCATTTGAGTTCACAAATAGTATTGTGGCATGCTAAATCAAGGAGATGCTGCAGGGAATTTTGTTCCCTTTGAGTCAATGACAAAACTTCTATTGACTTAATTGGAGCATTTTTTACCAATAATGTCGTAAGGAGAGTTAAAGAACTGCCGGATATGAGCATGTGGGGGAGCGTAATGGAGATATGCAAGAAGCTTTTTCATGTTTTTCAAAGATACTCAAGGCCAACCAAAAAAATTATATGTGATTTTTCCTCTCATCTGGGGCGGGTCATCGGGAAATGGAAAGCGAGATGATAGGGTCCCTGGTGTGTGCACTGCATCTCAGACTGGAGGAGATCCAGAAGGAGATAAATCCCTCCAGCCAAACAGATGCCACACAAACCACATCTATTTCAAGTACTGCAAAAGAAATACTGTGCTTCCTATATGTTTGGATTTTGCAGAGCTGGTGTGCTCCATGTTAACTAGGACTTGATGAAAATTATTTTTCAGAATTTTTTTGAAGCATGACAGAATCCAGAAAAGGAGCAAATCTTAAATATCTTGCCACTCTATACAAAACTATGTCTCATCTTTCTTCCAAGGACTTTCCACATCTTCTCCCTTTTTTTTTTTATCCACAGCTCTGATATAACCATAGTGATCTGATTATTAGTGCTGCTGAACAGTTTTCCAATTTTTAGTAAGGGTTTATATTCTCTGTAAGATGTTTCTTACAGGCCACAAACAACAGTAGTCTGTATTACATCATATTACTAGCACCACTCCCAAGCTGCTTTGGAATGAATAGTTTCCATGAAGAAAATGAAACCAGATCCTTTCCCGCTGCAAACTGGTTTAACACATTTGAAACTGATAGTGCTGATCTGCATAAGCTGAGAATGTGATCCAGTGGGTCTTGCTCAGCACTGCAGAAAAAGTTAATCATAGTAATGAAATGACTAATGATTACACCAGCATTCTGTTAAACTCTTACAGCTACTGTGCTGCTTGCATGCCAGTTATTCCTGCAGCTCACAGTAAAAAATGCATAGATCATTTGACATGCCACACTTCACTATGATTTCTGCACTTCCTATTAGCCCTGCATGCTTGGTTTAACAGAATACAAAATAATGTTGTCATGAGCTCACAGAACTTCCATATGTGCTGCAAGGATCTCCACCAACTAAAGTTCCCTTGACACAAACTAAATTGAACGTATTTGGACAGAAGTCCCAAGAAGAGCAGGAGGTGGTCACTACGATGGGCTGAGATGGAGGCTTGTCACTGGGAGCCGAGAATGCATGAAGGTCACCTCGGTCAGGCTGCTTATCCCAGCACACAAACGACAGGGACTATCAAGAACGAGTTAAGAACGTACCTTGAATGAATGGATACTACTCATTTCCTTATCCATATCTTGAGGATGGAGTTCAAAATTCCGTCCTGAGTTCAAGCTCTGATAATATGGAGGATGACCAAAGACGGTTTAAACAGAGCTTCGCTATTTCTGAGAGCAAAGAAACCCCAGAAAAAAAAAAAAAGATGATAATCAAAAAAGAACATTATTTCCGATGGCAGTTATTTCCGATATACTAGATATTTTTATTATTTTCAATTATTTCAGGCAGAGGAGATTAATAATGGGAGTATTCTAAGTAAATTTGAAAAGCACTGAACTCATGCAAAATGAGATATGAGAATAATATCTCATTAAACAACGAGTACCTAAAAAAGGGGACAACCCACCGGAGCTTGTGATTTTTCTCAGCTTTTTTTTCCTACCCCTATCTAAGATTTTTAAAGGTTTTTCTAGGAGGTGATATAATCCATCGGAGGAGACAATACTGGGATAGTTACCCGGGACAAAAGAACTGCACAGAAAGATCCTAGCGAGAGCCGGATTTGACCCTGAGAAAGCAAATGGGGCTGCTGAATAGACTCCTCCTGGGCCAGAAGGAGTATGGTGCTCTGATGCCATAAGTGGTGTCAGTAAGGTGGTGAAAGAAAAGTGCAAAGGCAAGCAGCTCAAGGATGGAGTCCCTCACCCCCAGTAAAATGACATGAACTTGCACTTGCAGCTGCATGGGCCATGGGCAACAACAGAAAGCAACTTGGCATCCAGCTGGGACAAGAAGACTAGTGAGGAAGGATTCCATCCACCCTCTGCCCGTGGTAGAGCCACCCAGGGCAGGACACCATAGGGTGGGTGCAACACCTGGCTTGTTTCACTGGAACAGGGAACACATTTTTTTTGCTGCTCTCTAAACGATGCTCCACCATTCCCACAAGGTGACTACACAAAAGTATAGCAGTGTTCAGTGACTGCAGGAGGTAAAGGCCGGTAAAGAGTTGACTGAAGGGGAGACTTCAGGCCTCAGATACTACAACAGCAAGCATGAAAGTTAACAGTTCACAGATGCTTCCAAGGAAGTCTTACTGCAGGCCTTTTACAAAACTGTGGTTAGAGTTGGAGACCAGTGGGTTATATATCACAGAGCCCAATAAAAACAGTGAGCAAAGATGTCATTGCTCTTGCAAACTTGTCAAACTCTGGGGCTATGCATAAGTTAAAAAGAGAAGAGAAAGCAAAAGGCCTGTTAGATTTGAGATCTTTGGAGGTGCTCCTCACAGCACAAAGATGGACTTAACTTTGGGGGAAGCTGTGAATGACAGCAGAGTCACAGGAGTTGCCTCTGTGGTTGGATGAGTTTGTCTCATCAAGCCAACCCATACCACAGAGCTTCAGAAGGGAAGAGGAGGAAAGAACACTAAGCCATCTACCTCACTGAGCTTTCCAGGGAATGGGTTTTACTTTCCATGCGAAGGTTGCTGAGACATCGGGCTCAGTGGCTGAGCCCCTATGAGGAGGAGAAGGAGGAGGGGGAAATCTGATGTTGCTGTGGAGCAATCTGCGGACAGTGAGGCTGACTGCATCGCGGCAGCCGACCACTCTCAGTAGCTCCTTGGAATAGAAACTTCATCAGATCTATGCTATGAGCGACTCTCTGTCCCAAAGACACAGCGCAAGATTTCAGAGACCGGAAAATGCTCCTCAGCCTCCGTTCCTTTATCTCCATGAGGGGAGATTTGGGTCCTGTCACCCCTTTGTCCATAACCCAGTCCCTGTGACCTCCTCCCTCGAATGCGTCTGGAGAGGACACCCCACTGCTTCTGGAGCGGAGATCCCACCTGTGCAGCGGTGACCCCTGCCCGGGTGTCTAGGGACACAATTTTGACCATAGATTTTTCTGCTCATGTAGTAATACATACAGGCTCAAAGTGTGAAGCCCCCTTTTGTCTGAGGCCCAAAAGAGTCCATTTTTAACTTTTAAGGGGATATTCTGGGAAAAAGAAAAGAAAAAAAAAAGAACAGAACCAAAGCATGTTTTTCTCCATTACCATAAAGAGTGCTTGTGAATGCATGGTATTAGTATCCCAAAAGCTATTAAACTCCTTAGTGATGGGAAACAGATGGAAAATAAGACAAAAGAATTCACAACTCATGTTAGACTGAATTGAATTCCTTTAATTTCACACAATGAATAACATATGAATAGGATTAACTTTTTTTTTTTCTTTTTTTTTTTTAGTTAAGTGCTCTATACTGTGCTAACCTGATTTGGTAGCGAAAAGACTGAGCTTTGTTTTAGAAAAAAATGTTTAAAAACCAACATCTAAGATCATGAAGGAGCATGACATTAAAGCATGCCAGATGTATCTAAGCCTCAAAGAACATCAAGTCCATATCCATTTTTAAATGTACAAAAATGCTTCATGAATAAAAACTGTTACAAAAAGAACATTTCAAACAATGTACAAGTTTTTTTTCTTGCCTCTATATTCAATAAAATACAAATACATTTTTTTGCTCTAAAATATGTTTACATACAATCAAAGTAGAACATGCAAATTACACTTTAAAAAAGGCTTTTAAAAACCACTTATGAATACAAACTAAAAATTAGCCAGCACGACTTATAGAACAATCTTGTGCCCCATTCGTTTGATTTTTTTTAATTTTTTTGAAATACAGTATATACATATTTAACACTTCATGTGCATTTATTATTTAAGAAATAGCTTAAAAAAATAAAGAAAAAGAAAAGTAAAACAAACCAACATGGGATTGAACTGCTTCCCCATGTTGTCCAATTGGCAGCTCTTTTCATGTTTTTATATTTTTTTTTCTTTTTCTTTTTTTCTACGTAGTGTTTTATACAACCTAGGCAGGCATCTTAAGGAGATCTCAAATATGTGTCCTTTGTTGAAATGTGCTTCTAATTGTCTCAGAACTGCTGCACCCCAGTTTTTGGATGATATGGAAGGAAGAGGCATTGCAAGGGCATGATGTTTTCTTAATCCAGAAAACCATCCTGTTTCTTTCTTTTTTTTTTCTTTTTTTTTTTTTCTTTTTTTTTTTTTTTCTTTTTTTCCCAGGATACTACTTAAGTGTGCTTAAGTGCAGTCCTGAAGCAGGGCCTGTGAAAATAAGAGTTGGGGGAATCCTCGTGGATGGAACGACAGTTACCGTTCATTGGCTGTATTGCTGTAGTGCTTAGAAGCCCAGTGATGCACCAGCACCTCAGTGTACCAGACGCTAGCCAAACAGTGTGACAATACAAACACAATATTCTACACGAATGGTACAAAGCATTGCTGTAAAACGGAGAGTCATGGGCCATGCTGTAGGATACCCTAGTAGCCAATCGTTATTATCCCTTGCATTTTTTTTTTTTTTTCCTGACGGTCACCCGAAAACATGCAAGGTGCTTCACAGAAAAATTAATGATTAAGGGCTCAAGAAACTGGCAGTAGGAAGCTATTGGAGATACAAGTGTTTTATCGTTTTTTCTCCTCTCTTTCCACACACTTGTCCCCTTTCCTTGTTTTATGCTGGGCTGAAGAATGTAAGACCCACAGAGAGGATGCAAACCTATGGCCTCATTTCAGACGGCTGGGAGTCACGTGATTTTGTTTTTATGAAGAATGCTAAGACGTGCGTTAATCCGTGTCATGCCAGAGATGTTTGAAAGGTCTTTTTGGTCTTAATAAGCAAAGAGGGCTTTCACCCTGTTTTTTTTTTACAGTTCTTGGAAATGTATGGAGAGAATTTAGAGAGTTCCTCAGTAAATCTTCCTAGTAGTAGGGGGGAAAAAAAAATCAAAAAAGCTCATTACTGGAATATTGTTGGGTAATAAACTGCAGGAGTGGGATTTTAGCCCTAAGCCCTAAAACTAAATCCTTTATGATCTGCATGTAGTACATCGCCTTATAATATTATTCTGTCAGCAACTTGCTTATCATATTTATAGACTAGGCAACATGCAGAACACAAATTCTGAGTGCCATCTAACAGTATTTTCAGCCTGCTTTCATACAAATTAACAAGCTAATCTTGCTGTCAGCCAGAACGAGCTGCGCCGCGCCGTCCTTTGGACGAGCAGCCAGCGCCGCGCCGCAGCATCCCTGCTTCCTGGCACGCTCCTTTGCAAGCGCTCGCTATGGCGAGCCGCCCGGCTCGCGCAGGGCAGCGCTCCTCCTCCGCAGACGCCGTGCAGCTATCACGCCTTGAACGCTACCCTTGGTTTCCCCAGGGCCAAATGGGCCTTTTTCTTTTTTATTGCCTTTTTTTTTTTTTTTTTACCTCCCCTATGGGGAGCGCTCCGTAAAGGCTGGACGGGGTTGGAGTCTCCGAGCGCAAGCTCTGCTTGCACACTGTGCATCCCAAGGCTCAGCCAAACCTCAGCGCCCAAATCCAGCCCTTCATGGTGCCCTGTAGGCTCTGACATGTCTTGAAGCCCCAGTGGGCTTCCAGAGAGAGGGTTTGGTCCTTTCAGACCTTGGCTCCGCTCGCTCCACATTGGCATTTCCGTTAGCGCTAATGAGCAGATCGCTGACTATGAGACTAAGGACAGGTTGGTATCTATCTGGCTTAATTTCAATTTATAGACTACCTGGAATAACGCGGATTTTTTTGCTTTTCCTTGCATTTAAAGAGACACTGTCAACTACTGTCAGGCCCAAGGGAGTGATGAAAAAAGTTTCTGGATAAACTAAATCTCAGTCTTAATGCTTTTTTAGGGGGGGGGAGGAGCTGGAGGAGGCTTAAGCATGCTTCCCGCAGGCCTACAACTTCAATCAATCATGCTGTGCTAATTGGAGAGAACTGAAAAGCAAAACTGTAACAGAACGAGCAACTGACCAGTTTATTTCTAAGCTGCATTAATTGGAGAACAACAAGCGCAAATGAGTATGATGAATGATGCGAAACAAATTGGAAACAAAATTCTGTGATCCCGCTTAGTGGAAGGAGGGGGGGATCTCAAGATTCGTTCCAGCCTTAAAAAAAGAATCCCCTCCCCAGACCCCCAACCCCAACCCCCAAATGCATTCAGTTTTAATAAGCTAAGGTGCTATTACAGAAGAAAAATCAGTCTCTAAAAATAATGAGCTGTATGTTTACAGTGTCCCTTTAACACTATAGTCTTGATATGATTTTTGTAAATAAATAACAGAATAGAAATGCAATTTTTTTTTTTGTGGGGACTTTTTTGTTGGTGGTATTTTTTTTTTTTTTAGTGTCGTGCTATTTGAAGTTTCCTTGGCAATAAGCCTGTTCAAAGATTTCTCAAAAAAGGGACTAACAGTTGGCTTGTGAATCATTAAATAATTCCACTCCCCGCTCCCTTGCTGGAATTTTCCCTCCCCCCTCCCACTGGAATATCCATCTCGCCATGCCAGGTGTGGAGAGTACTGAAGGTCTTGAAAAAGAAATAAAATAAAGTTGAAAGTACCTATTTCAAATTTCAACAACTGACTTTTTTAAAAGCATTGTTACTGCAATGGAACAGCTTCATGTTCAGTCTTTGCTTTAGTTAAACATTTTAATTGGGCTGTGGAAATGGAGCTAGGGTGTTTCACCCAAGCTAAATCAATGGCTAACGTACAACTCGAATGAGAAATGTACAATTTGAACTGACCATTTAAAGAGACGATTTGTCACACACAGTTTGCATCCATGCAGACTGAGAGCTTTATAATTACATTATGTACAAAAAAAATTTTTTTTAGTTTATTAAGGCAACCACAACTTGGAGAACATGTCCAAAGTGGCATTAATACAATTGCAGTGGTGATACCCTTTGAACATTTTTATTTTTATTTTTCAGATAAGAACACTTATTCCTTTTCTTTTTTAAGAAATAATTGCCAAGAAAGAACCTATTTTCCATAGGGTTTTGTTTTCTATTTTTTTTAAAACAATCTACTTTAGCTATTTTCTTTAACAGAACATATCAAGGCATTGCTACCCAATGCAAATAATTCAGATCCTGGGTTTCCCATCAATTTCGCTGGGAACTGCAGGTGGTAAGAACTGGTAGGTTTGGGCCCTGTCTTTTTACTCTGTTTTTTTCTGTCCTATTTTTTTCTTTTCTCCTTTTTCTTTTTATTTTTTGGTGGTTTTGTCCATGTTTGCTATAACTCTATTCCCCAGAAGTGCCTTGCTGTTCTTGACTCATATGTACCGAGCATCAAAACAACTTGGTTGACAGATGACCCCTCTTTCACATGCCATTGAAAACGCCAAGTTGCTTCATAGAAACGTGCTATCATAACTGAATATCCATGTACACCTTATTTGAAATGCTATGATATTCCATCGTTTCTTGGGATAGCACTCGGAAAGAGTGCGTATGCATGTAAGGCTCTACTCTTCTATTGCCTATATTGCAGCTAGTTGTAACTAGGCAAGTAAATGAGAAAAAAAAATATAGATATAGTTCTAGCAGGAGTCAGGCATTGTGGGTAATGCTGCCCCAAAGCCTGGTAGGTATATAAAACTGGAAAAAAAAAAAAAAACCAAACAGATTATAACCAAGATCACAGTTGAGAAAATTACATTTTTTGTTGTTTTTTTTCCTTTTTTTTTTTTTACAGTGATTTCTACTATGGTATGGTTACTCTTAGTTTCACCTGGCCCACCAAACAGAATCAGAGTTGAGCATGCAGCTCTAACGACGACGTTCAGCTTACTGCGCGGACGACTTCCCGCTTCAGGGTACGGTATGAGAACAGCAATGCTGAGATGCAGGTTAGTTTTTGGAAATTCAGCAAAGTAGATGGTCTCGCTAACTTTGACACCCTCCCCGCCCTCCGTGCCCCCACCCATCCAACCCCCACCCTCGCCCCGTCCCCCTTTTTCCTTGGGGCTGGTGCCAAAGCTGATGAAGAGGAAGATGCTGGCCAGCTCTCCGCCAAGGGCTTCGGCTGCCGTGCTACTGAAGAGACGAGTGAGTCCGATGCTGCCGCAGGTGCCGAGCAGACCGCGCGCCTTCAGTCCTGGAGCGCCCCACGCTCGACGGGATGCCTTGGCGTTAGGGAAGGCCTTCGCTCTCGCTCCCTCTGCCTTTCCGATGCCGTTTCACCTTCACGTCCTCCTCCTCCTCCTGCGGGGACTTGCTTTTCCTCTTCCCGACTCGCGGCGTCCGAGGCGGAGGTAGGGGAGGAGGAGGAGGGGGAGGCGGGAGAGGAGGTGGCGGAGGTGGCGTCTCTCGAGCCATGTGTATGACAGCCTCGATGGTGGCCATGATTGTATCTTGGGTGGCTGCTTGCTCCAATAGTAAAGGATTCAGTGTAGGTCTCTGACCTCTTTTGCTGGGAAGGTCAACGCATTTTTCCAGAACGGGCATTTGGTCTCTGGAGTCTTCGTCGAATGAGAGAGGTTGCTTCCGGGGACGCCCTCTCCTTTTCTTGACGAAGTTATTGCCTGTCTTTGATTGTCTCTGCAGCCGCTTGGCTTTCAGGATTTTGTTCACATGATCCAGGTTCTTTTTCGTGGACAGGATCTTGGTGTAGTTACACATCTTGCGCACCTCACACTGGATTGCTTCGATTTCACGGCGCTTGAACCTTTTTTTCAGCGGTGGGCTGGCTGTTGGGAGACAAGGGCAGAAACGTGAATGGATAAGACAAAAGCGAATGGACACCATCCTTCTCCCACTGTTAGCACCACCAAGACTAGATGCTTTTAAGTCTTGTAGCCTAAATAGGAGCATTAAGACTGAAGAAACAATGGCCGTGCGACAGGACTCTTCACAGAAAAGTAAATTAAAAAATGAAAAGATTATTTACTGCAACGACAGTCCCAGAAGAATTGCTATTACTTCCTTTTTTACTAGCCTAGATGAAAACACTTGCAACTTTGACTATTAAGCAGTCCTCAGAGATCTCTCTGTGGCTCTCTCCTCTTCTAAAGCAACTAAATTTTTCTACGGCAACATTTTATTATGGGTTTCCTCACTGCCTCATTTCTAAACCTCCAGTGGGAGGGAAGAAAGGGCTGCTTAATGTAGGTGTCATATTGGCTTACCAGACTCGCTATTAAACTTTGTATACCCCACATATAAATTCTGGACGTCCTCCCCTTGGTCTTTAACGCTCAACATGGACGTCAGTTAGTACAAAAAGGTTTTCTTACTGAAACGAGTGGACACAGACAAGCTCCGTGGCTCACCTCACCTGTGGCAAATTCATTGCCCCTTCTTGGGTTTCTTTAATATCATCTCCGCAGATACTAGCTGAAACTACTCAGTCATATAATTGACTTTAATGGCCTCCAAAGTAAGCTTACTCCTGATTCAGATCACTGTAGTTGAGATCTGAATGAAGTCCAAAGTAGTTAAGTCTTCTGCCAAGGTCACGTCGTGAGTCATTGTCAGAGCTGGAAAGAGAACCCAGCAGTTCTTGGCTCCTGGTGCTTTGCTTAGGACACGAGACCTTGCTTGTTTTTCTTAAATTGTTTAATTGTTCTTTACTGAACGTGGCATCTGTTCAGAGTTCAGGATCTGCACATGGATTAGAAGTAACTACCCCTTTGTGAGAGAAAAGGACTGTATTAATTCTGCTGTTGCAATAACTGGTGCTCCCTTTCACTCCTAACATATCCGTTCTGCACTGCTGGAAAAGAAATGATGGAGTTCAGAATTTCTTTTCAGTAAAGAATAAAACATCCCACTAAATTAACCTCAGCCCACATCTACTTGCAAACTTAATTTACACCTGACTGTCAAGCAGTCATTTGGGTTTGAAATCCTTGAAGTTTCCGGAGCAGCCAAGATTTCGAGAAAGGTTCATTTGGGGGTTATCACTCCCTTCATGGCTAACAGCCCAATCTTCTAGCAGTAGTTTAAAATAAAGTTGCTATTGTAGCATTTTCTGTAGATAACCAGGAGCTGTCAAGTGGCAGAATCTCTCCTTGCTCACTATGGGATATGACAGTTTCAGCATACAAACCTCATTCACTGTCCTCCCCTTTCGGAGAACATAAATTATTGGCTCTTATACCACCATGTTGCTTGGATTCAGCAAAGAGCTTGCATAAACAAACCCAAGTTACAATGCAAGAAGTAGGAGTGAGTCATAAACAAAACACAGACATATGCTCTCTTATAAATAAAGACCTGGATGGCCAACTTCCCAAAGTCTGGTTTTCATTAATTACAAAACAAAATACATTTTCCATATGTAACCTACTCCCCACACCAAAAAGAAAAATAAAACCCATTTATAGTTTGTGATTCACAGAAGACAAAAGAAAAGAGAAAAGCAGTCATTTTGGTACCAAAGAAAAGGCAAAAGGAAATGAAATATTGAAATTGCTAGAGATAATCTAATTAGTTGCACAAAACTCCTCTCAAGTAGGTCACCCCTAAAAAGTGTTGATTTAAGAGCCCTAAGGGCAAGTGGCAGTGAGTGAGTTATTTCTCAGTCATCTGATCAAAAAGGTTAGATCCCTGTCACACAAAACAATTACTTTCATCCGGCCTCACTGCTGATTGATTGACATATATTTTCCCAATATTTCCAGCTCTAAGCATTCAACTCCTTTGAGTCACACCTCTCTCAACCCTTCTCTAGTCCTAAGAGTGGCTTCAGGTCATGAGATTTTAAGAAATCAAACACTTTGCACACCCCTCGTATTTGCTGTCCGCATTTTGCCTTTCATGGCTACATTCAGGGCACATTTTCAAGATTTCCTTTGTAAAACCCATATGTTCAAGAGGCAATTTTTTTGCAGAAACCAAAATCGAAAAATTTCAGCTCATGGTGGAATCTGGAATGTGAGAAAAAACAATACAAATTGCAAGGTCCATGGTGAAATCAAGAGATTCTGCATTAATCTTGTTTTTCAATACAAAGAAAGTAAGCCAAAGGACAGGAAATTAATCTGAAAAAAAAAAAAAAAACCACTAGCCAAGTATCTGCAAAGATTTTATGTCTTTACTGAGTTCTATCACTATCTGCTATTTCTGCAGCTCAGCATCAACATCCCATTGCAGTCAGTGGAGATCTAGTCAGTATGGGCTTGTTTTTCTAAAGTAGGAGCCTTTCGAGATGACCATGGGAACCCTTCTGAGACCTGGAGACTGGACAAGGAGGGTGCGAGTGTCCTGTAAATCCTGCGTCCTATCCACCAGCCCCGAAGGGTGTCTTGGACACCCAAATGGTCCAAGGCACCCAGGCTTGGCAAACTGAATGGAGCCCAACAGCAGGTAAACAGTGACCATGCTGTGTGGACGTAGGTGTTTGCTTTCTGCTGAAATGCCTAGCTCTCCAAGATTAACTAATACGAAGAGAGTTATGGGTAGATGCCTACAATTAGGTGTAAATCTATGAACTCAATACCAGTAGCAGTGTCTTCTGGCATGATGTTTACATACTGTGCCCTTTTATAACCTAGCAAGCAGGCATCCCCTTCCCCTTTGGACTGAAACTTATCTTCTCAGTTAGGAAGAAGTTGCTCTGTGCTGGCTTACCACACTAATTTTTCTTTTGTAAATGCTTTGGAGTGTTTATTACTTTCTCAGGAAGCTTGTTAGAAACTACTAATATTGTTTTTGCCTTTCTCCCTAGTAAGCCTCTGAACTCACAACTTTTAGAAAATATTTGAGCTGTGTTACATATTCTGTCAATGGTCAGAACATGTCTTGAATAATTAATATGCTTTATATCCAGCTTTTCTGAAGGAAATGTTTGGAAAGCCAGTATTACTATTTTGCATTATAGTCAGGGACATCGGATTCTACATTTGGAACGGAGAGACTGTGTGGAAAGGAGTCTGATGCGTCTGCAGGGGGAAGATTTGATGAGGTGTGCATATGACAAAATATCAGTGAGATCTGCCAAAATAAACCACTATTAGAGTGAGAGCCATTAGGTGTTATCAACTCATCTGGAAGCTCTTGGTGAGCAATCTTTGATACAAAATATTTTGCTGTATTGCCATGTGATATACTGCTCAGCTTAAAATCAAACCTGAGTACTAAGCTTTCCAATTTTACTCAGGCAGATCGTGCCCAACTCTGGACCCTAGTTTATCTTCATCACTTTTAGACTTCATTGCTCTCCTGCAGCTACTTTACATTTTGCACATGGAAGCCTTGATGTGGGAGGAAGACTTTCGTCTTGCTCTGTCCAGTGGAAGTCATCTAGCGAGGGCTGAAGAGGAGGCGAGGAACAGTAACGCCACATCCGTGCACAGGCAGATGAGGAGGGAGTACGCTCCTAAAGAGAAGATACAACAAGACGGCAGCCTCTGTATAATGGAGAGTGTGTGGCGGGGGGACGGTGCTGCATGGGCGCAGCTATCTCCCTACGCTTCCCCAGGCTGCAGGGCCGTGCATTGCCTCCATGAAGGCCTGACACTACTTGGCACAATCTGGCCCAAAGTGAACAGAGATTGCAACTACTTGAAGCTGCACAGGCACAATAAGAGCTTGTCTGAACCTTCACTTGCTCTGTGACTGTTCCCAACTGTGGATGTCTACCTACTCACAGTGATCAGGCCATTTCTTCTCAACGCAGCTGCATATAGAGACAGCTTGAATTTGACACCGCAGAGAGGTGCGGGAAGAGACACCTTCTCGTCTTCCCACCACAGGACCTGCCTGGAGACTTGGAAGGACAGAGAGGAGCAAGCCATAACCTCAAAATCCAAGACTGTGGAAAAAAGCAGTCAGAGCTCAGCAAAAGGAAGAACTCAACTGTCAGTGAAAGGCTGTCAGGAGACAAATGCCTCCTGATTTTCCTCTTCCTCCACACAGAGGACCCTTTCTGGAGGAGATCTTTCTCTGAGCTCTCCAGAGAGCATTGGGAGAGGGAAGAAGTCTGCCTCCCAAGACACCGGTAATTCAGATAAGCCTCAGCAGTTCGGGACTGCTATCTGCAAACAGCTGTGTGAGGCTTGCCCTCTGCTATTAGACACGCACACTGCGGTACCCTCTGCAAACGCTGCGTCTCGAGCGCAGGCTGTGAAAACAAACCGCAGAGTTACACGCCGGCACTGCACTCTGCCGCTGCTGCTTTCTCTCCAGCCAAGCCTTGGCGCTTTCCCTCCATCCTTTCCCCGCTCTCCATACACAAACAACCTCACCTAGCCACCTCAAGTAAGTCACAAGCATTGCAAATAAACCAGCAGGAACTAACTTTAAAAAAACAGCCTTACATATTTAAAATAAGGTACATGAAGGACTGGAGTTTCTCCCCTCCCCGGGGTACATAACGCAGTGTTGCTCCGTCTCACAGCCGGAGAAAAATGGAAATGACCGCAGACCACGCCGGGAAGTCCCAGAGGATTAATAAGACGCAGGAAATAGCTTCTGAGGCAAAGAGAGAAAGCTCGACCGAACCTATACATTTCCAACGGCGGTTTAAAGCAGGCCGAATGACCTACTGCAGCATAGTGTTGCTAAAGGAGGAGGCAAGCCCAGGCAGATCACACTGCTTGGAGGTTCTCCATTAGTATCCCCTAACATTATTCGGGAAGGCTTTGGTATATCCGTGGCAGGAGAGATCAATCTTCCTGCCTGTCATTCTAGATCCCTTCGGAGGTGCCTGAGGCCACTCACCAGAGCACTGTACAGAGAAGACCGTTTGCTCAACAGCTGGGCTCGGTTTGTCGACTTGGTTTCGACGGAGAAATTTTCAAAGAGCTCCCCATTAATTACAGGAAACCCGTAGCACTGTCCTGTTTTCCCATTAACACAGTTTCGCTCAGTTTTCACTAAATTATTTCCACATCTGGGCTACAGATAAACCAACAATTTAATTAGCCTTCTGAAAATGGAAAGAATGAACTATGCAGTCAAGCATATACTTTCATCTTGAAACTGATCATAAAAAATTTCTGCGCTTCCATTCTCCGCTGCATTAAAATTCTGTCCTTAGTTTATATATAGAAAAGTATTAGAGGTTAAATGGAGACTCCTGATTTTTCTTACATAAAAATTTATCTTTAGAGAAGCAACTTTACAGCATGGATCCCTTGTTTTCACTATTTATTCAGGAGACTAGAGGAAAATCAAAAGGAATACACTGAAACAGCACTTCCAGTCACATAATTAAACATGCTCTCATATCACTCTGTGATACAAGTAAATTTTTGGTGAATGTGGAGTCAGACGTTTGAAATGACCAGGAAACTCCTAATGGGTGGACGCAGGGTAACGTACTGAAGATTCCCCATTCACTGGAAATTAAGACACAACGCAAGATTAACTTCTTTATCCAGGCTGAGAAAAGGCACGGCGATGACTGAATAACTTGACTCAATTTCTGACCGTATAAAGCTATCAGTTTTCTGATCTGATTCAAAATAAAAGCATAAAACAGAAGTTGATTGAAAAACATGTTACTCTGACTTATTTATTCCAATATATTTTAAACCACAGTTCATTGCACCAGACAATTTCACATTTGCAGGACAGAATATTATGCTAAAATCACTGAAGTATACAACAAGAAATCTCATCTGCTCTTTAGATATTCACTGTGTTTTCAGCATGTTCATACTACAGGGATGGGGACATTCAAAAAAAAAGAACAGGCCTCAGAAGAGCACTCACGAGTTATAGTCCCCTGCTAGACTCTACGCCTTGCTCCTTTTGCCCTTATTATTGCACAAATGGTAGTAGTATACGCATGAAATAGATTTGATATGCCAAGATATCATCATGATAACAAAATACTAGAAAAATTACAGCCTGATTATCACATCAGATATGCACAATTGCAACTACTACTCAGATCAGGAAGAGCTGTACAAGCATGCATGGAGTCCCGAAGGAAGAAGATGAAGAATAAATAGAGGGGATGGAGGAAAACAACATTACCTGCTTCAGATGTTGCTGATGATGAAGGTAAGAGAGATAATACTGGAGTTGGCATTGCAACACTGTCAACAGCTGCTGGTTTCCTTCTGGTCATCATGTTACAGGCAGAACTTTCCATTTTACTATGCAGTGAAGTCTGATCTGCTTTTAAGTGGGGACCTGAAATTCCTGGGGAAAGAAACAAAATTTGGATGAACCCTGACGAAGTAACCTAGCTAGAGAATATCTGCAAACGGGTAACCAGTTACGGTGTTTGCTGTCCCGATATATTTCCATATTTCCCACTATATGTGCTTGGAATGTGGTCTTGATACTAGCAAGGATCATGGGTTTTGTTTGCTTTTAATAGTTTTGCTTCAGGATGTACCATCACTGATCTCTAAAAACAATGGTAAACCAACACAGTAATTCCACACGACTGCTTTTTCTTCTCAGAGTAAACACACACACACATACACACACATATGTATACAGACAGACATGCTTCATATCTCTATTCAGTCGCATTGTCTATTTATCACTCCCTGGGCAGTGTATTCTCCACACACTTACATACTTCTCTACTTACATACTACTCTACAGTCACTTGACTCAGTGGGTGTTTTGTCTGAGTAAGGACCAGGCATCAGAAACAGCCTGAGCATGTAATTCTCTATCTAAAGCACACTGCACTTTTACTTGTTCTTTAGGAATCCCCTTCCTAATGAAAATTTACCTTGCAAGTCATCAAAGAGGTGGGAGCATATGAAAAAGAAAGAAAAATACCTTTGTGATACACTTCTCTAGCAACAGATTCTGAAGGAATCAGAATTATTCTCACATGGACTACAGCATGGAACAAGTGAGAGTGGTAGAAATACTCCAAAGAGATCACATGTTTCAGAAAAATAATGGTTATGCAAGAAGGGCTGGTAGATTCCTTCCTTGGAAAAGTTTCTCAAACCTTGTCATGATTTGAACCTATTTTGTTTGCTTGTAAATGTGTCAGATTCCAACTGCTTAGGTTGAAATTTTACATATTAGATAGCCAGCTCTGTCTGATATATCTGAAAGTGCATCCAGCCATTTATATATAATGTGTGTGTGTGTGTGTGTGTGTGTGTGTGTGTGTGTATACATATTGCATGTACATATGTAAGTACAGGAATTTACCAAGTGGAAAGGCAGCCAAAATGGCTCAGTCATTTTTTTACAATAAAGCTGTTTTTTTTGCCCTTTTTAGAAAATGCCTAGCAGCTGCTTCTTTATGAAATTCCGGTAGCCCTTACTCTGCTAACTTATGAAAACTTGCTCCCAGTTTCTGCTATGCTGGGCTTCAACATATCTGGGGCAGTCATTTATTTTTCAAAGGCAAACCCTCACAAACTGCTTATCCTTTCAAAACTCAGCCTGCACTCGGATCTCAAAGATATATTAGATTTAAGCAATTAAACTAAACTACATGACACAGAACCCCAGAATGGCTGAGGGTGGAAGGGACCTCTGGGGGATCCTGGCCCCTGCTCAAGCAGGGTCAGCGAAAGCAAGCTGCCCAGGACCGTGTCCAGCTGCGTTTTGCCTATCTCCAAGGATGGAGATTGCACAGTCTCTCTGGATAACCTGTTCCAGTGGTAAACCACCCTCAGAGTAAAAAAGTGTTTTTTTCTTATGATTAAATGGAATTTACTATATTTAAATTTGTGCTCATTGCCTCTTGTTCTGCCACTGGAGACCACTGAGAAGAGTCTGGCTCCATCTGCTTTACTCCCTCCCATCAGATATTTATACACATGGATAAGATCCTCCAGAGTTTTCTCTAGGCTAAACAGTTCCAGCTCTCTCAGCTTCCTCTTGTAGCCCTTAATCATCTTCGTGGCCCTCCGCTGGACTCGCTCCAAGGATGTCCATGTCTCTCTTGCACTAAGAAGCTCAGAACTGGGTATAGCAGTCTAAGTGTGGCCTCACCAGGGCTGAGAAGAGGGGAAGGATCACCTCCCTCGACCTGCTGGCAACACTCTGCCTAATGCATCAGGACACAACTGGCCTTTGCTGCAAGGGCGTGCTGCTGGCTCATGGTCAAATTTGTGTCCACCAGAACTCCCAGGTCCTTCTCCTCAAAGCTGCTTTCCAGCAGATCAGCCGCCAGCCTGTAGTGGTGCATGGGGTTATTCCTCCGTAGGGGTAGGACTTTGCACTTCCCTTCGTTGAACTTCATGAGGTGCCCCTCTGCCCATTCCTCCACCTGCTGAGGTCCTCTGAATGGCAGCACAATCCTCTGGTGTATCAGCCACTCCTCCCAGTTTTGTAGCATCCGCAAACTTGCTGAGGGTGCATTTGATCCCATCACTCAGGCCACTAATGGAGATGTACTTGTAGCCTTTCTTGTTGCCCTTCACGCTCCTCACCAGATTCAGCTCCAGGCTTTGGCTTTCCTAACCCCATTTCTGCACACTTGGACAGTATCTCTCTATTTCTTCTGAGTCACCTGTCCCTGCTTTCTCCTCTTGTACACTTCCTTTTCATGTTTTGTCAGGAGCTGCTTGCTCGTTAATGAAGGCCTCCTGCTGCCTTCGCTTGTTTGCCTTCTGCTTGGGACGGACCATTCCTGAGCTTGGAGGAAATGATCCTTGAATATCAGTCAGCTCTCCTGGACCACTCTTCTCCACAGGATAGTCTCCCATGCCTTCTTTCAAGAACGTCCCTGAAGAGGTCGAAGTCTGCTCTCCTGAAGTTCAGTGTTGTGATTCTGCTATTTGCCTTGTTCCTGCCTCTCAGGACCCTCAGCTTCACCATCTCACAGTCAATGCAGCTAAGACTGCCCCTGACCTTCACGCTTCTGAACAGCACTTCCCTGTGTGTAAGTACAAGGTCCAGCAGAGCACCTCTTCTTATTGGCTCCTTGATCATTTGTGTCAGGAAGTTGTCATCAATACACTCCAGAAACCTCCTGGTTTTGTCTGTGCCCTGCAGTAGTTTTGTCCTTCCAGCAGATATCGGGGTGGTGGAAGTCTCCCATGAGGACTTGAAGGTGAGGCTTCTTCTGCTTGCCTGAAGAAGGCCTCATCTACTTCTTCCTGATCAGATGGTCAATAGCAGACACCAGCCATGTTGACCATATTGGTCCACCCATTAATCCTGACCTATAAACTCTCAAAAAGCACCTCACCTGTCCCTCAGCAGACCTCCCTGCATTCCAGCTGCTCTGTCAAATAAATAGCAACTGTCCCTCCTCTCCTTCCCAGTCTATCCTTCCTAAAAAGCCTGTATCCATCCATTACAGCATTCATAGCCCTGCAAGTGCCCAGAGACTTCTAATTCCTCGTTTGTGTGCATTCCATGCTGTGTGCATTAGCGTACAGGCACTTTGAAGTGGCTCCCAGTCGTGATAATTTCCCAGAAAAGGTATGAGAGCTTCCCCATAATGCTGTCCTGGATGTGCTTCCTTATTTGTGTGCATATGCTGAAAGTGGGCCCTTTTCAGCTCTGTTTTGTTATTTAGGAAGTCTCTCCCGCCTACCTAATCCTGCACCCTTTGATTGCTAGCCTGGTCCACCACTTTCTCGCCTGAGTGTGGGCCATCATCTCCCTCCTCTGTTGTTTCTAGTTTAAAACTTTCCTCACCAGGTTGTCCAACCCGTCAGCAAAGACACTTCTGCCCTCACTTAGTCAGGTGGATCCTGTCTCTTCCTAGCAGTCTTCAGACCTCACAGGGGGTCCCATGGTCATAAAAAACAAATCCCTGCTGCCAACACCAGCTGTGCAACCAATCATTGACCCACAGGATCCACATCCACTCCTCCTCAAGCTCTTTCCCCTCGCCAGCAGGACTGAGGAAAAAAACTACTCGGGTCCTACTGTCCTTGGCCATCACCCTCAGAGCCATATAGTCCTTCATGATATGTTCCAGCTCTCCTCTCTCCTCTGGCCAGACAAGCCTCCGTCGAGGCCTCTGATGTACCAAAGGCAGCTGCTCCAGTCGGTGCTGGGGACTGGGCCCTGTGAGGTGTCACCACCATTGCTGAGGATGTTCATGCTGCCCTTAGCAGAATTTCTCTTGATCAGCAGGAAAAGCTGATAGAGCTCGTCGGAAGCTGCTACAGCTTGCTAGACGTCATGGCCTCCTGTAGCTATCCTCCTCCAGCAAGAGTAGGTACCCTAAAGTTCCTCAAAGAGTTTGCAGGAGTTCCCTGATGATCCCCAAAGAAGTTCCCAGAAGATCAAGAACATCTCAAAGCAGAGTGCAGAAACTGTGTGCTTGGTTGCTGCATCTGTTGGCTTCACTCAACCTCTCTAGACATGAGCTAACATTTCCTTCAGAGCTGCCATGAACATTGCTGCCTTTGTCCCTGCATATGAAACGTGAAATAACAGGGATCCTCTGATATTGTGGAAGAGGTCTCCACCAGACTCAAGCACAGAAGAGCTGCGGTGGTGAGAGGAGTCTGAGAGACCAGGTGCAAGAGACTAGGCCACTCCAGGATAGGAGTCCTGATGAAAAGCCTAGGGACTTAATGAATGAGAATGGGTCTAAAACAGACAGGACCGAGATAGGTTTGTAGCAGAAGAGATCACGGCTTGGTGGAGATATGCAGAGGAGTCTCTGGCTATTGGACCGCACATCCTTCCACAGCCTCAAATCAAATAGTAAAAGTATCTCAAATTGTATCCATTCAACTTTAATCTCTCTCTTCTATTGCAAATGAGAACAATAATATACCTCTCAACTCAAGAGCAGTGCTGTGAAAATAAAATTATCAACATTCATGAAACATTCATCTACTCATAGCAAAGTTTAGAAATGCAGAATAAATGAGACATGAGGTCACACACTGAATAACGAGAGGAAAATCAAACTATCAAACAGCTGTGCATTAGGTGAGTGCTATACATTGAATAAAGCTGTGTTCCATAGAGAAACTGGGGTATTTGACCTGGTAATTATGCATATGGGATCAGAGCACTACAGAACTATGCCTATACAAAAAAGGAGCTGAAATAAAGCTTCACAACTTCGTAGTGCCACAACAGTATTTGTTCATGAATGCAGTTTGTCTGCAAGAAATGTGTGTATGTCAGTGTATGCATCAATATGCATATACATACATGCATGTGCATATGGTACATAGTAATGCTAACAACCTCATAAACTCAACATCTGGTTCTAATTAAGCTGGAGGGCCTACATAAAGAGCCGTATGAAAACATGCAGCTGTAACCTGTTGACCTCTATTGATAAAAAAAAAAAAAAAGTCTCTGTGAAGCTGTGCTTCAACATATCAAGGGACAGTCATTCATTTTTCAAAGGTAATCCCTCACAAACCACTTATCCTCTCAAATCTCTACCTGCACACAGTGTTTGCATTAGGGACCCTGATTTATGGATTCCCACTCCTTGGATGGAGAGGCCTACTTCCTGTTGCCGTGGTTACTTGGATCTTGGTTCAAGGTTAAACTACTCCCAAATCAAAATCAGTGGCAGGCACAGCATCTAACAGCCAGGTTATTGACTACCCTAGGATGCTTAAAGGTCAAAGACCAAAGTGCTGCTCACTGCCTTTGGGGGTGAGTCAATATTTTCAATATTTTTATTCTGTTTCTTCTGAAGAAGCAGTTGCTGCTCAATTACCACCTATCTGGGTTTAGCAAGGTCATACAAATCACTGAGGAAAATCCTCCTCCTACAGATGAGATACAAATGTAATGAATTACTTCAAAGCCTATGTGGTCCAATGGCAGCTCATCACCGGTGAATCGTGGCTTCGCTCGCCTGTGTTTTGTTCCATACACTTTGTTTCTTCGCTCTGCATCACTCACCTCACTGAAAGTTATGTCTGAGCTGAGAAACAGGAGTAATTGACTGCTCGGGAGCTGCTAATAAGTAAGAACCATCAGATTTCTTTCACGGATATCAAAAGGCAAGCAGAAGCACTGAGGTGCTGTTGGAAACTCAAGGAGGCACCATGATTTGCAATGCTTCACCTGGCATCGGTGGCAGACCTATCCCTTGAGTGGACAGACCGGGCTGACGCAGTGTCGTTCCCTTTCATTGGTCTTTTCTTCTCATTTTGGGTGTTCTGCTTAACAGGCCACACATAAGGGGTCCCCACAATTCACTCCACCTTTGAATCACGGGAAAATGAATCCTCCTGACATCTCAGTTCCACAACGCTGTCCAGAGTTTAGAGTTTAAAATTCACGTAGCCCATCATCCCAGGGTATCTTAGCCTTTGCTGCTGTCCCAGCGAAGGGGAGAGAGTGCAAGCTGATGCATACAGCTGGCCTGAGTCCAATCTTATTTACCGCCTGGCTTTCTGTGGGTCTTTGTGGATTTCCTCTAATTTAGAACCCCCTTAAATGAGATATCCCACTAAAGATTCATATCTTAACTTTTCTGAGTCCTGCTGATATCACAGATTATAGCGCACGCACATGCAAGTAAGCAATGGGGGGACAAAGCAGAGAGGAAATCAATCATTGTTTAATGAAAAAGGGCAAAGGGAAGGGATAGCTTCAAAAGCAAGGGGAGACAGAAAGGAGATTATAAAGAACCTAAAACAACAATGGCATGATTATAAATAAATAACCATAAAGATCGTAAATAAAAGGGCGAATCAGGAGTAGCACTATTTGAGTTCAAGGCAGACTGGCAGAAAGCCCGTGCAGGGGGAAACAATAATGATGTAAAACTGGCCTTTTCTTAAAGAGTTACGGGTCCCCAGATACTTGGATAAAAAACTGGCATTCTTCATTCACTGGCTAGGCAACTTCTGAGCTCTGGCTGATAATTAATACATTAATTTTAAAGGCCTAGTCATTATTGTTTTGTTATTAGGTATTTGCATTGCAAGTAATGTGGTTGAGTTCCATCGTGCTAGGCTCTGTACAAACGGATTAATTAACAGCCCCTGCTTTCCTGATAGATCATGTTCACTCTGCTTATTGCATTCATCTGTTTTCTCTCATCTTGTACTTATATGGAAAGCTTCTTGGACAACATCCACCTTTTCTTCTTTTATTTGTGTACAGAATCTGGTACGATGCACAGCCAGGCTGGAACTCTTAAGTGCCAGTTCGAAAGAGATAATAAATACGAATTTGCCATGGAAAACCAGAAAAAAAAAAAAAACAGCAGATAAAATTGATCTCTGCGAAGATACTGCTATGGAGGATTTTTCCTTAGAGAGTTCATTATACTGGATTTCATACTCCCCACAGAACTCTGGAAAGCCGTTGCTCTACTTAAATTGTTTATGCATCAGGCCATTGTTATCGGAAAACTCTTCCAGAGGATTTCTCCCCCAGTCTCTTTGCACAACGTAGCTACACAGTGCAGTTGTATAGGAACGCACATCTAAACATTAAGCTGGCCATATTATTTGCATTTTGATAATGGCTCCGTTTTGAATAAAGAACCAGGAGTAACCTCATATCTGGGTGATTTTTTTTTTTTAAGACTGATTTTAAATAAATCAGTCAAAAGTTTGGCATTGCATCATATCCCAGAAGGGAGAACTGAATTACTATGTGATAAATGCAGTTAAGGAAAGTAATTATTCTTCTTAAAGTAATATTATTACCTTTCTAACTTATGGAATTCATTTCCCTGGCTTCTATTTGACGTGTATTATCATTTAAAAATAACTGTACTTTCAATGTACAGCACTGCTTTATGGCTTTAGGTCCTTTTATCTTCCTTCTTTTTCCACTATCACATTAGAGACTTCAAATTTACCTGTTCTATGAGGGAATTCTATTCTACCGGACGTGCCTCCCTGAATAAAACCAAGATCCTGCAGAATAGTAATAATAATAACAAAAAGCTCTCACTGTCAACAGGCAAAAATTTAAGACACGAAAACTGCTTTGTTTCATTCCAACTATTTTCCTACCTCTATTTTTTTTTTTTAAATCAGGATAGCTTCAGACTCTAGAGAAAGAGAGAGAGAGACCGAGAAAGCCATCATTAGACAGATCTTCTGATCTTTATCTGCAGTAGCACAGTCAGAAGAGCTAATGCTATGATGATAGCTTTGAAATCTCTTAGGAATTGGATAAAGAGAAGCGATAGTGATGAACTCCCAGCTAATAAACACAGAGTGCTTATTTCTGCAGAATGATCAATTTCCAGATGTCCTGAGGCTTGTCTGATACAGCTGATTTACTCATTCTCCCTCGCTTCACTAATAAAGCTCAAGTCCAACATCAGATTAGCGAAGCGCCAGATTTCTTAAAGGGGCAGGAGGAGGGCTGGCAGCATGGCAGGCAAATGCTGGGAGACATACTAATCTCTTCTGCCTCCTCCTATAACCACCAAGCTGTCTTAAACAGCTGCCTTCCTCTGCTGAAATCATACACTTTATCCGCTTTGGGTTAGTACAGTAATACAGACAATTAATTTGTTATCTTGTTAGTGGAAATTTAATGCAATGATCTAAAAGAACTCTTACATATTGTGATAAACTTTAGTGCCTCCAGGGCGCTTCTCTTCCATAGGACTCATTTCACATCCCATCCATTATGTAAATGAGATGTGGAAATAGTTTAGTTCCCCTAATGTATCTGTACACTGATAGATTGCACAGAGTCAGCCCTACTGAAACTAATGAGGTTAAATGCGTCTTGCCGTTCCTTTCTACTTGGGTGAATCGCTGCGCCTGACTTCAAGAAACGCGGTGCGAGGCTTCCTCTTTCCTTCTTCGTGGCGATAGCTGTGTTTCCCGACAGTGAGCACAGGGGCTCCGTACCTGAGGCTGAGCAGGGCGTTACTCAGGCAAGCGGAGCAGCAGCTGTTGCTGCACCCAGACGTGGGGTTGCCCATGCAAGCTCCAGACCACTCTCCGTTTTGGGAGGCCCCGGCACGGCGGGCAGTTGCGGGCTGCAGCTATCAGCAGTGTGTAATGACATGCAATGTGTAGCTGCTAACGTTATCCGTGCATGAAGTAAATCCAAAGAGGAATGGAGAAGAACACTTCATTGTGGTCCTCATCACAAGGAGTTCTCAAATCCCCCCTGCCCCTCCAGCTACAAGGACGATCAGCTGTAATTGGATTCAAAAGGCCAATCTCCCTCCCGTTTCAGCTTCGTGTTTGCTGTGAATTAGCCTTCCTAGGAGACGGAGCCTTGAGCCTGGCAGTTTGGGTTTGCTTTGGGAGTGCTTTTTCCAGGAAGAACTACGAATTCTCTGTTTCATACCCTTCCCACCTCCTCTGCATATTGCAAGCCTGGAAGCAGAAGGCAGCAGAATCAGGAGACTACGGAATACCGGCTGGGGAGCCTTGGCCATGGGAGAGGACAGGATGCACATCTGAGAGTTCAATCACTCACAGATTGAGAGGTGAAAAGGCATCTAACGGAGCCGCTGGAAGCAGCTTGTACTCCAGTACGGTACAAAACCGTAACACAATGTGGCGTAGAGGGGTGCTCGGTCTCAATTTACTCCAGCCCTCCCTACGTGCCCTTCCCATGCCTCCAGGCCCTTTAAACTGTGCAGGAGTGAAATTTGAAAATGTCATGGAAGAAAGCACTGACATTAGTCATGCCAGGAAGCGATGAATACATGAAATGAGGATTTCCAGTAGAACTTGGAACAAAGTAGGAGAAAGCGTTGGTTATATTCAGGTGACAGCAATCAATAAATTTAATGAGAAAAAACCTAAGGGTTCAAAAGGCTAAATCAGAGCCAAAGGCTCCAGGATGCCCGGACTTGTGAACAAGGATTTAAGCTAAAGGGGCTCGCTGAAGG
Source organism: Struthio camelus (assembly GCF_040807025.1). Lineage (NCBI taxonomy): Eukaryota > Metazoa > Chordata > Aves > Struthioniformes > Struthionidae > Struthio > Struthio camelus. Next base: position 64,475,839 of record NC_090981.1, on the reverse strand, counting down.
ATTCAGAGTCAAAGGCTCTTCCTGCCCAGGACCTACACCTTTCAGTTCAGCAGAAAGTTGCAGATTACAGTTGCTGCAGACTGACAGAATCAAGAGAGACAGAGAGCGACTGCTGGTGCTGAAGACAGGAAATTCACTGTGAAATATCTCAGAGGATGAATCATTTAATACACAGTGATGAAGAACTAAATCCTGTTGCAGATGGGGAAGGAGAAAAATTAAAATCTTCAAAAGGAAGGAAAAGAAAAAGAAATGCTTAAGGAAGTAAAGGAAGAGTGGGTGGAAAGGTTCTTTTTAAGGCATAAAAAGCCATTAGATACACGGAAGGCAGAAATAAAAAGACTTGCAGCTAGAAGCACGACACTACCGGGAGGTGAGTAGTCACACTGAAATGAACTGTCACAGTTGATGAGGATATGCTCGTTGGGGAGGAAGAAAAAAGAAGATAGGATTTCTTTCTCAAGAACACAGCTGAGAAAAGACAGATGGGGGAATTTCAGTCCGTAAGTAATGAGAAGAGTCAAGGGTGGTGTTTTGAGTTGTTGTTTTTCTTAACAACAGGGATGATCATTTTTAAACGTGGCAGATAGCGCTGATATCCCCTAGGCAAATGGAGCTGGGAACAGTTCGTATTTATCACAGATTAAATGGGACACTGACAGCTGTGGTAGCAGTGTGCTGGCATGAAGCACAGGCAGGTAGAAGAGTCAAGCCACGAGTGGGGGGAGGATGAATGAGGCACATGGACTGGGCTGGTGCAAGGAGGGAGTCATTTTTCAGGCGCGGCCAGCGTAGAAAGACAGAGAGAAGAAAGCATTGTAGAAACGGTGATGAACACTCAGAGAAGGTAGGAAAATAATTAGCAAGATTCTCGTTGAAAAACTTACACGTAGTGAGGAAAAACATTGCACTATTCCTCCAGGAAGTGTAAAGCCTAGGCTCTCCCTACCTATGCATCCGGTAGAAGGCAATATCTGTATGACGGATAAAGTTAGGTGGTACTCCTTCTTTTTAACTGAAACGCAGTATTTGCATTAAACCTATGTAAGTTCTCCTTTGGCAATGTGTATGTTAGAAAAGTAAAAAGTACCACGCAGAAGCAAACGCTTGCCCATCCCCATTGCCCATCGCACAAAAGGAAAGTCAAAGGAAGAGGTAGTCACCGCCACCATCTGATTTAGTCCAGCAATATTTGAAGCGTTTTCCAGACGGGTCCATCCTATCTGGTCACTGCGGCAGCAAGCTAAGGGGGGTGTACTCCCGCGATAGGCTCTTGGAGTCAGGCAGGATGAGGACGGGCTGAAACGCTTTACCTAAAGTCAGTTATAGAGCTGATAAGAGCATCCAGGACTGCTGACTTCTGAGTTAGTGTTTTCCCTATTGGGCCACATGGTCTTTTCATTTTTCTGCTTTATCTGTAATAAGCTATGCCCCAGTTCATACAACGAGAAACACTCTGAGTATGACATGCATTTGAAGTGAAATCTCAGCACTTAATGGAACTCCCAGTATACTCTGCAATCTAGTAGACTGAAACTGAGGAGTTTTTATTTTTAGAAAGTCTCGTGCTGGCTTTGTTTTAATATCTGAGTCCATTCATCCCAGTTTAATGCTGATTTATCACTAAAATGAGTGCTTGCTTTATCAGCACCAGCGATGAAAAATAATACACACTGGGAGCGCATATATCGTTCTCCCTCTCACTCCCATTCTGTATTCTAGATCGATAGATATGGGGGTATTTTTTACCTTTCATTCTGAAAGCCACAGTAATTGACTGCAATATGAAAACTCATATCTATTTAAACAGATGCATAGGTAAGATTATAAATGCTATTGCCAATTAACCTCAGTGACAAAGAAGTTTAATAATTAGCTATGATGATATATAGCACTCTAATTGTTGCTCTGTTCTAATGGCACTCTGAAAACACCTAAAATATTTGAAAATGATCAAACAGAGTATAATATTAGGTTTTATTTTAACAGCTCAGGGTTGCTGTGGATGGAGAAAAGCCAAACAGACAGATCTAGAATTCAGGGTTTTTCCGGAAGTTCATCCTTTCCCTGGCCCCCTGTCTAAAACCTGTGATGCACCATTGCTCTGATAGGAACTTTAGCGTAAATCTTTGCATTTTATATTTTTTTCAAAGGAAAATTCAGAAGGAAGTACTTTATTGAGAGTGGTTTTCATTAAAATTCCTGCTGGAGACTGCTTCCTCTAACAGTGTAAGAAGGATGGTAGAGAGACCAAATATAATAAGGTCAGTGAATGCCTCGGTGGAGTATAGACACAGGAAGGGATCTGAATGATGAAGAAGAGGTTAAAGAGGTGAGGAGTGCAAAGTGGATTGAAATAGGGAAATAGATGGAAATAGAAGAAAAAGAATAGATTGGAAAGAAGGTGGAGGAGGGAAATCACTTATCACAGACGTGTGAAAAGTAGACTGACAGGAACCACTATCAAGAGCATATCGGGAAAACCCTAAATGCTCTTAACCACTGACATTTGGAGTTACGCTATCAACTTGAATGCTATGCATCTAAGCGTGAGCCATTCTGAATTTCTAGAGTGCCTTTCTGCATAACTGTGGTGCAGGCGCGTCTTCAATTTTCATATTTACTGGAGCTAAAACAGGATGTTCAAGGTTCTACACACAATGAACTTCCCTCCCCATAGCCATATATGCTTATTTTATAACACCAGGCAGACAAAGCAGAAAGGAAAAGGCGTATTAAGGGAAGAATATGTTCCCTTTACACATCCAGAGTTTTCTGAGAAAATGTCATGCAAGAACAAAGATGATATGAACAGAGCCTTTCTTTAATTATGTTTGCTTTGCTGGGGTAATCGAAATGATACGACCCAAAAGGAAAGATTTAACAGTGGCAGAATCTGCTAAAATACTGATGCTGACTGAGGTCTTGGTAAGGCCCTCCAAGTACGGAAAACAACAAACTTTGGGAAACTGGCAACCGCAGGTTCTCAAACCTTTCTGTTTGAAATGAGGTTGACAGTGTATTTTATGTGCTCAGCACCGCATGTTGAAGCAGACATTTAACTGTAAAGGTAAGTTCTAGCTTCAGACAACTCGTGTGCAAAAGCTGGCCTTAAAAGTATTGCAGAAAAACTAGAATTCTGAGAGGAAGAAGTCTAAAGGGATCCTATTAAGTAATGTGGGCATGAAAAGTCACTCAGGCTTAGTTTTTTCCAGCTGGGAAAACTCCCCAGTAAAACAGCTCAAAAAAATTCAGTATTTTGGATTTCGTCTTCAAAAACAGATCTATGGGTTAGTACTTAGGCCCTCCTGACGGTGCTTTTTCTTCATAGCCAAGGAGGGAGGGGGTTCCTCTCATCTAACTCTAGGTGACCAACATCCAGGTGCCTGCATGAGAGCTCTGTGTCTGAGCTCCCATTATAGAAAACAGAGATCAAATTAATACAATCAGCCGAGTGGAGAGGGCGATTCATCTGACAAAATGCATAGGTCTACTTCAGTCTAAGATGGATTCATCTCTAGAATTCTTCAGTTACGTTGGCTAAAATTTTCAATGACTAGGATGAAAGTTTAGAAACCTAAATCGAGGATCTATCTGTGTTGCAGACACTTGAATTTGGGTGAGAGGATCCCATCCACCTAGACTCTCTGTGACCAAACCACAGCTTCTTCAGTTGAAATTCACCCTGCTCAAAGGGGACCCTCATATGTGGAATGTGCCTCCCTAAGGTAGGAGGAGTGTCATCAGCAGAGGCCTTCTCCATGGCCAGCAGAAAGAAAGAGAGATTTCTGGGGATAATTCAGCTTCCACAGGTCAGTCACGTTGACAACTGGAGGAACGTACCTCTCATTAAGTCTCCAAATTAGACACCTGCCACAGCTGCCTTAGCTAGGTGTCCAAGTTTAAAGAGGGACAAAGTTGGTGGTTTGATTCAGCGCCTCTATGTGGGCACCCGGTTGTATTTGAAATGCCCTAAGGTATTCGAAACATCTGCGCAAGGCTAGCAGACATGATAAAGGGCTTCAGGCAAGACCTCTGCCCTTCTGGAATAGCAGCTGGAAGCCAGACAGGATGTTCTAGGCATCTCAAAGGACAGGGGACATCTCTGTGTGGGCAACAGAATCGAGCCCTAAGCCTTCATCTTAGCTTGTCCCAAAGTCTCCTGTGGGTAGGGATACACCTCCTCATTGTCAGTATCCCCTTGTCACCAGCAGCAAAAAACATGCTGTGTCAACGCTTCCCTGAGCGGAAAACAAAACGGCTGCAATGTAAGGCATCAAAGTCATACATGCCATAAACCTAACACGCCATGGCATACCTGCCATAAACCTAAAACTGCAGAAATTTCCTGTGCTCCTTTAGCATGCCTTCCTCACCCAGGAAGAAAATTGGATATATTTTTTTCTATCCTATGACAAGGGTCTTCTGTTTGACACTATGAAGAAGAAAGCACATTTTTTTTCTTTTTTCTAGGAAGCAAAGCATTGAGAAAACAGTCAACAATCCCGCAATTCAAATTTGCAGGTGAGGGAGAGCCACAGAAACTTATGGGGCACGGCTTTGTAATTGCTAGCATGTACAGAAGGAATCAATGAAATAAATAGAACCTATCCTAACAGCTACAAGTACAAGCCACCCCAAATGCATAATTCACTTCATCTATGTCTGAAGCTAACTCAAAGCAAAGAGGGCAAAATGTCTCAGAATGATTAGACAGCTAACTAAGCTTAACATTTCCTCTCTCCTCTTGTTTATCCATTCTTCATTGTTCATTTAGTGATGGGAAAAGGCACTGGAAGCAAAACTGTCAAGATGGTTCACACACATGCATCACTTAAATCCAGCTCAGCCTCTCGAAAAAGCCTCCAAAGACAGCCGAACTTATGGTTAGGCCTTAAACTGGGCTTCTCCACAGGAATTCCTCTCCTCCTCACAAACATAAGAGCCATCTCATCTGGAGATATGACTCTTTAAAGATGGGAAAAAAAAGCCAGTACAAAATGCCAAAGACCCATCAGGAAAACAACATCCATTCATGAAGATTAACTGTTTCCGTGAAGAAAAAAAATGTTTAGCAACCACTGGGCATTTTCAGGGAATGATATGCTATTTCTGCATAGCTGTGTGGCTCTTTCTCATTCCAGGAGTTTAAAAAAAAAGTACAAGTCTTCTATTTTTTAAATGATCTGGAACCACTTGGCAGGTGACTTCTGAAGTGTTTAGCACAGTCTTACGGAGACGTCATGAAAATTTATCAGTCTAGGCCCCAAATCTACTTGCCTGCCTTGTATCATCAGTCATCATGCTAATGAAAATACTAATGACATTTCAATTGCGTTTCATGAGAAATGAGCTGCTTCAGCTGAACAGGAATTAGAAAAAAAAATTAAATTTTTGCATGAAGAATATATCACTCTCCCTTTTTATTGTTATTAATTAGTTGAAGCGTTTGGCTTCAATCAAGTCAGGGGTCTCCACTGTGCAAGTCACCGTAGACATAAACAGTGAGAAACAGGCCACGTCGCAAAACAGAGAAAGGAAACAAAAGAGGCAAGAACCAGAACGTGGGATGGGAAATAGAAACCCTCAAAATGTTTAAGTAAGTCAGACACTAAAGTCCAAGCTAAGTCATTTTAGGACTTTTGATAGTCAACAGAGGTAAACAGACATCTCCAGAGGGCAACTCATCCCAGCCGGGTTAGATGCCTATGTCGGGGTAAGATGAATTGCCCCTGGTGGCACCTAGATCGGCTAGCTCAGGCCCAGACATCTAACTCTCAGGTGTCAAAGTTTGGCCAGATGAATCACAGCCAAAGCATCTTCTACCCCCACAGCATGGCAGGTCAGTGAGGGATGTGGCTTCATTTTCCTTATCCCTAGCTCAGTGCCCTACTATAGCCACAGTCTCGAGGGGGCTCCCTCGTGGAGCACGGGAGCTGGAGTAACACAGCTGTCCGGCTCCCCAGGTGGCAGCTGGTGGCCTAGGCTTGTTTTGCCATAATGTTGTCCCTCAGAAAGATGGAGAGAGCCCCAGTTGATGAAGGTGTCAGTAGATGGTGCTGGTGACCAAGGGGTGCAAGCCATGGTTTCACTGCTCCTTGCTCATGTGCAGTATCAGTTGCTATCCTGCAGCTCACATTTTCCCTGGAGATCTGAAACCAGAGAGTCTGAACCCCAAGCAGGGATTAGCTCTTCACACGGACATCAGGAAAGTCCAGGAGGAGCAGATGTGCTGAAGACCTGTACTATGCTGTCGTCTACAATGGCCCTGAACACACTGAAAAGGAGCTTCACTGCTGGAACAGCAGAGTCACAGCCGGTCCAGAGATGACGATGGGTAAAGGGAAGTTCAGAAGAAGGTTTGCACACACCTTGATATGCCCAAATGCAGACATGTGGCAGGCAGAGGACGGGGAGGGGGGCAACCTTCCTGCTCTCACAATAGACACACGTGGAAGCTGTGGTCATGCAACAAAGGCAAAGCTTTGGCAAGCGGCCTGGGCATGTGGTGTGGGTGGGTATGGCCACTGCAAAGAGCGACTTGCTCCTGGGCACAGCCATGCTGTGGTGCCCAGGAAAGCTCCAGCCCGGATGGAGCTGCCTGCAGCGGCAGATGAGCAGACCAGACAGTGCAGAAGTCCATGCAAGGTAACCTCCTAAACTGGCTGCCATGGCAAATAATACTTAAAATTTTGGAATTTTGGAATCTTTCGAGCAAAAAAATAAATGAAGGTGCAAGGTTTTTTCCTGGGGAACTCCCCCCCTCCCCAATCCACAACAGTTCCCAAGTTTCAATCCGCTCTGCCGTGAAAGCAGAACAAATATGCCGCAGCACGGTTTTAAGAGTCGATTATAACACACCCCATCAGAACATAAACATCCCACATCGACAGAGTAATCTCTATGGATCTCAGTGGGCCTGACCCTGCGCTGCCCTCTTCCATGTATAGTCACGAATACAAATGCAAGGTGAATGCCGGCTGCCGGCTGATCTGGTGACATTTTACACCCGTGTTACTGATGTCAACAACTGCAGAAGGGAGCGGAGAATCAAACCCAGGATAACTACTTGCAAAAAATAGAAGAGCGAGCCGTATGTACGGTTCCAAGGAGTCGAGGTATTTCAAATCTGAAGCTCAGACAACTAAGGCAATCCCTTCTGCACTCCCACATTCACTTAGGGAAGAGCCTTGTGCTTCACATCACACTGTAATTCATCACTTGAACACATGCAGCCCTATCTCAACAGGAGAGCTGTTCTCCATCTCACTTTGCGGTATAAAATCAGTGCCGAGGAATATGCTCCCGACAAAGCTGTTCAGAAATCCGCGGAGACCAAAACCTGCCACTTCTGTCTACGGTATGCGATGGGAGGAAAATATGACTTGTGGCTCATTCTGTTCAAATGGTCCTTTCTCTTTTAAGCAAACAAACAAATAAACAGCAAATGCCCTATTCCCACCTGGCATTAGTGCAATGTTATGTTTGAGACTTTAAAAGCGTAAAAGTCAAACCATTCAAAATGATGGGTCCCGGAGCTAATGTAACATGGTCCCCAGAGTACATACGTAGTGTATGGTATTGCTGCACATGGTATTAACTTTTATGCCTTCATCTATATATGCAGCGTGGCTCATTTATAGTTGCTCTGGGAACCACTATGTTTACATAAATTTTAATTTCCTGTCTTTTGTTTGTTCTCTTTATCATCTTTCTAAAACAAAATTTTCCTTGTGCATTTTAGTGCTCAACCAATTACCACACAGATGGAGGCACAGGAGAACTTACATTCTCTGATTTCTCCATGTGGCCTTGGCAACATGCCTCCACCTTGGTTTGGACCCATTACAAAACTGTGAAGATGCAGCAGTGGCAACGTATTGCTACTATAGCAGGCCTGGTCCCACAGGTCATGGAGGTTTTAGTCCACTCTGTCCTGAGACGTGGTCAAAAGGTCAAAACTTCCTACTCAGTTGACGTGGACCATACTCACTATTTTATAACTCATTTTTCTGTTTCTGTTTCCCTTTTAAATGTGTGTAGCTTGTGAATTGAATGAATCTGGTACTTGACTTCATACAACCACAAAGAAGTTATATTCCTTCAGATTTTGGTGTGAAAACCCCAGAGCTATCTGCTCTGGTTACTAAAACATGGTGTTTAAAACTACTTAAAATATATCTTTTGTTCAAGCTTGCAAAGCTAGTGCCTTGATCAGCAGAGATCTGACTGTACCTTGTTACGGAATATTACTATAAAAGACCGAATCATAAAGATGCCAGTTGCCAAGGGAAAAAAAAAAAAAGATGGTCCAGCTACAGATTAATGCAGTGATCTTCGCAAACTGTTAATTAAAATTCAGTGTTGACAGGACTAAGCCTTGCTACTATTTTTTAGAGAAACAAAGAATAACAGATAAAACCAAACTACAATAGGTCGGTGCAGCAAATTCAAGAAAAATATGGCAGTTCTCGGCAGCTGTGATAGGAATCCTTCCTCTTCTTGAATAATAAAGGCTTTTGCTAATTTTAACCAGAGCCGAAACTGAAAAACCTGCAGTCGCGTGTGACTCAGAGAGCCCCAAGGGAACGGGAGGTGGGGGGAGATATGTGTGTGTGTATGTCTGTGTGTATAATCTAACAGTGCCCAGAGCTTTTGAGATTCTGGACCACTTCAATAGCACAGGCCAGATTCATTAAAAACCCTGGCTACATTCCAGCAGTTAAAATTGAAGCAGCATATTTATTGCATTTTGCTCAAATAAATCTGAAAACGTGTGAATCATATCCCTTGGAGAGATGGGGAGAAGAAGTAAACAATCTAGGGCTAATACTTCGAGGCAGCGTGTGACGACGAACAAAGATGCAGAAGGGTCATCGGTGCAGGGAGCCTGCAGGATGCTCGGCAAGTCCGGGGCTCTCGGAGACCGAGGACTCAGTCGCCATTTTCTTCAGCGCGGCTATTCTGGCCTCAGCTATTCTGTTTAGTTTTCTCTATTTTATTTATTACCCCCCCCCAACCCACACACGTGCGTGTATATTTTAAAGAGCTTCTCAGCTTATGCAACTCCGCTCTGCGGTTCTCTGTGGTTTTCCAGATGCTGCTCATGACGCTGGCACCTCACCCCAATTGCAGCTGCGTTCAGCTGGGATTCAATTATAGCCTGCCTTGCAAAGGCAGATTGGTTTTTCAAAGATAACAGATTTGGGGGAGGGATTTTTTTTTTTCCTTGTTTTTTTTTTTTCTCCCCTCAAAAAGCAATTTTTATTAAGGAAAGAGAAGCATGACTTGCAGTGTGATCTTGCCAGGTGCTGAGTGTCTCCAGACAGGTCCTTAGCACCTTCAATATTGTTTCACTACAGCACTTTTTACAGAGCGCACAGCACCCCACGGGGTTAGACTCGGACAGATTAAAGCGCGGGCAGAGTACGATCCAAAGGCTGCTGCTCTCAAGGGGAAACTTTCTATCAGAAAGAGTACGCTGGTAACCGCTTTCCTCCTGACTGATTCTGCACGCAGCAATCAGCTCTATACTAGCACCCCCCAATTTAGGGGGGATGAAATGGGGGACTCAGGAAAGGAGGAGAGAGAGATATTGCTAATATAGCATGCGCGTGAATACTCCTCCAAGGCATTCCCTGCACCGCAGACCTTCCTCTTCCTCGGGACAGGAGGAAGGAGAGGGGCCGTTTGCAGAGCCCCAGCACCGTGGGGCGGCTGCAGTAGGGGCAAGCTGGGAGGGAAAGGACGCGCTTGTGCGACTCGGAGACACTCAGGTTGGGCTTAAGAGCAGACGCTGCAAGCACGAGGACTGCAGCGGTGATGGGATGTCGGGTTTTAAGCTTCCAGACCTCGTTCTTACTGAAACACATTTTTCAAGTCGATTATCAGTTGCGCTAAGGAACCCAAACTAACCACCTTCTTGCTCCCACCCAGCCTTGGATGGTACTCAAAGAGGTCAAACACAACGCTGGGACTCAGGAACCTCCAACACATCCCTAAAGCATTTTGGGAAATCAAACAGAGTAAAATTATGGATCACCTATTCCTGACATTAGACATTAAAATAAGCAGCCTAACTTTTTGGGATGCTAGTTGCCCATGAAAACGTTGATGAAAAACCCTAGGGACTGCTGATAGCTGGAGCCATGGACCTCTAAGGGATACAATACAGAGTTCTGGTGACTAATGTTGTACAGTTGCTTTGGCAAGTGCTGGTCTACAGTCTTCTGCCTCAGTTTGCCCTATCTGTAACAGGAGCGAAACACTCCTTATCTCAGCTGTGGGGCCGGCAGAAATAGTAAGTGCCATGAAGGTGAAAAAAAGAAATTGCTTGTTGCAAAGGAGAAACAATGCTTATTAAATGAAAGCAGGCTGAGGCTGTTTGCTCTTTTTTTGGATCGGCTGGGGAGACAATAATTGCCTTATTTATTACTTCTGCGCAGCTCTAGCTTTCCTCAGTCCTTCTACATGCGATTTAGTCGCATGCTAGTAAATCCAACTGCCCTTTTTGGAGACTTACTGAAGTCCTTTAGTTGTAGGGAAAGCAGCTCTAGCACAAAGGAAGTGAAGAGATCGAGGAAATAAAACAGCATGGCAAGCAATCACAGGTATCGTGCAGGAGCAGACTGATGCTCGATATGCATCCTCCTCGTATCACTGAAGGGCTGACGAAGCACTGCCCTTTCGCAAGTCTCTCCCTGCCTGTTTTACGCACTTAGCTGCAATGGGAAAGCTTGCCGAGGCCACGGAGAAACCATGCTGCATTAAAGAGGGAAGATATGCAAGAGCGCCTCGCAGGCTAGCTGAGCGCAGCCCAGCTGCTCAGCTGGGGGAGGATCGCTGCCAGCTCTTCTCCGGGCTGCTGACGGACCCCCAAGGGGCTCCGCTCCCAGGGAGAGAGGAACAGAAACCGGGCTTGCTTTTGCTTTGCAAAACTTCAGGGCTCGGGGTTTGGTTTGGTTAAACAGCATCCAGAGGTGGTTCGGAGCTACCTCTCCTTTCATGTGAATCCTTGGAGTTTAATCACAGATTTGCACATATGTCTTGTAGTGCCTTTCACTTGAGCAGTGCAAACCATTTTGATATATTAACAAACTATACGCCCAGAACCCCTGGAGGGGAGAAATATGATCCTTATTTCCTAGTGAGAGAAACTAAGCAATCGCATTGATTTTGTCCCATGACTTCGCTCGAGTTTTAGTGGGCAGGCACGCACGGTATCTAAAGACAGACTTTCAATATTACATCCATAGTATCTGGGTGGGCGTTTGAGATGAAGACAGAGTGTTTAATTCCCCAAATAATCTCTCCTTTTCTAATTAGTGAATCTGAAGACACAAAGAGTAATTGAGGGTCCGTTCAATTAGTCACCGAGGAGCATCCCCACCGTAGTAAGGGGACCCTGCCGTGCAGCAGTAGCACAGGGACCAGGAATAAATGAGGGATTTGATCCAGAGAGGGGAATGGCTCTGCAGACCTTCAGCCTTCAGCAAAGCACAAAGACTTCCATGCTATGTAATGCAAGAAAGAGACATTAATAACTATTTTAACGACCTGGTCCTCAAGCACCCTAAAGAAAATATGGGGTAGAGGAGTAAAAGGGGAGCTATTTATCCTTCCGGTGGTAGGCACCTAAAGTAGGTGCTTATGAAGGAGGCAGCAAATCTCCCTCTCTTCCCTACATAGTCCTTGCAGGGAGACAGGATCGCCCCACGCTCCCTTGACAGAAGGCTAATGTAGGTGCTCGACTGACCCTGCAGAGCTGGTGCCTCTTTGTCGGCTGTACCCGTACATCCCTGCCTCCATACAGCTGAATACCTGGCAACCCGCTAAAAGCTCCTTGGGTGTTGTTGCATGGTTTTTGACATCGCAACATCCACCTGGTCAGCTTTGTTTTGCAAAAATAACATTAAAACACACACACACACACACACATACACACACACACACAGAGGAAACAAGTCTCTGCTTGTGTTGACGGGGAAGAATTTATGGCAGGTAAGGAAACCTTGTCTAAATATTGGTCCATCTGACTTCTGGAATGTGTTTAATAAAGGCATTTTTCACGACAGTGTGGTCCAACGTCCACTAAAGCCCTGACTGGATTTCTATTGACTTCAGTGTGCTTTGGATTAGGCCCTAAATGAATAAATTAAAATAAATATATACATTGTCAGCGTGATGCATGTATATTTAGCTGGAAGGTTTCCACTCTCTTCAGTGAGAGTTGTGAAGCTAAATCTCCACGCATGACATCAAAGATGTGGCTATAGGAATGTATTTATTAAGGCTAAGCAGGACTTCAGCGCCTGCAGTTTAAAAATAAAAGCACGGATCGCTAAATGCAGCGCCAGCGCTCTGCTAATTCGCTCCTCCCTCACCACTTCTATTTTCCTTTAAGGAAAAACAAAATCTCGCAGCCCACTTGTGTGGCACGTTATGTGCTGTCTGCAAATAGAAACAGGCATGCTACAGGCCTCTGAAAAACGCCGTTTATAACTGCAATGCCAACTGACCCTCAGCTGCAGAGTGGCACTTTGTGGCCCCCACATGCCAACAATCATCTATTGATTCCAGAGGCCTCCAGCTTCAAACCCACTTTTGTTTTCAAGAGGCTTCCAGTTTCAGGCAAGACACTGTCATTGCTAATTCTCCCTGCCCTGAGGCTGCTCGGTATTTCTGCTGCTCGCTTGAAGTGTTATCAAAATAACGGCGGCTTGCGAAGCAGAGTCGTTGAATGTTAGTTTTTCACCGTTTTGGAGTCATCGTCATACAAATGGGCTTTTATTACTGCCCTCTTCACACATCTGCCAGAAAGAATATTGAGGAATATGATACAGTGAAAATAGTGCACCAGGAGGAGGGATGGAGTAGATCATCTACCGTTGCGGCATTTCTCAGGGCAAATTTCAGTGAATCAAAGGCCATCTAGGAAAGCTGTTTAAGTCCTCTGCCTTCTCTACGAGCAGATTACCATATGTATGCCACAAACAAATCCTCTTTACGGCCTATGGGGAAGACAGGGAGGGGCCCTATAAAATGAGACTGGAAAAGAAATACGGAAATGCCCTCAAAAATCGTTATCCCAGCTCTTCGTCACAACAGCAACAGCTTGCATTTCCATCGCCCGGTTCACCGCAGCGATCCCAAAACCTTTTGCGACGGTGACAAATCCTCGAATCACTTGGGTACATCAAGCAATCCTGGGGAGCGGCATGCAGCAGCTGTGCGGCGTACGTAACACCGCGACGCCAACACTTTGGAAGGGGAAGCGATCGTATCACGCTGGCTTAGAGGAGGTGGCTGGGGCTCTGACAGGCAGGGAGAAAGCTGGCCACTCTACTCCCTCCCAGCTGATGCGGTAACTCATCTAGTCCAAGGATGTGTGTTTTTTGCCGTGGAGGCCGCGTGGTTGGTTTCTGATGGCTGCTTGCATAAGTTGCTGTGGTTTGTGAAATGAAGACTCTTCAGTGAGATGAATTTGCAATAATTTCCCAAACTTGATTTTAGCCAAAATTCACATGAAGCCACGCAGAGAATATATTGGCACATTTAGGTAGATTAGTGTCAACTGACTGAAAGTGCCTGAATGTTAGATGTCTAAGGTCGGAGCTTGTCACTCTGAGTTTAGAGACGTGTATCTCAGGATGGTCCTCTCCGCTGACCTGCTCATATATCCTTAGCCTCTCTCATCTCAAAGCATCCAGGCCTTAATCTCTACGACCGAAGGAGACCTTATTGTTGGTGGAAAACGGTGCGTTATTCCTAGTGTGTGTCTTACGGCAACCTGGAGCATTGTCTTGGTGCTGACTCCGAGGAAGACGCAGGATCTACTGAATCTCTAACACTCAATTCCAAGCACAACCCTCACTCCCTAGTGGCATCTCTTCCAGGTAATTATGGGGCTTCACTTTACTAAGTAAGTGATAAATTAAACAAAAAAAGAGCGAAACTGGGTTTAAGTAAAAGAGTTAATAGGTGAGCACTGAAGGAGAGCACCTCATGTGCTAGGAAATATTGATTACTGCTTTGGGACCTCAACTTCCTAACTGCTAAATACCTCCCAGTAGGCACAGCACATGTTTATGGTAGAAAATTGCAGTCCCTCCTTCCCCTTGGAAGAGGCATCCAGCAACCTTACAAGAACTGGAAATAAACAAACCAAATCAGAAAAGCTGTGGCTAGGTGGCTACAAAACAATTGACTCAAGAGAATTAGATTGTTTGGGTAAATGTGACTGCATTAATAATGCCTGGACAAAAACTGCAAGGGAAGTCTCAGTAGTAATCTGAGCATCCTAGTCTGATCAGCATGCACTTAGATCCTGGAAACATAGAAGCTACGGAAACTAATACTGCCAGCTAGTGCAGCTTTAACACCCTATAATTTTATTTTTACTGTATTTTTCTTAAAAGGTGATGCTTCTGGAGTTAAATGATCAGTGGATGTCGAATGCCTTTAAAAAATAAAAGAGTTACTTGTGATGGTGATGAGAAAAAATACTCGAAACATGTGACCTCACTCCACCCTAGGAATTCATGAAATAAATAGCTGAATACAACAGAAACCACCTTCTTCATATTTGTAAATATTAAACAAATTTGAGCCAATCCTGAAATTGTCAGTGCCTGAGACATGACGTTAGAGCTTTTGGGATCACCTCCAGGTGAGAAGAGGTGCCTCCCTCTTCTGTTTATTTTCAAGGGATAATCCAAGAGAAAGAGTGAAGTGCTCAGTTAAATGCTTTCCTGGGAGGATGCAGGAGAAATCCGCTCTCCCTGAAGCAACCCTGAAGGTTTATTTATATCGGGCTCCGAGACAGCCACTATAGCCTCCCAGCAGGAGAAGGGCAGTGGCACAACCGAGCCTGCAGGATCGACCCTCTCCTCTAAGCGCCATACGGGCTCTGGTTATCGTCATGCCAGGATGAAGGCCAGGAAGAGAAGTCCTGCTCCCTTGTCGTAGCCCCGCTGATGGAAGGAGAGGGGTAGGAGCATCCCTTTCTGCACCCAGGAAAAGACTGAAGTGTTGAGGACATGCTGGTGCAGATGTTGGCGGTGTGAGTAGATATTGTTAACTGCACTCCTAAGTAAATGCAATAAATGTCTCTTACTGAATTAGCTCAGGAGGGAAGAAATTGTCAACATGAGGGATCTATTTGTTAGTTAGATGAATTGGAGGTTGCGCTGTTTAAGTTGTGTAGGCTTATACGGAGGTCTACATGGACCCATACACGAACAGTTCAGCAGCTCAAAAAAAGGGCATCCGTAGATTTTGGATGATATAGAGGCTAGCCTCTCCAGTGTGATGTAGTTAAATATCTCTTAGGTGAAGACCCTATTTCTTTCCCCTGGAGACTTTCCAGTGACTCTCTTCATCCTCCAGCCCAGATTTCATTCCTTACAATAAAACCATGCTCCAAGACTGACCTGGTCTGTGCTCATCTCTGAGGGGAGCAATTACTGCAGCTCTCAGTTCATTTCCCACATTGTGTTGATTTTCACATCCCCTTGCTCTTTTGCTCTATATGAAATGAGGTAGAAAAGAGAGGCTGCAACCATCATTACACGCTGCTAAGGGTAAACCTGCTTCCAGTGAACGGAAGACAAGCTGCTCTCCGCTAAGAAGTGCTTTCTACCAGTGAGTCCCGCAGTCGTAGCCTGAATGTGGAGGAGCTTGTGTTGAGGGGATCTTTCGCCAAATCTTTTCTGGCGCTGGATATCTGCTCAAGATGCAGCTTTTGACAGGGGGAAGTCAGAGTAATTCATTGTTGGAGTAATCCTACAGACATTTTTTCCTGGAAGCATCCCAACTCATCCCTGAAGTTAAACTGCTACAAATGATACAGTTTGTTTATTCTTAAAGCCCAGCTTTGAGAGGGGGAGAATGACCCAACTATTGCAGCAAAGATCCTTTTTTTTTTCACCACAGAACTGGGGGGGTTACAGAAAACGAAATGCAAAAATAATAATTAAAACGTTCTTAGGCATAGAAGCCCGGGTATCCTGAACAATCACCATGAAAATTAGGCAATACTTTATTTACTTGGACTCCACAGACCATGACAAGTGGGAGGAAAAATAAGTTACGTCTGAATGTTAATATTCATGTTTCCAACTCAAAGTTTATTTTTCTTGCTTGGAATGATATTCATCATTTACTTGAAACCTGCACCATAACAAGGCATATATTGATCTTCTAGCACTTTTCTTCAGTGATCTCTCCATAGTCTTGTCTTTCCTCTTTTCTCTTCTTTTCCTTTCCTTTCTTTCCTTTTCTTTTCCTTTCTTTTCTTTTCTAACTCTGTTTACCAAGTTCCCAAACAACATGACATCAGCTCAGAAACAGGAGGACTGAGCCCTTGCTACTTTTGGAGAGCAAAGTGTCTTAGCACAGAAGTTGGAGAGGGAAGAAGACAAAAAGCCACAACTGAATGTCCAGGGATCCTGTGGTTATGACTTGCCTGCCTACTGAAAACGCTGTTCCTCATTTTCTGGTGTGTTCCTTGAAAGCGCGTCTGCTTGCGTTGGTGGGTCTCGACAGTCCAAGTTTAGGTCAGATACATTAGAAATGGAAAAGCCATATTAGCTCAGCTAGCCCATCCTTCCAGCCATCCCAGGATTGGTCAATACACTCAGCCTTAAATGACTGGGCTTCCCCAGCTTCCCTAGGGGATGCTGTTTTAAAGTCTGATAGGTTTTCCTTGTATGAACCTCTCCTGATGTTAGATTAATTTATTTTTGGTTACTGAAGGGGACGGCTTAAGGGCTGTCTTCTGATGTGGGAGGGACAGCGCTGCGGGTGCCTAATTTGAAAGAACAGATTTCCACAAGCTGCCAAGCATCTGCAGAAAAGAAGGACCCTCAGCTGGCGAGCAAGACACAAGTTGCTTTTAGAAAGGTTGTCTGATGACTACTTATATATATATATACACATACATATTATATACGTACATATGTATATATACCTAAATTATGAGTTACGAAAAGTCTGTGTCAGGGCAGAACTTAGACCGAAACGCTCGGCTGAGATGTTTGTGAGGCATTATCTCCCTGATCCATCTGTCACAGCCTTGTCACTCCTTAAAGGGGTGGACAAATGAGTTCCCTAAGTAGGATCAAACATGACAGCTCACTGCAAATACCACCACCAAAACGTTGCATAGCCTCTTTTATGCTCTGTAACACTGCATGGTAAAACTTAGCTGCAGCAAGAGCTATCCACAGCGACGGATCATGTACGGGATGACCTAGATTATCAAAATACTGGCTGTGTATGAGAATAATAGTTTTAATTATAATGGCACAAAAAAATGTCTCCTCCAGCTATGCATTGCTTGCTGCAATGATAGCAGACTCGCTTCTCTGACTGGCAAGATGTAGGAAGAAGCGGGAGAAAATGGGCTGGTTCTGGCTTTACCCCATTCCTGGTGACAGCCTTTTAGGAAACGCTGTCCTCAAAACAATTTAACAACACTGCCGCATAGCCCGCATCGCTGTGGCTGTTTGTCTTCCTCTCCAGGCGCTCGGTTCTGTTATTCCCTTGTCCGGACTCCAGCACACATTACTCACCAACCTCCTTCCAGTCTCTGCCGCTCCCTTCATCAACACAAGCCCTGCTCTCTTCGAGAAAACTGGCCCCAATTCCCCCTCCTCGCCTCCGCAAAGGAACTGGCAGTAGCTCAGCTCCGTTTTTTTAATCTGACCTTGATCTGATGTGCTACCATCTCTCGAGAAATTTGCCCTCTGCTCCTTGGCTACTAAGAGGCTAATTTGTGCTGGGGATAGAGTAATAACAATAATAATAATAATAATAAAAAAAAAAGTAGTCAACTACCGTCCCCAAACATGTGCTATCTTCCTCTGACAGAGACAGGAGTTGGTGAAAGGTTTGGGATACAAATTTGAAGTCCCTAAGGGTTTTAAATAAAGATATTAGGGTTACATGCAGGCTGAGGGAGAAGAGGGATTTGGGAGGCAACACGTGCGCGGTATCCTGACATAGTTTATGGGACTAAGGGCCAGAGCCTATAATTTATATAGGGCAGTGTGGCAACTGGGTCTGCCAGCTGACCTGGCTGAGAAGCGTTTGCCAAAGCCCGCGCACGCATACGGGGGGTCATCGCGTCTGCACTGTACGAATGGCACCTGCTTAATAGAAGTCCTGTCCACGTAAATCATGTGTGGTGCGGATGGCTCCTATGCTCTCCCCCTGACAAAGTAAGGGCCTCTTCCCCGGCAAGCTCAATGGGAAAAAAATGCGAAAATACCCCTGAAGACGTTGGTGAGATCCATCTCTGAACCTTAGTGCTGGCCTTTGCTCGTGATTTTCTTGTCACTCTTTTTCTTCATCCTTCTTCTTCTTCTTTTTTTTTTTTGCATATCTACAAAGATTTGCATGGTTTACCGAAAAAAATCAAATCAAGCTGTATTAACTACATGGGACAGACGGAACGGAAACATTGTCCTCGGCCCTTGTGCAGGAGAGAGAAAAGCCGAGTTTAAGGAGCAATTTAGATACTTTTGTGTCCCCCATTTATACATTAGGGATTTGCTGAAAGCAGAGTGAGAAAAAACATTCACTTCGCCGCCAAGGGAGGTCAAACAGAGAGGGCAGATGGTGGCTCGGAAGGGGCCCTCCGTCGGAAGGAGCAGCTAGGATTTTAATCCTTGGGGTTGTGGAGCGCTACGTTTTCCTCCTGTCTTAGAGTAAGCACACCCATAACTTCATCGGGGCTGACGATAACGTGACACAGCCTGTGGCTGTAATGAAATTGGGCCTTACATACATCAAAAACGGACTGCCGCTGCCGCTGCAAACAGACAATACGACAGATGTGGAGGTGAGAGCAGACAGGTGGAGGTACGGGCAGGCAGACGGAGAAACAAACAATCATCTCTTCTAATTTTAAACCAGAAATGAAAAGTCGGACGGGTGGCTTTGACCTCCGCTGGCGTCCTTTTCTTTCTGCTGCAGTTCATCCCGAGGA
Source organism: Struthio camelus (assembly GCF_040807025.1). Lineage (NCBI taxonomy): Eukaryota > Metazoa > Chordata > Aves > Struthioniformes > Struthionidae > Struthio > Struthio camelus. The sequence goes on along the minus strand of NC_090981.1, from coordinate 64,456,848 downwards.
AGTCATCAGGTTTCTCATTTCCCACCAGGGACGCAAGGGAAATCTTCAATGACGAGCGCTTAGGTAATTGGCAATGTTATTCTCCGGGAACTATAAAATGCTGAAGCCTCCTTTCTCAGCCCTGCAATTTCTGCTGACCAGAAACCTCCGAAGGAGCAGGCGGCTGCCAGAAGACAGCCCGAGGCTGCTCCAGATGGCCGGTTCCCTCAGGAGCGCCTGGAGATTCAAAACCGGACCAACGAATAAGCTCTCAAAAGCTCGTGGTGTCTCTGCACCCCGGACCGCACCGCTCTCAATGCCACCTCCGGCTGGCCACGGACGGCCCCAGCACCCCGGGAACGGCTTAAATCCAACCTGACGCAGCCCAAGGTGTGATCGCTCCGCGAACGAGCGTGAATGTTAGGCTAAGACCCCGCGTGCGCAGCAGACTCGCCGTTCCCGCGGATGAGCCCAGCTCGAGGTTGTTAACTTTACACACGCTGCTAAACCAGAGCCGGAGTTACGGGAATCTCGAAAGTTTGGCCCGACGGCACGTTTCTGCCCTATCCGTGCAAATAACCCCACTCTTTTTAATGAACTAGTAGGGGGTTGCGACTCGAGCTCAAGTCTCAAGTCTCAGCAGGATCCAAGACTATTTTATGTGCAAAAGATTTACATGATACAATACGGTTTTTTTTTTTTTTTTTGCTTTTCTTCCATATAATTTTTTTCCAGCCTACATCCTCCAGTCTGGGTGGCACACAGACTTTCCCAAACACTTTTGTTCTCACTTGAGAATTTACTTACGCGTGTTTAGAATATACTACTAGCTTCTGAGACGGAAGATGTAATCAAAACAGATCATAGCCCATAGTAGCAAAACCCAAGTGTCTTTAGCTCAAATATTTGCTTCACCAGAAAAGTTGCGCGAATCTTGCGAAAACGATGGCTCTGGCACTTACAAGTCACCGGCGGAGAATTGCCGCTTACTACAGCGCAGGGAAAGAGTCATAACATATCTAATATATTATCCCCGGTCCGGCACATTATAGCTAATTAGTGGGAACATAAACAGCTGAAGTTTAAATGCCAGAGACAGACTTTGACTGTACAGCTCTAAGTTCAAAACACATTGCCGTGCTTCGCGGAGCCTTGCAGCAACACGGACTGAAGTAACACAAACATGTTGTTGCCGTATAGAGGAGGGGAAGGAGAAGGAAAGGACTCAAGATGACAACTTTGCCGCTGATTTGCAGTCAGAATCTTGAACTTACCAGGAAACCTCTCGATTTAAGTAAAGTTCGCCCGATTAAAGGATCAATAGATCCTCCATTGGAAGTGCGAGCTATCGGTTCATTAAATAGAAGTTGGGTTCATCCCAGCCCTGGTTTCCAAGCTGTTCTCCCTCTGCTTAATAGCAAGCAGAGACTCCTTTTTATTGAGACACTAACACAACTTTATGATAGCACTAAACAGATACAACTGTGCTCTTATCAAAGAGGAAAGAAGGATGCCTGCTGAAATAACCACAGTACTGGGGAGCTACTGTGCACTCCACAGAGCAGTAAACTCAAAATTCAGAACCAGCGCCACCACTCCGATAAGGAGTCGATACTCGTCATATGCGAACAGAGACAATCCGGAGCACAGGCAGAGAGGCAACGCTAAAATTTCACGGCCCTCTTATTCAAATATAAGGAAGCTGTGATGATTACAAAGAATTGCATTAATAGCTTCCTGTGTGCCTTGGAGCAAGTCACGTTCCCCCTGTTCCTCAGTTTCCCCGCTGCCCCTCGTGGGAATGCGGGACTTAATGCAGCGTGGTGCTACAAGGGCAGCTCTGCAGCGCGGCTGCTCAGTTCGTCACGAGGAAACAGGGAGCACAACGATGTACCTGGAGCACAACCCAGCACCCGGCTGCACCGGCGGGGCGCTTCAGAGCCATGGCAGAGCCCTCTCGGGCACCCGCCTCGGCACAGCCCCTTCCCCACGAACGCAGGGGACGCAAACTGCCGGCGTTGCGCCCCCATGGATAGGGCATTCCCCCAGGAAATGGGAAATGAAAGTTTAAGTTGGAGACCTAGACTTCCTGGGACAGCGCTCGGAGCGTGCAGTGAGTTTTGTCTGTGCTCTGCCAGGGCTTTAAGGCGGTCAGACGCGAACCGGCGCAGACCTAAAAGCTGTAGGGCTGCGGCGAGCAGCTCTCAACACCTCCTTGACAGCACGACTCACGTTTAGCATCCGGGCAGGACAAGCCTACCTCGAAAGCCCCCCAGGTTGCCTCCTTCCCAGAAAGCAGCGTGGGATTCATCAGGCTCAATGGGGCTGCCGACACCGGAAACATTTACCGCTGAGCGAGTCCCTTATAGCCGAAACCTACTCACTATAGGCAACGGATGGAAGCTCCATTACAGCAGGAGCCTGGAGAATTACAGCACACAGGGGAGGACAACATCATCTCAGTTATTCACTACCCTCTTCCCTGCGCCTGTTGCAATGGGTGGCATTTGCCTCACGCTCCCGGTATGCAGCAGAAAGGACAGCAGGACTCAGGATATGCTACAGCAGCCTACAAGAATGTCTTTTTTGCTTTAAACACACTTGGCAGAGAAGGAGGGTCCGATTCTCATCTCCGCCACGGCAGCGCGAAACAGGAGTAACTTCCTCGCAAACGGGGCCGTGAGATGAAAACGAGCCTGGGAGACGGGAACTGCCAGCTTGATGGATTGATTGCATCGAAATTTAAGCTTTCAAGGCTTTTTGCTTTTCCCTTCATTTTTGGTTCTACCTGCTACAGGGTAGTCGCTCCAGACTAAAATAATCACAATCATCATAAAAGGAGTCAAGCTGCTTCTCCCCTAAATGAGTTCATTTTCTTGGATTCCTCTCTTATAGTAGGAGGATTGAAGCAGGGCAGATAAAAGCTGGAGGCTGCGAACAGAGAGGGTAAAGCCACCCACACATTGTAATAACAACCAGTATTTTAAATCTGGCACTACCTTTGGAAACATTTACGGTCTTAAAACATAATTATAAAGATACGGGGGTGGGGGGGGGCGGTGGGAAGAAAGACACACACACACAGAAAAGGAGAAAAATGAGTGAAACAACTGTTTAATTTCTTACTGTCATTAATACCAGAGTATTAAATAAAATCTCCCAGATGAATAAAACGACTCTGTTGAGACAAAAACAAAATTCCACTGGACTGGCCCTGGTTTTTGCAAATAGCAATATGTGTATGCAAAGGAATTCCTTGTCCCTGAAAATGTTTACAACTCAGAAATAATTGAAATCAGAAACCGATCCTTTCCACAAAAAAAAGGGTCTCTTTTTGCATTTGCTTTTTTCTTCCTTTTCCTTCTCTTTCTCCCTCCCTTTCTCTTTTTGAAGGTAAGACTCCATGCAATTCAGACTGGCTCCATCTCAGAACAAGGCAAAAAGCAGCTGCCCTAGAGATGTGCCAGGTTCTCCCCCAACAATTTTAACAACAGCAAGCATGCTCTCTGCCGAGATTACAGAAGAAAGGGATGGCAACGCACTTCATTTTTATTATTCAGTGTTTTTTGCACAACAGTCTCCAAGCAGTTTACAAATTTTAGTGCAGCAAACCTCAAAATACCCCTGAAAGAGAGGAAAGTAGCAGCATTCCCAGTGTGCAGTTGCTACAATCAGTTCTTTACAAATCATAACTAGAGATGATGGAAAGGTATAAGGAAAAAAATCCCACTGGAAAAAACAAATCTTGATGTCTCCTTTATTTTTTTGTTTTGCACAATATAAGGAACATGCAGTTCCAACTCCCCTCATTTTCCCTTCCTGTTCCCTTTAGTGTCCCACTGGCTTGGTTCTCTCAAAGGAGTAAAAAAGTACTTTGGTTTCCAGACTCATCTGGTCTTTGGACTCTCTCATCAGAATGCTTTTAGAAGTGCTAGGGAGTGATAAAAAAGGTGGTCACTTTCTGATCTGTCTTCACTGGAAATTATTCAGGAGCAGGCCTCCTCAATTAGTTCTTACCAGGGTCTGCTCTCTTCTATTTAAACATACAGAAATTGGACAATTTAGTTAGTGCATTTTGGGGCGGCTCAAAAATACGCTATTTATATGCTGAAACAATATAATATGTACTTTTTTTTTGTTAATTTTCATCTTTTACTTCTTTTACTGCCTTTTAGTCACGCAGGTTTTCTGTTGGAAACATAGACTTGAACTTTAATTCTTCTTTTTTTTTTTTTTAACTCTTTTAATTGGAAGTGAATCATCCTAAGAAAGCTAACATGAAGAATGGTACTTTTGATTAGCAACCAGCCCTAGAACGTTTCTTGCAGGACCAGTTGCTCCAGTTATTAAACTATTTTGATATATTCCTGAGAATAACATTGCCTGTTTTCACGTTTAAGAGGTATGCCATGAAAAATAGAGTACTACATAAATACATGTTAAATTTGACATACACTGAAGCTCCCAGTTCACACAACCGGGAGAGCAGGAGCCAGCTGTAGTCATTTTTTCTGTGTAACTTTTCCAGGTGCTTCGGAGTGAAAAGTGACATGGGAAAGTGAAGACGTTTTATGCTTTTTCTTCCTCAAAAATGCATAATGGGACTCAAAGGGCTGTACTCAACTGTAACATCACCCGTTCTCCTCTCTGCTCCTTGGAGATCAGTGTTCAGAGAAGGCAGGTCACCAAAGTGGTATTTGAAAAGAACGTCCCACCACATTGTTTTTCCAAAGTCCAGGAATCATGAAACGTTTTTACTGGAGATCAACTTCAACCGCAGGGCAGAGGAAGTCCCTCGATTGGTTTCTTAAGTGAGGGAAACACACCAGCTTCTGTGCCTGGCTCAGCCCTTGTGCAGTACAGGGCAACAGGACGTTGGCATGACCAGATTCAACTTTATGAAGAAGTAGTTGTAGTCAGTGTTTCAGAGGTGATCATTTATGGATTAATTTGTCCACGTGAAAGACTGCAACTTCCATCCGTGGCAGAAGATGACTTTTCTAATAGGTTGGATCCCTACACTGACGTACAGCACTGTGCCAAAAACAGGACTTCCATCATGAGAATAAATATACCATGAGAGTCCATTTTATTTCTGATTGTTGCAGAGACTCCATCATTACAGACATATTGTCCCTTTGCACCTGCCGAATCTGCCAAACCGTGCTAATGCACAGTTAAGGTCTTCCCTGCTATTGCATTCAAATGTATTGCCAAGAAGTTCCTTCTAAAATTTTAAACCTTTTTTTCACAACTGCAGACCCACACAAAAACAGTAGGCTGTGCATGTTATGTGCGCTGGTCTGCTCATGCATTGCAAGAGAAAAAAAGATACTGATTTGTGGACTGCCTTGATAAAGATGCTCATTGCACCCTTGGAAAGTATCACTATTTGGAAGCTATCTGTCAGGTCTGAAGAAGAGGTGCTTTCCATGTTTTCAAAAACTTTTGATAATAGACTCGTTCAGAGTTTCAACATCTGCATGTGGGGAATCCTTTCTCATCTAGAAGCTGGGAAGTCTGAGATGATTCTTTGCCGTTTTTATCACAGTAGCCATTTAAACAGCAGTTCAAATGATAACAGGTATTTGATAAAAATACCCTGTCTGGAAATGTAGGGAAAAGAAAGGTGCTTGCACTTCCTCCTTTGTGATTTACTGGGAGGATATTTTTCATTTTGGCTACTGCGGAAGCCAGCTCTCATCTTCAGTTTCCCTGAACCTCAGCCACCCTGTCTCCAAGTTGTCCTGATACGGTCCCCAAGGGCAAGAAAAATGCCTGCCTAACACCTCGGGATGGCAATCCTGGGCCAGGCTCACAGTCCCCAGAAGAGAACCTGGGGTTGCTGGTAGGATGAGAGATGGCTGATGATCTGCGTACACGTGGCTAGGAATCCAAAGAAGATCCAGCAATGACCGAAAACCCAAGATGTCAGAGTTACCACACCACTTTTAGGGTATTTTAATTAATTTGTCAATTAATTACTGATTTCAAAACAATATCAGCTGGAAAGGGATAGCATGTAAGCACAAACTAGACTGTGATTAGTTCCAATGCCGTTTGGTTTCAGGGCATCTGAGATTTTCCAATAAGATCAGGTCATGCGTGTCTTTGTCCATGAACATTAAGAGGGGCAGTACAGTAGCAAAGCAGCAGTGTCTTGCAAGATCAGTGTGAAGCTCTGTCTTACACGACTGAGCTAAAAAAAATGCTTATAATGGGGCAAATTTGCAGTGAGAAGATGCAAAACTATACGTTTGTGGATTTCTTTCACCTATCTTGAATTGTATTCAATACACTGCTGCTACCTACCTTTAAATTACTACATACAACTGAACAGAGACAGCACATACCCACATATACATTTTCAGTGTCATTAAACCTCAGGTAGCAATTTCAGTCTGTTAAATAGGCCTGGCATCCGCAAAGATGTTGGTATCTAGACTGCTGCCCACTTCTGAAAGTGAAATGGTGCCAATGTTACCCAAAGCAGCAGTGGAAAATGTATGCTATTTTATGACACAGTCACCAATGGATAGGAATGACCTTCAGATGTAATGACGATATTTTTAAGTACCTATATTTCCCCAGATGCTTGCTCCAAATAACAACAGACATTAAGATAGGGTCAGAATGGGCTGAATTGAGAAAGCAACATTATATAGCATATATTCATTGGGCAGATGTGCAATATTTCAGCCATAGCTGATAATGCCCAATAACACCTGGTTCAGAGCTCTGCATAGCCTCTTAGATCTGTAAAAATCCCTATCTAATGTCCCTTTAGATAACGTTTGCTGCTGAACAGCCTCTTACTGCCTTTAGAACGTGGTGCTAATTAACGTGAACCAAGTTACAATATGTGCTAAAGATTCCAGCTTTGTTACTTATTTAATGAGCTTCGTGGGATTTGAACATGAGGCTCCAAGTAGCAGGGGAAACCTCATAATTAGTTTCAATTAGAAGAAGTTCCTACGCATTACAACTATTTGATAAACTGCAGAGGGAAAAAGAACTACTGAACAGATACAAATCACTAGCTTTGTTTCATTTGTTATTATACTTATTTTCTTCTTAATTAGTGCTGATTGGCTTATGATCCTAATTAATGCAAAGGAATTTGGAATGGTATACAATGGTATGGCTTAGAAGATGCCAGAGTGTACAACTGCTAAATTATTGCTAATTGTTATTTACATGAGGACAGGAAGACTAAGTAATGTGCTGCCTAATTAGCATTAAAGATATGGTTTCCATTTCCAAATGAAACGAAGGCAAATGGGATAAAATCATTATGGTTACCAAAAAAATCCTCATCTTTCTCTCTGAGAGTCAATAGTTGCATTGCCGACAATTTTAAAAAAAGAAACAGCCAAAAACCAGCTGAGAAAAGAAAAGACCTTCAAGAAAAAGTACACACTTAATCCAAAGTGGACACCGTTAAAATGTTTTCAGCTTTCTTTGAAAATGTTTAATGTTATATCTGTTACTGTGATACTCTAATAGCAGCAAGCACTATGCCCACCTTAACCAGGGAAAGCCGTAAGGATTTCAGTAGTTACTACAGGTGTGCTTAGCCTATAGCAAAGTCCAATCTACTCCAGCGGTTACAACGAGCTGGTCTTTTGCTATTCCTTTCAGAGCTACGCGGTAAAGTGTCAAACCCTGAAAAACTATAAAACTAGGACAGAAGTCCTGAATTCTCCCTTGGCTCTGACACGGATTCATTGGGTGGCCTTCATGGTCATGTCACCTATGCTTCGTCTTCCTCACAGTCAAAGCAAGAGCAATATCCTCTTGGGTAGATCCACTGGCACTGATTGAGCATTTGTCAATATAGTGGGTTTACATACCCTTTTCATAGGTTCTAGAGAAGGATTTTTTTGAATATCAAAATGCTGTGTCAGTGTCATGACAATTATCTCCCTAACATTTTTTATCACTCAACACTGGAAAGGAGAAAAAGGTCTTCATTTAAAGAAGACTCCTAATTCTTTTTTCTTTCTGTATACAGTTTTGACTGGTCTCAAATATCATAAAGTGCAGTGACTGTTGCATGACTTCTTTTGTTTGCACTGGGATTTGGGCTAAAATAGACATTTTAAAACTTCAGTGCTTTTTTCCCCCCCTGCTCTCTTGTACCTCAGTGCCAAGGGAATGGCCAGCATGACCTAATAGGTCTTTTCTATCTCTAATTTCCATGATTTGATGAAAAACTATATTCTGCACGCTTCTTAGCCCCATATACAAACATTATTCTTGGCCACTAGTCTATGTTTAAGGATGTCATTCACTTTTCAGGGTTTCTAAAGGTTGTTTTTCTATATATGTGTAGGTATGTATATATTTGGTCTGTAGCACCTCTCATGTCCAAAATTAATCTTTTAGAAAGAATTTTAATTTTAAGTAGTTTCAAAACGAAAAATCTGACTGCAGATATTTAACTTTTTTTTTTTTTTTTTGTTACCAAGTATGTGCGTATACATACACACACGTTTTACACACAGGTATATAACAGGAAGCTGCCCATGCTTGCCTGAGTTGCCTCCTTCCAATTTGCTTCAGGGCTCAGGGAGTCTGTGCTTTGCTGCCAGCCAGGGGCCTTTCATTTACAAGATCAATTCAGATAGCTCAGCACAGCCCTGCAGTTTTCCTGAATGAAGATGCAGGCCTGTGCATGCAAAATACACGGTTTTCCTGGAGAAAAAAGAGAACACTGAAATATGAGCAACGGGCATTTCTGTGACTAGCCTGCACTTACTTAGGAGAGTGCACGGGGTGTCTAGGCTCCAAATCAGCAGCACATGAATAGTCCACTTGGGCTTCATTCTCATTTACATGAAGTCTCCTTTTACTTGGTAAAAGAGGCTTAGAGGTGCATTTTCCCCTACTAGGTTCCTCTACGCTGCCAAACCTATCAAGAAAAGGACTTACTGGAAATGGAAACTCAGCCCGCAGACTTTACTGATGACACTTACATGCCTAAAGTTTGTGCTCAGGCTGCTTGCTGCAGCCTGGATGCCTTTAAAAGGTTTAATATTTTTCATGAACGGAGATCAGAGCCTTCCTTCCTCCACATTACTCAACCTGGCCAGCTCTGTTTCCCCTCCCTGGCTGTCACGTTGTTCCCGCGTCCCCAGCCAGGAGGGGTCCCACATGAGCACTCTGCCCTGGTGCAAAAATTAACCACTTTCAGGCTCCCGCGCTGCACCTTGGCAGACGTCTCTACCCCTACCGAAGCCTCAAGATCTTCCAAGAAGAAGTGGGCACTTCTTGGCCTGGCTACCGCTGAACAATAGTTTTTCCCCCCAGTGGATTTGGCCAAGTTAAAAGTTTTCTTATTGGCTGAGTGAAGACGTAACCTTGCCCTGTCTGAGACTAGTGGCTGTTCTAGTATTCATTTCACCTGGAGCAAGAACAGGTCTGTATATTTTTTTCCCAGGACCTGACACTAGCACTTGTCAACTGGAGCATCTGAGAGGCATCCGAGTCCTACGCTTGTTATCTTTGGTTCAGTCAGGTGACTGACATTCAATAGTGGAGTAGAAAAAACGCTGTATGTATGTTCTTCATTTATTGGCTGGGGCGAGGAGAGAAAAAGCCTCAGGAACAATGTGGATTAAAGGAGACATTCAAATTTGGAGGACATTTCCTGAGCATTGTAAGAAATTTAGATAAGGTCACATTCAAGAACTCCGTGAATATATATCTTTCAGATCATTTGTACCTCTCAAATGACATACTGACAACATTAATAAAAATCAGAGGCTGTGAACTAAAATCAGAGTCGGCCTCAAACTTAAAAATTTTCAGTTCACAAAGCGCTACGTTCAGATAGCTTGCTGGACTCGATGCCTTAAGCTAAAAATCAACTTCAAATTCCCCCTCCCAGGCTGCTGCCGTTATCATAAAGTTGTTCTCATCCAATAGCTACAAAGCAGCCTCTGGAAAATGAGAATATTGCCATTCCTGTTGCTAGCGGAGATGATCCTGTTACAAGAATAGCATAAAGCAGGCACTAATTCTTTGAACTCTTTTCTCAAACCTTGACGTAAGGGTTGAGGCAAGGCAGAGCACAGGGGATGCTCGCTCTGTTATAGACTTTACTGTGCTTGCTGAAAAGAAAAAAGACTTAGCTTGTGAAGAATCCCACATCCGCTGCTTCTTCTCAGCATTAATTTCAATTACCTTCTCACTAAACACACTGGAGAGCCTCGGAGGGGGCCACCTGAGTTTGCACTTATGAATTTATCTCTCATGGACTTGTAAATAGACTAAACCATTACTCTTGCTTTATAAAACACACTGTGATTTTAAAAAGAAGTATCATAACAGCACTCGGTTTTTCCCCTGATTTTTACAGGGTTCTGCTGTCCTTTGGTGCAGTGAGGCTTGAGAATTCACTTCCACGCTGTGAAACTGGGCAACCGGATCAGCACAGTTTATTTTCCTAGTAAATAAATGGAAGATCTGAATTCAAACCTCTAGACCTGCCTGGCATAGGTGACTTTGTTTCCCATATTATCAGCTACCAGCCAGGCCAGCCAGTGTTGGCAAAGGTCAGAAACAGAAGACGGGAACATGCAGTAAGAGGCAACCTTGCAACTGTGAAGATTTACTAAAGCAAGCAGTGAATCCTCCATAACTTGGCACTTCTACACCTTTCCGGATTACCTCCTCCCATTCAATACCAAGTTCAAGAGGTTTGACCTAACAGCAACCAAGAATAGCTCCTTCTTGTGCTGGAGTAATTGGGTGACTTGCTCGGCTGGTGCTTTGCAGCGGGTCACAACCGCTGATCCTGCAAACTTCTGTCTGTAAAACCCACAGACCCGCTGTGGGTCACTCCTGTGCAGAGCCAGATGCCCCGAGGACCACCCCAGCGGCTAATACGCACCTTGATGCCATCTCAGAAATAACATCAAGGTTAACTGAAGTTACACGTGTGAAAACCGAGGCAACACCAGTGTGGCATACCACCAGGGACTGAGCTCTCAATGAGCAATAATTATCAATATGTATATTCACAGGTTGTGCAGATGGGGATCGGGGCCAGTCAGCTGTGACAGAGTCTGTACAGACACACATTAACGGCCTTCCACCCCTCCAAAAACACAATAAAACACTCCCAATGGGTTTACAACTTCAGTAGGAGTGAGCAGGTGCAGCGTAATTGAAAAGGCAAAAGGTAAGAATCAGCTGATTGCAAACTACCTGCTTGTAAAGCAGCCTCTGTCTAGGCAAAAAAAACAATATATCCCTTGGACAAAGCAACTCTGACAAAAGCATCAGCTACCCGGTGAGAAAAAAGCAATGTACTGACTCGGTCCTAGTGCACGATAAGTGGCAGTGAAGTATTTAAGAGGAAGGCTGCAGCAAACGTAACACTGAAAAGAAAGGAGCAAAGAAATAATACATACAACGCATACACGCACAGGTGGTGTATTTAAGAGCCACAGGAAAAAAGAATGTAGAAATATGCAAAATGCATACTACTCTTGACTCATAATACTCAAGGGCTTCAAGATCTACAGAGGCAAAGCACCATAGCAGAACAAAGTCTCATTTTATTACTGCAATTATTGATCCAATGAGTGCCTTTCTAAAGCAGCACATGGCCACTTTCCTCATCTTTTGCTGGTAACCAGAGCTCCCTCCTCCCTCTTACCCTTACTGTTTTACTGTTATTGACTTTAAATTAAGTCAGCAAAACGATGGCATTTTTTGCAGCCTAACTGGTTAAATGTTGAAGCATAAAATGAACAGTGTCAAATCATATCCTCAAAGCTGATTAAAAGTAATCCTGCAGATGCTAAATATGGATTACCAAAGCAATTACTGAAAATTCATAGCCTTGCTAAAAGGGCCTTCTAATGGAGTTCTGCAACATGCTGTAGTTAAGGGCTGTTTACTTTTTAAAAATGATTTGCACTGCAATGTCTGGAAATGTGACCTTATACAAGCTTCATCCAGTTCCAAATACAAAATTGTGACTGTTAAGAGCCACCTCATGGTATCTGATACCATGACAAAGAAGCGTCTCTTTTGGCTGTCACTATACGCTACTGGACCAATTCTGACTCTTTGAGTCTCACTGAATGTCTTTCACAGTACAAAAATGTTTTGAAATCTGTTTCATTCCTAATTTTAAGCTATTTCATAGCAGGTTACACTAGGGCAAAAAAACTTGCTGCATTAGGGCGTTTATGGTAAAGCTTGCCTACTACACAGACTTTATTTATCACCACTGCAGCCTGTCACTGGTGATAATCTAATGAGCAAGAGCCTGGCAGTTTTAACCTGCAGTTTCTAAAACACGTTACTCTACATGAGCATAGTAATTATGAAATGCCATCCAGTACCCTTCCTTAATATAGACACAACAGTGTTTTCAGTGACTGTTAAATCTGTGCTGAACTTCAGCAAATCCTTATATTGGCAATTCTAATACGACTGTCATTCTCATCAAATATTAGCGATTACAGTTCTCTTTTCCAAGTCTGAACTCGGCTAGAAAGAGAGCATCTAGCTCCTATCTTCAGAAATGTAGAAAAACTAAAAGAAGAGTGGATAAGTGCTCCTCTGTATTTTGCTGGCCTTTCTGGCAATGCAACTCTGTTAACGGAGAACTATGAATGTAACTGCAGTAAATTATTGCTGTCTTCCAGAAGCTCACTTCTTCCGAACTGAAGATTTATGATTCTTTTTCTGATAATAAAAAAGTAGGTAATTGGGACTTTACTGTATTTTGTTTAAGTGGATAAAGTTCTTAAAGATTTTTTCAATATAAGAGGAAATGTTATAGCTGTAGACTTGTTTCTTATCATCTCCACTAAACCTGGAGAAACAGTAAAAAATGAATCAGATTAATCCATGCATGAAAAAAACCCTGCTTCAGTACACCTTATAGTATTCCTAGGTAAGAGCATTACAGGATGGAAGCAGAGGGATTAAACAATTTGATCTAAAGTTTAGTTAAGGTTAACACGGTCTACCTTTCCTCCTCCTAGTGACTTGAAGGCACATAGGATGCATCTGCAAGTTTTGAAATCAGATGCCTCGATTATTTTTCCATTGGCCGATAAGGGAAATGTTACTCTACATATGGGGGAAACTGATTACGAAGGTACAAATACTTTGCCCGTATCTAACATCAGTCCATGGATGTCACACTGAAACATGATCCCTCTACACAAGCCTGATAATATCAAAGCAAACAAGAAAGAAATATGTTTCAGCTGATAAAACCATCCTTCCTGTAGCAACAAATGAATTTCATGATTCATGTACTTATGAAAAAACCTCAACTAACCTCAGGTATTTCTTTTCACAGTTGCTGCGCTCTCCTGCTGCCTACTGGATGCAATTACATGCTCCCAGGGGAGCAGGTTGGTGGTGGTCCCAATCCTACCGGAAACCATGATGATAAAAAAAATCTCTTTTGCTTCCATTCCAGCAATGGAACTCTTTTCCAGCAATGCCAATCCACGTTCATAAGGAGATCGGCCACTGCCATTAATGAGAATTTGCATCCACATGCACTCTACAGAGATATAAGGAAGACCCAGAAGAGTGGTCTTGCCCTCCTTAGGTGAGATCTGGGCTCCCTTCTACACTCTTCCAAAGGCACTAAACAACTGAAGATCTGAGGACTTCATTACAGTCTCCTAGTCCTTTCAATTTGCATTCAGTTTCCACTGAACACAAGATGCAGAGCTAATCAAGTTAAAAAGTTAACCTAAGGGTTTTTTCAGCTTGCTGAGGCATTGCCTCAAACGAGTTATCTTTCGTGCATGTGACTGTTGAGGCAAGAGAGGAAACGAAGGCTTTTAATTACATCTGAACTGCATTACCCATGTCTATAGAAGGGCACTTGACATTTTTTGAAGATGAGGCATCTTCTGTTGCACTAGCAGTAGAGCATGTATAACAGAGACAGAGCATGTTGCCTTTCCTAGTTGGTAAAATGACCCATGCTGCTAATGGCGAAGCCCTCAAAGCTTTCTGTTTAGCAGGATCCTACACAAATACGGATCAATAGCTTCAATTTGATTCTCACCAGTCCATCTGTAAAAACAGTATCATTCGTATGTCTGCTGTCAACGCAATTGCTCTCTCTGATCCAAACAGTTTTGAATTAGATCTTTCTCCTGTTTGTTCAGAAAAATATACTCGGTACATTTCAGATTAATCTGAAAAAACTACTCCTTTTCAAAGTAATCTATGCTTTATGATACTTTTGCCCTATCTTTGCATGCATTAGAGGGCAGTTGTCACACAGAAATGTTTTTTCTTTTTTTTAAACAAGAAGCACAGAGAGGCTTTGAATGATTTCTTCACTAATAGTGATGGTAAACTAAGTAATAGATAGGATTTAATATACGATATATTTACTTCTTGGTAGCAAGAGCACTCTTTACCATAACAGAGATAATGCTGGAACACCAGAAGGTGTTTAAGGAAAAAGAACATAGCAAGAATGACGGAAGTTTTGATTTGCAGGGAAACATTAAATGAATTACGTAAACCCAAGTTCGTGATGACTAAAGGTAGACATGATAACAATCTGCAGGTGTTTGATGAAGACAAACATAAAAGAGGAAGAGGTTTTACTTAGGGTCACCCAAAGGGTAAAAGTAGTAGCAGTGCTAGATGGATGAGATAAATTAGTAAGTTTTCTCCACCCCTGATGATTACGATTCTATTATATTAGAGCAGAGAAAAAGCTACAGAGAAACACTGAAACCCTTTCTAATCCAGCCCTTCACTGACAGATTAAATAGTATAGTAGATTGTAATTTCTTCTTTTGTAGTCAAATGTTAATTAGATTCTTTGCAGCTGTCTGTGTATCCTTCTGAGTTGGCTGATGAGAATATTAACAATGCGAACTGATTCAAGAGTAGCGCTGAACTTCCTTACGAAGGATAATGACACATTTGAAGCACATACTAGTCCCAAAGAAATACAAAACCCACTAGCAAGCAGTGGCTCTGTTGCATATTTCAAGGCACATGCACATGCACTGCTGAAGGCAAGTTCCAAACAATTAATAAATCTATTAATCTCGGCTCCTTTGCCAGCACAGCTATCGAGCTTTAAAAAACAGAGAAATGGGAAGCTACTATTTTTCCCATCCTTTCCACCTGGTGATGGGAAATAGTCAAGTCAGTTGACACTTCTAAGCCTTCTTCATGTCTTTGCAAAATGAGGAAAACAGTACTCCTCTTGTTAGTTTATTGTTTGCAAAACTGAATTCAGAGTGTCCTTGGATGAATATTACTGAGGTACAAACTCCTATGTCATTATATTAGCGTCTGCTCTTTTTTCTTCTGGGGCTTTTTTCATTTTCCTGGGCATTTAACCAAACTCCACTGAAGAGGGTATGGAAGTTTATGTTCAATAACCTTCTTCTACAATTGTCTTGAAAATGGGCCCTTTACAGTCCCTTTTGTTTTGATTATATTGAAGTTAAGAATTAAAGTTCAAATTTCAAACCATTCGAATCAACTGAATTCTTCTCAGAGACAAATAAAATAATAAAAATTGGTTTAAAATTCAAGATTGGTTCCTTCTTTTTAGGTGAAATGGCTTAAAATTGCTGCTTAAACATATAACCTTCTCCCTGAAAATCCTAGGACCAGCATTTTCACATGTAACTTTCCACTGAAATGAATGAAACAACATTCATGGAGCTTAAATGCTCCACGTCTTTGAAATTTCCATCTTTTATTTTAAAAACTTGCTCTGTATTTACATAACAGACTGAAACTGCACCAGCTGTAACTGTGAATTTAGAACGAGTGTCATATATACTAAAGATGGGGGGCATGACTTTTAAAGTCTCCTACTATGTGCTCATATATGGCCATGAATGCAAATTAGGGCAGGTAGGTGAGCTGCTATCACCTTCAAATCAACTAAACAGGTATTCAGTCGCTATCATTTGCACCTGTGGTTTATTTTGCCAGTAGTTAATTTTGAAAGTACAATCTAAAACCATTCTTCCACGGGTGAATTCTGCAGCAGTAACATTACTTTCCGTAAGTCTGATGTTTTGTCCTTTTAAAATAACGAAATTAGACCTCAGGTCTGAAAAATGATCCTGCAGTGGAAGGAGAATGGAATATATGATCTAATAAGTCCTGTGATTCTTACTTATGATCTAATTGCCTGCCAAATATAAATTCTTCCTTAAAATCAAATCTGATTTTTTTCATTAGATCAAAACATTACTTGAAATGTGACTCTTCAAGAGAAATAAAATTTTATTTTTTGCGCTTTGCTGATGCAACCTCCCCTTGAGCACTGTTCTTGTGATAACCACATAAAGCATTCCTGTTCAAAGGTTCTGTTATTGTCAAGGAGATGAATTATGAAACAACTTTATATTGTGCAAGCTGCAGATTTTATTGACAAAGGTGTCACGAGCAGAAGAACTGGGAGTCTCTCTGCTTGCTATGGGATAAATAAGAGGATCTTTGGAGCTCTTCGCTTTATTCAGTTTGTTTAGATACCAGTTGACTCTCAGCATGGATCCGATGTGAGACCAGTTATAGATTTTTAGGTAGGTATATACACAGTAGGGAGTAATAGGTGGCTCTAAAGTGAGTACAAGGCTGCAATTCACTTAGGAGACCTCAGAGAGCAAGCAAGTCAGCTGTACAAGCGTGCAGGATCAAGGGCAGATGGGGCTGATACCCCATCAGAATTGTCCTCTCTTCTCACTCCAGCAAGAAAATATTGCTTGTTCCCTTCTCCCACGGGCAGACGTTGTGACAGGTCATATCTGTGTGCTGGAGGGTCCCCATTCACACCCCCGCCTTCTTTAAAACTTAGTTTTCCATCCTGGTCCTCCACAAATAGTGAAAGTCTGAGGTGCTAGGTAACCGAATCATAACAGGGTCTAACGTGCTAGGTAAGATATGCCAGAGTGTGAGACTAACAAAACAACATTTTGCTCTGTTTAGCTACCCAGCTTCTGCTACAGCACAGTGTCTCTTCATCATTCAGGTGCCACCTGCCATCTCCCAGGAGACAAGGTCTTTGCCTCCCTATCTGTCTGTGAAGTACTTTCTTGCTGAAGGCACTCTATGAAGCAAGTGGAGTTAATGTGAACGTCAAAGTACAAAACAGTCCTGAGCTCTCAACCCACACTATCATGATTAATCCTAACCCTGAAAACGCTCCTCAGCTTGAGGCAGGAATACCTTTGGGGGTCATCTCCTTGGAAGCGCGATCCTGGTGTGGGTTTCCCTAAGAAGTGAAAATCAAGGTGAAAATCAGGGGGAACAGGCATGGCCTTAAATACTTTTCCAGGATGGTGGCTGAATGACAAAGATCTGTGAAGATCAAGCTCTAAAAGATGATTCGATATCCCTTGCCCAGAAAATAGTATTTTAATAACAGTGGAAGGTCCCTCTGCGCTTCTCTGCCAGCTGAGCTTATACACTATTTCTGCTGGGTGCCCTCGACGGTGTTATCGCAAAGATGAACGGGGCTCAGCGCAGAAGGTGAGGGAAGAGGTCAGGGAGGGTGGGATTTATCTCATATTCCAGCCACCTGAAACTTAGATATCTGATCTTAACCAGTCATCTAGTCTCCCTCCGTAATGACTGGCAACCATCATGTTGATTCAAATCTTTGGTCATGTCTCCAAGAGGATCTTAACTGCAAACCTACTTATTTCAGACCAAAAATCTATTACATTGCAATTTTCACTGAGTATCAAGCTGCACGGGATTTAGCCTGAAATCTTTGGAAGAAAGCATTGCTTCCCTAGCCTTTTGAACTATGTAGGCACCATGTGTTATATCAGTTATTAGGCTTTGACATTTTATAACCCATGCAGGATAGTTCAAACTTATCTTTCGTCTCTTTGCACACTGCTGAAGTAATTAAAAATCGAAAACGCTCTGAAGCCTTTTGCTGGTAATAGCACTTTAAACATAAAAGCCCTGCTTCATCTTTGATGAAACTCTTTGGATTTGCTCTGGTAAAAATTATTATTTGTTCAGCACCAGTGGAATTTTTGGCTTAATACTAGACTGAAAAGAGAACAATGTATTTAGGAGGATTTTTTTTTTCTTAGAAATTGTTTTCTTCAGCCAGATCTCTAGCTAATTTTGTTTATTCTTCAGTTCTCAGAGATGGTGAGAAACCTGAAATGTTTTGATCTTTCAAACATTCTTCCCAAAATGCTCCAAGGGTTTTATCTCACAGATAAGTTCGTTCTTTTGTTTTATTATTTGTTCAAGCAGAGCTGTTCCAAGCCAAGAATTCAAACATTCTGTATTTCTCACCACGAGTGTAAGCTGAAAGGAAAAAAGCAACTTACACTACGTATTCTTACTGGGGTGAACTGCCTCATTAAAAAGCTAAAACAGAAAATGAGTTAAAACTTGTATAAGCTGCTAAACGTAATTTCACTGCCTATTTTCAAGTATCCGGACAATTTTCCAACATTATCCAGTTTCAAAATAACCAATCACTAAAACTAAGCCGTGAGAATATTATCAGCTGATTGCTAAAGAACGGAAAATTAGGAGATCTGGCTCCCATTGCTAGATATAATCCAGGTTTGGGAAAGTCGCTTAGCGCCTCTGAGTCTTGCCAGGGTTTCATAGAAAGATGTTGAAGAACTCAAGCCTGGACCAGTGCCCACTTGCTAGCATCAGAAGCGCTTGAGTCACTGATGTTGGAAATGCTGAAGGTCTACCCATGACAGATGGAAATACAGAACACCAATAAATCATAATATAGAGATGCTCAGATTTTAAGGCCAGGGGTTGTATTTCACTCAATATCTTTTTATCAAGCCAAGTGATTTGTGTGTGAATAAACCTTATCAGCCACCCAGCCTTCAGCTGCAGGTTTTAAGAGATGGAGAATCTACACTGCGGTAATAACGGTCGTACCTTTATTACCACCTTGCCTTTCCCTTGCACTCCTCCCAAATTTCTCTTTAATCCCTTTGCCCGTATTTACGTGTTTGAATCTGGAGCTGAATCCCAGCCATTCTCTTCCCATCTGAGACCCTTACGCATCCCACCGACAGTATAACACCCCTCATTCACTATCTACATGGCTGCTATTCTCTCTGATTAATCTACCATACCATTTTCTATTGACCTTCCAGAAACTTCCGATATTAAAACTTCTGCACTGTCTTGCATGGCTTTTCCTATGCTCCCGTGAGTTTTCCCCTAAACATCCACAGAGTCATCCTGCTGTCTGCCTTCAAACTTCCCTTCTCTGTAGCGGCTACAAACCCTTTTGGTCAGATCACTGTGTCCTTCATATCCCACTGACCAACACAGTGTCACTGTTCTCGCATATGCCTTTTCCCCTAGGTCTATCTTTTGTTTTATAATTAGATTACACAGACTTTTGATCTCTGACCAGCTCTCCTTATTGTAGGCTAATGATGATAACAACAACTGCAGCATATGTGTGTAAACGTCTGTTCGCACTCATGAGTCTTCTCTGTATCTCTACAGCCTTCTGGTCACTGCACTCATAAAGCAGACATATGGCTGGCTGCGAACGCCTTTGTGTTTGCAACTGCAGCCACCAGATCCGGACGTCAGGTCGGCGCAGCCTCTCCGCGCTGGAGACAGACACTCCCTGCAGTTAGCTGGAACTGGATGCCAGGTGCCTGGGACACAGAGCAAATCCAAGCTGCAGGAGTCTATCCATGCTGGCGTTAAATCATAAATGCAAACGAGGTGCCCAAAGTTGTTCCTAAGCCACTGACACAGAAGCTTGGGAACAGCATCCTAGGACGTGCATTATGAAAAAACACAGCACCTCTGAGCTACGGTGATAGCAGTAGTATGGCTTTTGTAAGATGCAGCATGCCACTGCAGGACTTCTTTCTTTCTTTCTTTCTTTCCCTTCCAGCAAGGAACTGAACAGTGTATTTGTAGCAGCGAAGGGACAATTTAGTTAAGGGCACAAGATTAGCAAACTCCTCTCCTCCCGAAAAAAAAAAAAAAAAAAAAACCTGTGATTTTTAAAAGCCATGAAAACCCCAGAGGATTTCATTTCTTAGGAGTTAACTCAGAAGACTTGCTCTGCCTGTAGGAAATGGCCAGGTACTCAGTAGATGTGCATTGGCTTGATAATGATCCTGCTGGCACTTGAAACTAGCTAGACTGAGCCAGGGCATATGGCTTAAGCCACTAAGCCATCGCCGGTTGTCTCTGTTTTTCATTTGACTTGGTAGCTTCCTGAGGTCCTGGAGTCATCCCGGAGGACAAGGTGAGTTTTTCCTAGCAGTGAGTTAGCTGTCATAACTTACCTACGTGAGGCAACATTTAAGTGGGGTAAAGAGGGATTACTCTAAATTCCTGACTTAACCTCACTAAAGTTTGACCCGGCACATTATTCTTCAATGTCATTTTTGTGTGTGTGGCTTAATTATTTACATGTTTCAGTCTGTTTTCTTTGGAGAGTTTCAGATATCAAACAAGAGGCAATCTTTTCTGCTACCTTTTGACCCAAGGTTAATACAAACAGCAAACAAGGATGTTTCTAGTGCTTGTCTAGAGAAACTTTACTTTCCTTCATGCCCCTGTTTTTGACAAGTATTTTATATGCTTTTGAAAAAAAATGAACTTAAAGAAAATGTTGAAATTCTTAAGCATGAAAAAATGCTGAAATTCAGCCTTTTACAAAAAAGAGCTGTCATACGCTGCTCTTAAAAACAGTTGAAATCAATTGGACTAAAATGGTGCGAAGAACAGAAAAAGTGGGTCCAGTCTCTGCTAAAAAGATAGAATATATAAAATATAACTGTCCGAGGAGGAAAAGAAGTAAAATGGAACTCTCTTCTGCTCTAAAACCCAAATTATTCCTCCTAGGTAGTGAAACACAATGTTCCCGGCAAGCAAATGACATTTGAGTCACCAGGCTCCAGCCTGCGGCCCTGTTCTTCTTTCCCATATGGCATCATCAGGAGCTTTGTGGGGTGGAGGAGAAGCACCTTGGAGACCCTTCTTCTGTGAGCAGAGATGCTAAATGACTTGCCCAAGGCTGTGCAAAGCAGCAGTGAGACGTGCTCTGAATTGGGGATTCCTGGTTTCCTTTACACAGCCTCCTGGGTTCCTCCACCTCTCCGGCATGGAGTGACTCCCTTTCCCACCTCCTGCTGGCTTTTTCTCAGATCTGTCTCCAGGTTAACCTACAAGGCAGCTAGTAGGATGGGTCAGTGACTCCAAAGCACTAATATCCTCAGCTCATCACAGCAGCGATTGCTTTGGCGGGGATATGTTGCTTAATTACATCTGGGACAAGAGAGGCGGGGAAGAGAAGGAAACCTCCTCGCAGTCATGACCGTGAAGGATGTCCTCCTGCCGACGGTGCCCTCTTCCCTTCCCTGGGAAAGGCAGGGCATGGCTGTCTCTCCCACCTGCCGCAAAGCCTCCCTCCAGCAAAGCAGCTCTAATCAGCGCTGCTCAGCAAATCACGGCAGTCACTTACGTTAACTCGATGAGTTACACAACCGACACACTCATGCAGATGTTGTTTGCAGAGTATCGGAGACGATGCCAGCCAGACACTTGGCACCGCGGCCCAATCTGGGAAATGAGGAGCTTTCTAGGCTCATTCCTAACATTCATTATTTTCTTATTTAATACGAAAATTGATGCGACACGTAAGGGAGACTGGTCAGTCAGCTAGTGTGGAAACTATTAGTGCAGAAAAATGAATAGCCTGGCAGTTAAATGTCTGCAACACCCACACACTCCCTGGAAACAACCTAGAAATAGGGTTATTCATCTGAATTTATCCCATGGTCCCTGGGTCTCATAACGGTGGTTGAGAGCAGCTGAAACACTTTGCGCTGCTTGTTGCTGGACCGGGATACTCTATGGCAAAGGGTGTTTCTAAGGCAGAGCTCTCCCATGTCTTAAAATCCAGCAAACAGAGCTCAGAAACTCTGCAGAAGCACTGTATGATACTGGGCATTTTCTTGGGTACAAAACTTTTGGTGATGGGTTTCCTCATGGTGGCTTAGAGGAGGGATCTGTACTATAATCAGCTTTTTAAAGGCTTTTAGGTTTAGCAGGTCCTGCATCTCTTCACAAACAAGGTATCCCCTTGTCGCTCACAGTAGGTCAGTCACTTCGTAACACCGATACAGGGAATAAGCATCTTTCTTTAAAATTTACTTAATGAAAAAGGCTTGCTAACAGAGGCTCTTTGCTCGTTACTTGCCCCCAAGTCCAGTTTCAGACAATGTGAATGAAAAACTCTCAAATTCATCTCTCTTTCTCTTATACCGCTTCAGTACATAAATACCATACATGTCATACATACATCTTACAGGTACACGGGTACATTACACGAGCCAGCATGCATTCGCTGGCCCTGAAAGCAAGTGGATGGCATGGCTAGTCGTGGCAAGGCAAAATTCTCTATCCGAAACAGGGTAGCCTTATCTGTATTGCTGACTGAAAATAGTCTCTGGCTCACGATGTCCACTGAGCTGTGCTCAGGTATTAGCTGGGGAGAGCTTAACCAGCACAGGCCAAAACCATGCCAGGGAGCAGCCGAGCGACGATGCTCACGCTCATCACCTCTCCCTGCTTCATTCGCCAGCCCAGAGCCTGCCTTTGGGTCTGCGGCTCCGTTTGTCAATGCAACACCAAAAATCAGTGGCTGTATAGGAGATTTGCACTCGCGTAAGCAAGAATAAAACTCCCCCTGCCTCTTACCTTAGGATGTGATGCATCACCCTCTCGAATCCGCTACCTCCCTCCAGTGGCTAGAAGGAGGTGCCCAGGTGACTAGTCTCTACTGGCTGCCTAACTTTTAGATAGCTAAAGTTAGATGAAAATCCCACACTACGGGATTAAGAACTTCCTCCATTTTTAAACCTGAATGGTATTAAAACCAACCTCAATTTTGCAAGGGAATGAAGAAGTCCTACTTAGAACATATGCAGTTCACTTCTTTCCTGTGAAGTTGCCATATGGCAGAGGAGTGATGGGAAGAAGAAAAATATTGACAGTGATGATATATCTTATTACAGAGCATACGGACCAAATTTTCCTCTCAGTTACACTAGTGAAAATCTGGAGTGAACAGCCCTGTCTTGATAGGAAAATCAGATCAGTCAGTGGATATATAAAGCCAATTATGAGAGTGAAACAAAAGCAAACTTGAGAAACATTATGGTATAGTAAAGAAGACATGTGGTAGGATGCCAGAAGACAGGAAGTCATTGGACCCAGCATGCTTACTCATACGATTTACAATAACCGCAAGTGGTCAGGATCTTGTTTTATGCCTGAACTTGGCAAACTGCACGAAAGCTGCCCAAAAACATCTGTTCTGGGTTCCAAACATTTATATAGCCCTTTGTTAGAGCACCAAAGATGGCATCACATCAATAGAAAGGAAGAATTGCCGAAGAAAGCAGTACATGGAGGCTAGAGGGAAAAGTCCAAGATTAACACAAGATCTATGATGTTTTACACACCAATAACTTTCATTTATTCCGTGCTGAACATCCATCCGATTAAAACTTTAAACCATATTTGACAGACAAAACAACTACTTCAAGGAGGGAGACCATGGGAAGTGGTGCATTCCTATTTCCATACTATTTAGAAATGCCTTGTACTCAACTTAACAGCACAGACTGCAATGATAGCACTGTTCGTCTACTGCATTACAAAGACATAAAGGCAAGTGTAGCTGAGAAGACTTTTGGAAATATAATAGGAAGCAATATTATTTGCTCAAAAATAGCAGAGTACGGCTATACTTGAAATTTGCTCTTGCAATCAGCTAGCAAAGGAACTATTTTCTATTTAGGATCCTTTTCAGTCCATTTTCAGAAAGTAATGCCCTGTTCCGTTTTGACCTCCGTGGCAGGGTGTTGCAGGATGAGACTGGAACAAGTAAAAAACAAAAACTCAGCCAAACAAGTTAAAAAATGGAAAACCTAAGTAGAATTATCATCAGCAGTTCCACATACAAAAGAGTTAAACTGCAACTTAATAAATAAACTATGTATATTTTTTCTTGGAGGCCTATAAAGACTGAGGTTTTGCAAACGAGTTCAAAGACAAACTATAGCCAATTCAGTGTCCACAGTTTCTTTGGAAGCAGCAAGGAACATTTGGCCAGAAGAAACTGTGCCAACTATCCAGCGCAAAGCCTATACTTTAATTTGCAAAAGCAAAAAGCTGTGATTTATACCTTTGAAAGGAAGAAGCAAAAAAAAAAAAAAAAACCTAACAGTACATTCTGTGTAGGTTTATTATTTTGCCAACAGTTTGTGGGTTGGATGATGAGGTACGTTCCTGAAGATTAGACATCACCATTTTTTTTAAACAAACAAAACAGCAGGAAAAAGCAAAATTCCCCTAAAGCAGAGGCAGTCCTTGCGAAAGTTCTGAACTGTTGTGGCTCCCCCTTGGCTCCTTTTTTTTTTTAACGAAAAATTCATCAACCCATAGCGATAATCAGCTTTGGCTCACAGACAGCATATTTGCTTCCAGTTGAGGACAATTAGAGGCACAGTGTCAACTGGTCATTCATTAGGTTGTGTAAAGCTCTGTGGATACACACTGTTTTTGTGACATCAAAAAAAATTCTCATGAAAAATGGTGTTTTCCCATGTACACATCCCCTGGCTGCTTCTCCTTTTAAACTCAACGGATTTGCTAGTTCAGAGAAAACCATAAAGTGTTTCTGGGAATAAAGGCAAAGCAGAACCGAGCAGTATAGCTTCACTGACAGAATCAACTGACAAGTGAAAATCAAACAGGGGAGATGACAAGCTATTAAATTCACTCTTTTGTACCTGATGGTACCCCTTGTAATATAGCTAAGGGAATAGAGTCTGGTCCTATATAAGTTTTAATTGACAGAATTTCAAAACACGAAGGCCTGCACCTTTATAGTTATTGTGAAAATATACCAATCACGTTATTATCCACCATAACTTCTTTAGCCCTCCTAAACCACTGAAAACCCCTCAATGAACGGCCTCAGCAGGTAATCCACAAACATGTTTAAGATAGAGCCTCAAGAAATTACTCAAAATTTGGGCAGATGCTATGGTTAAAAATGGAATATTGTTTTTCAGAGACGAATCTTTTTCATTGTCATGTCTTCTCCCAGCCATCAAAGGCCTATTCTAAGACTGCAAATTAAAAGTCAAAATAAATATATCATCATTGTGCAATTAAAAGGCCCTGCCAAAAAAAAAAAAAAAAAAAAGTGCATGAAAAATCCAAAGGATGAAACAATGTCATTCTGCAGACTGAAAAATATCACTTATTTCTGAAAAAAGGCACTCACAGGTTACACGTTGTTAGACAGTTCTTCCTGGGTTCTTGGCAGTCAGTCTGGAAAATCTATTTCTTTAAGCTTGCCTTTAAAGTATTTTACATAACCACAGCTAGAAAAAGAGAAATTTGGGAAACAGTAAACTACATTTAGGGTAATTCTAGGTACCTGTTGTAATACTGTTCACGGTTTTTTAGTCCTTAAAGTGTGTGTGGGAATTCAGAGCACAGCTGCACAACTGTCACTCTCTTCCTTAGAAGTTTATGCCTGAACATAATGAATAAGCACATTAATGAATAAATGTATTTTTTTTTGTAAACTTCAACTCCTTTGGTAGCCTTCAGGACAAGAGGCAGCCAGGCAGTGCAAGGTAACTTTTTCTAGGTCCTCACTTGGTATAAATCAGAGCGTGTTCTTGCTGAAATCTTAGTCCTGCCTGCAATTTCTATCCACTAAGCCTCATATTTTATGAATCGTTGCTATTGCTTTGGAGCTGGTTTCCATAAGGGCTCTCATCTTTAATGGTTTTGTCCTTAATAGACTGGTCACATCTCAATTTTTGCTTCCTGTGCCAGGATTTATCCAAAATATCCTTCCACAGACACATTGCGCCATTTTCTTCTCGCCTACGCCTTCTCTTTCCCATTCTTCTGGGGAGATACTGGACTTGGTAGATCCAGTGCCGCAATAATTACATTCTTATGAAACGTGGTAATTCAATAAAGCACAGAAGAGTAGTATCAAGTTGACACCTGCTTATAAAAACACATGTCGCTGATTACTCTGTTCACAGCAACTGGGTTTTTTTGATTTGTGTGAATTTCACAAACTGCAATTTGTAATCGTCCTCTTCCTTCTTTTCCTCCTTTGTTGTTTTTTCTCTCTCTCTTCAGTTTTATATGATCTTCTAGGACCTTTTAAACTAAGATTATGCCCCACCGGCAAATTTTCTCGTGGGAGCGTGATAGTCATCAAGAGAACAATGTCATTTGGATGAAATAAGGCTCCCTAAGGAACTCCCTTAAAAGCTAGAAAATCTATAAAGTTCTTGCTGAAAGGTAACCCAACTTGTGATCTGGTCTTTTAAAGTAAATATTAAGGATGCTTTATGGATTTGGAGTATTTCTAGTCATGGGAAAGAATGGTTCCCTGCTTGCTTAGGCTATCAATATATATTTGTGAGGCAACAATAATTCTTTCAGTGAATTTCATGTTCCCATTGAAATGTCTTTACTTGTTTTAAACCATGCAAGATTTACAGAATGATACTATGCTCACAAGATGTAAAAATAAATTGGCCTGACAATTGTGTTAAAATAAGCACCACTACTAGCTTGAGGTAAATAGGAGAGAAAATATGTCCTAAACATGACTTCTATTCAGTCTGGATGTAGCCACCCAGGAGGACTAATGGAACCTGTCCTTCTTCACTCACCTAAAACTGCTGTAGAAAAATCTCTGGAGAGCACATGCCTATCTGCAGAGAAGAGGTTAGCTTTGCTCTATTTTTGCCTTTGGTATCTGGGCGTAACTTTGCAGTTGACACTGTAGTAAGAATTACTGACACTCATGCACAACGATGCATTAAAGTCTGTTGCAATTAGCTATTTCTTGCTCTGACACCGACCTTCAGGCATTAGACCTCCCCACACCTTGGTTTATTCACCTGTAAAACGAGGGTAAAGATACTGACCTTCCCTGTAAAAGCAGGCAGAGATTTACTGCTGAAAAGCACTATGTACAACTTAGGTATATAACATTTAGTACCTTACAGCATAGGTAAAGTGTCCACCACTCCAATGGCTTGTCAAGCCTCACGGAGAGAGGCACTCTTGTGAGACTTACTTCTGTCTGAACTTGAGTCAGCGTCCAGTTTACATGAGACACTATTGATCACTGGACAGTCTACGTTGGCAAAATGTTACTTGGCCTTCAAAGCATTTCCAATCAGGTGTTACCTGCGAGGACAAAAGTAAAGCCTATCTTTGATGAGGGCGTAAGACTTAAGGTAGACAATAACAGAATGGATGATGCTTTCTAGTTCCGGTAATGGGTTGGAAAAACGAGTGTTTGTCTGTGGCAAGGGTCAATAGCTGTTAATTTAGTGACCTAACAACACCAGGACAATGCATGGGGAGGCCAGACGGACCCCTCTTGCACACTGTCAGGAGTGACAGAAGCTGCCAACACTGTGTTATGCACATGAAAAGATGCAAAGATCTGCCCTGGAGCAGGAGGACACCTGCTGAAAGGACTGGCCACGCAGATGGCCACCCAGCCACCTCCTCCTAAGGCCACCTCCACCTGATGGCTAGCTGAACGGCAGCATCCCTTGGGTTTTTACTGGGATCACTGGGAACTGTACTCTTTGGCCATAAAAGTTCCCCCTCTCTTCTGTCTTTCCTCTGTAGCACCAGCCCGTGTTTCACACACCAGTGAAGGCTAAGGGCTTAGCTAGTAAATTTACAGCATTCTTCATTAAGGAATTTACAGAGAACACTAAACCTGACTAGCAACCTAAAGAGCTATTTTGTAATCTGATGAAATAGTGTGACCTACCAAGGGACTTACTCCAAAGACTTTTGTGTGCTAATCTGATGCTACGTACACAGAAGGACTTCCGGGATACTAACGTCTTCTCTTGGGTGTCTTGCCCACCACTGAAACTGCACTGCTATAATTCATATCAATCATACTAGTGAAATGGGGGACCAAAAAGCTACCAAGGGACTACTGTTTCAAGTGCTTTGAATGAACACCTGTGCTAGCAAGCATTGTCACTGGGGAGTAATTAGGTCTTCTGCAAATCATAGGAGGACTCCTACGTCTCCAGCTACCTTCTGGCACGTCTTGCATAAACACTGGCTAACTGAGGACTTCAGTATAGAAGGGGTAATATTGAGAAACAGAAAAAAAGAGGGAGCTGCCAGCACTTTGACCAGCATTCTTGAAGTGAGAAGTAATGTCTCCTCCCCAGAACATTTTAACCTCTGTAAATATATCAATACCATCCACATTTTAAGTAGGCTTCATGATTCACAGTGAATCAGAGGATGCGTCTGCCCTGCTCTGTGCTCAGGTATGGTGTGAAAGTGAAGTAGAAAGTGCAATAAAGTAATAATAATGCACTGCATTTATAGAGCTCCTTTCATTTCCAACATTTTAAAATCTTGCCAGTATTAATTAATTAAGCTCTTGTAACAGCCCTTTGAGTTGCGCAAGGACTATTATATCATTACATCAGTAGGTAAACTTGGAGATCCTGAAGGCTAGATTGAGACTGTCTGCTTTAGGCACTCAATTTATTTGGTACAACATCTAAAAAATAGGTGACTGGCTCCAGGAGAATGATCCAGAGCACTTCAGGCAGGTGCCTATGTAACCTATACAAGCAAAGCAAGGAGATGGGTGTCCCTTCTGAAGAGAGCCATTTGTCCCACCCATGAGCAAAGCTGAGCATGGCTAAGAGGACAGGAACACGCAACGTTGGGTCTTTACTTGGGGCAATACTACAACTCTAGCCTGAAGTCTCCGACCTCCCAGTATCCCTCATATCCCTTCGCAGAGCGCGTACAACCTTCCTGCAGTGTCACGCTAGAAAGTAGATGGCTGCAGCAAAACCTCTCTTCTGGCACCTGTATTAGAAAAAAGCCATAAATAAGTATAATTGTATCCCAGGGCTGCAGGGAGATGGAGCCCAGTGGAGATCAAGATCAAATACTGTGCGGTGTGGCTTGGTCTGTCCTCTCTAGAGGCTCACAGCTTTGACCTGTGTGAACATAAGCCAGCCTGCAATAATCAGTCTAGAGGCTCTCCTTCTGGTTCGGTCCACAAAAACTGTATACATATGACCCAAATTTGCCTTGCAGAGGTGTTTCATGCTAGCTCAACATCGTCTAAAACCAGTCGGTTTGCTCATATTGTGACTTAATGAGGAGGGCCCTTTTCAGCACCTTGGGAGAGAGCAGCAGCTCTGCACCCATTTGTGAGTCATGGTGTACTGCCAGGAGCTACACACCTAGCTCCTTCAAGCTTTCAACTGCAGAACACATGCAAAACCATATGCTTATGTGCTTAGGTCACTCTTTAGTCCAAAATGCACTGTCCAGATGCACATACACTCTGTGCTGCTGAGATGTAGGTGTTACTTCAGATGAGACAGACCAAATCATCCTCTGAGACTTAGACACTTCCAGTTCATTTACGTGAGGACTTACGTTGACTCATAGATGGCCTAAATCACATTCACTGACTTCTTCAAACTATGCAGAATCTCAGAAACAGACCTGAGAAAAAGACTCCTGAGTCTGGGCTTGAACCTGATTTATTACCATTTTTACCTGCTAGGGGTTTCTTTGATCTCAGTCGGACTCCCTTCTGATTAGCAGCAGAGAAGGAGAATTTGGGTTAATGCATCCTGCTCTACCCACTCCTTAACATAAGAGTGACTCCTATTAGTGTTTTAGCAGTTGTCCTTTTATGCAAGAACTTGCAGAGCTGACTTGGCTAAACTTTTAATGGGTACGCTTCTAGTGTGGGAGGAAACATTAAGCACTGCTTATTGTTACTTAGAATTACACACCCTAATGCCATAGCTCTATCCAGAGTTCCCAGGCATCTAGCTGCTTTACTATCTACCACAGCACACTGTATCGCAAATGAGATCTCCTTTACCGCCTAAAGTAATGTCATGATGCACTGTAGGAGCCAAAGAATGCTGGGTATGCAAAACGCACGCATTGCTTCAGGTTGCAGTGAATTCGTTTAGTAGGAGATCAGGCAACACCATGAATTTCCGAGCGATAGATTTCTCTCCTCCTTTTATTTACTAAGATGCCGTCTCACAGATCAAATCAATGAAATCAGGGCAGATCGCCAAGCTTACCCCAACAATAGCCAGTATCTGCCTCGCATCTCGCAGAGGCATCCTCTTTCCAAATGCCTCCAAGTTTCTATCCTGCCACATCTCTACTGTTCAGCCCGGTCTGCTGGAAATAGTAAACTTAAAGTTTTCCAGTGTACTTGGCTGAGTAAAATGCTCTTTTGGGCAGTCATGCACAGGCGCACGTATCGACTGCCCTGCTAGCAGAAAATTTGGCCCCACCGTGCCAAAGGAGATGTGCTATTGTCCTTGGGTGCACTTCTTGAGGCCACGTGTGGGGCGTACACAACTCCACCCTCACTTGAGGTGGGAAATATGTTCAAAGTGGTTTTGAGGTTTTGTTGAGAAGCAAAACAGGAAATCTGCACTAATCTGGAGTTTAACTATTTTTTGAACTTGTTGCTTTCCTTTTTTTCTTTTTTAATAGAAAATAATGAAATATTAGAATGTCAAATGTTCTGAAACCGAACACATTCCAATTCTGGGACGAGCCCAAGCTTTTATTGGTGCAGACTGGCCTTCAGGCAGCAAAGAGATACTGGAGTAGTCCAGGGAATTTTTCTTTTCCTTTTTTTTTTTTTTAAGTAGCCAAGCAACTCAAAGGCTGTGTCAACTGCCTTAAGTGCTCTTATGCCAACTAATCATAGCTGGCACAGAAAACAATGCTGACTATTGCTACGTCGGCGGCAGGGAAGGCCAAAGACACAGAGCTGCAATGTGCCATCTGGAGACACACCATTGCTGCAGAATGGCTGCTTTGTAGCAGAGGAAGGACCACAGAGTGGCTCCCAAAAATTAATGAAAAGGACAACAAGCAATTCAACGGGGCAGAAGTCAGAGTGAGCTTGCAGGCAGAAAAAGTGTTAAATTTAAGAGCCACAGGAGCTGCTGTGCTGACAGCATGGGCTAGTAAAATCTCCTTTCCCCCAGAGCATGGGTACAAGCCTCCCCCCAGCCCCGGCACGCTGAGCCGGGAAGGCAGTACCGCTACCATTGCTAGGGGCATCTATAAATGTGTCCGTTTGACCACCAACATTTTCTGGTAACCTTGCAAAGCATGGCGGCTGGATTTATAGCTTTAGTAATGTGAGCCCTGAGAAAGCTTCAGTGAAATCACCCAGGCTTCTCAGAGAGACTGCCAAGCATGCTGGGAATGGCAAAGGCTTTTGGGAACTGCTGGCCCTGACGGGGGCGGGGGGGGGGGGGCCCTAATAGCAAAATCCTCCATGGCCAAAACTGAACCACTGCGCGTACCTCCTGAACGGTACGTTGCTGATTCACACCACGTGGCACTGCCCAGCCAAGTCTACCCAGCTGTCTTCACAAATTTATTTCTAGTGCTACATAACATCGGGTTTCGATCAAGTCCTAGGGTCAGATACGCTGTTGTCATTCACAGAAAAACGCACGAAGACCAGCAGTTACCGATAGATTCAATAAAAATTGGCCATAACATGGCTTGCAATAGGGATCCTCCAGGTAAATTCCTCACAGCCTGCTCCCAACTTATTTAAGCTGCATCTGTTTGCTGCGTGAGACTCTGGTAACGCTTTTGCTGCTTTTCCAGCATCACTCTGACGTCAGCACTTTTATTTGATTTTCTGTCACTGTTCCCGCAGATTAAATTTCAGTCAGTGACCCAAGGCTTGAAAGCTCATTAGCAAATCCCTCTGAGCCATCTAGTCCTGCCCCTGCTTGACGGCTAGCTCTGCGCTGCTGTCCTGAAGCCTACTGAAATCAGCACCACCCTGTGTACAAGTTAGGTCAGGCTTGGTGCCACTGCAAAAGGCTACGAGGATCCCTACCCAACTGCATGTTTTCAATGACAAACCAGTGCAGATTCCTACGATGACTCCTTGCGTCTTTTCAAATCTTCCAGGTAGTGTAAAAACACATTCATGTAAAGTCAAAACTTCCCTTTGCCACCTCCCCCCTCACCCTTTGATTTCTCAGGGAATTATTCTGACATCTTGCTCAGTCAAACCTTGCAAACAGGGCATTCTCTCTCCTTCTGTTGGGAAGCATTAGTAGGCTTAAGCAGCTATGATGATGCTCTTTCAGGTCTCTTTTGCTATGATACTTAAATATAAAATTCTTAGTACTCAGCTGGAATGAAAAAGCTGCCTCAGAACATGCTCTAGAGATCACAGATCCAAACTCTCACCTAGGTATTTTGGTTGGATGGGATGGAAGTCGCCCTGAGTACATGACGATCCAACTTACCAGCAGATATCTCAAGCTCAGCTCTAACTATGCCCAGCTTTCAGTT
The DNA here is from genome assembly GCF_040807025.1 of Struthio camelus. NCBI lineage: Eukaryota > Metazoa > Chordata > Aves > Struthioniformes > Struthionidae > Struthio > Struthio camelus. The sequence continues at coordinate 64,424,412 of NC_090981.1, read as the reverse complement.
ATAGTGGACAGGCAGGTTAATAGTGAAGATGCAGCCATGGAGTCAATGTTTTACCTCCTTCACACATCTGAACAGACCGCTTGCCTTGCACTTAGATTATCAGTGCCTTTGGGCAACAAATGCCATGCTTTTATATTTGGTATGGTCCAGAACTATCACACACACTCTTTCTGCTCGGTCGTCTTCTTAAAACTGTCACTTAAACAAGTATTCGGGCTGTGCACTGTCCAAATCCTAACTGCCCTCTCCCTCCAAGTTAATGAAATCTCCTCTGCGAACCCAGAGCTGAGGCTATTTCCAACAGCAGGCGAACAACACTGGGCAGGTAGAGCACAGCCACAAGCAACCCAGCCAAGCACCACTGACACATCCGCGGACGTGACTCTTCCTTGGCTTGCACCCTCTTTGCCTCCGCAGAAACTTTACTCTAGAAGCCAGTCTCACCGATTTCAGTGGAGACGATCTTGATTTACGCAAGGATGAGATGAGAATCAGGCCATGAGTCTTTATTGCCTTTTAAAGCCAAGAGCTCAGAAGAAGCCAATTGTGTCTAAAGTGAAGTTGCTGCACACACAATATGGAATCTGCACAATTCCATAAACCAGCAGTGGTCTAAATAAAAACTTCAAACAAGACATTCTGGCATTGGCCAGAAAGAGCGAAGATAAATAGCTCAGAGGCGCCAAGTTGTGAGGGAAGAACTGCTTGACTGTTGGACAGAGAGCAAAGTGAGAGGCAGAAATTCGGCAGGGTGCTGGGAGGCTTGCAACACTCCCAGAAAGCAAAGGGGTCACAACGTTTAATTTGATTAATTCATCATTGGTCCAAACTCAGGCAGCTCAGTAAACATACAGTCATTTAGAGAGGAAATAAAAGATTGGTTGGGCGGTAAATACTCCAACTCCCCCTTCCACTCCGGCCTCCCTCTTGCTTCTTCTCTCCTTGGTCAGTGCAAATTTTGGAAGCAACACAGTATGCAAGTGGTAGCATTGAAAAAAACAAAACAGCAAAACTCACTGTATTTCCAAATACTTTGCTCAAAATACTTTCAAAGAAAGCTTTGACTTGGTTTCTCCATCATTCTTATTTTTTCCTCAACAGCCCATTCCTCTAGGAAATGCCATGGGCAAAATGGAGTAACAGTCAGGCTCGTTTGGCCTCCTCTCTCCGGGACTGGCGGAAGATTTAGCGGAAAGAACAAGAAGGACAATTACCCTAATGGAGCCAGGAAGCATTTTTGGAGGTTGTTTCAGTAGTTTTGGTCATATTCATAAGCACCTGGGGGTCCAGACAGATGTTTTTATGAATGTAATTGTATTTACCAACAACGGTATTTTGTAAAGCTCCAATGCTAGCTTTTATGGGCCAGATGGCATAAACACTCCGCCTGTAAATATATAGTGCCTATCCTCCCCTAACCTCAGGGGGAGGAGGGCAAAACCTCCCACTGACATTGGGGCTGGAAAACGGTTGCAGCTGCTCAAAGCTACTTAGGAGCCTGGGGTGTCAGCAGGGATCATGGCAGAGCCGGAGGAAGGGAAAGTGCCTGATATTCCATAATTCTATAAAAAGTGCAGTTAGCACATGACCCTTTTTTTTGCATCCACTTCGAGCACTGCCAGGGCTCCCACACTGCAGTTTCTGGGCACTTTTGCGTATTAGACCTCACCATGGCTCCGTAAGGCAGGAAACTGCTTTTATCCCCCTTTCACAAACAGACGCTGAGGCTTACTGCAGTTCAGACACTTTTCTATACCTACATGAGCAAGCTATGATAGAACAGGAAATGGAAGCTGGCTCTCCAAATCCCGGACGGCACAGCAGCTTGCCTCCGGTTCGGCATCTATGTACACATCTACACGCTACTTTAAGACATCTAAGTCCCAATGAGTCAAATGCCACTTGTCAAGAAAGCAAGGTTACTTAAACATGCTATTTGTATTGATATCAGATGCACTTTGTTCGTTCACCTGGTTGCCACGTCTCCTCCCTTATTCCAGCATGCAAAGGTGCATCTGTGAGTATATACCAAAGAGCCGGTCAGTATAGACATTCATATCATGTCTCTGAGCCGGTCAAATGAGAAAACATTCATCAAAGGGAGTGTTGGATCAGTGTTGCCACTACTCCTGAAATAATATATTCACTGCAGACTAATGAACCAGCTCTGTAACTCTGGAGCTATAAAAAAATTATTCATGGAAAATATTATTCCACAAAAATCAGCAAAGTTTGATTAATAAGGCAGTTGGCTAATCCTATTTGTCTGGCTCTAGAAGAGCTGCCATACACGTTCAGAAGAACAAATAAGTGTACTCACTACTGAAACACAGATCCCTTCTAGGTGCAAAACTGTGGCTGATTAAGACCTCACGATAATACTTCAGAACTGTGAATGCTGTTTCTCAAAAAGAAAAAAAAGAGGGCCCACACAAACGAAAGAAAACATCGCAGGGGCTTTGCCAGTATTTCATGATGTTTGTTTCTGCTCATAGTAAGTCCTGTTTTAAATCACAATAATGCATTTGACTTTTGAAAGAGGAAGACAAGGGATTTATTCTGTGTTGTGTGGAAACGGCCCATTCCAGCAAAAACTAAGCCATGGAGGGGGGTTCTGTCAAGGAAGAAATCTCATCTAGATAAATGACACTACTCAACAGAGCGTGGTTACTTCTATGTTGTTTGTATTGACATTAGATCAATGTTGTTCATTCGTTTGATTGTCACTTCTCCTCCCTTGTTCCAGTAGTCCTCCTACTCTCCTTTGGAAGGTTTAATCATCCAATCTAAGGCTTTTTAACATGAGCAAGGGCACTTATAAGATAGAGATGTTAAAAAATAACTTTAAACAAATACTATGTACAGTCATGCATTTAATAAAAGTGCTTTACACACGTACACACTCGGCACAACCCCTCTTCAGCCCCTCATGTCATAAGGGCCAAACACTACTACTCACTGTGCAATGCCTATCCTTGATTTAAAACTGGCACTGATCCCCTTCAGAGTTAAACCAGCACCCAACATCATACACACTAGTTGAGCAGGAAAGGTCAAATCAGAAGAAATTCAGCTTGTAGCACTGATGGACCTTGGGGGTAGAAGGGGTGTGAAGGCTTGTAGGTAAGTTAAGCATTAATTTGTAATGCATATTTGTCATGCTAACTAACCCGCATTTGGAGACTGATGATTACCACCTGTCTAATAACTGCATAGGATTAGCTTTATATTCCTGCAAATTTACTGTGCATGGTGTCTGTACTATATCTGATGAAACTCATGTACTTACTCGCTGATATTTGAGCCATGATGCCCAATATGCAAGCAAGAAAATCTTTGCTTGCATAGTAAAAAAAAAAAAAAGGGAATAAAAAAGGAGAGAGAGAAATAAACTAAGCTTACAGTAGTCCACAGGCCTTGATTAGTCTCACTACAAAGAAAGGCAGAAATACAGTCCTGCACATAGGAAATGCTGACCTCTGCTTCATCTCTCACTCTGTCCTGGCCTGCAATGATTGTAACTAAGAGAGGTTGTGTACATAAATTGCCGCCTTACTTATGTACCTTATGATGTTAAACATGCTTTTCCTCATCCTTCCACCTAAGGAAAGAAGGAAGAGACAACCAAAGGATCTGCTCTCCAGCTGTGTGCAGAGCTGCATGGAGCATGAGAGGGGCCACAACAACGTGCTGCAAATGCACGTGGTGTGCCTCTGGCTGCAGGGAGCTTGAGCATGGAGTCAACTGAGTCCATCCTTGGCGTGCACAACTTGAAAAATGTGTTTAGGATGTGCCTGAGTCACAACATAATCTGTGGCAAGGTAGGAGTTGAAGGTCTTTCTCTTGTATCCTAGCCTACAGCCTGGCTAGCGCCACTGGACTAGTCTTCTGCATCAGTCAAACAGGAGACTAGGGTTTATTTAGGTTTGATTAATGACCAGTCTTTCGAAAGGCAGGAAGGTTAGGTGAGCATAAGAAATCTTATAGAAATAGTAATCTCTGGAAAAAAAAAAAAAAAAAAAAGGAGTATGAAGCAACAGGTCCCAGGGAGCGGGTATGAAGAAAGGTGGGAAGAGATATCCACTTGCCTGTGAAGAAAGGATCTCCAGAACTATGATGGAGAAACATGCAGTGCAAATCTCCAGACTCCAGGAGAACAGCCACATGCACTAACAATGTACTTTGAAACTCAAGTCCCAAAAGCTGTAAAATAAGTCAAAGCTCATAAGGTCACCACTAGTGAACGTGCAGCAATAGGACGAGTGGTTCAATAAAGGGAGTGGTTATGTTTGCAGCGGCCAACCGAGACGGCTGGTGGTGCTCTCCGGGTGGGACCCTTCCCGCTGGCACAGATTTCTTGTTGCAGGAGCATAACCAGCTCCTCCAGAAAGCGACAACTTTTCCCTGGACATCCTAGTCTCTCTGCACTATAAGATCATACACAGGCTTTAAGGCTATATGGCAGGATGGTTTCTTACCATACGCATGACCTGTGCATAGCACTAGGAAGGACTGTGCATGGCACTAGGAAGGACAAATCTCTTCAGAAACGGATATGTGCTATTCTGACATTGATAACAATAATAAAACCAGCAACAATACAATGGCACCTGCATCAGCACGCCGCACTGAAACTAACTGCAGTGCCTGAATGCTGGAGAACACTAAATGGTTCTCTCATCTTTCTTATAACAGATATCTCTACACAGAGTGGGTGGCGTTTTGCTCCATATTTAATCTCCAGCAACATACAAGGAAGCTGCAAATGGCATTACTGAGCATGCCAAAATGCCCATGCAGTAAGGATAACAGTGAAATTGTGATATGAATCTATTTGCAGCTTCCATCTGAATATTCAGGAGGCCTCCGCTTGTCTCTGTCATATATTATTTTTAAACGGCGAAAGGTTACAAATACTGCATAGCAAGAACAATCAGACTATACAATAGCCTCCTGGGACAGAGCTAAGTGTTCTCAAATTTTTTTTTTTTCCTCCTTTTGCCTCTTATTTTTATGCTTAGTCAATCACTGTTTAGTCACCTTAGGGAAATACAAGGTGAATGAGGAGAAAGAAGGTCAAGGTTATCGTGGAAAAGTTTAATCCCTCCTCAGTGGGAACCAGTTAATAGCTACAGCTAGACTCAAGTACGGACCTCAGCTGGGAATCCCAGTGAAGGTCAAAGGCAGGAAAAAAAAAAAAAGCTGCACTAAGATCTGAGACAGTCATAAGCAGACAGATGTTCCTAGGCTTTAATGAGCAGTCTTGGCTCCAGGCCTTTCTTGGCAGAGCTGTTCAGCTTTAGTATTTTTCCTCTTGTAGTGTAAGGTATGGCTCTGGTTAGCTGGCTCTAGTTAGCTAACTGCTGATGATTTTTCCATCTAAATAACAGCTTGACAATGAAGAAACCAGTTCCTAATCTGCAGCTTGATGGATTAGGTCATGGGGAATGATGTGCAGTTGCAAACGTGAAAAGTAAAAATAAATAAAAATAACTGCAGTTTAAACGAGAACCAGTTCTAAAAGTTTAAACAGCAAATCTGACAAAGCTCCCATTACAAATTCTACCACTTCACCTTATTTTTTTTTTTATTTTCATGGACAATAAATTGAAGGAAAAATGACAGAAAATGGACTTTTTCTTAACAAGTTCTTCTATTTCAAGGGCAGCCTGGTGGGGATCATACCCCCACTTCTGAAACTCATTTGAGTTCACCAGCACTGATAATTTTCTCTTGACAATTTGCTATTCCTAATGAAATATACTGGATTGGAAAACAGAGGTTCAACAAGCATGTTCTGTTCAGAAGGCAAAGAGGCTACAAATTCAACTGTTAGAAAACTGTGAAATCAGTAACTTCATAATGGAGAAACAGCTTAGTTAAAAGTTATGAAGACTTAACTCACGTCTGCTAGGACGCAGCTTTCTTACTGCAGTAGCCACCGTAGTGCTTGGAGAATAAGTTTTGCTCTTTGACAGGTATATTAGCAACCCTGATACAACTAGGGCCTGAATTCAGTTCATTTCCAAAATTTGTGCGCTATACTTCTGAGTGTCACCACTGATTTAATATGATAATGTGAATGGACATGTTTGTGTGGGATAAGCTCTCATTCTAGACTGCTTCTCATTACTATAGTCCAGATCCTGGTCTCAGGGAAGGAAATGGAAATGTCTAGGTGGCTTAAACACGAGCAGTCTTTGGATTTCAATCAGCTACAAGTTAATAAAAAACTTAAGAGCCTCACATTGGCAGGTTATATAAATTCTCAGCTCCCACTGTGTTCTCAGCTGATTCTGCCTTTTCATTTTGGAGGCTATGCATTACGCTGCTTTGAAGCCCTTTTTTAGCACATGAGAATCTCATCCACCGCTGGTTGGTTCAGTAAAGCTCACCCTTTTCCAGAATCAAGTGTGAAATCTGCTTTGTGATAAATATCTGAGGGTGCAGGAGCTCTGGGCTTGCTCCCAAGCTAAATTCACTTATACTGCAGCAAAACACCTGCCTCTGCGTCATCATGAAGGCAGCTCTCCATTGTAAAGTACAATTCAGTCTCTCAGACACGGGAATCTGAATCTTCCCCCCCCCCCCCGTGGGAGAGGAACAGATGTCTCAAGCATCCGAAAGGAGCTTCCTTCCTCCCCATCAACCCAGCTTATATTTCCAAGTCATGAGTCCTAAAACTCTTCAAGAGTCAATCAGCTAGGACTTATTGTTTCCATGACACCAGCTTCTTCCCACAGCCACTCAATGCTCAGGATAATTACTCTACATGACACCTGCCGACTGGAAGTGACAGATTTACACGAGGATTGTACCAAGGGTCTCCATATATTTAGTGTGGCCATCACCATGATGGATTGGCACCCTGGATTGGCACCACACCACACTATAATCGTGGGACGCTGACCCAACTCTGCAACTTCCCACACTTCTAGCCCAGGCCATCAGTGAATGGCTTTTGTAGGCTTCACCGGCCAGAGAGGAGAATCTCTGCTCCGTACTGTGACTGTACTCCCAAAGGTGGGGTGACGACTGCCACCCAGAGATATTAGATTCCAATAAGAGGGATGTTTGCTTTGCCAGTAGGCACTATAATTGTTTCTGTTGCAGAATGCAAACACAGATTTTTGGAGGAAGTGCAACAAGCTAGGATGAATGGCAAAAAGGCAGGAAAAATATTTATAAAAAAAGCCGTGTAACAATTCAAAGCCTTTTGAAGCTTTTGGCTTGATATGTAGTCAACGTTCTCGCCAGTCTCTCCAAAGCTTGGATGGAAAATGGGAGTCCACTACATAAAGCCAGAGAAGCGAGTGACTCAGAAACATAGCTGTGGAAAATGGCAAGTCCATCTTTGTTCAGCATTAAAAATAAAACGCAGTAAAATGAAATAGAATAAATAGGAGCCTACCTGAAGAGGCCGAAGAATCGTAAGTACTTCTGTCCTTCCTATTTGTCCTGAAGGGCTGAATGTCCTTTTCCCTGTAAGTTCCAAACCCTTCAAAGCTTCTTCTTTTACTCCCACTTGCATCATTGTCGCGCTTGTCACTCGAGGAATTCATTTCACCAAACATGTCCAGGGACTCTGACCTTGCATTACTCTCCGTATTACCAGAGTATCTCTTTGTGCAAGAGTCAATGGGATCGTTGCTTGAGTCACTTTTATCTTTACTCTGTGTCCACTGCTGGGCATCAGAAAGTGATAACGTAGACAGCGTATCCACTTCAAAGTTACTCTTCGAGCCTTTGTGTCCGGTTTCACAATGCTGGTGCTTCTGCTTCTCCTTATGCTTGCTTTTCTCAGTGAGCAAGGAGAGGTCTTTATCTGAGCCACTTAGCCTTTCATTGATCGCATGGCTGGAGAAGCCAGTGGACTTGCTAGCAAAGAGACCACTCAGATCTTCGTGTGTCCCCAATATCCGCTCGTCCTTATGCTTGTGCTTATGTTTGTGTTTCCTTTTGTGAAGTCGGCCACTTGAAAGGCTTGTCCCTCCAACCTTCGGAGGAGCCAGAGAGGACTGCATGTCTCCAAGGCCCATTCCCACAGGCGTTTGCAGGTGCACTCCGTGTTTCGCTTTATGCTTGGCAGTGGTGGACATCTTCATATGAGAGCTTGCATGGAACTGGGGTGGGGGCACGGTAGGTCTCATAAATGGGGAAGCCGCTCCGAGCGTGTGAGACAGGTACAAAGGAGCTGGATACTGACCATAGTAACCAAGATTCATCATAGGCATTGACGTGTAAGGCATTCCATAGGGTGCATAGTAACTCCCACTGGGAATAGGGTAACCGAACCCTTGTAAAAAAGGCACCTTTGTCATGGTGTCATTGGTTTTGGCAGGTCTACCACGCTTCTTCTTAGACTTCATGTCCGAGGTCCTGCGAAGATAGAGCAATGGGTCATATTGGATATATGGCACAGGGTAGTAGTGATCAAAATTAATCCTGAAGATGCTAGGATATGGATTTTCATGATAAAACGTGTAACTTCTATGGGAAATCCTGAACACTTGAAACTTATTGATGAGTTCCTCAAGGTCTGCCAGAAACTGGAGGTCATCTCTGTTCTGCAGGCTTTTCCTTTTCCTCTTGTGCTTTGGCTTTTTAATGCTCTCATGAGAGAGAAAATTATCCACGATGAGATGTTTCTGCCGGTGACCATGCCTGTTCTTTGTGCTGGTGTCAGATGGGATCGCCTCTGGATTGTCCAGGGTGCAGAAATCAAAGGAATATCTCCGGCGGGATTCTGAGCTCTTTTCGGCTTGGTCAGAAGTGCTGTTGTTGTCTGTACCTATCCCACTGTCGCTTGGTATGGTTTCCTCACTGTGAGACTCGCTCACTGGTGACAGCGTGACTTCTTTCAGAGAACCTATTTCACAGAGGTGGGAAGGTGAATTAGCCATTAACCTGGGTGGAGACAGCTTCCAAGTTCCACTGTGCATTCCTTTCTGGGTTTTTGTAGGAAGAGCACTGATAGGTTGAAGATTTGGCATAGTTTTTAACTCTGAAAAATTCGTTTCAGTGCTTGCAGGGCTAAGGTTGCCATTAGTCCCCACTAACTGTGTTGAAAGTGGATGAATAGCTGCTGGTGACGATGCCACAAGTGACTGCAGGTTGGAAGGCACTGCTGGGTTTTCTGGCTGGCTGGAAACAGGCCTTGAGTGCTTGATGGCTGTCTTAGGTTCTTCTGGCTGAGGCTGCAGCTCTGCTCTGGGCTTCCTGCCCCGTTTTTTGCCAATGTAGATAGTCCCCCTCTTGCTGACATTGATCTGCTTCCCTAGTCTGGCATCAATGGTTGTTGGCCCAGCACTAGACGGTGGCTGAACTTTTGCTTTTAGAGCTATGTTGCTGGAGCAGGACGACAAGATCTGATTGAGAATATTCTTCCTTTTGAGGGTCTTCATTTTATTAATGGTCTTGATGGTCTTCTTATCCAAGACCCCGAGCTTCCCAACCTTTTTGTGAAACTTGAGTTCACTGATGGACTTGTCCTCTCCTGGGACCATCTGAGCCAACTTGGCCAGGTTCCGTCTCCTCTTCCTTTTCTTTGTTCCTGGAAATTCGCGATTGATTGGACTCACTGGGCTGGTGGAGGTTCCCTCATGAATGGTTTCAACAGTGAGCAAAGGCTGTTTCTTTGGTCGTCCTCTTTTTTTCTTGACAGGTGTGATCACAGTAAGACTGTCTGTATTGGTATACAGAGGGCTGGATGGTGTGATGGGATAGGCTGAAGGAGGCTCCACCATCAGCTTCTCAGATGTTGCCATGGAGGCCTCCCGAAGGATAGATTTAGGTTTGCTGCAGGTCCATCGCCGCTTAGCTGCAAGTTTGGGGTGCTGGACCTCAGACAATTTGCTAGCTGTGGGAAGATCGGTAGGTAGGAGCGTGGATGTCACAGCTACAGATTTTCTGAGCCTAGTGGCACTGTTGGGGGAAGCTTTGTCAGTGAGCACACTGCTTTCAATAGCTACTAAAGGGGACTCATTTTCAATCACTTTCCCTGGCTTTGTGGCTCGAAGATCTTTTTTACTCCCCTCTGACTGCGAACTGGTCCTATTCGCTACTTCACTGCTCATAGGAAGTCCGGAAGGCAGGCTTTTCTCCTGGATAGTTTTCTCTATGGAAGATTTTGCAGACTGCCTTTTTTTCCTTTTGTGGCCAGACGTATCTGTTGTTGGAGACTTTATTGGGATAGTAATTCGTACATGACTGGTGTCACTTTCGGAACTGCTAGCAGAACTGGGATTCTGCTTTGTGGGTGATGCATCTAACACACCATCCATTGAGTAAGACTCCTTTTTCCCATCCATGCTGTCATGGCTTTTGCTGTCAAATGCTTTCTGCGCACTCTTCACCCATTCAATGTCTGTAGTTGGGATGGTTTGACTTATCAAGTCTTTTTTGCTGGACTTCTTCTTTGTAGTCCCTGTAGGCTGATCGGGGGCCTCCAGCTGCACACCTCCCTCCGGATCGACAAGAGGCAAAAGCCCATTGCACTCAGAAGCACTGCTAGGGGCAGCTGCGCCGATGTTGTTGGGTGATGGGACTGCACTGCAAATGGCAAGCTCTTTACTACTGGCCGACAGCTGTCCCCAGGTGCTTCCGGCACAGGATTTCTTTGCTTGGGATTTGCTGAAAGAGACTACTGGCTCTGGAGCGGGGACCTTGGTGGCACTAACAGCTTCTCGACTGCACTCTGTATTGATGAAACAACTCTGAGATGTGGATCCAGTATCAGAGCTTGCTGACCAGTCAAGATGGTGCTGGTTGCTACTTTTCTGCTGGTGCTTTGATTTTAAGGTATCACCGGTGTAGTCTTGCTGGAGGCCCGGATCGTAGTGCAGAGCAGAATGTTTTTGTGGCCGGTCATAAACCTGAAAGGAAGAAGAGAATGAAATTAGGAAAAAAAATTAATTTATTAGACTAGTCATAACCACTAATTACAGCTCTTTATGTGTACAGTGAATGACAACTTTTCTTAAGTACTGCCCTCTTAAGGGTTAGGAGCTTTTATAAAGTCTTCTTAAACTTGAGCTAAATACGCATTTAGATTTATGCATTGTAAATAAGTTTTGTTTTCCCATTCTAAAACAATGGATACATTTCCATAAACACTAAATTGCTAAGGAAACAGTCTATTGATTTTTAATTTAAAATACACATTAAATATTCCTTTCAATGGATGAATGGTGCAACCCAGCCTCCTGGTGAGAACCCCTTTTTCCTTAAAAATAATCCCTCATAAAACTCCATGCTTCGGGCCGCTCAGAAATAGAACAATTAAGCTCATTGTTGTAAACAACAAAAACGTGAAATTATCTAGGAAGTGATTACAAACAAGAGGGAAACCCATGGGTTCATTTCCCTACAAAGCCCAAATCTGCAAAGATTTACTTGCTTAAATTTCCACGTAGGAGTCATCAGCGCAAAGTTAGTCTGAAACTCACACGCTTAGTGTCAAGTGTGTAAGGCACGCTTGGCAGGTTCAAGATTTGCATTACTCCCTTTCCATTTGAATAATCCTCTATTTGCAGTGTTGGTAAGAGATATTTTCCATATGACTTCTAATCCAACAGGAGCCCTTCAAACCACAGGGGTTACAGTAAGGGCAAAATTACACTGAAGACTGTTACAGAGCAAAAGACAGTACTTTTTCTTGGTGGGCCTCCTTCAGGTGAAGGAATTACATTTGTTACTGCTGTTACCTTTTTACAAATTTCTTAAAACAAAACAAGCCCGTTTTACTTTCACTAACTGACCTCTTCTAGACCTTTGTTTGCCGTTACACTAGTCTTTTTTTGTTTTGTTTTTTTTAACTCTGGATCACGCTTTGAAACTTATTTCATACATGTAGTATCACAAACAACCATTCTCAGTAAACTGTGACTGTAATTACACCTTTCTGGATACCAAATAAATGATGAGATCCTTAAAATAAATGTGTAACCAAGGAAAGAACAATAGAAAACAACTGCAAAGGGTGTTATGTTTCTGCAGACACACTGTTACCAGCAAGCCTCCATCAGTAGCATTCTCTTAGACCTGTTTGGGGTGTTTGTAACAGAATTTGGGGCAAAGAGGTTGTCAGTCTAAGAGGCTTTTGAGCTCTAGTTTTCCGGGAAACGAGGCATCCCTGGTTCTCAGTGACTTCAGGGGTATTTGAAAGGTGCTACACATCCCCAAGTCCAGGGTGCATTATTTAGCAACCAGTAAATAAGCGTGTTGCTGGCAAACTTGACGATGATTTACCCTTAGTGTGCATATAAAAACAGGCATGTGGCCTTTTTGGAATACACAGTAACGAGGAAGCTGTTCTGCTCCATTGTCTGAGGAGTAATCGGGGACTCTTAAATCCTGTGGATAGTTCAGCTGTCGTGCATATGGACCAGCTATGCTCAGGGAAAGCAGAGATTTCCAGGAATTGTGGAGTGAGAAAATGAAAGCATGCAGCTGTGGTAGGACTGCAGATGTCGCGGGCTTGTGACACCCGTTTTTTTCTTTTTCTTTTTTTTTTTTTTTTAATTTTCCCCCTAGCCTGGGAAAAGAGCCGAAAGCATAAACAGATCTTGGGGACTGAATCAGTTCCTCCTTCCAGAGGTGACCTCCCACACTGGAGCCACCACCGCCGAGCACGCGGCAGGGACGGTGCCCGCGCTACTGCCTCGCGAGCCACTTCACCGCCCTAGGTTCAGTGAACAGAGGCTGGGCAGGAACAGAGCTGACATCCCTCTGTTTCCAAAAACACGTGAAAAAAAGAAAAAACCCACAGCCCATCCACTTCTACCTCCTTTGGATACGGGCAGAGAGGTAAAGTTAAATCAACAGCACTGAGGCTGAAGTTTGATCCCCCCCCCCCCCCCCCCACACCAATTACACATCATCTTCCCATGGCACCATGATTTCTGACTTCAAAACCCTAGAAATTATAGGCTGAGGCCTCTACTGGTCCTGCACCGACATCGGGCCAGGCTGCTTCTGCAGGGACCTGTAATCCCAGCAACTCTTTATACTCAGCTTCCCTCCCAAATGCCAAGCTGTAAAACTAAATGACCTAAAAAATGTCTTTTGAAAACAGACAGGGTCACGGCAAGTAAGGGAAAACATCACATGCTGGCAACACTCTGCTCCCTCCACCTCCGCCGCACACACGCTGCTCTAGTTTAAAAAGGAGCAATAATCTCCGATTCTATATTTAAAGACAGTTAATAAGGGCTCAGAACCGAGAGGCCAGCTACACATCGGAGATGAACGCCCATATATCGGTTAGCTCCTCCGGCTTCATTTCCTTGCCACGCGCATTATAAAATGACGATGTTAGCAGATCCTCAACGATAGTCTTCTCATTACTCCACCCCCGCAGGCCACCGCAAGGTCTGTCTTATAATTCATGAGACAGACAGGCCTATGTCATCGCAGGTGCCAACTCGGGCCGCCTTTAATCACATGGATAAGCGCACCGATTTCAAGAGGGCTTCGAAAGCGAGCAGGCTGCAGAATGGGGGGACTCCAGTTCCTAGGTGGGATGCCAGTACCATGCATCTGCCCAAGCATGTAAGAGTCCATGGGGTCTCTCCATGCAGCTTCTTCCAGCTTAATATTTACCATTAGCTCTCTCTCGCCAAACACGGCCGTGTCACTCTAAAATAATTATTCCGTGTGCCTTTCTCCAGCCTGGTAACTGGAGATCACGCAGCCGCGGCAGGTCGTGTTTCGCCAGCTGCAACGGATACCGGGTGGCCGCTTACCTAGAAAGCGCCGGCAAATGGGTTGAAAGTAATGGGGCGAAGTGCATTTTGTTCCCGACGGATCCATCTGGGTCACGGCCCGATCCCAGTGCTCCCGCTGCGATTCGCCCCGCTGGGCGAGCACCTGCAAGCCAAAGGTGCCGAGACAAAGAGCGAGGTTGGGCCCGCGGGAGGACGGGCGAGAGCAGAGAGCTTTAAAAAAAAAAAAAAAAAAAACAAAAAACCCAGGCTAAGCCCAGGCACGAGCCTGCCGAGCTCTTCCAAGCCCTGCCGATGGCTGTATCTTGCTGCCTTTCACAGATACTCGTTACTTAATATGCTGCAGCTGCACAGATCCGGGCAATGGGCTGCTGACTTGTACAGAGTTCCTATCCCAGCACAGCCAAGATTGGCCAAACGAGTAGTCTTTGTCACAAAAATCAGAAAGATTTACTTTTATTTACTTTCTGGTTTGTGAGGCCCTGAGAATACTTCAGGCTCCACTCCCTGCCTCTGTTTGTAGTTCGCCCTTTTGTTACACGGGTTTTTCTTCAGCAACTGGTTCTTCTGCACCAGCAGTCTGCCCCTCTTTTTTTTTTTTTGGGGGGGGGGGGGGGGTGGTGAAATTTTGAAATATAACTTAACCTGCGCGATTTTATCACATCTCCCACAACTTGGTCAATATTCCTCTTGACATTCAGTTTACTGGACATGGGTAACAACTGGGTAACAATCCCACAGTTCCTTTGGGGGGAGAAAAAAAAAAAAAAGATATGAGGAAGCTAATAGTTCTTGCAACTGCAAAAAAAGTTTGAGCCACACAAGCCAGCACATGAAAGGCTACAAAAATAAAGCTCAAATTCTCCTCTTATTGTTGCAATGACTTTAACGTCAAAACCCTGAGTGTTAAGCCCTCAGGTTTGGCAGTGCTGGGTAGACCTATGAGCAGGATACGTCTCACCTACTGGCTACTGAGGTGCACTGGCTGGAGAGTAGAGGAGGTGGCAGACAGGGTTACACCTGCCTTTGCAGACCTGCACAAATGCAGGTGTGCTTGCTCCTCGTTCCTGCAGCTCTGCTTGCAGTTCCTTGCAAACGAGAGGATGAGACCGCGTCAGTCCCTGATGAGCGGCACCCTCCTCTGCGAGCAGTACCCCAGCGGCAGAACCCAGCTCACGGGGACGCTTTTCACTTCAGTGCTAGATATCACAGCCTGCCTCACCATTGCCTCACCCGAGTGTCTCTCCGCATCCATGGGCTGCTTCTGGTCCCAAAGCAAAAAGTGGGAGGAGATGTCAGCAATCAGACAAAAAAAATTAAGGACTTAGTCAACCTCTCCCTCCCCCCCCCCCCCCCCAAAAAAAAAAAAAAAACCCATATCTATAAAAAGGAACATAATTAACAAAATACACACACAGAAACCCAGCACCTGACAAAAATCTGCTCGCTTCCAGAGTACGGTACTCCCCTGCTCCAAAAGCACCTTCTTCCAGAGGTAGCGCACATACAGCTTGTCAAGAATCTGGCTTGCAAATCAAAGTTAATACTACAACGCCCCCTCTTTAAATCATTCGCAGATCCATCTGTGTAATGGCTCCTCAAGTGTAATTCCCTATTAAGAGGCTTTATCTGGAGAGATAAGCAGCTGGTTCCCATGTCACTAATTGCTGTCTGCTGTGATTTTAAAACATCTGCACCATTGTGCTCTTCATTTTCATATTCTAATCACCCTGAAACTTGAAAAAGGTACATCATTGATTGTTTCTGTGGGTTAATTAGTACACAGTCTCCTTGTAGAGACAATTTAAAGGCAGTCAGAACCTCAATCAGCAAGTTTGTTTTAAAAATTAATAACATCGGGAGCGTCTGCGGGGATTGGCATCCACAGTGACACATCAGAGCGTGCTCTGGGGACATACCATCCTTTGTTATCTTCTTCAGAGGCGGGAAAGAAAAAAAAAAAAAGGAAAGAAAGAAAGAAAAAGAGGAAAGCCTTTCCTAAATGAATAATGTCACTTAGAATCAGAGTCTTGGGAAGTGTTTGCTTTTATCTCAGGGCCACCCCTGTCTCTCCAGTGAGAACAAACCTGAGCAAAACGTCGTGCAAGACCTCTATGCGGTCCTGGAGCTTCTAACCCATTTTTTGGTAGTAATTTTGGCAGTCAGAGGCCGACATCTCATTGGAAATCAATGGGGTGAGGCTGTGGCTGCTTGGACCTATGCGGACGTCTGCTCCGCTTTGCCTGGCTTGGCTGGAGGCTGGTTGTGAGGTGTTGTTTCCAAGCTAATAAGCCACGCAAAGAAGGATATTAGCTCAGGCACAGCACTCTGCTAAGCCAGCTATATTGCATGCAAACTGGACTTTCCTTCTATCTTGCCAGCTCAGAGCAAAGGCCAGGCTGAATTCATACCTGAAGTAACTGCATTACCTGCATTAACTTAGGCTTATACTCAAAAGTGCACTGGACAGTGCGGAAAATGGGCCTTTGGTGCTTAGCAAAAGGTCAGCCTGAGATTTTCAGGAGGGAATGAATAGATCTGGGTGCACTGACGTTTAGTGGAAAATGCAGTGGGCACCTGATTTCCGAAAACTCAGACTCTGCTTTGGTGCTTCGTGTAGCGCTTCTAAAAACTGGAGAAAATCCAGGTAATTTGTTCCTCTTGAAAGGCTTTCTCTTCACTTTCTGCTTCCTAGACATACAGGAAAATATGTTACTGGAGGAGAAAACCCTTTGAGAGGAAGAGAAAACTGAGATTTCCAGCTCCAACACATGAATAAATAATCCTGGCTCAGATCATACTTTTGCTCAAAATTGAAACTGAGCATTTCCTCTTGTGTCCCAACGGGACAGCTGAAAACTGCTCACTTGAAGCCCATAATCAGAACTACAGGTTGGAGGTATTTCATGTAGTTTGGTGAGCGCGCTGAACCTGCATTCGTCGGTAAATAAAAGATGCCAAGCAGAAGAGACTCCAAGCTGAGTGGAGCTTGATGACTTGCAAGGTTGACCCGTTAATGAAATGAGATGTGATCTGGTTGTAGGAGGGGTCGTGTGATCTGGTCAGGCCAGTCCATATCAGCAGGGAACTGTAATGGTTTCAGGAAGCCCTTAAGGTTCCCCGTGGCTCTGATCGGGGAGAAGGGAACACGAACTGGTGTGTGGCACTTGCTGGGATGGCAAGTAGCATCTTGTGAGAGACCCTGCTGAAGCTAGTGCAAAACCAATGTATGGGCCTTAATTCCAATGGAAATACTATCCAAAAAAAAAAAAAAACAAAAAAACCCACGTCAGCAGGCACTAACATGAAATTCATAGTTATCATCCCAAAGAAGGGGGATTTTCCAGACCAGTTTTGTCAAATTTATCGTTCCCGGAGCTCCCTCCTTCCCCAAATCCCTAAGTCTTCAATTGCGCAAAGCCCAAGCAACGCTGCCTTCTTAGGAGCTTGGATCGTTCACCGGCAATCAGAAGAGAGGCAGGAATTAACAGAAAGCTGCAGGGTGACTACTCGAGAGCATGACGCAGCATGGGGTGGGAGTGGGTTAATTAAAAGCAAAGCATCACCTGTTTGTGTCCATTCACTGAACACAAACATCACACACAGGATCTTTTCTGAAGCTGCTGGGGGTCCTTCCAGATTTACACTCCCTTTGCTATGTAGCTCTGTCTTCCTTCATGTAATAACACCAGCAGAGAGACGCTGAAGTTGGGCGGAAATGCTGGGCTCGTTATTTCCTGCTGCACCGCAGGCACATCACTATTTGTGTCATGGGCACGGTCAAGAAAAATAAATAAGAACATCAGTGAAACAGATGATGTTGCAGGGGCTTTTGCATTTTGCATTATAACTGTACTGAGAGTAACTATCTAAAGCACTTATCCTTAAGGAAAAAAGATAGCAAAGCACAAAGATTACAAAAGGGTCCAAAGACGCTCATGTGGCTGCAAATTATATTTTTTCATGCATTCCTGGTAAGGCATTATGACTGGCTAAGTAGCTCACAAATTCCACAGTTATTCCAAATTAATTTCACTACAGGCTTTAAACTGGATGATTTACACACTGTTTCAATCTTCTGCTAGATTTCAGACACTTCCGTTTTCCAAAAGCAGGGATCCAGGATTTTATCTGAGTAAACTGCAACAGCATGGTGAATTTACAAAGGCAGAAGTCTAGTCTGGAGCTGGGAGCTGATCCGCTCCTTTACCAGTGGGATAGGCTCATCTCGGCACATATTTTCCTTATCAAATGTTTAAACAACCCTGGCTCTTTTCAGGGCTTTGTATTAAGCACTGAGTCTGGGAAAACTCTAAACAATGGGATTTTTCTGTCATCTCCAACAAAGAGCCCATCACCACTGACATAACAATGCAGTTTAAATATCGTGTTTAAGCATAACACAGTTTGCCGGATCAGTTTAGGCAGCTGGGAGAGAACAATTGGGCACCAGCTAAGGTGGAGTACAATGGGACTAATACAATTTTGCCCCATTCGTCTGGCAAGACAACCCCGGTTTGGTCCTTGTTTGGCCTCCAGCCAGCGTAAAGATTCCCAGGCGAGCGTTTCAATCAGACGCTACTTCCGCGCAGCCCGGACTTGCGGAGCAAAATGCCTCGCTAACCTGTCCCAAAGCCTTGCTCCTGCTAGCTGGAGAATTTAACAGCAGCAGCAGTATTAAGGCTTCATTATTCATACATAAAATGCACTTGCATCCCGACCGAGGCAGCACAAGTCCCATGGGAAGCACTGGAGCTCAACCTGCTCTTCCTGCTGCGTAACGATGGCATCAGACATCTAGGTTTCTATCCCGTCTTTCAACTTTGCTCTGCAGATTTCAAGATTTTGAGGGCAACGTGTATTTGTACAGTGACTTGGCCCAAATCAAACAGGAGGAGGATGCCAGTACAGACTGGGGCCTGCTGGCCCGGAGGAAACACAAGCGGTAACATGCCTTCTTCTTTCCTAAAGCTTCGTGGAGCTGTCTAGAGCGTTACTGCTTGAGCACTTCTTGGATTACTAAATGGGAAATAAGGACGAGCAGCTGTGCTCCATAAGTTTCTGCTGTAATTTTTAAAAGCCTGCAGTGCTTAATTTGCATTGAAAGATTTCTTTTATCCTTCATTTATTATAGAAATTGCAGTTTTACCCTGAATACTTTTTCTTCCAAGGGGTGGGGGAGTTATAAATGGCTTTTCCATTGAGGCCAGTGATTCTTTCCACTAGAGTTAAATAATTTGATTATAAATTGAGTCCTTAAATGTCAAGGAGATGCTGAATTCACCTGAAAACAGGCATTCAGAGAAGCTCATAAAAGCTGTGAGCTCCAGCCAGTTAGCTCATCATTCTTTTAGCATGCACTTCATTTAGCAGTTACTGACCGCCAGATTAGTTCTTTCAAAGCATCCTGACTGCAGCTAAGGTCTAACACGAAGTATTGCATTGGCTGCAAGATGAGCAAAAAGTCCAGAAATCTGCCAAAATAACTATTTGGTGCATCTGGGTTAAAGCTCATGAAAACTTACGGTAGAGATCAAATGTACTGGAGGAAAGGAGCGTCCTCTTACCTCCCTGCTTTAAGAGCTGAGTCCTGCCCCACAGATCTAGTGAGAGTGTCACTTGTGACTTCAGCAAATTCAGGCTGAAGAGGTGAACTTCAGCGATCTGCAGCGAATGTAGGAGGTTCATTCCTTTTGGAAAATCTGCCTAAAGAGGTCAAAGGGACAAATTTCTAGCTCTGCTGGGGATTTACTCAGAAGTCTGAGTAGACCAGGGTAGACCACTGGGTAGACCACTGTGATGTAGACCAGAGTGAGACTGTTAGTCTGCCCAGAAGAACAAGAGTGACAGAGGTGAGGCACATTATATGGACGCAAGGTGGGTTAGGGTTATTTATATTGAAGGATGTGGTATGTGAAGAGTGTGCTTCATTGCAGGATTGACAAATGTCCCCAAAGCTGCACTGGGGCCGTGGAGGTTCTCCCAGTGCAGGTGGACAGTTTGCCTAAGCCACCAAGAGTTATATTTAGCCAGAATCACCTTTCCTGCCACCGTACTTTTTTTCTTTCCCTCCTCCCCCACTACATCGCAGTGCTTCTTCCCCTTGACAGATGGAAGAGGTTAGGCAAAGACAGCAAATGGTGTGGTATGTACCAGAAGGAGATGGGACATGTGTTGGAGTCTTCAAAAAAAGCTGGTCCCGGATCAGACTGTCAGAGTGGGATTTTCCCTTGTCTTTCACCAGTAAAATCCTTATCTTCTGATTAAAGGAGATAGAAACATTTGTCTTCCTTTGCACTTCATGCAGGTGTTCCTAATAGTCTAAGCAGGCATGCAGTGAAACCCGTCTGATTTGCAGAAGGCTACAGGACAGGTGGAGTTTCAGAAGCTTTGTTCTCTCACTTTGCCAACATGTATGACCGATGCTCATTTTTCATCACCGCTGTCAAATAAAAAAATGATTCTCTCCTTCCCTTTTCCTAGCAATTGCATGAGATGATTTCTGGAGAACTTTTGCTGCCTACGTTAAATACACCTGAGGTGTGGCCGAAGTCTCTGCTTCTGGGCTGCAGGTACCGCCCCGAGGACTAAACCATCTCCTTTAGTCCATACGCTCTTGCCAGCTCCCCCACTGCGCCCGTAGCAAACGCTTTCCCAGGAGGGGAAAATTTGACCAGGCGACAATAACCTTTTGGAGAAATAACCAAAAAATCGTAACAGAAAACGCTTCTGCGGCGACGCCAGGTGGGGTGATACCGCTTTCTTGGGGCATCACTGTGTGCTTTCTGAATGCCACGTGTCTCCGCCTTGATGCTCATCCCTCAGCTCTCCCTCTTACCCTCCCTCCCCAGTTATGGCAAAATCACCTTTACTAATAAACCTCCAGCTCGAATAGCAGGTTTATTTAGTGTGCTATAAAAACAGTCATTTCTCAGATCATAAAAGGGGCTCAACTGGACTGCATCATTTTGCTGAAGTGAGTTTTCTGGTGGAGCGATTCTCCCTTCTAAATGCCACAGTGCCCCACTGCCAGTATTTATGTACCAAAATAAAATGCAATTTTCTACATTTTATTAAGTGTGAATCTCCAGCGGAAATCCATCTGGGAGCGGAACCCAACATTTAATTGTCCCTTGATTTTATACTTTTAAGACTTTCTCAGCCTTTTTCAAAACAGCATCAGACAAACTACAGTTTTACTGAGGTACAGCACAGCATTATCACTTAAATGCCCTGACCAAGGTTGTGCTTGGTTTCTGCACACGTAAACTGACACCAGTACAACCCAGATAAAGAAAGAGTAGAGGACAGAGGTCTACCAAAGAGGCCCGCAAGGCACCCCAAGCATGGATTTGTGCTTAAATGACCTTTTAGACTTTACTCTAGCGACTCATCTAAGAAATTATGGATAAAATTCAGCTTATTTAGTCCCCAGCCTTCACCCATGAGGCTGAATAAGTGCTTGGAAAGTCTTCTAAATATAAATTCAGTCCTGGGGTTAGCATGCAGAACAGTAAAGTTCAGTGCTCTTCCGGGTAAGGACTTGGCTTATCCTGTTCAGAAGATCTGGTCTGGAGAAACCCTTCGGTTCTTCAGCCTATGCTGAAATTCGACGACTTCTACCCACGTGCTTGCCTTGGGAGTGGAGCCTTCAGGACTAGCCATAAAGATGGTAAAGTACTGCCAAGCACTTCAGAGCATTGCCATTTTAATTGTCCTTCTTCTATTAAACCACCTAAATACTTTTCTTCTCCCTACACGTGTTGACAAAGCGTAACCATTCCCACTCCTGCTATTACTTCCTCTTAAGTGCTGACTGCGTGTTTGAGCTGAGTAACTCTATAAAAACACCGACATCGAAGATGCAATCCCCTATCCAAGCAGCTTGGCACACGGGTTAAATCAGAGGTAGGCAGCACACATTTCAGATGTGAAAGTGCATGCGTCCGCTGTTGAGGGAGGTTATGCCTCTCTTTTTTTTAAAATGCAGCTTACTCTGAAGCATGATGTAGTTGGCAGAAGGTAAGTATTTCTAAGGGGGTACTGGAGGACATAGAGGGAGATGAGCTAAAGCACAGGTGAAAGAGGTGTTTAAGCATCTAAGATATATATCAAAGGGACTACAAGTACCTACAAAGCGAGGAGATTTGCACAGAAGGCCCTTCAGTCTAGCAGATAGATACGAGAAAATGTCATAGTTTGAAGCCGAAGCTAGGAAAACTAAGATCGGAAACATGGCCCACATTTTTAATAGTGAGCATAATTAATCACGAGAATAGCTTATCATAGCAATGGATTCTCTGTTACTGGAAGCGTCTTTTAAATCAAGTCTGGCTGTTTTTCTAACACATATGCATTAGTGCACGACAGCTATTGCTCTTGTAACAGGAACACATTTAAGCAAATCCCCTGGTATGAGTTATGCAGGAGGTTTGACTAAGTGATCACAATGGCTCTTTCTAGCTTTAAAAATCTGTGACTTATACATCCTCTCTATATTCTCCAGTGTTTTGTCCAACCTAGTGTTAAGCAATTCCAGAAATGTATGTGTCTTCAACCTCTTCCTTTGGGAGGCTATATCCCAGCGTAATAAATTTCACTGTTCAGAATCTCTTCTTTCTTCCCCTGGAATCAGTTTCTATCCCTAGACACTCCTCATTTCTGGATTAATCCCAACAATTCTTCCTCAGCCTTGGCATCAAAATAGAATATTTTTAATTTTTTAACAATTCATTCCCGTTGCCATATTCCCTACTGCTGTAAAGTGGTGTGCCCCACTGGTACAGCAGAGTCGATCTACGCAGGTAAGGATGCCTAGAGGAGCCCAGCAAGATGTGGTTCCCCCCGGAGTCAGGAAGGGCAGCGTTTGACCGCACGCTGCGCTGCAAGAGCAAGCAAAGGCAAAAAACGCCTTTGGTGAATGCACCCAGGTACCAGCACGGCCCAGGTAAAGCCATGGTGATGCCTGCTGCGATTCTTCTGCACTAGCTGAACGCAGGCACAAGTAAATTTGACAGATGCATATATATATATATATATGTGTGTGTGTGTGTGTGTGTGTGTGTATTTATATATGTACAATGTTCCTTCAGACTGACTCTGTCCTCATCAAATAGGGCTTAACTGAGCTTCGGTCTTGAATTTTATGAGGAGGCAGAGTCTAACACCTGTTCTAGCTCTAAATCTTGCAGACATCTGTAAAACAGAACAGAATCAGAACACCCTGGAGCTGAAGACATAGGGAACACTGAGGCCAGTTTTAGTCATTGGCTGTTTTTTTCTTTCCTTTTCTTTTTTAAATATTGAAGAAGGCATTGATTTGGTCTTTTCTGTTTTAAATTTCTCGGCTGTTCTGTTTGCTGTATCACAGGCTCAAAGTAAGAGCCCAAATACAACCCCCCAGCCCCAAACTGTTGGAGGTCTCTGCCCGAATCCAAATGTCAGACTGCTTCAGCGTTCAGAATGTTTCCAATGGTCAGTTTTAAGGTGGAAAAAAAAAAAGAGAAAGGAGCAACAGCTAAATCTCAAAACACTGAACAAAAAGGTTGCATACATTGAAGTCATCGGTGCAGAGACTTCAGTGAATGCTTTAAACATGCTTCAAATAAGAGAACTATCTATCTCACCCTAGGTGTAGTATTTACTTATTATTTTTTAGCTACTATTTCTTCTTTTTCTGTTATTTCTGGACACACGCACACACACACACACACACGCACGCGCGCGCGCGCACTCACATACACACATATAATTGTGTTTTCCCCTAGACAGTCTACATATTCCTGTATATTCATTCACCCTTTAAGGATTTCTTTCAAGGAGATATGCACACATATTTTCTGCAACCAGAGAGAAAAACCTTCTGAAATCAGTGCAGATTCATCACCCACCCTGCACACGACCTTATCAGCAGTTGCCAAGGGTGGCCCCTATGGAATACTATGGAAAGGGCAAAGCTGGAAAACGTGCACTTTAAAGTGCCAAAGACTTAAGTTCAGTGTGCAGCAGCTGTAATTTCGCTGCTGCAGATTGCTCAGCTTGTCACAGATATTTGAGAATTTGGGCTTTCCCTGATCAGAGGTTCTGAGATTTATTACAGAATTTTCTTTTCTTTTGCCTTTTTTTTTTTTTTCTGGAGTAGGTGAGGAACAGTTGAGGTGGGCATGGGTACCATATAATAGATACATCTACTATCTCTCGTGATGGGGAGAGAAGAGAAACAAAGCTTCCTGGCATCTCTTTCCCCATGTGTAACATATTTTGCATTTATTCTTACTGATGAAGGGAATATTTAAAGAGAAACCAATGCCCTACACACAAAGAATCGGTTTTGGTACACGAGGTATGGCAAAATTTGATCTAAATCCTGCCTGCCCCATCTATTCAGGTTGTCCTCAGTGGAGATTGTTATGCATTCAGCTGGATGGACTTCTTCAGTAACAGGTATTAAAAATGAAGCTTCTGTTTTCATTAACATGTCTGTTTCCCACCTGATGGCATCTCCTCTGAAGGATGTCCAGAACAGGTAATCCTTTCTCTGACTGAGTCTTTTTGCCCTTCCCTAAGAGGAACTGCTGCGGTAGGATATATATTTTGGAAAAATGCTACTTTATGAATAAAAAAGGTGATTGCGTGTGTGTGTGTGGCAGGGGGAAAAAAGAGGTTTATTAAATGCATCTTCTTTCCAACTTCTGTCATAGTCTTCAGAGTATTATCCATCACATCATTCACACAAAACCAAAAGACCTTGCTGTCATCTAAAGTTTATCTTTAATAAATCTCAAAGCATTTAATGAAAGAAGTAGGAATCATTATTCTGCATATTACAAATGGAAATACTGAGGCACAGGGATTTGCCCAAGGTCTGCCCATACTTTTGTGTCAGTGCCAGTGAAAGAATTTAGGTTTTCTGACCCTCGCTTTTGTCTGTGCCCATGAAGGTTTGTCTGTGTCCGAGACCAAGGTCTCAAGTCCATGTTTCCAAGGCATTTTACAATCTACCTGAAGATGACTTCAAATAAATGAATCCTTGCCTTTCATGACAAGGATAAGAAGATGAGGCTTCCACCACTAGCGAGGCATAGACTAGACAATCCTATATCAAATAAACCATCTCAGTAAAGCTAATGGGAGCTCCAGCACCTATGCTTTATGTGTGTATGTTTGTTTATTCTCTGGTTTATATGCAAATCAACAGGGGTAGGGTTTGCAAATAGTGAAAATACAAAAAAAAGCACTTGCTGGGCAAGTCGTGTATGCGTGTGAGTGTGTGTGTGTAGTTTATATTTTCTCATAGAATTCATGCCACTCTGGCAAGAAGCTGAAGTGTAAACAGACTGATCCTTTGCCATACCAGCACGCATGTATGTGAAAAAGGCTCTGAGCTGGCTAAAATGATGACTTTTCCATCAAAAGGGGCCATCCTCATCACAGAGGCAACTGGAATCACTTTTGCAAAACATTACGAGGAAAGAAACTCCAGACTATGGAGAAGATCCCCAGTCTTCCACCCTTAAAGCAACTGCATCAGAAAAAGGTATCTAAGCTCTCCACTTCTTATCAAGCAAAGACACAGTCGCAGGCGAGAAGTGACCTAACGTTTCTGCTGCTCAAACTCCCAGCAACCTACACTAACTTAAATGAGAACATGTGCAATATAATTAGGTTTCCTTCTCCTGCAGACTTGTTGTACTTCTTCAGTTTGTAAAGGCGAGGACACTTTAGACAGAGGCTACAGCTCAGCAACGCTATCTGCTACTCATGGGGAGTTTACTTCTAGCTTGACAGCAAAAAGTCTGCTGCCTATTACCCACATAGCGGTGCCATCCCTTGACTCTGGAAGTCTTCTGCTCCTGCTTTTTCTGTAGATTATTTCCAACATGAGCCCCTCTGTGCCATTAGCTGTGCTTCCAGAGGGCTTTATTCCATTACTCGCACCGTTAATGAGGAGTATGCTACTCAGCCCTCTTGGTCAAGTATGGACAATGGCTGTGAGACTAGAGTCTTTCCTCTGCTTTGATTAACTTGGTTTGAGGTAGGCATACCCTCCTATATCTGGGTTTTTTTTTTTTTTTTTTTTTTTACTTTTGGTTACTGTTCCCCAGGCTTGAAGGTTCAGCAGAGGACCTCCCCCCGCCACTTCAATATGAAAATTGCCATGGAAAGGGCCATTTACACTGTCCAAAGTTAGACATTTAACTTAGGCATGGGGGTAGGAGTCTCACCATCTATATGGACAACTGCTTTGACCACACTGATGATGGAGGAAGCCAAGGCACCTAACCCATCTCCACTTGGGGCATCCTTTGGAGGACTTGTATCCTCTCTGTGTTTCTTTAAATTACCAATTTCTCATTCTTGTAGCCTCTAGCTATTTTTAGAGACATACACCCCAACTATGGAAGCAAGCATGGTCTAGCCAGCCTAGCAGTTTGGAGATCAACGCTGTGCTCTTGGCTCTTCCACTAACTTCAACGCACCCTGCTCTATCTGGAGTTGATAATTAGTGGGCCAGGGACCATCTCCCGCCATGCGATTATAGGGCAAAACAGAATGCAAGTTTTGGCAGTGGCTTCTAATTGCTAGTATTACAAAAATAGTAATTTTAGCAAAGGGGATTGGGGGGGGGTGGAGGGTTCTTTCAGATCCTAGGGGAGCCACTGCCAAAGTGAGGGTGTGTGCCCAGCGGGCATCAGAGCCACCCCAAACCCCTCTGCAGCACACCTGGAAGGTCATAGGGGCCTGTTTAAAGTTTCTGCCCACGCTACAGTAACACAGGCAGCAAACAAAGCCGGGCTAGTGCCTGGAAATCTTGTCTTCGAACCAGCAATGGTTTGGGGAAAATAACTGTAAAGCTATGGTGTAACTCAAATGAAAACATGAAGGTTACTAGGGAGACGAGCAGACTCACGGAGTAATTAAATAACCAGCAGACACACACACCCACACGAGCAGCCCTCATTTACTCAAATCCCTGACAGTTGTTTATTGAGAAGTAGGTGTTGACGGTTCACTTGTCTTGGATAGATTTCTGCCGGAATAAACACTAGTGCTTTCAAAATGCCTGATCCCATTTTCTTGTAAAAGGAAAAAAAAAAAAAAGGAAAGAAAAACACGCAGACACTATATACAGAGCGGGTATCGTTGCTGCTATGTGCTGTAGAGAGGGGACTCCATGTATGGGAAAGACTGAGCTGCAAGAGTGTTTTGGAAAATGAAGAGTTATTTCGCAATAGGCCATGACATCTCCCTTGGAGAAAACTTGCCCAGATTCTGCAGATTACTCTGCAGATGGAAAAGGGACAATATCTGATTTCAATATACTCTCAGATGAAGTCAAATTTGACTTGATCTAGAAACATTCCCTCCCCAGGGGGCTAGCCGCTGAACATTTAAGGCCTCTACCCTCCTTTAGGCTAATCTTTATATTCAAATGTAGGTGTAAGCGATAACGTTTGTGTAGTGTCAGTTGTAAAACAGAGCCTATCGAATGCAAAAAGGCTGCAAAACTCCCCCTGCTCAGTCAAGACACCATGCTATCAACAGCTGAAGAGATTGCTGGCTTTTCGCAACACAAATCGGAGGGAAGGGATGAAGTGAAAGGAAATTTAGGCTTAATATTAGAACCTGCTGACAGTGAGATGTATTAAGTTATAGGGCAGCCTACAAATGCAACAGGAAACCCATTTTTTGAACATGTAACACTAGACAAAATAATAGGGAATGGAGAAAATGCTACAGGGAACAATTGTGCAATGACAGGAAGACAGACTGCTAGGTGATCTATCTCTGTCTTTTCCAGTCTTCCCTTCCATGTTTCTGCAGTAATCCCAGAATTTCGTCTGTTTGAAGAATTTTACTGCACATAATCAAAACAAGGCTACCATAAAGGTCTCACAAAAGCTCTTCCAGGACTGTCTCTGATATTCAAGAGTGGCAAAACCAAGGACGTGTAACATTTAGCAAGGGTGGATTTCAGTAATTGCACAGAGCTGCTGCATTAGCCGCTTTGATATGCCTTTGGACCCACGTTTACAAGTCTCTAACAGAGTTAAGCACTTTACAAGGATCCCACTCCTGACTTCCCTTGCATTAGAAATGTAAGCACATTAAGCCAGGGCATAGTCTATGTGCTGGTTATCAAAGTCTGTAGCAAGAATCATTCCTACATAGCATGAGACTTGTTAGCAACACTCCAGTCTTTCTTCTCTTCTTCATCTGTTACTTGGTTTCATGTTTACTATCTTGCTTGCTTTTCAAATGAGTCCTATTTATACATCATCCTGGGGGGAGGTGACTTAGCAAACCCATCTGAACATACTTCTGATGGTACAATTAAATTCTTATATATAAGAAAATTTATTTCTTACACTTCTAAGACAACAGAGATTTACAAAATTTTTAAAGAGATTTCAAAGCCATGCAAAATCCGTTGCAACCCTCTACACTTAGGATAGTCTGTACTTCTCCCCATTTCCACACTAGGTTAGGCATAAGACATAAGTAAGACAATGATTTGACCAAGGGCAGGTAGTCTAGGCCTAACCACAACACAGGGAGACTCAGACTAGGAACCTAGGCCTTCACTCCTATACTTTCCTTTAATAATTTGAAACAATCATTGCAATTACATTTGTTTATTATTTTCACTGTGATTATCTGGTCATTCAAAATCAAAGCAGATGTGCCTTGCAGTAGCCACTGTACAAAAACAAGGGGAAAAAAGTCTACCCCAAAGTCTTTCCATTCAAATAATAAAGGCAGAACACAGAAGAGCAAAGACACTGAAGCAGAGGAGAAAGACCTATACACGATCCAATGCAGAATCCGTACCTTCTCACTTCTAAACTAGGGCTGAAACCATTTCATCAAGATGCTACCAGTTCAGATTTGTTCACTTACTGCTTAAAGCAGTCAAGCAAATAACCCATCTCACACGCACACTTAAGCTGGCCTTACACACTCGCTACATACATGCTCCAGGGAACCCTTAGGTGCTGTAGCTCATCCTTCAGATGTTTTAGCTCACCGTGCAGCGTGTGCTTTCAGCGGTGTGAAAGAAAAGGTTAGCACCACAGCCAAGTTCCACTTGCAGAAAATACAGCTCAGAATGCATAAATAATTAAACGGTGAACATTTAAAACATGAGTCCTTAAAGAGAGCCTTTGTCAAAAAAAAAAAAAAAAAAAAAGAAAAAAAAGGTAACTAGGATTCCAGTTAATCTTTCATAAGGCAAACCTTCAGACGGTTGCTTCTTCATGGACACTTCACAGTGTTCTGCTTCCTTTTGAACCAAGCGTTCATACAAAAAAGCATTTTGACAATCCCACTAGGATGCTCATCCTCTGTGTTCAGAGGGAGATTTATAAAGATCACAAGGCAGGATTGTGAATATAATGATCCCAGGGATTAGCTTTTCTTCTGAGTATGGTAAGGTAGTCCTTTGGACCTATCTGATATCAGAGAGGGGTCTCTTCACTGGGAGCCAGCGTGCAGCTTTCTTCTAACTACCAGTGCCCTTTCCCCACCTTCTCTCATATACCTACAATACTTCTAAATACTTAAAAGTTTAATGCAGCCGTACGTTAACTATCCTCCTCCTCACCAAGGGAAAATGGAGGAATCTCCAAGTAAGCCAATGAACTGTTGCTCCCAGTCGGAATGGATCTAGTACTGAGAAGTGCTATTAGGGTATTGGTAAGGAATGTATTTAACCTACTGGAAAAGCAAACCCAAAGGACAGGAAGCAGCTCATTCAGCAGAAAGAAGGTTTTATGATTAAGACACTGGATAGGAATTTCAAAGATTCAGATTCAATTCCTTACTCTCTCATATCCTCTTTGATTTTGGGCAAGGAACTTGACTGTTACTCGCCAAAGCTTCCGAAGAGGCCAGCTCCTATTTAAGCACTGAAATCACATGTACTTAATACCCTTCCTGACTGAGATTCCTGATTTAGGAATGTAGTCACCCAGGGCTGCCTCTGTGGTCAGTGGAGGGAGAAAGAGAGAGAGAGAGAGAGAGAGAGAGAGAGAAAGGTATTTCCACAGGGTGATTAGGCCAGTGAAGAACCTAACTTGTCCACTGGAGGTCCATGGACTATGTCTGGAGTCTATGGACACTACATGTCCTAGAGACGCTTGAGTGAAGTGCCCGAATTTCAGTGGCTGAGTTTCGCTTGAGGCACCCAAGCGCTCCCTCTGACAACAGCGTTATCAGAAGATGCTGAGACTTTGGAAAATGTTGTGCCAAAAGCTGTGGCTCTGTCTAAAAATGGAAAGAAATAATGCTATTTCCTTAATTTTGCTACATACACCTGTTTTGGATTTAGTCGGTAAACTTGAAGGACCAGAGCCTGTCTCTTACCCTGAATACCTACAACGCCTACCACAACAGGGGTCTGGTTTTGCTCAGGTCTTCTCTCGCTGTATGAACGCAATGGGGGCACACTGCATTCACAGCGTTTAACTGAGTTAACTGCTTTCACCTCTTGCCCTTGAGGAGTAAGGGGAAAGGGCAAAAACATCTCAGGCAGTTGAAATAACATCCCCCGTACAAGAAAAGCAGACTACCATTCATAAGGAGCTGCGTACTACCTGTCAACGTTCCCCCAAATTTTCATGCGTGTAAACTTCTAAGTAATCACATTGATTTGTATTATAAGTCTGTCCAATAAATGACATAAAAAGTTGTCATGAAAACACTGCATTGGCAAAGACAAGAACCTGAAAAATGTCGTAACTCGATGAGTTTGTGAGCACAACCTCAATTGAGCCCATTTGTGCAGACGGATTAATGTTACAGACTGTAATTACATGGGCACATACTGCTCTTTTCTGCAAGGCCCCTGCTTCGCCGAGGTTTTCATTCCTGTAACTTTATAGCACATTAATCATGAGTGATGAAGCCACGAATCAGTTATCCAAGTCATCCCAAATACATACTGACAAAACTTGTAAACCGCCACCCAGCACCACACATTCTGATTATCCACCTATATTACAGCAGAGGTATTTTTGGAACGTTTTAGACAGCTCTGAAGAGGTTCAGGGCTTTTTCAGAAGACAAGGATATCTGACCCACCACCCCCATAATACCATGTGCCTCAGTTGCCATGTATTCCTCCATGCAAAGCTCAGTAAGGGAAAATACAAAGGTCTAATATTTAATGCCTGCAGTGGTGACCTAGGACAACCTCCTGTATGGAAAAAAAAAAACCAAAAAACCTGTCATAGTATCTTTAGACACAAGTTGTGTCCAACTGGGAAATGCAGGCGGCTCTTTACGTGGCATTACTTTACACAAAGCCCCTAACGTTGTGATCCATTTAAAAAACCTAAGATCTGCGATATTTTTCTATGATTTAAAAAAAAGCCTCATTGGTACAAGACAGAACATTGCCTATGTTGTGATTTTACATCTATACACGTATAAACAAGATGACGGTTAATATTCGGAGGGCATTTCTTTTTTTAATTCTGTATGTTCGCCACTGGGCAGGTAAAACGGGCTCTTTCCCAGAACAGCAGATGAAATAATAAAAAGGTAAAGACAAGTAGGTTTATTGTATTTTGTCCCTATTTGTCATACAGAGACAAATACAGAGGCTGCTGTAACTATTGGTGTTATCCTTACTCGTTAGTGGCTTGAAATCTGCCACTCCTTGAGTCATAAATATTAGATTTGGGAAGACCTTTCAGGTCATTCAGGCCATCCTCTTGCAGTGGTCCCTGCTGAATATTCATAAGCGTAATTCGGTTTTGCCATCAGAAGGGTCATTTGCCTACTAATTACCACAGAAACAATGCAATGGACCACTGATTCTTCACCTGAACATGTACATTACTTTCCAATATATTCCAATACAAACACAAATATACCGTATTTTCCTATTTAAGTTGCTGGTGAAATATGTCCAGCCATGGACACGTGCTGTTCAATAAACCTCATAGTTCTCTCCTGACCTAAAGTATCAAACAAGAAAACTGCCCCTGAAGGTCTGATTTGAAAATGCCCAGAGAGCTAACTGCAGCCTCTCTTTGAAGATTGTCAATATTTAGAATTTTTTATTTCAAAAACCAAAATCTGTTCTACTAGGATTTTTGGTGGTGATGGGGAATTAGAAACAACTGCTTTGAAATAAGGTATCTCAGAGAAAGAAATTAGATCAGGGTTCATATTTTACAGTGATTTACATCTTGTGCAACCCCAGTACATTTAATGGGACTACTGAAGGTCTGTGTCAACATGGAATGTGACTCTCTATGCTTAAGTGCCATGATTCATGGACTGGGTTACAGTGGTCACTGTTTTTAGGAGAAAAACTTCATCTCTTGGGATCACAAATAGAGACGTTAGTTTTATTTCTTTGGGGATTTGTTTTCCTGTTGTTTACTTCCTTAGGAGATTATACAGCCAGTGTTTGCAAGTGAAACTAAAGGCCAAAACCAAAAGAGGCAGTATTTTACATATGATATTTTTGGAAAGTTTTAGACAGCTCTGAAGAGGTCCCCCTTTCAACTTCCCTTTGCTTGCTTGCTTGTCTTTTTTTTTTTTTTTTTTAATCCTACATTGAGCTGAAATGAATACATGTGGGCTTATATTTTTCTTTACAAAGTTTACAATATTTTCTTATTATGCTGTGGATGAAATAGAGAGTTGCTACAAGGGGGTCCTACACCATTGTGCTGCTAACTACTTTTTGATGCTATTGAAGCAACAGATTATGTGCATGTATTTGAGACGTTATTGAATGAAATATTTTGGTGCCTTTTGCTGTCTCCCATAAGGACTGTAAGAATGCAATGAATATTTACAATTTCTGTTCTATTTTTATTAGAAAGCTTTAATGGCACCTTATAAACTACAAGAAGCACTTACTGTTTTGCCCCACGTATAATTTTCCTGGCTGGGACTGTAAGCTGCTGGACAGCATTTAGAAAGTATTCAGAAGAGGGAAAAATACTCTAGCAAAATTACTTCAGTTTACTAAACTCTCCCAAATTATGTGAATACTTCTAGGGGATATTTTGTAACTATGGTTTTTAAGAAGGACTCTGGCACATTTCTCATTTGAAATGCAATACGCAATGCTCACTCACACCCAGGAGCTCCAGTCCAAAAAGAAGACACCATCCCTAAAATCAGTCACATTTTGGGCAGAACCTAATGTGCGCAGGGAATTGAGACAACCAGCTCATGCTGTAAAGGCCAATTAATTTATTATGGAATATTCCAAAGCAAACCATATTCAAGTTGTGTTGGTGCAGACACACTTTCTCTTTTATACCATCCTAGCAGCTGTTGGAAGTGACATGTCCTTTTTCTAGGTGTAGCAACTACGTGGGAGTAGGATGAAATCTAATTCGGGAAACTCTAAATTAAGGCATGCTTACACTTTGTTCTCAGCCCACGCTCTTCAATTTGTTTTTGTCCAGCTCTGTCTGCTATCCATGCAAAATCTTACTTTGTCAATACTTTGAGCTTGTAATTCCTTGCCCAGAAGAGGTTATACATTTAAGGAGTACCTGAAATCACTTTATGGAGAGACTGAGAGGTAAAAAAAAAACTTGAAAGCTCTTAGTTCCCTCGTGTTCCTCCCACGACTACCCACCGCAGGACATGAGAGTTCACCCACCAAGACGAGGAATGAATCCTACGAAAGCTGGTGTGCAGAGCGACAGGGCGCACTCTCAGGGGAGTGCAGGGGCCATGAGGGCACCGCAAGGCAAGCAGGCGAGTGTTGAGACATAAGAAACTGAAGCCTCAAACAAGAGCGCCCAGCAACCTGGACAATCCAAGGGAGCATCTATAAGCTCCTTCTTAATCACCACGTCCAAACGGAAATTAGGGCAGACCGACCAGGATCCCAACCTAAGGACGATCTAGTCTGTTTTAGGTGCCTACACATACGTATCCTGCTTCCAATGTACCACTGCAGAAGACTCGAGGTGTCCCCTGAGGTGTGTATCATAGCTGATAGTTCTCAAGGGATGCTTTGGGTATGCAAGGGCGTCTCAAAGGGCAGTAGGTGACAGTACTTAGGAGATTAAATCCTGTCCCTTTTGAAACAGCCTGTCTAATGTAGTTGTCTACTTTGTGTGAGCTTAATAGCCATCAAGGTTGCTACTGACTGTCATGAGAGACGAAATACCTGGCTTACTTTTAGCCACCTACAGGGAGGCATGTGCATTTAGGTGTGTGAATCTGCAGAATCTCGCCCCAGCGAATTAACTGGAATTGTCACAGAGGAGAGAAATGGGACTGCTGTTGGCCTACAGAAGGAAATCCAGGGATTTACTCAGTTGCCTAAACATAGGAGCCTAATGGCATTTCAGACACCTTTGGTTAGCTGAGACATCCCACTGGGATATGACACAGGACCTCCTATGTCATTGCCACAGGACTTGTGGGTGCACTTACATACATCACCTGAGTACGTCCTATAAAGCCCGTAAGCTCAGATCTTAATGGGAAGTGTGACCTGGGAATCCATTGCCCTTCACAACAGAGGTAAGATATTGCAGCTATTCAGGAAAGAATTGTTTTCTCCCTCAAGTTGGAGGTAAGCTCATGCAAATCAATGCAAAAGAAGCCCTTCAAACCAAAAACAGAAGCGTGAAGCACTACCACAGCCCTTCCCACTTCAGATGCGAGAGTGTACTTGTGATCATGTTGCAGCATTTATACACTGCCTTCTCAAATACATGTAAAAAGATCTTCAAGGCTCAGTTTGAACCTCCTGCCCTCTGACAGGATGTAGGACCAGAATCTGCTACTCTGCAGTCTGCTTTACTCGTCCTTTATTAATGGTTTCCCTTTCTCCCTTCTGATATCTCACAGCATGAATACAGAAGCACCAGCAGATATGTGACCTTTGCAGTGGCAAAAAGAGGAAGAGAGGAGAGGAGAGTTTGGAGGTGGGTTTGATCTCCACAAATACTGACCGTGCCGCGAAACAAACAGCTGCAACAGAAGACAAAGAAGGTCTGAGAACGGAAACCAATCTATTCTGAAAGCCAGGAGTGGTTAAATGCAGTGAAGAGCCACAGCAGCTGATAGGGGGAGCTGGGAGCGGGAGGAGGGAATGCTCTGCCATATGCATTCAGTATATTATCATTTTTCAATACATTAATAACAACCAAATCACAAAGTTTCATAACTTGTCATTTACTTTAGCGGGAAAAAGAGCTAGGATATGAATAACAGAAGCATCTCTGAACTGCAGAGACCTGCGAGGTGACCTTCCATCAAAATCTGGGGTGAGCAACTCAGCTTCTGTCTTTAGACGTTATTTGTTTCCTAGCTCACTCTTGCAAAGAAAGGACGAAAGACAACTTTACGCTGCAGGAAGATGAACACAAGGACACAAGGACTTTCTGTTTGTACTTCTCTATTCCTCTTTTTAAAATAATAACAGTGAATGGTATGATCAGAAGTGACTGGCTGGGGGATTTTTCTTTCAGTTTTTAATGCACTTCTCTCTCTCCCTGTTGAGCGAAGGAACCACACAAGTAAGTGGAAGGTTTGCAATGACAAAACTGCATGGGGAAAGCAGCCAAACTGATCGCCCACCAATCAGTTTGACACAAGCACTGCCAAATAAATGCCTTCTTAAGTCCACAATCGAGAAAAGAGAACAGCACATCATATTCTCTGAAACTAGTTTAATTTCTTGCTATCTTTGGGACTCCTTGTAATAATTGTTTGCATTTAAGATATAGATAGGATTTTTCACTTAGCCATCCCTTGACGTTTTACAGCACTTTTGGTTAGCAGATCTTAGAAACCTCATGAGTGTCAAGATCTTTCTTTGCTACCATTTAGGTGGAGGAATGAAGTGTAGAACGATGATGTCATTTGGCCAACGTCATCCAACCATTCAGGGGCTATGCCAAGAATCCCACTCAGACCTCCCAAATTCTAGACCCTTCTTTTGCAAAGACTGCTATCACTTTAAAATATGTATGTATAGTAAAGCATAAACTGCCCTGTATCAGGGCATAAGCCAAACATTGATAAGAAGCAGTGGATAAGAAGCTATTTTTCTTATGAGCAAATTATAACTACTATAATTGTCTACTACATGGTTTCTTGTGTGTTCATTGGCAGCATCTGGTGTTGGCTGCAGTCACTTCTGGGAAGCTAGTAATAGGACAGTAATAAGACTTTGACCGGTGTAACAGTTCCTATGTTCCAATATTTAATATCTCAAGGGTTAAAAAACAACTCATTTAATCACTATTATTATCTGGAAAGCCCTCCTGAGGGAATGAAGGCCAGCTTTTGTTGAATTTAAGCTTTCATTAGCAGTAACAGAAAAGGGTTTAAATCCTTATGTCCTTATTTTAAATCATAACTTTCTTGTCCTTATTTTAAATCATAACTTTCTGAGTATGAATTCATTCATTTAATGGTGAAAGAAAATCATTCTTGTTTCTCTGCCACCGCTTCAAACTCCTTCCTCTAGGTGCAGCAGGGGCTTAGCTGGGAATCATGATGCAGTGGTCCTGAAGCACCTCCCAGACCATGGAAGATGTTCTCCACCTCCCAGGATGGCACTAGCACTTCACAGGATTGGCCCATCAACATCTGCACCACCACAGGGTAAAACCTCATGTTACTGTTACCTCTTAGTAAATTGTTTCCATAGTAAATTAGTAAAGAGACGCACCTGTGTCAGAAAAGCAGTTGGCAATGAGAAAGCATCTAAACCCATAAACAAGTTTGGAGGATGGGTGTTTGTCTCTATGAGCATGTTAGCATCTCCAAGATATCAACTCCCTAAACTACTTTGGATGAGAGGTGCTGATGCTTCTTCATACCCTTATGTGACTTCAAGTTGGCCAATGAATCTCACTAGCTTTCTCCATTTTTCCCCGATGTGGAAAGGCGTTTAGTGAGAGAAGAGTACAATCTCAGTGTGTAAAACACAGCTTAACAACAAAGAAAATTTAGAAGCTCTTCAGGAAAGTAAAAAAAAAAAAGATTTTAGGGACACAAAGATGAAGAAGTTTTCATATATCTCTGTGTTTCTCACAATTTATCAGACCATGGTAGGTTCTAGCAAAAAGGAGAAAATAAACGTCACTTCAGAGCTAAGATTCCACAGGTCACCCTAAAGGCTTCAGCTGTTTATTTCCTGCTGGAGAGAGCCCTCAGGCGTTTTCTGTACCTGTGCTGCGAGTGAAGCTCCCATTGACGTCAGTGGGAGTCTGTCATGCAGAAGAGAAAACTGCACTAAAAGGGCCCTGCTTAATGGGACGGTGAACTTTTACAGGGGGGAAGGCTGTGTGGACTCCAAAGGTGCAAGGTTTCCTCTGTATCCATGATCCAGAGCAGTGTACAGTGAATTTCCTCACGGCAACCTTTGCACAGAAGACTCAGTCACAACAAGATTTGCATCTCCAAGGGAAGCAACAAGTTACTGCTCACCTCAACCACCATATTATGGTCGCCCAGGAAAGAGCTGCTACAGACAGAATATCCACCACTGGCTGAGACAGTGCACAAACCGTCATGCTAGCAACAGCTGGATGTGGCAAGAGTATCGTGTCTCTCATAATCGGGGAGGATCAGATTTCTCTGCTGCAGCAAGTGGGAACTGAGGAATGGCTAAACAGCCTCTGCTACAGTATTGCAGGAGTCTGCAAATTGCATAGCTGAAGAATCAAAAAGAGCCGCGTAGTAATGACAATACCACTTTTCCCCGTGACATCTGGTTCCATCATCACTGCTCTCCCCATCAGGCTGCAAATGTATGGTCATATATGCCACATACTGCTATCCTCAGGATCAGCGGTGCAGAGACCCAAGCTGTGCATGTCTTCTGCAACAACACAGCTTTACACAGCACCTCTACTTCACAGAGCTTCTGAAACTTCAATTTAGGCAAACCAGTGAGGTACGGCAGGATCACTCTGCCACTGCCGAGGTGGAAAGCAGCAGCTGTTGGACAGTCAAGAGTAACCATCCAGGAAGGTGACGGCCAAGAAAGTGCGGCCCTGAGAACAGGTAGCTGGCAGGGACAGACTTTCTGTTTGACCGTCCATGAGCCATTCATCCTCTCTGTGACTCTACAAAGAGGGACAGCAATAAGCTCACTCTTCTTAGGAGTCCCCTAGCTACACACTGATGCACTAAAAAGCTCATCAGCTTAAGTGATCCAAAGTCATCTAACAAAGTGAATCCAAGCCATCTCACAGTGGGCACCTGATTGAGGCAAGCTGCAAATGCCCCTGTCCTCCCTCTGCTGTCGCTAGAAGACAGCAACAGATTTTGGTGGGCTGAGTAGCCTTCCAGAGCAACCCATCTCTTCTCATTGACGAGAGAGGGGGGTTATGATGCTGAGGCCCCTGAGCTGAGCACCACAGTTACCCACCTCAGACGTGGGCTTAAGCATTGTTCCAAGTGGCTTGGAGCACACCTCTAGCGTGATGACAGGCTCGTCATCTTGAGCGACAGGGCTAGGCTCCAGGAATTTGGATACACCACACAGGAGTGTACTATTAACAGGATCCACAACAGGCACAGTTCTAAACCAAATAACACCCAGTGATGAAGTGAATTTGGAGCAGCGCCAGAAAGACTACAGGGCAGGAAGAAATGAAAGATGAAAGTGTTCTTAACACTGTGTCTCCACATTCTCAATAAGGATTTTCTCAAGTGCTTTTGCTTTATAAGTGCTTTGTGATGCACAGCATTTTTTCCAGATCTGTCCTTCATCTGACCATTGCTTACATGGAAAGAATCAAATCGCTGTGGCAGCTGGATTAATCCTTTCAAAAAGGCTCATTCTACTTTCAGGTGTAAGGCATGGTAATTCCTTCAAAGACTGTGAGACTGCAGGGAGTGTACACCAGTGTAACTCAGAACAAGGTTTGGCCCACCTTTACCCACACCCGGGCCCATAACGAAATGGGAATGATGTTGTCAGGTCCTCCTTTCAAAATATTAAACAGTACATCAACATGGGAACACAGCTCAAGCAGTACCTAACTCATAAATGACGCGGAACAAGTACTACCATGAAACAAGTCTCTGTCCTATAAATGGAGGGCCATGCTCCACAGCTCCCAGGTGTCCCACAGTGGCATGCATCTTTCCTCAGGCATCTAAAAATTAGATGCTTGAATCTGAATGAGTCACCATAGGTTTCCTCGACAGTCAACGGAGAGGAACAGGTACCCCGGAGGACAATTCACGTCATTCTGAAACAGGCATCTAAGGCATGTCAAATGGATTGCTCTCTGGAGACACCTATTTCTTGCTGTTGACTAAAAAGGGAGCCTAGGGTGACCAGTTCGGCCTTAGGCATCTAACTTTAGATATCTAAAGTTATGTGAAATGAATCACACCCCTAGAGGGACTAGTCGATCATCTATCTTTTATATGTCACAGAGCTTTAATTTTTACCCACTCACTCTTTTGTTGAGCCAAATAACTTTTGTCTAAAATGCTTCCTCCAGAGAGGCCTTCAGTCTTGAAGTCTTCAAAAGATGGAATACATCACTCCCCCGGCCCCTTGTTTTAACGGTTAACCACTATCACTGTAAAAAAACACTTCTGGTTCCAATTTGCCCTTGGTCAAAACTGCGCTTCCCTCTGCTGTACCGAAGAGCTGGTGGTATTTCTTCTCTGGAAGCACTGATGCACTGGGTATCAAGTCACCAGACCTGAAAGCCAAATGGTCCAGCCTGTCTCCCCCCTTTCCACTCTACAGTGACTGCTTCCAGCTGGACACTAGTACATACAGAGGGTGCATGCACCCAGCTGAAAGACGTTTCTCATTATCCACCCTGCATTCACACCTGGGGAGAAGGGAAGCTGTTCAGCACATCAAAAATAAAGCTCTCAGTAGAAATTTTTACCCACCTAGTAGAAAACTCAGTTCATTTTTATGTTGAACTATAGCATTCTGTAATAATACTCATGTCTTTCCGTCCCCCAGTATCCTAGGGATCTGAAACAACGCTGCGTGCATTAATAAATTATGTCTCAGCATCTCTTTAAACAAATATTGCTACATATTCTTCGAGAACAGAGAAACTAAAGGGCAGAGAGGACAAGTAACTGCCTCGGCTCCAGAGCAGAGCTGGGAGCAGATCTCTACTTTCCTCATTTATGATACTATCTTTTTAAGCACTGGATTTCACTTAGCATTCTGCCAACTTCAGGCACATCCTTTTTTCTTTCCTACTGCAATGGGACAAACATGGGTTGGAGAAGAGAAATTTTATCTTCAGTGCTCGGTTTCCAACAACCCAGGAACATCTTTTTGTTCTCTATCAAGCCCAAGACAAAAGGGTTCCAGTCTCTCTGCCTTGGACTCCATGGCACTACAACACGCATGTGTTACAACACGGTCAACTATTTACAATCATCACCCGAGATAAGT
Organism: Struthio camelus; assembly: GCF_040807025.1. Classification (NCBI taxonomy): domain Eukaryota; kingdom Metazoa; phylum Chordata; class Aves; order Struthioniformes; family Struthionidae; genus Struthio; species Struthio camelus. Next base: position 64,384,293 of record NC_090981.1, on the reverse strand, counting down.
TTCAGCTTTTTCCTTCTACCTTCAGTAACCACAAACAAATCTATATATTTGGTGAAAGACACTGGCAGATATTACCTGGGCAGTGCGGCGTGCAGTTATCCAATTCACTAGCAAAAATGCAGGGGGCTGTGCGAATAAGAGATGTGTTTGAAACAGCCTTTCGACACAAGTGTCTATGTTCTGTTTATTCTATTGTCTGTTAGTATTATCATAGACCAGGAGCCTATTGCACTGTGCACTGCACAACAAAATAACAGAAATGATTTCCAGGTTTCTATTTTCATAGGGCTGTATCTACCACAGCCAAAATGAAAGAATATCCTCGAAAATACCTCCATATAAAAATCCCACGGTTATATATAGAAGCTAAGTGGAGTTAATCATATCACGTAGACAACAAGTTTCCATGATCAGCTTCCAGATACACCTAATGACAACAGTGTTCCTGCCAGTTTTAACGTTTCTTGAGCTATTTTGTAATGGACATTAACAGGAGAGACATCCTTAAGCATAAACGTCTCTCCAGGTCTTCGTTTCTCTTATCTTCATCTTACAGTGCTCTCTTCACCTCCTATTTATTGCAGCTGTGTGCTTTGTTATGCCTACTTTAGGCTGCTTGCTCTTCAAGGAAGAACTATACAACTTTAACACATGTTGCTTTCACCGAGCTTGTTTACAGTAGAATATTCCACTATAAATGGTCTCCAGCCACAGTCTGGACTATATGGTGGCCTAAGAACTTTGTGATCAGAAAGTCAGTGTAAGGAGATAGCAGAAGGAGTAGTAGAAGATATATAAATGCCCTGACCCATACATCCACACACACATTATTATTATTACATACACCATATTTTGGTTTTGAGGATACGGCTTAAATGGAGGGTGACTTTGTCAAGCATCTGCAACCCAGAGCTGGAACCTCAAAAGGTTTGCTTTTATACCAACCATGCCACAGCCTGACCCTCAAACCCCATGTAAATTACTTTTTCCAAACTACCCAACCAAAACCTAGATTTAGAAATGTCCACATACCTTCCCACAGTGTTTTGTGTGCTTTAGATGAAGGTCATAATAAAAGTACTGGTTTTATTATTCTACAGTTTCAGCAGATGGTCTGAACTATTAAGAATCAATTTGAGCCTATTCAGAATGTCATCTATTCTATTTCCAGACAATATCGCAGTAGTTCAACCTCATTACTTACCTGTCACTATGAGAAGTAGCTAAACCTTCATCCATCATGTTCTGCTACTTTTTACCTAGAATTCTTGACCTATTTTTCCTAGAATTTATGCTGCTAAATTATTCCTCTCCTTGACGTTCTATACGAATGTGGGCATCCATTCCCCTATTCCCATCCCCCCCCCCCCAAAAAAAAAGAAAAGTATAAGAATATCTTGTCTTTACCTAGCACATTTTCCTAGGAATCTCAAAGTACATCACAAAGGAGGAATGTACTATTATATCCATTATTCAGATGAGACATCGAGGGTTTCCAGTGATTTGCTTACATCATCTAACAAATTTTGTGATCTTTGAAGGTAAATAGAAACATCAATACTGACACAGCACAAGCTTCATTTTTGAAATCATATAGGCTCCCAGAATTTCCAAGATTACTCCCAACTCTTTTTTCCAGGTGCCACTCCAGATTCTTAAGCCAATTATTTTTTAAAATAATCTCCCAATAAATATTTCCAAATGATGCCTTGGCTCAAAGTTATCTGACCTTGAAAAATATAAAATAATACTTCTGCAAATTTTGTTCTCTGACTTTCAAACTCTTCATGAGTTTTTTTTAGAGTATATATTCTATTTCGTTCAAGGAATGAAGAGTGCTTCATGCTGCATCTTCATTAGCAAAGTCCTTAGTAACTATTCCTAAGTTCTCAAAAACCCAGTCTGAACTTTGGAGGCCCTGTTTTGAGATTCAGATTCATATGCCAAGATGAATCTTATCAAAGGATGAAATGAAGTCCTATCTCTCAAGGCTTCCCAATCTTGAAAATGAACAATCTTTTTTTTTTTTCCCCAAAGAATCTACTTGAATTTCTCTTTTATAAAATTAGCTACAAACTAGATAACTGCCATTTGACCACCTATGAACAGGATTTAAAACTTCAAGGCCTATCTAGGCTTTTATCAATCATATCTATATAATACTTAATCATATCTTTCCTATTTAAACAAGACTATCGCCAGTACCCAAGACTAGCATACTTATTCATGCTCAAGGACAGATGAAAAGTAATCTCCCAAGCTAAAGTCATCCAACATAGCCATTTCGTGTGACTGCAACTCTGCTATATTTTAATTATTTCATAAATTTAGAGTGAAATGGAAAATTGTGATTGAGACCCATATTTGAATCATATTTGGAAAAATATGTAATACACATCATCTATCTATTTTTATATGACAATGCAGAAAGAGAGACTAAAAAAATAGATGCTTCAAATTCTTTGGATGAAAAGCACTGAAGAGATGTATTTGTAGACCTCTAATACAGCTGTCACTTTGGGGGAACGTGACTTCTTTCCCCGCACAGAGAATACTTGGAAACATAAGAAGGATCAACCAATATCCTTAGCTATTTGAAGAAGAGACAGGATTAAAAGAGAAAAAAAGGATTCTTTTTCTGCTATGTGCCACTACAAATGTCTACGTAGAAGGTCTATGCTCCAGCCAAGGCAAGCAATGATTAATGCAAAGCAGATATGGCTTGCTTGGAGAGAAGGGGGAGCCCACAAAACTGAGCACTGCATGATGCCTTCGTTAACAACAAAAAAAGGAAAAGACAGAGCACCTTCCTGGAAAAAAAAAATGGACTGAAGCTGTTTGAACATCCAACAGGCAGGCTTCTGAGCCTTTCTCCTGCAGTGTTTGATGGACTACATGGGAGGCAAGAACTACCCTGGGTAGAGACCTGCTGCGAAGACGGCCCTCTATGGCAGTCTGTGGTTCTTCAAATCACTGAGTCACCTGCTTTGGAGAGGACCTTGCACTTGACCACTTAATCCACTCCCTGAAGTGGCGATTTTAGCCAGTTTTACCGCTAACATCCTTGAAACGCTGCGGCGAGAGTATGTCACGCACCGGAGGAGGTATCTCCCAACTTGACAGCTGGTTCTATTGCTTGTAAGATCTTAAGAGCTGTAAATGTTTAACTAATATTTACTCTGTTTCAGCTTATGGGCTGGATTTTTTCTTTTGTTGCCAGCTGGAGGGGCAGTGCAGCAGTGGAAAGCACAGGAGAAATTTGGGCTGGCTTGGCCAGAATCCTGTCTGGAATCCCCTGAGGAGAACACGTTGCCATGGCAGCTTTGCTATTCTTTCAACTGGCACAATAGCTGCGGTTCTTACATTACGCCAGCTCTGCTGGTCTGTGAAGGTGAGCAGCCTTCTCTGGGTAATTAGAAAAGTACCTGCTTCCTCACACAATTCTGCTACTCATCCTTCCATCTGCCTAAGATACACAAAGATTTTGTTATCCTTTCTGCAGGAGATGACCCGCAATAGCCATCAGGCTGTTCATCTCTCAGGATTATAACAAAGAGCGCGGGCATATAATACGCTGCAGTTTTTACTGAAGGACTGTAGCTGACCCAGTAAGTTACCTAGAAGAAATGAGACAGTGATATACTTAAATGTTTGACCTGATCTTTGCAATGGAATTCATCCTCTTCTAGGTTTTTTGGGCTTTGTCCAGTATCTACGGCCAGTTAAGTGCATCCAATATCCGCCAGTGCACTGAGCAAAAAGACACCTAAGCTAGTCAATGGGGAAGCTGTAAGAGCTTCCATCTTCTCGGAAATCCTACCAAAAAAAGAAACAAAACAACCTTTTTCAGGTCTCAATCACTGGAGAGCCCCCCAGTTGAGATTTATTGCCTGCGATCTTCTCCTGAAGTAAGCAGACATCAGTCTTTCTTTGGAAGAAAGGAGCAGGCTTCTTGCTTTGAAAACACAGCCAAAAGAAGAGGTGACAGCCCTTCAGCTCTTGCACAAGGCTTGCTGGCTAGATCACACAGGAGAAGAGTAAGAGCTGAAGCTCTTTGTCTCAAATCCATGTGGTACTCCTGACAGGAGAAAGCCCTAAGGTCACCAACAATTCGGAGCAGCAGACATTCAGCCATCTAGCTGGACAAAACTGTGCCAGGTGCTCTTGATGGGATCATAACATGAATTGCTATTGCACAGCTAGCTGAAAATGCCCATGTCCTTTATCAGACACAGCCTCAGCTGCATCCTCTTCCTTGAGCTAGATACAAAGCACATCAGATTGGAGGTTGCATCAACCTATGCACAGATAGCAGCATCTGCATCTGCTCTGTCTTCTCAAGGTAATAGCTGTTATAAAAGAAGGTCGGAACAAGTATGGTTTAGTTAGTTAGACACAGTTCTCACCATTCTGGAGATGATACAGCTAACATAACCATCTCACAGGGCAGTTCCGAATTGTGAACATACGATTAAGAGCTTTGAGGTCTCTACGTTAAGAGTAGATATAGAACTGTTGCTATGATTTACTTCATGCATGCCCACACTTCAACCCAGAACACTTCTGTATGATCAAAAGGAAAAACAGTTTAAATCTAAAAAGGGTAGAAACTGGTAACCAATTCCTAGGCTTCTCAAGGAGACTCTCAAATGACATGAAATCCTTAATTGCACTGAATGAGAAAGACATTTGAAACGGAGTTACTTGTCTCCTCTCAAAAACCTGAAGAGAAGTTAATTCTTTACCTTGTTCCTGCCACCTCTAGAAATAAAACTTGTTAAAGTATAAAAATGGACTAACCTTTACTAACACCAAGTGCACTTTTTAAGCACCTACTTTAAAAGGACAAGTTGTTTTTGTAACTGATACGATATTATGAAACTTTAGACATTTCTTTCACAACTGACAAGGAACTGAACGCATTAGACAGGCCTGTTTCACATCAGAAGCCACAAAGGCTCCAAAGTCCATATTCCTCTGGATTTTTCTCTGAACTCTATTGTTTGCGGTTAAAAAACCAAAAGGGTCTGACCCATTTTAAAAGAAGGAAATCGTATTTCTTAGGCTGCAAATGATACTCACTGCTAGCAGAAAAACAAATGGAGCTTAATCTTCCTGAAGAAAGGAAATGTACCAGGTCAAAGTCACAACACACATAATCCCCCAAAGAAAGCAAGGAAAAAATAAAATACATCAGGTCCAGGCTCGTGGTGCAGAACCACATAGCACTGGCAATGGTTACAAATGACTCTGACAAACACAGCAGATTTCCACGTAACAATTAAAGCAGTGAGATATTTTTGGTGGGAGGTTAGCATTACTTTTTGGCAAGGCAGAATTGAACCTTTATTCTCAAATATCACTTCACGGTGGGAAGTGTTACACACAGTAATGAAAAATAATAATCTATCTTCAAAGTCTTTTTGAAAGGTCCGGTTCATTCCAATTCCTCAGGGCAACGCAGGATAAAGCTAAGTGCAATTGTTTCCATTTCACAGAGGGGGAAAGATGAGGCAACAAAGTGAAGGATTAGATTTTGGAGGGGTGACTTCCCTTCTGGACGTTCAGATTGCAGTCACAGGCAAACCTTCTTTTTGCATTTGCGCTAGCCTTGAGGGTAAACATTTCTGTCATTTTTACAGATGCAGCAAATGGGATCACTGCATCTTGCAATTTGCTGTGCAGCATCAGTGCACCAACTGGCCTGAGCATCAGGGAAGTAAGCCCACAAATTTGGCTGAATCTCTGGCCTTTTGCTAAGCATACAGAGATCTTGTTACTCAGAATAATTACGGAGTTAACCTCTTTGCAGGGAGAAGAAGAAATTACAGGAGCCAATTCTCTGCCAAGCATTAGCATATGAACTCAAGATATCCTGGGTCTCTCTCCTGCTCAGATCACTAGGTTTCCTCTAACTTCCAGTAATTCCCACTGCAAGCGGATTTAGCAATAACGAAGACTCATACTCAAGCAGGGATTTTGCTCCCACAGGTGAAGGAAAGAGAGACAAAGACTCTTAGCACGACTACAGACAATCTAGTACTGAACTTGTGGACTGCTCATTTTCCCTCAGAAACTCAAGTTAATCACTTTCCCTTTTCTTGGCACTCCGCAATGAGTTGCTCTCTAAGGCACTGACCCTGTTACTACTGACTACCAAGCCTAACACTTATTATCATGATAAGTCTCATTGGTTAAAGCAGCCTCCTCCTAATGGTTTTCACATACACTTTACAGCCTGGCATAATTCACCACTGTCTTTTCCCAATGCAAAAGAACAGTGAAAAGCTGACATTTTAATTGCATAGCGTGTATATTTTCTGGAGTACCAATATTTCCAAGATGTAGGGCACTGGTAAGTAGAACCCCAATTTGCATTGGCCAAACTGAGGCTGAGGGAGTATTGAAGTAGCTCTCCCTGGTGATCACAGATCAAAGGTAAGACTAGACTGTCCTCATCTAGTCGTACCTCCAGCACATTACAGGCGACAGTTACCCTAGTTACCCCTCACATGGAGTCCAGCAAAGTTTAACTAAAACACATAATCTGCAAAAGCCTCCTATCATATCCAAAGCCAGCAAATCCTCAGGAACCGAAATTTGGCTCAATCTTTCAAATGTTTGCCCCTTAATTGCAATTTGTACTTGTCTGGTTTTAATTTCTGGTCATAGATTTTGTTTTTTTTCTCATTGTGGTGGGTACTTTCCATGGGTAATTTCTTTGTATACAGAACTCTATGACTTGTGTTTTATTGCCTGATTCTCTGCGTTGCCTGGCAAGTCAATCTGTTTCAGTGTCTGTCGTCATGAAAAAGCAATCTGTCCAGGAGAAGAAATTACAAAAAGGATGTGAAATCATGACAGTCCGGGTAATTTCCTTTCCAACTATAGCTCTGTTGACATTAACTACAACATTAGCAGTTATGAATTAGGTTTGTCATGCATACTCCATGCAAAGAAGAAAACAAATGGAAAAGTTAAATATTTGCTCTCTGGCAGCTTGCTCTTTTGCAAGTATATTTTTTAACTGAAGTTCTCCAAAACCACCCCAAACCATTTTGCCAAAGGAGCTGCTATTTGCAAGATCTGGAGACTGTGTTTGTTTAAGCATGTTTGTGGAGCCAAATGAAAATAAAAAGAAAATACATAAAAATAAATAAATAAAAAATTCTTGCACCCATTCCTCATCCATTATTTTATTAATCATAATTGCAAGGTTAAAAAAATACCTACTCCATTAACTTCCAAGGCATCAGATACAGGACTCCACAAATCACTTTGTACTTAGTTCTGCTAACTTTCCGTGCCTACTGATACTGCCTGGTGCCCTGCAAAGTAGACGGGACTGCGAGTTTTTTATATGGCTACTTGGGAAAATCATGATTTTGGCTATTAAAAATACCATAGTCTCATGTCAGTTCAACCTTTCAGATACATACTTGAGGTGACTGAATGATAAACAAAAGATCACTTGGAAATTTTGATGCTGCCTTACACCGTCTGCTTCCTTTTTAGGAGGAGGAAGAGAGAAGATGTATGGTTGATTGGGCAAAAAAGTATCAATTAAAAAAAAAAGAAGAAACAAAAGGTCAGTCCTTCAGTCTTCACTTTCTTATGTAGATACCAATAATCAGACTTTCACTTGTAGAGAGAGGTGCCAAAATAAACATGACTTACTCTCAGAGCATCCATTAACTTCATTTTGGGAACTCAGTGTGCTAAGGATCTCTGTAAGTAAGTTTACTTTCAAGTGCCTAAAAAGGCTTGAAGTGACTGGCTAGGAAACAGTCATCCTGATTTGGACATTTCTGGCAAGGCAGAAGTACGAGGATAATGGGATGTCTGAAATTGATTCATTTCCTGACTAGATCAAATTCCAGACTGATTTAATAGAACTGGCCAAAGCACAGAGAAAGGAACTAATGTGGTACTGTTCGCTGTGGATAGCATAAGAAATAATGTAATTAAACTGGAGTGAAGGAAATTTAGACTAGACATCAAGACAAACATGCAAACTGTAAGGACAGTTGCATGTTAGTGCAGATCACCTGAGGAGGGATCCAGGGACCTCTCAAGCTCAGATCCTGGCCTGGTAAGACATCCGTCTCAGAGGGATGCAGCAGCCTTTCATAAGGGGGGAGAGGCAGGAGTGGGGTTGTGCTGCCCTCCCTGAGAAGCCCCACTGTGATCAGCAGCAACTGAGATACTGGGACAGATGCTGGGCCTGCAGAACCTGTTTCCGGACCTGGAGGAACAGCTTGGCAGCAACAATTCATAGATCTACAGAGAAAATGTACTGTAAAGGTGATCAGCACCAGCCCCAGACCAGTGCCTCACTCCAGACGGCCAGACCTGCGCTACTTCTACGGTGCTGTATTCTTAGACATTGAGGATGTGATTTTTGCACCTAATTTAGAAGACTATTGACCTACTCGCTCCGAGTCCCCTTTACAGAGAAACAATCACTTTCTGGATGCAGTTCATTTGCCATATTTTAGAGATCTACATTGGGATGAGATCAATTTGTCCTAGCAGTGCTGGTGTCTCTCCTACTGAGAGACTATTGCTATTGACTGTGCAGGAAACTTGGAGTAACCAGCTAGGAGCTTTATGTCCACAATGCAGACATCGACCTTCAGTCAGATGATTACCATCTGAGGTGTTCAAAGTTTATAGTCTATTTTTCTATACAATACCTAACTTCACATATAAGGCAAAAGTCTCCCAGAAAATCTGTGGAAGGACACTGAACCAAACACAAGTCTTTGATCTACCAGTCCTCTCAACAAACCATCCTGTTGCCCACAAGATTCTGACATTTGTGGTCCCCGTCTTAAGAAAGAAGACCCCAAGAGGATTTCACTCATTGCCTAATCAACTGTGAGGCAAGTTCTGGGCCTTTGTGGCATGGGACACAGAGTGAGAATTAGGATGAGGAGAGGAGAGGGAGCAGAGGAGAGGAGAGGAGAGGAGAGGAGAGGAGGAGGAGAGGAGAGGAGAGGAGAGGAGGAGAAGAGGAGAAGAGGAGAGGAGAGGAGAGGAGAGGAGAGGAGAGGAGAGGAGGAGAAGAGGAGAGGAGAGGAGAGGAGAGGAGAGGAGAGGAGAGGAGAGGAGAGGAGAGGAGAGGAGAGGAGAGGAGAGGAGAGGAGAGGAGAGGAGAGGAGAGGAGAGGAGAGGAGAGGAGAGGAGAGGAGAGGAGAGGAGGAAGAGAGGAGAGGAGAGGAGCCAATCTTTTTCTTCATCTCTGTGAGAATATCTTTATAAGAGGCCAACAAAGGGGAATAATAAGGTAGTATCTCTGCGCAATTATGTGTCATCTTTCATCTGAAGATCTCAAAGCACTTTTCAACCATTAATTAAACCTCATACACTCCAGGGATTGCTGTGGATGCCACTAATCTGCATTTTAAAATGGGAATAGAGTTAACAAAGTGAAGTGTCTTGCCCCAGGCTGTATGGCAGAGCAGTAGCAAAGGCAGAGGCACAACCTTGGGGCCAAGTTCTGTCTAAAGGCAGGAGTTCTCCTCCTCCTGAAAAAGGACCTCAGTAACACAGGAAAATTTGACCCCAGTAGTCTGATGGCAACAAATTCTCACAGTCTCATAGTCTTCCAGCTCCCTTTGGACCCCTTTCTCCACTGGACCACACTGCTTAGGACAGGTATCAAACTCAAAGTGCCTAAAAGAAAAGCCAGAATAAAGTAAACACTTTTGGATAGAGTCACACTCTTGTCACACACACGGGCATGTAGCACTCACACACCATTGAGGTGGGTATGGTACAGTGTTATGGACTACAGGCCCAACATACATCGACTGTTCTAGACACCAGGCGTCTAGGACATAATGACCTCTTAAATAAGGTCTAAATAATGACCTCTTACAGCTAAGCCTCAGAAGACTGACCAGAGAGCAGTAACTACCATTCCAGCTTTACAGTAGGAGTCCCTCCCATTTCATATGTCCTGTGCACTCTTTGATACACCTTTCTTGCCCACTTTCTTGCGCTCTCCTTTCCTATTTTGCTTGCATAAAAGAAAAGAATAAGAAGTGAAGTGCAATTTCAGTCCCAGATAAGCCTTTCTTGGGAAATTAGGAGCATCTCTTTCTGCACTGAGGTTAGAGGGCAGAAAGGGAAGAAAGGTTCACCTGAAATTTTAACAATTGGCATGGAAATACCCACATATGAACTCCAGGCCCTTGTATTTTCAGCTATAGTGAAGTTTCCCTGCTGGGAAACCCTTGGGACTGTCCATCTGCTGTACAGTATGGTGAATACTACTACAATGGCTCTTTAACAATAACGGTGCTCTTTTGAACTCCCCATTCAAGTCACTCCATTGATTACTTGGAAGAATGCAGACTCTTGTGTTATTTGATCGGCACATATACTCTGAGCATTTAATCCCCTCAAATATTTTTCAATAACTTCCTTTAATTACAAGGAAAACACGTCGAGTGATGCATGCATTGAAGAGCTTCCCCTCATGTCTCTCCCTTTTTTTTTTTCTGTTTAATGAAGAATTTGAATCACTTTTCAGCTTCTTAATCCTATAATCCTGGAAGGAATTTGCTCTCTTCCAAACCCTGGGGGTGGTAGGCTTATGCTTAGTACAGTACACCCTGGAGATCTTTCAGCAGGGTCTTTCCAGAGGAGTCCCAAATACCTGCATTCCTAAGCTGTGCTGCTGGAGCTAGAGTCGTGTGGCCAGTGCGCAACCCAGCCTGCCAAAAACACCTTGCTTGGGTCATTCAGGGACACACTTCTCATGTGAGGTGCAGGGATAACAACACTGTAGCCACAAGGTATTCAGAGAACCAAACGTTGCCAGAAGGAATGGGTGCACGTAACCAAGCAGCTCAATTTCACCAACGCATGCATTACTTCCGATTAATCCATTCTTCTGGGGGACAGCAAAACACAAGGAAAGGGTCACATTAGTGCTGTATCTTTTTAGTGCTGGCTAGACAGCTACAGTATGAGATGAGTCTGCCTCCAGCATATCTTAGGGACACCAGTGGCCACACCAGATGCAATTTCTCTCCATGACAGCTCAGCTGGCTTATTCTGCTGCCCTTTTGTGTCTTCTGGAAATCGAGAAGCAGACTGCCAACCTATCTGCAATGCACTCTGAGAAGTAGCATGGGCAAGTGCTACACCATTGGCCCAAAGCATCACAGCCTGTGAACTTTTTTGGTCATCCACACTAATGAAAAGTGAGCCCAAAGCAGCAAATGTCTACACTAGGTGCAAAACAGTTGGACAGTCAGTCTGCCAGGCATTCATCCTAATATGATGTGCAGCCAAAGATGCGAGAGGAAGTCTAGTGGTCCAGCGCGGACGCCAGAGACAAGAAAGCCCAAATTCTAAGAGAAGCTCTTAAATCCCTCCAAAGGAAAGCCTCTGTCTCACCTCCCTGCCCGTAAATTAGTGACAAAAATACTGCCTCCCATGCCTTGGGGAGGCTGAGGAATGATGAACAGATCTGTACAAATACTCTTACTGAAATGTTTGCTTGGTACTACTTGTGCTAAGTTCTTTGCCTTGAATAGAGCTTGGTGCATTTGCAGCACGCGACACTGTTGTGAGCACGGTGTGCTCACTGCACAGCTATTTCAGACTTGTCCAGTTTTGTTCAAAGCAAAGCACTTGCTGCTGCAATAAAACAGCTCTTTGTGCAATGAAACCAGGTTCCCTGAGTCTCCTTCTCTGGGTTTTCCTGCAGCGTCAAGGAACTGCAAGGATACATTAAGTGCAGATTTTCCACCTTGTCTTTCCGGGGCATTGTTTCTCAAGGGGTGGCCTGTGGATCTTTAGGGATCCATAAAATGGCAAAATACGGTCCATAGATCAACTGCAAACCAGTAAAACCACAGTAACAACCCAAACCCTTCCCTCATAATTCCACACACGCCAGCAAGCAGACAGGGGAAAAGGAAAGCAGTAAATACCCTTTCAAAGTGCTGCAGCATTTTTAGCCGGCTGTAAATCAAATACCTCGGGGCTCCTCTGACCAGAGTAGGCCTTGGCTTATTTTCCAAATGACTAAGTGTTCTTTCGTTACAAACAGCAGAAAAATACCGCTGTAAAGGTATCTGCTACTCACTCATCTCCACTCCTAAGTCACGCTCCTTAGCTTGCTTTCTTTTTCTCATGCCTGTTACTTCAAGTAACCACTGTGTTGTAATGGTTAGCTATCTAATCCTGTTATACATAGTCATATTTTATGCTAAAGCATGAACACTAAGAAAAGACTAGCAAACTGAAACAACAGTAAATATATCTGTGTCTTCCCGAGATAAGGTGTCGTCACAGCACTTAATTGAGATACCGCTGGACAGAGGGGCACACGGGACACGCTGACGTTCACTCAGTTGGAGCGCACTCAGTAGGCACATGCAGGGCACTAGGATGTTCCTTGCCCCTCTTTTCCGAGGCCCCGGTTGAGGGAACTGAAACTTGAAGGCCAGTACTTCACTACTGGATCAGCCTGAAAGCCTGGCCTGCTTTCAAAGATTTGCACATTTTAGTGCAACTCCGCTGATCAGTTTTAGGATCTGACGACTGACACGCTCACTAACACCTTAATCACAGCTCGGCTGGCAGAAGATGATGAACAATGATGTCATGCTGTGACGTACGAGTGCTGCTTTCCATTGCCACGAGAGACTCCACCATCTATTTCATACCTGAACAGCCCTTCTCACCTTGCTCTTTCTACAGGGGCAATGAATTGGTTGCCTGCCTGGCTGAAGCACCATATAATAAGCAGCAACATAAATAAGGGGCTCTATCAATGATGCAAACTAATTGCCTTTTATAGTCCAAAATCCTTCACCTATTTTGCCACCAGCTTGCATTAAGGAAATACAATTTTGCTATCCTAAAAGAGAGTATCTTGCGCTAGCAAGTTGCTTATATATATGGCAGTAGCGAACGGGATACATGCTGATGTCCTCTCTGTGAGAAAAATCTCATTAGAGCAAACGGGACCGACAGTTTCTCTCCAGACTTTGCATGTACATAGTGCCACCCTCACCGCAAGCTCCGAAAGCAGTCGGGCAAGTTTAACGAACGAAGCCCATTAAAAATGCCAAGTTTGCAGAGGGGTGAACCAAGTCACATGGAAGTTGACACTCGCTGCAGGACACACATCAGTTCAGGACTAGAACTAGTGACAGCATCTAGGAAACGAGCTGAGGGAAGAAAATTACGTAAAATAGCTTAGAAAGTATATTTTTTCATATTCTGGCTAAAGAAAGTTTTGTCCAGTTCTTTCTAAAGTTTTGTTTATGCTTCATTTCTTTCATCCTCCCTCCCTTCTCCATTTTTCTCAATATAATGTATGCCTTCTAAAATGAAAATTCAAATAGTTTCCTTCGAAAATAACAGCATTTTGTTGGGGGGGGGGGGGTGTCCAGAATTCTTATCTCCGTTTTTGGAGTCAAAATTACTAGGTGAATTTAGTCCCAATGTATGCACAGTTTATTTGGGCAATGCTACGTTTTTTCACAATTTTACTGGTAAAAATATAAAAACCTAGGTAATAATCCCGAGGTCTCACTAGGAAGCCGCAGGCCCATGCCCTTCTTCCGCACTCACCGCGTTTGTCCTTATAATAGTTGTATTATCAGCGATGACCTCGGCGCTTACAGGGTACTTCAAAGCACCGTAAGGACTGTTATTCCCTTTCAGAAAGTAGAAGAAAGTGAAATTCCCTCCACAGAGGAACCGGTGAGATGGTGATGGGACAAAACAAACATTCAGGAAATGGAGCCCTGCCGAGACGCCTCACCTCACACAACACAGGGCAAGGGTTTTTCCATTGCAAAAGGAGCTTTTGCTCCAAGAGCTGCAGCTATGCTCCCATGCCCAGAGAAGCTCACCTGGGACTGCGGCTCTGCAGCAGCTATAATCCTGTCGGCACGAACTGAGCGCTGAAACTGGTGAATTTGTTGCCTCAGGAGGCCGTTTGAAGACGGGTAGTAGGACCCCCCTCCCAAGTCTCTGCCTCTCTGCCGTGCACAGATGGGTGAATTAATAGGAAAAAAAGGAGCCCAGCTACCAAAACTGCCCTTCTCAGTGCTTGCCATGATCTTCAGTATGGAAGGGATCCCAATTTATCAGATCCCAGGTGTGGCTAAACGACAATTAAAAAAAAAAAACGAAACGCTTTTACAAACGCAGCTCATCCTTTTTTCATTTCAGACAAAACCCATGGATCTTCCTGCTCCAAGTGACCCCTCCTTTCAGCCCTGGCCTCCTCCCGCTGACGGCAGGGCCTCTACCAGCAAAGGAGAGGGAGCGAAGCCCCAGGGCGCTGGAAGGGCACAGTAGTCAGTGTGTCACAGTGATAATCTGGTTAAAGGAGGAGGCCAGGGCATAATTAAATATCCTGGCCTGAAGTCCTAATAGAGCAGCTGGAAGATCTGATGCGCTCCTCATAATAAACTGTAGCTCATTTATTACTGCTTTGCATATGTATCTAGAAATGAGTTCAGCCCCAAGCCCTGGCTCTCCCATTCTCAGATTATTCTGTGGCGACTCCAGGACCCACTTTTATCTATATACCTGAGCGGCCACAAAACTCTGCACGGTAAAATCTTCTTATAAAATCATCGCACATTTTCAAGCAGAGGAGCGGGCCTTCGCGATCACCTTTTCTACAAGTTTGTATTCACAGCATCAGTAAGGACGCACGGAGCTTCTATCCATCCTTTAGCAATTTAACAGGACAAACAACCACCTGGAACTCATGCAGCAACTGGCCTTGGGGCTCCTCATAAGAAAGGAAAACCTGTCTTGCCTTGTGTAAGTCCAACACAACGGAGATGACAGTGAGGATGCTCTTGCTGTCTAGTGATATGTCAGAGTTTTAACACCAGGCAGGTAAGCAAGCTATTTAAGCTCATTTGCACAATGCTAGTATGGGAGCAGGGGGTATGAATAAATTCAGGCCATCAATTGGAAGAAGCATTAGAGGCGCAAGATTCTGGAGCAGTCTTCCCTTCAGAGCAGTGGGCACAACAAACCCCACTAAGGCAAAGGTGGAACTTAATAGATTTGTATCACAGGGATTACAGGACATGGGATGTGCTCTCCGTGAGCTGAATGTAAGGACCGCAGAGACCCCATCCAACTTCACATTTAAACCAGGACTAATTCAACCTCTGCACAAATTCTATTCAGACAGTATAGATATGACAAAAGCAGTTAGTTAGCATTTCTAGCCTGTACTGGTCTCTCCATTGCCCAGAGGTCCATATTGACTATGCAGGGAGCCTGGAAGTCCAGCTGGGACTAAATGCCCAACTTTTTTAAAATGCTAATGGTAGGATGATGATTCCACCCTTTGTCTTTTTTTTTTTTTTTCTTGCATACATTTCTTCACAGTTCTGAACTCAAATGATTTTCCTTGTCCCTTGGAACCAGCTGTTTTGGGTTCCTCAAGAAGATGAAATTGAATTTCCCGCTGATGCAAAGCAGGATAGCTCCACTTTGCCCATGGAGCTACGCTAGTGTAAAATTGGCAGGGCATCAGTCAGACCTGCAGATATGGCAGACATTAATGGCAGAAGTTCATTCAAATACTGTAGCTTCCACTTGGATTATCTCACCCTTTTGTCAGGTTAATCAAAATGTGCCTGAATGCCTTATCCCTGATGCTCAAAGAACATGCCACATGCTCTGACCTTTTGCAACATGCAAGAGGTCTATATTTCACATGCCAGCTATTCATCAGTAAGAATGGGTAAACCTAATGGCTTCCCGCAAGAATGCTATTTTTACAGAGATAAAGAGAAAACCTATCTAATAAAAGCACAGTCTTAGAGAGTAGCCGTCATTTTCTTCTAAAAAAATTCCCTTTTTACTGTTGAGATAAATCAAGTTGGCCTTGCAGACATTTTCTTTCCAACTGAACAAAAGCATCTGTAAGGTAAATAAAGTGCTAATTTTCAAGGGGTTGGAATTTGGAAGGGAGCAGTCTTTTTTCAGGAATTCATTCTTAAGCAGAGATAGTGGAATGCACCTTTAACGTTCGGATGCCAAGCTGTCAGCAACTGACTTCAACACCGCCTTTATCTCTCCTCTTTTCTATTTATACATTACACAAAGCTATTTTTTCCTGGGTTTAATTGCACATCAAAGACCCAACTCAATGGATTGGTTTGGGAGGTTGCTGATAGCAACGCTGGGGAATCCTGCAAATGTAGTTCTAAAATTTCAGTTCTTTCCACTGGTATATTAGCTAACATGGGGAAAGCTGGTCGAACACTTAGCAAGCAAAAGCACCCTGGCTGTGCTTCTATTATTTGCAGGTTCAAGCTGGACATAGAATAGATTAAGTAAGTATTTATTGTACTAACTCCTTCCCTCTAACCCCACACTTTCTACCTAAATAGACACCAATTACAATGCTCATTTTAGCCTTTCAGAAACATAGTGGCAGATCTTTAAAGGCATTCAGACGTCTAAGAGTCCCTGAGTATGTTCTGAAGAGTGGAACCGAGTCTCCTGTTCATTCAGGGACTTACTTATAAAATACTCCCATCTCCCAGTTTCTCTTAGGCCACCTAACCTGTTTCCCCATTTGCCTACCTTTACATTTTCAAGGCGCGCTCCAGGATTACCTGAACACAAAAATTAATTGGCTCTACTGGACATCAGTATCAGACTGAATGTTTCACTGACTTGTTAGGAATATGGAAATACCCATATCTCTATTTTCACAGTGTGACGGAGATGAGACCACCTCAAGGTACCTCAACTTGCTTGAAACTATTTTGTTAGCACTGTGCCCATTTTCTCTGAGCTTTATGCACAAGAAAGGTGCCTGGACTAACTACTTCAAAGGCTTGCACCCACGATTACACGTATGTAAAACGCAAGAAGCAAACAAAATGAAACAGCCCTGGGAGTTTCAGATCCTTTCAAAGCCCATGAGAATAGGAACAGATCAAATATTTGAGAAATGGGAGAAAATGAGAATTTCCAGTGGAGACTGTCAGCAAAAGTACTAAGAAATGACATTTAACAGCTAATATTGGGAAGAGCAGGAACTAGTTGGATAAAACACATTGTCTCTAGACAAGCACAATTTCAAACCAAGTTGCACAGCCTTTTTTGACACATTGACTTGATTATTTTTGTCTACTTCCCCAGGCTCTCCAGTTCATTCTGACTTAGCTTCTCTCAGATGAAAACTCTGGAAAAGCTGCTGGTGATTCAAGAGCCGTAAAACTCCTTTGAATGTCTCAATTCCAATGATTGCTTATTTATGAAAGGAAAGAAAAAGCAAAGCAGACAAACCCAGACGCAGGAAATAATGAATAGACAAGAGTTCCACATTCATAAATAAAACAATATACTTCCTATATCTGTTACATAATGTTAAAGGGTTGTTCTGTTCTAAAACAATGCCATTTTAGTAGGTCTTTCTGTTCTCCTTCCAGTTGTACTACTTTTAAGTGGGAGAGGTGTTTGACAAGTGAATCTTCAGTAATGACAACCTCAGCTTTTATTGACTTTTCTAAAGATACTGAGCTAACTCAGGATTCCTGAGCTCAACAGTACTTGGGAGCACAAACTAAAACAGTATGTGACTGGTACATATTGTGGGAGAACTCATTTAAAGTTAAGCGCAGCAGAAACTGATGGCCTAATCTAGAGGCATCTGAATGCTGCTGTAAAACTTTTTCCCTCCCTGGACTGGACATAATCAGCCTCTGGGTTTTATTCCATAGTACACACAGAAGTATAATTTACCATAAAAAAATGTATAATGGTGCAGCAAGGCTGGTTTCCTTTAACTGTTTCTGTTCACTGACAGAAAAGTGACTTTCTGAAGAGCGCAACCATGCAGTGAGATGGAAGCAGTTTCGGGGTGAGGAAGACGAGCTGGAAGATGGACCAGACATGATTCCCATTACTTCCTCATGCCACACTGCTCTGCACAGGCCAGTCCTACGATGAACGCCCCCAAATACTTTAGAAAGCATACCTGTTTGCAGATACGGCAAACTAATTATATGAAGCCAAACCTCAATGGAAATGATAATAATAATAATAATTAGAACGTGCCAAACAGTGCCCACCTGGGAATCTCCATTAGCTTCACAAACAGTAATTAATTTAATTTATCAGCTCTCTGCAAGACAGAGAATTATTAATGTTCCCATTTTATGGATGGGGATATATACTCGCAGAAATGCCTACAAGACAGTAGCTGACGTTAGAGAGTATGTCTTCTCATTGCCCATCCTCTGACCAAATTATGCTGTCTCCCATCATATCAGGTGGTAGTCTTCCTTTCTTTTTATGCAAAACTATATTCAACTGTTTTGGTCCAAGGAAGAAGTAAGAAAAGTCTCAAATCTCCTAGGATTTACCCTAATCAAAGTCTCTGCAGCACTTGGCATGAGACCTCTACTAAATACCATTGCTTGGCTTCCCTTACCCTGCAATGGGAAATGCATCAGGATGGGAGTCCTTTGGATTTTACTTAGTAACCCAAAAGTGAAGTTTCCCTAATGAGGCCAATGATAAACTTGGCTTTATTTCTTTTGATGAATGCCACTGTTATCCAGCAGATGACCCTTCAAAAAAGCAGGATTAGAAACTGGGGAAAGGATCTGCCAGGCAAATCATCCAGTGACTGTCTTTAACCTTAAATACAGGCCATGAAATGACTGGACTCTGAAGGCAGCATTCCAGTACAGCGAGATAATGGGTTGTTCCCTAAAAATAAATCCATGGCCAGTCATATCAACAGAGCTGGCTCTAGCTTTATGATCCCTCTGCCTTTTCAGATCTCCAGATGAGCTATTATATTGCAAAGCGCACACACACACACACACAAAATTAAATAATTGTGATCCCTCAATACTGCTCAGGAACTATATGCAGGATGCGGAGGAAAAAAGAAAAAGACTAGTGACACGGATGCCAATCTTAACTGAACTTGATTTGCACAGGGCAAGGCATGACCATTTTCTGAAAACGAGAGTCTTTGGGCATCCCCAAAGCACTAAAAATACTTGTTTTGGTTGCAGGTTAACTGAACAGGATATGGATTTACTGACTGCTGAATTACTAACTGTTCTACAAATGTTCACACATATGCAGCCTTTGAATACAAGGCTGTCCTGCAGGTAAGACAGGAGGTAGGAGATGTTCTCATCTATTTTTAACTCGATCACAAAGTAAGTTTGTGACTTGGAAAAATTAGCTAATTTTTCATTGTGCCTTGGTTTCTTAAAAAAAAGAAAAAATGCTTTCAGCTGGTGTCCCTGGCAGCTGTGCTGCAGAGAATGCAAAGTGGATGAAAAATATTGCTACTGGACTCTGTAACGGGAGAGTCCAGATCCAGCCACATTTTGTCGCAGTTTAGAGGTCTACGTAAACTGCTAGGCAATGGGGAATAAGGCCCATTGGAATGGTACTATTGGAAAACGGAAGTAGTCACATCCTTGTGCGCTCTTCTTCTGAAGCCTATCTATGCTTTAATCTTCCCACTTCTGGGTAAGTCGATGGTTCTCCCTCAAATTCCCTTTGTCACATTTCTCTGACCTGCACCAGCAGCTCGTCTGCTTTGTGTCTATTTATGTCCGGTATGACCTGTGAGGGCTGAAAATACATCCAGAGGATCTTTAACAATTCGGGGCAGTTCGGAGGGTTGCAAGCAGCAAAGTGTGCCACCACGCTGCAAAGCTGCAAAGCTGAAATTGATAGCAGAGTACAAATGGAGAGGGTTGATAGCCTAACCTCTATCTGATATTTTATGTGTCATCTCGTATTTCTTGGGGCTCCTTTGCCTCCTGCACGCCCCCCGGGGATGGCTAGAAACAAGTCGCGCTACACCCCAACCGGAGTGCTCTCATATTATCTCAACAGCTGCCTGGGACAGAAAAGCCAGGATAAAACCAGGTGCACAAAAAAGCCCTGCATGGATTATCTGCTGTTCATCAGAGTTTAAATACATGACGTCTGCTGCCATTCAGGATGGTGCTGAATATACCTCTCTAGCGCTCCCTGCTTGCCATGCTCTCTGGGCAACAGCCTGGGGGAGCCAAGTCTGAAGACAAGCCTGGAGGAGAAGCTGAGCATGGGCCACCTCTTCTCCTTGTGGCCAGCTAAAACCACCTGAGGCAGCTGGAGGAGAGGCTGGTTTGCTGCTAAGTGTACTGTAACTAACGGCTGCTGGAGGAGATAGAGACGGCAGTGGCTTCTAAAGGAGGATTAAATTTGGAGGGGAAGATATTTTGCACCTTGGAGATGAAGCCACCCACTGATGCCTCAGGTAGGAGGACAGAGGAAAAAATGCCATCCAACCCTCCATACCCCGACCTGAGGGAATAGGGAATTACATCAGCTTTTAAGATCTCTGGTAGATATCACAGCAGTTTACATTCAAGTTGTCAATCAAGCAGATGCATTCCTTAAATGCCCATGATTAGCTCTCTTCCCCAATTAGCAGGAGAAGAATCACAGCTCTTGTACAAAGTGGCTATGGAGACACCCATTAATTTCCATGGACTTAAACGTAAACAGTAATGAAAAGCTCCTGCTAACTTTCCAGGGAGACTTGCTCTGTATGTGCATGCCTGTGTGTTTGTGCGTCTTTGCCATCTGGAGAGGCACAGAAGGTTGCTTTCTTCCTCTCCCCGAGACAGAAGTGTTCAGCTCCACAGTTACCATCCCAATCAGATCCCAATTGCACATTCCTTGACAAAGTGCTTAGCTTCTCGGGAGGATTCTTGGTTTTTTTTTTTACTTTGTTTTTTTTTTGTTTTTTTGTTTTTAACTGGGTGGCAGAGGGGGAAGGGGTGTCTTTGCACTCCCTCAGTAGTCAGGAACAGCAGCAGCAGAGTTTCCTGCTTCCAAGAGACTCATCTCCCCTCACTGATACCCTGCCCTGGCTGGAAATGAGCATGGGGGAGGAGAACTCTTCTGGCCTTCCAATCGAGCCCAGGGGGAAGGACAGACCACAAGAAGAAAAGAGAGAGAGAAAAGTGCTGCAAATGATCAATCACAAATAAACAAAGCCTATCAGCCCAGGCAAGAGTCCGAAGCATGACTGCACTAAACAAATCACGATGGAATCAGCAATTGGCAAAGTAATTGGCATTATTACAGTTGATGGAAAATTTCTGATGCCGCCCATGTTCTCTTTTGAAATACTAGTCAGACATTTAATTTGTTCAGTTCTCATGTAGCTGATTGCTCTTTTTTCCTTCTGGAGTTTATCAGGCCTGTATCTGTAGACAGCAACCTTGGGATATATTTCCCCGGCCCTGTCCACCAGCCATGAAAAGAAGGGAGGAAGCTTTGTACAAACCAAGGAATGTGGGGAAAATGCGCAGACAGAAACAAGCCTGACTGGGAACTTGAATCATTTCATCTCTTCTTCCGACCAGGTCTTCAGGAGCTCAGCTCTAGAGCTACCAAATAGGATATCCAAGCCCTACATGGGCAGGCTGAACAGGGAACCTAAAATGCTGTGATTTAAACACTGGGGTGAAAATTGCATCTGGCCTTATCCCCAACGGTTGATTTAAGTGCTTTACTCACCTCGCAAATAAAATCTCACATACACACACTTATACATACACTTTGGCATATTTCTCATGTCATTCGATAAAGGTTAATAATGGCTGTGTTTCTGTGCTCAGGAAATGCTTCTCCTCCAACTTGCTAGACCTTTTGATTTGAGCACCCTTCCAGAAAATCAGATGCCTGGTAAGGGCGAGAGGGGGGATTTCAAGCAGCTGGCACAGGCCAGTACAGACAGTGAAATTTTTGGCCAGACGCGTCAAAGCATCACAAAACCATTACCCTGTAGAGAGGTATGTGGGGTTGGGGTTCTTCCCTTTTTTTTTTTTTTTTTTAAGTTTCCTCCGGAAGAGTGGCTTGGGGCTGAGACACATGTTTAGCTCTCTTTATTCTTTCCAATAAGCTCCCCAGGTCTGGTCCTAACCCTCTGATCTGAGCTTTGGAGGAAGGCCAGACCTAGAAGCAAAAAAGCTCCTTTCTCAGCTGTGCAAAGGGTAGACAAGACTCCAGGATGCACTGTCGTTCCCGTGGCTTTGCATCTCCCTTTAGCTGCAACGGGAGCTGGAGGAATCTCATATCCACAGTGGAGTTTATCGCTGCAATTGCTCCGGCTACTTCAGTTAGAAGGCGATCCATTCAAGTGCAGCACCTGGGAGCTTTACTCTAAAGTCGAGGAAGGATGCTATTGCCCACTTCCTTCGCCCGCTCCTCTAAACTGTCAAGAGCACAGATTATAACCACAGACTCCCTCAACGGGAAAAACTGCAGCGGCAGTCGCTCTGCAGCCATGCAGAGGAACCGCAGGTCTCCTCAATTATCAGGGAGTCGTTTTCTAGCACGATATCTCCCTGGAACTGGCGGGAATATTTCTGAGCCTGCCTGATTGATTCATTCATTGGCCGACTTCACCGGGATACAATCCATTTAGATTTACAGCTCGTTTCCAAGGAGGAGGGATCCTGGGGGAGCCCGCTGAGGCTCATCAGTCATACACTCAGTCATTACAAATCACAGACAGCTCCACTCCGGGAGAATCCCAGCACCAAAGGGAGAGGGCGGTTGGCAGCATGACTCTGAAAGATTTCTGCAGCTGCCGACAGCCAGCCCCCTCATCTCTCCTGAAAAAAAAGCTGCTTGCGAAACCATCTGATGCACGATGGCAAAGAACCCGCAGAAGGATTTGAAAGAACGTGGTGGCCCTTCCACGGCCAACATTTCAAGGCCTGACCGAAGCGTGACCCCTCAGACTGGCAATAAGGCTGGCCAGCATGCCCATCTGTAACGCAGAACGGCAATTTAGGAACACCGCAGGTTCCTGATTCGGAGACAAGGAGGATGGCCTTAGCATTAAGGCACGGCCCTATGTTTCAGGAGATCTTGGTTCGCTTCCCAGTCCTGCCACAGATGCTCTGTGCAACCACATGTTTCGTTAAACTCTTTGTGCCTCAGTTTCCTCTGTATGGAAACAGGATTTATAGTTCTCCCTCTGTTTATGAAGACGCTAGGCTAAACGGTAATTTTAGATGGGATCTGGAGATGAGGAGTAGAGGTTCTCCTTGCTCAGTAAGGCAGCAACACTCTCAGTCCTAACGAAATACCCCGTATGGAAGGAAACTCCACAAATGCTGCATTTTACGCTTTCTACACGGTCTGCCCACCTTCACATACCCCTGCCACAACACAAAGCTTTGGACCAGTCACTTGGGTAAAGATCCTCCAAGAATTTCCACCTCAAAGGTGCAAAATGAGGGAGAGAGTAACTGAAAAGGGCGGGGGGGGGAAAGAGAATAGACAGAAAAGGGGGTTCGAGAAAGGAGAACAGCAGCAGTAGAATGTGTACCATGTTTAGCCAGCTTAGAAAGGTAGGAGGGACAGAGGTGCGCATTCGTGCGGAGTATCTCTATCTCAGGGAGATGAGATTACGGTGCATGGCTATGTGCAAGGGCCAAGAGTGCATGGCTATGCTGCAAGGGCCAAGATGGGACCTTGAAGGGGGATTGCTGTATTTCTGCTCTGACAGGCAGACTCTGGGCAGTCAGGAATTGACCCCTATCATATTTCCCTTGGACTATATAATCTAACTCTCAAATTGCCTCGGTCCATCTGAAGGAACTGCAACGCCAGCCGAATCTGATGGAGACGGTACGTTAAAGACGGGAATAGTGCAAGGCTTAGGAGCCTGGTGCAAGTCTGAGCAGTCCTGCGGGCTGAGTTGGGAGCAGAAAGCTTTCCTCTTTGAGCCAGAGGGTAACTGGCTCCCCTCAATCCTGGCCCTGCCATCGCTGAACTTCACGAAGCAGAGGAAACAGGATACAGCCAGAAACCAAATGCAATTCCCTGGGGAAAATAGGAAAAAAAAAAAAACCTCGTCTCACCAATGTTATCTATGGCCCTGTGGTGGATCCGGGCTCTGTGCTTGCGCAGCCCTGGCCTCCCTGAAGAACAGGCTCGGAGAGGAACAAAGGCAAAATCTTCCTCTTCGTGGGGAAATAGCCTGATCCGTGGCAGCTATCCTTTTGAAAACTGCTATCCTACCTATCAGCAGGAGAGAGTAATGATGATATGGTCCTGCCAATAGTCTCCGTCTGTGCAATTCCCCTGTGGCCTTGGCAGCTGCTGTGTCCCATCATAAGGGAAATGCGCCACCAACACCCTCCTCCCTCCCTCTTCCTGACATCTCCCGCATGCATTTTCGAGTCCATGGAGGGCAGGTCTGGAGGGGAAATGAAATGTGAAGTCCCAAGTCTCAGGGGTGTTGGTCTTGACTTCTCTCCCAGAAAGGCTTTCAGGTGCCACTGCAGCTTTTAGGACTGCCCAGAAGAAGCCCAGGTGTAGGGAAGGGTCTCGCTAGGTCCCCTAAAGCTCCAGAAGGAACAGGTTGACCCTGAGCCACTCTCCAAGCCTGATGGGCCAATTTGAGACCTGAAGGCAACAGACAGGCAAGTTCAGCACCGGACAGGACTTACAGAAATTCCCTCCAGAAAGAGCCAACAGGCAATGAGATGACAATGATAGGAACAGGAAGAAAACAGGCACCAAACAGATGTTTTTCCCCTGAAGCATGATTCCATCTCTCCGTGGTTGACTGGCAGAATGACAGGGCGGACCTGCCATGTTGGGCCCCCAAAAAAGGGCAGGGATGGGATTTCAGAGGATCGAGGCCTGCTCTCAGCAGTGCGTTGAGCTGCTCTGTGACCACAACCAAATCACCTCACTTGGTGTTTTTTCAGTGCTCTGAAATGGGTGTAGCTTCTTGCCCTGCTTTGTGAGACACTGAGATTTATGGGCAAAAAGCATGACATAAAAACTAAGTATTGTCACATAGAGCAAGATGAAGCTATAAAAAGCACCCAAGGTAATGTGGGTGCCATTAAAATCTTGACACTGAGTGCCAGAAGTGGCTTAAATTTGCTGCGGTACTCCTGCTGTTCCCTTTTATTAAGCATGGGGAAATATTGCCTTGCAGATAAACACTGTGATGTGGTAAATGTCCAGAATTTAATGGGATCCATTCTAATTGATGAAAATGTACCTTTCATTACTTTATGAATGCCTGATTCATATATATTTAAAAAAAAAAAAACTAGAAAGAATGTTTTCCCTAAGCAATTGCCAAGTAAGAGTGTAAACACCTTCTGCTAATACGCCTTCATCTTCTCTCTAGAGGCTGTCTCTCCTGCCCAGGAAGGGCTTGTGTTACACCTACAGGCCCTCTTCATAGTCCTCTTGCAAACCTCTTCCAGTGCGATGCACACAACCCCCCAGTAAAAACCGGCCACAATTAGGTAACTGGTGCATAGATGGGCACCGCGTAGCCTTTGTCTCATTGCTTCCTGAATGCCTCTATCCACCCACTGACTCCTGTCTTAAACTTTTAACGGCATAAAGTCTTTGGGCCAGGAGCAATATTATATTTGCTTTATGATGTTCCTACTAGGACAAAGACTTTTATGGACTTCCACAATATCATCTTCTTAACTGTGGACATGCTGTTGACTAAAGGGGTCACACTGGTAACTAGGGAATCTATGTCTTTATTTGCTCACAAGAAAGATTCAGCGGTACTTCAAGTCCCTCCCTACAGCCCCAGTCTCTCAGTGCTTTGATCCTGGCCACCTTCAAGAATGAAAGGGGAATTTAGCTTTTAAATGTGATTCAGTCATTGGTGTCTCTGTTAACATCATCAATAAAAGCATCAGTTTCTTTGTCACATAGGACAAGGCTGAGATGAGTGGAAACAGCAGTAGCACTAAAAAAAAAAAACCAAAACACCTAAAAAGGGCAAATATTCACATAAACAAATCAGTGGCTATTGATTTTTAATAATATATTCTGTTCTGTTATTCATTCATGAAGAGGGGTGGGAGAAAAATCTTCAAAAATATATTTTTTTAAAGTTGGAGAAGAATTACACAACATGGTGTTTCAGCACTACGAACACCTGCTGACAGTATGATTGCAAAACAGGACATTCTTGAGGCTGTAAGAAAATGGGCACAAAAACGAGAATTCTGTTATCAAGCAAAATATCTGGAGGCTGTGGTCGAGTGTGTGTTTTTTCTCTGACTTTTAAAAGCATCACATCCTTAAATTCAAACAAGCAGATGGCTGCCAGAAATGCTCTAAAACCAGCAAGGTGCTTGCCTTGGACACATTAGTTTGGTGTCTTGGCCTCTTGACTCGCCTATTGATTTTTATTTCATTTGGTTTTGATCCAAGGCAATTGGAGAGGATTTTAAAGTCACCAGTGACCTCTGAACTTCAATGATGGCATTTGGGGGCATTTTATCTAGAAGAGGAGATAAGGGCAGAAATGGCCATTCATCCTCCATCCGATGGAAGAAAAAAAAATACAATGACATCATTTGTGGTTTCAGTTGCAGCAACTGAAGTGAGCTGCTGAGGCCATACAGAGCAGAGGTGATACTTCTGGAGGGGACGGATATTTGGAGGAGTGTGTAGTCATGGTGCTGTCTCCTCCTGTTGGTATTACATAGCCACAATCAATGATGACTTCCTCACTGAAAGCATGATCTTGCACAGTTGCAACCCTGAGCTATAAGTCAGACTACCTCTAGCTACACCTCAGTTTGAATTGCTGTTTATACCCTCTCGGAGAGCGTTTCGAAAGGTAATGTTTGTATGAAGCCCTCAGCACACAGGAAACTCCAGCAGGTGCAGAGCATTGCATTGCGTCTGCCTTGCAACTCCGACTGCTCTGAGCAGATCAAACCTGACCTTGATTTCTTCCAGCAAGATGTAAAATGTATCTCTTGTTCCTCACATAGACTTCCCAAGACATTGTCTTGAGCATCATCTTCCCAGTGCTATATACAGAAGATAATCTGAAGCTCTTGCATGGAGAATAACCCTGATGAATTTGCTCCTTGGGAGCATGGGGACTTCTGACAATGTAAGCAGAGGTCATCTGCAAGACCCAACAGAGGTCTACGAGTGCAAATACTACATACTTACGTTAGAGGAGGTACCAACACCAACGCATAAAGAACTCCCAAAGCAGACACTCCATGGCGCATGCTCCTCCCCGGGGGGAAGAAACACAACAATTGTTAGCTGTGCTGCTTCATATGCTATCGGGAAGCTTCTCAGATGCTATGGTGACAGCTGAACAGCAGGTACCTAGTTAGCAAAGTGAGTCACGCAAGATTTATATGGAGCAAGATCAGACTCAGTGTGGGTCTAGGTATTACTACTCTTTCTGCTGTGTAGCTAGGAATGCTCTGATTATAGGCCCGACCTAATAATGGAGCCACCAGGTGTCTTTCCAGTGGTTTTGGTGGGCTTTCTGCAAGGATATGTCAGGGGCTTTTCGTTACTACCAGTTTGCTCCATTTGTATCCATTCAAATGCTAGTTTGCTATGGTCCTGCCTGACACCTCCTGTGAGCAGAGCAGATCCTGAATACAGGGAGTCAAGGATGATGCCGCCCTTTTGAGGAAAGGAGAGAAGCAGTGTAAAGGGTACCCGTTTCTCCAGATTCCCTTTATTCCGAAGGCATCTGTGACAAAAGCCTTTTTCCTCCCTCACCTCATTAGGGGCTCTTACAAACTCCTTCCAGCCATCTGAAGCTTCTGATTTTACCCTTCCATCATCATCCTACATCTTTTCTGAGACTCAGCAATGGGGCCTCAAGACACAACACAGATAAAGCCGCTGTTTACGAAGACCTTAGAGTTGGCTCTTGCCAAGAGCACCTTCAGATGCTGTTAGCTGATTAATCTGGAGAATTATGTCATGGTGGAGTCATTTGTTTTTCCCAAATGCCTACATCTCCGTGCTTATTCTCACTGGGGTTATGCTCTGCTTGTGTCCAGACTACTTGCTCCTCAGAGCTCATACTGTTCAGGTAGAGCCACCTCTTAAAGAAATATTATCAGTGACACTAACATCCCATAATACAGCTACTGCTGAAATATAAGGCACCAAAATGATAGTATTCCTATATGAAGAGTGCTGCGTCGATTAATATTGGTGGCATAGAACTGAAATGCTGATTTAATTTATCTGGATCTAGTAAAACCTGGAAAGAGCTTATAGGAAATCACGCCTATGTCTTAGTTAATGAAATTCTGGGCTTCTTCTGGGAAGACTGACAATTGTAAAATTAATCTGCCAAACTTTCATTCATGGCTTCATTGTGAAGCCATTACAGATATGGGAAAGACTGCCAGACTCACAGGGATGAGTGTGAACACACACGCAGAAATGGAAAGCACAGCATTTTGTTCCTCCCTTCAGTGAGACATACATCATAGCCTCAGGGTGGGAGAGGACAGTAAAGAACAGCCAGTCTCCTCCAGCTGCCAGTATATCTCAGTGCTGCAGGACTTCCTCCTCCTGACTGGTAACTTGAGTCTGTAGTCCCCGCTACAAGCCAATGCATATGAGCCTTCATGAATGCCTTTCCTCCTGATGCTTGGAGAAAACTGCAGGAGGTCTCTGCTGGTCCCATCCAGCACATGACCCATCTTGCCCTACCCCACACTAACAATGGCACACCGGGCATTTCTTGGTCTTCTGGCTGGGCTGCTACTCTGAGGTGAGGGGAAGACCTGCCCTACAGGACCAGCATGCAATTCAGGAGAGGTCACTTCTATTCATTGAGCTGTGCTCAGGGTCCTTCCCCCTGGGGATAAAAGCATTTCTTTACCTCAGAAAATACTATAGATTTAGATAAATATATCTGTATAGGTATAGATAAATATCTTAAAGATCATCAGCTGCTCAGATGATGACGACAAGGCCATGGTAGCATCTGACCTATGGCTTTGAGGCCTTTCGCATCCTCTCTTTGTTTGGAAGGCAAAAAGAAAGATGCTTGGCACCCACACTCTTTAGAAACATTGTGAATAAGGTGAGGAGAAGCTCATGTCTCTTTGAAAAATCCTAAGATATAGTTAGACAGGAGATACCTGAGTCGATGCATCTTTATTTTACCAGCATTCTTGGAAGCTAGTTTGCTGCACCTGGAAACCACAGAAGCCTGCAATGAAACTACACGCACTGTATCTGCAAGCCGCGTGTGCAGTGTGCACTGATACCCTTGTGTTTATGTTCATGCCCATTATTGTATACGGAACAAGGGCATGCAGGAAACACTGGGCCCTGGAGGGAAACACACTGCAGTGATTTAAAAGCCGGTTGCTCCGCAAGCAAAAATCAGGGTGCTAGCAAGTAATGACTGTTAAGTTTGATGCCTTGATTTCTGCTCTGTAGATCGATGCTAACAGTAATATTATATTTCCAGGGCACACTCAACTGACAGAACTATTGATTATTTGGTCTGTAGCAGCGCATTGATACTTGATAGCAAACTAGGACACCAGAACAATAAATGTGTAGCGGTTAACAAGCAACACAGGGCATCGAGTTTCAGTGATACAACTGGGATATTACTTTCTTTGTCTAAAATGGAATGTTTTTAACATGTCAAAAATATAATTTACTCATCTGACTTACTGAAATACCTGGGGAAAATAACTTCTTCACTGAAACCTACAGATTAAGGCCATGTTTCCAAATATGTGCCAAATTCAATCAATATTTTCAGCTCCACTCTGACCAAACACTTGAGGTATTTTTGAAGAGAAAAGGTTTTGTTTGATAGGTTTACACAAAACATTTCCATGTATTATATCAGACCAGCTTGTGAATGAACTGCTTTCAGTGAAAGAAAAGGTAATGAAACATTCTATTTTGGTGGCAATAGTCAAATTAAAGTTATTTTTTCTCCTAGGCTTTTAATTCTGTGTGAAAAATAGATACATTTGGATAGGACCAAGCTGAAATAAAACTTTATTTATCTAATAAAGAGTTTACTTGTATTTAAAAGATATGGCATTGTATACTTCCATGAGACATTTTATTACATCTCAGTCTGCAATTGTCTTCTGTGGACACATTTAACTAGCAACCGCTAAAACATTAAAATGAAATCATAGAGACTGTCAGTCTCATGACTGGAACTGATTGAAAAGAGAGCCCTATGGTGAAGGAAAAAGAATCTCTTTTTGTGAAGAAAAATAACTGGTGGCTCTCACTGTTACAAGAAAAACAACTCATTGACTTATAACTCTTTATCTGAGCACAGAGGGGCAGGGGAGGAAACTAATAAATATGTGAGAAATGCACCTGTACTAAAAGCACATATTGATGGAAAGACACATGAGCCAGGCTATAAAAACGGGTGAAGGCAGTGTAGTGGGACAGACCAGGAAAATCACTTATTTCCTTCCGCTAGTTCCCACATCAGCCATGCCATGTTACTTCGAACAGGAGGCAAAGCTAGTGCTAAGAGAGGTACTGGCTAGAGGTCTTCTACGATCACAGAACGAGTGCTGGTGAAGAATTTCCCCTTATTCTGGCATGTCCCGTCCAGTCAGGATGGAGGTTTCACATCTAATCCTGAAACCTCTGCTGCTGCTTGCTGCCAAAGATGCCCCAAAAAATGGAAATGCAGCCTTTTCTGGGATAACAGTATCACGATTGAAACTCTGCTACCAATATGTTGAACACTGTAGGCTTAGCTGCCTTAGGTTTGGGCCACAGCCCGTTTAGACAGGTCAGGATCTAGAGATCCTGAATCAGCCTGTGATGGTGCCCCTCCTTTCTGTTGATGACTAATGCAATTTAGGACAATGGAGTTTAGCTTCTCATTTGGGTCTGAGCCTCTTCAGCCACTAGTAAATTAAATGTGCCCGGAGACGTTCCCAGGCATTGAGGCCAACTGGCACAGAACGGTTCATATCTCTGCTAGCAACCCATGTCTTCGCTTCCCTAACAAAGCAGCTAAGTGCAAACAGCTTACTGGGGTGAACCCTGACCCGTGCTTAGGAATGATTTAGGAGTTTGCTAGTTGCCATGGACCAAAAGTGCGCCAAGGACTGGTCTAGTAGTTTGAGTATACCCAGCCATGCTCCTGTGCTGAGCAACATTCCCAGACACTGTTTAATCTGCTTAAGACAGATGAGGCCTTCGACACTTGCATGACATAAATGTCCAACAAATTCCCTTTTTTCTGCCCAAGAGCACCACTTTCCAGTGACGTGAAGGGAGCTGTATGGTTCTAAATTCAGTTATAACAATACTCTTTTGCTGTTTCATATCACGCTTATTCAGTGAGAAACTAGAGATTACTACCGTCTGTAATCTACAAATAATCACAAGGAAAGAGATGTTACATCTTTATGAATGACAAAGGTGTTATACATGGGCAGCTCAACTTCATAAACAAGCCACTGTCCCCTTTTTCCCATCCTACACCCCTGCCATCTGCCTGTATTTGCAACACTTGCAGTTTCACATTGCATAGCCAAAAAAAAGGCATCCCACCTTGAACAGTTACCACGCACTCTAAGCGTACGACACTGGAGGAAACCCACATCTCCGTCCCTCGTGAACGTCTTCACCGAGTTGCTCAGAGCAGAGTGAGCCTACTTCCACAGGTCCCTCTGCGCTACAAGGAGGTGAACGCAAGCGCTCACGTCACGAAGACCCAAGTATACGGGGCCGGGCGCGTCAGGCAGAAGGCGCAGTGGCGTTAGCTGCTCCCGCACCATGCCGTTTCTTTGAGCCGTTGTGCTTAGGAGCCTCCAGAACTTGTCCACCGGCATTACCCCTTTAGCAACTAACTCATCAGTGGTTTGCAGATAGGACCTGGGAGGGAGCATCCTCTCCTAGCAAATGAGCTGTAGTTCAGCAACGACACTCTTTCCTGGTTAATAGACAGTGTCAGGGCTGCCGTCCGCCCTTCGCAACACCTCGCTTCTTCTGAGGAAAAGGTGGTGGAGACACGTCTCAGGCACCTGGTGAACCCTTGCAGTCCCTATTTGGACACCTCTGTAGCCCTGCCAGCTGCAGTTAAAAGCACCATGTGGGCTCCCCGCTTCAACATTTCTTTGCAGCTCCCTGACTCAGGGAGCTATAATGCCAGGAGGATGGAGGATGACTTAATGCCAGCAGTCTAATGCCTTACGATCCTATGATCTAGTGCAAAAAGCAGGAGGAGTGGGAAGCCCAGCAGGCACCTGATTGAAGAGGCTGGGGGAGATAACAGGAGCCAGTGTCCTGCTGTGCGTTTTCTCCACCTCCATAACCTTCTTATTTTCAAAGAGTTTCCAGAGGGCTGTGGCAGCTATTGTTCTGCAGACCTGGTGCATCAGCATCCCCCCTCGCAGCGATATCCGTTCGGGATTCACACGCTGCCAGGCCTTCTGCCTATTCGCTCTTTTATGCCCAGTTCTCAAGGAGGCCGAAGATTCATATTGATCATTAAGATAAAAAGGGGGCTAATTTAAGCCTACAGCAAAGTTTAAGGAGTAATCCTGCCCAGGTAGATGGGCAAGGCTGATACAAAAGTTATCCTTGCTTCTGTTTGACAAGATTTGAGACTCCACAGAAAATATTCCTATCAGGGCGGTGCATTTTTTAAAGTCTGTATTTTTCTAAACAGGGTTCAAATAGGCTTGAATATTATTGTTATGATCTGAAAAATGATACAGAGACATTTCCACGTGAATATTTCCCTTCACAGTTGAAGATCCATATTCACAACGTGCATACCTCGGATTCAGGGACTGCAGCGCCCCTGCGGTCCGAGGACGCAGGGCCCATTTTGTGTAGATCTTTCTGCCAAAATGTGGTTATTAGTGACAGAAAATATTGCAGTGTCACCCACAGCCCTGACAGAAAGAGGAAGGCAGGAGAATACTAGGGAGAAACTGCACGCTGCAATACCCAAATGTAGCTGGCAGACTCAAATGTGTTTGGGTTGCCTGTATCAACATTTCACCTCCCTGTTTCCAAATCATCGTCCTGGCCCTAGTGATTAACCACCTGAATATACCAAAGGAGGATATTCACAGGAAGGATCTCATGATAAAAAGGCTATTCCTGGACCTCTTTCCATCACATCATAATCTGTCCACTAATATGGCTTGAGATCTCAGCTGATCAAAAGGTCATAAGATGCTACTGCTAAGGATCATTCTGCCTCTGTTCAGCCGCAGGCATTTTCACTCCCGTACAGCAGCCAGAGAAACGCAATAGAAACAGCCTTCACATCTATTTGTATAATAGATGAAACCTTTGCTATGTGGCATTTATCTTCCTTCAGGGAGTGACATCTGATAAATAAATCGCTAGTTCTCAGTGAATTTAAATAAAAGAAAGGCAAATCATATCCCCGCACAGAGTAAATACATAATCACAGAGAACACTAGAG
Organism: Struthio camelus; assembly: GCF_040807025.1. Taxonomy (NCBI): domain Eukaryota; kingdom Metazoa; phylum Chordata; class Aves; order Struthioniformes; family Struthionidae; genus Struthio; species Struthio camelus. The sequence goes on along the minus strand of NC_090981.1, from coordinate 64,350,998 downwards.
TTCTCACTGTCCCGCCATTTCTTTTGGTGCCAAAACTGTTCTGTACTGACCGTCCTCTAGTTCTACCAAAATCAAGGGAGCTCAGACCTCTCAGACCTCAGGTCTGAGAACATTAACAAGAACACAGCGATACAACGCAATGCTGCAAACTGACTTATTTTTTTAAAGGTAGCAAACACAGCAGACACCAAAGAGAGGGGGTTTATTTAGTAACAGGACTAAGAGGATGAAAAAGGGAGAAATCTAGTAAATTGTGGGATGTGACTTCCGAGGAGAAACACCAGGGTGGACCATTTTCAAATGTTTTGGGCTGATGAAAGAAACCCAGAATCACATCCTAACAGACACCACCACTTTGGCCCAGAGGGAAGGATTTCAACAGGTCACGTTTATGCTCTGGACTGCCGGAGCCCATCAGCGATGGTAGTGAGTCCATCCTCCCAGACTGCATCAGGGACCGTAGCTGTTTCTGTGGTCATCCCACAGCTGAGCGGCTCGACACTGGAAAAACGACAGATCCCTGCCCATAACTGCAGGGAGGGACCTTGCCATTGCCACCGCCTGCCTCCTACCCAGAGCAGGTCTGCAGATCCGGTGTCTGTGAGCGCTGCAATTGGGAAAAGCGCAATTGCGTTGTGTCTCCCACACACCTGAAGACTTGTCACAGCCACGTTAACCCCCTCAGCGTTTCCCAGTGCCTCCTCCCTCCTTCTCCAGATGCAGAGCTCTATACCAGGGCCAACAGACAGCACCTCTAACTACAACTGGCAGTCATTTTGCTACTCGTACTGCTTTCAAAGCTGAGAGCCATCAAAGATTAGCAGGAAAATCATGACTATTTTTCCCTAAGAAGCAGCACTGGTAATAGGCTTCAGGAAAAATCCTCCTAAATGCAAGTGATAAGCGTAGACTGTGTGAAGGCTGACAGGTCTGATTATAATTATCACTGCGAGGGGACCAGCGCTAACCTCCCTTCTGGAAGGCAGTGACAATTCCTGGAAGGGAACATGCAAGTAAATTATCATAAACAAAATCACTGCATGTGGAACTGACTTTTGCTGGGAAACTAAATAAGGCCCTGATCAGGGGGGGAGGGGGGAGGGAGAAAAAAAAAAAAATCCTTGAGCACTCATTAAAGTTTGTCCCCACAGAAAATGGCATACAATTATATGCGTAAGTTTTGCTGACTTCAGAGATGATGAGAATAAAAGAATGAAGCCGGACACTTGAAGTACGGGATGGAGTCACGTGTTTGAGAGGAATTCTGAAATAAAGGGTATTTTCTGTATCCATGTTTAAAACGTCACACATTTTTTGCTCTGTAAAATAAAATGAAGAGAGAGCCCCAGAAAGCATGCTGGTCCAGACTGAGCTAACTATTCCAAAGAAAGCCGTAACAAAAACAGCCCCAAACCAATGTTTCCCCCTTCCTCATATCCTTACAGGAAGAAACCCAAACAGAACCAACACAGAACTCTATTTTACCTATACATTAAACTGAAACACAGTGACATTAGTTTTTTAACAGGGTTTTGAGGAGTCCTAGATTTCCTAGGTAATACTCCCTCAAGATCAGCCTGTCCAAAGCTTCATAGTGCTTTCTCTGGCATCATTACGTTTTTCTTAGGCTGTTTGTTTCTTTTTATTTCTCATTCTATTTCCATTGGAAACTTGGAAAGAGAGGAACTTGTGCAATCTGGAATAAGGTTAGCAGCCCAGTAGCTTTTTCTTTCTGAACAAAGGGAACCAGATATTATCTTCTTAATAGGGGGCTATACCTATAGTGAAGATGAAGAGGAGAGCCTTAGAGTCAAAGGCAGTTCTAGGAGTTTCATTCTCATTATATCTCAATGGAGTGAAGCAAATAAATTGCGCAAAGAGACATATGGAAGCTCACTACGCAAATGGCCTATTTAAAGCTCTTACTTCCTAATTAGGTCCTGGTGTCAGGAGGTTGGTAACAATTATTCACACATAGATCATTTGGATACAATACAAACCATTCTAAAAGCAAAACTATCACAGTAGCATGCATTAAAAAGAAGCCCTATTTAGCTTGATCTTTCTAGACTCTTTCATTTAGCACTTGGAATATCAATCACACATCCTAAATTTTGCAACGAAGGCCGCAATAACGGATTTGGAAGGGGGAAAGGAAGAAAGGAAAACGTTCGCAGCCATAATCTCCTTGGTCTTACCTTGTTCAAGGATTTCGTCACTGGATTCTGCACAGGGAACCCACACTCTCTTCCCAAACTCTTCATCTGATTCTGTGATGTTTCCCAGAGCAAAGAGAAAAGAAAGAATCTTGATTGGACGGAACGACCATGCAGAAAACACTCACAAGCATCCAAAAGTTTTGTTCTGCCTTTTGCCATTTCATTCCCTCTTTTTCTGCCTGCCCAACTCCGGCGCACCCACCACCATCTGCCAGCCGGCACCCTCGGAGAAAGCGCTGCTAGGGTTCACACCCAGCCGCCTCATTTTTGGGAGATCCCTTTAGTCCATGAGGACAGGAAGGTTTCTCCTCCCGGGTGGCACGGGAGGGCACGGTGGCAAAGTGGGGGCCATCACGGCTTTCCTCTGCAGCTGCACGGCACGCTGCGAGCCATGACAATGGGGAGTTGAGTCATGCATTCCTATAACAATCCGCTTTGGAAAGGCTTGGGAAGAGCAGGAAGGTGCCACACGATGCCAATTCATCTGTTTTGTTTAAGAGTTAAAGCAGGGGGGCCGAAGCCAAGGATTACCACATTGCAAAACCATTTAAAACAAGGTAAGTGGTAGTGATTCAACGTCGTGACTGTGGCAAATCCACTCTGCCCTCTCCTTCAGCACTTCTGGTACGAAAATGAGATCTTTCTCTCTCCCTTCTTCCCCTCCCACCTCCTTTCCCCTCTTTGTCCACCTTTCAAGCCTTTCGCACAGAGGTGAAATATTTTACATTTTCACCTGTGGTAATGCAGATCAGAGAGTGTTTGCTTTGCTTTTCCCTGATTTTGCCCAAGGCATCCTTTTAAGCAGCAGCCTGTGCAAAGATAATAGGTGGCACGATTCTCTGTAACTGGAATCAGCAACAAATCAGCCATCTGCCACTCCAGGGGTCTGAGATTAACCCAGCTACTGGACCGTGACTGGAAAGCATTTGCACATTTAGATTACAGAAATTTGAGGCTACCCGTCCAAAAAATAAAAGAAAGGGAATGGGGAAGGTGTGGGGAGACAGGGTGGAAGATGGCCTTCCAAGACTTGTCCAGATTAACCCTTCCAAATACCAGTTATATCGTAAATCCCAAGCAGGCAACGTTTCTCATTATATAGTGCTAAAAGGAAGAGGGATCTAAAGGAAGCAGCTCGGGGTTCACGATATATAACATTTCAGGGAAATATATCCAGAGGCACCTATTTGGTGCAGGGAGAAATACGGACAAAGACACTCAGCTGCACCGTCAGTGTGTTACAACACTCGCTGGGAAATATGGCCATGCTGTCAAGGACGGCTTACTTGGACCACTCAGAAAGTACAAGAGAAGCATTTTCATCCCAAGATGGACAGGTATCTTCCTATGGTTGCAACCAAACTGAAGTGCACAAGCTCCCTTATTCCAGAGTGTCATTTCCAAGACATGGAATAAATGAAAGAGAGCTGCGTACTAAAATATTGAGCTTTAGGAAGGAAACTTTATTTGCGGTCCTCAGTTTACCTTCCTGATCAACGAGCAATGCAAAGCTCCTTTGCTCACGAGGATGCTCACGAGGATGCTCCTAGTCTACATTAACGTTTGTCCACATCTTTGAGACCCTCACTCTAATTCTATAGGGGATTATTATTTGGTCAATGAAGCATTAAGAGATTTAAATCAGCAGTAAATACCAGTTGGCTCCACATCTAAAAGAATGAGCCACACTCTGTGCAGGTGCATGAGGGGTTAGGAGTGCTGGCAGGGTCTCCTCCGCTCACTTTGATGTGGGCTTTAATCCCCACTCCTGGCATTCACTTTTGTAGGTTGGCATTCAGTGGTCAGGGATCTCAGGTTAAAAAGAGGAGGCTGAGCCCAGAGAAAGAGACGCAACACCAGCCAAAACCATCAGCAAAGGCTTCCGGGAAATTCAGGCAAGGTCTGCATGGTGTGCATGGCACCTTAAAGACACGATTCATCTCAGTTTGTCCAAAGAGGTAACTGAAAAGCAAAAGGCAAGCACACGCGTGCACACACAGACACACACCTGTGCTTCACTTGTGAAGAACAGGTGGGATCTGGTGGAAGGTATAGTGGCATGCTGATTACTCCAAGTTATGTGACCAACCCTCTCGTTGATATTTGCCACGGTGTTTTCATCCTCCTCAAGGTTTCTTGGGCCAAGCACTACACCTCTCTCACTTCTGACACAGAAAAAAGAGCACGAAGAGGTGACAGCATCTCCTCTCCAAGCTACAGCCACTATATCATTCAAGGCACAGCTGAGAGGAGGCAGAGTAGGAGATCAGTCGCTGCAGATATCCTGCTCTGAACAAAGCATGCTAGTGTCACCTCAAAAATGAATGCACATCCTAGCAGTGTTAATTTGGGGCTGAGCTTTCGATCCTCCACAGAGGAAGGATTTTCAGTCAGCGAGGGGCTGTGCTGCTGGAGAAGAAGAGCACGGGGAGAGCAGGCTGGGCAGCACCTTTAAACTACACAAACTGCCCACTATTTATCACAGCATTGCCAAAAAGCATTGCGTGGGTACAACTAGGTGCTCCAAAAGCAGGCTTAAATACCTGAACCCAAACGTGAGACTTGAAGTGTTTTGAATATATATATACTAGGGCATGATTTGCAGGTGGGAGATATGTTACAGGGGTCATTGCACACCTGGGAACACAAACTGGGCCAAGCTAACAGCCCACAAGCTTTTGAGTCCCAGCGAGCTAATGAGGCCTCTGCCATGCTCAGAAAAGGTCTCCTTGAACTCACCTGCCGGCTGTATGAGTGAGCGCTGATAAAACAGCATCTGGACCTGTGCTCAAACCCAAAGGCAAGGGTTTTCTCTCTCCGCTCAGTCTCCAATTTCTGTAAAACCAACTTAAAACTTCAAACCGCAGCCTGATCCAGGAAGGAGTGCGTGCAAGGGGTGGGTGGGAGGGAGCTTTGCATTCATCTTCAAGTATTGTACTACCATTTGCTTGGGCTGGTGATAATATAAAAAAAGCATTCATGTACCTTCCCTAGACTGTGAAATGGAGGGAAGAGAGGACCAAAACAGGGCAAAACCTTTTCTTTCAGTCAAACATCACAACAGGACTCCAGCCCAGCCCCTGTGAATTAACCAACCTTGTGCACTGCTTGTCAAAGTTTCGGCCTTACGTGATTTTTCTTTTTCTTTCTTTCTTTTTCCAGGCAGGCTTTGCAGGAAAGGGGCTTTTGCAACAGAAGCACCAACCTCGCGTTACCCAGACGCTCGGCTGCGAGCGGCGTAGCCGCAACGCACAGCCTCTAAGTCGGCTCGTCCCCTCCCCTAGCAAAGGAGAAGGGAAGGGGAGCACCGATGCAGGCTACCGCCGCACCTTGCAGAGAGCCGCGTGTCCTACAAGTAACCTTGCATCATGATACAGAGCAACGAGAGCAGCCTTATGGGTACTGAGAGAGGAGGAGGGGAAGGAGCGGCAGCGGGAAAACAATCAGAAAACTCCCTGGGAATCAAATCTTCTCTTCCTCCCTAGGAAGGGGGAAAAAAAAAAAATCCCTCCCCAATACGGAGACTGAGAGAACAGCAGGCAGGAGGGGAGCGTGCTGGTCCCCCCCTTCCCCGTTACCTGCTCGTAATCCTTCACTCGCAGTCCCTGCAACACGCACGCACCCAGGCTGCAAGCCGGTTAAGAGCTGCGCGTTTGCGCCCCGCGGTCTCGCGGCTGGACCAGCCGCTTAGGGGAAATCGCTGCAAGGGCTGCGAGGGGCCGAAGGCACCCTCTCACCTTCCTCTTCCCCCACTCCCCCCTGCTTTCCCCCTGCCCCAAACAGCGGCCGAATGCAGCATATCTAAGGGCGTCGCAGGGCGGGCAGACAGCTCCGGGCGCCTGAACGCCCAATTCGCCTGCCCGGGCTTTCGAAGTCAACCGAAAGCATCCCGTCTCCTTGCCCGCATCCCTAACGGATCGGTGGCCGCCGTGGCCGGGAGGGGCTGGGCGCGGGGGCCAGCGTTGCATGGAAAAGGCGAAGGCGAAGGGAGAGCGGAGGGAAGAGTCCGCGAGCCGGCTGGCGCGCCCCGGCAGCGCGGCGGCCCCGCGTCCATAGCCGTTCTCATTCCCGGCACGTTTCGCCGCTCTCGAGAGCAGTCCTGACTCAAAATATTAGTGCGGCACAGAATCCCATTTTCGAGTTGCTGCAGCTCCTTCTTGGCACCGGTTCAGCTTTTTGTCTTTTCTTCTCCTCCGAGCACCCAGCGGAGGGAGGAGGAGGAGGAGGAGGAGGAGGAGGAGGGAAAAGAGGGGGGGGGGAAGAAAAAAGAAAGAAAAAAGAAAAAGGGGAGGGGGGGAAGAAATAACCTCTCTGCTTCAATACCGTGGCCGTGAGCCTCCTCTCGGCACCCCCCTGCTTTGCCTCCTTCACCCCGCACCCTCCCCAGCCCGCTCCCAAGCAAACCCACACAGCAAACATAAATCTCTTCCCACCTCCACAGCAGCCAGTTCATAGCCTCCTTCCCCCTCCCGCCACCCCTTTTCATCGCTCTCTCCTTTGTACTCCTCTAAATTTTTCCAGCCAAGCGTTACAACCTTCCACACGCTCCCCCCTTCCTCCTCCAAGCCCCCCCCAACCCTCCCACCTCCTCCCCTCGCATCTGGGAAGGAAAAAAAAAAAAAAAACCCAAAAATCGTGCCATGTTTGCCAATGCACTGGCATCTCCACCTAGCAGGGAGCAACCGCGGCTCCCGCGCGAGCCCGCAACGCTCCCGGCGGGTCCGACTCGGCACGTGGCCGCCCACCTTCAGCCGGGGCGCCTGAGCCGCCGGGACAAGGCTGCGCCGGGGTGCTCGCGGGCGCACACAACGCCCGAGCGCCAACACACGCGTGCGCATCAGGCCAGGACGCGCTCCCTTTGCATCCCTTGGCATTTCTTTATATATGAACTTCCTGCGAGCCGGCATTTGGCAACCGAGTTCCTGCTCGTGCTCGCGGGTCCAGGTGAAAAAAAGACGCGGAATAAAGAGGGAGGGAGGATGTGGGTTTTTTTTTTTTTTTTAAGCCACCCAAACATGGCACAGAGTGCTTCCACCAACTTCTTTTCAGTCTGTTATGCCGGCAACCAGCTGTCAGTTCTAGCCTGGCACCAGCTTTGATTTGTTTGTCTCTCCTCTTCAAATCCTCCCCCGCCAAATACTTATCCCCTCTCTGTTTTTTTTTTTTTCCTGTTTTTCCCCCACTTTTTCCCTCTTACCTTGTCCATAGGAAGGGCTCCCTCCCACTCCCACCCACATATCCAAAGCGGCACGCGTGGGAATAGCAGAACCTCTGGCAAAAGGAGCGAAACATGATGTAACATTCAATGGACCAAGAGGAGGGGGGAAAAAAAAAAAACCCAAATTGTACACACAACATGTGTACGCTTTTCTCCAAAAGAGGAAGAAAGAGAGAGTGAGGGATGCACTGAAAGTAGACAACGCGTCCCACGCGCATGCCAGGATAAGAAAGCTCCATCCCCCAAAGCGAAGGAGGGAGGAGAAGGGTTTGGCTGGGCAAGAGGAGAGGTAGAGAAAAGGTTGAGGCAAAATGTGTATTCCCCCTGTGAAAGGACCCCAGAGAGCCAACTTTCAGCCAGCGCGGTGACTCCAACTGAATCATAGTTTGAAACACTGACATGTGCACGGAGGAGATAAAGTAGAGTCGAATGTACCCAGCCTGGTGCCTGGAGGAAAGAGAAATGTGGAAGAAAATATATGTATATATAATAATGATGATACTGATGCTGGGAGTGGCCGGAGAAGGAAGGAGGGAGAGGAGATGAACCAAGGTTGGCAAAAGTGATGGTGCTCATCCGGCTGGAGTCTAGAAGCAGAGTAATGCCTCGGGCAGGCTAGGGGAAATCACCGGTGTCCAGGGGCTTTTTATGAGCCTGCTTCAGCCCCCTTTTCAGCTGAACCATGTGAGAAGGGGCTCCTTGCAAGCCAACGGAATTAGATGGCTGTAAAACAGATGGGAACTCCCCGTGCATCAGGCCAGACGACTCTGCTCCCTATGGCAACGTTTTCCCCGGGAGGACTGGAAAAAGCGCCAAGCCAGGTCTCGCTGAGCCCTCTCCGCTTTTAAGAGGCGCTGGCCACCGTGGGGAATAGCAAAGCAATAGGCTAGAAAGCGGGGTCACAGAGACAGCCCGAGAGGCAGACAGACAGCATGCTCGAGGTGGTACAGACAAAACAGCAGTGTCCTCAGCAGCTGCCTAATATGTATCTTGGCAAAATCTCGCCTGGCTGTGGATGAAGCAGAATTCGCAGGCTGCAATCGTAAACCCGTCAGTTGGTCTGACTTTTGCTCCCCTGGCCTGCTCGTATAATGCAGTGGGAAACCGGAGGGCTGGATGACACCCTATATCTGCCAGGAGCCACACGGAGGAGCTGATCCTGCAGCCACCGCCAGCTGCTGCGTAGGGAGCAGCTGATGGGCAGGCGCCGAAGGGGGCTTAAAATAAGCGACTCCCTGCTACGACCTGCCTCATTAAGGGACGGGTGCGTTTGCAGGCCCCGTGGTGTACTTAAGCCAAATCTCAGGTCCACGCCCTTAGGAGCACCTCCACCACGGGAGACTTGTCGCCTGCTTGGGTCTGGAGGAGCGGGGCTGCCGCAGTGACCTACGTTGCGAGTCCTCTCGGGGCCACCACAGAAAGACTGGGGCTTCCGGGGCTGGACCATACTCAGAGACCCCAAGGGGAAGGAACAATATCCACGTTGGGCAACCAAATCCCCTCTTCTGAGTTGTGGCTTTGCTCTCCAAGACCTTTTGTGTAAGGATATCATGCAGCGCTGGCATTGGTTAATCCCAATGTCTCTTCCCCCAAAAGAAGCCACTTCCTTCTCTGTTATCCACCATAAATCTGAATCTGTTCTCCTATCCTGTTCACGCAATGGTTTCCTCTCTTTAATACTCATCTACCCTTCTATCCAACCTTAAGGATCTGGAACTGGTATCTGGCCAGGTGGACTGAGTCCCTCTGGGTATGTCCGTGGTGAAGCAGACCCCGAAAACTCAGCTGGAGGCCCCTGGAGAGACGTGTCCCTGCCCGGAGGTATCTGTAGTTCACTGAAGTGACTCCCAGATAGAAGGCACTTTCAGATCCTTTGAGTTGAAAGGCACTATAAATAAAAGATATTACAGACTAACAAGTTCTCAGTTGCAAACTGGAGTGGGAAAGAATATTTTAGCATCCTCTTTCTAAGCACATTAACTCTTGGCAGACATGATCGTTCAGGTCTTTAGAGCTGAAAATTTCACACGATATGCAGCACGTTACGTCCACACGCTCAATCTCTAGTTATAACAGCTCCAAAGTCTCCGCTGACCTACGCTATATCCCCCGAGTGCAGCCAGCATCCAAATATCGTGTCGCTTTTGGGGTTATGACAGTAGACATGCACTCCGCCGTGATCTTTTCCAGGAAAAATTCGGGGCCTTCACCACTGTAAACTCATACCGCAAGAGACGGTGCCTGAGATTTTTATCCACTGGCTTCAGACGCTTTCGTTGCCGGAGTGAGCAAGCGTTTTGTATCAATCTGGCTTGCTTTAGTGCGGTGACCCAGCGTCGTGCTCCACTGTTGAGAGAGTTCAGGTCCCAGCTGCGGGGCTAAACTCTTGCTGACACTGGGCTGATGTCTCCGTCTCTGTCACCAGCGCTGTGAAGGGGTCGTCTTTTTTTTTTTTTTCCCCAAGCCCAGGAAGAGGGGGAAAAATCCTGCAAAACGCAGCGATGTGACAAAGGAGAGGGGGAATGAAGTGATCTTGACATGTGTTTTAGGTTGAAGACCAGAAGACCTTTGGGCAGCAGAGGCACAGGGCACTTTCTCACTTTCTTCTTTTTCTTTCTCCCGCCAATGAGCAAATCTTGATCGAGAGGCAATTAAAATGTTATGGGCGAGTAAAAGTGTCCACTTTTAGGATGCCTCAAAAAAGCTGTGTGCGTGCACAAACACACAGGGAGACACGCACAGGGGGAAATCACTATTAATGACGGGTGGACTACAAAGGCTCAGTGGTTTGTTTTGGACAAGGATCTGCGCATGCAGATGCTTATCTAAAGCCCTTGGTTTTCAGAGCAGGGCTGGAAATGTCTTAAGAACAGACAGACCCTCCTCCCCTGATTTCCAGTATCTCTCGGAGCAGTCGTTCATGCCAAAAATACCATGAAAACAGTTTTTTCCTTTTCTTCTTCTTCTTTTATGCAGTGTTTTGGCTCTTCTGCTTCTAGTTCCAAGCAAAACCTAAAACCACAAAGCCTTTGACCTCAAGGTTGGACTATGCTCACTTAATTTCAAGCAATCCTGGTTCTCATGACTGCACACACACACGGGAAATAGGGAAAAATGATCCTGTGATACCACGGAAAACTTTAAAAGAAAACTCCTTGCAAACTGGCAGTAAAATAAGCTGGCTTCCCTAAGAGAGGACTACAAGGCTTGATTTCTCTCATCTTAAGTAGACTACTTATCTGTAAGCTGGCTATTGATGTAGATAACATGCAAGATCACAGCATTCCCAGTTAAAATGAGTCTGTTAGCCTTAGGTGGTTATTAGTCAGTAAATACTATTGAATCAATAAAAAAAAATAAAGTATTTGAAAAGACACTTGCCCCCCACCCCAATCTTGAAACTCATCACATCGGCAGCGGCCGTAATTTGACGGAGAAGGAAGGGAGGAAACAGTTTGTGCACAATAAGATGCCCTTCAGTTTTCTTAAATTGGAGTGTAATTGAGGTAAAATAGCCCGAGGATGGTGCTGTTGGGATGAAAGTGGTATATTTTGTTTAGTCCTCTGGACAAACAGGGTTATTCCAGGGCTGGTTTTGATCTCTTGCTGGATTTATAGGAGGATATCTCAAGTGGTGTTGTTCTTGGCTTATGACTGTGCAAGTCGGATCAGAATCAGGCCAGTGTGTTTTTTAAGGATGTTGTCAGATATCCTATGCCCCTGGCCTATTCACTCCAGGAAGAATAACAGCACACACATTCCCTGGTTGTATACTCAGGAATGAATGTTTTGTTATTGAAGACCAGATGATATTTTTCCTGACTGCTTTCTCAGGTCTTTAGCTGGTACAGATCAGGATAACTCTATCCAAGTCAATGGAAACGAGTGATGAAGTCAATGGAGAAGATCCGGCCTACAATTTTTACTAAAGGCACTTTCAAAGCAAGGGTTCGTTCGGTCTTTCAAACAGCTCAGCGTAGGTGCACTTACGCATACAGTCCAAGAATCTTCTCACTGAAGTTGATGGCACTTCCTACGGGTGACTGAAAGGCTTAGCTACATCCAGGAGGCCCAGTTCTCCGTTGGTGTGCACATCTGTAGATCGGGAGCAGCTCCGTTATCCATCACACGCTGAGCTCCTTGCAAAATCCGTTCATGTCCCGCTAAGAGCTGCAGGACGCTGCTCATGTTTTGAAAACTTGGCTCTTGTTTAGCTCCTTAATTTAGGTGGTGGGAGGGAGGGATGGCTTCAACTTTTGGCTTGGAAGCAAGAAAGAAAGAAAGAAAGAAAAAATCTGGACCCTTTCAAGAGTGCTGAACAGTTGAGAAATCTGGCCCTGAGCTTTTTCAAAAAAGTGGTCCAATCTCTCTGGCTATTACACCATTCTCTGCCTCTGACTAACACACGGATTGATACTTCCTGAAGAGGGATTGGGGTTCCCATTCATTTGTGCCGTTTGCTGTTCCCCCGAGACCGCAGGCTCCAGCCACATTTTCTCACAACGCTTCGCAGGTGCGCAGCTCATATGCCAAAACGGGTTGTAAATCAGAGCAGGGGAGGAAAGGGTTGTAATAACGCTTGTTTGCAGAAGCAACCATCGGAAAGGGATGTCAACCAGGTTCATTTTACAGGTCTGATCTTCTAAACCTACCCTTGCTCACACAACACCAGAGGGACTGGGTCCTGGGTCTGAAATATAAGGAGCATACCAGTCATTTGCCAGAGATTACACACGAGGTGAACTTGTCCCTGATCTCCGTTATTGGTTTTCACAAATAGGAATTCTCATACCCTTCTGGACAGATGGCTGGTCCTATTACTTCTTATGTTAGATTTCCCATTGAGGCTGAAAGCAAATCCACATTCAAGCTGAAAGTAAACAACCTTCGAATTCGAAAGGCATTAATTCTAACTGCCAGAGCATTTGCCGTGTATGCTGCAGATGTCAAATAGACAGTTTCCCACAGCACTAAGCTCAGACACATAGCTAAGTTACACAGCACAATCTTCCACCCAGCCCAAAAATCCATCCTGTGTAAAATTGTCTCTACCCAGTAGAGTTTCAGGACTGGAGCCTCAGATGGAGGAAATTAATATAGTTGCCCTGATTTGAATAGAGCTATGCCAATTTATACCAGATGAGCATTTTACCCTTTGGAGGCCGAGTGGGAAATGCTACTTTTTAACATCATTGCAGTTAAAAAAAAAAAAGTGGTGTATTTTAAAGAGCAAACAGCACTAAGTAAGTTTTTGTTTATTTCTTTGGACTTGTTATGCTTAATTTCTGAAGAAGCCTATCACAGAGCTTGGCCCTAAAGGATCGAGCTTTACAGAAAAATGCATATAAATAACGTAACTTATAAATATAAATAACATCAGTTAGTTACACAACTTATTTTGATTCCTGATACCTTCCACAATGCCAACAAAAAGTTAACTAGAAACCCAAGCACGACATCACTGTGGTATTGCAGGAAATTTAGAAAGTGGAAAGGCCTGAATAAATCAGTCTGTTTTTCTTTGCCAGTTGAATGAAGAGGACCAAAACACCAAACCAAACCAACCATCCAAAAACAAACAAACAAAAAAAAACCAAAGAATGTGGTTTTGGTATGCTCATGTAATGCGAGCGTTAGTAACGCGCTGTGTCCCTCAGCTGTAAAGGTGACTAAGAAGATTCTTTTTCACGCGTATTTTGGTGTAAATCTGAAATAGCATCACTGTCGTGTTCTGTAAATCAGGATTCATTCTGCTTAAGTCAACATAACCTCATGGTTATAAATTCAGGAGAGATTACATGAATTAAGCCTATGGTTTATTCTGTAGTATATGAGCCCTGATTGTCAGACTCAGATCTACCTTCGTTTTCCCCAAAGTAAACTGGAGGTCAAATATTGCACCAGTAGAACCGACTGGAGGTTTTTAAGGCGACGGGAACGGAAAACCAAAACCGCCAAACTGCTTCACGTCAAGCCGCCGGACCGATGCAGCGCATCGCGCCTTTCACCCCGTCTTTCCTCCAGCCAGCCTTATTTTCGCTTTACTATTCTGCAGCAGTGTAAGCTGGCAATTAGTAATACTTTGTCTGTTTATAGAGCCTTCCATCTGAGGATCTTGAAACACTTTGTAAACACTAATGAACTAAGCTTCTTAACGCCCCCTGTGAGACAGATACTACTATCTCATTTGCGCAGCCTGGAAAATGCGGCGCAGTTTTGCCGAGGGGCGGCGAGGCAGCCAGCGGCAGAGCCCGGAGCGCGCTCCAGACCCCGGACCTCAGGTTTTCCGAGTCGCAACGCTCGCCCCGGATCAGGTGATGGCATAGTCTGCAACTTGTGATTAGATCTTGGGATTGCCAGTTTGCCCTGATTTCTGGCAAGCCGAAAATGCCGAGGGTGGAATTTCTCCCCTTGCAGAGAACTCGGGTCCCACCTACTCACTGTTCAACACAAACCGCGTAAATGTGCCATCCGTCCTCAACAGAAATAATCACTCATGAATCCGGTCCCTAAGTGAATTGAAAGCACTGTGCTGGTCCTCTGGATATGGCAACAACTAAAGAAAATCAGAGGTTCCTTTGTCTGTAACAGATTTTTACTTCTATCACTAATTCTAGGCAAAACAATAGAGGTGGCTGGGATGGTTCCTTTTGTTTTATTCGCATTTTTTAAAGCCCTTATCTTTTGGTCATGCAGAGGAACGGTAAAATATTCCAGCCTGCCTGCAAGTCATGATGACAGAGGGAAGTTCAAGGAATTTGAAAGAAAACCTGAAGGTTTTGCTTCCAACACTAACAGGAATGCTTAGATCCTAAACATCCCTTAGAATAAGATATGCATTGACCAGACAAGTTTTTTTTTTTTTTTTTTTTTTTTTTTTTTTAGCCAAAGCACAGTCTCATTGATTTAAGAGCAGCTAATGTCTGGTACCTATGTGCAGCATTTTTCCACATCGCCTTTCTTCAAACGCATGGCAATTGGACAATTTCCATGATGATTCTGCTGTCTAAAAATACACACCTCCCCCTCTTTTCAATTTATCACTGAGCTAGTCAGCCTGTTTATTGTTGAAGTTTGGCCCATTTAATAGTGCACTTAGGAAAGCTTAATACAAACATCGACCAATTCACTGCTGTCACAAAAAGAAAAGCCTTAGAAATCATTCATCTAAGTAGGAGTCAAGAGCAAGAGTCTCTTATTTAGAGATCAGTCAATAAGAAACAATGTTGTGGAAGCTATTCTAAGCAGATCGGATTTTTTTTTTTTTTTTTAAAAAAAACAACCTCTCTTCCACAGAGAGAAACTGAGGAGAGGAGCAGATAAAATACTTGATTTTGCTTTCAAATTTTGTTAGTGAGCCTAAATCTCAGAAACGGGGCACTACAGAAGAGACAGTCATTTGAGATACTCAGCATGCTGATTTGCGAACTATTAGCAGATTGCTATTTGCCCCAAAATACGTATTTGAAATTCCTTTCTAAAAACTCCTCTTGATCTGTTCCCAATTCATGAGCTGCTGAATGTCTATTTGACATGGAGATGTCTGTCTCCTGAACAGAGGTACATTACAATTCTTAGAAGCAGGTTTCCAGAGGGAATATTAAAGGCACTATTCAGGAATATTCTCCAGCATTCACGGCCTCCACAAACACCCCGGCTAGCAAACATGTTTGCTGGAATATTTGTCAAGAGCAAATATGACGGATTGGTGGGAGAAAGTGTACAAAGTCTAACCGAGCTAATAAAAACCCAACAGCTCATGAATACTTTTAGAAAATATTTCTTCGGTATTTCTTCAGCTATAGGCGGTAATTAAGAAGGCCTATACAGCTAAAAGTCTTTCGGTCCCTAACGACTTTTGCACTCCAAAATGTAAACCTACTTCCACGGGTCTTTTTGTTGCATTCAACCCAATCACATCTGCTGAATATATATGTAGATTTTATGTCTTATTGCCCAATATTGAATCACCGTGGCTTTACAAGGTACTACGCAACCTGTCTTCAGGATCGTTTCTTCAGTGACAAAAACAAGCTTTTGGATTGTGTCTTCTTTTATAAGCAATTCTGGGACATACCCGAAGCAGCACACCAAGCGCATGCTCCCATCGGCCCAAAAGCGCACGGCCAGGGAACGGGGGAGAACTGCAAGCCAAGCCAGGGGACATCACCGGACGTACGTGTCTGATACCCGAGGACTGTGAATCCCTGACATGGAGCCCAGCCAACGGGCACACAGAGGAGCAAGGGCTTGTGCCTGAGAAAATCTGCTCACATTGCATGCAAATACTGCTTAAAAACACCCAAGACTTTGAGATCCTGTGTGTTGAGTTAACCTAACCCAAGTAAGCATTTGTAATGCGTGGCAGTGAGATACAGCGCGAGGCTCAAAGGAACTTGCCAACTGAAAACCCCCGTGGAGGGAGGAGATATTTAGCTCTTCTTCTGCGATGAGGTACATCATTGTAAAAACTCTGGGCCAAATTTTGGCCCTAAAGGGAAACCTCACCTTTAATTTCAGTGGGACTAGGACTCAAACTCTGTGAACCTTCTCCGCCACACTCCCGGTGACAACACACGACAGGCCAGTACTTGGTCAAGCCTAGCCTGGGCCATGTACGCCATTTGCACCCTGGGTTCTCAAAATACTCTTCCAGTGTTGAGACTCACCCTAATTTCTTGTGACTGACGACCGTATCTGTTTTCCAGAAATGCCTGACACTTCCTTTTTCACTTGATTAATACTGAGACCGTCAATATTTTTTCTGAGTAGGAGTTTACTGAAAACGATCATTGCTCTGCTGCGCATGGGGCCAGCTCACATACATAGTAACTAGAGAGGGTCGCTCGCCTTTCTTTAAAAATGCAAATACTAATTCGCTACAAATACGGTGCTATTTCACAAATTCTGCCTGTTAACTCAATTCCTTATTTTTCTCTCTCCTGGAAGGTAAGGGTAAGTGATGGACCATCCAGAATTTTTACACGCTGTCCCCTCTGGTCATGCATTGCTGGAGATGGTACTGTATAATGCATGACTTACCTGCAAAGACATTGGAGAAGTAATGAAATAAGCAGATGCTCTGTCAGCAGGCTTTTAAAACATTGGTATTGCAATCTGAGACGCAGTCAGCCATTACATGCATATGCCCTTTATTTATGGAGCTGATAAAGGCTCTGTGTCAGGAGCAGTCAAGCTCCCTTTTTACTTTCTGCATTTCCTCACATTAAAGAAACTTGCTGTCTGGTTATTTTATTCTCATGTAAGTTTGAGATTTGGGAGGAAAAGAGGGATTTACCTGCTGACTCATCTATTAAAAATGGAAGTCTAAAACGCAGACAGCTTCATCCAAACAAATCACTGGGGACTCCCTATAGAGCAATTCCTCTCATCCTAATATTGACGTCTGAAATAGGTGGATCTCACCGGAGTTGCCTATTTCTCTCCACTGGCTAGAAAGAAAGCCCAGGATGATCAGCCCAGCTGTAGAAGAGAACACCATAGATGCCCAGAGCAACAGATTCACACACATTCACAAATAATTTTAATTTTGTATATTTTTCTAGCATAAACATTGCTTTTCCAGGGAAATTTAGGACACAAGCAAACAAGTTTGCCCCAAAATTCCATTCCAAATGTCAGTGGTAGATAAGAAAATAGGGGGAAGGCTGGCATGGATCAGAAGGATGAATGGTGTTAACATTTACAGCCAGCAGAAAAGGAGCATTTTGCGTTATAAAACCAAAAGAGCATTGTTCGGCAGCACTATGGGTTAACTTCTAAATTCACTAAGTCGCACAGCTGTAGCTCAAGAGAGGGTTTTGGTTCATGCTTAACGCCGTACTTGAGCACTGGTACATCACCCAAAGGTTCACAGCAAAATAGATGACAGGACCCAAAAAAAGCTCTTCTTCCTACCGCTGCAAAGGAGACTGCTGCTTACTGACTGACAGTTCCCCAGCCAGCTTATGTGCATCTAATTACTGAGCCACAACCCAAATCAAAATGCCCCACTGCAGCTGGTGTCTCACTTAATCCATTCATAACACAAGCTAATTAGCATTGATGGTTTTTGGGCAAGTTTTTATTCCGAATGCGGTCAAGTCCCAGGATTTCGGCTCAGTTGCTAGGACCCGCGCAGGATCCTGGGAGAGGCCGTGTTTGTGCCTGGAAGGCATTTTCTGGCCTGCTGATTGGGACATTGAGGAGCGGGTGCAGAAGCACTGCTGCTGAGCTGCATTTGCTGCTAAGCCTTTACCGTCCTCCTCCATACCCAAGAGTTACCAAGGCCATTCACAGCTTTCCTGTCTGTCTGAATTTAAAAATCCTGATTTGATTAAAAAAAAAAAAAAAAAAGGAAAAACTTGGAAAGTGGGAGATGTCAAGGAACAATTCTGTACTTTCTATAGTCCTTTGTGAGCAGAGCTGAGAAGAGAGGCCTCCTACCAGATCTTTGCGTTTCCTTTTCAACCTATGGGATTAGGAAATGAGAGCAGGTGCTAACGGGAATTTTGCCCGCGGCAGAAAATCAGCATCCTAAATCTTCAGCGCTGCAAATCACTCAAACCCCTAGCAATGATCTCTAATGGGCACCTTTGGAAACGGGGGATAGCAGGACTTGCCGCTTGGCAGAAAAGCTACTTCCCGCTCCTTCGGCAGAGCGCAATTTCGCTTCAATTTGTAACAGGATGCAAGTGTAAATGAACTGACAACAGTGCTATCAGCTATTCCGCTGGTAACACGCGGAGCAATGGTTTCGATTTGACTAGACACAGCTGTCCGCTGGATGTAACGACCTTTAGACCCGTCCTTGGTGAAATTCAATTCTCTTCATGTCTGCCTGTGTCCGCGGGGACCGGAGTAGCAGGGCTGCCAGAATAATCAGCACATTGCTTAATGACAGGCACTCAAACACGCAAAGCGATTAGGCATTGTCAGAACCGGCGTCTGCCGCTCCGGGGAGGGGAGGCCTCGTTGTTATTCCCAAGGAAATAAAGTGGTTACGCGGGAGCAGACGTGCACCAACGCGGACGGGTTTGCTTGGTGAGGGTCACCGAGGTGCTCGGCTCCGCGCTCACCGATGCAAACAGAGAGCTTCCTCGTGTGCTTATTGGCAAACGCTCATTTTTATTAGCTTCTGCTCTCAAAAGGGCTGCGAGTCTGCATCATCTCCACGTTGTACCACTGTGAGATTTAATTTGCATTCAGGTAAATCTAAAGGCACATAGGTTCCATATGCTGATGCTTACATGGCCATCCACATGTATACCCTCTAGATCATCACGTGATGATGTATATCATCACATGCATAGCATGTGTATGTGTGTGTATATATATATATGTGCATATGCACACATATACACCTTTTCTATGTGTCTATCACATGCACAACTCCGATAAGAGAGACAATTGGACTGGAAGCATTCAAAAAAAAAAAAAGAAAGGAATTGCCTAGCTTTACAACTATTTGTGCAAACTGATTTGCTCTGTGTCTATCAGGCAGTATGAACGAAGCAGTCTCTTGTATATGGGGGGCGGGGGGGAAGAAACGTACCCCTGTGATGAACACGTATGTGCCGCAGCATCTCACCAAAGCTGAAACCGCCACCAGTAGTTTGGCACGACCCTGCAGCCTAAACGCATTTCTTCCTGTCTTCTGCCATGAATGCAAGAAATGACGTTGCCTGTGAAAGTACCACCATCCTTTCCTTCGTCGGGGACCAAATCCTCCCTTCGGGCTAATACCACTTGCTATGGCCGCTGCTAGGAGAAGGCAAGGGGTTGGATCGCCACTCAAGGGGTGACACTGTGACAATGGTTTTTCTCCTTTTCTTGAGTGGGACCGGATGCACTGTGCTCTATATCGGTGCTCGGAGAGCGGTATAAGGCTGGGGATGGGGAGGGAGGACGGTGGCGAGGCGAGGTAGAGCCAGACCTCTTCCTTTGGTGGCCAAGCTGCTCCACCTGCCCCACTAGTGCCCTGGGATTTCTCTGTGTAGCCTCTGCTATTTTTGCTTTGGCAGTGGCATGGGCCCGGCTCTGCAGAATATGCATGTTCAGTTATTATTCTGACCTGCTGCCAACATTTTCCTGTGAAACATAAGTGAGAAATGGGGATCGGCGATCTTTAACAGTTCATAACTCAGCCAGAGCTGAGGGGAATTTCATGGGAGAAGGGAAAGGCATGTCTTTAGCCACAGAGCCTTATCCTTGCCAAAATTCAAAGGCTCTTTTTCAAACAATGGAGATATTACAGCTTCTTTAAAAAAACAAAAAATCAAAAGGTCATGAGAACCTTTGATTATGGAAAACATTAGGAACTTAAAAACACTGGTCTTTGTGGAAGAGAAAACAAGGTAGTCTCTAAAACTGTGTGAAACTTTTTTATAGTGAAGCACGCTAAATAACCCAAATATAAGAGTCATTGCCACTGCCCTATCATGCAGAACATACTAACTACTACTGCAATTTATTTAGCAGGTGGAGAAATAGCCCAGAACTTATATGTTCCTCCTAAAAAAAATTCATCCAGAAGCTCTGCACAGACAGAATTTCGCCCAATTTGGCCCAGTTCTTCTTACCTTGTTGTTGCGTTCTCTCCGTTCGTATAGGATAACTCTCACACCCACAGACACTGTCTCAAGCTGCTCTTCTCTGGCTTTCTTCTCTCATGGGCCTGTCTGCTTCCTCACTGCACTAACACCTTTCCACCAGCCTCTTCAGTGGCTCCTAATGGTCAGGTCCTCAATCTCATGGGCGTTATGCTCACGGGTTTCCTATCTTTGGTGCCGACATTCGTGCTCTCCTTTCTTGCTCCTCCTTCACTTCCCTCACTCTTTCCTGGTTTTTCCCTTTGATGACTCTATATACCTGCAAAAACCTGCACACCTAATACCTATCTTTTATTTTCTCCCCTCTCTCTAACTGCCTGAATAATTCAGAAGACAAAGTTTTAGGATGGCTATATAGTATCAACAGTATAATGGGATCGTCTCTCCAGCTAGCTCAGAGGAATATAGCACCTTCTTGAGAACCTGCATGATGCACTGCAGGAGTGTATCACACAAGGGCGAGCTCAGCATAGCCTTTCTGGATACCCGCCAGAGATCTAATTCTCGTTCTTGAGCACTTACTCCTTTTTACTAACCAAAGGCCAGATATTCTTCGTTCAAAGCCCTCAACTAGTGATGCAGAATGAGGCAAACTGGATAGCCACTAGATATCCGCTAGATATCCACTCTGGTTTCCAGTGAGCGGATGGCATAGGCACAACTGTAAATACGTATTTTCTCCCATCTATGCGAAATTTTAATTTTCTCATGTGAAAATCACTTATTTTACCCTCTTCAACTAAAGCCAAACAGGCAATAGCCAAAAGCTGCAAAATAATCAACTGTCAAAGGGACATAAGTCAAACTGCTCATGAACAATCTCTCTCTCTGTTATCAAACCATTTATGCCATTTGAAATATTGTATTTCTGTAGGTCCCAATAAAACAACAGAGAGACTACAGAACAAATAGAAAGTCCCTCAGTATTTCTGAAAATGTATTTTCTACAGTCCCAAGAACTAGAACATTAAATTGATACTTAGAGAAATAAGTCCTTCCAAGAACTAGTCCCTGGAACAAGAAATATAATACTAAAACTGGGAAGTATCTACCAGCACACCAAAATGTGTGGGCATGCCTCCAACTCTCCTGTCAACCTCAGTGGCCTAGAAACCCCCCCTCCTCCCCCAGCTGGCTAGTATATGAAAATGAACCATACTGAGCACTGTTTGCAGAAACCAAAAAAGGATCATCAACAATGCACTAAATGCTCAACTCCAGAAACTGGATAAGGAGGGAGACATCATTGATCCCACCACTACTGAAGAGGTAATATGAAGGGAAAAATAATGCTAAAGATATGAATAGAAAAATCAGGATGCAGACATGAAAAAGCTCAACAACCTACTGATTGTAGACCTCTTAGGAGTGGGCTGTGTCTCCAGCTAACTAGTACATCAGCAACAGGGTGTTCATGGCCCTCTTTTCAGAAAGCATTTACCTGTTGGTAAACCCAGAGCTAGGAGGGTAGAAACACAGAGACAGAAGAAAAGTAGAATATCAAGTTATCTAAGCTTTTTCAAGTCTGTGAATAAATAGGTTGAATTTTGTTAAAAGGTTTGGTTTTGGCCCAGTAGCATCCTCCGTAGCAGGGAAAGGATGAAACCCAGCTGCAAGGAGTGCAGAGAAAGAGTCATTACCTGGAGATGTGCTACAGGCGCATTTCAGCTCCTCTCTGCCTGCCTCTCCCCAACAGCGCTGGCTCCGACATCATCCAGCACCTACAACTTCCATCTCTCGTAAATGTGTCTCCCATGCTCCCAGCTCACAAACTATCCCTGAAAGCTAGAAACCTGCACTCATTTACTCACAAACAAGGAGCTCCGCCAGCAGCCTCACAACCTGCAGATTCTGATTGCATCAATTTGTTCCAAAGCGAGTTTTCCTCTTGAGCCTGGAGTAGAAGGCAATTAATTAAGACCCATTTTTCCCCCCTATTGGATTAAAACAAATTAAATGGCAGCAGTAGGACAGCCCTGTCTGGGACAGGGATTCTTGGAGAAGCAGGGCTTTCTCTCTTCTCTGCATAGGAAGCTGATCCTATTGCCTTGCTCAGCTGAACTTGGATCAAGTCTGAAGTGCTGCCGTAACACCTACAGGGGGAAACACCGAATCTGCTAGTCCACAAGTCTAGAAAGGTCCTGGTGTCATCTTCCAGGAGCAGAAGCCCAACACGTGTTTCTGTTCAACATCGGGGAGTGAGCTCGCCAACTTCCATGATGGTTAATGAACACTGCACTGGGAACTGACGGAAAATGTTATCACGTACAGAGCAGCTCCTCCTCAACTGGTGTGTGATTGCCACATTAAATAGCCAAAAGCCTTTTCCTAGGTCGTTCTCTTCCTTGCTGGTGAGGGACGTGAGGGTAGCCCACGTCAGGGGAGTCCCTGGATAGCCCTTCAGGATGCTACCTTCAAATAACGATGGGGCAAGGTCCCTGCCACAAGGTATGACTTGCTCGATGAGAAAGAGTCATAACTTAGGTGATGAGTGTTGAGTAATACATAAGAAACGAGAGATAGGCAAAGCAATCAGTTAATAAGAGCACCAAACGTACATCAGATTTGATCTGATCTTCCTAGAGGACTAAAAGAAAGAAAAGGAATCCACCCCTGCCACCACCTTTTTCCGCTGTAACATCTTCTGCCTTTCCCAACTTGAATTCAAACTCAAGGCCCTCTAACTCCTCATCTACTTCCCTATGCACGTCCCAGTTTGAAGATTACGGAGATATTTTAATCCGAACATACCGCATGGCTTCCAAACACGTTATGTATTACCTGGAAGCCTGGCTCAGTTCTCAGAGCCAAAGTTCAACCTGCTGGACTGGAAGTTGGAGGAAATCCTCTGAGAATGCCTACTATTTGCAGATTCAGTGTGTTAAGCTAGTCAGTCACGTTTAGGATCAACCCACCAACTTGAGGCAGACAGAGCATCTGCCCTGGTGGTGTAGCGGGGAACCAGGAAAACATAGCGAAGGTCTTTGCTGCTGCTGTTATGGGACTTTAACTTAGGGGAAAGAGTCGAGGTGGTGAAACCCCCCTCTATTTTCACCATGACTTTAAAGAAATATATACAAAGGTGAAAACAAAACAACAACAACAACAAGATTCTCCTAATTGAAAACACAATTCTAGCTTAATAGTCTTTGAAGTGTGCGTGTGTGTTTCGTGAGGGAAGGAGGAGAAATGGATCGCTGTAACCAACAACACCCCAAAGGACCATAAATCAAACACCATACAGCTGTTAGTATCAAATATAACTCCTTTCGCACTACATCAAAAAGCTTTAATTAACAACTAATTTATTCAAGTGAAAAAAAAATTCCCTTGCACCAAATAATTGTATTATAACTTGGGGACTAGACTGTGTATTTTCCCCCTCTCTAAAGCATGACAGGAGAGGAAATTGAGCCTTTAGAGAACGGCTAAGTAGAAAAATGGATCAAAGATTCAGAGGGGTTGTTGATTGGCTTTTCGAGTCAGCAGAGACCAAATCAGCCCATTTAATGAAAAAAGCCACACTGCAAAGTCTGTTTGCTCTAGGACCTACTTTTAATAAAAACGCTTGTAAAGATAAATGGCAGGAGCTTGAGCCAGGCACGGTGCGGACAGGTGTTGCACAAGCTCCCCTACACAGCACTGTCAAATCTCCCCCATGCCTCTCTTTTGTCAGTCTTGGACAGATCCTACGGCGCAGATTGCTGATCATGTTTGTAGCTGCGCGGTACTTTTTTGCAAAGCAGCCAAATGTCTGCAGGGTGGGCGATGGCGACCTCCAGACACTTGGGACCTAAACACACTTGAACTCAAAACGGGAAAGGCCAGGTCACTCACCCACGGTGCTCATTTCCCCCTTTGCCCGGGAAACACGTGCTACGGCAATCCAAAGCTGGAACATACCAAAGTCCCTATTTTTGAGAAGAAGAGCCGGCCCCGGCACAGAGCGAGCAGTGATGGGCAAAGCCATATGCCATGATCTGGGTCCCATCCTCGCCTGATGCAAACGTCGTGTGTTAAGGCTAGGCAGTCCAGCTGAGAACTGAAGGGTTTGGGGGTTTTCTGGTTTTTTTTTTTTCCTTTTTCCTCCACAAAATTGTGCTAGTGACAACTAACTCATCTCTGGTATCTCCGGTGGGGTAAGGTAAGTGCCATTATGTGGCTCTAATGGCTAATGAGTCTGGAACAGAGTAAGCAGTTCACTGGTTATCTGGTCTTTAGGGCCCAATCATGCATGTTTTACTGGTCCTCTCAGCATAGTGGAGTTTCCCATTAAAGTTGCCACTGATTACATTGTGCAATCTTCGGGGCAGGGACCCTGCTTTGCTTTTCATTTGCTTAATGGAAAACACACTGCCTTTTAATTCCCCTGGATCTGGTTGCCTGGATATTAGCTAAGAGGCTTGATGTAAATTTAGAGGAGGTACAGTCCTGCGGCTGCGCCACGTGATGCACAACAACGTGCCCCACGAGCTGGGGCTGATGTGGAACCGGTCTACAGCTTTAAAGCCTTTCTCTGAATTCAAACCCTCCTCCGAATCTATACCGTGGAAAAAAAAAGCTATTTTGAAAACTCTGTAGGTATATAAAGGCACATCAGGCTCTGACATGAATGACGGTCAGTATGAAAGATCACAAAGGAAGCACAGGGTTTGTCACTGCAACCACCAAATTTGACCAACAGTCCAGCACATAAACACTGTCCAGCTCAGAAGACAATAATAATGACAAACTGGTTAATTGATTATCTATTTTCACTGTAAGATTAAATAATCTGGCAGAGCACTCTATCTGCACGTATCTGCTATGTCATGATATACTGCACCACGAGAATGTTTTAAAAGACAGACAAGATTTATTTTGCCTGACTTCATGATAGCTTTATCCCGTTAGACCTCAAAAACTAATAATAATGCTCAATAAAATCACTATAATTTATGAAGAAAGCTCCAGAAAGCTAGAAAAGGGCTTAAAAGGTGATCAGCATTAATCTTTGCACTATATTTCAAAAAGGTATATGCTCAAATGCTTTTGCTGTACAGATCTGGGAGGCAACTTTCACAAGTGATGTTCTTCAAACTTGTAGATAGTGATCTAAGGCTTTCACGAATGTGAAATCTTAAAAAAGATCTATATTAGCGTTATAGACAGAGGCTGTTAAAAAGTTTTTGTTCAATTAGTTTAATTTGGCACTCCAGAACCCTTAACCTCAAGGCCATGAGCAGGATAGCTTTAAACACAAAACTAAGTATCCTGATCCTCCTCTCCCTACAATAACTAATTACGTCATCACAGACTTTAACATATTAGGTAAATTTTCCAGCCACCAAGCATAGTTTCGAGTCATTCCTATCGATCAACACAGGTCACTTAAGAGAAAAGAAAATATGTGAACATAAAAAGTCATGGATGAAAGCAGTGGACTGATTAGTAGACTCATGGTCAGGACACCCACCTGGGTTCAGTTCTTGACTCCGCCTGTCACCACAAAGACGAAAATCACTTCATCTTTTGAACCCCCATTTAGAAAATATTCCTATCTGTACAAAATTCAGTGGGCCGTGATGCGCAGGTTCCTCTGAGCATTAAGAATTATGAAAAATAATGTAATTCCCCAAGAAAGAAACATCTTCCTACTTGCTTCTGTCGGTGATCAATTTAAGTCTAATACATGAAATCTAACAACTCTGTGCTGGGCTTAAGTGTCTTTTATTGTTGACCATAAATTGTCTACCTCCCCTATATCTCTAGTTACAGAATATAAATACGGTCCAGCAATGTCTCCTTGCAAGTAAGTAAAAAATACAGCACAGAACAGTAAGACCCAAGTTAAAAGAAAACTTGCGAGCATATGGAAGTCTTTTTATTATTATTTTGAAAACTAAGCGCTAAATTCATCTTCTCCCCCATCCAGAGAATCCGATTCATTTCCAGCCAGCAGGGCAAAGAGCAAAAGAACTAAATTCCATGAAACATTGATGCAACTAGAAATTGTGTAAGTTATCTGAGGACCGCACGGCGGGGTTGGGAGGCTGCATTCAAGTGGTTAAGGAGGAGGCTGGGCCGCTCTTGGCGCGCGGCTGGCCGACGCCACCGGCGAACCATCGCTGCGCCTCTGCCGTACGTTACTGCCAGGCTCCCGCTCTTCCCCGCCACGCTCGACGAGCAACACTAAGTGCACGGCTCCAAAGAAACGCTTCCCCTTAGCTGGGCCACGGGGGTAGGGTGAAGCCGTGGAAGTTTCCCGGTCCAATAAAATCTATAATTTATTGGAATTTGGGCGTGATTTAAGCACGCTTTTAAAAGAGGATGTAAATGCCTCATAAAGCCCGCAGACCTTTTCACCGTTGTGGGCTTCATCATGCTCTTGGAGCTGCTGCGCTGCTGCAGAGCCTTCCCTGGCTTGCTAACCTCCTTGGGGCAAGCGGTGGAGATTAACCTCGCCTGCTGCCTGGCAAGGGAGGAGACACGGGGACGAGGGGGCGTTGCAGATGCTTCAAGCGAGGCAAGCTCTAAATAGAGCCACATCCTCCGTTTCTCAAGTGCTCTTTTGCATTTCGCACACTCCTTCCATTTCCTGTTCTCTTTCATTCTTTCTCTTTCTTGCTTCCTTCTCCCTCCTCCCCTCCAACAATAAAAGTTCAATGGTAATGCAAATGCAGCTCTCCATTTAAAATCTGAGCCGAGGAGGCAGTGTGTCACCCATATTTATGAGCTCTAAATGGCTTTTATCAAAGTGAGGTCGCACTAAATCACCCCCAAGCTGTCATAAATACAAATGACTCGACATAGTCTGCAACAAGCCTTCGGGGAAAATTATATGATCTGCTGTTGCAGTTATGGTATATCACACAGTGAGCTCATATATTTCCACTGGCAAGGTAACCCGATCTTTCAAAGGACACTAATAGGTAAAAGGGGGAGGCGAGAACTAGTGAATCAAGCAGTGTGTGTCTGTGCATGCGCACACACATGCATACACACCCTTCAGCAGTAAAACTCAGGGTCCTCTCTCAAATGCACGAGGAGGTCCTCACGGCTTGGATTACGAGGTTTCCTTGGCTGCCTAAATGGAGAAGAGAAGCTGCTAGCCAAGTGAGAACGATCCAGGGGCTCACCAAGGTATTTCCTACTTTAAAAATTTATACGAAGGCATGAAAGTTATTAAGATATGAACCAGAGCTATCCAGGCTCCAATGACTGGACCACTTCCAAACAAATTAAAGGAGCCATTCCTCCATCTCAGCTGCTAAAGCCCAGAATTATAGCCCAGAAGTATAGCAAAGTCTACTACAGGATAAAAAGGAAATCCCTATAAAGGAGGCATGAACTGGGCAGTGGAAGAACAGCATGAGCTCCTGAGATAACGCGCACTAATTAGTGTTTTCATTAACCTCTCTTCCAGATATTAAGTGTTGTTCCTACACGCACCTGTCTAGATATAAACACACTTAGACGCAGACCCATGCATACTTTTATAGAAAAGGAGGAATCGTGATCAGATCCCACCTGATCAGTAGGCCCTCCAGAGACCCTCCAGGGATGGAGTTTAGGACAGTACATTGCACACCGTCTCCATTCAGCTACTTGCCAATAGCCTTGCATTATTTGATAGGACAGCATGTAGGCTTCCATTCAACAGCCCTTCCTGCGATCACACTACACTGTTACATCGGCTTGCATGCAAAATAAGTCAACTCCAACGAGCATTAGTTCCTCCTTTTTTTTAATATCTAGGCTGAAGACAGTTCCTCGGTCTGTTTGGCAAAGTACTAAAATGATAAGCCAGTTTGATTTCGCTATCTCTAGCGTAATAGAGGCAAAATGCCAATTTCAGCAATCCAAGTCGGATGTGGGCATTTATAATGGTACCCTTCTCGGAGACTGAGGTCTCTAACATTACATTATATATTTTAATTAAAAGCTGAGCTTACAGAGCTTTTGCTACAAAACTTGATTTCCAACAGCCGTAAAGCCTAGTGGAAAGCAAGTGGACAATGCTCCCATTTTTCACTGTTGCGCTTTTCACAATCACTCTGCCGAGGGAGCCTGCTCACTTTTTAGCCGAAAAGACAGACCAATGAAGACGTACATTTGCGCGATTTGCTAAAAGCACAGTAAAGAGGATGACAGAAGTAAAGCGTTCGGAAATCCTGTGCTGAACTCCTACCTCGCCGCATCGCGCCGCTTCCCCCAGCTGGAACATCTCATGTGGATGTCAGAAGTGAGACAGACTTGGCTGAATCGGGGGGGGGGGGGGGGGGGGGGGGGACACGGGTTATCAACTCTATTAAGGCAGGTCTTCCCAGTCTGCCAGGAAGCCTGTGCTGTTAAATGGGAAAAGCTGAAGTAGTAAGCGAGCTAAACGTGCTGCCCGAACCAGGTCATTGTGTATTAGGAGGAACTTCACCAGCTTCCACAGCTGGCCTCTTGGCACTAACCAGGGCTGCTCAGCTTCACGGTTAGGAGAGAAAAAAGGACACACAGCGTTCTTGCAAAACAATGAGGTGGTGGCAGGCTGACCTGTGCCGACGGGTCAAGCGCAAGGCACACAATCTGAGAAACGGCACCTGGAAGCTGTCCAGCCGCCTGTCTGATGCGATTAAAAACAAAATATGAAATGCTTCAGAAGAGGGGGAAACAGGATAGTGGGCCTGGGTTGCATAATATCATGCATTTGTGTAACCAGTCTAAACAGAGCGTGTGAGTTGCCCAGATGTTTTTCATTTCAATGTGCAGCACTGCAGAGCAAATCAGGACCCAATCGGAGCCAAACAAAACGGTGGCTTTGCCAGCACTGCTGTAATCGGAGCTCGACGAAGGACACCGTCAACCCCAGTCGCTGGGCAGGCAGGTCAACCTCCTGGCCGGTTAAAAAAGCCACTCCATTCTTCAAGCTGAATACCTTAGGTCTAAGCGAAATATCGAGAGTAGCTAGTACACATGTTATCCTTTGTTATTGAGTCAGCCATCATCCAAAAAAAAAGCCAGCGGGGATGTGTATATGATTTGATCCGTTCTGGGAATGGGCCATAAGTAATACATATTTATTTAGATAGAGCTGGATACTGACCGCGTGGGACAAAACCAGCCCATTTGAAAATGTGTAAAAAGTGACCGCACACTCTCTTTTATACATAAATAAATACATAAATAAATAAATAAATAAATATATATATATATAAAAAGTACATATGATATATATATATTATTTATATATAGCTAAATAAATACAGCATTATTCTGTTTTGGAAACACTCACCTCTAAGCACATCTATTCCATGTCTATAGACAAATCAGATAAATTTGGTCAGTGCTCTGAAAGGATAACCGACTTTTTTGTGCTACGGGCTGCTTTTATTCCCAGATGAACAGTGCACAGAGCTATATCTGAGTAAGTAAACCTCAGACAAGTGCAGTCTGGGTCTGTATTGCCTTCCCCAGCGTTTGCCACCACGCAGAAGTTGCACTGCTTTTACTACATGGAGAGCACTATAGTGGAGTAAAAATGCTTCTAGAGTGCAGTAAGGATGCTATGTGAGAATGAGAAAGAAGTTGTCTTTAAAGGCACTCCAATTCACAGAACTGTGTGCAAGCTATGACTAATCATATTGACCAAAGCAAGGAGTGTTACCCTGGTACAAAATGAGTAATGATCTATACAGACCAGCTCTCCAGGTGTGAAAAATGCTGTACTGTCTGCCTGAGGAAAACTGAAAGTTTGACATCAGATGGTTAACACTGGGAAAGTTTTACAGTTCAGTTGCCTTTTCTAAACGGGTCTCAGTTTTGCCACTTATTTTTAACTGTAATACTGAGGTGAATACAAAGCCGAGGCTGTATGGAAGGTCCAAGGCCAGAAATCCTGGGGGCTGAAATCCTCTCTCAGGTCCGTAGCAGTTGGTATAGCGCAGCCGTGCAAGCCACAAGGTGTTTGCCAGCTTTTCACTCGAACTGCCCTAACAGTGAGGGAGCAATTTTCTTCTCATATCCATCCACTTCTCAACATAGGAGCCAAAACAAATGTTAAAATCTTGCTCCCTGGGAGTGCAACAGCAGACTCTGAATCCTACCCTTCCCGAGACCAGAAAGCACAACACCAAGGAGCAATGCTCAATTAATAACCTCAGCGTGAAAGTCTCCACGTCCTAATACGAATCATTCCCCAGCAAACTGATTTTCCTTGCACAAATAATAAAACCTGCAGAACCTGACAGAATAGTTTTCATTACCTGCATGGAAGTGAAGCTAATGAACACTAAAACTCTCTTGTGACGGCTCTGAGAAACAGAGGACAGATTTGCCTTGGAATAACAGCGGAAGCTGGAACTTTATAAAATTCCCAGGCTTCAGGCACTTAAACGTTTTATCCAGTTCTTTGACTCACGCTTCTCCCAAGTTTTCCAGGCTAGCCCTTGGACTAGATTAGCCACAACTGCCTCTGTTTCCCAGGAAGAGAAGACTTTCTACAGCTATTCCAGTTTACAACAGTTAAAAGCTTGGACCACAGTTTTCCCTTTTTAAACATCAATATCTGGCCAATGATTGGTCTATCTGCATGCCCGATCTGCACATCCAGTGGGTTTCTCTTGACAAAGACTCCTTACAGCATCGCAGCTGAGGACTTTTTTTTTTGTCAGTTTCCATTTTGCATTTTGCAGCTCAACTGCATTTCAGTTGTGCAAAACATGAACTAATCTGAATGCCTAATTGGATCTTTTGTTACCAAGCAAGGGTTGTTATGCTGAAGATAAATGAAACAACTGAATTAATCCACCTGTGCAAGCCTCAGCAAAGGCTAAAGGCAGTCAAAATGTCAGGACTGCTTTCCGCTTCTTCTTTTTAAGCAACTACATTGCATTATAAAATAATGATAATGATAATTTCAGAGGTGAACCTTGGTTGTTCATCTTTCCTTTTCAAGCTTAGTCACTTAATGATTAGAGCAACTTACCCTGGAAAGAATGAAACCAATGTTTGTTTTATGCAAATAATCAGAATATTATATTTAAAACTGCTCTGGGGTTACCATTTGCTTATTTGTTTCTTGAGATGGGAAGAAGGATACCCTCCACTTGGATCAGGCCAATATAACTAGAATTTGTAGCAACAGAAATATTTTTAATTGAAGTAAGTGGATGATAATGACAATTATTATAACAAATGAACCAAACATGCTCTTGAGCCTTTTGCTCATGAAAGGCTCAGAAGCAGAACATGACTACCTTAAACAGCATTATAGTGATCACTGAATCCATAAGGACAATTTGAAACTTGCAGGCAAGCCTCAGAAGCAGATGGCTGGACCATTTTTGAACCAAAATAGAGCAGAATATGAGCTAAAACACCGGATGGAGCCATCACAGCAGACCACTCTTCAGTTTGTGATCCGGCCAAAATCAGCCTCCATGTTACCTGGATTTTCAGTGACTTGATCTAAAGACTTATCATTTAAGAAACCTACATATTGAATGAATGTCACTACTGTTCTGTGAAAGTAGTATGATGTTTGGGAAAATATGCAAAAACTTTCTTCAGTACTGAAAAATCAGCATAATCCAGGTGGGTTCCCCAGGCCTATTAACACTGGTCTGCATGTTCGAAGATCTGATCTGCTGTTGCATAATTCTGTGGTTATGTTAGCAAAGTGATCCTGCCCAAATCTGAAATCCTTTTTCACACGAGTGGCCCCGGTCTTCCTTCAAGCAGCTGAAAAGAAACAGTTTTGTGGGCTCAGGCCACAGGTTTTGCCTAGGATACTGCAATAGGTCCTACCAACTAAAGCTCTTGGTGAAATTTGGTCATACTAGACCTGCATGACAGAAAACTCCTAAAGTTTTTTAAAAATGCAGAAATGTATCAAAGCAATAGAAAAAACTGGCAGCACAGCCAGATTTGCAGAAAGACCACAAGAACCTGCTTCAAGCACACAAGACTGCTTCTCTTTCAGGTAGCATTCAAGCAAACGGACTCATAACCAGGGTTTGGGAAGGATGTTCACAGAGGCTCTTCACAGCCATTTACCTGGGAGACGTAAGACACGATGCACACCTTTTAGCGACTTACTTAGTGAATTACTTTGGAGTAGTTCTCAGATTAAGTAGTCCGATTAAGTTCTTAAAACCAGGTGAAACCTCAGCCGTTACTGCTACCAGTCTATATCCTGCTGCTCCTTGGTTTTTCCTGTATAAGGCTTGCTGCTGCCCCCATTTTGCTGGCGGGCTCGTCGCCTGAGTGGGTCTAATACACATCTTTGCTACAACAGGGCTAGAGTGCAATCAAATGAACTGTTAAACCGAGAGCTGGTGCAGTAGTGACCTGAAACTGCGGGGACTGAGAAGGTTTGGGAGCAAGCTGTCCAGAAGGGGACTTGGGCACCCCAGGTCTGCTACAGACAGAACAATTTATGTAAAATTTATGTGACCTTTTGTCCAGGTTATCCAAGCTGACCACACAGTTTTGCCCATGCATGCTCTGGATCCTGCTCAGAAATGGCCTGGCTCGATGAGCCTCAGAAGGTCATGCAGCCTTGGCTGGAGACATCAGGAGATAGAGGGAGCGCATTGTTCAAACAATCCCATCCCTCCTCGCTGTTCAAAATGTGTTTATCGGTCCTGACTCGGCCTGCCTGGGGTGATAACTTCCAGCTATTTGCTCTTGCACCTCTTACGGCCGGACGATATACAGGAAGATCCAAGAAGCAACGAGCTGCCTCTCACCACCTGACAGAGAGGTGGACAATGTCCTACAAGGAGCCAGGGCTTGAAATACACAGGAGGGAAAAAAAGAAAAGACACACACGCGCGCGCACACACACACTGCCGTTGTGATCGCTGCCCACAGGCCTCCTTTGTCTGTCTGTCTGCCGTCACCCCCCAATAGCCCTTGCTCCCTCCTGTCCTCCCCAACCCCGCCTCTCGCTCAATTCATTCTGCTAGAATTTATCCCGCTTCTTTAACTCGGCATGTGTCTGGGCAGATGTCCAAAAAAGCTCCCTTCAGCGACTGGGGGGTGGAGGGAGCCCGGGGAGGCGGGGGGGGAAGGAAATTCCTCCAATTCAGTTTAGCCCCCTTTCCCGCCCGCCGCCTTCACTTTCCCTCTTTCGTTTGCTCCCTCTCGTCTTTTAACGCTCGGAGTGATTGACAACGCTCTCCTCGCCGCGCCGCTGGCTGAGAGAGGCCTTTCTGTCCAGCAGCTACAGCTCTGTAGGGAAAGCAGCTCTCCTAGATGAGGGGACACTGGGGACCCCCTTTGGTTCTTTTCAAAAATTAATTAAACAAAAGGAAAACGGAAAGAAGTGCGGGGGAGTCTGCAAAGTGGTGCGGCGGAGCGGGGAGAGGGAAAGGGAGCAGCCCTGAAAAGCCCTGGATTAGGACGGGTCCAAAGCAAACAAACAAATTAAGGGCGACGTGCCCCTTACTCCGTTCACCACAAGAACGTGACGGGGGTGTTGTCAAAAAAATAAGACGAGAAAAGAAAGAGCTTTGTTCTGTCGTTTTGCATTTCGGGGCAAAACACGAGTAGGTGTGTGCAGAACTTGGAGCCCCTCGTGATGCCAACATGTTGAATGACTTTGTTGTCTTAAACTCAATAACTTCTGGGGCCACCCACACATTTGAAAATCTTGGACTTCATTTAAAAAAGATAAGGCTCTCTCTCCAATAGTGCAAAGAAGCTCAACAGCATGAGTCCTAAGACCGTATACTTCAGAATCACAAAATATTCTGTTCCATTTCTGCATGCTATGCTGGTACATGTGTGTAAACATCGAGCTTATATATATCATAAAGTGTCCACAGGATGCCATGCTAATCTCTAGATTCTGATTAGATTTTCACATTCACCTTATAATTTGGATTTCAGGCATGAAATTGATTGCAACTGCCATTCACGTCATTTTAGTGTAGCATTATATATATACCATATGTATACATATACATGTACTATATATATATATAATTATTATTACTATTATCATCTGAAATATAAATATTATCTCCTGGGCAGTACTGGGATCAGAATATCATTGCGCTATGCAGCATACGCTGAGACAGAAAAGCCCCAAAGAGTTTACAAAAAGATGCATAAAAAGGAAGGGCCGTCACCTCCATTTTACAGACGGAGTCTGGAGGAAGAACAAAATAAAAAGAGTAGGATTCACTTTATTCAACGTAGATGTCCAAGCATGAGCTACTGGTTCCAGACTCCCATCTATGGCCAACCGAGAGAAAGAGTCACGTCCAGAGAGTTGTCTAAAAAAGACCTGTCCTGGAACAGGAGACCCTCCAGTGAGCATCTCAGATGCGACATGGCTTTACGACGTTTAAAGCTACGTCAGTTGAATCCAACCATTGCCACCCAGAAAGTCTCTGGCAGAGCTGAGATTTGAGTCCACGTATCTTATCCCCTACTCAAGTGCCTTAGCCAAAAGAAAAAAAAAATCTCCTTTTCTTAGCAGTTTTACCTGTCTTCTCAGTAAGAGAAAAATTGTTCTTTCAATCCAGGATAAACAGATAGCATAAACTCTTCATATATTATTAATCAAGATATGAGTTTTGAGGCTCTGCCTAAAAATGAAAGGTTGGTTTCTGTGACATGATAATTCAAAGTAAAACAAAACAAGTCACTGGAATTTAAAAGGAGTCACATTTAAACCTTAATAAGATGAAAAGAGAACATAATAATCAGCAAGCTGATTTTTTGCTTTTTAAAACCATGGCAAAAGACCATGATGTCAATAATACCTGGGAAAACTGTGCTGAATATATTTATTCCGTGTTAGCTCATTAAACTCTTAGAGGCCTTGCAGTAAGTAATCTCCCTCTCCTGGGCCTGAAGAATACTTGATGTTTCTGTGTAGGTAGCAATCTGTCTACTACAAGCTGTTGACTACCTCATAAGGATCCAGGGAAGAAAAGACCTCATTTATTTACATGCTTTACACTGAAACAACTATGAAGTGCTATTGGGTAATTTCAGATGTTATTTCCTTGTCAGATATGTCCACACTCAAGGTCTCCTAATGCAAAGCTGGTAATTACCATAGGTGAAATATCTGACACAAACATCCACCCTACCAACCCAGCATTCACCCGGCACCACTGAATGACACATTCTGGGAAAACAATAGCGATAATAATGCATTTTTCAAAGAGATTTCCTGACCGAAGGCTTGCTTCCCCAGGAGGTAAGTGCTAATGTTGTACCACAAGTCCAACCCGACCTTCACAACTAATTCCTAATCCTTTGTATCTTAAGCCTGACCATGTAAAGACTAGCACGCTCGACTGTTTTGAGAGAAAACGGTCAACTCTTCATTTCTGAGTTCCCCAAAGATCTCTCAGGAGGCCTGAGGACAGCCTTGGTGAAGAAATTGTCTTCGAGCTCCCAGAAATGGCCTTGCCCTAGGCACTGAAGCTCATCACTGAAGCCCTCTCAAAAGACTGCATGGTGTTTTAGGTGTCAATGAATTGCAGTTTTTTGCCTCAACTCCTGCTGCATTTACAAGGTGGCCTCTGCAGTTTAAAAATTGTAGAAAACTAAGAAAAACACGATATGACCCTTCACTGGTTCCCCCACCTGATGATAAACCTTCAGCATTGATGGCTGGAACAGTTGAGACTACCAGGCCTGCATCTTTGTGTCTCTGTGACCAAGGCAGCTTCTGGTCCTGCAAATACCGCTCAGACTCCAGCACTGGCTCAGCCCCGGTCGAGCGATCCCATACCAGACTCAACAGAGGGGATTTGAGCTCGTAAGGGGAGGTGCCACCACGAGGAACGTGTTCCTGCTGGGCCTCGAATGGGGGACTGCTACACGGCAACTCTACACTTCGTGTTGAGAGAGAGGGAGCAAATCTCCACGATCTGCCAGCGGGAGCAATGCTTATACAGTATCCTCTTTCCAGGCCTCTCATTGCTCTCGAATGTGAGGCCGCTACAGACGATGTTGACCCACATATTTGGAAGTAGCAGGGTTTATAGTTTCCACAGATGTCTTTTTTTTTTAACTCGATCACTGTCTGTTTAAGTATCTGTCAAAGTACTCTTGTTCTCACACAGACAGAGGCACTGTTTCAGAAAACGAGCCTGCCTACCCTTGTAATAAAGCCCAGCCAATTCAACATTTTCTTGGATGAGAGAGACATGACCCGAACCTTGTGCACAGGGGTGGGTGAGATGTACGCTTTTTGTGTAGTCAAGCATGCAGATGAGTTCCCATAGCAAAAGCATCTTTGACTGAGATTCAGATGCAAATTCACTCAAAGTATCACTTGAGATCAGACCCTTATCTCTGGCTAAGTGGTATATATGTTTATCGAGCCCCTGGTGACTGGAGGTATAGAAGTGACTGCGAACACACTGGGGTCAGTTCTCCTTCCCTTCCTTCCAAATAATTCAGATAGTTCTTCTCTGTGTGTATGTGTGTGTGTGTGTGCCTGAAAATTCCTGATTTTTTTAGCTGTGGAATCACTGGAATCGCCCCTGATGGGGGGAGGTGGGGGATTAGGATGCATTTATCAAAATCTAGGCCCATAAAAACGACTGCAGGCTTTGCTCTGAATGGACCCAGCAGATTTTAAACCGTTTTGTAACCACTAGTGGCTAAGGACCCGTAATGTCAGTCTCATTTGTCATTGGTGCAAGGGGAAATAAATGCCCATTACCAATGATTTGTTTATGATTCCACCGAGAACATGAAATGGGGAAAGAGGGGAGAGGGGTACTCATTTTTCCCCGTTATTGAATTGTTCGATATATTTGGTTTTGAGCAAAACGTAATTGGCCATTGATGTGTGGCCGCCGAGCTGTGAAGCAAAGGAAAGACAAGACAATGGTGGCCAGGGAGGGCTGGTGTAAAGAGAACAGGGCAAGGCAGAAAGGAAACTATAGCAAACATGGAAACTAGAAGATATTGTTAATAATTAGTAGCACGGCATCATCTGTAGGCTCTGATCTGATGCACCAACAGGTTGGACTTCAAGCCTGTGAACCTCATTCCTTTGATTTCTACTTGCACCTATGGTACCAAATGCACCATGGTGGATATGAACATATAGCTATATTTATATAAAGAGCAACATTTTCATTTAAAAGTTCTTAGGAAACAAACAGAACATGGCTACCGGGAGGACCGCACAGAAAATCAGGGGAAAAACGTGAGAGAAAGAGAGAAAGCAATGCGTCGTTCCATTCAAAACCAGCTTTTAAACGACGGTTTATGACTGAAGTTGGTCCCTGTCCCAGTGGCCCCGAGTCCGCTGAAAGCTCCCGCTTTTCCCTATGTAACGTATGAATTTAACCTGAGGGGCAACATTATCATTTGACCCACGAGAGAGGAGGCCCCAAAGATCATCAATTCCCTTAAATTGGTGGCCCAGCCAGTCGTTTAACGCCTCCCCGTCAGCTTGAAATAAGACTTATGGATTGACAGGTCAAAGTGAAAAGGGGAGGACGGGACCGGGGAAGGGGGGGGGGGGGCGACAAACCGATTGCAACAGCAATAAAAAAAATAAAAAATAAAGAGGAAGCGCTCCTCAATGCAAAAGCATTGTCAAAAAAAAAAAAAACATATATATATATATATATATATATATCGGGAGGAACGGTTTTACAGCCTCCCGTAACCCAGCGGTCCTGAGGTATTGCCTTTCACTGTGTACCCAGCAACAGGCCTCCGGGAGGTTGTAAAAACACCATCTATTATTCCCGGAGACGGAGGAACCGTCTGGAGGGAGCCTCGCGCTAACGTCTTCCCTTTCCGCCATGCCTCGCGCCGGCGCGGGGACCGGGCTCGGGGGCCGGAGGCGGCCGCCTCCGAGCTGCCGGCGCCGTCGGCCGAGCCCCCCTCCCCTCCATCCCGACCCCGGTGCCGGGGCAGCTGCCGGCTGCGGGGGCTCCGCCGAGCCGGCCCGGCGCTGGGGTTTTGTGGCCTCGGCCGCACCTGCTCGCCGGCCCCAGGCGGCTGGGCCCCGGCTGCCCCATTAGCCATGCAAGCGGGGATTTCAGGCAGATGATGCATTCGGATGGAAAGCGCATCCGCGGCTCTCTCCCGCGCCCCGCTCGCGCGGCTCTCCAGGCCCTTTGTCTGGGCCAGACGTGTTTGTCCTTGCCCCGTCTACCTCGCTGCTCTTTGGTCATCGCTTTTCTCCTCCCCCCCCCCCCTTTTTTTTTTGCCCCTTTAAGCACCGAGATTCCCACGCTTTGGATTTTTTTCCCCCATGCTAAAGAGTCAGCTTAATGTATGGCTATTCCCCCCCCCCCCCGATGCTACCTGCCAGCAATAATTGGAGCAAAGGAAATAATTTGCTTACTAGCCACACTGGGAGAAACTCTGGGAGGCTGCAGCACCAACCAGCCTTGCTACGCTGACAAACTAATCAGCTGCTAGCGGGGATGTCGACTCCGAAGTCAAACACAGAAGGAGTTAAAAGAAAACCCTAACCCGTGCTCTCCCACGTGCGATAACCAAGTAAAACCAAGCGCACACACACGCAGAAAGAGGGAATAATGAAAACCCACACTCGCAGCAAATGTGCTCGGCCAAGTACCCCAAGGAGGTGAGAGCCTGGTGGGTCCTGCAGACACCAGACCAGGGCAAGGCTGCAGGAGCGCCCATCGACATCTCCACCTGCGCCGTCTGAGACTGCTGTCCGCCTCCCCCTCCCCAAGCACCAAAGGATGTTACCCAACGGTTTTCACGGCCACCAAGTTCAAATAGCTAATTTGCACCCAGTGCCATGTACCCCCGCGGTGAGCAGTCTGGATGCAGGGTTTTGCTCAGGGCTAAAGCAGGACACGTGGTTTCATCCGTGCTCCTGAATCCCAGGACTGCTGTTCAGGCTCATCTCTACAGCTGTACTTTTCCCCCCAAGTTTCCGGCCTGTAGGCCCAGCCAGGGCGTACGTGCGTAGCCATCCCCCGTCCGCGCTGCCGAGCATCTCTGGTTTTAATGAGTCTGACTCCTTCCAGCTCGG
This sequence comes from Struthio camelus, assembly GCF_040807025.1. Taxonomy (NCBI): domain Eukaryota; kingdom Metazoa; phylum Chordata; class Aves; order Struthioniformes; family Struthionidae; genus Struthio; species Struthio camelus. The sequence goes on along the minus strand of NC_090981.1, from coordinate 64,311,974 downwards.
GATGGCATCCTAAACAGCTGCCTGGAAGGCGGACAATGGACATGGATCACTGCCCCTTTTCCCACTCCCACAGGGTCCCACATCCCCCGTCCCCCTTCCTTTTTTTCCCCAAAAATGTGGTTTTGCAAGGCGCCGGCTGTCCCTGCACGTGCACTGCCCTCTGATGGCGGAGACGCTCTGCGTGCCCAGCACGCCGCCTGCAAGGGCAGAAAGCCCTACTGCTGCTAGCAGGCTTCTCCCGGTTGTGAGCTACGCCTTACTTCTCTTCTAAATTATCATTCGCAAAACCTCAACCTGAGGCGGTCTGCACGGTCCGTTATCTGCAGATGAGATCCCCCACGGGTGACCCCTCAGACCTCCCCTTCTTGGGAAGGCACCTCCTGGCACCACGGGACTTCAGCTTGGGCTCACGGGCATCCCAGAGCAACCCGGACATTTTGGAAACATGGAGGGAACCAAAGGCGCCTAGCGTTTGGTTTTTCTCTCTTTTCTTTCTTTCTTTCTTTTTTTTCTGCTTTTCGGTCAAGTCCAGGTGCCTTGCGCGGTTCCGGTTTTCTGCGCCGCCCGATCTGTCTCCGGGGCGGATTAAGCTAACCGAACCGATATACTCGGAGCTGCGGTGGAGCGCAGCCCCTGTTTACACGGTAATGAATACCTCTTAGCCATATCTATTGTCATAAGTATTACAATATCAAACAGGGCCGAGGCACTCTACCGGCCACTCAAGTGTGACTAAGTATCCAGCCTCTTGCTAGAGGAGATGGGGGGGGGGGGGAAATTTACAACCCCGTCCTCCTCCGGCCGCAGGGCTGGTCCCGGAGGGCCTTTGGAGAAGAAGGAAGCCCCTGCTCCCTTCCCCCTCGCCCCGGTCCCGCGGGAGGCAAAGGCCACCGTTTATTGTCCTCCCTGATAAATGGCCAGAAGTCTCCGGCCAGAACAAAGCCGAGCGCGGTCTCTTGAGCAACATCCCAGCCACACACCGCGTTATGTGATCACGGAGCTGAGACGGAGGCAAGGGCGGGCTTGGGGGAAGGGGGAGAGGCGCGCGGGGACGCGGGAGGTAGCGGGGAGGTTTGCCCAATCCGGGATCGCGTTTCGAGCCCGGAGGCCCGGCCGCGCCGCTCAGGGGAAGCTGGGAAAGCGCGGGGATTCCCGGGCTCTTCCATATGCAATAGTGGGAACCTCTCCTCCAGAGAGCACACAGCGCTTCATAAATATGGATTTAGCCTCCCGTCGCGAGTCAGCGTTTATTGCCGAGAGAGAAACTGAGGTCCGGAAAGGTTGGCCCATTCCCTCCGGGAAGAGCACTCATGCACTTCAGCTGTGCTTCTCCAGACACAGGACTAGAAAAGTCACTGAATTCATCCTTTCTCCAAAGTGCCGGAGGTCTGGACACAATGCAGCGGAGCAGGGCTGAACAATGCAGTGGAGCAGGTGCTGCTCGACTCACACATCCCACGCTACCTCCGAGGCATCGGCAGAGCTCTACTTACCACTGCTGGAGCCGGAGGGGACGCCAACAAGGTGCATTACACACGTGGCAGGGCTGCTGCCCCTCACCCTCTTCTCCTAGGAAGTATGGTACCGGGAGCAACCTGAGATACAACTCAGGTTGGAACAACTCAGGGATACAACTGAGAGTTGGAACAAATGATCTAACGCCTTTCCCTGCCCTTCATGGTATCTCCTTTATGATGCTATAGCTCATACGTTCTGCAAAGTGCTCAATATATACCTCCAGCAACTTTATTCTCTCTGCTCGGGACAAAGTCTGTATCCAGAGTGAACTTATTGAATCAGCAAGTCTCCTTAATTTCTTCCCTTAGGCACCCACTCTTTTTTTCTGGTTCTCTGAAGATCAGAATGTTACCTAGCACTTTTTTTTTTTTTTTTTTGCCATTTAATCCTAAATTTCTTCTCCTGTCCTCCAGTCCTTTCTTCACATCACTTCTTAACACATCTCAATGAAAAATACTTGTTATAATCATGTCAAAGAATCCCACACAGATTCAGCTGGAGTAGAGCACAGGCTTAGGCAGAACTGCTCTCAGTGAGCTAACTTTGCATTGAAATCCATTTGTAAATTATGACCAAATAAACAATTTATCAATGTGTGCAACATCTTTAAAATTCAAGCAGGACATAAATATACCAGGCAGCAGGCTCTTTGCAAGCTATCTGCTCTGACTTTGATTATCTATGGCAAATGATCATGCAAAACTACCCAGAGTGTTTTTTTCCTCTCTCTTCCTGAATCCCTTTGTATACAAACCAGTATCTCTACCCAGTATGTATTACCACCAACATACGACCTATGTTATCTTAAAGAGCATCCAGTTCCTCATATTCACTTATACAAAATATTTGCTCCCAAAATATTAAAAATAAACACAAGAGGATACCTGCTGAGCTAAAATTCAGAATATATTAGTATGTCTGAAAATCTTTCTTTCTCCAGCTTCTCCTACCAAGCCCAGCTCTACAAGACGATGATGACTGGGAACCATTCCCAGAAGTTGAAACAAATCAAACGGGGAAAAAATAAACAAACAAATGACCTGGGACAGTTGAAGCCTAATATAATTTGTCTCAAAGAATTCTTTCTGTTCCCTACAAGAATTAAATCCCAAGGCACAGAAGTCCTCTCCTCTGTAATTTTCCAGCTTGAATCATAGTGAATGAAGCATGGGGAGGCAGTCAAAAGAATGATAAAGCACACTAAATATACAAGTCTAAGCATCTACCCTCGCATCCCAGAGAAAAGAAGAAGGAGGAGACCTCTTCAAAGGGAAACTATAAATGCCTAATACAATGAGAAAGATAGATAGATAGAATTTTATGGCTCCAATTATGTAATTGTGGAGCCAAGCGCATGCAAGATTCCCATTTCCTAACAAAGCAAACAAACAAAAAAATCCTGACTGCTAAGCAAAATCCAGCTGTCTACTCATACACATTGCACTGTCCTGTCCAGCTTTTTCTCGACTGTCCACTTGTTAAGCAGCTCTGTAAAGCACTCTCCTGTTTTCAGTCAGCCTAACAGTTTACTCTGTAACCCACAACTGTGACATAAAATTGAGGCATGCACTGAAAATATCCAAGTATATAAATATTTTAATGCATATAGTCATATGGAATACTCTGAACATGATCCTAATCCTACAGGAGAAGCCACACGGGATATCTGATAGCACAGATGGGCAATAGGGCAAAATTATTATTATATATCATGTTCATTTCCTTTCTTATCACTGACAAAAACTGCCAAATCAAGGGACTATTTACTGATGCTGTTGCCGGATCCAGAGTATCAGGATATGATCCCAGCAACCCCCCACAGCAAGGGACTGCAGATCTAGATTTAGGTAAATACTTTCCAGCTTGGACCCATGTCAAAAACTTCTGGGTCTAATTACGCATCCTTAGTATAAGTAATTGCAGGTCCGTCAGCACAGTAACTCGGGGTGGGATTGCTTTCAACTGAAAGAGCAGCCTCTTGTTTCTGATGCAACTCACCTAAGAGTTGGGAGCCTGCCATCGGAGGTGCCACCAGGCAAAGGCAACTTTTGAGGACGCAGGAATGGACAAACACAATGAGCGGAAGGATCAAAGCCCGAATCATTAAAACAGGCAGCCTGTAGCCCCTTGCTCAGCTGTTGACACAGGAAATCCTAGCTTTTTCTCAAGGTGGGAGGTATCCTTGGGGTACGTAAACTCAAACAACCAGAACTACATGTGTCGCGACTGCCCTATTAATGAGGAAGGTGGCGGAGCTGTTTTCAAAATTGTAACTTGCTGAGGATTTTGCAGGGACGACCAAATTGCTTCAGAGAAACCATTTGCCTCTCCACAGCATGCTGAGTTAAACACTTTCTGAGTCAGGCTGCTACTGTACATGATCTTCCATCTCCCATTTAAGCTAATGGAGTGCTACAAAGCCTCCAGGTCCTACCAGAGGGCATTCAGCTTAGAAAACACTAATGCGTAAAAACGTCTGCTGACTGACTACGTGGATGGCAATATACATTTTTAATTTGAATAATATGCAGTGTTTACCATAATTAGACAGCGCATTAACATGATTAAACCAGTGCTTCGGAGCAGAGTGGCAAGGAACTTGACTCGAGCCTGGAGCCGTTATTGCTGGGAGAAACTTGTTGTGCCTGTCCATTGAGCGACTGCCTGCCCTGCCCTTTTGCAGCGAGACTTTGAAACTGTCATTGCAGGGGGCAAAATTTTCCTTGACAAGCAAACAAATCCATTAACACGTTAAAAGGTTTGGAGGGTACGTGCGGGAAATATTAAAAGCACAAGCACAACGGCACTGTTAGGAGGATAATATTTATTCTCTGATAAGAAAATGTTCAAGTTTTACGGTGGGAGTGCAGGCTATGTGGTTTTACCTATCCTGAAAGGCAGGAATGGAAGTGATTTTCAATAGTGGTTAAAATAACAGAAATGGGAATCAGGCGACATGGCTTCTATTTATAGCTACTAGCTTATTGATCTTTAACTTTAGCGCCTGTAGAAAGGCCATGATGATATCTTTACGTATGATTGCTTTGCGTTGTGCTCTCCAAGCGCTCCAGATCACAGACTGCTCTCCTACTTGTCACGGGGAGCCTTGCCTTTGATTTCAATAGGGCCAGAACTACACCCTTGTTTCAGCCAACAGAAATCCTGGCAGCAGACCTTTTATCCATCTGGACTAAGCCCAATACAGAAAGTGGAAAGGATGGCAAATGCCATCCAGAGTCCATGCACCCACAGCCCAAAGTGTTAACACATTTAAACTTTTTTAAAGTGGGGACTCACAATTGTGGTGCATCGGGGGGCGAGGGGGGGGTCTGCAATCTTTATTTAATTCTGAGCAGGGGAGAAGCATGAGCATGAATTGCTTTAGAGAGATAGTCCTTGGGCACATTGGAAAGAAAAAGAAGAGAATTAAATAGTAAGTAAAAGGGAACCGTGATTCACAGCCCCTTCCTTTTCGTACTGTCACTCTCAGTGCTTGGTTCCTCTCTGGGCATTAGCCAAACACCCTCCCTTTTAACTCACGGTGGAATTCAGCAACAGAGCTATTCCAAAATACAGCAGCTGCAGAACATTAAGGGTGCTCTAACTACTAAGGGGCATCTGGAATATCTCAAAATTAGTATTGCATCAGTTCACAGGCCACAGATATTTCCATACAACGGGCACACTTCAATTCATTCCAGCTTCAGAGATATTCCAGCAACATGCCCCAACGCTTAAGACTGGGAAAGCCCTCGCGAACCGTGAGCGTTTCGAGACTGTCAGTGAACGATTTTCAGCACGTAACCTGCAGCCTTAGCAAAGCGGAGTAACCCATGACGAAACGGTAAGATCGTAACTTAATTCTTACTGACACAGGTGCCTAAAGTCAATAAAATGTCCTTTTGGGCAAGGTGCTGTAAAAGCTTACAGTGTCTTACAAAGACATTGAATGGATAAAGCAGGTGTAAGGCTGAGATACAGCATGCAAGTGAACTGAACACAGTGATTTCTGGAAAAAACGTGTTATTCCCTGACATCTTGGTCCTATTCAGTCTAGTTTAACAGTAGGGTCCCTAAGAAGGGAATTAGCGGGAGGGGAAGACAAAGACAAGGATGTGGCGAGGGAGAACAGCCAGAGCTAAACCACAAGAGCATCCTGATGACACCACCAGCATTCGTGGGCCCCTGCTCAAGCCACTTTCTTGTTCCTTTTCTTCTAGCTTACAGCCTGTAGCCAAATCATCCCTCCATTTCTCTTTCCAAAGGGCACATGGCCTGCAGCCTGGGGAGTACACATGAATGAATAAGGGAGAAGAAGAGAAAAACTGTGTGTGTGTGTGTCGTGGGGAGCAGTAGAATGTGTAACTATGAGGTTTATGTATAGTCATCATTGTGGTGAAGGGTGTTGATGCAAGTTAAGAAGACCCTATTAGATAATCTTGCCCAAGGGTTAGGTTTTGGAAGACAAAGAAAAGAGTGGGATTTTCAGAAGTGCTCCACACTAGCCTACTCCCATAGCTAATTGGAATATGGGAGCTTACTGCTTCCTTTAGTAACAGCAGACAATGCCAAACACTTCTAAAAATCTTACTTCGTGTACGCAGAAAAACAAAAATTTTAGAGGATTACGGGAAAAAAAAAAAAAAACCTTAATGGTTTATTTCAGAATTAAACCTTCTCTGGCATTCTTAGAAACCTAGCGTAACCCTTTCACTGAAATTCAAGGGGATATGAGAACCTAGCTCTGCTGGTCTCTTTTGAAGCTCTTTGATAACAGAATGATAACAGCAGCATTAGAGAGAAGAGGAAAGAAACAGACATCACAGGATAAGCACACCTTCTGCAAGGAAAGAACTCTTTGTAATACTTGCTCATGGCTCAGGACACCTGACAAGAGTAAGCAAAAAATCAGTTCGTACCTAGGAAAGAATACAAACTCTTCACCTCTGGTTTCCTCCAATTCTATATCTAACTAGCATTCTCCCTGCTTCCAGAAGGAAAAAAAAAAAAAAAAAAAGTCCAGTTCAGAGGTTATCTGGGTCCCTCCCACAATACATTTGGATGGGGCACGCAAGGGTTAGTCCTGACTGGGGCTGGGTGCTTGCAAGCGTGTCAAAAAATGTTAGTAGGAGCTGTAGATGCTTGATACCCTGTAGGCATGTTTGACACAGTCAAGGCTTAATGCCCCTTTCAGATAGGTCTGCACAACTTCTGTGAGCAGGCACAGGAGCACAAGGAAAAGATGTTCTCAGAGGGACCGATCAACCTTTTCCTCCAGTCACTCCTGAGAAACAACAGGCAAGTTCGGTAGCTGCCGCTGCCTGAGCACTGAGGACTTGCTCTTGGACCATAAGACTCAAGAGGACTTCCCCGGCGCAGTGCTGGGCTAGCTCTCTGCTTGCAGTCTCTGACTACAGAGTCACAGCAGGGCTTCCCAGAGCCCGACTTTAGCACTCGGAGGAGGAGGAGAAGTGGATTTCACCTCCGAACAGAATGGCTCAAACTCCACATTTGGCAGTTCAAAGTGGGCCTCGCTGCAGCTGACTGAGCGGATATGAAAAAAATTGGGTTAGAAGCGAAACGGCTTCACTTGTGAGGCCCAGCCAGGGGCCTGGCCTTCGCGGTGGAGCTCGTGGCAAGCCTGTGGTGACGCTGTGGTGGTGAACAGCACGGTGCATCGCATGGGGGAGCTTCCTTTTCCCACTGTGAATCACTGAAACAGCATTAAGTGACAGCAACACTGCTGCGGGAGTCACACGCACAAGCAAACGTCTCCCCACTCTTCTACAACTGATTGCAGGGAGGGGGAAGATGTTCCTGATGGAATCATGAGGACGTGGGACCATCAATCCCTGCTGTCGGTGCAACATCAGATTCCCAGAGGTGACATCCCTCCCGCTCACACGCATGTTGACGCATTGCGCAATACCATTGCTTAATGACTGACTAGGGCTTGCACCACATTCACAGCCCGCAATGTGGCTTCAGACGTACTGAAATATATATTTCAGGTTTGTCCCCTAGGCCTCTGAAGTATAGATCATTTTTAGAGTAGCTAAGGGTTGTGACCTGTCTCCTGGACTATAAATCTAAGAGGACAATACGCTCATTCTACTTTGCTCCTTGTACTCTAAACCAAAAATGATTGTCCAAAGACTGAATGGGAAGGGAACATGCACTTTATCTCTGCAAGCAACGAGAAACAGGTGTCAAAAATACATAATCTGTAATGCTCAGGGCATCATAAATGGGCTGTAACTAGAATTTACCAAGCGGAATAACACATACAGTCCTTTCCCATGTAGCCAGGGTTTGTTGGATTGTATCTATGTTCAGTGAACATGGAGGGACTAGAAATTAAGTCAGAAAAAAAGGTACAGAATTCTAGATGTATTACAGATGATAAAGGAGAAAGCAAATAGAGTCCTAGAACCAGGGTCATTCCCTGCCTTGCCTACCGCTATGACCCTAAAACCTTTAAATGGATGTTTTTCATAAAAATATTGTTACTTGTTCACCATTGCATTTATGACTAGATGATTCCCTGTAGTTTGTGTCATGAACAAAGTGAGCTTAGACGATGAGAGAAAGTCTGGATTTAATGATTTGTACATACAGAAATCATTTGGGACAGGTCCCCTCTGTGCAGAGCAGATACAGGCTGCATTTAAATCCACAGGAGCACGCAGCTACAAGGGGATATGCACACTCCATTCTCCCAAAGAATAACAAATCAGGCGCATTTGGACTATCAAGCCTGCTACACTTCAAAACTGTCACTTACTACGATACAAGAGCCTTGGGCTTTACTTCCCAGGAAGGAAAATAAAATGCTGTCTGAACTTCTGGGCACCTTGGGCATTGCCTTCGGCAGCCTCGTGGCTTGCCAAGTCTTCAGAGTTCCTTAACGTCTCTGCTCTGAGATCCGCTGTAACCGGGCTACGCTCTTAGATAGAGCCTGTCAGGATGAGCACCTTCCTTCCAACGCTGATGCTCTACTACCTCAAAAATAGCAGTCAAGGCTGGGAAGGGGGGCAAAAAAGAAAGATTCAAATCCAATTACCTTGGAAGGCTTCATCCTCATTCACAATAAGAAGAAAGAACGGGCTCTGCTCTAAGCAGGGCTCTCAAGACGTGCCTTTCCACTGCCCGAGAGCTGAGGGGAAGTCTCAGGGGAGATCTCTCCACCTTCCTAAGGCGAGAAGAGGGTTAGACCCTCCTGTGGAGTGCACACATGTGGCACACACGGACCATCTCGTTGTGGTTCAGGCTGTGAAAGGGTCTGCTGGGAATGCTGGGCTGCTGGAAACGCAAACCGCCTCGAAAGCATGGCTCTGGGGAGGGTGCGAGGTCAGGCGAGGGGGAGCAGGCAGGAGGGTCCTACCTGCCCTGCAGCTCCAGGTAAGGGCTGCACTTCGGGCCCCTCTTCTTCACCACTGGCGAGTCCATAATTTCCACAGGTGGGCCTCAAGCAGGTGTCACAAGGTTCCTATGCTCCTGCTTTTTCGGTTTTGATTGTATGCTGCTTTGAGGGAAAACAGCTCCAGCCTATCATCCCTTCTCCCAGACCAAACTTTCCATAAGAAAGTGGAACTGTAAAGGAGCGAGGGAGGAACAGAGGAGGTAACGGCAATGGAGGAAGGAGAGCAGCGAAATATCTGAAGCACAGACGTAGCTCACAGTTACGACTCCAGGGAGCGGCCCCTCATCTAGCACAAGTCACCGCAACGCCACTGGCTTCAGCGGAGCGACGCCAGCAGGCCCCGGCAGACCTGTCCGCGTTCGGAGCAGCCTACATCTCCTCTTAGCGGCCTGATCCAAAACCCGGGGTGGGAGGTGGGGGGCCCAACGGCAGGATCTCCGCCGGCCTCTACGGCTTGGGAGCAGCGCCTGCTGGCGCCACGCTCGCGAGGGGGCGGGAAGGTGAAAGGGCACGAACCGAAAAGGAGCATCTGGGCAGAAACAATGTCCGAAGTCTGTCCAGCCGGACGGCACATTCTGTCCTGGCTGTCAGACGCAACCCTGTGCGCATTACTCGCCGATCTATATTTAGTCCCTGATGTAACTAAAGTCAATAGCATCCCGTTAGGGCAGCTGCTGCTAACTCCTGAATAGGCTTGCCTACGCAAACTCCTCCTCCTCGTGTCAGAAATCTGGACATATACAGCTACGAAACCTTCACGTGTTTATATACAACGGGGCACAGTTTTGAATAGGAAATATATGACTGTTAACATAGCTGAATGGTCTGTTATATAACAGCGCGGCATTTTTAAAAGAGACATTGATTCTTCTTGTCTAGGGGCGAGTTTAAAGGCCTTAAGCCTCCCTGCAAGGAAATATTGGCCTTTCCCTTTTTAGGGTATGTTTCTGCATTGGAGCATTCCTTATCTCTCCTGCCGCTGATGGATTCTGTGGAGGATTTTGTATTTTCTGGGGAGAAAGATGTGTCTATGAAACAGAATGATTATGTTGGAAATACGACCCTTAAGCATTTAAGAAGTTTATATCTTGTGTTTTGTACTACTTAAATAAGGGCTTTCACTATGTGTCATAGGAATATTCCTATTTGACCAGTCTTCTGAAATAAAATTCCAGTTCAAACAGTTTTAGTTTCATTTCGGTCTTTCTATGAAATACCGCAGATGGCATTGCAATGGTAAAGCACTGCAAGTTCACCACCACAGCTAAGAGAAACGGCAGGAATTAAAGTAATTACTAAGACAAAAAAAAGCTAAAGGCACCGTTTGGAAAACATGATCATGGGAAAAAAAATCTCACAGAAGCTTGAAAGGATCCAGCCAGCCAGCTGTAAGATTATTTACACCATTTGTCACTTCAGTCAAAATGACAGAAATACCTTTAAAACAGATAAATAAAGAGTGCTCTGAAATAAACACCTTTCAAGCAATGTTCAAGCAGTGCAGGTTGAGACCTCAAGTTAGTACTGCCTATGTTCAGCTCTCTTAACCTCCATCAGATGTGTTAAAAGGGCACAAAGAACCACAAACTTCTGTTAGCATTTCTAAGTAAACAAATGTTTCTTCTAACAGCGATGTACATTCAGAAAAACAAAATAATGACTCAGGAGTCTGCAGACACGTTGCCATTTAGATTAGTGGTTAAATCTAAGCCAGCCAGTATTAACTGAAGTTTATTACCTACTGATACCTATCTAATGGCTTTCAAGGAATGAATGAGTGCTTATTAATTTCTAAATACAAAAATTAAAACTAAACACTATAAAGAATGCAAATTAACCAGGACTGAGCACATTCAGAGAGGTCAGTCGTGGGGTTAATGGCAAAGTTTCATTGACGATGCAGTCCTGAACACACACATCTCTGGTCACATCAGTGTGGGCCATGGACAGTGAAGCGATTGAGGGCCTTGGGGAATAAGGCATCTGTGAAACCCAAAAGGATGTGACAGTTAGGGCTCTCAGACACTCATGTGCATCCTCCTCAGCGGCGTATCTGATACCGCAGTGCTCTGACGCAACAGGACACACTCCATTTTGAATGTTACCAACGGGTCGAGGAGCTGCGTCCCACCATGAGCAGACCCCATACCTCAAGGGGCGGCTGACCGAGGAGCCCTCTCTGGAAGTTATGCTAAAACTGTCCAGTCCCTGAATATTACATGTCACAGCAAAACCCCCAAAATTCACCTCCTATAGGCAATGTTAGCTCTTTCTGTAAAGACATGGGGACAAAGCAGCCCAAAGCATCGCTGCTTGGGACTAGAGAAGCACCAGAGAAGCCTCAGGTGGGCTGTCACTTGCAAGTTCAGGAAGGAAAAAGAGCAAGGAGGTGAAAATATGACGTGAATATCCACTAAGCAATGCACTGACTCTGCAACGAATACCTTTCAAACTTCCAGGTGCAGCCACTTCCCCCTAAAGGCTTGCCTTTTCCCTCTCCTCTCGTGGTCACCAGCAGCACCAAGACGATGAGGAGAAGTCATTTGTGGTGATGAATCCCTGGCTGGCCTCTCCATGTCTCAGAGCAGCTACGTCACCGGTTTGCATCACCTTTTCCTCAACAGCTATGCATCTAACCGACTGATCCATGGGCATGCCTCCTGGAGATGTGGGACGCCTCCAGATGACCCACCTGAGGGCTAGGAGGGTGGGATGAGGCCAGCAAGAGCAAGCTGGGCTGAGAAATCCTTAACATGAAAAATCAAGGCACAGACGATCTCAGCTAGGTCAGATCGGAAAATCGAACCAGTTCTTACCTCTGAAGATGATTTCTCTAGAAAGTCATTAGCGTGGAGAAAGCCCATTGTGCCCAGATGCTGTCTCGGGGAGATCAGTCTTAAAAGGTAGGAAGCCTGTAATTTTACTGGTAGTCCATTCACTTATTTAAAAAAAAAAGGTTTTGGGAGCCGTGCAAATTCTAGGAAGCATTTCCCATTATATAATGGTGCTGATCATAAATTGCGGGTAGAGGAAAAAGAGTTTTCTAATCATTTATAGGTGCAGAATTTCCAGGCTTAAAAATTCAGGGCCAAAGCAGGTGCTTATGGCACTGTTTGCAGTAGAAGAACAATAGAAAGGAACAGAATAGAACAGAAATTCTATTTTCTTTTTTCAGGTAAGAGCTTCATTAAAAATCAATAGGCCTAATTTATCCCTGGTAACATTCTGTCGAAGTCCGTAGGTTTTTCTTAGTGATTGATTTAGCTTAATAGGTCTTCATGCACAAACAACGCAGGCAAGATTTCGTCTTTGGACTTTATAAAATAGAAAATACTACTACAGGACTTGATCCTATCACTCACTGAGATAGAGCAGATTGAAGCATCTGATAGGCTCAAAGCCCTTGAAATATTTCCAAATACTGCTTGTGATGAATAAATGTTTTATGGCCAGTCATATGTCACTGAATCAACTCTTTTCCTGATGTTGCTAATCATAAAATGAGAGAACAGAGATCAATTTATACATTTAAAAGAAAAAAAAGGCACGTGATATTCCATCCTTTGTGGATGCTGGCAAAAGTGAGTCATCCTGACCTACCGCGAACCTTGCAAGGAGATATTTTTTTCCAGTCCTAGGAAATCAGCCTTCCTCTTGCAAGACTCCGCTCTTGCAAAAAAAAGGGGGGGGAAAAAGCACACCAGAGAGCTTGGTTTCCCTGAGAATACGTGACAGTGAATTAGTGGCCCTCAGGTGTCAGTATACAGGCCAGCGAATTAAATTAAGCTCTTTGCTTCTTTTCTAATGTAGCAGAACTAATGCAGTCACGGCTCAGCACTGCAGCCTCTTAAAATGCGGGCACTGCTGCCACAGTGAAGGGAACCTGGTTTTAGTCCCACTGGGACGTTGGCTGGAGTCAGCAAGCAACCCCGGGAACTGTGACATAACGTCTGAAGAGACGGGCAGGAGGAGGACCAGGCAGCACAGGCAGCCCTAGTTCCAGGCTTAAAGTCATTACAGGGGGAAATCAAGCACTGTGGCTTTTAACACAGTCGGAGGACGCAACACACTAGGGGACCAAAAAAAAAAAAAACAACAAAAAAAAATCCCCGATAACAAAATCCCAACAGGGCAGCAGTAAACCTTTCACTCTCACTTCCCCAAAGAGCGAAAGCCAATGCTCGAAATTCTGGAAAAGGAACAGGAAAAACCTTGTTTTGCAGAGCTGAGGCTGCCACGATGGCAACCAAGCAGCATTTGGCTTCGAAAAACCCACGGCAACCTCTGCAGAACTGCTGGTGGCAGCACCACAGAAAAAAGAAAAAAAAAAAGAAGAAGAAGGAAAGAAAGAACGAAAGAAAAATGAAGAAACTGCTGCTGAAGACTTGGCAATCCCATAAATTCTGCACTTCTCTGACTGTATCTTTCCCCTCCCTGCTCCTGCCCCTCCCATCACCCTTGCTACACAGTAGCAAGTAGAAAGCAGGGTAAATATTAACCATGATAGGAAATGATTAATGAATTATCAATTGCAATCAAATTCCATAATGCAAACAGTTGGTAGGCAAGGAAAAGTACTGGCTGCTGTATCTTCATTATTATATTGGAGAGCAGGTGGAAGCAGAAAGCAAGTTAGAAGGCTGGCATGTCTGCAACAGATCCTAAAACGCATCCTCTGCTATACTGACTACACTGGGTAACTCTTTGGAAACTAAGGCATGAAAACTCACGCAAAACTGCCTGCTTGATTTGCACGTAGACAGCTGTGAAGATTGTGCATACAAAATCCCATCTTTTGCCCACGCAAATGAACGGGGAGATACGCTCTCACGGCAACTGCTCATGCAAAGCTAAGCTGTAATTGCACAGGCTTGAAGAAAGTGAGAGCTGCACTTCTAGAGCATAAGGCTCTCACTCCATCCACGTTCAGCACCGGAATTTCCAGCTGGTTAATGAACAAATAAATACTCTGAAACTTTCTCAGGAGGTTGTCAAGATATTTTTACTAACAACAGTCAAGCCTCACAATATATATTTAAAGAGTTCTCCTAACAAGTTCCCCCAAGGGTAAATTGAAGCCAAGTGGTGATAAGGTCAATATTTTCAAACGGAGTTACCTAAAATACCCAGCAAAGTCAATAATAATCAAGACAACCACTAATTTGGATGATTACATTGGGGTGTAACTACAAGACTTGACACTTTTCTGCTTGAAAACGTTGGCCTTAACCATTTGCTCATGGTTAAAGAGCGGATAAGGAGCAGACCTGTGCTGGCTTTCAGTCCTAACCACTAAAACAAGGCACGAAAAAAAGCCAAAAACCAAAAGTGGGCACACGAATTGGCACATCCATCTCCTCGAGAGAAGGCTGTTTGGTGGGAAAGGACTGTGACCAATACTAATGTCAATCAGAACAACATGGAAGCCATCTGCGGTTGAGCTATTTCCAGCAGACTCTGCAAAGTAGATTTCCTTTACTCCGTCTTTTGCATTCCTTTTGGAAACACAAGCGCTGGCAGCTCCGCGACTAACTTCTTTTACATTCGGACAAGGATGACATTGAGTGGCGTATCTTGAACAGCTCTTGCTTTTCTAGTTAAGCATTAATGTTTAACGAGATCAGCCTGCAGTTGCTCGTTAGTGTGCAGTGCTCCAGCTAATTAATACATCACCAGGAGAGCAAGCCTGAGAAAGCAAGCGCATTCCAGAGGCATTTCTCAGCCTTCAGAAAAAAACAGAAAAAAAAACAAAAACAAAAACAAGTAAATATGGGCAAAGGGTTCTTCAGGGAGAGAAAGAAAAAAAGAGTTCAGTCCTCTGAATGTTTGTGCAGAAATGCTCAGTGGACTTTCTCTGAAAAGGCTGTCTCTCACCACGCCAGTGTCCTCCTGATAAAAGAGGAGTATGTAGCCTCTGATGAGAGGTGCCCGAGAGGCGGCTCGAGTGTCATGAAAACACGGCGTTGCTGACAACCGCACGCATTTTCCAAGCATGAAGAAACAAACCATCTCTTCCCCCATCCCAGCTAAGTCCTCTTGCCAGCTCTCCTTCTGCTAACAGCGGTCGCACGGGGATCACTGAGAGCCTTGTCAGCACCTGGCTCAACGCTGCTGCATCATGCTTGGAGGAGTTGTTGTTACCCGCTTAACACACGGAGAAACAGAGGAAAGAGGGCTCTACGACCTATTGAAGGCTGTCCAGGAGATCAGGCAATGCTCTACACAGTACGAAAGCTTCTTTGAATAGCAATGTTTAAGATGTGCGGGATAATCTTTCAGTTACGAAGGGACTCGGTGACCTTCCCAGGCAAATTTCAGGTCGGCACAAACCCATCTTCCTGCTACCTGACTGAATTACCTCAAGTTCTCCTCCCCAGACAATGCAATGCCTTCCTGATGAGCATCAGCTGGATGGGATTTTTTAGAAATAATATTGTTGCTAATTCTCACAAAGGTAACACGATTCCTCTGAATTTTCTTTTTTTTTTTGTTTCTCTGGTCCCATTGCCCTAGTTGAGTGATAATTTCTAAACCTTGCTGCTGAAGATAAAGTCTTTAAAATATGACTCCAGCGTTGTTCACAGTTTCAGAAAGTAGAAGGTAAACTGTTAAGCAGGTAACAAACACCCTAATGTCTTCAGCCAATTCAAAATTTCAGGCTGATTTTAAAACCAGAGCAGTAGTTTTGGAGCTAGTAGGCTAAAAGAGTTTGAACAGTTTTAAAGTTTGGAGTCACTCCTACTGTAAATCATGTCTTAGAGCCTAATGTTCACTTTTTACGGTTATTTTAGATTGTAAGAATGAAAATTATAGTTGTCTTTTTTATGGGAAAAAATAGTCACGTGGTGTAAAAAACCCCATTTGTATGTAATAAGAAAGAGCAGGTGAGGCTGCCAAACCAATAAGCATAAAAGTTTGTAGTTCAGTTTTTAGAAACTTAGTCTTGGGAACTGGGTAAGGAAGCAGAGAAACACGTCAATCTATGGTATCGCATTTATGAAGAGGATCCAGCTGCTACAACGAAAGCGTGTTACAGCTGCCAACCTGGAAGTGATAGTTATTTGGGGATGAATTATATCGCCTTTAGGATTAAAGTTCATACCTATACGTGAGCCACTATCAGCAGAGTTATATTTGGAGTTGCTGATACTGTTACAGTCAAAATATTTGAAGAGCATGGGCCAGGTTCCTTAAAAATACAGGACTGGCTCAAAAATCATACAGTTCAGATACTATTTATGTGCCTGTTGAGTTTTCAGCATTTTAAAACTTCAGCCTCATTGATGCAGCTGAAGAGTCTTAAAGAAAAAAAGAAAGGAAACAGGAAGAAAAACAAAACACTGCACACCTCACATCGTAACATTCTTCTTAAAAATCACAACAGCTGGCTCTGCATGTCCCGAAACAAAACTCAACCCATGCAAACCAGTCATCCTGCCATTCCTGGATCCAGCTGGGTGGTAAGTGGATAACATAGGCAGGAGGCAGAGATTCAAATGGTGACGCTCGACCAAACTGAAAGGAATCGGCAAAGTTAGGAACTTTGGTCCGGCAAGAATGAAGGCTTTTCATTGCCGCACACTGAGTCTACAGAGACGAAATGAAAACTGTTCTCCACCGCCTTTTCGTTACTGGGTAAATGACAGCTGATACAGAAAGACAATTTGCTAGTACTGCTGGAGATGGGGTGAAGAAGAGAAGTGATAGAGGAAGAAAAGTGCGCTGTACAATAGGAAACAGCTGAGAATGATGCTTTAGACGTAAATGGGACTCTTCAATACAAGATAGGATCTTTATTTAAGCTATGCTGTGAGCATCCTTTCCATAGCAGCAAATATAATACCGGGGGGAATACAATTTTAACTGGAGAGGAAACACTTATTAGACCACTCAAGAGTAACTACATTATTTAAGAGAAAGATCTGCACCGAAATATCTTTGGTCTTGCGTCTCATAGACACAAACACACGTGTACATACACACGGACGTGCTTCATCTTCACTCATTACATGGCCTGCATTATTGGAATAACTGTACTCTCTCTATGAACCCGCTCGTTAATGTATTTCTCCTGGCACCAGTCTCAGAAATAAGGAGGTTCTATTACCCCCTTTTTTCAGATGGGACAACTGAGATAGCCACAAGGTCCACGGTTGCCCAGCTAGGCTGGAGATCAACAGAGTTCAAACATGATTTTCAGTGGTCCAGGAAAGACCTGCTTTAAGCAGGGGACAACTTGGCCCATAATCTTGGGCAGATAAGGAGAAGTGAGAATGAGTATGAAATAAATAACCTCATTATTATTATGCCAGAAACGTAAGGGCCCTAGTTCAACTGGGGTGCCACTGTGCTAGGTTTTGAAGAAACGTGAGTGAAGAGCCTAGAAGGAGTTGAAGACTAGAAATTGTAAATTACTTTTTTCTAACTTCTGGCGTGTTCCTGGGTGATGTGCACACAGGATCAGAGACAACCGCACTACTGCAGTTAAAACCAAAGTAATGGTAATATTGACACACAGCTTCTCACCCACGGGACATTTCTGGAATCACCCTACCTTTCCTGCGGCCAGCAACTTGCCTTTTCGGCAATTAATTCTTAATGCATTGGCGAAATCTGTGTATGGACAGAACAAAGCTAAAAAGCTTTCAAGTTATCTTACACTGCCATAAAAACATTCAAGACAAAAAGAGACGATTCTCTCTCCCCAGAAAACTCGTCTGAAAGCCTGCTCTCCTCATCACCTGAAAGCGCTGGAAAACAAGGGAAAACCCAAATGCACATATAGCAATACTTCACTTGCACCTGGAGTTACATGCAGAAAGTATTGGTTGGGCCTATTAACTACATGACACATGAAGGTGACGCTTTCATCTCCACTGAGGTCCTCGCATTGCAGCTGGCTTGCTGTCTCCCTGTACATTCATTTTCCTTCCAGGATATTTCTGTCACCGGAAAGATGGCCAGACTACCAGCGCAGCTCTGGGGAGACTCCTGTCAAGGAGAAACTGGGTAGTACTCAGCATGTCAATTTGTTTCATCTCAGAACTTTCAGTCTTTTTTAAGAGCTGGTGCATGAGCTAACCGGAATAGTTTGGGCATTTTAAAGGACTAAGAAGAAAAAGTGGGAATCACCTTCGCAAAACGTAGAAAAATAACATGTTTTTATAGACACACTGAAATTCCCCCTCCTCTGAAACGAATTCGGTCAGAGTCAGACATACAGCAGGGGAACTTTCAGCTCAAACATTGCAAGTTGCCGCAGCCCAAACAACTGAACTGGGGACTTATCATGGGAAGTGACAGGCAACCTTAAGTGAGGTCATCAGCCCCATCTAAACACTTTCTTTGAAATATATCTGCAAAGGGAATAAAAACAGGATGGCAAATGATTCAAGCCGAGATACTCCAACATATCCTGCAATACCCTTTGCACTCTCTTTTTGACTCCAGGAAAAGCCAGGAAGCTGAGTAGCAGCTCCGTTTCCGCTCCCTTTTCACCTCCCCTGAAGAAGAGAGGCTTTTAACCTTATTATTTATATTACCCTGGCATCTGCAATGAGGCACCGACACGCAGTAAGAGGGAAGTGCCCCAAGGAGCCTACAGATGAGCAGAGCCGGGGGAAGTGTTAAACCAGGAGATCGACCAACCGGCTGCACCGAGCAGAGCTGCGAATATGGATCAGGGCTCCCAAGCCTCAGCTCCCAGCCGTGCGCGCTGGGCTAAACTCTTCCTCTGGCGAAACGGAGGCGTGTGCCGGTGTCCACACTGCCAGCAATGCCACCTTGGGCTGGCCATCACCCATCTGCCTTCCCAAGCAAGGGAGGTCAAGCATGGCGCGTATCCTGGTCGTGCCCCTGTCTGAGCAAAATACCAAATCCAGCTCACGTGGTGGCTTCAACAATTGCTTATTGTGACTCCGAACTTCTTTATCTGTCCTCTGACTGTCCTCCTCCCTATGGCCTCCTTTACATGCACGCCCTTACTTCCCCATGTCCCTTGCACGTTCAGGCCACCAAGAGACTCAAAGAAAGAGGGCTGCCTCTGATATTAAAGGTCATTTATTTAGGCCTTTGAAATGGGTTGTTGAGCAATCAAGGTGTGTGGCGGGGAGGTAGAGGGACAGCATTTGTTTGGAGCAGTGACCTGCTTAAATACTGTCAAGCAGTGACAAGTAATTGCAGACATTACTTGGGACGAATAGTGGCAATTCTGAATGAGGACGAGATCAACCTTTTGCTGCCTTGAGGTCAAAACCAACTAATACTGGAATGAGGCAATGGGGGAAAAATTAGTAATCTTAAAATTGCATTCCAGTAAAAGAACCTAGATCAGAAGTGTGCAGGTCCATCCTCACTAACGACACCATCCCTCTCTTTGAGATGGAGATGGTCGGAAAAATGGAGCAGTCTCTAAAGGACGTAACCCTGCAGGAAATACACTGATGAGCATGAAGGCAGAATGTGGCTTTTCATTTGCTTAATTTCTTTATAAAAGTGGAAGGAAAATAGTAATCTTTGTAATTCATGTATTTGTAGCAAAGTGCTTATCATCTCAGCCCTGAGGAGAAAAGAGTAAATTCGCAAGAATTACTCAGTGAATTTGCCTCAAAAGGATTCCCTCCCCATCCCTATTATTATTATTTTTTCTGTGGTAGATTATTTTTCTAATAGGATTAACATTACCCTCTTGGCTTCTGTGTATAAGGGTGAATTCACCTTGCCATAAACTGTTTCAGCAGCAACAAAGAAAAGAACCTGCTCAGATCCTTGAGGTTTTTTTTTTTAAAAAAGAAGTGTCCTGATGGATTCATCTTTCCAAAAATAAATCATTGGTACTGGCATCCCTGATGATGGGACACTCTTGGTAAAAGCTGTCCCAGATCCAAGGAGTTAAACTTCAAGTAAAAGGTTTCGGAAGAGCTTAGTGGGCCACGTAGCTCTTGCCTTGCTGTTCAAAAAAATACCCTCAAGACTCAGCGCTGCCAGAAAACTACCCAGACAGCCTGGCTGGAAACCCCCCCACACTCCTTTTTATCAGCTCTGCACTGATAAAGCCGTCCCCTTTCTTTTGATTCCTGCTATATTGTTGTGGCTGTTGCTTTTCTGTGACCCACTGCTACCAGAAGTGGCTTCATTTCAGAGCCAAGAGAAATGGAGAAGAGTCCTTCAGGATGAAAAGGTACGATAAGAAAAGCAAGTTACTCCATCAAGTTAAAGTGCAGGTCTTCCAGGGGAAGAAGACCATTTGCATTCATGCAATTTGCCATTTTGGTTCGCCAGGAGAGATGCTTCTATTCTTCTCCAGGCCCTGCCTACCAGTTTGTAAGTGAACTTGGGGCTGAAGAGGAGAGTCTAAATTACACTCAAAACGCATTATTGCTCCTCGCGCACTGCTATATGCCATCAGAATAAAACTGACAGTGCTTTGAAGTCTGTAAACTGACTCCTAGGTAACTGCTTAGAGTTTCTCCCCTCCCCGTACTCCAAACAGCTTTTCATTTGATGTTCTGGCACAGAGCTAATCTGAGAAAGGATCAGAAACTCGAAGCTATTGACAGTAGTGACAGGAGTGTCTCAGTGTGACAGCTGATTGAGCCCATCTCGCATTTCACTGACAAACTCAATTGCTCCAGTAAATCGAGTGAAAGTCAATACAGGCAGCTCCTGCTAGGGCCTTGTGTGTGTGTCCCCTCCTCAAGCCCTCATGGGGGCTCCTCGCTGCTGCAACCTCTTGCAGCAACCAGCTGAGACCCCTCGCAACTGTGAGCACCTAGCACGGGCTTTGAGGTGAGCAATCACTGCAGAGCAGCCGAGGTCCCTTCGAGAACGTGGGAACGCAGCACTCATCTTGCTGATAAAAGCATTCTTCCTCTTACTTCTCCCCCTTCACCATTCTTCCTTTTTTTTTTAAATAGAGAGGGCTCCTGGAAAATCCACTTTCTTCCTGAAGATCTCAAGCCTGGCCTGCGTGGTGAGCACCACCAGTGTTTGAGGTGCTGCACGTGCACAGCCTGCTCACGCCTGGCAGTGCCCATGTGGCAGTGCCCTCTGAGGACAAGAGAAAGAAATACAGAATTTGTTCCTCTTCTGCCTTTCTCTGATGGAAATCAGGCATAAAAGTAGGCTGTAAGGAACCAAATCTTACAAAGACAAAACCGGTGTGAGAAGAAAATCAGGCCTATTGCAGGTGGCAACCTTATGTTGACAGGGAGTAACCAGGCAATTAAGGCAGTGACTTAACAGGCTTTTTCCATGCTTTAATTGTGAAGCAGGCATCTGCCCCCCTGGGCCAGGGTGCTTGTGGCTTACAGCAAGCAAACCACAAAGTGGACGAAGCAACAGGCAAGGAGAACCTGAAGTTGTGCTGGAAACTGCGCGGGGATAAGGGCTACATGGTGAGGAACATATGCAGGCTACTGTTTGCAAATGGAAATCAAATAGGTTGCCATTACCAATAATGAAGTGTAAGGTTGGCGTGGTTTCTGTCTCTCAGATTTCAACACGGTTTATTTTTATAGAGGCAGCTTCCTCGTGCAAAGTGTTGGCCAACGCGTTGCCGACAGGGAGGCGGGGAGGGGGGCAAGGGGAGGCCGGGGCGTCTTGCGGAGGGCGCAGAAACCTTTCCCACCTGCTGGGACGGAGCAATGAGCGACAGGGACGGAGTGCCAGGGGAGAAAAGTGAAATTTCATAGAGACAAATGGCTGAGCTATTAATCTTGTCGACGAGAGGAGAAGCCAAGATGCGGGAGCAGAGGCAGGGGAAAGGAAAACGGTGCTGAGCAGGTATCAGGTGCTGGGAGGGCAAGGGTTAAAGAGGGCACGGTGAAAGAGAGAGTTGTGCTAATGAAATACAGGCTCTCTGCTGCGGGGAGTCATATCACTGCAGACACCCCCGTCTACACATAGACCCCACTCCCCAAAATCTTGGAGCGTGGCAAGCATTGCCTCCGCTTACCCTACCTAGCAAACGGCTCAGGTCACAAAAGCTACACTGTCCCGCCTGCCTTAAAAGAAGTTAACCTTAACATTACAACGCCTCCACCCCACAGTTACGCTCTGGTGCCAGGATCAACACGGAGCCGGGCTGCCAACTCCGCTCCCACCGCTGCTCCCTGGCAGCTCAACACCGAGGGGCCGAAGCATCCTGCAGGCTTCCCCTGCCTCCCGGCGAACACGTGTGCCTCAAAGCAAATGACCTCATCTGGACCGGATTGAGCGTTCCAAGGCAAAATAAATACGGCACATTGGAGCTGGCAGCTATTTTCAAAGGTTTAAGTTGGGTCCCTCTCAATTTTCACTCAGCACTTTATACATTTTGTCCGCTGCAAAATGGGAGCATTTTATATTCCCAGCTCCGATACATATTTTATGAACCTTCAGAAAAGCTGCCTCCTCTGCAGTTAATATTTTGGTTCCAAAGTTAACTGGTTAAAACATATATTAATAGATCGGGCATGGAAAAAAAAAAAAAAAAGGCAGGTGAGAAATGCTTGGGGAAGAAAAATAGCAGCAATGTTTAGAATGGCTCTGGAGCCAAGACAGCGAACCTGGTCTTTTTAATAGGACCACCCAAGCGAGGGGGACCTTAAGCTCTTACTCACGTGTGCTCTGTTCACTACAATGCAATTGAAAGTCCAGAGGGGAGTTAGAAAAAGTAACAGTGGGGTTTAATGAGAGCTTAACAGACGAGAGAAAGTACTGAGTTCCCACCAGAGCTCATTCCCAAACTTGCCAGCAGAATATCATGTGATCTCCAGTCCAGTTCAATAAACACAGGATCAGGGAGACGGCGCTGCTGGAACAAGCTGTCACTGTCTAGGCCTTGCCAGAAGTCAACTGATGCTCATCAGCTTCTCCTGAACATACTGTTGTGGGATTTTTCTGGAGGTGCGTAACACCACCTCCTCTAAACACACTCTTGACTTCCAAACCAAAAAAGCCAACAAACCCCAAAATCTCTTATGAAGCCTGCCTAACAGAATAGCATTTGAGCTTGTGGCATTTTCTCCAAAAAGCAGTCTACACAGGAAGCATTCCTTATTTCGGAGTCGTTAGTTAATTCAACACCAACCCTTCATATGTTGTGAAAACTTCAGTTGGGTTGGCTGAGTCAGGTCTAAGGTTCATTTCCAGGTCACTATTAAATATATTGCTGGTGAGGAAACTGCATTTATGTGGCAAGATAACACAAACCAGTAAGTAATAATGGAAAGAGAAGTTTAGAAAGCCACCCAAAAACATGAGAAGTAGATGAAGACACAGCGGATCAGCCAAACATCCTAAAGTGG
The DNA here is from genome assembly GCF_040807025.1 of Struthio camelus. NCBI lineage: Eukaryota > Metazoa > Chordata > Aves > Struthioniformes > Struthionidae > Struthio > Struthio camelus. The sequence goes on along the minus strand of NC_090981.1, from coordinate 64,288,745 downwards.
AGTTCTTTCTTAGACTGCTCTTCCTATCGCTTCGTCCCCTCTAGCTGAAGCTCTCCCGTCAGTAAAAGCCTTTTGTTATGTTCAGCAATGGCATCTAGAAGGACAGCGCATTAGTAATACGTAGGATTGGCTGTATCACTATCCATTCACTCTGGGATTACACCGTTTGTAACCTAGCCGCTAGGAAAGAGGATGATTGATATATAACAGCAAAGGAGGGAGGGGGGGGGCAGATGGAAGGGGGAGAAGACAGCAAAATCTGGTGCCCAACATGAAACATTTAAGCCCTAAACTTCTGTGGGAATATGATCCTACCCTGCAGTGTTGTTATTTTTTCGCCATTGCATTAAAAAGAAGGACTTTTCCCAGTGTCACTGCAGGCCACAGAGGATAAATCCAAATGACAGGGCTTAAGTTATGAATATGGGGAATTAGAGATGAAAAGTAAAGCAGCTTAATAATGACTCTCCCATTTCTTCTTTGGTATACAAGCTTCAGTATTGATTTTGAAAGGCCCTGTCTTCATCCTAGCAGCTCCTCGAAAACGAGGCTTGAGAGAGTTTCTTCACCTAGCAGCCTCTTCAGCAGGATTTGATGACGATAGAAAGAACGTATAAAAGCTTTTGCAGGCTGTTACTCATCAGGAATCATTGCGTTGTTTTCCAAGTCCAGCAGATCCAATCTCACAGCACGGGGGAACACAGAACCCAAGGAAGCTGGCCAGCAGGTCAGGGCCCTCCTGTTTGCACAGAGACTTTAGCAGCCTCAGGACACTTATTCAAGACCTGGCCCATAACTTCTACACATAACAGAAGCATCCGAATCCAAATGGAAACTTTTGCATCACCTCGTCATCTTGCAACCCAGGGAACATTGAAAAGGACGGTGAACTGGAGAAGGTAATTTTATTGCCTTTCCTGACCAAGTGCCTTTCCTGCACTTCCTACTCAAGATATGATTTTTGCAAAACATTTGGAGCTCTTTTTAAGGGCTTGACATCAGCTACCAAAATGTTTGAATCTCTGGTGGAACGAAGCACAGACCCTCATCCCTCACAGTTTTACCCTATTTGCCAAGTGACAATATCTCACAGGTGGAGTCTAACCTGTCCCAACAACAGCGTGAAATAGCCACTATGAGAAAGAACTCACGTTCTTAGAGAGACAAGACTAGGAGGGAAAGCTAAGATGAAATAACTTAGCTAAGTTTATAGGACAGATCAGCGTCAGAGAAAGAGAGCAGATTTCCCTGCCTCCTGCACCAATACGCAGCTGCTAGACTGATTCTGCTGCCCTCCAAAAATACATAATTACTTGAGGAAGGACAGTGTGGTTTCCTGTGGCTTTTCATTTTCCTCCCCATATTTTCTCCCAACAAAAAAGCCATTAATATTTGATCATTCCTGCATATAAGATGCTGTTGCTGTAACAGTTTGCACTTAACAGCCTCTAGTTGTAGGCTAAATTGATGACACTTAAAATGTGCCCAAGAGCCATAGCAGAATGATCCCATTATAGCAGTGCCTTAGTAGTGTTGTGTTAGTTAAGGTTATGTTGCCTGGTTTTGAGGGTTTATAACCCAGCTGTAAATATATTCTGCAGGCTGGAACCAGTTGCAGAGGGGATTTAGTCCTGCAGCAAAAGTGTGGCATTTTTTCCTATGTTAGATCAGATTTTTGTCTGGTTCTTTTTAAGACATTTAAAAAAAAATCTCTCTGTCAAGATGTTATTAGAAACCATGCTATATTTCAAGACAGTGTTAACCTACCTCAGGCAAGGCCTACACCATTCTAATATCTGAGTACTCCCCGATCTTTAACATGAAGGATATCTGTGCTGATTTCACTGTTCTACAAACAGAGAGCTGAGATCTCGTGGGAATTAAATCACCTGGCTCGTTATATAGGAAACCTGTGGCAGACTGAAGCACTGAAGGGTGAGCTGACTCAGTAGACACTGAGTGACTTCTTCTCCCTCTGAGCCTTATAGAAGAAAACGGTCATGCTATATTGACTTTCAAATTAGAGCTTGAACAATTTTGTCCTTGCACCAGGGATTTTTTTCCCTTAAAGACACTTTGGTTAGAGGTTTTTGTCTTTTTTTTTTTTTTTTTTTTTTTTTTAATAGAGCTTTCTGACTGGCTTCCAGGAGGTAATGTTTTAAAAACTGACTTTGACCCATATAATGATATAATGAGATTTTAAACCCAAGGTACACACGCATCTTAGACTGCCACTAATCTCTTGCCAATTCAGACTGGTATATACAAATAAGAAATTCACCAAGTAGGATATAACAAAGATTAAAGAGATATAATTAACAAAGCACTGTTTAGATTGAGAGAGACAGAACTATTCCTATCAGCATGGTCAATTCAACAGCAGAGCAGGCTCCCATGAGAAAGTCAGGAAGAGTCATCACCTGAGTCGCTGGAACACTCAACCGAACAAAGATCCAGAAAATACTGTGTACTGTGAACAATATCCTTGTACCACCAAGGCCTTTGCTTAGAAAATCAAATTCTTTTCCATGAATAACTAATGTTAAAACAGAACATTTTCTGAATGCAGACCAACTATATAGGGTACAATACCCAACAGGTGACCTGCTGAGATTCAGGGCCTGAATTTCATCTCATCTTGACATTTACTCTGGGATAATGTCAGTAAAAGATAGGGGCAAACTGCCCCCATTCTGTCTGGGTTGCATTTTACACCCACGCAGAGATGAGCGTGACATGCTCCACAAAGCTGCAAGCATGACTCTCCAAGCAATGAGCAGGTCCTTCCCTACCATCTGCCACCCTCCACGAGGCCTTTGCTCTTTCCTTGCACCTCTGAGCAGATGAGAGCTGGATTCATGCAGCATCTGTCGTCTGAAAGGTGGCTGACTGATATTAACCCTGCCATGATGTCTTCACACATTGGCATCTGCGAAGAGGGGAAAGTGGAACAAGACAGAGATGCAATGGCAGCAAACGCAGCAAAAGTGACAGCAATGGGGAAAGGTGGTCCTTACTCAGCCGGGTACAGACCAGAAGCTTGAGGATAGGTGCTAGGATCTCTCCACCCTCTGAAATCATGTGTTATGAGGAGTCCTCCCTCCCAATATTTTCCTCCCAAGAACCGGGGGCAGCATTTTTCCAAAGGGACCAGTCCAAATCTTACCGTACTCCTTTTTCACCTATGATGTGTTGCATTTCCACCGCAACCCACCCATGCACATGTTGTCTCTGCTCTGAGTCTTGCAGGAGCAGGTAAGGTGCTAACGCAAAACTGCTCGAGGCAGCTCGGCGGTGCACAGCCTCTTGCCTCCGACTCACTCTCCCCCTCCGTCCATATAGAGAGATCAATGAAGACAACAAAATAGTTATTAATACTCTCTTGGATTCCAGAGCCTGAAATGACATGAGATAGCATTTTCTTCGGCTGCTTTAGTTCTCTTTTACCATGCTCACGCTCAGTTTGCCTTTGACAAGTATAAATGACCCTTTCAAATTCAGGATTCGAGGCTGACGATGACAATTGATAACACTAATTTTTTCATGTGTGAAGCACTTTTCATTCAGATGGCTCTCAAATTGCTTTTTAAAACCGGCCAGATTCACTTCATCCAGCACTGAAATGAAACTACCTCCGAGATGGAACAAAGGACCTATCAATATAAGGTGGCAGTACACCGCAATTTAGGGCAGGAAGCGAAGAATAATGTATCCCGCTGCATGCATGGGGTCAAGTCAAGTTGGCAGAATACATTTCCTGAATTAGAATCTCGACAAAATATCCGTTGCCAAAAGCTGCATACTCCGACTCAGGAGGGAAAGTGTCATGGGATCATCCCTCACTAAAAAAGGTCAGAGCCCTAAGTTCTACCTCTCTGGCAGGGGCAGAATTGCCATGTTAGAGCATGTATTCAGAACTATGAAGGAAAAACAATTTACTGACTGCCATTTCTGGAGCCTTTCCTGCAAAAGGGCACCGTGAGTTTCTTGGTGGTTCTTTTTCCCAACCACCCCCTTCCTGTAGAAAGGAAAGAGTCTATTTAACTTCAGTCTACACTTTACAGGAAGCCCAACCCATCTGGAAATGAATATGAACTGTAAGAGGAGACCACGAGGCGGGAAACTCTTGAAGTGCGTGGAAGACTATTCATAAACTGAGAGAGAAAGGGAAATAGGCCATTATAAAAGGTCGTTAGAAATGTCAGATTTCCAATGGCATTGTATGAACAGAGGTGTAACCCACCTCAACACACACCCATTACAGCTGAACTTGCAAAGGACACCCACAACCTTGGTCTCTTTCATTTTGGAGATCTACATCTGGGAAGTTTCTTTCATAACATAATCCCTTTAAAACTTACATAAATCTGAAGAACGGGGACTTCTCCATACAACTCCACTTCACAACTCCTTCAATTCCACAAAACAAATGGACAAAACCAAAAAGTTCCACAAACTGTCATCAACACAGATGCTTAGCACTATTTGCAACGATTACCAGAGTACAGCTGCTCTAGGAACTTGGGAGGTCCAGAGAAAAGGTAGCTGGTGAACTTATCCTTCAAATACCTCTTGTCCCAAAATGCCACTGAGAGGAAGAGATTTCTAGTTTTTAAAAAAGTTTCTGCAGATTAAATATTCTACAGTGCTTTGGTTCACCGAGTGGAATAGTCTTCCCTCTGTGGCACCACCAGGAGCAAGTGAATTGTGGGGTGGGTGAATGGACAAGCAAAGGGGGGGTCCACCTCACTGAAACCAACGCTCATGCCGTGGGGAGAAAAAGCTTTCACTTGGTGACAGGAACAAGACACAGAAGCATTACATGACTGAGGATTTTGGAGAGCAAAAGATAAACAGTGGGGTCAGTGTTAACGACAGAGCTACAAGGGCTGCTTTTAATAGGTGCCAGTGCCAAAAAGGGATGTGTTTATGAGTGGTGCTATATGGAATTGCTGCCGGAGATCTCGGAGGACTAGGCTGGATGACCCAGGAAGTTCCCTATATGGTCCTGTGTTCCTTGCACGATCACCTAGCCTGCTTCATTCAACGAAAGAAGCATTTTTAAGGATGCTTACTGCCTGGACACCTCAATTGATGTCCTCTCTCTTTGTACTTTACTTACTGCTTCAGCTTTTCATACCCTGTGCAGAATCCAATGATTTTTGAGCAGGTGGAGATTCAAACCCTGCCCTAAACTCAGAGCAGGAGACAGCAGATGACAATATATTGACTCCTCCTTTCCCCTCACTCTTTCCTTCTGCTTTCTCCCACCTGTGTATTTCTAACAGTTAGCCAATGCTTCCACTTATTTTTACTCCTTTTTTTTTTTTTTTTAACAGAGAGAAACATTAACATTGGCGGGGGGGGCGGTGCGATCCAGGCTTGCTCGAATGGATTCTGACTGCGAGAGCCTTTGCACTCCCTCGTTTTGTGCTTCAGTGCGTTTCTTGCTGACAAGTGGAAGAATGCAGCGGAGAGCCAGTGAAGCTAAGGCAGATTCCCCGAAACCTCATCCCAGCCCTCTGATACACCCTCAATAGATATTGCAGCGCTGCCTGCCAAAGGAACTTAGCTCCGACATAGTTCAGTCCAGGCCAGTTAGCTATTTAAAGATGTGGGTTTATTTATACACTTTTTACCCTCCTTCCCTCCCCCATACTCCCTCCCCCTTTTTTTTTTTTTAAGACGGGAAATTACCAGTATCCCAGAGCACGTAAAATTTGACAGCGGTTTACCAGATAATTTGTATTGGGCCCTTTGTCTTTGCTGTTACTTTTATTCTTCAATAAACTCCTTCAACCATTAAACAATGTTACTCCCACAACAACTTTGGCAGAGATCAAAAGAGTGTGGCAGGTTTACTCCAAATTTCTATTGCTACCCTCCAGGTACTGAAGAACTAGATGGAGACAAAAGAGCCTTTTCTTTCCTTTTCTCTCTTCTAAAGGGTCTTGTCCTGCGTTTCCATACAGTCAAGGAAAACATTTTAGAAAGTAATTAAGGTGGCTTTTTTGAGGTGAGGGTTAGGGAGACCAGTTTCAACCCAGTACTTAAGTCATTGTGCTTTTGCTGAAATGACGATGACATCCATTAATAGCAGGGTCTTACCTTCTAAAAAAGAACTCGCAGTGCTAGGAAAAGCACAATAACTTTGAATTAAATTACTGTCTGCTCGCAGCAGATCTCCAGGGTCACAAGTGGTAAGGGTGTACACACAGGCCTGCAACGCCAAGTCCGGTGATCTGGAGAGAGAAGCCGGACTTCTCACAGTTTAGTGCATGAAGCGGACACTGCTGTGCCTTGTGCCTGAACACAGGGTTTTTTCAATAAATCCCGAAGTCCTGATAAAGGTGTTTGGTTTGGGGGCTACTTGAGACATCCGTAGTCCCAGAGAGCCAAAGCCATCTCAAGTCTCATCAGCTGCTGAAACCTAGTGCAGCCACCGCACCAGACATTAACACTTTTATCTCTGTAAGGACTGTAAGGATCTGGCCTCAAAGTGCACTAGGTTGCAGTGTGATCTACCCACATTCAAAAAACAAAGCAGACAAATAAAAAAAGCATCTGAGAGGTTATTTCACTCCCAACACTGAATTCAGTCTTCTGGAGAAGGAAAGCTCTCAGGAGGCTTCAGGGGAAAGGAGGACATTAGATGAGGCCGAAGAAGCCCACAAGGGAAGCTGCCTATTTCATTTTTGGAACGTGGACCATGTGCATCTATTTTTAATTTTGAACCGAGTTCCTCTGCCTCCTGCCAGAAGTCCTAAGCACTCTGATGGTGTAACAGGAGCAGTGGCCCAAACGTTCCCTAGTAGCTATTACTTCTTAATAAAGAGCAGCACTTAGGCAAGGGATGAGGTTACTGTCAGAGGGGTCATGATTAATAATGATTAATCTGATCCTTGCCAATATGAACTGGATCCACCATTCACTAAATAATTACTTTGCAGCATGGATACCGTTTCCAGAGGAGGCATACATTTATCATATTAAAACCAAAAACAAACACACAGAAGGGCAGGAGGACCTGAGCTCTCAGTAACATTTGAACTGACACAAGCCACCAGAAAAGCTAAGCAAAAAGAAAAAAAAAAAGGCAGAGGAAAAGAGCAGTTAAACATTGATGAGCTGCCTACCTTTTGGGAGAAGCAGGGAAAAACAAATAAAGCTAAACCCTGAATAGGCAGAGCCGCATCTGCTGAGAATATGGAGCTCTTTGCTACTTCTAGTCCTCAACCTTCTACACACCTCCAATACACACGTTATTTGTCATCCCACACGTTTTTTCCCTGTTTCAAAATGACATTTTGCTTTCCTCACAAAAGTACCAAAATGACACAGCTGAAATCGCTCCCTGGGAACCGTCTTCCCTGCTTTATGTTAATACACTACCTAGCACAAGGAAATCCTAGTCCGCGATTGCCATTCTTATGCAGCAACACGTTACAAATAATAAGCAACGGTATAATAATTTATGGGGAGGCATAAATTACTTGGAAATTAATAACCACTCTAAAGGGCATTTATGAACGTTACAATTACAGCAGGGCGTTTGCGGTGTAGAGGCTCGATTCTGCTGCCAGGAGGTGGCCGCGTTTTGGGACTCCTCTTAGGCATCCCGCTCCACCGAACCGGAGCTTCGTCAGGACCATGCACGGCAGAGGAGGAAGACGGAGGAGGGTCTAGGCCTTCAGTACGCTCGGCTGCATCCCCCTCAAGGTTACTAGAGACCTCGCAGGATTTATATTGCACTGCTGCGCCTGTCATCTCGGGTTGTAGGGTTTGATTTAATCAAATATTGCTACTAACTGGGAGGCCGTATGACATGGACCCACGGTTCCTCTCCTGCTCTGAGGCAGATCCAAGGCGAGGGTTGGGCTCCTCGGGACTGCTGTGAAACCCCAGCCCCATGGGAGCCCGCTGGGACTTCTGCCCTTGACAGTGAGATGGTCGGGATTTATTCACTGGTGACTGCACCGTGGAAAATATCCGGCTGGATAGGTGCCTCTGGATGTCAGTCTCAGGGGAAGAGATCACAGGTCCAGGAGGTTAAAGTGCCTTCTCTTCCAGAGGCACGCCGGAGGAATGCCAGTAAATGAAACCCTTGGCCATGGAATAGTGACTTGGTTTAACTGAGGATTTTTTTTTTTTTTGGTTGGTAATATATCTAGGAGTTTTTGCAAGCCTCCAAATTCATTTGAAAAGTAAGTTACGGGAAAAAAATTAAAATCGTTGCAAACCATCACCATTCGCAAAAACTCAGCTGAAACGTATATGGTTAGCCTAAGCCTTTGAATAGTCAATGATATAGACACCCATACCCATTTGTGACCACATTCAAGAAAAGGACAACAAAGTTGCATTTTCACACAAGGAAAACACAAAACAAGACCAGAAAAAGAAAAAAAAAAAAAGCCCCCAACAACAATAACGAAGGTAAATCTTTAAAACGAGAGCAGAGAGGAAAAGAAAAAAGTCCTTAGCAAACAAAACCAAATCCAGCGCACTGTTTCCCCCTTCACAAAATGAAACAAGCTGCTCCTAAAATAATGCTTCCTTGGTTTTCTGGCAATTAGCGTTCTGAAGGATTAGCCTACAATCGTAGGCGAGTGTTTGCCTTTCCCAGCCGATGTCACCATAGAAGTCTGTGTTTACCTACAAGGCCCAGGGGATAATTTATAAGCTGCACTGAGGTCCCGCATTCACAGACAAACCTTCTACTCTGCCACCCACCCTCTCGTCCTAACTTCCTCTCCATCTACATCCTGTCCCCTGAAATACTGACAGGATCCTGTCAGAGGCATGATAAATGCTCTTTTCAGCCCCTGGATCCAGCATTCGCACAGTAGTTTAAGCTGATCCAGCAAAAAAATGATTGTTAGATGGTCAACACGTCACCAGATATCAGAAATTAGATTTCGGAAAGCAACTGAAAACAAAGAATAATTTATCACGGTCCCAGAAAACATTAAACAAAAGGGTTTTTTTTTTTCCTCCAAAAACTACTGCCTGCTCTATAATTACAGCATTGCCATCGGTGAGTTTTAGGTCCAACACTCAGGGTTTGTTAGAGACGGCGTTTTGTAAAACCTCTCTGCAACCAAAATGTTGTTCCCATTTCATTTTTAATCCCTGCTACGTGGGATCTGTGGTCTGACCCTGTTGTAAATTAAGAGCGATTCAACCAGGGTACATCAAAATACAGAAGTTTAAAACTGGTAACAATGTTTTTGTTTTTTTTTTTAAATTAGCTTTCTCCTGATGCATTAGAACCTCAACATGAGAAAATTAAGCTTGTATTTGACAAAATGGAAAGCTGTTCTTTAAAGAAAAGTAACATGAAGCCTTGTCTCAACGGTAAACTGGTAGTATGGCTCATGACGATGACTCGGTTATTTTAAAGATAACTAATATCAAAAAAAATAATTGAAAGACTCGACCTTACGTAGCATTTATAAACATGACTAGCGTTCCTCACAACAGAACCCACAGCAGGATAAACAGATCTGTTCACATGTTCGAAACCGCTCAGATCTTCTTGGATTGTAACAAGACGAGGTTCAAAGACATCACGATTAATCAGGATTTATGAACACGCATGCTGAAAATAAACAAAACATTTTTCCTCCTAAGAGTTCAGCCCTTTTCCCCACCAGTAAATTATCCGGAGTTCCTGGAGTTTTGTGGACACTGCTCCAATGAGCTTTAGGGCTATACCCGCTCTGACAGGTTGCTCACAAGCAGCACTAGAGAGCAGCCAGCCAGTTATTTGATATTTGAAATCAATTGCTTCACATCACCACATTTCAGAGTGGATGACCCAACATTTATAAAATGCTTCCACCAAAATCAAATTTTGTTTCATCTTCAGAATGAACGATCTCCGGATTCAAACATCGCTCAGCTCCAAAGCCAGGAGGTGAGCAGGCCTCTGGCCGGCTCTCGGTCCGAATGCGACTGTTCAGCTCTACCAGCTAAACCCTATAATGATGTCAACGTGACCAATTTCAGAAGAAGGTGCCGTTCCTTCTGAGTAATGAATATTGAAATCTGGCCATCAATTTTCTGTCTGTGAGCAAGTTTTTACATGCTTATAATTAGCAACCTCAATAAAGAATGTTCTTTTCGGCGGTGCCACTTCCGAACAAAAGCATGTAACGAATGGTGCATTTCTCTGTAACTATCGGACATCCAGACAGCTACAGTATGATACCAAAGGCTGCATGCATTTAGCCAGCAATGAAGTGCAATATTCTTTAAGAAAAGCATTGCCCAGAGTGGATTATTATTAGGAAACAGAATTCATGAATAAATAAACCAGATGGGAATAAGTCAGGCCAGGGCATTAACAGCTCCTGGCGCAATGAATCCCCGATCTCACTTGAGGGTTTTTCTACAAATAACAAATTTAAAAGCATTAATGTTGTATCTTTGTCAGACATGCCAAATGTCCGTTTGTGTCCAGGCACTCAGATATGCAACAGCACAGTTTAAAATCAATCAAATGTGAATACGTTCTTTTATTTCCACCAGGTAAGGTACATATTGACTGACCTGATCTGAGTCTTTTACTGGAGCATTTTTCCCTTTTCTGCAGCCACAACTCATGAGCAGTTTTGCATCTCCAATGACTTTTCCCTACAAGAGAGAATTCAAGAAAAACATCAGCGCAATCTGAACCATCAAAGTCCAAGATGCTTTTATTTATGACAGGCGACAGGGGAAGAGAGGGCATCCAGGAAGCTGCAGACTCATCCTGCATTGCTGGAAGATGCCCTGCCCCGGAGGAGTAGCTTCCACGTGGCCAAGGAGGCCTCCTCAAAGGCGAGCAGCAGCACCAGGGAGGCCACACAGACAGGGAGAGAGGCAGAAGGAAAGCAAGGTGTGTAGAAATAGACAGAGGGAATATGGGCAAGCCAAACTGAAAAGGAACCAAAACAACCCAATATTTTCATACACCCACGTGAACAGGAACAAGACTATCGCAGTCGGGTAGTACAATGACCAAGCTCGAGTGACTTGAGGTAAAGCTCATATGCCAGCATTAACGTGCACCATTACCAAGCTGGTGCTTATTTGCTTCTCAGGTAGCTAGGTTTAAGCTAAATACAGACCTTCAGCTGCGACTTAGCCGTGTTTGGAGAACTGGTCCATTTAACTGCTGGTAAGTCCTTGCCATGAATTCAACAGCCTACGTTCACCAAACACTGCAGTCTGCTCGAGGAGATCCCTACGTCATCATTAAAATACTACAGCAAACGGAAATTTCAAAAGAAAGAGTCCCCTCACGCAACCTTTGTCTGCAGCCAACAGTTTGAGAAATAACCTGAGCACAATAAACTCCTTTTTACTGACAACCCACAAGGTGAACCGAGCGTAATCTAAGCAGTAGGGTCTCTCACATTAATCCGATCCAATTCTGAAGATCTTTTGGATCACTTTGGTTCTTCACCAAAGCATGTTTGGAGCTTATCAAACTGGACGTCTTCATAAACCACCATGATAGAAATGGCCTTGAATTCTAGATTTGGTCAAAAACTCCTTGAGCTCAAATAGTAACATGGCCAACTGAGTCCCCATAAACTTGTCATATTTACATTTACACGTTCTTCCTCAGAGACACATAAAGATATTGCCTTTTTTCAGACTTCGGCAGTCTCCAGCTGCAAAATAAACACTTGCAGCATCTGCTGGGCAACAGAGGGGGAATCCACTTGTGTGGAGAGCGGTGAGATTTCAGCTGGATGGATTTATATGGAAAAGGAGACTACAACATTAGAGCAGTTAATGAGTTTAGCAAAGTGGAAACACTCTGCCCTAAATGATGAGGAAGGGAAAGGGCACGATTAAAAGGAATTGCAGCCATTCCTCAATGTCAGGCCACAGCAGAGAGATGACCCTTGGTGGCAGGAATTACAAACAGGAAGATAAACTTCTGATCACCTCAGGAGTCTGCAACCTGCCAGGTGTGGTGAGGTCTCTTATTTTGTGACCCTAACATCTCAAAAGTTCCAGCAAGGCCAGATAACATGCAAAAATTACTCTTTCTGCTCTTTCCAAATGTACACTGAAAAGACTGTACCCTGACCTGATTCCTAATCAAAATGCCCAACGCTCAGGCCACTGATCACCCCCTGTTAAAATTCAGCGTTCTTAGGCCATTACTCAAAACTGGCAGCCTCTGCCTTCATATTTATCGAAAGTATTTTGCTCTTGCCCCTTTATTACAATCCCTTAGCGATTCAACGTGTAATACCTTAAATTCTTGAATCACTCCCCAGAAATGAGTGATTAAAGTAATAAGTAACGCAATTGCATTAACTTATTATTTAGAGATGGAAAAGTGAAGCACAGAGTGTGATTCATTTGTCTAACCGAAGGAACCTTTTTAGATACTCCAGAGTATCTGAGATATGACAAGTCTGAGATACAAGAGGACCTAAGGAGATCCACACAGTTCCTGATGGGCAGCTGATGGACAAGCAGGATACCTCAAGGGGTCTGTAGTGGCGACATATGCCTTCATTTAGGCAACTATATGACTCGCTGGTGGTCAACGTGTCCCAGCATCCGCTGCAGAGTCACCCTGTGGGAAAAGACAATCCAGCCTTTTTTACTCCACAAACAGAGGAAGAACTCCCATTTCTAGACCTTTATCTGGCTTCTCACTTCTTGGATATGCTCCCAAGCAAACTAAGCTCATGGTAAAAACCAGCAACGTACTCACATGAGAGAGGGAAGTATTACTCGCTTTCTTTAACAGAGAGACATTGCAAGATGTTGCCCACAATCACTTGGAAAATTAGGAGTAGAGGGGGAATCCGAACCCAAATGTTGATAGCTTCTTTTTTCCCTTGACAGTACAAGAACGAATTTCCAGGGGGGCATTTCCATTCTCTAGATAGGCAAACGCACTCAACAAATAATCCCATCTCCCTGTCCAACTTCAGATCCACCTCTCTCAGTGTGCATCGCCTGAATTAGCTACTCCCTTCACCTTCTTTTTAGGAAAGTCCTTTTATGAACAGATGCTTAATTTGGGGATAGGTGTCTAACATTAGGCAGCTAAGTTGAAAGGGAGAAGAAAAAAAAAAAAAGCATATGGACAACATTTGCAGCCAGTCGCAACTCCATTTAAGAGCAGATGGACGCCTTGTCATTCCCGGGTTTCCTCACACACACCAGGCAGTTCAGTGGGGATACAGAAAGGGGCTTCTGTTTGGATGCTTCTGTCTGGAACAAGATTAGAAGAAAGCACGCTTTCTGCGGCACACGCCTTGTGTTACATTAAACATGCATATGCAACTTCAGCTTTTATTCAAAGATCTGAAACAGAGCCCTCCAGGGTGCTGAGGGTCAGTGAGTTTGAGTTTGTTTATTTGTATGTTATTTTACAGTTTGCTAGTGCCCAAGGAGTTTGTTAAGAAATTTAAAACACCTCGCTGGGATTATCATGCTGAGGTTGTTGCCTCCTAATACATCCCTCCCTCCTCTGTCCAGCAGCGCGGCCTTCCTTCCCGGTGATTTCTGGGGAGGGAGAGGAGAACTGTGCAAAGAGAGTCACCGGGAGCTAGAGTCATTTGGTCTTAATTTATGGAGCATCATTTCCATGTTTCATGGCCCTTTAATAACCGGATTGGGGAGGAGAACCGTTCGGGAGCAGCGATCTTGCAAGCTCACAGACGTATTGTTTCTGGACGCTCTCGTGCCATTAGCTTTGGAGGCGATGCTCCGGGTTGGAAGCAGGTAGGAGCGACGATTTGCAGAGCCCTGAGCTGAAGTCCCTGTAAAAGGAGGAGCTCACTTTTTGCCTTCTGCCGGCTCCCATCTCCGTCACAAGTCCCCCTTCCCAAAACAAAAAGTGGGAAGGTTCCTCTGTGGGTGTACAAGAGCAAAGCACACGCAGCCTGTTATCCCACCGCTTCCTGTGCTGCCGCGGGGGAGTCACTACGCTGCCACCACCGTCCCACAGGCTCCTGCAGCTGGCCAAAGTTTGCAAATAAATACAAATAAATAAATACCAGGCTCAATTATCTCAGCTGCACGGGCGACAGGAGCTGATCCGGCGCCAATTTTAACAGCCTGGCCCCTGTGGTCAAGAAACTCTCAAACTGCGTCAAAGCAGAAGTCAGACGAGGGCCGGTTACAACTCGCTTCACTCGAGCGGCTCCGGAGCGAGGCGTGCCGGCACACACACACAAATTACCCCGGCCGGGGCAGCCCCGGCCGTCGCACGTCCTCCAGCGCGGTCCCTCTCGGAGCTGCCAGCCCCGACTGAAGGAGTCAAGACGTGACGCACGTGGCACCAGCGGCGCCTCCGCAGAGCTACCCGGGATCAACGGGGGGAACCAGCGGCCTCAATTAAAGAAAGGGGGCGGGGGGGAAAGAAAAGAAATAGAGGCGCTAAATCCGAGAAGGGAGAGCGTCAGACTTCACTTGGACAACCTGCTGCTCCCCATCACCCCGCGTGCCCAGCTTGCAGGCTAATATTAAGCCTTGCTCAGCGGCAAGCAACAGGCAGGTGTTTCGGCAGGTTTCCCTTCCCCATGGGTATCCCAGCACGGGTTGCGAGAGCAGCCCCATCCACCCCAACTGCCTACAGCCAGGCGAACCAAAAACAGCGTGGTGCCAGCGCATGGCTGCTGTCAAAGCCCTTGCGCGCATCCCTCGCCGGGCCGGCGCGCTCTTCAACAGCGCCGCGGCGCAAGCCTGCGGGAGCCGACGCTTGCGGTAGGGTGACGTCCGTCACCCAAAAGCCGGTGCTTTCAAATCTGTGCACCTCTGCCTGCTCGGGGCTGCGCCTGGGAAGACTGGATGGAGAAATGGGCCTGGATCAGCTATGGTGGGCCAAACATCTCGGAGCCATCAAGTTTAACTGGGAGCTGACTTCTTCGATTCAGCTCACCTCTCCCTGCTACTGAGTAATGCCCACTAAAAACATTGGGACTATTCTTATCCGCGAATATCCGGCACAAGTCTTCTCTTGCACCTCCACAAATTCACGTAGCTCAAAAGATAGTTCAGTAACAAAGCTGCGAATCCTGCCAAAAGTGCCATTATGTCGGCAACCAATATCCACCTCCAGCTTATCGCCGTCTTTCCTTTAAATTAACAGATGCTGCTTCCCCTCCCCTTTGGCTATCGGAGGTATTTGAACTATCTCTGTCACTCCCGTTTTGCAATATCCTGGTAACATCCTGCACCACCAGCTGAAAACCTGAGGCGCAGAAGGGCTGGCTGACTTGCCCTGTGTCTCAAAGGAAACCTGTGGAAGTGCAGAGCTTTGAACGTGGACTTTCCGAGACTTTTCATAGCATTTCATCTGCTGAAGCGTCTCTCCTCTTCATAGGAGGGCACTTTTCTCAAAAAAGCTTTGTGAAGCTGAGCTGCACAGTGCTTTGCAGTCTCTGCTCTGCTCTTCCTCTCCCCTCTTACCCTGTTTCTCTAGAGAGCTAGAGAAACAGCTCTCTAGCCTGATACCTGTGCAAACACCACAACCGTTTCTG
This sequence comes from Struthio camelus, assembly GCF_040807025.1. Taxonomy (NCBI): domain Eukaryota; kingdom Metazoa; phylum Chordata; class Aves; order Struthioniformes; family Struthionidae; genus Struthio; species Struthio camelus. The sequence goes on along the minus strand of NC_090981.1, from coordinate 64,273,239 downwards.
CTCAGCAATTACAAGCGCGCAGGGAAGCAACTCTGTCCTGCGGCTCGTTCCCCATCCATTCAAATATTCCAACATTTCAAGTATGGAAGAGAGTATTTGCTGTCACCTCCCCTGACATCTTGCATGAGGGAGACCGTAGGATCCGTCTGCTACCCCGCTACTGAGCCTAATAACTCCGAAATCACAGTCGTCGTTCTGCACTACGTTAGGCTATTAAGTAAAGAATCACATGGAACAAGGGAGTTTTGGGGGGGGGGGGGTTTATCCCCAGATCCACAGGCTTTCATCAGGAAGAAAATATGTGCACAGTACCGCCACGGTGACCCTGAAAAACCAGGGGGGTGCAAAAACGGGGTCAAGAAGAACAATGTATTCAGGGTTTACATTTTTCTGCCGCTCTGTCAGGATGCTCCACGAGTCTCGACGAAACGGTGCCCAAGTGCCTCCAGAAGGGTTTGGTAGAGCGGGAGAGGAGAAGGGGGGAACGCAGGGAAAGGCGAACTGAATCCAAGGTGGAGGCAAGCAGCAGCACAACAGACAGCTGGTGTTTGGGTGGTGGTAAATCACCCTGAAATGAGCCTCTTCCCTCAGCTCAATGAGGCCTAAACAACAAAGGAAGGCACAGCTTGCAGCCGGACAGCCCGCTAGCCAACCACAGACACACATGACAGCTTCATTCAGGAGCCTGGAGTCAATACAAAAGCTTCGAAATCAATCCGACATCCTGCGACCTCAGACAATGCACCAAATCTTCTCAGAATTGGAGCCCCAAATGAGGGGGAACAGCATTCAAGGGAGATCAAACCGCGGGGCTGGCATTGAAAGGGACTCAAAAGGAGAAGAATGTTCCCAGTTTATTAATGGTGAGGTCTGGCCTGCTGCATCCCAGCCGCCGTAGCTTGCATTCATTAAAGGGCAGCGCTTTGCACGCATTATGCAGAAAGGCCGGCCGGGGGTGCGGTGGTGGTGGTGGTGGTGGTGGTGGTGGTGGTGGTGGTGGTGGGGCGGGGGGTGGTGGCGGTGGTGCGCGCGAGTGTGTGCCTCGCTCTCAGAAATCAGGATATGCCTTTCTGCTCCGCGCCGTTGTCTTAATCACAAACGCCTCCTGTGTGAACCTCAAAGGCTGCCTTTTCCCACTCGAGCGACCGCAGGGGGACAAACGCGAGCGCGCGGCCGCATCGCGCCCCGCTTGCTCCCGTCCCTCTCGGCCCTTACAGTCCGAAAAGCATAAAGGAAGGCAGAGCACGGTCTTTCCGAGGAAAAAGCGCAGCGTTTCACATCTAAGCAACAACCCCCCCGCCCTCCCCGGCCGTAATTGCAGCTCGTGGACGCACACAAAATCTACTACGAAAGGCTGAAGGCGGGTTGTATGGCGTGACTGTTGCCGCCGCTGAGTTGATCGCTCCGTAAAGACTTGCCTGCACCTACACACCGTAAAGGCCCCGGTCACCCAAGGTAGCAAACCCGCACAGTGCAGAAATGGAAAAAAAAAAACAAAAAAATGCTGGGGTCCAAGGAGTTACCCGCTCCGGGTACAACTGCACCGTCCAGGGTAATTTCACCTGCAGCGTCGGTCTTGTAGCACTGCATGCAAATGGGACCCTTCCCCCTCCCACCCCATGCATGTGGCAACAGCCACAAAAAGGCCAAGCAAATCCTCTTTTATCAGCCTCCCTTTGAAGGCAGGTGTAGAAGTAGACGGCACACAAAAAACGGATAAATACCATTTGCAAAAGTCCTGTTTGGATTTGTCGGGCCTAATTATTTTCTTTTCAGCTGCCACGTATTTGAAAGAGTCAGACCTTCCACGTTTTCTTCTCCTCAGCTACCCTGCTCAAGACAGAGTGTTAGCTTTAGGAGGTCAGACTTGAAAAACACTTCTGTCTTGCGTTGAAACCGGAGCAGATGAAGAGAAAGGCACGAAGTTTCCAAAGCGGTCTAGAGATTTTGATGCAGGTTTCCCATGCTTTTTAATTGACGGCGTGTCAAAATCCAATCAACTTTGCTTTTAAAGTGTCACATTGATCTTAGGACGGATATGGCTGTAGGAACTAGTAATCTCTCAGATTTGGAGGAACTTACTTAGGTGTACAGAAACGGAAAATAACAAGTGCTCCTTAAGGCCTAGCGATTTCAATACACTTTATTCTTGAAAGTTGGGGAATTAGTATTAAGACTGCCACAAAAAAACCTTATGCTTCCTCCACCCTTTACTTCACTGAGTCTACGCTACTACTGCCACAAAAACTCTAGTGTCCTTAGAGACCATGGACATGTTCTGTGTCTCCTCCTCTGAGAAGACGACAGCTCCAGTTTTACCTCATGAATCCAGATGGCAGAGGGTAAAACTGGGCAAAGGTAAGTAAAGCAGATGATTAAAAAGACTTCTTCTCTAGCATGAGGCAGAATGCAAGATCAACTGTACACGCAAGACCAGATTTATCAACAGGGAGCCCCAAAGCCTATCATTTAGCCTTCACAGAAAGAGGAAGAACTGCAGCCAGGCTGGGTGCCCGCCCAAAGATGTGGTAGTTGAGTGGTAGGAAATAATGGAGAGCTGCAACAAGTACTAGCAATGCAGATGAAACGCAGTCTACAGGGATCAGATGGAGGAAAATTCAAGGTTAAGTCTGTTGGTAGAATAATAATGCCGAAATCTTTCATTTTAAACTGCATTTTTCTTCTCGTTGCAATAACTAAATTTGTTTTAGATATCTTGTGATTCCAAATGTAAGTTTCTGAAATTCAGGAAAACTGAGATCTTATTTGGATGACTTTTTTTGTTTGTTTCTTGCTAGCTTGCCTGCTTTAAACTCTGCTAGTTGAATAATTTAACAATCTATCTTAAATATTTCACCAATAAATCACAGGCTTGTGTTTCTATTTCATGTTACAACTAATCAGCGAAGGAATGTCTGAGTTGGAAGTTAAAATTCTGCTCCACCAAGTCGGTGATGCATAATCATTTCTCCACAGACTCTCTGGTGAATAAAAACTTCTCTGCAGAATTAATGTCGTATAAAAAGTTCTTTGTGCAGGCACGGAACGCAACTGTGGCCGAGGATCTTACATATTCTGCCAACAGGGCTTGAGATTTCCAGAGCTAATTGGTTTGTAGAGTTTTCCCACCCTGCCAAGTGCAAGCATGGAGTTCACAGCTGAATCACATCTATGGGCGCGTAGAGCCTAAGCTCCACTATGCTGGTCGAGATGCTGACAATATTTACAGAGTGCTCTGAATGGCCCACATGGGCAAGGGACCAGATTTATGCAACCAATTGTATTCAGATTCATGCTGGGTGCTCACTCCCATCAAAGAGAAACGAGCAGAAAAAACATGGAGGTTTCTTGCCAACGTGAGAGATTTTCAAAAGCAGCTCACGGGTGAAGAACGGTTTTCGGAGACAGAGCGTGTACCAAGGACCCCAAAGCTCACTGAAAGTCAATGGGACGAAAACTTTTAAAGTTCCTAAATTGCTCAGGCGTTTTTGAAAACTACATTTCAATGCTGTTTTGATGCAAAATTAACACATTTGTGGAAAGTAAGAAAAAGAAACCTAAATCCCCCCACTTTCTCCCAAAGTCCTAGTTCATCAAAATGAAACCAGTGAGCCTCTCTCACACACACACACACACACACACACACACACACACACACACACACACATACCTATTTATATAGGTGTGTGTGTGTAATGTAGTGCAATTAACTTTGTCCCTAAATCGTTCAGACACATTCAAGGTAAGACCCGCTTTTGTCTCACTCAGTAAAATCCAAAATGCATGAACAAAATGAAGAGCTAGCAAGAAGTTCACAGTTAATGCTCCGAAAGTGAAAAGCAAAAACAAAGAGAGAGGAAATGAATGGGAAAAAGAGAAGGGAAGGAGAAAGGGAAAAGTTGTAAAGCCCACTATTACGAGGTTGCCCTTTATTTTATTGGGTGTCTACTTTTTACTTAGTTGTGTAGCAAAACTCCAAAATTCAATCTCTCTTCCTTCAAAGAAGCGGATGATCTCTCCCTCTCACACGCACACACGCTAATGTATATGCAAAAAGACATACACAAATGTGGAGGCATACACACGTATGCAAGCCTACACAAACATATGCACAAGCAAAAAGCTTCAGGGGCAGTATGATTCCTCTCCTGCAGCTGGGCTCAGCATCCCACCTCCGTAACAACAGTGAGGCTGGCCTGAGCCTGGCTGGGGGAGGGTAGGTGAGATGGAAATTGGAGACATCTCCTCCTCCTCCTCCTCCTCCTCCTCCTCCTCCTCGTCTGAGGACAGACATCTCCATCTTTCCTCCCCTTCTGCAGCTGACAAGACTTCCTAGGCAAACTGACACGGAAACAGCTAATTTACTGCTCTGTGTCAGGAATGCAGCCAGGGTTTCGGTCCTCTGCGCCCCTTACTCCCTCAGCCACATCGTCCTCACGGCACGGCTCGCAGCAATGGTTGAACTTTGTGGAAGGGCTTTGGACTGACAGGGCGTCCAGTGGCCGACAGTTGTAAATTGAATCTGGTTTCCCCCAAGAAGAGTCGCCCCTTCCCGCTGTCCCTCGAACACACACACCTCCTCCTCTTCTGCTTTTGTAACTTATCTCTCTGCAAGCTACTTCCCAACAGGAGCCGAAATTAAACAGGCTGCCCATATGCCATGGCTCACTTGTTGTCTGTTCCTCTCACTGCCATCTGGCCTATTTGCTCAGCCAAAGAAGGCAGAAAAAAAAAAGTAAAAAAAAAAAAAAAGAAAAGAAAAAGGGAAGAAGAAGGAGAAGAAGAAGGATAAAGCCAGACACAATGAGGACGAGGAGGGAGGTGATGATGCTGTCTGTCGCATCTGCTCCTTGGCCAGACTCCCAGATAGATCAGTAATGGAGAGCAGCAGAACCAGTGACAATTAACCCAAACACAGTCCTGTTTATTTAACCTGTTCAGATAGATCAGCTCATGTGCTGCTCCCCTGGCAAGGAGGCTCAACGCTCCAGCACGGAGCTTCCCACTGAGAAGCGGAGGCAAAGGGGAGATCCTCCTCTCCTGAACAAGGCTGGAGAAAGTCTACAGGATATAGCAGAGTGCAACAACTGTGCTGCCAGGCTGAGATTTCCCTTAGCTCTCCAAACCACCTTATTTTTTCTACAGCAGCACAAGCACAGGACTAGCAAAGAGAGACGTGACTGGGTGTGCGTGGGGTCTGCAGGTCTGCCTTGGTTTTGATCCACACTAGCTTCTAAAGCGTAACAGGAATCTCCTGACCCTGCAAAGCACAATGAGAAAGCACAAGGGGAAAAGCCAAGTAGTCTCGAAAGAGCTGGTTATATGGCCCACCATCACTAAGGATTTGTGTCAGGTTGCGGTCGAAAGTTAGGGAACAGAGCTGTGGGAATAACAGAATTTTTGTTTTTCAAGATGAAACACAAACCTCCAGGGTTTAAAAATAGATTAACCTGAAAAGTAATTTGTAAAAAAGAACGACTACAACTTTCTACAAAGTTAGAAAAGTGCATCTGGAGTGGGGCTAAATGTTCGTTTGAGCTAAAACAATCCCTTTTACCGCTTTTCCAGCAATGAAAGCAATGAAACGTATATGCATGAAAAGGTTGGTAGACATGGCGATATGGAATTGAGCTACATTCTAGTCCATTTACACAGTTGTGTATAAGGAAAGGGAGAGGAATTCATCTTGTGTTTGTCTGTAAAAGGTAGTATAAACTGAGGGTAGTATAGAAGTGTGTGTGCACAAAAGCATGTGTTTCTCACTGAGATAGGTACCAAAAGACCTGCAATCGGTTCGTCTCAAGGCAGACACCGCTGAATCACGACTCAATAACTACCGTTAGAGCTCCATAAGATCATGGTGGGGAAACCCTTTTGGGGAGAGACAGCTGGGGTGAAGAGCAAACCCTACTCTTCCAGAGGCAGAAGGCTTTGCATGTGTGCACAGAGAAATCCCTGGTGCTCTTTTCTTGGAGAAGGGTGGGTGAGAAGACAGGAAGGTATTATTGCATATGCCATTAAGGAAAGAGCCCTTCCTTTATCTGGGTGCCTTCACTTGAGTCCCAAGGCCTTGACAAACATAGAGGAGAAGGCAAAGAGATATTATACTCCCCCCTGAAGTTGCCATTCTTGATTAGGTTTTCACAGTTCAGCCTGACACTGTGACAGACCAGAATCAAGACGGGTGAATTTCTTCACCCATTACCATTCCTCTGCTTGCAGCCAGTGAGCAAAGAGAGTGTTACCTCCCTTAAGCTCCCCACAACCTTCTCTGCACGTGCATGCCCATATAGGTAAGCAACATGCATAGCATGGTAACGGATGCCCCAAAACAAAGGTCGAGTTGATTCTTTGAGCTTTTGGGCTTATGGTTCCCACTAATAAAGAACAACTCTTTCCCCATCCAAGTAGCCTGCTTGGAGCCTTTGGAAAGGAAGAAAAGCTTTGTGAATGCAAAATACTTCATCAGTAGTGGCAGTGGAAATAGAAACCAGATTTCCTAAAACTGAAATACAGCATCATTACTAACTTTAACATTGCTGCAGTCACTCCAACAGCAGGGATTCCAACTTCGGGAACTGATTAGTTGAAATCAACAACAACAGCAACAACAACAACAGCAGCAGCAGCAGCAGCAGCAGCAGCAGCAGCAGCAGCAGCAGTTAGAGGAAAGTCGTCTTTACACTCGGGCTGCCGTTGTCTGAGGAGATGAATACTACCAAGGGTTTCTGCTGACATCATAAACCAATCCAAGCTCTGCTCTTGTGGTTTATGATCTCACCACTAAGCACCTCCATGGAATTATTCCCTCATATCTTACTGTAGCCCATCCATTATCCTCTACCTAATTGCTTCCACAGCGCTGCTGCAACAGAGATTTTTTCCTACAACTGAACATTTGTATTCCCAAGAGTTGTCACCTGCTGGGTCAAGTTCCTCAATCTTTACATTTTATGTTACTACAATGGGAAGACGTTCCAGTGAACAGAAAAGCATACAAACCCAGCAATCAATCTGATTCCTCCGTTTGGATTCTCTTTTAAACAAAAGGGAACTTGCCAAAAGATCGTATTACATTACTCTACGGAAATAGGGTGGAAGCAGTGTCAAGCACTGTCTATCTACTACAGCATTAAATTGAAATTCCCCGGTCAGTGTGATAACAATAAACCAAAATACAGACAGTGGGAAGGAAGGACGCAGAGCAGACTGCAAAACTGGAAGCAGTATGGAGGGTGGATTTGGGTTTGTTTGTTTGTTGTTTGTTTTGTTTTGAGGAATGGGAGCTGGGAGTGACCAGCTCTGAGCTAATGATGTCCAGCCTGACTCCTGAACACTTTAAGACCCCTAAGGTCTTAGCTTCCCCGAAACAAAGGAGTCATCCTGTGAAGAGAACTAGGATGTTCCCCATTTTATAGCTGACAATGAAAGCCCAAAGACACCATGCAACTTGCCCACTCTCACAAAGGAGGTTTGCGGTAGACCAATTAGCAGCAGGTCCATCTTTCACATCCAGAGTTTTTAATCACCACGCCACTCCAGAAATAATACATCACTTCACATTTCCACTTTGAGGTTGCAAAATACTTTGAATCAGCATACAGGCCTAAGAGAAGACAGCTTCATCTAATGACTACATTATTAGTCTGATATCGAGAAATTTTGAGGTCCTAGACTTGCTTTCCCTTTGTGAGCTTTGTGTGTTTGGGAATTCACTTTAATTCTCTGTGACTCTTTCTCTCCTCCCATTTTCAGAGGCAATACATCTTTTTATTAAGACTTCTCTCTCTGATAGGCCTGAAAGAAGTTTTTCAAATCATACAGTTTCAGGATCGTATATAACCCAGTAAACACCAAGTGTTCAACCACGAGTTCTTGATTTATGCCAACAGAACTGAGGACTTTCAAAAGCTAACCCATCCAAATATTGGACAAATCCAGGCACACTTAACATCGAGACCTGGGTCACTCAACCTCAGGCAGGAACTCTTGCAGTAGCTACAATGCCACTAGTAGTGAAACTCCAGTGATTGCTTCTTCCCATCTAAGAGCAAAGGATTTTCTTATCTTCAGCCTTCAAAGAGGAGCTTCCCCAGCGCTGCATTGTGCCTAATCATACTGGCAAGAGGAGGAGCACACTTGGGGACTGCTGCAGTGCTTGTACTGCTGAGGGATGGTGTGACAGGCTGTTAAGGAAGTCCCACCACACTGCTAGTATGAAGCGCCAAGGATGTCAGAACGTTCTTCTGCGGAGTGCTGAAGACTGAAAAACGCCTCAGTATTTGAGCGTTTCATTTTTTCACAAAAGAATTCGTGTTTTGGGGGATGGGAACTTTTTTCACTCAAAGTCTGGGGACAATCTTGCCAACCAAACTCTAATATAAACTTTTACTTTATCTTTAGTTCCCATCCATGTTACTTCATCATCTCCTTCGCATTCAAGATACTCACTTGCAGCTATACTTGCACATTGAGTTTGCCTCCAGTGCAAACAGCAAAGTCAGAAGGGGAGGATTAAGCTTCTCTGCATTTTCTAAAATATTCCAGCCACATAAGGTGTACTCTAGGAAATGAGCATGCACTGGCCCACTGCTCTGGCTGCAAGACGCTACAGAAATGGCATAAGTGACCGAATTAGTAATATCACAATGCTAATATCGTTTACTGTAAAATATTATTATACCTTTCAGCCTCAGATGCTAGAAACTGCCTGGCTTTGAACTGTTATCAATCACCTCTCCCTCCCACCCACTCATTTCAAAAGATAAAAATCAAGGTCTGGGCTGCTGAGTCAGACTACAAACACCCAAACAAGACGTTTACTCCGACTTGTTTTCAGTCACCTCTTTACTGAAACTGTGTGTCATGGGGCTGGCAGGATGCTCTTTTAACCTCTTCCTAAGAAATGAACTGCTGAGAATCAGCCCACCAGAAACCACATAGAGTGAAAAAAAACAAAAAAACAAAAAAAAATTACTGTGTGAATCAGACAAATTTCAAAACTTCTGGTCAGAAATTGCTTCTTCTCAGCCCAAAATCCTGAGCTACCATGTAAAACACCCTGAAGACCTGCAGAAACACTATGGCCTGGAAGATAAAGCCTTCATCTGGAAGTTGTGAAATTTAAGCTTTTTTGAACCTGGCGTATGAACAACCTTTGGTAACTCAGGCTCGGAGCCTCGGTCTCCCCTGAAAATTGACTTTCCAAAGTGTCCTGGCTCTCCACACAGAAAACCCTAATAAAAGAACTAGCTATTACAGGTAATATTTTAGAAACTAAAACCTTTGAGGTGGCCAAACTCAGCACTCCCAAGGGAAGCTCTTCTCTTGTTGTTATGTGAAAAAGTATGATTTTCCACTCCTGGCTTAGCTAACACTTTACATTGTTCCAGCTGAAGGCACCTCGGTTAACTCAGAGTTTCCATTTCTCTTCGGTTTCTTCAAACTTCCTTTTTAGTTTCGGTTTGTATTTCCTGTCTCCCTTCCCCCTCTTTCATTTTTGGGGCTTCAAATTCAAATAAAAACTGAAAGCGTCACTGACTCCAAAGCTGTATTTACCTAGTTTTGACTAGAAACCAAAGCAGACCAAATAAAATGAAACAACACTGAGATATCACTTTTGGGTTCAAAATGCTTTGTAGTCTTTAGAAACTTTGTAGTCTTTCTCACAGATGATGGCCTGTGTTACCATATCCCTGATTTGCAGTGAGGGAAATCAAAACAGAGGAAGTTTAAACGGCTTAACATTTTCATTTTAAGAATATAAGGTGTGTGTTTCACATTCCTTGGCAGTACTAGATACGCCTAGGTTTGGAGGCTCAAACCTCTTTGGAGTTTAAACTCCACACCTTCATGCAAACGTGAGGCAGCACATTTGCCCTTGTTCTGAAAATATACTTGATTAAACCACACAAAACCCACCCTTGCTGAACAAGGAAGCTGCAGACTTTGGTGAGCTTTGTTCTCGAGATGAGCCAGGAGTTCATTGCTGGGAACTACGGTCTTTGCTGCAAGAGATGGTTTCAGATTGGTCTCAGATCTGCTGGCCTCTTGGTATCCCCAAGCCAAATAAACAATGAGGTTTTTTTAACTGATTTTGATTGACTTCTCTTCCTCTCTCAGTTTTTTCTGGCAGGGTTGCAAACGAAGGATCAGCTCTTCAGTGACTGCAACGAGAGCTATTAAGCCTACCCCATGAGGAGCGCAGAGAAGTGGTGCTCACAGATTTCTCCTAAATTTGCCACTTCAGGAATTATTCCTACTGTCCTGGGAATCTGATCTCTCTTCCTTTCAGTGTCACTTGCACTTGGAAAGCAGAGGTACTCAATCCCGGGAGAACATACGGGATGTCTTACATCGCAGGACAACGCTTTCAACACTTTGTTTCAGGACTGAAAAAGGAGGCAAGACAATCACCTGCTTGACTGAGTTCTTTGGACGAGGCAAACAAGCGTCACTTTGTTCTCACTTGTGCAAGCCAAGCAGCAGCGGAGCGGGGTATGGGAAGGTCACTACAGACACGTGATTTCATGGCAGGAGGACGGTTTGGTGACAGAATGGGCTAGGGCTTCACTTTCAGCTCTCTTGCTGGTACAGAGCGCAACACAGAGGGAGACATTTTAACGCCTCTGCGCCCCAGTTTCTCTACTGCAAGTTGATGATCTCGCTGTCTGCTCCCATCAGACCACTTCTTATAAAGCACTTCTGAAACTCGGTCCAAGCCTGCAGTACTGAGCAGCCAAGACACTAGCCACTTCGTGGCAGTGCAACTGGAAAAAACAGGCTCTTGCCTTGTCCCGGGAGCAGGAATATCCCCCACGACCTGGTCACCACTTTCCCGTGCCCAACTGTAAGGCAAGACCAGTAGAAGGCAATCCTGGCACACCTCAGCATGCTACATTTAAGGACAATGCACTTGGACCTGTTGATGAACACTGTTGACCTGCTGATGAACACTGATGGCTTTAACCAAGCCCATACTGACTGTAAAAAAGCTCCTAAACTTCTCTTGGGTATCTTCAAGAAGCAAAAGCCTTTGAGGGTCCAAATGCAACATAATTTGCTGGCCATAAGTAGGATGCAGCCTTGCCAAAAAGCTTCCTCTGCTGCAGCTTGTATTGGCAGCTATGGCATTCTCCAAAAAAACATTTCATAACCCTGTCTCAGAGTTTTACGGCATGAGCGTATAGAAGCAAACGTAAACTCCGCTGACCCTTGGGCTGCTTTTTGGCTCAAGGAACTGATTCTTTTTACATCTTTCTTTCTCTTCTCTTAGGCTCCTTAAGTAACCACAGATTTCCAAGGAAGAAGGAAATTATGTTAATTGAAACCTTCTCAGAACATTATCAGCTTTAGCAGGAGCAATGGGGGAAGGGGGAGGCAGAAGGTTGAGGGCAGAAGGGATATGAACGATTAAATCCCCCCTTTCTGGTAGATGTCAGGGTGCGAAAGGCCAGTTAACTATTTTTAGTGACATCAGGCCCACACCTGGCTGGAATTTCCTCCTCCCAAGGGCCACTGAAACCTCCCACGTCAGAGAGCAAGTGACAAACAACGCGGGGATGGGCTAAACCAGGAATCCAGGCAGCTGATCTGTGACGCATCAGACAAACAAAATTTCTCTCTGCTCACTTCAGCTCAGCTTCCTGCTGCAGATGGACCCTCTCGCCGCACCGCAGTTTCACAATGACTGCGGCGCCTGTGCTTGTGCATGAGCGCGTATGAGAGGTACCGCCACAACATCCTCCACAGCTAATTGCAAAGCCCATCTGATCACAGCTCCGTTGGCACCAACTCTGACTTCACACACGTATAAAGGACACCCGAAACCGATGCCACCGCTCTTACCAGAGAGCGAAGGACACAACTGAGGGATAGGAACCACCGTGAAGTCACTGTGGTGCCATCTTGAACCATCCTGCTGACGAACGCTACACACACCTCCCAATCACCTTTTTCCCTACCTGAATGCATTTCAGACTGACAAAGTTATTAAAGAATGTTTTGCTATGCTGGCTTGAAGCGTAGCTAAATATTAGCTAAGCTGTAAGTGGGCATTTCCAGGGTTTGAGCAGTTGTCATGTTTTACTGGCACACAATTAGATCTTATCCACATTATGCCCTGTAACAGCTCATTTACATGCTGACCAACAGATGATATCTGGATTCCCCAGAACACCTAGATTTTTAATGAAGGCAGCCTGTAAAACAGACAATTTCCTGAGTGGTACGAACTACGCAAGAAGGTAGGCTTATATAGCAGGCTTATTTTCCTTTGAAAGCAAAAACATCAGGAATGGCTCAAATTCTGCTCTGGTAGGTGTCAGTTGGGGAAGACATTTTAAGACTAGAATGGCAGCCTTTTGACATCGCAGTAGCCTCAGAAAAAATGGCCAGGCACACTGTAAACACCAGGCTCCAGGGATTTCCACGAGCATAAGCGAAAAGTTTTTGGAAACAGGTTTAGCTGGAACGGCGTTCTGACAAGATTCCTCCACTCCTTCCCCTCCCAGTATGGACTGGCTGGCTGACTTTCCCAGAGTCTCCTTTTGCAGTTCGCCTGAATACCACTCCAAATATTTTCTCAATTAGAGGAGAAAACAGGAATTTGCCACTTGTCTGCCCCTATTCTGCTGCCTGTCAGCATTCAGCAAATATTTCAATCGTAGCCCTTTGCATGCTTCTAACCCGGCGCATTTAACCTCTGACCCTCCCCTCGTCTAATCCATTGGCCTTTACCTTCACATCTTTACAGCCACGGCCTGGCTGCAGAGCGGGCTTGCAGGGGAGGGGAGGACCAAAGGGGGATGGAATAACCTATGCCGGATGCCAATATTACAGTAGTCGGAGGCGGAAGGGGCATCCATCTCCGACCGCAGTCCTAGAAGACTTCAATTAGCTTTACGAAGCGGCGAGAGGGGATTTGCGCTTCCACATCTGGAGGAAGGACGAGGAAAATTAACACATGAAAAAGCGAAGAAAGGCCACCTTTATCTTGGCTCTCTTCCGTATGGCCTGCGGCGTCTCGGGGCAGGTATCTAATTGTCTCCAGAGCCTCTGCTCTATCTCTTCCCACCTCAACCAGTTCTTCTCACAGTCTCGCACGTCACCAAGAGTAGGAGCTAGCAGTTCTGCTGTCAAAAGCACATGTGATGAAAATAATGCCCAGGGCGCAGGCTGCCAGCCTCGGAAGCGCCCGCGAACCCTTGACAGCAAACGCACCTAGGGCCCAGAAATCCCCCGTCGGCCCTGCCTCCTCCCCGCCGCCACTCGGCCCGGCAAAGCATCCCGCTTGGGTCTCCAGGGGCCGCAGCCAACCACCCGTTGTATGAGAAAGCACCGACCCTTCTGTCACGTGGACGTTTTAATTGTTCGCATTGGTATTTTGCTTCTCTCCGCTGTAGACAGTTTGCTGTCTGTTATCTGTCCTTCAAAGGTAATTAATCGTGCTGTCTCCTGGCTCATTAGAAACAAGCCCCGCTCCACCCCCTTTCCCCTCCCTCCTTCCCCCGCCAGCCAAGTCGCAGTGTGCATTATTTCGGTTAAATCATGTTTAAGTAACTACATAAATAGTAGGTCGAGTTTGCCTTTTGTCTAGGCTGAGACTGTTGCTTGGCTCGTTTCTCAGTGCGCCAGACCAGGAAAGCCCTTATCGCTGGAAGCTCTCAAAGGGAAACCTTTGCCGGCGCTGCGAACACAGCATAAGGCAGCCACGTAATAAGAAGAGTGCGGGGGGGGAGGCAGTCCCGTCCGCCCTCGGAGCAGAAGGCTTGTGCAGTAGGTAACAAGAACAAGGTGCCAACCTTGAATAAGAGAGGCGTAAAAGTCAATGCTGCAGAGCAAAATCCTGCAAAGGGGGATGCTAATTGTCTAGCAAGAGGTGACAGTCAGAGGAAGGCAAGTTTTTAGAGGGCTGTTTTTTGGTTTTTGTTTTTTTTTTTTTCCCCTCCCTTAGCTTACGGTATCCAGCAAGACGCACTTTCAGCGGTATCACTTCACATGCCCTTGGTCACCCACTACAGACTTTCTCTTGCGACTAGCGCTGAAACTCAGAGGCTGCAATGCAACTGAAAGAGCTTCTGAGCTTTTCATTCAATTAAGAACAAAATGAGAGTTTCTGAAGTGGGTTCCCTCAGTGCGCTGGTTAAAAAAATAATTGAGGATGTGGGTATACAGGTTCAAGCAACCTAAAAACCAACATGAATCATCACCTTGAACTCAGACAAAACCTGAACCAAACTTTCTTAAAGGGTCAGGATAGTTCAGCTGAAGGCAAGTTCACCTGTATTTCTGTACTTCCAGGGCCAAGGCCTGACATCCTCCTAGAGCACTTTGCTGTGTGCGCAGACATCTCAAATAATAGCAGCTGATGTACAGATCTGAAGATGTAAGTATCTGCTCCCAGCTGGGAACAGCCACTGACAGAACAAGCATGAGAAAGCTTGTTTCCTCGAGATTTCCGCTTACCTTAAGAGATTTAATCACCTGGATGAGCTTCGGGTGAATCACCTGAACTTTTGGATACTGACTCTGGCCAAGACCTCCCATCTGCCTTGTGCGTGCAACATCACCGCTGACAGACCTCGGCTAGCCAAGTGCTTTAACTGATTGGGCCAGGCTCAGTTTTACTGCGTTGCCTATGCAAAGGTACTGAAGAGCTTTGGTGAAGACTTCCGCATGAAAAGCGCTGCCTGCATTTCCAGCATTGTTATATTAAGCTAAATTACTGCTTGGGAAAACTGCTCATAGCAGGAATGCAAAGCAATGAAGTTTTCTCTTCCCAGAACAAGCTGGGCACAGACGATGGTAGAATAAAAGCCTTCCCAACCGCCTAAGACTGACAAATCTCACCAGTGATGTGGGAAGACCACCATGAAGAGCCAGGGCAAAGTCCACTTCTCCAGTCTAGCTACAGCTGGCCCTCTCTACCAACAGTGTTTAAAAAGGACAGAGGTCACAAGCACGTGCCGTACAAGTCACTAAAGCTGGCTTATCAGAGACTCAATCTAAACTCACTTCCTAGGCCTGATCTATCAGGGGAAAATGCCGCTATCGAGCTGAATCCCCCAAAATAGTAGTCCTGCTTCCCACCTCCACCCGGTTCATCCTTATTAAGCAGCACATGCCTCTTCAGGAGGAGGCAGTCTCCCTTGCAACTTTTTCCAAATGTAAGCAGACAGAAATAAAATGTCCACCGTTTGGTTATTCACAAACACATCCTGCTTTTACGTGATTTTATATTATTAATAATATATGCATTTCTTAAAAAAAAAAGAAAAAAAAGTTCTCAAGAAGGAAGGGGGAAAGGAAGGAAGAAAGAAAAACATACAGGAGTGGGGGAAGGGGAGGGGAGGGGGAAGGACAACAATCTGAGACTTTCAATGGGAATGTCCAAAAATAACACAAACAGGATCTCCCTGCCATCTGCTCCGATCCTCTCTGAATGGCTTTCAAAGTAAAAAGCCTTGCCAAAACCTGACAAACAAAGCACGGAGCATCAGTTTTAATGGAATACCAATACTGCATTTCCCCCATCCCCACCCCCCTTTTCGCTACATATACACACACCTTCCACACCCCTCCAGTTGCCAAATAAATGACACTGTGCAAAAAAAATTTGCTTCGGTTAGGAAGCTGAATAAACAAGGAATAATTTTGCAAGTGCTCCCATATGTCTCTGCTTCTCTGCTTACAATGGACACTAATAAGATTTGCCATAACTAATTCACTCTTTCACACCATTACTCTATTCTCTACCTTAAAAAAAAAAAAAAAATTTACACCCTGCCTATCCCGTGTGCATTTTTCTGCAACTTTCACACAGTGGAAACACAAGTGTTTCAGCAGGAAAGCCCACCCATCCCAGAATATACACTTTCCACTCACTTTAGACCCCTCAAAGAGGCTTAAAGGTAAGTTTTACTGATGCGAAAGGAAAATGTTTGCAACTTATTTTCTTCATTTTCCCTTCCCATAAAGAAGAGGGAGGTGGGGAAAGGGACTGGTGGGGAGGCGCAGGAGAGCTGCGACCTCCAATCCAAAGGCAACGCGTTAGCGCATATAAAGCAGAAAGGGAGATTCATTAGCTGGGAAAAACAACAATTCTCCTGTGTTTTGCCTCGGACCAGTTAAGTGGAGCAAACACAAGGCAAACAAACAGCAGAAACACCTAAGAAATCACTACCGCGTTCAACAGGCGCTCGCGTTTCAGTCGTTCGGAGAGACGCTCACCAAACGCGGCATCTAGAGGTGGAGATCGACACCTGACGGCGCCGGCAAGGGCGGAAATCAACTTCACTTTGGGTTCCCCCCCCCTTTTTTTTTTTATTGCCTTCCCTTGAGGAGTCGCCGAGGAGCTCATGGGGGCTCCTGGTTTCTGTGGGGGTTTCTTTACTCCGCGAGCGTGGCGGGGGCCACCGAGCCGCCCTCCACCCCATCGCCTGCAGAGCTCGGCTCTCCCAGAGCGCTCGTGCACCACGCTGACGGGGTACTGCCTTCAACTTTCGGGGTTTGTTGTCTACCACCTAAATCCTTTCTCCCTGTCTCTGTGGGCGATTCTTTTTCTTGTTTTCTCTTCCCCTAGGAAAAAAATAGGAGTGCATTTGCAAGAAAAAGGAACAAAGTCAAAAATCTTGTTTTCTCTCCCTTTTCAGTCTCAGACCAGGCTCTGCATTCACCCTTCACTTTACTTCTCTGTGGCACCACACCTGGTGATAAAACTTTCTTTTGAGTGTCTCAGGCCTCTGATTTACCCATCACAACCTCTTCAACATGTAGCCCTCTCCATCTGGCAGATCTGAAATCCTCCTTTCTCCTCACCTTGCTGTTTAAATTCCTCTCCCACCAGGCTGCTGGCTTTTCCAAGGAACAAAGATCAGTCCACCCAGCCCCAGCGAGCAAACATTTCTATCCATCTGTGTCCATGAGAAGCCCCATGGAAACTGCTCTCCTTACTTGGAAATCCCTCCCTAATTTTTCGCAGACTTCATAACACACTTTTATATCCTCTCTGACTCCATCCTCGCACTCGAAAACTAGCCTTCTTTCGGTCTCTTTGCCCAGTCTTTGGGTCTGTTTATTCACAGGCTGTTATCCTACCTGCCATTCCCCATCTAGGCCCTTTTGAGGCAACCGCTACCTATATTTTCACATCTGACTTAACAGAATCACTTTTCTATCTACTAGTTTTTGGCCACGTCCTCCTTCTCTCACTGGCTCTTTTTTCTTCTCCAGTCTAAGTCTCAAATTGTCCCTCTAACATAACTGAGCTCTCTGATACAATCCGAACGGTGCGTAATGCCTTTGTGGTTACCAGCTACTTGGTCCAAGCTGGTTGTATTTTACGAAGGAGACTGAGCTTAAAATACAGACATTCGCTAAATAAAGCGGTGAGGACTCCAGGCAGGCGGCAAAGCTGCGGGAGAACAGAATGCAAAGGGGACTATAAGGGGAGCATAAAGAATTTCTACTTTTTTCTAACCAGGGATTAACACATGGGTTTTAAACAAGGGGACTCCCTGCCCCAGCTGACAGCAGCAGCTGCAGCTTCTGACTTGCTCATAGAGTGGCAGGGAATCGAATCAAAGAGAAAAGAAGAAAGAGGACAACCCTTCCTTGGGGAGTAGGAAACACAATACGAGCTATTCTAAAACCCCTGCAAATACTGGCTTGATTTTAGGTCAGGCTTTCCATCCCCCTTCTGTCCCCCCCCACCACCACCACCTTTCGGAACAAAGGGAAATTGGTATTTTTCGAAATTCTTCTGAAAGCCAGCTCGGCAGATGGTTCTTTCCATACTGGGGAGGGAACAAAAAGAAAAACCTGCCAGGATACACATCACCGAGATGTGACAAAGATGGGCATGGTGGATGGCCTCTGACCCGGGGATTTCACAGAGGCCCATTAAACCATGTGGCCAAGATGGACTGAGTCGACTTGTATCTCTAGCACGCAGCTGCTGCACACCACAGGCTCATACTAAGTTTTATTAGCAAAATATACAAGTAAGGCCGCATAGAGAGACAGACAGGTAAATTACAAGGTTTCTCTAGATTTCCATCCCATCTTTTCAGTGTGTCATGACAATCTCACATGCTAATGTGAGCAGGTGGAAGTGAAGTTCAGCAGCCAAATTCACAATGTAATAGTAAAAAGCTTATTTAGGCAGTAATTAGCATCTGTCCTATTTCCTTGAGTTTTTTTTTTTTTTTAACTAATCCAGAGATCCTTTTTTTCTGCATTTATTCAGTAGGACTATTCTATAACCTGAACCCAGTGCACTTTACCACAGCTTTAAGTATACATCAGTAATATGAACCCCTGCAAATGCAGAAAGCCAAAGGAAAGTCACTGTCAGGTCACTATCTAGCAGTCAAACGCTTCAGGGTAGGATCTGACTGCCTATCACAAGCTGCCCTCCCTCCTCCTTAAAATCACCTCTTTCCTCTCATTGACGTTGACAGCCAAACTCCCATTATTTTCAGGGATGCCTCAAGCAGAGCCAAAGGCTCCATGGTCCAAGCACCCAAGTTCCACCTTGCATCCAAGGATGAAGTACGATTTTGTTACACTTTGTATCTACCAACCAAAGCACAGAGCGCAGCAAAGGATGTGCTGCCCTTCCACAGAGTTGTCCCGCGTTTCAGAAATTCCCATGAAGTATGTTGGCAATTGCTGTCCATAAGTAACTAACAGCAGCTTCTGCCCACACCCAGATCCAAAAACCTACGGACAGATGAAGCCCTCCCATCATGCTTTTACCAGTTCTTCTTGCAATAGGTTTGCTGTAGTCACAGAAGGAAATAGGCTTCTCCCCCCCACCTCTCCTTCAAATCAAGAATATAATTACAAGTAACGCAATGGAATTAAGAAGGAAAAGGGCTGGAGGGAATTCATCCTAATGATTACATAAATCACTGAAGAAAAGTATCCCATGGAAAGTGACAGGCTGTCTTCAGGAAGAGTTCTCAAACAACTCAGCTGAGCATTGCTGAATGTCCTGTAGATTATAGAACAATTCTGCAATATCAGCAAACAGGAAAGACGTTAATTATCCCCATCTAAGTTACACATATAAGGGTTATAAGATAGAAGGAAAACATGTAATTAATTCAGTACTGTGGGTTCCCTTGGAAGATGCAGTGAAAACAAGTGCCTCCAAGCTCCCTGCTAATACATATTAGCCAAGATACTGACTTCAGGGCTCTCCCTATAGCTGAAAAGGCTTTGGTAAGAGGGCTAAAAGAAGCAGGAATGAGGGCTGATCAAACCTCTCTTAGTGCTGCTCCCCAGTGGGAAAATATCTGCTTCAGTTCTATTTTTCTTAGCCTTAGAAGTAAGCTTTCAACAAATTACCCACCTGGAAATAAGGCAGGTAAAGTTTAGCAGAAGCCAGTCAGTGCAGCACAATACTTCAGCATAGACTGAGGGAGAGGGGGGAAGACTATTGAAAAGGAAAGAAGTCATTTTAGAAACTGCAGCGTAAGCTCTACTTTGAAGGTGCAAAGAAACAATTTCCTCCATTTCCTTCTCGGGATGCCTCGCCAAGTGCAATTACAGAGGAGCTGCCTTTCCAACAGAAGCATCGGGCCATGTGCTGGTGGTTGGAAGTGAGTGACATCATTACCTCGCCGGTGAAGCAAGAGCATGCTGAGTGGCAACATATCTGAAAGTCCACTGTTCAGACCTCTCCTCGCCAAACAAAGCAGAGCAGTCAACAAGAGGAGCCGGGCCGCGGCCTCTGGCGCTGCTGCTTGTGCCACCGCATTCCACTGGGAGCGTTGGGCAAGGGAAAATTACACGCCAATGCCCTCCAGGCTGATTCTCATCTTTCAGCCGTGTGGATCAAGAGCAACTCACGCGAAGCCACCGGAGCTACAGCACTATTAAGCGCTGAAATTCCTCAATGAACCACCCAGGTTTATAGTGGTGGAGTTGTTGTAACACCGATGTCAATAAAAGATACCATCTCTCTTTACAAACCTTGCCACCCAGGTGAGAAAGCAAGCCATGAGAAACTGATGTGAAGATAATGATTCCTCCAATAAATATTCCTCATTTGACTCTTACCACAGTTCAGGGTTTAGAGACCAAAAGAGACTTTTAAGAGCATCAGGTTTAACCGATCACAACACAGGCCCAAAAACTTCATCCTCAGACTTCTGTATCAAGCTCTAACACTTCTTGGAGAGAAACGTTATTTCTAAGCTACCAGTGAGGATGAAGATAGCTGAGAACTTTGAAATAAATTCACCAGTTTCAATAGCAAGTAGAAGAGGACCGATTTCCAGAAGGGCTGTGCACCTATCATTTGAAGAACAGGCCACCACCACCTTTTCCTAAAAAGTTGTCTTCTCAACTACTGAAGTACCCTGAGCTCTTCCTGCTTCTAGCGCCGACATTTTTAATGCATTTTCCCCTTTTATCTCTGCCTGTTTGTTTTCATGTATGGTCATGTTTCTGACCTGCATATTCTGTCGTGAAAGTTACTTGTGACCTGAACTTGTCAGCCCTCTGTCACCGCGTCAGAGAATTACACGTAGATGCAAGCTGTCCATGGAACGGAGGAGAAGGTCAAGCTGTAGAGGCTTGTGAAGGGAGAACAGCGGAAAGCTCCACAAGCTTATTCTGTTGTGCAGTCTCTAGCCAACCAAACTACGACAAATACAGAGGAAGGAGTCCTTGTCATGTGAGGATCAATTGTGTTATGGTTAAGCAACCACACTGCAATGAAAAAGGCCCGAGTGTTACCCCTGGCCTGTAACAGATTCCTTGAGTGAGTCACAGTCTCATTACTCTATTTCACATGCTATACTGCGAGACAATATTGTTTTACTTCTCCCCTTATTTTTTTTGTGAGCTTCATGCAGAAGGGCAGTCTCTTCTGATGCCTTCATACAGGGCCTGCCACAGTAGACATCAGTGTGCAGCAGGAACAGGAGGCACTACTGCAAAACAAGCCTGATATTGATTGATAGAGACATACCCAGGTCTGCAAAAACAGCTGCAGTTGACTGTTCATCTTGAATGACCATGTCCTCATCTTCAGCAACACTATCTCTGGCATGAGTCCAGACCACATCTGAAATATCCAACATCATTTCTGCATTAAGGCACCTTAGCCCTTCCGCTGTCCCTTTCACCCCTAGCCCATAGCTCCGGGAAAGCAAACAAAGAATAAAAAAAAAAGGGGGTTCAGTTTTACCTCATACCACCTGGAACAACTAGAGTTTTTTCCAGGCTGAGCATCCCGCTCTGAAGCAGCTTGTGTGCTGCTAACGGTGCATGTACCACAGCTTGAGAAACCCTGTCCTAATATCAACTGACTGAAGCTGGGAGTCCAAATACAATCACGATGTAGAAATAGCACTTCGTGTCCTGAAATGAAGGAGCCAAGTGCCACTGGTTTAATTCACTTTAGAGGTCATGGCGAGAAATGGAAAAAAAAACGCTCTTACGAAAACACAGCAAACTGGACTTGTCCTTGAGGGTCACGTATCAAATGGAATCATTTTAAGTTACAAGAGTAGGAAAAGTCTTAACATTAAAAAACAAAACAATGCTTGTTTACTCTGGATATTTTTAGGCTGGCTTCCTAAGGAAGCAAGGCTAATGTGACCGCACTCTGCATGCGCGCATGTGTGTATGTGAATATGCACACAGACTCTCTGCCTGACTGCCTGACCCTCTCTCCCCAATATTTGTGGAATATTTTGGCCAATTTCAATCAAATTCGACAGAGGTACAGAAATCTTCACAATTTTATATTCCAGAAAGTTTCCTTAAAATTGTTAGCTAGCCAGAAGCAAGGGACCTTAGAGGGGCTCCCAAAGAGGGAATGGCCAATAAGTTCACACATCATTAGACACCAGAGAAGCTATATAAAAGGAAGCTGTCAGAAACCAATCATCTTCACAAATTTCAGCGCCCACAGAAAAAAGAAAATCCTCTTAGACAATGTTGGGATAGGCAGTAAGTGAGGGGAACGTGTTGGGCGGAAGGTATCGGATGAACCCCCTCATCCATTAACACGAATTGAAGACCAGCCCATCATGCAGGGGATACTCTGCTCGGCGTATGTGCGAGCTTATCTGCCGTGAGGAGTCAGTTTGGGAATGAAGTATGTGAAGGATTATACCTGTCCTGAGAGAGAATAGCTGGGCATGCATGTGTGCGTGAAAAAGAGGCTGAAGATGAAAAAAGCTGGAGGTAAATCAGAAGCTCTCTGTGGTCACATGTGCCTGTAAGCAGAGGAAGGTGAGCACTGCACGGAAGAAGAGAGGCAGGAGGAACGTGAACGTGTGCATGAAGGACTGGCTCCCTGTGCATCTAAAAGACAAAGACATAACCAGGGTGGAGGTTTGCAACACTGGGTGCACGCGTGAGAGCGTCACATCGCCGGCAAGGCTCTGTTAACCTGGAGGACACGGTGCTTTCGAAATGCGGCTGGCATGCGCTGACTTGGCTGAGCCTTTACAGAGCTGGTTGGGAGCAGCACCCACTCCTTCCCTGCCACCCCCCTCCTCCTTCGTCCCCTCCCCACCAGCCGGTTTCACCCAGTCCTGCAGTGGAAAGCGTGCTGGGGGATCCAGCTCCCACCGTCTGGCATCGCCGGGCTGCAGGTCCCTGCTCTGCCACCCCCTGCCCCCAGCTGCCCTGAAGTGGACCCAGTTACTTCCTCTCCAAAGCCATCTCACCAACGTCTCATCAGCATCTCATCAAAGGACAAAGCAGTGTGAGGAACATTTTGTCGTGTTTTGAAGAGAGAGGGAACAAGGAAACGGCACAGAGGGCCAGCAAAGCTCAGCCGTGGGAGGGACCGCTGGAAAACCAAACCAGCCGTCGACACAGGCAGACTCCACAAATTCCGGTCGTACAGCGGCTAATGACATACGGCAGCTCTTCCTCATTTGGCACTCTGCACACTGTTAGGCAGTAAAAGCCCGCTCAGATTTCCCCAACCCGTCCCTTCACTCCTGGATGCTTACTTCTTTAAGAAATACTGAATTACATGCAAAAAAATAAAATAAAAAAGGAAAAAAAAAAAAGTCACCAGTTCTTTAGGAGTAGAGGCAGACAGTGAGGGATGGGTATCAGATGGCTCTAGGCAGAGCACAGAGCTGGAAAAGGAACTGTTCCAGCTATTCCTGTTACAAGGTATCTATGACACGATGCAAGGCGGACACTTCTCCAACAGGCAGCGGCTTTGGCAAAGGAGAAGGAAGGATAAAAGCTCAGGATTCAGCTGTCCCGCTACTGCACAGCGCGGGTTGAACCACCTCCAGGAGGGGCCTGCCTCAGTTGAGTGACAACGCAGGTAGCCCACGGGGGAACCCAGCTCCCTGTCCAGGTGTCTCTGCTAAGTGTCTTCAAGGATTGAGATGAATCTGGGCCTAAGTGGTTTTCAGCTCATAGTGAACCGGGTTCTCCTAAGATCTAAACTATCTATGAAGAATGCCATTCTCTCTCTTTTTGGGGGGTGGTTGCGGTGGGAGGGCAGCAAATTGCAGCTGTTTCATTTGCATCTTCAACAATGCAGTAGGAAAAAAAAAATAGCTAGAAAGAAACCTGGGATAAGTATCAAAGAGCTGAGTTCATGTAACTTTGCACCAGTATGCTTGTGTAGAGAGACTGTAAAAACGCCAAGAGCCTCGTGCCTGTTCGAGTAATTCTGAATCGGTCTTTCAGCTGCTCGAAACTCAGTTTCACCTTAATGCAGCTAGAAGAAATCTCCCCCTTGTGCTAGCATTTCTAGGGGTTTACCCCTGTCCCACAGCCCGATCTGAGGTCTACAACAGTACCCTTCATCTCCCACTGCTAGCATGAGCCTTAGGTATCTGCTGTTAGGCTCATTTAGAGCAGCCTCAAGGCTTCTCTAAGCTAGTTTGGGGACGGAAGCAGCACAGAAACAAGCCCCGGCTGAAGGGGCTTTAGGGGCTCCATCCTTTGCCACCGTTCCTTGAGAACCACAAACGCACAAGCCACTTCTCCTCCTTGCTAACCCCTATGCAGCGCAGGGAGCAAGCACTTACGCCAGCTCCCCGAGCCGCGCTTGGGGTGCCAACAGGACGAACTCACGCGACCCGAGGAAATCTCAAGCGGGGATGCCCTTCGCCAAGAGAAATGAGCACGCCCGATGAGCAATTTGACGCTTGCGCACACCAATCGCCAGGGAGAGGAGTACGGCGCGGGGGTAATCGGACAAGAGATGCGGATGCACATGAGAACCTGGAGGGAAGGCGAAATGCGCAGTCAGCGATGCAAAGAAGAGGGCGGGAGAAGGGGGGAAACGTTCATGATCCTGTGGAAGAAGGAGGGGTCCAAAGGGAAAAGCATGCGAATGAGAGAGTCCTCAAGGAGGGAGGCTCAAGGAAGGGGGGGACTTCAGCAGAAAGTTGCCTGTGCGGGGCTAAGCAGGGGAAAGGAAGACGGTGAATGGCATTTCCAGGGAAAAGGCACTCGGGCAGCTTCCTGCAGGGAAACGGGATATACCTGCAGGAATCCAAAGGAAATCAAAAAACACGTAGCAAGAGAATCCAAGGACGGGGCTTCCTCTGACTGCACACAAGGAAGCTTTACTTCCAATCGACTCGCTGCTGCTTATCTCGCAGCAATAAAACGTGCTCACCCATCCCAAGCTCTCAGAAAACCCCAATGCAATAATTACAAAAAAATGAAGTTTACATCCCCTGAAGCAGTAAATTCTGCATATGATGGAAGCTCCAAAGAAACTTCATCAGGATACGCTTACAAAAAAAGGAGGCGGGAGAAGTGTTTGCAGACACAGGAAAACAGAGAGGGCAGCAAACCAAAGCGGGGATGGGGGGAACAAAACCCCCCGAAAAACAAAACCAGGCAATTACTACTCATCCGGGGCTGCTGGATTGGTGCATTTGGTGCCACGCTTCGAGCGCCCTTCCGAACCGACAGCGCGTTTGCCCTCGTCCGGAGGAGAAGGCGCTCTCGGCGAGGACGAGGGCGCCGGGCTGGAGGCGACCTCGCCGCAGGTGGGAGAGCACCAGCAGGCGCGGCGGCCGCAGGGCCGGCGAGCGCGCAGACGGGACGTCCTCCGGGCGCCTTGCTGGTTTTGCTTCCCTCCCCTCCGATCGGGCTAAACGAAACGGAGCCATTTGGGGGTGGGATGGGGCGGGGGGGGGGGGGGGGGGGGTTGAGCAGCGGCTCAGCCCAGCTCCATCCCCGGGCGCAGGACGGTTGCAACGCGAGCGGTCGCTTACATAACGCTTCTACGTTTTCAGATCGCTGCACGAGCACGGACAAAGCAAGCTGCAATTCCTCTTTAGAGCAGCTCTGTGAAAAGGGGTAGGAAATTACCTTCAGTCTCATTTTAAAGAGTTGCGGGGTGGTGGTGGGGGGGGGGAAGAAGAGGGGGGGAAGCTGATGTGAAACTTGGCAAGGCCGTGACCAAAAAACCCAAGAGCTCTTGGGTTAGAGCCAACCATCGAAGCCAGCAGACCCGGGTGCTCTCTCACCCCCTTGGCTTCCCCGCTGGGGGCGAAAGGCAACCGTACCCAGCGAGATGCCTCCTGGATTCACCTCCCCTCCCGTTCGCCATCGCCGCCTAACATCCTCCGGGGGCAAGTGCTCACCCGGAAAAGCAACATGAGGAAAGTATTTAATGTATGTTTACTTCTTTTTAATATAGTGTAGCAGCTAGAATCAAAGGGAGGGGGAAAAAAAAGAAAAAAAAAAAAGGAAAAAAAAGCAGGTCTCAGCGCACGAGCGGCGCGGCTCGCTGCAGAGCTCCGCTCTGATCACCGCTGGTCCGCCGACCGCAGCTGAAGGAATCAGGCGCTAGCCCATATTGCCTAATTAGCAGAACAGGCGAAAGCTTAGGAACTGGCATATCTCCTTCCTCCCTAAGTGGCCACTGGATAAATACTATATCCCCAGTTCGCAGCCTCTTCTTACATTGCTGGCATTACCCGTCCTTTGTGTACCCACATGCTGTTACTTAAATTGCTTCCATGTTTTCATTACTTGCCCTCCGTGCTATGAGCGCCGAAAACTCCTGCAAGAAGGCTGAAGTGGTATTTCAAAGCACTGGGGACCACTGTAGATGTGGCTTAAATTATTATGCAACAAACTTAAGTGATTTTTTTTAAGTCCTAACAGAGCTAGCTCCTCCTTAAGGGGAAAAGAGAAACTCAGGCACTTCTCCTGGAGGTGCAAGACAACCACTTCCACCCCCCGGAGAGGCGAGCGCGGGGGTTCACAGCCGCGGTTACGCTCCGGCCTCCATCCATACAGATGGATCTGTGGGAGCCCAAAGCGCAGCGCTACCCCGCATACCCGAGCTAGGCGGTAAACTCAAATAACGACACTGCTCTCGTGCCCGAGGGGAACGTGTACGTTGGGCCAAACTCTCCCGGCAAAAGTCCCCAGAGGACAGTGGCATCGTGCCAGCTAAGCATCTGGCCCACTGATGCAACCGTGTTGCTGCCCGCCGCTGCTGCTCTTCCCAGGGGTTGCTTTTCTGGGGTGCGCGCCGATTAAAGCAACAGGCAGGTCAGGTAGGCTAACGCTGGAGAAAAAAAGGTCACTAAAATATAAAAACTCCCAGAATGATTTAAATACAACTGTTGCTGCCTTAGCCCTGCTGCAGCTCGCGACACTTCTGCAAGCTTATGCAAAAACTACCTGCGTGCTGCTCTCAGGAAAACCCACAGAAGGACCAGACAGCTTCAGCTCAATTCAAGTTTCAACTTGCCGCTTCCTCCTAACCCTATCTTTACAAAAATCTCTGTTAACTGCCATGAGACAGGCATATCAGCCATTAAAGCAATCATGCGCTTTGACTGCAGGAACCTTTCTCCCACCTATTTCCGACCTGCCTCTCCCCTAGTGTCTTTCATCACCCCTTGATATGAGATGTTTGCAGCTGAGGCCTGATTCGGCAACCCAAAAGCTAAGGGGCAGCTGCCCAGGAGATGACGCAGGAATCAGGGCCTCCATTTACCACTCCCTGGGGAGGAGGGATGCAGGTCTCTGGGGGTCAAATCCCTCAAGGTCCTTCAAATCCCTCCGCAGGCTTCGTCGCTGCCAAGGCGCCTCCAGATCGCTCGACCTCGGCTCAGCAGCTGCCACGCGACAACCGTTGGGTGTTATGCTAATCAATGCGCCGGTACAGCGGGCCTCTCCCCCATCTGTTCAGAGGATCCACCTGCAGCTTTTTACAGCAGGGTCAGGCCAGCGCGGCCCCAAAGGGCTTCAAGTTGGCGCACGGTCTGCGAACACAGCGCAGCCCAGCTCTGACCTAGCAACACAAACGCATGCTGCATGCAGCCGCACTGGGGCTGTGACGATCCACCTCTTTGAAACTCCTTTATCTTTGCGCAACTCGGAGCTCACCCGGAGCGTGACCACGCTGCGAGGGTTTTCTTTTTCACATACAGCTTCCTTACAGTTAGTTTTGTTTATTTAACCTTCTTTTTGGATGGCTACATGGAAAGGTGTGTTCATTCCTCCATACCTGTCTGACTGGATGATAAATGGAAACGAAAGCTCTGATTCCTAAGCATCCACATTCTTCCCCGTCCACCCATGGTAAAGCACTGGTTAGTAAGTTGTTTTTCTCACTGCATGGTCATGGAAGGATTGCTCGCGATACCCTTGTTATCACTGAGCATGGTCCTATACAACAGTTAGCTTCCCCGAGTCTCTGAATCTATTCAGGGAGGAAAGAGGAGTGGAAGGGAGACATCACCTAATGCTAAGAAGATTGCCCATCTTTTTCACTACATGAGAAAATCTTATTGTCCTCCTGGACCAAATCTCCAGTGCCTCTCTGCTGCGCTAAAAGAAGCATCTTCCATGCACACAGAGCATCATTCACAAGGAGTCTAAGAAAAAAAAATTCCCCTTGATTTCTTCCCCTCCACCCAAGTTGAACTTCGAAGGAAGTAGTCTTAAAGTGAGTAAGGCTAATCTCCCTGGGCTCTACCTGGAACGAGTGGGAAAAGACAGTCTGCTTCAAAAAAATGTTTTAGTGTTGTTAACAGATTTTTGGTCTAAAACAGTCTGAGGAGGAGATTGACCCTATGGAAAGCCATTGGCAAACATCCTGCTCAGACTTAAAGCAGCCTTTTGAGGGTCCACCACATGTATGAGATACGGCAGAAGTGGAGAACTTCTGCGCCGTGAGGGGTCAAAGCTATATGAGCAGGAAGGCCAAATTATCCCTGCAGCTCTAATCAGTGGTTTTAAATCCCAGAGGAATTTGTCCATGTTACGGAGACACTCACGCGTCTTACATCAAATGTGGATTGCTAACCCAACTCGTCATGAAACCCCCACGGTGCTAAAGAGGCAGAGGTGAAGTACTTAAACTGTGATAACGCCTCAGTGTGAGCAAGGCTCCTTTGTCTAACGCCTAGGACACAAAACACACCCCTACACCCAAAATAACATGCCTCGCAACAAGGTTTTTTCCCACAGTGCTCCTTAGAACACTTCCATTAAATGTCTGTAAGAACTAAGTGCCCCGTACGTTACTGAAAATTAAGCCAGCAACAAAACAAAAGGGTGCTTCTGATAAAAAATAGTTAATAAAAAGAAAGTATTCTTCTCTCTTTTCTCTTCCTCTCCTTGACTAAATCAAAAAGAACCAATTTTTTACCCAACTTCAAGTATCAAAAATTTCTCTCCAAAAGGATATTTCAAGAAAATGATAAGCATCGGGAAGAAAATGAGACTTATAATGGAAGTATTTTCTCAAGCATAACTATAGTGTTGCTAGCACAATGCTGTAATCAAGAATAATAGAGCCGTTAGCCTGGTATACAGGAATGGATTCAATTGTTCTCTGTGCACATACCTGTATTTTAAAATGTACTCAAAAGCTTTAACTGCCAAAAGGCTTGAGCATTTGTGCTCAGACACAAAGCAGTTTAGAAGTGGGTTCCCTCATTTATCACTCATGTAATGATTAATCTTAAATCTCAATTACGCACAAAATAGAAAAGGCCTGGCTGAACTTTTGATCCCTTCAGAATTGGTTAATATGAAGGATAGTTCAAGATCATCTCCAGAGCGTACATGAGAATGCTGGATGATACCTAGTTGGTATTAGTTCCTTGGTAGCCAAGCAGGGCTTTGCAAACTGTGCGAAGGTTATGTCTCGGACACAAACTGTTTTGAGCAGGTTTAATTCCAGCTTCCCTCTGCTTTCAGGAGCATGCAGGTCTGCCTAGGCTTAAAACTCTGCCTCCGAGTGGACGTAACTCTTCAGCCAGTTTACTCCCTTCCTAGGAGATACCAGCAGCAGAGATGCTCCTCCTTCCTCAAACAAGCAAAAGAAAAATCCCATCATCCGGGCCTAGTTTTGGTAACAAGGCTGATTGGGGAAGGCACAGGGGTGGCTGACGGCGCTGGCTGTCAAGTGCTATGGAAGAAGAGATCTGCACGGGTGAAACTACAGGAAAGAGTACGACCTTACCTTCTTTTTGGAGTGTGCTCTGTCCTCCTCTTTAGCTGCTTTGCTATTTTTCCCAGCTCTGGAGATCTTCTGCTCCCCAGACTGCTTGATGGTGATTTTGATCTCAGGAGGGCAAATATAGTTCTCCAAGTTCTTCGGGGGCTTCTTAGCTCGCTTGGTGGTCTGGATTTTTAGTTTTAAACTCCCCTCTGTGAAGTTAGCCTCCTTGATGGAAAACTCCTGCTCTTCCAGGCCATCTCCTGCCACCCATTTCTCGCTGTCCGCATTGGAAGTGGAATCCACATCTCTCCCAGAACCCAACTCATCCTCTTCCTCAGGCTCCATCCGTTCTCCGCTCACTGGGATCCCTTTCCCCGAGCCTGAGGCGGGCAACATCGTCTCCCCTGTACAGCCGGAGGCAGGCGGAGGCTTTCCAGAGGTAACAGCAGCTGGCAGAAAATCTGCCTCTGCTCCCCTTTGCCGGGAGCTGCCTAAAGTCTCCCTTGGTTCCATAGCAATACCACAACGCACTGGAGTCTTTTCGGAGGGAAGGGGAGCGTGGGAGGCAGTGAGGAGAAAAAGGGCAGGTACGATCCTGGGAAATGAATGGTAGCAGCCTGCAGAATTCAAAGTCCCAATAGTCCAGATGCTGCAAGGAGCTCAGAAGAGATCAAATCTGCAACTGTCAAAAGAAAGGAGAAGAAAAAGGAAGTTAGCCCTCACACATGCACCAAATGCAACTGTGGAAATGACTGAAACAGAGCACGTTCGGGCTTCCCCTGCAACATCTCAAATACCTTCCCTGAAGTGAAATGGGAACTGATGCTGCCTGACGTTTCCCAGGGCTGGATCTGGTACTGCAGAATAGCTGAACCAAAGAACAATAGCCATGTGTACTGCTAAGTTGATAAAAGTGGATATTCAAAAACATGGAAAACAGGGTGTAAATAAATACATTACTCCTTAAACTCTGGATTTGAGAAAGCAGTGAGCGGGGAACCAGCTCTCCATGCCTGTGAACGTTCTTGTTATTTCAGAATGCTCCCTGTTACAGTTTTTTAAAAGGAAAAGAAAAAAAAAAATAGAGGCAGAGACTTGCTTGCCTCAGGTTAAACAATAACCCAGTGATCAGAACACAGAAAAAACCAGTTTTTGCCCTGTGAATCAGGCAGAAGAGTTTCAAACTTCTATTTCCCCTGCTTCCCAGGCAAGAGATATAAGCACTCAGCTGCTGGCTATTCTATGAGGGACTCCACTTTGGATGAATTATTCAACACTCACTGTGCCAGACACACACTGTCTGGAGCCTGAGACACTCCCCTGGGCGGCTGGAAGTGTAGGAGGATCCACCTGAGCCTCTTGCATAGCAGGGACCCAAGTACTGAGGGCGATGGAGGAAACCTGAAGTCAACATTTTCCAGAGCTACTCCTGACACCACTTTGTGGCAAAGGCTTGGGCCATCAGAAGTGAAGACTATGCTCTCACCCTTTCATACCTGGTCTTTCTTTAAAATACTGCCAGTTGAACTGTCCAAAATGCAAGCACTCAAATCCAGTATCTTCTGAAAAGGTCTTGGCCAAAATTAACAGCAGAAGCCGTGAATGGTCAACTACGGCAAAAAATATATCTTCCAATGACATAAAAAGGCTGAGCCAAATACCAAGCGTTTAGTAAAAAATACACATAGCGTGTTGTGAAAGCTGTTCTTTGTCAGTCTGGAGGTGGTTTCACACACCCTCTCTAAACTCCCCCGTATAAAATCCCCACCCTACAGCAAGCCAGATTAGGGTACAAAATTGGCAGACGAATAGCTCAGAAAAAAAAGGAAGATACTTTTATGCTGCTTTACTACCCTGCAACAGTTCCCTCAGGGGTCAGAGGAGTATTGCTTCTGGCATACCGAGAAGGAAACAAGAACGCACTGCCAGGAGTAGGTGCTGGGGGTACAGACCTACGCTTTCAGCAGTAGCTCCCTGTTAGATTAGCTTTGCATTAATGCCAAACCACACCCTTTGACCAAACAGAGGCAAGATCTGAGTACAGCCAGGGATTTCCCAGGCCATTCTTAGTAGCAATAAACTGTAAAGGAGAAACAGAAATGATCCTGTTACCTATCACCAAATCATAACAGCACTGTTAGTGTGTTTTACTTCAGAGCGCAGCTCCCCGAGAAAAGTCACATGGGCCTTCCTATGAGGACTTCACTACTGGCTTCTTTCTGCTTTTTAAAAGCACCTTACATGAGCATAAATTCAAAAAGACATAACAACAAGCACCTTTGCTTAGTTACACAGCTGTACTTCCACTGGAGTTTGGCCATGGGTCACTCGTCCGACCCTGGTCCATATGGCTAGCAATGGAAAGTCCTAAGCAACCTACAGCTCCATGAAATCATTGGGTGACCTCCACCTAGGTCCCAGCAGACACAAATTCAAATAAAGTTCCCATAAATATCACAAACTGACAGCCCGAGCAGGAGAGGAGAAAAAAAAAAAAAAAAAAGGAGAACTGTCATGGAGACTGAACTGCCATCTGGCCTTAGAGGTAGTTTCTGCAGCTCATAGTAGTTAGAAGTACCTTGGCAGAACGGCATGAAAACGCTTATGCTGGAGTTGCATATCTTCTGGTGATAGAAAGGAGATTCGTTTCCCAGAGCTGCTGTCACTCCCGTCAATTTAAGATGATCTGGAAGAACCAAGAGACCCAAGGCATCCCGCGCTCCTGCCCCTTCCCGCACTGACTCACCCTGAGGTCAGCAATTCTCTCCTTTCTCCACCTATGGAATGAGGATAACGCTTTACCTCATTCAAACCTATTGCAAGGTGGGTTAGTTAATGCCCATACATAGTTTTAAACCTAAGAGTGTTTACTATGTTGTAGTTGCTAATTACTAATGCAATTAGTACATTAAAGCCGCCCAACTGCACGGCGTGGCTCCACCTAATTGACCGACCTTGCACCTTGCCTCTCCTTTGTGCCTGTGGAGGCGATGGGAGTCAGGGTTACCTTCCTCTTCCAACCAGTCCAATCCAAAAATAAAAAAAAAATAAAAAAACATTAAAAAAAAAGAAAAGGCCGTCTTATTTATCTGCCATTTCACATTGTTAATCTCCTTAGAGAGGGACACAATGTACACACACTCCTGTGCTGCAACATAAACACAAGGTGGTAAAAGCTCGGCTGTGCAGCATTCCAGGGAGTTACTGCTCTGGTATGCACGCATGTACAATGGGCACTCTGTGCTGGCCTCCACCCACAGCGGATTAACCTCTCTCACTGCTGGTAAAAAAGAGCAGGCTTCTCACACGGAGCACCTAGGTCGGCAAGCAGGAAGGACACGGGGCCGTGGCCGCCGCACGAAGCGGCGAAGGAGGCCGCAGGGAAGCAACTGCAGCTATCGACGCCAGCGTGACCAGCAGTTGAGGGTGCCGGGTTAGGATCGGGACCCTACGTCAAAAGGCATCCGAAATAAAGCTCACCGCTCGGGAAGGTTCTTTCAAGTTTTGAATTGCTGGCCAACGCTTTACGTAGGGCTAATAAAAACCCAGGCTTCTGCCCCCAAAGTCTGCTCCCCGGTCTCAGACACTACTTTCGGTGACAACTCAAACATTCAATCCCAGTTTAGGCGTGCACTTCCAGGTCAGCAGAGATGACGAACAGATGAATAAAATTACTGTGTCGCGCCAGTGTCAGATGGGTTCGCGTTAAATCCAGCTTAAAACCCTACTTAAAAATATTGGCCTCAAATTATGTTAGGAGTCTGCAAATGATGATATCAACAGACCCGCAGGTAGCAACAAATAACACCGCACTCAAACGCTACACAGAATTAAATGGGTCATTGTTTTAGGTATCTCCTTACTCTCCTTCAGGGTTAATAGTTAAATGACTTAGGTGCAGGGACATTATACTCGTCTTTCTTGTTTGGGCAGGCTCCATGTGCTTTGACTAATTAGGAAACCTCACTTCAGGCTTCTGCGCAAGTAACCCCGTTGGTAAATTCCCGCTCTCTCCTCCTTTCCTCAGCTTGGGACAGGCTGCAGTTGTGGGAACTACTTGCAATCGGAAAGTGGCAGGCAGCACAAGACATGCTAATGGCCGATCCCACCGCACGGGCGCTCTCAATGGGAGCTGTGTTTCTTCGCTGGCAGCCACAATACCTTTTTGTAAGTGCTCCCCCACCCCCCCGCCAAAGATATAGGGGTCTACAGGGGTCTACTCTTTGCAACTGAACCAAAAAAAAAAAAAAATCAAACAAGAGCTTGGGGGAAAAAAAAGCAAGAGGTAGAACCTGTGAAAGTAACACAATAAGCCCCCAAAACAACGCTGGCTCAGATCCCTGGGAACACTTTGGCCCTGGTTCAGCCGTTATCTCTTGGGCTTCTCTCTGTTTCTCACGTTCACGTGCCTCTGTCTTCCAGGCCACTGTTTGGACCTCAAGGAGAAGTGCTACAGAGAAGGCAATAAGCTTTTCCTCTAGCAGTTCTTCTGCCTTAACTGGCAACGTGCAGCTCTACAAATCTAGCGAGGAAGTTTATTTTCCAAGAGACTTCTAGTTCTATTTTAAAAACGCAAGAGATTGGGCTTGTCTAGACTTTTAAGTGGTTACCCAAACTGACCTTCCATGCCTCTGAGGCTCAGAGAGAGCATCAAGTCCCGTTCAATAAGCAACTACAGATGCATTTTAGCATCCGAATTAAGCTCCCAGAGGAAAGTGTTGCCACTAGCAGGCTTCCTGCAGTCAAGTTGAATTTGAGGAGGATAATTCACAGGTGAATGACAACGAATTTCACAGAAGTTGGCATTAGCTCTTAATTAGGGAGAGATTCACGCTTCCTCTGATAAGTACTGGGAAATAATCAAACGCCTGCGCGCTCAGCCTTACTATGGTTGTTCATAGGTCTCTCTATCAGTACTTCTGGGCACCTCAGACACGCTTCTAGAGGCAAAGGCCTGAAGTATAAGACCTCCCTTTGGGTTCAAACTAGGTGTCTGCCGTAACGGGCTCCAAACACGCTTCCTTTCCCTGCCTCAGGCAACCACACATTTGCAAGTATTCAAATGCCAGGACTGCAGACTGCTTAAACTGAACACTTGCTAAGGACAAAAACAAGGGTAAGATACCAGTGCCCTTGTTGGAAGTAGGGGAAAAAAAAAATCCATGCACTTTGAATTCTCCAAGGAATGGAAAAACGTGGACATAACACTTGGCATGGCTTTTGCCCTGCACACAGTAACGATCACATTAGTCATAAGCAAACAAAAATGCATAGGCACCGCTGAACAAACAACGAAAAGCAAGCCAGGTTCAGCGGCCCAGCACTTGTGCTGCTACTCTGGCTTCTCTGCTCAAGCACAGGGAGCACCCACAGAGAGCTCAGAGCAATTTTAGAAGATGCTACCCAAATCCCATCGTACACTAATATCAGGCAGGACTAGCTTCTCAGACTGCTTTCTTTTTATCCATTTAGTCCAAAATACCTTAAAATGAAGGAATAATACTATTTACTGGGTTCAAATAATGGGAAACTGAGGCACAAATCAGAGTGTGCCATACCGAAAGTAAAGTGGAGCCCACAGCTCCCGAGCCCACATCTACCGTGTAGCATCTGGATCTCACATTCTGCCCTGTACCATACGGTTCTTAAGAAATCCCTAATCCCTGCAAAACATCAGAAATCCTGGAAGCCTCTTTACACTCCATCTTTTTAAATCCATTCGCCACAAAGCACTGGAGACTATGCAGCAATATTTAATTATGACATATCACCTTTCACTCCAAAGAATCCTGGGTTGCTTCCTCAATTACATACGCCACCACTGAAATGCAGCTGCCTCCGGGGCACAGGCCAATGGACAACCCACACTACACCCGAGGGAAAGTTTTGGTCAGAAACCTGTTTTCATGAGAAGTGTCAGTGAAACTTCAGAATCTATCATGGGACACACACATACACCAAAAAAAAAAAAAAAAAAACCAACAGTCTGGCATACAGCAAGCTGCACTGAACTCAGTTAACCCATGTCAGCAATAAAAAAAGAAAAACAAAAACATAGTTCATTATTGCTCTCAAAAGTCTAGGAGTTTCAAGCGCAGTGTTCTTAGCAAGCAGCAAGAACAAGTCTGACGCGGATCAGCAATAAGTGTGCGATCACGCTTTTATCGAATTGACCAGAGCGCACAAAATGGAGGTTAGGCCTTCTTTCATGGCAACTTAAAAGGCAGCTCCAGAGGATAGGTAAAAACTCAGCGATTCACAAAGTCAGAGCGGTGCAGACAGATGATATCTGATGGAGTATAA
Organism: Struthio camelus; assembly: GCF_040807025.1. NCBI lineage: Eukaryota > Metazoa > Chordata > Aves > Struthioniformes > Struthionidae > Struthio > Struthio camelus. The sequence goes on along the minus strand of NC_090981.1, from coordinate 64,237,505 downwards.
AGCCCCCTGGGATAAAATTAAGCCATTGTATTTTTCTGAGCAAATTTCAACCAGCAGAATGAGTTTATACTGGATCAGTATCATGCACCAGCAGCGCATTTAATCTGCTGCTCGGTGCCCTAGAGCTAGATTTATCGTGTCTTTGAACCATGGCCTTAGCTACTTCCTGCAGCCACGATATTCTGCAAGAACAATCCTGCATTGGCAGGGAGCTGGAAGAATGACTGTGACAGCTATTTTCCATCCGTGCTATAGATCCTATAGGAAACACCCTCTCCTTTTCACCTGCCTTACGTCAGTTGTGAGAGAAACAAGGCAGAAAGACTTCCCCTTCAAGCAAAACGAATGAACATCTTCTCTTAATAAAGAATCAGTGATGACCTGGTGATTTCAAAAAACCTGACCGGACACAGCCCTGAGCAACCTGCTCTAGCTGACCCTGCTTTGAGCAGGGCGGTCGGACTCAACGATCTCCAGAGGTCCCTGCCAACCTCAGCCATTCTCTGTTTCTGTGATGTATTTCTTGGCCTTTATTTCCAATGCTGGGCAAATTGGACGCTCTGCTGCACTGCAATGTTAAACACATTGCAAAGCTACCTGGATAGAGACAGGTGGATCTAGGCATATATAAAATATATGTGGATATACACCAGGTACAGTATCAGCTCTTCAACTGATATGTGTGATTGCCAGAGGAATGACCATAACTTAATGCCTACAATCCACAGATTATCTGTAGAAATAAATAATTAATTAAGACACGTGATTCATTAATACAGTGAGTTACACGCACAGGGGGGTTACACAGAGGAAGGCTTGTTCCCCTTTCCATGCCGTCCCCCTGCCTCTGACACTGCCTCTGAAAACGCCCTTGTTCCAGTCCTTCCACCTCTGCACCTGATTTTGTGTGGGTTACAGAAGGACTTTTTCTGAAGGAAAGGGAGACAGTTTATCTCAAGTGTGGTCTATCCACATGAAAATAAAGAGCAAGGATTAATGACAGTTACCAGGCTGGTCCAGAAACAACAGCAGAACTGTAATCTCCATTCATTTCCATCAGATCGCCCTGAGTCTAAGCGCTATCAGCCCTCTGCACCTCCGTCAGCGTGACCGAGTAAGCTGACTGATGGGTTTGCCTCAGCATGACCAAGCTCGGCAAAGGCAGCCAGGAAAAGCCACGCTGGAAGGAAAAAGACAAGATAACCCAAAGATCTCTCCCAGCCAGATGAGGCTGCAAGCATCTCCCCCGCAACCCAAGATAAAGAGACAAAAATAAATGAGAGCCCAAGCATATCCATGATTACGGAGGCATGTAAGCGTGCACGTTACACACGTGTGTATTTGTCTTCTCAACATAGAGACATTAGGAGTAGATTATGGAATCATATTTGACTCCATAATTAGGTTTGAGATTCCATAATTAGATCAGATAGTCACCTTTTATGTAAGTAACTAACTATCGTACAGCGCTGAAGGGAGGGCCAACTGAATGATTAAACAACCGACACGGCCATAAATCACAAGGCCCATAAAAGCAATACTGCCCAAGGTACAGCTGTGGCAACAGCCAGCATAGCAAAGCACCCATCTGCGGTAGGAGGAGAGATGCCCATCAGGTTGCCCAAGGACTTTTACAAGCTCCCACTTGAGAACTACACCCAGGATTTATAAATCTACTCACCAACAACTTAAAGCTACCCCTGGGTATAGGGGGAAGAGAGTTTGATCACCAGATCAGTAAACATCTCCCAATGCTTACTGCTGGTCTCTGAAGGACAGATCTCATCCGACTTGTACCTTCAGAGACAATCGCTGCTGCAGAACTGCTGTAAAGCCTGACCTGCTGCCCCTCTGACGCAAGAAATAGTGTTTGATCCCACTGATGTCAAGAACTGGTATGTCATTTTTACCCATCATCCTTGCAAAGATCAGGCCTCTGGGACACTAGACGAGATGCAGAATGAGATGCAAACAGTACTCCAGCTCATTACAACATAAACAGCCAAGCCAGCAGATTTGCCTACATCAGGTCAACAACAGGTGGCCGAGCTCCCAGACTGAGCATCATCTCGCTTGCCACGATATACTCAAAGGTAACTCCTGAGATGATCTAGGAGAATATCCTGGACTCTGCTGGGTGTAGCAGTGCGTACCACTACGGGCAAAAATCTTGTTCCATTAACAACAGCCATAAAACTCTTTGGGGAAAGTGTCATCATGCACAAGACTTCAAATGCTTACTCCATTCCACCCAGCTGTTGCCAAGTGCACCATCCTGGAGGTAGTGAAGGCCACTCCAAGCTACAAATGGAAAGTTTTATGGGTATTTAGGGAAAGGATATTGGCACAGAGACCAGCCACAGAAAGCAAAACCCTGCACAATTCCATCATCTGTGTTACCAAACTTTCCTAGATTGACTCTGCTCTTGGAAAGCTGCCATCAGACACAGTAGCCCTTTTCTAACACCATCGTGGTAGGGCAGTAATCTCTCCTTCTCCCTCTGATCAAACATTTCCCTCTGTGCCCTGAACGTGTGGAAAATGATTTCGCTATATAAATCATTAACGAGAGCCTTGTTTTTATTTACTACTGCTGCCATGAGACTCCTCTTTCCTCCTCCTCCTCTTTTTTTTTTTCTCCTCCATTATTTCATTTTCGCTTGCACGAGTGCCAAAGACACCAGCTTTCCCTCCCTTCAGGAAAAACAAAGAAATAAATAAAATAAAACAACATATCTGATAGGGAATGCACCAGGTCTTGGCTCAGCATCCTTTCCTCGGAGCCGTAAGTGATGGCACAAGAAGGACCAAAAAGGCTTCAGTCCAGGATCTATCCTGTGCCCAGTCTGCAGGCTGTACAAACAACACATCCCATGTTACCCAATTCTGCACGCTTCACATGAGGCTAGGAATAAGAAAGGTTGGATTTTGTCCATGGATGCTTGCACCGTGTGTTAGTATGATGAGCAAGCAGTAGCATCATGCTTGGTGCTGCATAATGTACCGAGGAATCCCTAGCCCCAAGGGGGGACTGAGAAAACAGGGTGTACCAGAAACGGCATACAAGAAGGAGAGCAATAATTGGGGCTATACAGAGGAGAGCACTGAGACTGCTTCCTTTGCCTTGCAGAATATATATCAGTCCTTAGGCTTGGAGGGAGGAGCGGATGTCCAGTTCACTGGAACAAGAAATCCACTTACAGCCTCATGAGTAGCAGAATAAGAGGCAGGAGGCGAGAGCTGAGCAGGACACTGAGAAATGGACACAGCTGGACGTGTATGGGGCGCTCAAGGTGAGATAGGAGCAGAGCTGTAGTCTGGAGAGCCGCTGCGGTGCGGGGAGAGTGAAGCCGAGCGGCATAAACCTGAGACAGCAGTGGGACAGCGGGAAGACACAAGGACAGGAATATGGGCAAAGGAGAGGGGTAGCTTAGCCTCTAATGAGGCTCACGAGGAAATGGATACAGAAACGCTGGGAGAAGTTGAGTCAGACAGGAGCTAAAAGCCCTGCTGAGTACACGCTGGGCTCTTTTGAGGAGGCAAATAGGACTGAGAACGTCAGATTCAGGACCTGAACGGTAGCAGGACCATGCTTTCCGGTTGGCATCTCCCCTTGAATTGTTTCTGCTCTGCCAGCCCAATATATTCACCCATGTCCACCTGGAAGGAACGAAGGCCAAATTTTCGCAGGCCTATTATCTTCATAGTTAAAGATTCCTAGTGAAATCCTGACCTCAGTTATTCTCTTGTAACGCCACTGACTTCAGGGGAGGACTTAAAGGACAGGATGGGGCTAGAATTTGGGGGAGTCCAAGGTCATCTCAGTTATGGCTCTCCCTCTCTCTCCACCAATGACATATGGGTCACTGTGCTCCTAATCCGAGTCCTTCACTTAGGCCCTGACCACAGCAAGGCAGATCTTGGCCCGTGGGCTCAGATGCTTCAAGCAACCCCTGAACCGAAACATCCGTACTGCTACACTCTCTATCGGAGATGGACACATGTTTGAATCAGGTCCCAGTCCCTAATTAGGACCACTTCTTATTGCAGCTTATTATTATTTTAACTATTACTCACACTATTTTTTGTCAGAAGCTTTCTCTTAGGGCCCTGGGAGCTCTGTTAACTGAGTCAAAGCTGAAGAATATGAATGTTGTGGCCTGAAAGCCACAAACACTTAAAACGCAGTATGTTTTAAGAGCAGAGGTGCCTTCGATTCTGATAAAAGGATGGAGGAGCAGGAGCTACGTTCCTGTGACTACCTCACGCGACACAGAGTTGAGGTCTAATGTAAACCAACACCCATCGCAGATGACACTTAGGACACTCATCCAGCCAAGTTTGTAGGAAGAGCGCCTCTTGTTTAAGTCAAACGACTAAAAGATCTTTGATTGGCGTCAGGATGCTTACAAGGCCATTTTCCAATTGTCAGAGCTTCAGAAACCACGACCTGCAGTTTTTTTCTCCCCCTAACAGACCAAAAGAAGACAGAGGCCCTCAACACGTCCTGTGTTTGTATCCATTTATCAGGTCAAAGTCCAGCAGGTTAGACTGCTGCCCTGTCTAAAAGCATGTGGTTAGAATAATTTAAAAGGGAAAAGTCTTTCCTCTTCTTTCCCCACCCTCACTTCTTCTGAATAAATTTAAAGCAAGAGAAACAACTGACAGCTGGAGGGAATTTACTCAACCTTTCAGGAAGAAAATTGCCGTCAAGCAAAGAAAAAGCATGACATTTTTCAGCCCATTAGGTGAGGGTTTCTGGAAGTTTCAAGGATGAGAATATATGGGTTAACACTTGAAATTGTTTTGCAACCTTAGGAATAATGAGCATGTACGATAACACTTCGCCCGGATGCCTGTTACAATATTTTGCATATATACAATCCTGTTCAAACACTTACTAAACTCCCTTACTTAAGCTTCACGTCTCTCATCCCGTCTAAAAAAAAGGACTAAAGAATTCATCAGAGAATTATTCCCCTGTATAGAATTCAATTGAATCCCCACTATAGAACTCCATAGGAAGGTTTTAGAGAGGGGGGGGGGGAAAAAAGAAAGAAAAAAGAAAGTACAGGAAGGATTTCCTTGTCTAGCAAACTAATAGGATTTCAGAGGAGTTCCTGTGGAACCCCATTACGTTCCCTCAGGCCAAAAATTTAGCAAGACTCAACAAGAGGTGGGTATGGGTCACAGTATTCATTCTAAACCACTGGGACACTGGGTCTGGAAACACACAGGGAAATTAAACCAATGTCCAAGTCCTCAAAATCACATCAGCAGCATACTCAGGGTATGTGCATTCCTAAGGAGGAAAGACATGCCTTGCGGCTTGACCTCTGGTTTGAGTATCATCATTTTCTCTCTTCCATCTTAAAACCAAGTTCCCCATCTGCCAAAATATAGGGGCAGGAACAGAATGATACATTGTATGCATATATGTCTCTCAGTTATAAAGGTTAAGGCTAACAAAAATTTCAAAGTAATATAAAACCTCAGGCTTCCGATCTTTAACCCATCTCTAATTTTGAGGTATTTAAGTCAGTACTGGATTACCCCATGCTTGCCTACCACACATTTTTCTGAACGGCTTTCTCGAGCATTATTGCAGGAGATACCATACTAGCAGGGAGGAAACTTTGCTCTCACCCGCTGCCACAGTCACACTTAGCTGTACAGCACTATATAGCAAATACATATTACAATCCCTGCTTGCTGAGGAAACAGGAACTCACTAGTCCAGAGAAAGTGAAAAGCTACATAAGAGTCACCGCCACACAGGGAGCGGCATACAGACATCATCCCAGACACCCAACTCCGCCAGGCCGTTGTATCCCAACATACCCCAGGCTCTAGAGTGGAGGCTTCGGGCCACAGTCACCACTCTTAGGCAAGAGTGAAGCTGACCCTGGAAACGGCGAGAAACAACCGGACTGAGTTCCCTGAGTACTCCTCCTGCATTTTCCTGTTTTGTCACCTGTGCTTCAGCTCCATCACTTTTCCCCTATCTGCAGCTAGCAGGATCATCATCACAGACTGGCAGCGGCACACGTTATTTGGTGGACAGGCCACCTGGCGAAGATCGCAGAGATACAGAACCCTTGCAAACCTTGCAAACTTCCCCAGCTAGACTGGAAGGGAACTAGAGGTGTAAAGATCCAAATCAAGTCTGGATCAAATCCTCCTAGTCTTTGGGCTGTTTGAGGGCCAGAGTTTTGATTTGGCCTTTTGGAGAGGGATGTGACTCATCTGAGAACTTTTAGGCATCTTCAGCTTTACAAAAGACAACCATGAATCATATCAGAAGACTGCTTTTCGTATCAACTGCCCCACAGCTTACAGTAAAAGCAAATCATTTTGTTTGGACAATCTGTGCTATAAAGTAAATACAACTCCAAAAGGGAAAAATAGCCCTTAACTCTCTTCCCTCTCAAGAACTGATAAACAATAATTACCAACCCCTCGACTCCCTTCACACATTCCCCAAGTCTGGAGGACATGCTGCATTATTCTCTGACTGCCTTTACTCAACTTAAGTAATGATTTTGCCTTCCTCTTTTGCCCCTACTTCTGTGTCCCCCTCGCCTTGCTCTCTCCACAACCGATTAGACGTGAATGCAGAATCCAGATGCCTGTTGGGGAGCCTTGCTAGTTCACAGCATCCAGTAGACGTCCAAGCAGGTCCGAATACGCGACAAACTGTCGAAACCACGTCAAGTGAAACCTTCACATTGGGAAGAGGGAGAAACCAGCTCCAAGGCTTTGAGGGCATCTTAAAAGCAACTGTGCTAATGATGTGTCCTTGCAACCTGATTTCATGTCTTTATCAAAAACCACAGCAGGCCCAGCCTGGAAAGTTTGGAATTATTTTCAGATCTAACAGTCCCTCGGGCTAAAAGCTAGAGTGGAGGGGTTTTAAAGCCCATCTTTAATCAAGATGACAATTTCCTAAAAGAATGAGTCATCTTATTTCCTGAATATTAATAATGGGCAAGGAAACTTTTTTTTTTTTCAAATTGGAAAGAGAGAAAGTAATGAGAACAGAACCCATAATGGCAGCAAAACCAGTTCCAGCAGAAACCACAAGCCCTGCAACAAAACACTAGGAACCTTCTCTGCTAAACATCTCCACAAAATCTCACCTTTCTCGCTCGACTTTGGACTAACTTTAAACCGCGGAAGGCTGCTGTCCTAGAAGTGCCCAGACGCCCCAGCAATAACTCGACTGAAGCGAGATTTTGCAGTGGGTTTCATCTGACCACCTATTTTTGTGCACAGCCAGACTTGCTGCCCCTCTCCAGCTGTCAAATGCAGGCTTAACTGCAGCACTGCCATGCCGAAAACTTGCATGCATGTTTTGGCAGGAAAAAATGACATGCTGTATTTTCAGAAGACGGTTTAAAGCTTATTCAATGGGCCGTACTGCCCCACGTAGCACGGAGCGCATTTTGGCAGTTATTAACGCTGCTCCCCAATGTCCTCACAGACCCACAGATCACAGATACTCCAGAGATGGGCAGTTAACAGGGAGTGAGAAAGACCGCCTAGGCATATGGTTAAACAAATCAGTCATCAATTTGCTGGGTGAGCTTTCATTTCCACCACAGCAATCGTTTGGATTCCAGAACTGTTTTTACGTGGTTCATTAGACAATGGCCTTTCTTGCTACTAGTTGGGTCAAGAGTCAAAATTGCTGTGTAATTGCAAGTCTCCAAGCACAAGGCAAGAGTTTTTCAGTCCTGGAGGGTGTTGTCCAAAGGGGAAAGAAAACAGAAGGGAAAGATTATGTATGAGCAATTGAGCCCTACTGAGAGGGCAAAAAAAGTCACTGAAACTGGGATTAGCCAAATCTTGTAATGGAAAACAAGAGTCCTGTTGGTAAGCTGGCACTTACACCTAAGAGATGTGTGTGCAGGGGAAACGGAGCTCAAAGAATGGGTCAAAACAGACCAGAAGAGGAGACTAAGCAGCATCCAAAGCCAAAAAATGCTGGTTGGACATTTTCAAGCATTTAACTTCTTGAGTTAATTAAGCACATGGCAGGAGCGGTTATTAAAAAAGAACTGTTCCCAACTTAATCAAAGCACATTATTGGAAATGATACTGAGAAACCTCAGTAGAGAAACCCAGTAAATATCAAGTCAAGCTAAATAGCTCAGTTATGATTATTATTAATAATAAATCATGGCCACTGTTTCTTTTGTTTGCCAACAACTAGCATAGTTTATGGCTCTGCACAAACCTAACACACCATTTTATTACATTTCAGAGAGCGCATCCTCCTAAAATGATAATGTGTTAATAATCTATGCTAGGCTTTTTGGCAGGAACCAAAGAGCTCAAACAACTTGAAATAACATCAGCAAAAAATTATTTATTCCCCATCCCTAGTTGCAGAGAAAACAGAGGTTTTCTTGGCTCAGTTACTTCTCAATAGATTTCTGGTTTCAATTAAAACTTTGAGTCTGAGAAGTTAGGGGAAAAAAAAAAAAAAGCCAAAGCCAGTAAGGGATGGAAGTCTCCATTCACTGTGTTTCTCCCTTTTTTTTCCTCTTTGCTTTTACATAACCATTCCCAGCTAAGAGCAGAGATTAAAGTACAACTACACTGTTTGGAGGGTTTTTCTCCTTTTAGTTAAAAAGCAAATGGACAAATAAAACAAGTTTCTCCCTCCAGTGGAAGGAGCTTCTAACTGAGTGATCTAACTGAAGGCCGAGGCAACACGGTGCAAGCGAATCAGCCACTTGCACATTTTCACTGATAGGCTTTCTTTTTTTTTTTTCCCCTCGCTGTCTACAATAAAAGGTCCTAGACACTTGTTTCTTTAGGTTTGTAGCGTCGTTCCCTAACGTGAGACGGACGATGATATCATTCCCGTAGCCTGCACCGAGTTAGTTCTGGCTGCGGGGGCTGTCGAATCAATAACCGTTACCCTTCGGGTCCGTAACATTAAGCGCCGGATTGGATTTGCCAGCAGTTCTTTACCCCTGAAACCCTCCTGTCAATACGAAAGGGATCGAATTACTTTCCCCTGACAGCCCAGGACGAGCCGGCCTCGGCGCTTCACTTGCCTACAACATCCTTCGCAGTTTGACAGATGGACATATAAGGCAAGGCGGCCGTTCCCCCGCCGCCCGGCCCGGCCTGGCACGGCGCTCGGCGCTGCCCAGCCCGACCTGCCCCCGGCCTCTTTTACACCCGCCGCTTAATGAAACACCTCTGCTTTCGCCACCGAGGCGAAGCCACGGGGTCCTTCCCCCCCCCCCCAACCAGCGCCGCCATCCTCCTCCTCCACTCCCCTCCCCGCTCCGGCCGCATTTGCTTGTCACGTACTCCTCCCAGTGCCCGGCTCGGGTTACCGAGCTGCCGCCGCGCCGGCACCCCGCGCCCGGCACCCCGCGGCAGCGCAGCGCAGCGCATCCCGCCCCCGCTCCGCGCGCCTCGGCGCCCTGCAAATCCCCCTCCCCGCAAATCTCCCTGCAGCTCCCCCCCCTTCCCCCTACACACACACACATACACCCCCCCCCCCCCCAGGCCGCCGCAGACCCCGGCCGCCGTGCGCTGCCCGGCGGCTCCGCGCAACGCCCCGGCGGCGAGCTGCCCTTTGAGCGTCCGACGTCAGGCGTGAGATTATCAGCGCCGTTTATTTGAAGCGGAAACGAATCGGAAATCCTTCTCTCAACTGCCTTTTTAGACACACAAATACACACACATATACACATACACACACGCACATACACATACACACGCGCGCAGGGGGCCGGCGACGCAACGCGGCGTCCCGGCGGGGACCCGACGGCGCGCTGCGTGTACACACACCCCCCCCCCCCCCACACACCCCCCCCAAACACACACACCGGCAACCCACAGCGGGAGCGGGCACCCGCCTGGCCGGAGGTACCTGATTTCCCACCGCCCGCCGAGGAAACCTGGCCCCATCTCGGCGGCGCAAGGGCCGGGCAGGGGTGTGAGTGTGAGTGTGAGGGTGTGAGTGAGTGTGAGTGCGCGCACGGCCAGGAGCTGGGCAGGCAGCCTTTCGCTCAGGGCTGGAGTTGACAATAGCCGCCCTCAGCTGCAGGCTGCGTTTTAGCCCAGTCCCACCTCGCAACCCCCCCCCCCCCCGCCCCCAAACACACACACACACACCCCAAATACCCACTCGGCGATTTGCAAGCCGCCCAAAGCTAAACTCCACTTCTACCTGGCTTGATTTCCGGCGCGGGGGGGGGGGGGGGGGGAAGAGGGCAGCGAGGGGCGATGGGGATCCAGCGGACGGCTAATCACGGCCTTATTAATCCTGATTATTTTACGCGCTTTCCTCCCGCAACGAGCAGGAGGAGCCGGGGGGAAGGGAAAGGGGGGGGGGTCCCGCATTGCTAATTACAGCCCTCCCCCTTCCCTCTCTTCCTCGCCCCCCTCCTCCCCCGCCCCACGCCCCGAGGCACTTATTTGCGAGTGTAAAATCGCTGCTTTTCGGGACTGCGTGTCCTTTTCAATGTCAAAATAAGCGCGGGGCCGCGGCGGCGCCCCGGGGAAGCGCCGCTGCCCCCGCGCCCAGCGCCGAGCACCGCCGCGGCCCCGCCGACACCACCGACCCCCCCCGCACACACAAACAACCCCTCTAAGGTGACAGTGTCGCTCTCTAGCTCCACTTAACCTGCAATTTACGGGGGGGGGGGTGACCCCCCCCCCTCCTTTACACACACAGATCTGCCACCTACCCCCGTCGGGGAAAACAGCTATACACTAGCAAACGGAGGGGGGGGGCAATATATAATGCAAACTCCTTAAAAAAATGCAGCCCCTTCCCAGCAGCACGGTCTTAACCCTCCTTCCCCCCCCCCCGCACACCCCCCCCCCACCAGCAGCCACAAAGCCTGGGGAGGGAAGGGGTCGGAGGGGCAGAGGGGGGGGGATCGGATCGCTGGCTTTGCACAGCGGAGCAATAACTCCCGCCCCCCCCCCAATAAATAAAGCCCTTTCCGCGCCATTGCAAAGTCACAACACGAAAAAAAGGAGACGACATTAACTTTTGCATGCGGAGGGGGGGGAAGGGGGGGGAAGGAAGGGAGGGGGTTAGGGAAAGAGGTGGGGGGGTAAGACCCTCCTGCAACCCAGATCATCCAGACAGACCTTTCCTCGATGGCTCAGGGTTATTTTTTGTTGTTGCTTGCTTTTTTTTTTTTTTTTTTTTTTTTTTTTACTAACCCATATCCCCAAAACGGCGGCGGGGGCTTCTTAGCAGCTTCCTCTCCTTCTTCTTTCTTCCTCCTCCTCCTCCTCCTCCCTCGGATTTTCCACCCCTTCTTGTCTCTTCTCTTTTAGATCCCGGTTTCAAACCCTCGCCACAGCCCCCAAAGGTGCTTTTGCTTGTGTTGCGGCAAACCCATGGCGGTGTTCATCTGTCAGATTAGGGGAGCGCACGGCCGCGCCGCGCACGCAGAGCCGGGAGGGAGGAGGGCGGGGGGGGGGGAGGAGGGAAGGCACCCGGGGAGAGGGAGATGGACGGGCCGCGCACAGAGAGAGGGATGGAGAGATAGAGAGATAAATGATAGATCGAGAAATAGAGCGAGATAGAGCGAGAAAGGGGGGAAAATGGCGTCTTGGAAGCCGGAATCCCGGAGTAAATCAAATTAACACGCAACACCCAGAGCAGTCCCGGCTAATTTTAGCAGGAGCCAAAATAAAATGAAAAGGAAAAGGGGGGAGTGGGAAGGAGGAGAAGGGGGGGTGAAAGAAAGGAGGAGGGGGGAAAGGAGGGGAAAAAAAAAGGGGAGAGCAAAAAAAAAAAAAGAAAAGAAAAAAAAAAATCAATGCACTGGATAAAATCCTGGGTTTGAAATCGATGGAGCTTGTCTCTGTCTCTCTGGCTCGCTCGCTTTTCCTTTCCTTTAGCTTAGCTTCTTTTTTTTTTTTTAAGAAGAAGGGCTTTTTTTTTTTTTGCTTTTTGTTTGTTGGTGGTGGTTGTTTGGGGGCCTTTGGAGGGCGGGAAGGGAAGAGGGGGGAGAAGAAGCGTTTTTCGTTTTTTGCTTTTCCCGGCGAGGAGTTAAAAAAAAAAAGAAAGAAAGAAAAGAAAGAAAGGGGGGGGGGGGGAAACCCGCGGCGAGAAAAGGGCTGCTTTGGCGGCGAGGAAGCTGTTCCCTTTATTCCGGTTCTCGTCTCCGCAGCCGGGCAGGGGGCGGCCGGAGCGGGGCCGGCGGGGCTGCGGGGCTGCGGCCGCCCGCTCCCCCTGCGCGCCGCTCCGCGCCCGGCCGCGCGGAGGGAGGGGAGGCAGCGGGGGGGGGGTGGGGGGGGCAGGAGGAGGAGGCGGGCGGAAAAATTCCCGGTTTTCCTACCGGGCACGGGATCGATGCTCTCCCCCCCCCCCCCCACACGTCCTCGCTGAGAGCCCAGCTCTCGCCAAGGGGGGCGTCTGGGGGCTGCTTTTTTTTTGCTCCCCGGCTGGATTTGCCTTTCCTTGGCTTTTTTTTTTTTTTTTTTTTTTTGTCTTTTGGGGCGGCGATTTGTTTATAAGCAGAGCTCGGGGCCGATGGCTCCGGCTCTCTCTCGTCTCCTGGTTCTCTCGCCGTCCTGCAGCACTAGTAGGGGGCGAAAAAAATAAATAAATGGCAATGATCAAGCGCAAGCACACACGCACGCACACGCAGACACACACACTCGGTGTGGCTGCAGTGCTCAGCCCTGGGTTAATGTACTCAACAGTGCCACTACCTGACACAACAGCAGCAGTGATGGGGGCAGGGGAGCAGAGGCAGAGAAGGTGAGGGACTCGCATCAGTTGCCTTTCTCCCAGCCCAGTTTCCTTCTCCCAGCCCAGTCTCCCTCGCCCACTTCCCCCCCCCCTCCCGCCGCCCATCACCCCCGATCTTGCCCTGCAGCCCCTGGGGTCACACAGTACTCGAGCGATTCACCCTTGCACCCGAGGTGAGGAACCCTGCTCTGGGGCTGGGGCACAGGAGAAGGCATTTCCAACACCTTCTGCAAAGTAAGGATTAAAGCCAACCCCCGCTTTCAGCATTAACCAGAAATAGTGCCTTAAATAGAGCCCATATTCAGCTCTGGGCCAGGGCACACGAAGGCAGGAGCTGTGCAAAACCAAGCCGCATAGGTTTTTGCTCCTTCCAAGCACTACCATTTGGGCTGCCAGTTTGGCAAACCTTTACTTATAGGAGTAAATTGTCGGCTTGACAGAGTAGAAACGCGGGTGACGGTGAAGGTGCCCCGGAAAAGGAGAAGAAGGTGGGCTGGAGCCATAGAAGTCTCCTTACAGGTGGAAGTAACCCAGAGAGGCAGTTCAGACTATTGATGCAAGGACAACCTGGCTTAACCCCCCCCACCAGCCACAAGGGCCTATTGATACGCCATAAATGTGCCGCAAAGGATGTGTTCACCCATGACACAAGTGCCACTGCGTTGCCTCCAAGACTCCAGCGTGCCCCTAACCAGCCATCGGTGGCCTCAGCTACATGGGGCAAGATGGGCCATCAGCCCCACTGTGTTTTCTCCTACTTTTTGGGAAAAGCTCCCGGATCAGAATCACGCCCGAGCTGTTATTTCCCTTCGGATCCCTCGGTATGAGTCACCCCTGCCATGATGCCTGCAAAACCTAGACTAATGAGTTTGGGCAGAGAGGCAGCAAGCTGTGTCAGTCCTTTTTCCCTTCTGTTCTTTTCTTCCCTCTTCTCTCCGTTAATAGCAGAAAACAAATAGACAAATCAATAAACTACATAAAAAAATATGGCCGACAAATCAACCCCACCTCCATCCCAAACAAATACACAATCCAGAAACTTTTGGATCGGAAATGTCACACTGGAAATGTTGACATTTCTGATTGAAACCAAACAGGAATTGTCATTTTGTATCAGCGCTTTGACATAGGATGTGGGCTTGTTTGTTTAAATTAAATCACCCAACTGGAGCTATGGCTTGTCATTTTATAGCTGGATGAAATGAAAAAGAAGTAGTTTCAGTGTTTCTTGGTAGAATCAATAGCGATGCTTTCCTGTGAAGAATTTTGGGTGCGAAAACTTCTGGCAGGTAAAGCTGCATTGAAAAGCTCCACTGATTGTTGTCTTCCTCCTTGTAAAAAGTTGACACATGGGTGTGAAATAATTTGACTCATCAGGTTAACACAGAAAATCAAACTTTGGAATAAAAAATTTCCAAAAAAAATGAATTTTCATGTTGTTACGTTAGAAAATAGTTTAGTTCATTTTTAATAAGTTTCTTATAAAAAAGTGATTCTTAGGCCTTCACTGTTATTAATCTTTTTTTCCTTTTTCTTTACTTCTGGAGAGTTTGCATATGCCTATGCATATACATATATGTATGTATTTAAGCAAGCACACTTAAATAGTTTCCGACTGAAAAGTTCTATTTGAGATGCAATTGAGATATTGACTTCTTTCTTGCTAGTTTACTTTGAAAACATGTGAGTATCTAAAATAAAAAAAAAAACTGGTTCAAAATCCTTAAGTTAAATTTTTGATTGACCTAAATTTATTTTCAGATGTTTCTTACGTATAACTTGCAAACACAAAACATAATCGCATCTAGCTACCTGTAGGCCTCAAGCCCTGAAAAACTGTCAGGCTAAACTTCATTAACAGGAAAACAGTCCCTTTGGTGGTGACCATATACAACCCACGTGCATAAATCGTTATGGATCGGGGTCACCTCAGCAGACTTATTACCTGTAATTTTGTCTTCTGGATCTAGAGCATTTTATTTTTTTTAATCTCATCCTTCCAACTCTGCTGCGTGTCGGGGACTTAGTACAACCCGAGTGGCTAATCTGCAGAAGGAAGTTTCCTTTTCTCTGTTCTTCTCACTTAAAAAATACTATGGCATTCATAAAGTTGGTTTGATTTCTGCAGTGGACCTGAGATGCGTTTCCTATTTGTGTCTAACAATCTGTACATAACCTTGACTGCATGAGATAGGCAGATGTTTTATAATGAAGGCCATGAGCCTGTTATTTCTATATAAATAGCATATTGAGTTAAATATGTATAAGTCTTTCTGGGTTCAAGGCATGAATTAATGTTATGCAGAATTATTGGGTGATTTGTAAGTTAACATGAAAGAAAAAAGGTATCTTGCAAGGCCCCCAGTCAAATACTGATAACACTTTTAAATGATTCAAACAAATACAAACAAACCTTTAAAAACAATCATTTACAATTATTTTGAATTGCTTACATCAGGCCAATTTGCTTACTTATTTTATCTTCTCGGATCTCTAGGAAACTTCTGAGCTTTGCATATATAAGAAACTCCTAGGCATACAAAAGTTAGCAATTCATTGGATCCCCCTGCAGCCTAAGCCATGAGAAATTGCATTCCAAGGCAGCTGAAAGTAGGAGGAAAAGTCCTCCCATATTTTTGTTCAAGAATTTGAAATTCAGCTGTCGAGCAGTTGGTCCAAAAATAGAAATAAAAGTGATTTCAAAAGTTGCCCTTTTATTTTGTGAAGCCCTCAGACGCATGGTATCAAGTTTCGACATTGTTGCAGGAACAATGGCAGGCAAGGCTCAAAATTCAGGGCCAAGGATTTGGAAACCAAGCTCCAAACTAATTGTAGAAGACAAAAACCCTGCCTTGGTTGATTCCTCACGGCTTTAGCATGTCCTTTTCCCAGCGTTCCCAAACCTTTTTTCTTGTACATTATTTTTGTAATTAAGTATTATTATCCCAGTCTCTGCATCTCCTCGACATGGCCAAGGACTATGCTTTGCTTACGACTATCCAAAAACAAAAGAAAAAAAGCCTCTCTGCAACTTCTCTCCCGGAACAACTGGACCGAAACCTTGGTGGCTTTATGACACTGTATTACAGTGTGGGAGGTGACCACTTGGGAGGCCTGGGTTCAAGTCCAGACTTGCTTAAATGTCAGCTCTTTCCGCAGCCGCCTTGCCCCCTAGAGAGCCACTGAATAAACATTTCTCTGAAATCGGGATGTGTTCAGAAGCTGTAAGGTGGGATGATGTGGTGCTTGCTGACCCACCAACAGAAGACTGGGAGATGCCCTTTGTTCAGGTTGCTCCGACATGTGAGTCCTTTTGAAAGTCTTTGAACCTTTGCCTCCTTTAGCTCTTTCAACATCCATCAGTTTGTTACTACTCTTACTGTTGTGGTTTTATTTTGCAGCCTTTCCTGAGCAAACGAGTAACTGATTTCACAAGTGCACTGAATTGTTTCCTTTGTAAATAACTTCAAAGAAGCTAATTACTAATAACCATCAAAAACCTCTCCTGGATTCTTATGTGCATCATTGCTCTAATATGTTGTGGATTTCAATCACAATTTTCATGCTGATTACAGTTTTACATATTTCTATATTTGTATATATATCTTTATAAATTAACATAGATGCAGTAATACGTATAAGAAGCATAACATCATCAAAAACGTAACATCAGCCGGAGAAGCGCAGGACTGGCAAGAGATAATTTCAAGCTGCATAATGTAGGACAGGAAGTGAATGGAAATACTGGATCTGCGTGGGCATTCCAGGTTTAATGTAGTTATGAAAGTCATGAAAGGAATTGATAACTAGAAGTTGAAGTCAGAGAAAAAATCACATTGCGATGAGGACGTTCATGGTTGATAGTGATTAATCATTCCAGAAACGTAATAGGACGAGTGGTAAAAATCACCATCTCATGACATTTTCAGGTTGGAGACTGGGTGACTTTCCAGAAGATATGTTTTAGCCAAGCAAAAGTAATTGGGTTCAGTACAAGAGCAGACGTGAAATGAGTTAAGAACTGCCTAACTGACAGATCTCTGAAAGTAATTGTCAATGCAGAACTCTTGTTGAAGAGGAGTGTTACTAGAGTTTTCCCTTATGCTATTCATCAGTGATCTGGAAGTAAATATAAAACTACTCCTGATGACATTTGTAGATGACATTATGGTTGGTGAAACAGTAAAGAATGAGGAGTCCAGGGCAGCCTGGCGGGGGAAAAAAAAAAAAAAGCCTGCACAGTCTGAGTCAGGCAAACAAAATGCAAACAAAATGCAGTCAAATGCAAGTTTGACCTCTTGGAAACAGATAAAAAACCTCTATGGCATGAGGGACCGCAGCCTCGACAGGCGCCGTGGTGCAGGCTCCAAGCTGGACCCTCAGAGCAGAAAGTGCTAATGTGGTCCTTGGCTCTCCAGCCTGGTGACTTGCAGTGTATGGCACGAGTAAGGTCAGTCCTGAGAGACCCTTTGGTGGTTCTGACAGCCACATTTTAAAACATATGGTGACAAAATTGGAGAGGGTGCGGAAAAGAGCCACAAAAATGATTGAGAGCTGGAGAAAATGATTTGCAGGGCAAGCTGTGAAGAATTATGGTTAGCTATCAGAGAGAGATTTGATTTCAGGGGAAAAATGCCTTATAGGAGAGGATATTGCAAGGTACCAAAGGACTGAAATTAGGCACGTAAGTTTCTCAAAGGAGCAAGGCTGAGACCGTTCATCCCTTCAGGATTTCCTAAATAATAGTTTAAATGGCCCTTACTCACTGCAAATTCAATTTTTAGGTTCCCAACTCTGTCCACATGCTATAATGGAAAGCCCTGTCTTCAAGTACTGGGGCTACAACGAGCCTAGGTGCTGTGCTATTGCTTTTTTGCAATGCCCGGGGCAGTTCTGGATTTGGCCTGGGATTCCTGTTTAGCCTAAGCCAAGCTAAAGCACTAATAACCAGTCAAAACTGACAGATCCCTGATAGACTGGAGACAGACTCCATGGCCTGAAGAGTCCCTTCTGGCTTAGCAATCTTTGAAAATGACTTTGCAGAAGAATCATGCGAATGTCTGTGTTGAACTTTGGCTGGCATCAGAGTGGACACGTCCCAACTCTTGTGAAAAGTACCATACAGTGCCAGGCAAAATCTTGCTACTCCTAATTGAAAGTATCAGCCGTCCAATGGCTGAAGATACACTACCATAAGGTGAGAGCAAACCATGACTTTTCCTCGGAAACTGTTGAACCACCAAAACTGGAAGTTTCTGCTTTGACTGGATTTGGCCCAGATGATTTCTCAAAGCCAGGGTGGATTTCATGGCACCTTCATGGTAAGATCCTGGTGGTAATGTGAGATATCATGACTCAAATTTCCAGCCTGACCAAATCAGCCCAGAAACCTGGACCTTGACCTTCCAGATCAGTGCTTTGAATATGGATCCAGCTGGCTATTCTCGGATGGGTCTGCCATGTAATTTTGTTGGACTGTCCTGTTCTGCATGAAAAACATGAATTGGACCACGGATTCTTGATTCTCCTTATCCAAGTACATTTTCAAATACAAAGAGAAGGTGAACATTTTTATTTCTCATGGAAAAACATAGAATGGCCTTGGCTTTATGAAGATGTGAGGCATACTCCCCTCTCAAAAAAAAAAAAAAAAAAAAAGCCAACAACCTTCAGAGAATTGGAAAACATCTTCCTCATTTGCTCTGTGTCACTTTATGACTTTATCAGGCTGGTTACATCCTAGGAAACATAAAATATAAAATAATATCAATAGTTAAAGGGTGCCTTTCACTGAGGCTGGACTCAGACTCTATTTGGGGGGAAAAAAGAGCATGCTTACCTGCTATGAGTGACGTGTAAAATCCTCAAAACAGGGTTACCAATGGCTCATATCCAGCCCTCTGTATCCATTGACACCCTTTATCCAAAACAAAAGTTACCTTAGCGGTTCCTTTCCTCCCAGACCCTCACAGAACTCGACACATGGATGTCTGCTATGTTTTAATTATTTATCGCTGTTGTGGGACACCTGAAACTTTTGAACAGGGAAACAGGAGAAACAAGGCGTATCGTATTTCAGGGTGAAGCGTAAGAGCGTGCGAACAGAGGTAGTCCTTTGGGGTGTTTTGCACCACGTGCATGAGCAAAGTGGGGCTGGCGTGGCAGCGGGATCCCCCCAAAAGCCCGGGTGCGGCGCTCAGCAAGGATCGCTGCCGGCGTTGTTAAACCGCTCGCCCCCGCGTCCAGCCTCACCTGGGCAGTGGCACGCTCAGAAAGCGGATCGTGTTTACCAGTGCTTGGGCTGGAGCGCAGCCTCAGGATACCTCATTCCGCCTTCGTTCCCTTCCCTGTTCGTTAGCGCTCACGGACACCCCGGCGGGCACGGCCAGCTTCGGCGCTGGCCCGAGCCAAACGGAGCGGGAACAGGTGCCAGCCGGAGCTACCCTGGCGCCCCAACCCGAGGGAGAAACCAGAGGGAAACGCCTGGTGTGCAAAACCCCCGGCTGATTCCCCCCCACCACTGCAGGGAATGTGCAGTGCAATTTTTTAATTGGCCTTTTTAATTGATCCCTAAGTCATTTATCAGTGCCTTTGTCTCGCCGACTGCCTGAGCCCGGGATAGGAGGGCAGAGCGCCTTTATCGGCGGGCTGAGTTTTGGAAACTCAGAGTACCTTCCCGCAGCGCCCAGGGATTTTGCTGCACTGCTGTCGTACACCCTCTCCTCTGCACCACAGCATCCTTTGCCTGTCCTTTCCCGCAAACCGCTGATTTTTAAGTTTCGTGTGTGTTTGGTTTAATACACATGAACCATTGCCCCCTGCCGGCTAGGTTGAACACCTGGCTGCGTGCGCTTGGACGCTGGCGCGTGTGTCTTAACTGATTTCTGCAGTACTTAGACTTAGGAAGAGGATTAAAAGCTTAAAGATTTGCTGCTCGATATTTAGGTTTTGGGAAAAAAAAAAAAAAAGAAAGGCAGAAAAAAATCACTAGCACCAAAAGCGGTGCTTGTGTCCATACAATTTAGCCTATAAACAAGGATTTGGGTTGTCTTTTAAGTTTGATTTAAAATGCACACCAACAAAGTGGGGTTTTTTCTTTTTTTTTTTTTGTTTACTTCAGCTGTACAACATTGTGCTAATGCAGCAGCATCTGTGCTTGAGAGAGGCTGGTGAAATGCAGACTAGCAGCCCGGGGGGCAGAAAGTCATTGACAATAAAAAATTGTTTATGCACAGGATGCAGCTACCTTAGATGCTTATTTGGCCCTTCATTATAGCTGAGTCTGAGCAGCTCACGGTCTCACAGAAAACATTTATACACACGACCTGTAGGACATAGGGAGACCCCAGCAGTCCTCTTTTACAGATAGGGAAGTGAGGCATAAAAAAATGAAAATGATTTGCATCGGGTCACAGCGGGAGTCTTGGGCAGGAGGACTTGAAATCACGTGTCTCCTATGCTAGGCCCTCCTGCCCCAGCCTGTAGACTAGATTTCCTCTCTCTGAAGTTTATGCCAGCTCTGTCCAGCTTAGATTACAGGAAGTTTAGGTAGCAGAAAACATTTTTAACTTTTTTTTTTCACTTTGAAGAAACTCTGCATCTCAAATAAATTATATAATATAGAGCAGAAAACTTCTAGTGAGAGCAAGCTAAAAATATAAGGTTTTTTTTCTTTCTTTTTTTTTTTTTTTCTCTCCATCACAGCTCCTGTTCCCAAATTACACTTGCCTTGCTTGGAGTCTTAGAAAGCTGACACAGAACAAATTGTCCTATGCAAATTGCAAGTTTTCCTCCTGATTGACAGCAGTCTACAAAGATGGACTAATTCCAGAGGAAGTCAAGCAACGACTCTGTCAGAACTATTAACCCGATTTTAAAGATGCTCCAAATTTGCCGTGGACTTGAAGCGGGGACTTTATATAACGACACACGCATATCTAAAGCGCGGGAGCAAGACAGGATACGTGTGAAGGGGATGCAGCGGACCACAGGTTGCATGTTGGCCGTGCAGCGCGCTCCACTGAGCGTCCCCCGAGCAGGGACAATTTTGCTCGCCTGGCTACTGCAGCCGGCGCTGCTGAGGAAGAAACACATATACCTGCCTCTGTCCTGGAGACTTTAATCTTAAAGACTTGCAACGGGCGAGCAGGCAGTCAAGCGTATGAACAGTTAATTTTTTTCCCTGCGTGTTTTGGCTGCTGTTGTCCTTCAGCCAAAACGAGTCATTAAGAGAGCCAGGACAATTATTTCTGATCTTTGTGTAAGGGAAAGCGAGAGGGAACATGGGCTGCTGCAAAATTTGTATTGTCACAGGTCTGATTTGATTGCGCCACTCCTTACCGCAGAGCCGTGACTGAGTCTATCGAGGTCTCCCTTTGCAAGTGATAATAAACCTAATAGCTGCCCACAGCTTAATATTTTTTCTTGCACTACATATGTTCACTTTTGGTCCTCAGATTATTTTTTTCTTCAGTCTCCATCTGTTCTTTTGCCTTTGAGGTACTTTAGTTACCATGGAAATGACAACATCATCTGGATGGGTGGAGCTGAGTGCAGTGTCAAGTCGCTTCCCTATAGAAAGTGGTTTGCAAGGTGTGGGGACGGCTGGCAGAAATGCAGCACTTCCTGCGATAGCTCTCCATATTTTAGGTGCGCAGCAGAACTGTACCTACGCACGCTGCCGAGTGCATGAGGCGTGACGCGCGCGCTCCCCGGGCGCGCACCTATTTCATCTTTCTTTGCCAGATAAAATCGTTCCCTTGAACCTTTCATGTCTGATTTCTCACAACCTCTCGTTGCAAGTTGGCTTTTATTCGTGAAGGTCCTATTGTAAGGCACGCTCCGAGGCCTGTGATTGTCAGATGGGTCAGGCAAGGTGGAGAGTCTGCTCCCTGGAGATATGCATCTTTTGTCATTATCGTCAGGAAGAAGAATAGGAGGAGTTAATTTAGGGGGAGGTTGTCTCGGCGGTCTTTGTTGTCTGGTCGCATGTGCGGTATTGCCTCCCTTGGTCTCCGGGAGGTGTCTCGTGCCTTCCAGCAGCTCCTCACAACGCATGAGCCACAATCAATACCATCCGGAGATAAGAAGATCACTCAGAACAATTGTACATGTACGTGACTCTTTTCATCTCAACAAGCCTAGCAAATCCAGGGCAGAGCCTTTGTTTATACCATGTCAGGCCTTATTTCAGGACTGACCCCACAGGTTTTAACACGGTCCCAGAAGCTATTATCCGGTACTAGGCCATGTAGCACCTGGCAATATTGATTATACAGCCTCACAGAGATGAAAGTATTTTAGATGAATAATGACTTTTGGCAAAGGACATTAAGACAGGGCCAGATGCATCAAAAAAAAAAAAAAAAAAGGGAACTTGGCCTATGAAGCTTGGTATTAAGGCCTGTACAGTCTCCAAAATGCTTTTAGGCTCGTTTATATAACCAGTGTCTCTTAAGGAACCCAAAATGCTCTCTGTTTATCTAATCAGGTATGTGGAGAGGGCCAGGGGATATGTCATAGTTTAATTCACTTTCTACTGAGACCAAAGGAATGGGAAATGCTAATTTGGCACAGCATCTGCAAACATGGATTCCTGACATGGTACCTCTCAAATACAGGCATGTCTGGCTGGCTCAGTCCTTAGAAAGCTTGGTGGGGAGAGGGTGAGGATCCTGCAAAGGAATGAGGAGACCCATCCCAAGTCCACTGAGATAACATTGCTCAATGCTTAGAGTTTGCTGAAGAAGAGGGAGTCTAAGATCAAATCCTTGGATTTTCTATCCTAAGCTTATTTTGTCATGTGGATAGAATGATATTATTTGTTTATTTCTGCTATGGTTATTTTTAGGTGCCCTAACTCCAGCTGCAACCTTCTTCTTCTTCTTTTTTTTTTTTTTTCTAACCACAACAGTCCTTTCGAGAAACAACCTCCGGGCAGCACTGGAAAACTTTCCTGTGGAAAAAAAAAACAAAAAACCCAAACAAACGAAGTAGTCAACAGTAGAAGTCATCCCCTCTCCCTCTCCGCAAAGGCACGTTCCAGCAATAAACTCACGATTCTCAAAAAGTCCAGACAATCTGGTGGAGGTGCTGGTGTTTTTACAGCGGTTCAGGAAAAATACGTCCAGTGTGGCCAGCACACTCCAGGGCCAAGAAGTCCTCAGCAATCTTCCTTTATTTCTTTATTGTGCTTTGGCTGCGGATAGCCGGGGCACTCACATGTGTCAGGCACCATCTTGGCTAAAACACCCGCAATTGCACTGCTGAACTCCAGAGCTAAGAGCATGACCTGTTATCATCGGTGCCAAGAGCTGTTAGCTGGGCTGGAACAGGCTTGTGTTCAGTAGGAAGCGAGCACAGAAGGATGCCTGTGAAATCGGCTCATCAGGAGAGAGTGAGGGCCCGGGGAAAAAAGGCTCGTTGGAAACCTCTTAGAGATTCGGACATCTGAAGCGACACCTCTCCGAACGCCGGCGGCGGCCAGCGCCGCTCCCCGTGCCACGGTGCCGCACTCTCTGCTTAACAAGCCAGCAGCTGCTCACAGCATCGGTTTGTCTCCAGAGCGATTTCTGCGTAAGCCCCATGCGGAGCGCATTAGAATCATAGAAAAATAAGGCTCAAAGGGACCGCGAGAGGTCACGGCGGTCACCTCCACCACCTACTGACAAGGGCTGTGCAGCAAGCGCCAGATCGGAGGGGACAGCTTTGAGATCTCTCAGGCAGACACAGGCAGGAGCAAACCAACAAAAAACAAAAAAGCCTCTATAATACGACTAGCTAAGCGCAACTGGGGTTTTAACAGTGAATGCCCTCTAGGCATCTTAGCGGTGCACTTCTATCCTTTTGGTTGCTTGGCTTTCTTTCCAGTTATACTTAAAGCTGAATTTGCTGGGTCAACTACAGAGTTTTGCAGTCAGTTTTCATCAGGGCCCATGGGGTCAGTTTTGCTGAAGTCTCCTCAGAAGGTAACAGCATCTGCTGTCAGGTCCTTTATCAGGCCTGCGGCCCACAGCACACAGCCCTCCCATCCAGCAGTGCTGCTCAGGAGGCCATGAGAATATGGGATCTTCCAAGGCAATGGAGCAGAAAGTCCATGGCTAGCAACTCAGTAAGGTCCAGCACAATGCACATGCAGTCCAGATCTAAAGAGAGGTCTCTAAGTATGAGGAGACATAGACTAGCCCTAGGCGTGCAAATGTGTTTTATCTTACATTTAACATAAGGTTCTTGCAAACTAAATTCCACTTTTCCCCTTCCCTTGATCTGATTCATAGTGGAAATCCATCATAGCTGAAGTTAATCCAAGTTTAGGGCCCCAAAACAAGGGTATCTGCTCTACAGCTGAAACCACAGATCTGTTATTTTGCAATATCTCTTCCTCTCACAATTTATAAAAGGTGTTTTACAGCTCAGAAGTTGAAAGAAGAAAAATAGGACTTGATTCTTTTTCTGACTTAGACCTCTAAATGGGTAGGTATTGTAAAGAGTCCAAAGCTTGGAAGTTTGTTTTTATTGTATCTGTTTTTAATGAACTATTTGCATTCTACGTTGAGAAACTGTGTGAGCAATTAGCTTCTTGGTTTCCTAGTCAAACCTCTCAGAATAATACAAATACTTTTCTTTCAGGTTAGTCAGCTACTAATTTATTTTTCTTACTCTTTTTCCCACCAAAAAAAAGAAAAAATAGTTTATGTCAAATTCAGTTTGTTTCTTTTTGTTATCATTTCTTACGTTTATATAAGTGTTGGCGTTGGAGAAGGTGAAAACAAGAGATTTCGACTTGAAAAGACAAGCTTTTTTCCACCAAAACAATTAAATGAATGAAATGTGGATTCACATGTAGTTTCAATAGACGTGAATCTGTTTTGTTTTTTTTTTTTTGGTGAATAAAATATTTGATTGTAGAACATCACTAGTATCTAGTTAGGATCAAGATGTTAAACTAGAAAACTAGATGAAAACTAGAGTGGAGATGCTGGTACGTAGGTGTCATGTATTCAAGACTGCTTAAACCCTTCAGGAAGTGGGGAAAAGCGTTTCAGATAAGCCGTACCCTGTACATTGTTTTTTTATTCATCATCAAATGCCAGGAGTTACAGTAGTCCATCCTGGAAGTGACAAACATATGACACCCTGTGGCCTAATCCTGTGGGAGGAAGGGTGGAGTTTCCTTTGGGCTCAGAACCTTTAAAAAAAAGGACATTTTTTTAGGTCTGGACTCTCTCCCTGGCTGTCTCAGGTTAGTGATGAATCAACCAGGATTTGGAGACTTTGCACCACTTCATTAGTCTTCGCCTGTCATTTCTATTGCTTTTTCTGTGAATATTTCTCTACTGATTATGAAGGGATCATTGTGGATTTGGACTCTGGTATGAATCATTCTCATAGTGTTTGACCACAAGCATATGAAAAGGCTAACATTTTTTATTCTTAATCGACTAATTAGATATTTCCTTCATCAGCCACATATACTCTTGTTTCTTACAATTCCATATCTGTCAGAATATACACTGACCTTCAGTCAAATTAAAAATAAACTTATAATAGGATTTATCATGAGAATGTGTACCCATTTGATGAAAGTTGTCGGAATGGTAGCCCTTCTCTTAAGATTAAGGTTATGAAGGCAAAAGGAACACTATCATGTCCTGATCTGGTGAATGCTGGACGGTCCAGCCCTCAGGTTATCTCACGTCCAACAGGGTTTATCCGTAACTGTGAATCTAATGCAAAAACTTCTATGTGCTGGATGGACAGCAGAAGTTTGTAGCCCAGAGACAGCAGATGATTTCCACGCTGGGTACCAGCATCTCCTCTCCCGCCTCACATTCTTCTTCTTCAGTCTCCTGCTACCCAAATTATTCACTTAACCTGTCACCTGGACGGGAGCAGCAGACTTGGTGGGAGGCCTCATCCTCTCTGTACTGAGCCTCTGAAACAGATTTCGGCATGAAAGAGAGGATTCAACATCCAAGGCTGAGATCCTGAAACGGCAAGAAGAAGAGATTTTGGTGCAGAAGCAGAGCTATAGTCATCACCTCTGAGCTCCAGCTCATGAGCACGTGCTATGAAAACAGAGGTAGCAGTGAATTTGTTCCTGCACATCCTCCTGTATTCACATGCAAGTATACTGATCCAGGAGTGCTTGATAACGTGTTGTGGCTAAACGCACAGTGTTAAGTCATCATGGAAAAACACTGCTGAAGCTGGTTTTGCCCACCCATGTTGCTAGTTCATCTGCCTGTGAGGTTAACCGGGTCCTCGGTTGCCTGCTGCGTTATTGCTGTTGCAATCTGTGACGCTGCTAACCTCGCACCTCCTCCTCAAGTGGAGCTGACAGGTGCTTTGTGCAGCACCTTTCAACACATGGGCAATGCCAAGGTTTTTTTGGTGGGGATGGAAAGAGTCTATTGCATAATATAGAATCGAGTGCTTTGCCCAGACCATTGCCAACCTGTTGCACAGATGCTCCATCAGCTCATCTCTTCTCACAAGAGACTCTGCTGCTGTTGACCATGGCAGTATTCATCCTTGGTTCAATCAATCAGGGGTGTAGCAGAAAGGAGCACTGCAAGTTGCAAAGGCTTTACAAAGGATAGGCCTTCACATCACCCTGGAGACCGGCTCCCTCGAGCGCCTCATCCTTTGGTTTGAATTCTGGACAGGCTTTCTGGTTTGTCTTTTATCCCAGTCTCTTGCATCCATTTTCTATTATTTCTTTATTCTCTCTTCCCATTCTTTTAAACTTACTCTTGCTCTCACAGGAGCCCTTGTATTATATAAAAACATAACAAAAGCACTTAATCTAGTCTGACATTTTCACTCTGGTAGTTTGGTTGTTCTTGAGTGAAGTACCTTATTTCCTATACTCATCAGTGGCTTTATACTCAATAGAGCTGGTAAGAAAACATATTTACTGTCCAGCAAGAAATGGCGTTCCTTCAAATTTGTTTCGATTCAAAATGGAGTTGACAGAAAAATGCATTTTCAAAATTTCACAGGGAATGGGAATTCTGTAAAAATTCCACCACGCACACAAAAGCCCAAAAAACAACAAAAGGTTTTACATAGACAGCATCAAAAATTGCAATACAGATTTCAAACTGTATATACTGTAAATGCAATATTTACACAGAATCCAAACATTGACATGTAATTAAATAACAAGGAAATGACTCAGAATGATATAACTCAAATAAAGAGTTTTTTACTTAAAATATTTTGTTTGATGAGATTTTGGTTGCAAATACTAACACTCACAAATTCCCATCAAAACCTTATGACACTATTTTCCAGTGGTAAACCTGTTTTAGCAACATTTCTTTGACTTTATTTAATATTTAGATTGTAAGGATCAGGAACCATCTCTTCTAGTCTTGATGTATGGCATGTTCCACAATAAAGCCCTTATCTCTAAAAATCCATCCAGTGGTATCAAAATGAAAATTGCTGATTGCTTAGTGCTTGGAAAATCTGGCAATCATTTACATGCTTTTGTGGATACTGAGCACTTTTTGGCTAATTTGCCCGCAGACACAAATATTAAGCCTGTAAAGGTTTAGTCCCACTTAAATTAGCTAGAGTATGTTCCAAATATCTGTTTTATTGCCATTATTATTTGCATTACAGCCACTTTTAGAGAACCTTCGAAGAAGGAAGTGTACAGAATGTGGAAAAGGGGACAGGCCGCTTGGGAGGAATACAGGGACGTTGTCAGAGCGTGCAGGGATGCGACAAGGAAGACTAAGGCCCAGTTGGAATTAAATCTGGCAAGGGATGTCAAGGACAACAAGAAGGGGTTCTTCAAATACATCAATAGCAAAAGGAAGACTAGGGAAAACGTGGGCCCGCTGCTGAATGGGGCGGGTGCCCTGGTGACAAAGGATACAGAGAAGGCAGAGTTATTGAATGCCTTCTTTGCTTCCGTCTTCACTGCTAAGGCCAGTCCTGAGGAATTCCAGACCTTGGAGACAAGAGAGGAAGGCTGGAGAAAGGAAGACTCTCCCTTGGTTGAGGAGGATCAGGTTAGAGATCTTTTGTCTAAACTTGACATCCATAAATCCATGGGCCCCGATGGGATGCACCCACGAGTGCTGAGGGAGCTGGCGGATGTTATCGCTAGGCCTCTCTCCATCATCTTTGAAAGGTCCTGGAGATCAGGAGAGGTGCCTGAGGACTGGAAGAAAGCCAATGTCACGCCAGTCTTCAAAAAGGGCAAGAAGGAGGAGCCAGGAAACTACAGGCCTGTCAGCCTCACCTCCATCCCTGGAAAGGTGATGGAACAGCTCATCCTGGAGGTCCTCACTAAGCATCTGGAGGACAAGAAGGTGATCAGGAGTAGTCAGCATGGATTCACCAAAGGGAAATCATGCTTGACCAACCTGATAGCCTTCTATGACGGAATGACTGGCTGGGTAGATGAGGGCAGAGCAGTGGATGTTGTCTACCTGGACTTTAGCAAGGCTTCTGACATTGTCTCCCATCACAGCCTCATAAGCAAGCTCAGGAAGTGTGGTTTGGATGAGTGGACGGTGAGGTGG
Source organism: Struthio camelus (assembly GCF_040807025.1). Lineage (NCBI taxonomy): Eukaryota > Metazoa > Chordata > Aves > Struthioniformes > Struthionidae > Struthio > Struthio camelus. Next base: position 64,209,215 of record NC_090981.1, on the reverse strand, counting down.
CTTGAGAACTGGCTGAATGGCCGAGCTCAGAGGGTTGTGATCAGTGGCGCAGAGTCTAGTTGGAGGCCTGTAGCTAGTGGTGTCCCCCAGGGGTCAGTCCTGGGTCCAGTCTTGTTCAATATATCCATCACTGACCTGGAGGAAGGGACAGAGTGCACCCTCAGCAAGTTTGCTGATGATACTAAACTGGGGGGAGAGGCTAACACACCAGAAGACTGTGCTGCCCTTCAGAGGGACCTGGACAGGCTGGAGAGGTGGGCGGAGAGGAACCTCCTGAAGTTCAACAAAGGCAAGTGCAAGGTCCTGCACCTAGGCAGGAATAATCCCATGCACCAGTACAGGCTGGGGACTGACCTGCTGGAAAGTAGCTCTGCCGAGAAGGACCTGGGAGTGCTGGTGGATAACAAGTTAAACCTGAGGCAGCAGTATGCCCTTGTGGCCAAGAAGGCCAATGGTCTCCTGGGGTGCATTAGGCAGAGTGTTGCCAGCAGGTCGAGGGAGGTGATCCTGTCCCTCTCCTCAGCCCTGGTGAGGCCTCCCCTGGAGTACTGTGTCCAGTTCTGGGCTCCCCAGGACAAGAGAGACATGGCACTGCTGGAGAGAGTCCAGCGGAGGGCTACCAAGATGATTAGAGGGCTGGAGCACCTCTCCTCTGAAGAAAGACTGCAAGAGCTGGGCCTGTCCAGCCTGGAGAAGAGAAGATTGAGAGGCGATCTCATCAACGTGTACAAGTATCTGAAGGGGGAGTGTCAAGAGGATGAGGCCAGCCTCTTCTCCGTGGTGCCCAGCAACAGGACAAGAGGCAATGGGCAGAAACTGAACCACAGGCAGTTCCATCTGAACCTGAGAAAAAACTTCTTCACTGTGAGGGTGACAGAGCATTGGAACAGGTTGCCCAGAGAGGTAGTGGAGTCTCCTTCGCTGGAGATATTCAAAAGCCGTCTGGATGTGATCCTGGGCAATCTGCTCTAGAGGACCCTGCTTGAGCAAGGAGGTTGGACTAGATGATCTCCAGAGGTCCCTTCCAACCTAAACGATTCTGTGATTCTGTGATTCTGTAACCCCGGCAACAATGTGGAGCTGTTCCATGAAGTGGTGTATAAACCTGACTGACAAACCTTTGTATTATAGAGTTTGCGTTGTGAATGTGCAAGATACGTTAAGAAGAGAAGTACCATAATGATCAGCTTTCAACAACAGGGGAGAGGAACAGGTACCTCAGTTCAGGTATCTGTTGAAGCTCTGAGAGACCAGAGCTGTTACATATGCATAAGCTAGTCTTTCCTTTCAGCAGGTGAGATTCATCGTCATATTTAAATACCTGAATTTAGGTGTCCAGAGGTGAGTAGGATTGCTGCTATGGTCACTGCAGAGGTGGACTCTGTTCCGCTCACCTAATGTTTGGGCATGGGATTCAGTCGCCTAGCTTAGGTGTCTGATACCATTTGACATAGCCTAGAGTATTTAAGACAACTTAATGATCAGCAATGGCAGGGGAGCCCTAGGAGACCAGCATCCACATGGATTAGTATATGGAGCCCATTAGGAACAGCAAATGGGGAACAGCACTAAACATTTGTGTCTGGGCTACTGATTGGACCCTTGATCAGCAGAACGTCTCTCTAGACTGGCCACACTGACTACGGATCTGATTCAGTTACACACACACAGGTTTCTAATGCCCTTTGAGATGTCAGAGAGTGTTTGAGACATCTACAGGAGGAGGTGGAGGAGACAACATTGGACTTTTCCTCTTCTGGATCAGCAGACAGAAAACAGATGGAACATCTCAAAAGTGAGTTCTGAAATTACAGAGAGCTCATTTCAGGGTCTTAATCTGTGAGCTCAATCCTATCTCTATCTCTTTGCTGAAGTTAGATGTAATGAATCTCACTCAAAGTACCCGCACCATGCTTAAGATATGCTGCCTTCAGAGTATGTGGCCACATCAGAGACATGACCAACTAGATCTGCTGTACGCCACTGTTTCCAAACCAGTGAATGAGAGTGCAGACCTGCGAAGCTTGCTTGAGTGCTTTGGGAAAGCCTCAGAGTGCATACCCGAGTGTGGACTTGGGCTTAAGCTTGAGCCTATGTTTATCTGACAACATAGGCAGTCTTTTGTAACACTGCTAACACTGATAGCTTGTGTGTCACACTGGAAAAACTTGGCTTGTGTGATATTTCCACAGACTTTCTAAAATCCAGGCCAGACAGACATCCTCAGTGTTGGGTATATGCACTACAGTGTCAGTGCAAATAACTAGGGAAACAAAGTACATACATAAAAAGAACCCAGCAGATAGATTAAAATAAAGGGGTTACAGATGCTGGACTCACTGTTATTCAGAGTCTGGCTCATCGACAGCACTGCCTTAATAGTGCTCAACCTTCCCTTCTCCTCCCTCCTTTTGACCTTTTCTTTTTGGCCAAGCCTTTGACTTTGGGTGACGCAGCTCACTTTACACCTTGGCCTAATTACAGGCAGATGAGCAGAGGGTGGAATATGATAACCGTGCGCATCTTTGTCATAGGTGAAAACAGGAAGAGTAATCATTTAGGGTGGCTGCAGTAGGTAAGGCTGGGAGTAATAAGATGGAAAGTTTAGATTGAATAACAAGATAAAATTACTCACAGTACATTCTTTTAAGCAAAAGGATGTATTAAGTCTCGATTAGTGGCAGTATGATCTAGCAGCACCATAGCTACTGACAGCATTGTTGTCTATTGACCTATTAAATCATCTTTCAAAGAAACTGATGGAAGGCTGAACTGGACAAACTACTGGTAAGTGTAATATAAAGACTAATCCCATGATGGAGCCAGAGTGGAATAAATAGGTACTTTCCATGTCATTCTTGAGTAGATATTCTACCAGGTAATGATATCCAATAAGCCCTAAGTCTCTGCAAAGATCCCAGACAGCATTTTCCAAACTGCTTAAGCGATTTAGGAATCCTGATCCCCTTTTAAAAAAACAGCATGGTGATTTAGGTATCTAAAATCCATTGTATCACCCAGTGAGATTTAAATTTATGATGCTCTATCTTTTAAAAGTACTTGGGTACCAAACTCCCACTGATCTGGGTGTAGACACCTAAGGTTATACTTACATGGAGCACTGCAAGTAGACACAGGCTTGCCTTGCCTGTACACTGTAGCAAAAACGACTGACAGAAAGTTTGATGTAGGGCCATTTAGGCCCCTGTGGATATTTTGGCACACAAAAAAGGGGCTTACCTGCAACTTACTGTGCAAATGTATCCTAATCCATGTTGAAGCTAGGGTGGAGACTCCCTAAGTGGTATTTTGTGGTATGTTTCTCTCTAAATGTGTGTTCCGATGACACATGTACTACTTGAATCAATGCATGTCACCGTCAAATGTAATACATCTTTGATGCAGACACAAGTCAGTGGCGGACGAGCATCCAGCTCCGCGTCTTCATGTCACTGCCACAAGTCTGAAAGCTATAGAAATCTAGAGCATCAAGGGTATTATTGCAATTTGCATAAGTAGAAAACACTGTGATTAAAAGTTATCAAAGAAAGCTATCGCTCAGTTGTCAGCTCCACAAGCAGATTCCAGTGATGTCTTTCCAGCTACTTCATAATAATCTCCATAACTTCTTACTAAGAGCTGCATTGAAGTAACCTGTCATTTACTCTGTCTTTCACCAATTCATCTCAAAGAGATGCACCAGCTGTGATCACTTCGAGTCAGAGCTGGCATTGCAAGGCATCGCTGCAGCTGCGGGCAGAATGTGCAGTTCGGAGATCCGCCGAACCCTGAGAGTCGTGGAGAGAAATGGAGCTGTGTCACCCGTAGCACCCTACCTTTGCTGCAGGAGAAATACCACTCTGGGAGAAGAGAGCTCAGCCTCCAGCATACTTCCCACATGCAGAACATGGACTCACACCAGAGAATGGAGAAGGGCTACGATACGTAGGAAGGTGTTCCCTGTCCATACGGTGTGTTGTCTACCCCTCTCACAGCTTCTGCTAATCTCTGATGTTGAAGCAGGGTGAGGAAAAGGCTAGGGAAAATACCATAGGGTCACGTCTCCTGGTGAATCTGGAAAATGCGATGTTTTGTTGATGTCAGCTGACTCATTTTTCCCAGTTTGTGATACTGAGTGTCACAAAACCAAGGAGGTGTTATAAGGCTCCCTCAGGCAAGATAATGTCACTTCCAGCCTATGCCTGCTTTGGAATCTAAGGGCAGAAAATGCCATTATCAGTCACATATGACCTTTCAAGGTGGAAAATGAGAATGAAGCACAAGCTCTTTTTCCCATGGAATGTTCCTCTGCCCCAGAAAACCTCTTCTGGCACACATGTTCTCAGGTGGCTAGACTTCTCTTTCCCATGGTCAAGATTTTTTTTTCCTTCTCGTTTCCCAGTGCAAGTGTTTAATGTGGACCAGTTTAACATGACTGTAAGATGGTGAGTTTGTACTGAAATTTATGGAGCTGGAACCTTTTCTGTATCTCTTTTTCTGCCAAAAGAAACTCACTTGTTGATGCTAAAAGTGATGCCAACTCTCCCCGTGAAGAGGGACAGTCAGGACAGCTCTGGAGGCTGTGAGTCCTGCCAGCATGCTCCACTCAGACAGTTGTCCTGAGTCTCCATTTCATTACCCTTTGTTCAGTGACCGATATCTCTGCATGTAAAACACTAGCACTCATGTGACAAGGTTGTCGCAAACATTTGGGCTGCTTGGAAACCTCATCCTATCAGCAGCTAGTGGGTTCTTGGGGCTAAGTGGGATAATTACATTTTCTTCAATGGAGCCAATTAAAGGCTGATAACATTATCACAATTATCAGATTAAACTTTTGCTCACTGTCCTTTAGAATTACTTCCAGACCTCTTCAGGCACTAAAAAGCATGAGGCTATGCAACAACGGCAGCTCTGGCGAGAGTTTCCTTGGGGCTGTCATTTCCAAGAAACTGTGAGCCAAGTGGGTCAGGTTTTCTCAGGGGAGGAAATCAGAGGATTAGTCTGGAACCAAATAGGTAGACGAAAAAGGCACAGTAAAACAGACTGGTGCACCATACTCCAGTGTCATGGTTCCTGGAGGGTGGTGGCCCAGGCTAGGTTTCGAGATACCTTTGTCATGACACACTAGTGTCAACGCCGCCCACAGGACAGCTTGATTAGGCTAAGGGTTCTGTCTCAGTATATTTAGCCTCCTGAACTCGATTTAGTTTGTTATATTGCTAACCTCTAAGCCGATTATGTCCAGAGGCATTTAAGACTTAATTTACTAAATGAAATGCAAGAAAATAGAACAACAAAGACAGGAGGAAAAATCAAATGAAAACAAAATTCCAAGCTATTAAAGCATGCTTGGGAACCGGAGGTATCTGAGTCCTTTCATTGTGAGTGCATCTGAGTGGTTTTCTCCATATGATTGTGGAAGGACATAACTTTCCTGAGGTTTGGAGAAGCACATGGTCAGACTTGCATTCACATCTTAGCGTCTGAGATACTTATCTGGCTTTCATGACGGCAATACCTGAGCCCCTCAGCTTTTATATTTAAATAGATATAGACAAATGTTATTATTTCCAGATGAAACATAGAGGCAAAGAGAACTAAGTAATCTGTATTAGATTTACTCATATCCCATAGCAAATCTGTGGCAGAGACAGAAGATAAGCCTAAAGCCTACCTGGCCCACAGAGGCCTTCTTCTCATCTACAAATGCTATAATTCATCTTACTGCTATCAGTCTGGTGTTTTGAATGTTCAAACAATGCACGCAAATAACTGTCTCTCTTTCCTATGAAAGAAACACCGCCACTCTGAGTTCTTCTAGAGCAGGGCTAAAACTCTGTGGTTTGTGCAGCCCAGTCCTTCAGGGCCTTGTGTTTTGGGTTTGAGCTTCAAGACTGAAAAAGCTTCATGTTTCAAAAGAAAACCTCAAGTGTCGTTTGGCTGCTTGCACAGCGACATCATGTGGAACTGCGCACAAGCCCAGTTGGAGACCCTGACAAGCTCCCTGGTGAACCTGGCCCTGGAGCTGGATTTGCAACCCAACCCAAAAGGATCTGGCTTTGGCTGTCATTGAGACTGCTGCTCACATATTGACTCTGGCAAGGGGTACCTTCATTGCCCAAATTTCATAAAACCTGGGGGTGGTCCCAAACCACATTGCTTGGTTTTGGATCAAAATTCGAATTTCCAAGCATGTTTGAGTCTAGGATTTCTATTTGGCCTGCTGCAGAAATGAAGTCACCCTAGAAGTGTGCATCTGGAAAACAGATAGTTTCCCATCATTTAAGAGTGGTTTTGAATCCATGAGTACACCTATTCCTGTATCCAGCAGAAACACTGATATTCCAATATTTCACTAGTATCTGTAAATACAATGGGGTTTCTAGATATCACTAGAGGACTAACAGGAAGGAGGCCCCATTTTTCCCTCTGAATTAAGGTACGGTATTCAACCCAAAAAGCTAAACAGGCTGAACAGAGAAAAAATTGCTCCTCTCTTGTTAACAAACTTTTTCAAGGTTATAAGACAATCTGTTACAAAACTGAGAGGAAGATCTGTTAATCCAATGTTTCACTAAGAGGGTAGAACATGCTAATAGAATGGAGGATATCATCTGTTGGTAAATACTATAATTCTATTTATTTTATGCCTGGGTACATGTTCATGAGAAACTGGGCTAACTTTCCACTCTGTCAAATATAATCGTGTTCTGGCAACATCTGTTCTGTTTCACTTGCTGGAGCTGTGGGACTCTACACTCAATAAGGTCTTTCCAATTCAAAGAATAAAAGCTCCCAGGAAAGCTAGCCAGGAGCCCCTATTTTTACAATAGATTGCCTGGCTTGTTGAGATTCGCTCAGCCAAACAACTTTTATTTTTTTTTATTTTTTTTATTTTTTTTTACAGAGTTTGAGAGCATGGTGTGAATACCGAGTACATGAATTGTGGTTAGCAGTTTCCCTTGGAAGTCTTCTAGGAGCTCTTATTTGATTTGATCTTGTCTCAGGTAAATAAAAGGAACAAAGTGGAGATGGCCTTTGACCCACTAATTAATCACTTGCTTCTGTTAACTATTCTTCCCTCGATGTTATTAAGTGGCAGCACCCAAGGGTAAATAGGCAACCGTGTAAAGAGGCTTAAGTGCCATCTGTCCTTACCTTGCTAAGGTTCTTTTGCCCTTTGGAGTTGATCCCTTGGTCTTATTGCTTCTTCTTCTTTTTTTTTCTTTTTTCTCTAGGAAGGGATTTACATGCAATATGATTAAAACACACAGTTGGCCAATTCTACCTTAGCTCTACAACAGTTTGAAGGCTTTCAGTGATTCCAAACAAGTACTGTTACAGATGCGCTGTTTATCTCTTAGTGATCAAACTAACGAAGACAGCAATCGCTGTCACATGCAGAGCAATGGTGATTAGCACTAGTTAATGCATGTGTTGAATATTAGCAGGGAAGTATTTACTCATACAACCCTGATGAGGCCTTGCAATGAATGATAAATACTCCTTCCAAGACCAAGCCTGGAAAAAAAACTGCCTGATAGTACTCTTTTTGTTAGATCTATTAGAAGCATAGATTTAAGTCTTATTCGTCATCCCCTTTTTATGTATTAGGTTTTGTCCTACACAAGCAATCAGACATATTTTCTGCATTGATGTCATTAAGGTGGAGCAAAACAATGGAAGAAGATAAATTTCATCGATCCTTCTCCAGGATGTGGGTGACTTGATATTGCAGTTGAGTTGAAGGATGGAGAATCTGGCCACTGATGCTTATAAAGATTTGTGCTGCATGATTGCACCCTCATTCACACAAGCAGTTGCAATTTATACCCTTGTTATATGATCTTTATATGCCTGGATGGATGCCTTTTTCTATCAGGTGGCCGAACACCACAGTTTCATACTTTAGGTTTCTAGTTAATGTGCAAGGTCAGCTTTTGGGAAAGCCCTTGAAGTTTGGCTAGCTGTAACAAGCATGCTCTGTGCTTGTGCAGACAGAAAGAATAGATTATGCTGTCCTCAAAGCAGCACAGCATAAATCTCAAAATTCATTGAGACTAGTAAGATTTGTTTGTGCTTTGTAATGCTCACAACTTCATCTTTACAACCCCTTACATGTAACTTTTCACCCAGTAACAGCTATGACATTCAAATTCATCATCTCTCTCTTCTCTTCTCCTGTGCTGGAGTTCACTGATGGTTGTATCTGCAGATTCTTGCTAACTGCAGTCCATGCTTAAAAATGCTGCAGCAGAGTATGATGTTATCTCGATTAGTGCCCATGTCAACTCTTCTCCCAGCTGATTCAGGACATCATCTCAGTGAGTATTTGCCATATCAACAGGAAGAAGACTAGACTTTTAAAGACACACGTGTATCCTGGAAATGGCTGATAATAAGTACAGGGCAGGATTGTACGATGAGTGTTAATATTTATTAATATTAAAAGCGTGGCTGGACAAGATTCTGATAATCTTCATGGTTTTCATCTCACTGATGTCGATGGGATTTGAGGTACTCAGCAATTTTCAGGGTTATGAACCCTCATCTTCTGAAACTAAACTGGAGTCATGGGTTAGAAGAATGTCCAGCCTCAAGGCATTGCTGTTCTGGAGGAACAGTCCTCCAGAGTTTATAGTCTTTAGGCTGGATTGTTGCTGAGGGGATCAACTCTGTCTTCCCCAAATCCTTGCAAAAGTACGATCACTGTTACTTCTTTGCCATGAACTCTCCATGAACGTGGGTGGGCTGTGCAAAATCCTCCAACTCACAGCACAGAAGTGGAGCACAGATCAGTGAAGTTTCATGAATTAATAAAATGATCCTTGAATAAAAAATGGCCAGTGGAGTCGCACTAACGTAATCAAGGTTGCAGCCAGGCTACTAAGGCTGAATCCTTCCCTCTACCCTGATGCATCAGAGAGCAGAACCTGGCCCAGAGCTTGTAATCAATTTGAGCAATCTGTCAGGTGCTTTGGGATTTGGAGGTGAAAGGTGCTATGTAAATGTCAGTCATCATTTACTGGAGCACTGTGCACAGGCTGAGAAGCACAGCCTGCCAGAGACACTTCAACAGGGTGTGAGGAGTGATCTCCTCGCGAAACATATTGCACTTGATGTATGGATGTTTGTTGAGCAGAATCATATAATTTTGGTTGCTATAAATCACCCGATATGCTTTCCTCTGTCTCCTTATTTTACCTAACTTTCTCCTAAGTTTTTTTTTTCATTATTTGAATAAATCAAACCAAATAGCCACATACTAAGATGTTTCTTTATATGAAAGAGGAGTGATCTCAGCTATCTAAAGCTTTTTAATAAAAATAACAGATCTAAGTGAATCATTTAAGCTGGATGGTTCCTTTGGTTGTGGGTTGCTCTTTCTGCTTGGTGAAATATTTGAGCCAATCACAACATTCTCACATGCATTCATTATTGAATACAACCTGTGAGGTAATGAATAGCTTATGCAGAGGTTTGGGGAGAACATTCATTGCTGGGACTTCAAAACACACACTGCATCTGTTACTTACACCAGTCACCTGGTTGTCTTGCTGCTTCCTGATTGAGTTACTCAATTAATTAACCAACAGAGTGTGAATTTTGAACATTGCAACTGCATAGGTGGCTCTCAGGAACATTCAGTGCCTCAGAGGACTTGAAACGAGGCCCAAACAAACAAGTCGGTTCCAGGAGAGGGGATAGGCCATAATCAGCCTCCTATAGGGATATGATTTTACTTTCAGTGAATATTTGTGACTTCATGTTCCAGGTTTGCTTTTCAACAGGCTAAAGGCTCCTGAAAAATGAGCACAAAAACAAAGAAGGGACTATTCTTTTATTTGAGTGACATAAAAAACATTACTGGGGAAGAAGGTGAACACATTCATTTCTTTGAATACCTTCAGAATATTTTTCATGCCCTACGGTACCAACGAAGGGACTCCCTTTCTCTAGGGAGAGTGAATGGAGAGGTAGAAAGGGACGAAAAAACCTCAGAGCATCCTCTGAGATGTTGGGGGGTTGTGCAGAAAGAACGCAGCAAGGTTCAGGAAGGCTGAAAACCACCTTTTCTACTGTAAGTCATACCATGTAGGGAGGCCACCAGAAAAGTGAACATTGATCTGGGGAGGTTGGTCTCCCTGGGCTCTTTCTGCAGGTTCCATTAGAAACTGATCCTTTCAGAGGGCAACTGAGAGCCTTCTCTCACCACTGACTTCAGAAAGGGTCTAGGAAAGCCAGGTGTAAGAAAGTCTTTGTGAAGACTTGCTCTCCTCTTGTGTTTTTCCTTACCGCTTCTGAGATCTATTCACTTCTTGATTTCTATTTGGAAAAAAGCATTTCCCTATTGTCCTCTTTAGTTCCTACTTTGTAACAGCCAAATCAGAGTTAGGAAATGTGTCTGTTTTCCATTCGAGTCTTGAGGACTGAACATGCAAAATCCTTCTACTCACGATATGCAATTCCAAGATTTCTCAGCTAACAGTGAATTCTTGATTTCATTCCAGTATTCATTCCAGTGGACGACAAGTTAACCATGAGTCAGTAATGTGCCCTTGTGACCAAGAAGGCCAATGGTCTCCTGGGGTGCATTAGGAAGAGTGTTGCCAGCAGGTCGAGGCCCTCGTGAGGCCACATCTGGAGTGCTGTGTCCAGTTCTGGGCTCCCCAGCACAAGAGAGACATGGCACTCCTGGAGAGAGTCCAGCGGAGGGCTACAAAGATGATGAGAGGACTGGAGCATCTCTTCTATGAAGAAAGGCTGTGAGAGCTGGGCCTGTTCAGCCTGGAGAAGAAGAGAGGCGATCTCATCAATGTGTATAAGTATCTGAAGGGAGGGTGTCAAGAGATGGGGCCAGGCTCTTCTCCGCGGTGCCCAGCGACAGAACAAGAGGCAATGGGCACAAACTGAACCACGGGAAGTTCCGTCTGAACTTGAGGAAAAACTTCTGGACTGTGAGGATGACTGAGCACTGGCACAGGTTGCTCAGAGAGGTTGTGGAGCGTCCTTCCCTGGAGATACTCAAAACCCACCTGGATGCGATCCTGGGAAATATGCTCTAGAGGACCCTGCTTGAGCAGGGGAGGTTGGACTAGATGATCTCCAGAGGTCCCTTCCAACCTTGGCCATTCTGTGATTTCTAGAGTTAAGGAACTTCTCTATATTCATTTAAGATCTTAAGTTTGCACATGCAAATGACGTCCAGTACCTGAAGGACCACGTTTTGCTTTCCAATACAAAGGTGTGCTTCTCAACAAAGTCAGCTGGGAAATAAACCAATCTGCAAGTATCATTCTAAAATTTGTACATCCATAGTTTTGTGTGTGTTTGTATGCTGATGGACCATGCTTCTCTTTCAGAAGCAAGGAAAAGGGCATGTGGGAATGTTTATAAGCAAGGAATAGTGAGCTACAGGAAGCAATGGCTATTTCTGGAGTGATCTTTTTGGAGCAGAGTTATTTTGATTTGATCTATTTAATAGGAAGGTCAAGAAAGGCAGAAAGAGAAACAGAAGTCTTATACAAGACTGCTATTAGTAGTGCAATGTTAAAAATTATTACTGAGAAAGGAGTTTCTTCAGCTTTGCATGTACCACAGTTTTTGGAGAGGTATTTTCCCATTTGAGGGTGGAACAACAGGTCACATACTTGGGCATCAGTATCTTCTTTACTCAGATTAGAGATCACATCCTATTAGAATAAAGATTCAACTTTAAAACCTTGTGAACAGGGCTGGGAATTCATTAGTCATATTAAAAAAAAAAAAAAGTAAAAATAATTAAAAATATAATTAATTGACTAAATAAACAGATACTCTTTAATATAGGCTCTGAACATAAAAGTTACCTAAAAATTAGGGGAAGATATGAAACACCCCTGTGCCCACTATTCTTTGGTTTGAGCATTTATCACATATGGGTAAATGTAGAGAGTGACCGGACAGCAAAGACATTCATGAAATGGTGGTGTGATATCTATGAAGACGTTGAAAATGGTGTTCACTTTCAGAAAGAAAATGTGAATATAATGGGAAGGTGAAAGTAAAAAATGTAACTAGTAGCTTTCTCTAATTACAATGTAAATCACTGAGTGTTCATTTAAAGGAAACTGGTCATGAATTCTTAAGTATTTTCAAAGTTTGGATGCAGCCATATGGTAATAAAAAGAATTCAAAATAAAGTCAGACTTCAGAAATGTCTTCAGTTCCTCTTCTCCGCAAACATTAACTCATTACATTGACCACAGATTTAGCTGTATATTCTACCTGCAGGAATATGATCTTTTTGTCCCAATTGTGTGGTGTAAATCTGTATTATTCATATAAGGAGGAAGCTGAATCCCAGTTTTAAGTAAAAGAAGAAGTCACCCCCAATAAGCCCTAATACATACAGTGCAGCACTGTCTTTCAAAAATGCATTATCTCATAGAAATAGAATCATAAGTTTCAAAACAAATACTGACATGAATGTGGCAGACACACATGAATTTGCATGAATTTGGCCCAGCCTCTCTTCCCTGACTTTGCAGTGTTACTCCCAATGCGTGACATTTGCATCTTACTTAAAGGATTTTTTTCTCTAACCCTCCCTTCCTATCAGAAGTCGGGCAGGGTGACACTACGGATACTTCAAAGTGACCGTGATTTTAGCATCTTTGTCTCCTGCTTCCCTCTCTCATTTGCTATAGGTAACAAGTTAGCTCCCACTCTGGCCCTTCCAGCTTGAAAGGGGCTACAAGGAGGTTTATGACAACACTGTTGCCCCTATTTCTGCCTCCAAGAAAGCCATTCCTAAAGGAGATCACAATAAAGATCCTAGTCTCAGTCATACGATTATCCTCTGCTAATGTTGCCCACTTCCCCTGGAGTGCAAAATTTGTAACTATTACATGACTTTCATTTTTACATATGTAAGGAAAATGCCTTGATTCCCACAAGCTGTCAGTTAATGTTACAATGCTTTAACTGAGAGGCTGCAAGCATCACCCACTCCTTAAAATGCTAATGATCTGCCTCAGATGTGTGATCACAGAAGCCCATGAGCTAGGCTGTTTTGTAGTCCCCTTGTATTTTTAGCTTATAGCAATGATCTTGTGCTGTGTACTTCTGTTTTTTATTGAAGCCTCCAGTGAGCTCACTAGATAGACCAAATAAAAAAAAAAATTAAAAGCTCACCTCTAAATATTTCTAAGTCATAATCAGAGGGAAAGGAAGAAATAAAACATCACGCGAAAAACGAAATGGGATATACTGCAGAGGCAGAGATATGAAACATCAGCTCTATTTAATCTTCTGCTTGCGGTGCCTAGCCCTAGAGAGCTCTCAGATCTGTATCTGAAGCTATCTGTCTTGCTGTGTCATTGAGAGGCAAAAAAAACTTCATTTCTCCTGGAATCTCCAAATCTGTTTCTGTGGTTCAAACTGATTGCTCAAACAGTCGCTATCACACCTACTTTCGATACGGGAAGTTTAGTTTAGTGATCGTGCTGAGGTTACAGAACAAAAGAAAACATACACACCCACTTCCTTTTTCTTCCTACACCAGAAATGAGTGTCTCAGTGTAAATATGAACTATTTGGTTGTCATCTTGGTAAGGGTTAGGTGCCGAGCAGCACAGATACACCAAGTATTTCAGGAACTTAATGAAAATTAGTTTCAGGAATACCTTTTCAGTAAGTACCATTGCAAACTAGACTAAAGTTGGAATTTGGAGACCTACTCAGAGGCTTGCTACGAAGGTGAAAAGCGGTGAAAGAAGTAGATTTGCTCATTCAGTAAAAGTCGATAATCATGCTCTGGGATGCTGCTAGGGGGTTTTGAATGGCCCTTGTGCCTGTCATCCTTCAGAGGAGTTACGCTTACTAAGCACAGCACATTCTGATTGCTCTACCAGTCAGAGCTCTTCTTTATTATGATCTTGGCTTTATTTCCCCCTTTCTTTTTCTTTCTTTCTTCATGATTATGTAGCTTCAAAAAAAGGGAGAGCTGAGGTGAAGTTTCGGACACCCCTTCCCACTCCATAACTTATTCTAGAGGTTCGTCCATCAGATGCGTTCCCAGAACGTCCCCTCGATGAGGCACATTCAGGGTGGCCTTCTCTAGAAATTCTGTCAGAGTAGTGCTGAACGGTGTTGGGTCTTGATGACTTTACACGTGATCTACGTAAACCTAACCAAGGTCTCAGCTGAGGCTTTGAAGGCTTTGAGACATCTACACAGGGAATTGGACTCCCTTTTTCTGGGTCTTACTCTTAGGATACAAAATAATGTTCAGGCTGTCTCTTTTTTTCCAGAGGAAGTAATTGAGCATCCAGTGTATTTCACCTTTATTGGTTAGGAAAAGAGGCGATAAAAGAATGTAGTCTATTCCTTAGCATTTTATGGTGTCATTTCAATGAAGTTAGATGTTAACTACTTGCATGAAACACTTTTTAATGGAACACACTTTCGCCAGATGGGAGAGAATATGCTGCTTGCTGCTATTTTATTTTTCTGCATTTCCCTGAGGCTCCATCTATATTACAGCCATAACTGAATCTGAAAAACCATTTGCGGCAAGGTTGCCATCTTACCCAACTGCAAAATGTTTAACTAAGTTTCTGAAACCAGGTAAAACATTACAGGGTATCTTAATACCCCTTACAGTTCAAAGATTCAACAAGATCAAAGGGAATTGGTTAGCGCTTCCTCAGCTCTCTTGGTTTCTTCTTGTTGAAACATGTTTTCTGGCTGATGCTAGTTGTGCTTTAATCAAGGTTTTAGGTTCAAATATTTCAGCATGCAGCTGGGTGAACAATCATATTTAAGTGAATGGGGTTCCTCATGATACTAAATGCTGATGGCTGAAGAGACCAGCAAAAATGCTAGTTCTTGTCACTCTTTATCCTTCCCAAGAGAAAAAGCTGAGCTGTAGGCCTGAGTTATTAATGCTTGATGTAGCTCCAAACTTTGACAAAGGTGCTGATGTGTGGGTTCACATGGGTTTCTATCAGGGCAACACAACCACCTATGGTCAAGTTGGTCTATGCCTAGAATTTGCTCATGTGTCTGGGATGCGTGAAGGGTTTAAAGAAGGGGTCATGTATGCAATACTGTATTTTCAGCCTGTTTTCGGCTGTAGCTTTCAATACCTTTGAGACCGTGGTTGCAAAGAATCAATCGAGGGTTTAGTTGTCCGTAATACTGAGAAACCGCTGTTTTGTGCATTTTCATCTGCAGAAGTAGGTAACTCCTGCCTAGTGCTTAGGAGCGTGAGCCCTCGAGGGATTTCACCTTTCCAAGCTCTTCATTGCCTCAGGCAACACAGTTGCCTAGAAATAGTTAATGGTGTTCCTTGCAAAGTCTTATTCTCCTTTTAAGGGTCGTTGTTATCTCCACTTTAAGGCTGAACTGAGATTTAAATTTAACTTCACATTATAGAGATGCAAATCACTCTGGTCTCATAAGTATTATATGTCTAAACTATATTTTTCATCATGAAATTCTCTCTTTTGTTTAAGTGTTTCTCTTTAAGCACATTTTTCCATTAAACTAAATATATGTTTAATTTTTTTTCTCCTCCAAAGGCAAGGTCCTTTCAACTCATGCCAGTGTTATTATTTCTCAAAACGAGTTTCATCTTGATCCATAAACATTTTATGCCAAGAATAATGCCATTTTAAAGACAATAAGTGCCTATTTCTGCCTGAGGCCATCGGAAGCCCCGTAAAGGAAGCAGTAGGAATTAAAGACACTTAATCATATTTCCCCATTTTTAACTGTTATTTTTTACACTCCGAAGCAGTTTTTCTATCCTTGCTGAGTCCTATTGAACATCATAAATCTTAATTAAAGATGTAATTTTTTTTCTTTATGAAATCTGAGCTGGAAAGAACATTTCTTATTTTTAAGACTAGCACTGTGTGCAGGCTCATAAAACAAACAAGACTTTTACACTCACAGGGTTTCAAAACCAGTTATTGCTGCCATCATGTCGAATTGGTTCCATAATTATTATTATTGTTGGGTTTGTTGCTTTTATGATTATTATTAATGCCTGAGCTTTACATTTTCTATGCACAAGACATCATGGGGAAAATAATAACTTACACAACGTGCCTATCTGTATGGAAAATAGAGTAAGGATTACAGAAATGTGTCCATCAGCACAAGGATTTGTTCTTAATATATTCATTATAGATTTTTTTTATTTGTTTGATGCAGTAGCTATTTCAGTTAGGTAGCCTGAAATATCAGAGCTTGCTGTAAACTTTCATCAGTTCGTTGAAGCTAAGAGAATCACATTGCTTTATGCCAGGAGAAATACTAGCTCTGGTAGCATGACTTTCCCTGCTGTGCCACATACTTTTCTTCTTGAGATGAAAGAGGAGAGGAGTGTTTCATTGTTTTTTTGGTATTGGTGGGAAGGAAGAGATCCTCCACACCTCTCAAGCCAAAATTGTGCGTGCGATGTCTTCTTGTACCTAAAATGGAAAACACTGCAGAAAGGTTTTGATCTGCAGCCTATTAAATTCAATGAGAAGATTTGTGCTGGCTCTTGGTAACAAGCAGTATTTGTTCTGTTTTAATGGCACCCACTGGAGGTAAGTCATTTGGCAGTCTTATTCTGAGCACTAAGGCATTTTAACAGCCTGTTCCAGAATCAAGGAAAATCAACATCAATTTCCCCAAGAATTTCACCACCTTTTCAACTGAGCTCCTAATAGACTAATTGTAGAAGATACCATCACGGTGAACTTTCCTTGGAAAGGAACTGTAGCAGCCACTGGCTACCGGGTTATGATGGCTTTCCAGTTGCTTCTTACCCCAGGAGCAATCTGACGTCATCAAAAAGCAAGTCCTTAAACATAAGAAATTATTGAGCGCTCCCGTCACAGGGAATGTATCAGTACAGACGTGGCCATAAATGTAGTCTATCTCAGTTCAGCATTTTGCAGACACGTATGGAGGCCAATGACTTTCCTCACTAGAGAACTTCCTATCTTGATTAAGGCTAGCAATGTGTTTACCTGCTAACACACTCATGGCCCTGTTGGTTGGTAGTGACGTGTCCGTTTAAATTTGGCTCTTCTACAGGGTGTTTTTCAAATTAATACTGATACATCTGTGCATTTTAGAAAAAAAAACAAAAGCAAGACTGGAAGTATTGCACACCAAGGAGCAAGCTGTTGGCTGAAGATGTAAGCTAGTGTAAAAAAAATGTGGTTCCGAACTTCCTAGGCACATGAATAACGCTGCTCCTATGAGTAATGCTGTTAAGTCAACAATAAAAGATTCATGTGAATAAGCCTACCTATGGCTAAGTCTTTGTGGTGGTGCGAGCTCATGCTCTCACCTTCTGCTGCAAGGTCACTGTGTTTCTACAGCTGCCAAATCAACCAACGAGGCATCAGCGGCTTTTATTAGGTACTCATACTTACTGTTCTTTAACATACCGTGACCTTCCTCAGTGAAGACTGAATCAAAGGCCATTGATTTACTAGCTGTGAAGTGATGTCTCCTCACTAGCATCTAATTACTTATTTAAAACATCATTTTGCCAGGAAAACCTCTAATTATTTTAGATTTGTATCTCTGCTTTCAAAGGCATTTTGGAAGGCAGCAGAAATGCAAAGAGAATGTGTCTTCCCATCACGGAGTGAGCAACAATACTGGTTGCAGACTTTACTTTGTGTATGTTTTATGCTTATGTGTACAGTACCTGACTTTCAGTGGATATTATGAGTTTGGGAGAAAAACAAGAAGTATTAATTCTGTTCTGTGAATCCGTTGCTGTATTTGGTAGCTTCTATTTCATACACGAGAGTAATCATGTTGTTTCGGTGAGCCTGAAGTGGAGGATCATGATTTTCACGCCTGCTATTTTTTGTAAAGGCTAAAGGACCATGACAGAAAAAACAGGCAGTGGCTTTTGCTCAAGGGAGTATAGGTTTTGATGCAAGAATCATAAAAGAAAGATGTAACTTTATTCTGAAAATCCCTTCATAAGTACTAATATAAGGAATTACCAGAAGCATTCTGGGATTGTGCATGAAGGGAGAAAGAGTAGTTCTGGGTGGGATCGTGTAATTAGGAAATTTGGATTTGAGGATAGGCTAGATCAATATTTCCCCATTATTGACCCTAAATCTAGGTCAATTAATCTTTTTGAAAAAATAAAATGAAATCCAAGGATCATCTTGTGCAGCATTGCTCCAATAGTCTTTACTTGCAACAAAATTAGAAAAGGGAGTTAAACACTGAACATTCCGCCATTACTTTTTCTGGTTTTCCTTTCTTATGTTCCTGGGACTGCACTCATGCTTGCTTTTACAAGAATTTTTGCAGTCACTTTACAGGCTCCATTCTGACACCTTCCAGATACTCAGCAGTCCATATTCTACAGACTGAGAAACACTGGACAGGACAAATTCTCCAGGCTCCTGCCAACTCTATTTTCTATACTGCTGTGATCTTGCATGCTCTTGGGTGTACAAGTGATTTAATGCAGGTGAGCAGGGAACTGACACAGGTCATTTTGGGTTATTTTAGCTTAATTTAATTTTTCAGTTCATGACATAACTTGTTGAAAGCTGATTAACTGTGTTTCTGATTGACTGTTATACCATATTTTTAAAACTGATGAAGAGAACCCCTCCAAACTGCAATATTAACAAAACCTCATTTCACTGTCTCTGATGAAGGATAGTTAGGTTTGCCCACGCTTCTCAGTCTTTTGCTCTTGTGTTGTTTTATCAGCTATTCGGACCATCAAGTTATCCATTTTCTTGCCCAAGTCATAAATGTAAGTGGTGGGTACTGAGGCAGAGTATTGTTAAAGCTCTTTTGTGAGGGGCACTTAAGGCTGGCATTTCTATATGTACATTTTATGTACGGCTCACAGGTCGAAAGAATGAGAATGGCGTCTGGATTGGTGCAGATACATACTTTATTCCAAGTCACTGACGCAGCAATGCCGTTGACACCAGATGGCTGTTCAATATCTGTAGAATGGCCAAATGTTTCTGATGAGCGTCTGCAGTTTATGAGGCTACTTCTTCCGCTGCCAGGCTGGTAAAGAAATCAATGGCTGATTTTTCAGTAAATCTTATACTGCTTTCCTCTAGCGAGTCTGATGCTGCTAAAGAAGACTTGAGTGAGAGTGTTGCTGCTGCTTTCGTGGGAACTAGAATAGGCCTCAAAACTGACATACGGGCAGATCTGTGTGGAGTAGCTTGAACTGGTTGTCAGTCTTGCACTTGTTCTGTGACTCAATAGAAATCTTATTTTTCAGATTCTGTATCGAGCTATTGACTAAATTTACTGGCACTTAAAAATATACGTTCATTTAAAGGCTACTTCACAGCTGAAAACCTTATCTAGACTTTTCTAGCTATCAGAATGAGTTATTGTATCACAACATTTCTTCTCTCTGTCCTGACCTTGGAAAAAGTTCGGATTAATATACAATCTTGCATTTAAATAGATCTGCTGTGACTTGAATTAAAAAAGTAGCACCCAAAACCTCAGACTTCACAGATGATGGGATTCAGATCTGCTCTGATAGCTAAGGTCTATGGCTCAGGTCCATCTTTATAATAACATTATGTCAACTTACTTAAAAAAAAAAAAAAAACACTTTCCAGCAATTTAATAGGGAAATTATAGCAAATGATCAGTTCCTAGCTCAGTCTTTTTTCAGTGGGTTTAAATAATGTGAATATTTTAATTATGCAATTATTTATGCAATAATGTCCCTGTCAAAGTTAATGTGTTAATAAAGTAAAAACAATCTAAGGATAATTAAATAATCAATGAATAAAAGTGTGTATTCATCCTGAGAACTGACAGGCATGCCTTGAATAGATACAGACACATTTTCACAAGTCTGTGAGCTGTTTGTGTATACTTTTGGATATAAGAAACTTTGACGCTGTGGATGAACTAAACTTCTGGCTCCCTCTAAGTCCTGGTGAAGTCAATGGAAAGAGTTGTTGACATCAGTGAAAAAAGTGGTCGTGGTGCCTGGCTGGGGAGGTGAGCGGGACCCCAGCTGCACAAACACACCATCAGGCTTGCACATGTACAAGCAATGAACCTGATCCTCCGAGTCCAATCCAGGAAGGCACTGTGCACCTGAAACTCTAGACCCCTAAAAAAGAGGATCCCATATGTATCTCTAGGAGTCTACCCAAGTGAATAGGGCTAAGTTGCGTAGAAAAGGCCTCCATTCCAATAAAAATACAGATGCTCAGCTTTCATGATTTCACCCTTTTCATGACCGTATTCCTGCCACCTAGTTTTTCAGCTCTCAGTCAATTTCTTGACTGAATAGTGAGTGTCCCCTGGAAAACACAATTTCATAAAAAGTGAAAAACATATTCCATGGGTTAGCTGAAAGTCCACAACATATTGAGCTGGGAAAGGTAAAAGGTATTAATTGAAAGAAATTGTTGCAGTCAGGTAAAGCATTTCATTTGAAAAACATACAAATATTTTCCTTTGATTTTTTTCCTAAACAAGTTTTGACTGCTTAAAAATGAGAATGTTCTAGAATTTAATGGCATATTATTTGTGTGTATATTTATATATATCTATGTATCTATTTCTATATAAGAGTACAATACTGAAGGTAAACATAGTATTTTACCTCATCGAAAAGGGATTATTTTGTGATTCCAACTAAAATATTTTTTGATGTCTGATTCATTTCAATTTTACAATTTTTAGTGTGATTCAGAACAGGAAAAAAAAATTTACAGTGTTAGAACTACACACATAATGGAAATTCTGCTTTCCAGAGTCCTGCTAGAATATAAATTCTTATTTTACCTGATATGTTTGAAGTTACTATTTTCTGCTCATCAGTGTGGCCTGAAATACAGTGGCACTTTCTAGATACACCAGTAAGCACCATTCCTGTGTGGAGTCCTTGAATTCTAATAGTAGAATTAAACAAATAAAAGATCTCAATAGTCCATACATCCTATCACTCCTTTAGGAGTACACTGCTGTATGTAGCTCTATGTGCTACTAAAGCTCCCCCCTTTCCTTCACCATCCAGTTTGTCTTTGCGCTACCCAGTGCTTCTGCTGTCTTTTATTCAAAAAGCATCTGTCTGCACAGACAATTTGTGAGAAAATCAGCCCTTGGATGCGTTAAATATCTCCAGAAATGTCTGTCTCTCCCTTGACACGGATGTACTCGACCTCCAAGAGGCTATGCCATAACACTAAATGCTGTTCCTTTAACTGTGCTGTGTCCTCCTCTGCTTGCCCACTGGAGCACTGCTAGCGCCGGGCGTAGCAGAAGTGACCTAGAAGATGGCAGAAAGCTCGTGTGCTCCTGAGGTCTCTTGCAGCCTAATTTTGCACAGTGAAATCGAGGTCTTCCACAAGAATGTCTCTTAACCAATATATTACCTACCCAATAAAGCCTGTGTCCTGCAGAGGTATTTGAAACAGGCTCTGGCAACAAAAAAAGACAAGAGTGGAGCTTAAGCTGTGTAGAAAACTGTTGCCTGTCTTTGATGGACATGCCTGTTTCCAGGGCACTGTAACGCCAGATACTACGCCATCATGGACCTACTGATGTGACAGGTATCCTTAGGTTTTATTTTAAATGTTTTTAAGTGACATGAACTGAAGTATTTATTTGCTGGGTTACAATCAAACATCCAGGAAGCAGGGTAGACCATTTCCTCCAGTTCGTTAGGATGAAGTACAGGTAAATGAATCAGATTCATCAGATTAGGGTGAAGTTCAAGACAGCCATAATTAAGGTAAGCAAACCCAGCCGAGTAAGCCTGCTTGTGGCCGTTCTGCTGAGGGTCCATGTCTTTGTCCAGCGCAAGGGATCCTGATTTTGGGGTGCAGGTGGAATGGGAAGGGGGAAGCACCCACAGGGCTTTGGGGACTGAACAGGGGAAGGTGCTGAACCCAGAGAAGTTTAATATGTAGTTTCTCAAGACTGGTTTACCATACAAAACACAGAAAACTTAGGTGTTAACCTGCCAACTGTAGCCATTCTTGACAGCCAGTGTTATGCATAGTATTTTGAAGGCAATAAGGCCTTACGTTCATGACAGGAAATTGTCACAGGTGTATTTATACTTATGGCCTGCTTAAATTCCAGTGCAATGTGTGTTACCACCCTGTCTGTTTCCTGGTAAAATGCAGATACTCATAACATGTTATACATTGCACTTACAGAGAAAGCCTTGCCTATGACTCAACAACCTTTATCCACATTAATTGTTACTACTTCTAGTCACATAGTACCTGGGGGATAATTACTTTAATGTTGTATATTCTGAAAGGGCAGAAGTTGTTCAGGCAGCAACTGCCTAAATAGGTAAAATGAGAGCTAGCGGTCTCGATGGGGGAAGAGGTTGTCCACTCAGGACCTTCTTATCAGTTGAAAGGTCACCTTTTAACAAAATCACAGCACAGCTCAGGTTGGAAGGGACCTCTGAGGGTCAACCAGTTCCATCTCCTGCTCAAAGCAGGCTCTGCTAGGTCACATTGCTCAAAGCTGTGACCAGTCAAGTTTTGAACATCTGTAAGGATGGAGATTCCACAGCATCTTCGAGTTTCTGTTCCACTATTTAACTCTAAATATTTAAGTGATAAAATATTTTTTCCTCGTATCTAGCCAGAATTTCTCATATTCCAGCTCGTCTCTGTTACCTCTCATGCTTCCATTGTGCAAGTCGGAGAAGAGTCTGGCTCCATCTCCTCTGCACCCTCCCTTAGGTAGTTGTAGATGGTGATTAGATCCTCTTTCACCTCCTCATCCTCAAGGATGAAGAGACCTAGCTCCCTCAGCCTCTCCTTGTACATCATGTGGTCCAGCCCCCTAACAGCTTTGGTGCTCTCACCTGGACTTGCGCCAGTATGCCATCTCTTTCATGTGCAGGGGACCCCCAAACTGGATACCATGCTCCAGATGCAGTCTCACGAGAGCCAAATAGAGGAGATGAAGCGCCTCCCTCACCCTGCTGACAACGCTGTTGCTAGCACAGCTCAGTATGCAGCTGGCCCCCTTTGCCGCCAGGGCATGCTGCTGACCCCATTCAGCCTCTCCCCTGGGCCCTCTTACGCGGAGCTGCTTTCTCTGCAGCCTGTCCTGTTGCACGGGGTTAGCCATGCCACAGGCGGGACTCTGCATTTACCTTGCTGAAGTTCAAGAGGTTTCTGTCAGCCCGCTTCTCCAGCCTGCTGAACTCCCTCTGATTTGCAGCCCCGCTCTCCTGCATTTCAGCCACTCCCCACAATCTAGTATGGTCCACAAACTTGCTGAGAGCACACCCCATCCCATTATCCAGTTTAACAGTACTGTCCACGGTATTGACCTCTATGGGATGTCCCTGGCAATTGACCACCAGCAGGACTTCATACCACTCATCTCCACTTTATAAGCCTGATGGCCCAGCTAATTTTCCATTCTCATTATAGTACATTTATCCAGACCATATCTCAGCAATTTGGCTTTAAGGATGTACAGGGAGACTGGGTCAAAGATTTTGTTAAAGTCACGGTATAATAACACCCTCTGCTTTCCCCTTGCCTGCAGAGCCAGAACCAGGAGCCAAACCTCAAACACAAAATATTCCACTAATTTTGTAGTGTGAGAAGTTGAGGCATCGATATTTCTATTGCCCACTGATTTCTAGTGTCACAGTGGAGTATATTAAGGAAAATATGGTTTCCTTAAGAGCTTTCTTAAGAGAAGACGGTGCGTCTTTCACAGGAGCAGAGATTGTTTTGCACATTTCATAAATGAACGGAAGGGGAAAACTGTTAAGTATTTTCTATGCTTACTCATAAGGGAGGAGAATTGCTGCACGCTATGGTGACGGTTTACTTGATAGTTCAGACCTGTAACTCCACACGCTCATCTCCTGCAGGGAGGTCTTGTCTGATGAAAGGGAGGTGCCCTGAGGTAGGCTAACTTCTTCCTCTGAGGGCTTTCAAAGGCACCTGCTTGGAGACTTCACAGGGAATATAGGCAATTGCTTTTCAAATATATGTTTCCTTGAAGCCTGAGAGGTAGGGACAACACAGTTGCTTATATAAGGGGGCTGGATCCCAACAGTGCTCCACGGATTTGTAAAGGTGTGTGATGCATCAGTTTAATTACCCTGGTACTACTCTATTTATGAGCAAGTTCTTCCACTATTTGAAATCAGGCTTCAGTGCATTAGCTTACCCCACTGGCACTAGTCAAGAATCCCCACCAAATACATCGTCCTGATGTAACTAAATCATGGCACATCGTATTTTTAGTTAAACAAAGGCAACTTGGCATTTAGATCATCTTAATCTTTCAGCTGCTGTCCCTTGGCGGGCGTGTAAATTAAGAGCTCTCGTGCTAACCATTGATTTTCTTCCCCAGTACCAGGATCCCAAGGGAATGCATCCTGCTGGTTTTATTCTTGAGGAAGCCCATTCCGCCACTGCACAAAGCTGGCACTGTCAGGAAGATTTAGCTCCTGATGATAAAACATCTTTCATTGTGAATTCTTCTCATCATAAGGAGCTTACAAATCCTAAATCACGGTGGGGCCACCCCTTCTTTTGCTCTCCATACACTGTCATAATTCTTCCACCTTAACTATCACAGGAATGTTGTCTATGCTGCTTATCATGCCTGGGTCAAAGGTGAATATGTGAGCTTCTAGGTCACCGTGATATGAAGTGCTGTGAAATACGGTAATAACAATCTTTCAGGAATCTCCGACGCTGTTCTGTAGCCCTGTAAGTGGTCCTGTGTGACTGCTTTTTGTCTTCTACTGCAGACATGATGCTAGCTTGGAAGAGAAGGTTAAAAATCCTCCTGAAAAGAACTTCTGCATATGGGGAAAGGGCTGGTTTTTAGTCACCAATATTATTGAGGAACAGGGGAGTTTACATAGTGTTCTCTGGTCTACAGTTCAGTTCATAAGCCTTGCAGGCTGGATGTGGGTTGCTAGTGTAAATAGACACTGACTACCCATGGAGTCATTCAGTAACCTTCCAGTGCTCCTTCTCTTTAAAATAAAAACTTATTTGTTCATGGGGAAAAACAAAACCCAAGAGCATTGTCCATGAGCTAAAAGCCTCTTCTGTGATCAGTTATCCTTCTCCGAGGTAAGGATATATATATATATTTTAAATAAGGGAAAAGAGGGGACAAAAGGGTTAAATAGCCACCACTGGTCTCCACAAAGAATTGTGTCTCTGGGGAGTGCTATTAGTCTTTCTGGAGCCTGGACAAATCTGGGGTGTGAAGCATCAAGGTGAATGACAATAAGAAATAAGGGGGCTTCCCTGGGCTTGTGGCAGATAGTGGGGAAAGGCTGGAGGAGTGACACTGAACAAAGTGCTCTTAATTAGGTACTGAATGGAGAGCAGTGTACGCACGTGGTAATTAGAGTAGAAAGGCCCGCTCTTGCCAGTGTGGTCTGAACCCATATAATCGTAATCGAAATAAGAAGCACCGCGAGATGGAGCATGATTTCCTATTGCCAGAGATGCAGAGAGAGCGAGGAAGCTTTTTTTTTTTTTTGCCTCTCACTGCAAAGGCCAGGAGACACAAAAAAAGTCTTTCCCTCAGTATGTTTAGGTAACGGGTAGAATCTAAATAGACTATATTGCTGTCAACAGCCCTGCGGGAACAGATGTGGTCAGTCCCTCAAAAAACCTGTTGCTTTTCCCCAGGCCTGAAAGGAGTGAAAATAGAGCCGCGCTTCATAGCAGCACAGCGAACACGCTGTAATAATACTGTGACATTAAACCTAACGCTCACTCAGTGGCAGATAGCAGTCACGCTTTCTGCTCAAAATCCTTTTGGTCTTTACCCTCTCCTCCCTGCCCCTCGTTCTCTCCCTCTCCCACTGTGCTTGACCCCTCTTCCCAGCATGCTTAAAATCCAGAAACAGGCTCACTAATTACTGTGCTTATGATTTGCAACCTGTCCAGCGGTGCCAGGAAGTGAAACACAGTCTTTTCAAGTGCAGAGGAATCAATCTGGCTCCAGTCAAAACACAGGGATGTGTTTCCAGCTAATCTGGAGGTTCAGTGATGACAAGCCCAATCGAACAGAGATGGTCGTCTGTTAAAGTGTACAACAAAGTCAGGAGCTCACTCCATAGGAAGGGAAAGGGGCTTTTTCTTTTTCACTTTGCTTTCTTGAACTCAACTTATGCGATCCCACACACACATGCAAAAAAGGAGGGGGGGGGGGGAAGAAGGGGGTTCCTAGACACTTCTGAAGCCTGTTTTCAATCAGATTGATATTTTTAATTCTCAAGGTCAGTTTTCCTCCCACTCCTCCCACTCTGGCCTCCTCCCCCTTTTTTTGAGTTCTAGCAGTAAGTTATTTTTTTTTTTAAGTTATGAGAAGAAACTTTGCAGATTTCAGACTTTTGGTATTGTAAAGTGCAACTGAGTATATAAAAAATATGAGCGCTGGAGCAAAACAGATGTCTCAGATTAGGCTGCTTTTGTAGCATATCTTGACCAAAAACTAATTCTTACCGTAATAAGATAAATCATATTAAATAATATTATGGTGGTAACAAAACATGGCAGTGAAATGTAAAAGATTTTCTATGGTATATTGAAAAATTAAATTATGCATTAACTGAATATTGTAGAAAATGTGAGAATGAATCTGAGTTTTCATACAGTTCTGACTGAACCAGAAAATAACAGATCTTAAGATCAGAACCGAACATTAAGCTATCAACTTTTCCAACCTTTCCCCCTTTTCCTTTTCATGTTTTAAAAAATGAGGAAGAAAACTGAAGGCACACAAAAGCGTAAGTATGTGATTTTTTTTCCCTCAGTGGCAGAATTTACAGGTGCAAGACCCACGTTCCCTGGATTGCCCTCATATATACAACCATCGAGACCATGGCAACAGCATGCCCGCTGTCATGCAACCACAAAATGTCATAGCTGAAGAGATCCGTGACAGCTGATAGGCTGGAGGTGACTCCCAGACCCATGTTCCTCAGCCAAGTAAAGACAGCTTAGAACTTGTGAGGTGGGAATCAGCTGGAAGGCTCCCATTTGGCTCTGCACATGACATCGGAGGAAAAACCTGAGTCTTACCTCTTTTGTGGATGGATTCACCAGTCTTGCATAGCAGAGAAGGTGTGGATATATGTTATAAATGCTATTGAAGGATCGCCCCTTACCCACTCTGTAAAGAACAACAAGAATGATGTATGGCCAGCGACCTACCTGTGAGTCTCCCCTGGGCACTGGGTGTGTAACTGTGAACTTTCTATACAGGAAGATTGTTTTTTTCCTTATCCTAGCAATACCAAGGCAGTTACGTGAGAGGGAGAATGATATATATGGAAAATGTTCTTACATTGACTATGATTATATAAGATGCGACATTGGTCTGGCTGGTACACCTGAGATCTTGGGGGATGTCTCAAACTAAACAAGAGCATCCCTGGGTATTGAAGGCATCATTGTAAAGGTGGCAAATATTTTTCATGTCTGACTGGGCTATGCAACTAGTCTAAGTAATTTGCTGCTGCATCCTGTTTTCTCTCACGTGTGAGCAAAATTATCCTGAACTGAAAATGAGTAATCAGAAACTATTTTTGCCCTATAAATGTTGCACATAACCTTTCAGATGCATAGACATATATTTAGTCACAGAGATGCAACCGGAAAGAAAACAAGCATCACTCTTTAAAGTAAAGAATAATAATTTGTGCTTTAGTAAACCATCTCTTATGTTCAAGAGAAAGAAAAGAGTGATATTTTTGATCTGCTTAACTCAATAAAGCTGATGGAAAAGTTGTGGTGGTCAACTGCAATCCTTTCTATAAAAGGTACTTCAGAAAAAGCAAAATTTTCAGGCTTGCACAGTTGATGGTCGACTAGAATCACAGAATAATACAGATTGGAAGGGACCGTTGGAGGTCATAGAGTCCAACCTTCCACTCAAAGCAAGGCCTAATCAGGTTAGATAGCTCAAATCTCTACTGAGGTGATGGGAAAAATCAGTAGGGTTTTGTCTCTTGAAATACTTTAATTTGCACATCATCCCTGAACTCGGCTCACTCAGTTTTAGTGAGGTCTGCTGAGTGACAAGGCTGAGATTGCCTTAGCAAGGAGCAGAAGACCAGCACTGGCTATGAAGGGCAGCTCCATGCAGTCTTCACAATGAGAAACTGCTCAGCTGCCCTAGTGCCACTTCCTCAGAAAAGAGATTTCCTTCGGCTTTAGACATCTAAACTGTAGGTGCTTGCAACTGAGCCAGTTTCCTTAGGCTCCTCCGCAGTCAACCAAGAGAAATAGGTAATTTTAAAGCCTGATCCATCTGACCTACTTTAAATGTCCACTTCAGAATGTAATGAATTGCCTCTTAAAAGTGTCTGTTTCTCTCCACTGGCTGCAGAGGGAACCTGGGAGCCGTAGTGCAGCAATGAGTTTCATCTGATTAAATGGGGGTATTTACAAGGCAGGTATCTTTTAACACTTCCAACACTGGTCAACCACCTTTAATTACCTTTCTAGTTGGTGGAACAGAGGGCATGATTTGACTCACCCTAAAGCAGACATCTACACGAGCAGCTGAATGGCCTAAAATTACCCTGATCAGATATCTACTGACAAGAACAGGAGTTCATAATGATTACTTTCAATATAGATATCAACATTGGAGACACATGAAATCAAGTGCTGAATTCCATCATAGATACCTAAATTTGGTCAGATATATTTCAGCCTACGCAGCTGGAACCTTGTTGAGGTTTGGCAAGATTTATTTATAGTTTGACTCAAGAACTGACTCAGATAGTGACTTCTAACTACTCAACTCTGAAATTTGCAACAAAGATAGACACCTTACTGAAAATGCTTGATAGCCCTAGTTAAGAAAATGACCACTTGATCTTCGTATCTTATTCAGGCATACTTTTTAATCTTTACGTTAAAGAAATGAGCCAGCTAGAGACTAAACTAATTCCCAAGAAAATCAATAGAAAGTCTTTATGGAGAGCCCAGAATGTGGCTGAGCTGGGAAAGAGTCCACTGTAATTCCCAAAGTAGTCGTCTTTTTTTCAGTTGCCAATCCTAATACGTTACCGTTGCTTTCATTGCCTGGAAAATTTAGGTATAATTTTTTAAATAAATAAATAGTAGGAAGAATTCTTTTCTTATTCTTGTTCTCAGGAAATACAAACTATATATAAACATAACTATTGCTCCTCACAGGGTCTTGTCCTGACCAAAGTGACCAAAGTAACATATATTTAGGAGGAAAGAAGGAGAATCCCACATGAGGTAGTTCTGGTAGCAATAGCCCTGAGGAGTCTTTCCTCCTTAACTCCAAATACTTAAAGATTAGCTTAAGCTATGAAGCAGAAGGGATTGCTTTGGTACAGTAATAGGAAGAATTGCATGGGATTCCCTTCTGAGTTTGTTGATTCTGAAAGCGGAAAAAAGAATTTCAGGTTAAAAGAAAAGGAAATACAGAAGCACCATAAAGCTTCATAAAGCTGAAGTTGTGAGATTCTGGCTTACAAACCTGCCCTCAAATTGATCTTATTTGAAACAGAGCACCATAAGGATGCTGCCAAATTTCGCTTCCTGGTGTTTGAAGCTGAATCTAACACTGTGTTCTGAAGAAAAGGTTGGATAGCATTTTTATTTTACAAACACTAATTTGCTCAGCAGTTGCTTTCTTCTGAGCTCATTCAGCCTTATTTATGACTGCAGCATTCTTGGGGGAAAAAAAGAAAGAGAACAGGACTGCTATTTAAGGGAAAATGTTTCAGAGGCTTAGCAATTTCTTAAGAATTTGGGTGACTTACATATGAACAGGTAGGCATCTGTCAGAGTGGAATTTCACTGAGCAGCTTAATTAGCTCTTTATGCTATTTAATGTTATGATAAATGACTTACCAGAAGTTATTAATTAAAGTATTAAAGTCTCATTATTTGTTAGTAATGGGGCATATGGGAAGAGGAAAAGGAATAGGACTTGATTATTAACAAATTTCAGGGAACAGTGAGTAAATTGGATAAACAGAGGAAATATACATCTGGCTGCTTCCATTTGTTGTATAAATCATTTCATAGTTTACACTTGTTAAAGAAATCCTTTAAATACTCATGTATGTCCAAATAATTCAAACTACTATTGCTATTGGCTGGTAGTTAAAATAAACCTTTCTAAAGCCAACTTTAAGAAAGCAGGGATTCCTCAAAGGGAAGCCTTGGCTCCTCAGTGTACCTGCGGCCTGTATTCAGCCACACATCAAGCCTGCTGTGAGATCGGTCCCTTTTACTTAGGCATTTGTTAAAAGGGGGGATTGCAAGTAATGTGCTTGTTACAGAGCAGATGAAATGCTATGTGTCACAGGGACAGAAAGAGCTGAACCTCAGTCTCATCTCTGCTCACCCCTTCCCGTGTCCTGCCTTCGGGACTGAAGGTCAGAAATTTCCACCCTTAAATCACAATCTTGTGTTTTCACAGGAGGTGAGATTGTGTTTGGAGACGAATGTTGCAACTTCTCTTACTTGACTCGAGGTGTCTATCATGCAGGGGTGTCCATCTGAGTTTAGATTCCAGGTTCCTGTTATACTTCATGGAGATTTAGTCACTCTATGGACTCAGAATGGAGTTCGTGGTGTAATTCATCTCTTCATAAACGGGGTCAGAGGAATTTGCACCTGAATACTGTTGATAATAGGGTTAGATTTCTTTTGTCTGTAATGTGAACCTAGATAACTAGTACAGACGGATATTGATGCTACAGATATCTTCAGTCAGGAGAGAGGAACTGCACCACAGTTTTTATTTGGGAGTAGTGGAAGTGTTTATAGCACTCCAACAGTTCTTTTGAAAAGTCAATATGGGTGCATTAAGAATGCACAGGAATAACCCAGTCAAAACGTGATGAAGGCTTGAATTGCTCTGTCAAGTTCACCCTCTGAGAGGAACAGTTGATGCAATGGAGGGAAATATCCCTGCTGGATAGCTTAGCAGATTGTGTGATTAAAGTGTATCAGCGAATGTAATCAGACCCCTTTTAACTTTCAGTCAGTGATGGGATCCATTTTCCTCAGATGACTTCTCTGTTGTGATCTTCTCATATTCAATGAGCATTCTCATTCAAAGCTCTGTCTCAAGATGATGCTCAGAAAGCAAATATTATTGCTCTGGTATAGCAGAAGCAGTTCTGGTCATGTATAGCATCCCCCCCTATGGGATCAGGGGGTGGTTTAGAGGACCTTCCACCGGACTTCAAGTCAGGCATGCAAAGAAGGAGAGAGAGGTAGAGGAACCCCTTCAGAAGGCTAATTTTCCTCCCTATTGCTAAAGAAATAAGGGAGTATTTCTCTATGAAATTCCATAAAAAGAACTTCCAAGCGCGAACAAAATCTCTTACGGAAAATCTGACCATATGTTCTCATACTTCTGCTGAAGCTCACAGCAGGTCTCAAAAAGACCTTGAAAACTGTGTCTAATGGGCAGCATAATTGTAAACACTTAACCAAAGGAATTAGCACTGATTTTGGTCTTTGTCCAAAGGCAGAGAGAGAGAGAGAGGGTTGCTTGGTGCTGTTTCAACAATGAGATTAAAAGGAGAATTCTAGATTCTATTGGACATTTCCTTCCCACCACAACATTTTAATGACCTTGGGAAAATAGCTAACAAGATCAACAACAGCTTGAATGCACTGAAATTTGAAAAACTGCATGGGGTTTACATTTTGGCTAATTATGCAGTGCTTCAGCTAGGACAATGAGGAATGCTATGCTCAGCTGTAGAAATATTTCTGGTCACTGAGAAGCATTTTGGCTAGAACTTCTCCCCACAATCAGAAATTTTCTTGTGCCATAAGCTGAACAACTCCTTTTGTAGATAAATTAAAAGTACATGCATTTAGAGAGGAGAAAAAAAAAAAGTCTATATAGTACAAGCACAAAGATGAATTACCACTCAAGAGGAAGATTTTGGAGTTACCATTGAACAACAATGATAATAACATCTCATGTTCAGAAGTTGTAAAAAATGTGAATTGAGTACTAGAAAATGCTAGGAAAAAAGGAAGGAAAAACTAGTATGTTATTGTATGCATCCATGGATTATTTACCTTTGGAATCAGTGTCAGAATGGGTATAAAAGAATAATAGTGCAAACGTACAGAGGTGCAGACTGACTTTTGAGGAGACGCTAGACCGTGGTCTTAATAGCTTTAAAATGAGAAAACTGGGTTGATGGTGCACTGTGACTAATATCTGTAAAATGTTGAATGTTATAGGGAAAACACATAGTAAATAATAATTAGGCTTTTTAACAATTAAAAAAAAACTATCAGAGGGCACTGAATAAAACTGTCAGGCAGTAGGTTTAAAGTCAATATGAAGAATTACTTTGTAATAAAATGCATTGTTAAGCTATTAATTTACTGCCCGAACATGTTGTGGAGGTCGGATACTAATTATCAAATACGGTTGTTGAGAAACAAGCTGCTGCTTGTGCAGTCCGTAAGATGACGGAAATAGGAGGATATACCAAGTGGAGGATCCTGTTCCACTGCCTCCTTACTGAGACATAAATTCCTTTCCTAAGCATCTGCTGTTAATGCTAGTACGGATAATATAATGGGCCAGATGACCGTTTAGTCTGACCTGTTATAGTGATGCTTACATTCTTATGTTATGTTCATATGCCCTGACTGCCAGACCTAGACCCTCCACCCTGAACAGGAAGATAATCCAGACCTGACTGCATGTACCTACCAAGCCAGAAGAACTTGCATTATGAAGCAGGATGGATCCAAGGGCTTCAGACATCCATGTGGTGTTCGATGAGCTAGACGGATGTCAAGGGAAGAGAATAATACAATGGTGAAAGTAAAGTGACCAAAATATATTTGGCTGAGGGAGGGGGTCAGCAAGAACACCCTGAACAAATAAAAGTGAAAATAGTCTTTCAGTTGTTTTCATGACGCCTGTGAGTTCAAATACCCTCTGTCAGAGGAGGCATTCCATCCATGTTTTTCCAATCTGAAGTGAATTTTTAAATAATTAATCTTCTTTGGATGATACATCGCTGCCCTGGAGACTTTTTGAATAAAGGTGTCAACCCCAGTTAAGTGGAGCTCGATCCCACAGCATTTTGCTGGGAGGCCAGTACTGACCTGCCAAGAGGAAGGCCATATGGGTGTTATTTGAAAGAGCCTTTGAGTACCCTGACGTGCTAACTGGGGGCCTTGATGAGCCTCGTCTTCCCTGAGTAGTTAAGGCTATAGTGCTTAATGGTTAAACAAGGCAGCATCTGGCCTACTGACAAAGTTACGTTGCCCTCTCTTTATTCCAGAGATAAAAATATTTGACTCCGTCGTGGAAGGTTTGGTCTGAGGGAAAAGTGAGGGAAACGGGTTTTATCGAACAAGGGGTGTAAGGTGCCAGTCACCCCGTCCTTTCTGTGGTACCGGTTAGGCGGCGGAGACCTCCGGCCGCCGCAGTCTGGGGGCTGCCAGGTGCCCTGGGAGCCGGTAGCTGTCAGTCACGCGGAATGTTCCAGCAGGAAGGCGGGGCTGCGCGGCGGCCGCCCGCAGCTGCCCAGGACAGCTGGGGGTGGCAGCGCACCGCCACCGGCGGGGTCTAGACCAACGCCACCGGTCGCCGCGCATTACCTGCCTGCGGTCCCCAGGCGGGAGAGGGATAACAGGGGCGCACGCGAGCCCAGCGGCGGCTTTTGGCGCTGGCGGAGGGGAGAAGAAGAGAGCTGAAGTCACTGACGCGGCGGGGGGCGAAGCAGCCTCGGCGGCCTTTTTCCAGGCTCGAAGGCGCCAGGCAGCCTTTCCCAAGGCTCCCCCGCCCCGAGGGAAGCTCTGCTCCCCGGCGGGCTGCGGGCAGCTGGGACGCCGGGTCAGGCAGCTGGGGATCCCCCCGCCCCAGCCACTGAGGGCGGCGGACACACGAGCACGCCCCCCTCCAGGGAGTAATAACCGAAGCGGCCCACCGCCTCGGCTGCGGCCTGCTCGCCCTCGGAGCGCCCGTGGCGGCGGCACGCTGCGCCCGCTGCGGCCTGCTGAGGAGCCCTCGGGCTTGAAGCGGCACCCCCCTCTCCGGGCATGGCCTGCTTGTCCCTTCCTCCTTCTCCCCCCACCCCGCACCTTCCAGCGCAACCACCAGGCACCTTTTCCCTCACGTCATCAGTCGGCGACATCATACCCCAAAGTGAACCGATCCGAGCTCATGTATATACACATACATGTGCTTGCAAATATTGTAACCAGTCCTGTTATGTGTGGAGTTTGAATGTAGAGTTGTTGATTAATTAACTGCATGTTATTATTGTCATTGCTAGTTCTCAACTGCTATTACTGCTGGTGACGCATATTAAACTTTGTTATTTGCTCTGGGCTGTTAATTGTGAACCCATTCATAAGTGACAGGTGGTTCAACTGCCACCTTGAACCTTTTCCTGTAGCGTGGAGTGCTGTGGGGACCAAAGTGTCAAGATGCTCCGTGGATGGCTCAGCCACCCACCTGAGCCTCCTGTAACAGACCTATGGCTTCAGACTGCATTTACTAATTCGTCTGCTTTTCGTCTTTCTGTCATTCAAGCACAGGCGAGGACGATGAGGGGAAACAACATTGCAGTGCAAGCAGAGCACAAGAGCACAAATATGTCATTATTTGAATGCCGCAAAGCATAAGTGTAGATATGAACAACACGAGAGAGACAAGTTTAGTGAGAACTTACGCACTTGACCTGGAACGTTGTGCATCTTGGGATTATACGAAGCCCAAAGGAATCAAAATACTAATAAAAACTGGTATGGAAGAATATTTGGCAAGGTGTTTGAGCAAGCATCTTGTTGGGGATATTCATTCCTGGGAAAAAATAGGATTATGAGAAGCCAACTATGAAAGGGAAAGAGGGAAAGGGAGGTTTTTGAAGGAGGACTTCAAAAACCATCAGGATGGTTGATAATGGGACTGTAAATTGTCAGAAACTGACATTTGATTATTATCATACAGCTTTTGCAAAGCTCTATAAACAAAGAGGTTTTTTTAAATTTGTACATAATTACAGGACAAGAGGCAATGGGCATAAAAACAGGACAAGAGGCAATGGACATAAACTGAAACACAGGAAGTTCCACCTAAACCTGAGAAAAAACTTCTTGACTGTGAGGGTGACACAGCGTTGGAACAGGTTGCCCAGAGAGGTCGTGGAGTCTCCTTCGCTGGAGATATTCAACACCCGCCTGGACGTGATCCTGGGAAATATGCTCTAGAGGACCCTGCTTGAGCAGGGGGGTTGGACTAGATGATCTCCAGAGGTCCCTTCCAACCTAAACCATTCTGTGATTCTGTGATAATTAAGCACTGTATTAAAGATGACAGCATTAAGGTATTGCTGATATCTGTGCAGGATGGGAAGATATGAATGAATTAACTTTTGTATCTATATTTTAGTAAAAATATTTTACATTTTTTAAATCCTTTGCATCCCCAAGTTTCTCAAAGCATTTCGCATAGTAACTATAGAGGAAAAAAACCTGCCACCTACCCACATGTCTGTTTGTACTATTAAGACAGCATGAGAGTGGCCCATATTGCACAAACCTTGAGCAAACACTGATCTTACCTAATGTTTTTGATTGATATGGGGAAACCTAATATGCTTATTAATGAGAGACAGGTAGGAAACGATACATCGTTTCCTCTTTCAGTCTGGAGATGCCCAACTGCACTACTCAGCTGGCTATCAGGAAGAGGCTTAGCCTCTTACCTCCTCAGTTCTCTTCTGGATTTCACCAATAATATATTGTTATCTGTAAAGATAATAAAAAGTGAAACTGTTTCTCTGTTGGGCATTGACATCCTATTAGCTTTGCTTCCAATACAAATTCCTTCATTTTCTTCTAACCTCCCTGATATCTAAAGTGTATGCTGTAGCTAGAGGAGCATGGAGACACCTTCCCTAAAAGCTGAGATGAATCCCAGAAAAGGTGCAGGTAGACTGCACTAAGTTCGAGATGTTAGTGTAGCCTAGTCTGCAGTGGGCTATCCATGAACAAGAGAGGCTTTCTAGTTTGAAAGCAATGCAGAGATAGACTTCAGGACTAGCGAAAGGACTGGAGGAGCTGTCACCAGAAGAGGAACTACCTAATGAGTGGAGATGAAAGCTCATGTGACTGTTTAGCACAGCAAAAACAAAGGTGGAAGGGGAAACGGCTGCAGTCTCTAGGGAACAAAGAAGGAGAACTGAAAGGACAACGGTTACACAGACGTGTATGAGCTGACTGCAAATAAATTTTGACTGGAAACAACAGAAGCTCCAGATAAGGAGGAATTCAGGAGTAACATCCTAACAGAAGGATGGGCAGGAAATATATTTGTTTTACGTGGAACCCTTCACATCCTCGGAAAGGATTTTTTGAGGTGGTTATTGGCAATATGAGAAACATGAACATCTGACCAAGAACATCTGATATGGTCTTCTACTCCACAGGCAATGTCTTCTAGCACTTTAGCAAAGTGAGGATCTTTGTATCCACCTAAGGCTGTTGGCATCCCTCTTCCTCTTCAGTCCCTCCGACTGTCTGTTCCAACTTGTAAGGTCCCTTGGGATTGAGACTGTCCCCTTGTATGCTTAGACAGCCTAGTCCACTAGTTACTACAACATTAAAAGACTATTTTAATGTTGTAATAATCATGATGTCAAACTTAGAACTTAGTAAGCACCAAAGCTCAAGTCTTCCGTGTAACCCTAATTCTGAACTCCTATGCAAATTACGTGCAAATTTTAAGTCCTTCTTTTTCTTTCTTTCTTCTTTCTTTCTTTTCTTTCTTCATCTTTATTAATTCAGTCCGTAAAACCAGCAAGTTAGTCCATCTTACAGCCGGTCACATTGACTTGACAGATAGTCACATTTCCTTTCAGAATCTGGGTAAGATTTCGTTTTCGCAAATGAGCTGCAGTGTCTATCTTGTTTGCACTCTAAGCACAGGTATATATATTCAAACAGAACATATGAGCCAGCCAACAATGCCAGCTCTTCACTCATTTTCAAGCAGGCTTATGATGTCCTTCTTGCAGGTTCTACGTTCTGTTTTAGATGACAACAGAGTAAGAAGCTACAGGGCAGCCTTTGCTGCAAGAAAGTTCATGGCTCATGTGTGTACAGTCACACAGAGACAACTTCACTGGCCGTATATAGTAAGCCTTATAGCTTATTACACCAGGGAGGTTGTTAGGGGGAATATACACCCACACCACAAGGAGGTCCTCCAGTCTCCTCTCACTCACAGTTCTAGCACTGGCTGCTGCTGTAAATGTATTGGAATGAGAGCACTAAAGTTATTTAGTTCCCCTCAAAATTGGATCATATGACAAAACCTGCACGGAAATAGGTCTATAAACAATGTGCAATTCTAACCAGCCAGCCGTAAAAACTAATTAAAGAGGTAGTCTAAATCACAACAAAGTGCACAGAATTTTAAATAACATATCTATGTGTATTCCTGTCCTTTAGCTTAGTCATTCACAATCACTTATCAGTTCTTTTATTACATTAAAACTTGCTTATTCTACAGAGTGAGCTTTCATATATTCACAGAGATCAAACTCATTCCCTCAAAACTCTTCACTTTAAACTTTCTGAGAAGGTGGCAAGAGACTGCAATTAACTGCAATTTGACTTTTCATCACAGCAAATCTTCAAATGCTGGGTCTTCAAGATCTGCTGGGATGGAGGGTAACCATTTACTGTGCTGAAAAAGCAGCCTCTGGAAGATCTCATGGTCTTTAAGGATGGCAGGCTCTGCCTCCCACCCATCTCGTAGCCATACACAGCTGCCATGCAGATAACCCTAGGATTTACAAATGGAGGAAGCCAGTGGTGTATTTAACAGTGGTGTGCTTGGGCTACACTTGCTGGGACTCCTCTGTTAGCAAAGGAGCTGAGGCTTACCTTGAGAGTGGCCACAGAGCCATGCATAGGTAGCTAGATTAGGAGCAGATGTTGGTTCAACCCATAAATTTGCTTTTCATTTAGCAATGCTGAACCATCCCAGATCCTCTTACAAATAGTTAACTCATGGATTGGATTTAGCCGCTGTGATTAACAAAGCTGAAATTCAGTGAATCTCCATGAGTATCCACAGCTCCTAAGAGGTCTGAAAAGTCTAGGGATTGTCAAATCACCTCCTTTGTGTGTTTGTCCTTGTTTTGCTATTGTTTACGACATCTTTGGTTAACCTGCTCTCCTGGCTTCAATTTCACACCATTTTATTTTAACTCACTGTATGCCTTTTATCCTCCCATCGATATCCTTTTCACCAAGTGATATACTCTCTGCTCTGGCCACTTTAGGGTTAATCTGGGATGTTTTGGTCGGACAGCAATTGCTACAAAGCCTTCCCTAAGCTTTGAAGACATGGAACTGATATTTTTACAGCTCTCTCAGTGCTGAGTCTCTGCTGGTTGTAATCCACAGCAATGCACCTGGATGCAATTGTGCTTGGGTAACTAAACCGAACTGATGCGTTTCACTTAGTGGGGACTCCACTTGTTTCATTGTAAAGATTAGAGAGTGATTCAGCATTCATGAGAAAATGTAGCAACAAAAGGTTAGCTGAGCAGTGCTAGGAGTGGAGCCATATTGGGAGCAATTGAAGGAGGAAATGGTCTGGATTTATTGTCTGCATTAAAGATATTGTGGGTCCCATGGATACCACGAGTGTCATGGAGACACAGCTAATAGGATTTTTATTGGATTGCTGTCAGGCTGTTGCACCTGCTTTTGAAGGGGATGGTGCAGTTAGTTTTCTGGCACAACCCTTGAACAAGGAAACAGAAAGAGCTACAGCAGCTGGAAGCTCCAATATTAATTTTTTCAGGAAACTTTTACAAATGCCTTCAAGCTATTCAAGCAAACAATCAGCCAGTCCCTTCTTTCCCTTTGCAAGTACACATTTATAGAAAAATATATTGCAGAAAGGAGTGAAGGTACCGAGGCACCAAGGATTAACTTTTAAGTCTCTTCTCACCGCAGTCCAGGTCTCCAAAGTGTTAGGTAACATTACTTTCCTCCTCCATAGCCTGCTTTGAAGCTCTTTAACCCATCCGTGTAAGTATTGTAAGTTTCTGATCAAGGTGCAGTCTGAGTGCTTTTTAGTGATCACTTCAACCTGTGCAGATCTGACGTATGGTTTACCTCTACGCTTCACATTCAGCAAACCATTTCTTGGCTCCCCATCTTTCTTTTTATTTATTCAAAGCAATCAGTGATCATCTTATCCAACAGATAACTGAGCTGTAGGAAAAAAAAAGAAGAGAATTTTCATCATCAGTTCATTTTCATTATCACCCTGCTTTCTAATGAAGTTGAACATTAGAGAAACTTGGAAGTCATCTAAATTCAGGTCTCCAGTTAAACAAGTCTAGTGTTGATTTAAGGGTGCCTTATTAGATTTTAAGTAGGTTTGGATGAATAATTTGTAACAAGCGATCTCGAGAATTGTATCTCATTTCCTTATTCAGGAGTTACTTGCAAAGGGATTCAAATTATTTCATCCACCACCTAATCCAAATCTCTCTGTAGTTAAGGGAAGGAAATCAATGCATTCTGGATCAGGACACAAAATATATTTCTTGAATAATTTTGGTCTTGTAATTTGTTCACAAGAACTCACTCCTAAAATCATCCACTCGTGGAGTTGTCATGCTTGAACATCTCTCTAAACTACGTGTTGTATTTCTATCCCTGCGTATCTGAATGCTGTGGTTTTTTGGTCTAGATTTGTGATATGAAGACAACACCTCCTGGAATTTTGTACTAGTGGCCTGCAAATGTTTTACATCCTTTGCTTTGAAGGTGCTGTTCTAGAAAATATTTTTACCAATTAACACTTTTAGGTAAAAAAAAAAAAAAAAAAAAAAAAAAAAAGACAAGACTATGATTCTCCGAAGTCAACTATTTTAACCTCTGACCGAATACTGAACTCTTGTTTTCAGTTACTGTTATGCTCAAGGAAAACAGTCAATAGCTCCTCTGCATCTTTTTTTCCCCATACTTTTCTTTTTATTCTTTTCCGTCAGTAACGCTACTTACTTGTCTATATACTGATCTCTTGTTGCAACAACTCCAATATCCTCAAGGATACTGAATTTACTAATCTTTTCTTTCTTATTGAACCAGTTACCCTTACAGCTCTCTGATCTTTTCTTAGCCTTCACATCATACTCTACTCACTTTCTAGTAATAAATTCTCCAGTTCCCATATTTCTCTTTGCATTATTCTCCCGTCTCCTTTTGTTTTCATACATATTTAGACTGGTGGTCAATCTAGTCTGGGTATGCTCTGTCTCAAGAGTGACTAGTTCCTGGTTCTGCTAATGAATTTAAAGAAAGCCTGTGAGAGGAAGGGAAGTCATATGGTTAAAAACATCTTTTTGTGTTGAAAGAGATATGGCTTCAATTCCAGACTTCCTTTTTGAGGTCATATCCTGTCCCTATGATAAGTTCCTCATCTCCAAGAGGTATTTCAGTAACAGTTATCCTCAAATACTGTGTTGGAGATAAAAGGATTTAAATTGTTAGTGAAGGATATTGGAATGATTTGCCTAGATAAGAAATTTCTTCCTAAATCCTGCTTATATTTTAACTTACCTTTTCCTTTGATATCATACTGCAAATTTAGGATAAGCGAAGTCACTATTAAAATCTATACTGGTATATTGCTAGAATTTTCCCTGGTGTGACATTGTGAATTTGGGAATTAGACTGTCCTTGAGCAATTCCTAAAAGTGAGCTGGTGGTCTCCCTAGTTTGGAGGGTAAAAGAGCTTAATAATAAGGATGTAGGTTCTTCATGACATCTGCCCTCCTGGCCAGAACATGGTCCTGCATGTGTTTAATTTACTAGTACAGATAAGTTATTTATTGTATTTTCATCATTTAGAGCGGAACTACCTTCATTCAAGGACTGGGCTTTCTCCATATCTTCTGTGAAGCACCTACCAACGTTTCCAGTTCTTTGTAGTAGCTAACAATAATAAAAGAAAATCTAAAAAATATCTCACCTACTTTATAATGTGGATTGACTTAATTCTGGTGGGTTAAACTACATCTGCTTCACGATATATTTCAGAAGTATCCTTTTGCACCTGAAGAACTCTGATGGTTAAAATTTAACAGAAAGACTTCAGATGAGAAATTGCTTACATTGAAATACTGTCAAGGAATATAAACTGTGACTTCAGTTACACACTTGCTTTGATAACATTTTTATCTGTACACAATACATGTGTGTATTTATATTCTGGCAATAATAGATTTTTATAGTTAATGAAAGTGAGGGAAGATAATTCATCTCACCCTAAGGTATGTCAAATAATTGACTTCTGCAGCTGCCTTCTGAAAAAAAATGTGGCCTAAAGTGACTAACTCAGGGATCTAACTCTAAGATGCTTAAAGCTAGGTAAGGCAAATCCTAACCGTAACATTTTTATATCTCAGTTTTTTCCACTTGGAAAATACAGAGAATCTGAAACCTGTACTCATTATCTCACAAACATGCACATAGTATTTAAGGGGCAAGCTTGAAGATGTGATGGTAGAGCATGATGTAGAGTCAATTAGTCAAGCAAGAAATCTTTTCCTGGCTTGCTAGAGGGAAAGCGAAGGTTGACTAGACAAAGGGAGGAGGGCAAGGTAGAGTATTCCTGTATGTGACCCGTCTGTTTGGGCTATGAACTGATTAGGATATAGACTGTATCTTTTAATGGGCCTATCTACTTCATGCAAGGCAGCACAGACACAAAAGTTGGCCACGTTTAAATCAGAAATGATAAAATATATCTGTAATTGTTCAATAAGACAGTTGTGGGGTAAGATATAGTCACTCCTCATGGAGTTCCTGTACCCTGGGGATGTGCTCTCTCATGTTGGCACTGGAGTAGGTATAGCTGTATTTCACTCCATTGCTTAGTGTCTATATGCCCTCTGTGTCTTCAGGCAGTCACTCAAGATAGGTGGAGCTAGAAAAATCTACAAAGGAGAGGAGAGGGATGTGTATCACAATAATAGAAGCATAGGTCAAAAGGTTTGAAGAGAAAAAAGGGGGATCACTGATACTCCATGCAGTGTCCTAGCTTTGATTGTGTGTGAAGTTAGTGTCTGTAAAATCTGTCAGTTTAAGATTTTTAGCGAATCGTGTTTTATTTATTGGCCATTCTTGAACCTCCTGCAAAAAGAATGTAAACACCCTGTCAAAGTGCCAACTCTGGTCAGGGATATCATATCACTAACTGAGACAGCAGTATTAGAGAGAGACACTCATTGGGATCAAAACATCAGCTTGTATTGATATAATGGCGATTAAAGATAATGAAAAAAATCACTTTATTTTTGGTTAAAACTCTTTCTCAGCTCTCTCTTTTGTCAGCTGAAAGTTTTGACCATGTCTTTCCTGCAATTACAAATATAAATACTAAGACTACTACTAAATAAAAGTATTGGCTCATAATACTCACTCATATGGTTCCTGAGAGAATAGCAGGCTCATTAGAAAAACATAGTCATCATGTCTAAGGTCTGCTATGGCATCAACCCAATCTTTATAAAAGAGTGTTTCTCCC
The DNA here is from genome assembly GCF_040807025.1 of Struthio camelus. Classification (NCBI taxonomy): domain Eukaryota; kingdom Metazoa; phylum Chordata; class Aves; order Struthioniformes; family Struthionidae; genus Struthio; species Struthio camelus. The sequence continues at coordinate 64,166,606 of NC_090981.1, read as the reverse complement.
ATTGGGATTGTGAACTCATTCAGATTTCTGCCAGTTTCCAGGATCAAGCCCATGAGTTCAAAGGCTTCTCCTTAGCAACTGGCAGCCAGTTACAGCACTCTTGTTCCAAGGTGGGAACGGCCAAATTCCCACTGCTCTCAGGACATAACACGGGATATATGTCCAGAGTCAAAACCAACAATGCCCCATCTAAGACAGGAATGCAAGAAAAACCCCTCTACATAGATTCATTGATTCATTTCACCCAACTTTTGGTCATCTAAAAGAAGGAGAAACACATTTACGGAGCAATTCATCCCATCCTGGAAAAATATCTGTGAGATTTTGGGTGATATGTCCTTTGGAGATGTGTATTTTTCTCCAGTGATTACAGAATGACAGCCTCTGACTTAAAAACAACTACGTACTGAATCCAGAGTTAGGTGAGATCCCATCCTATAAGCAATATGCCATACTGTTACTGAGGTGGAAGGAAAAGTTTGTCCCGCACATGCCCTCTTCTTATTTAGTTATTTGTTTTGCAAAGCACTGGGTTTAGGTGTTTAGTTGTTATATAAAGCAGCAAAACAGAGGTTCTTACTAATCAGCATAAAAGCTATGCATATTAAATCATGCCATGGATCCAGGCCCCTCTCTAAAATTGTAAATATATGGCAAAGTATTATCTGTCCATTTCTCCAGCAACGCAAGCACCTGAGGTGGTACTATCCTGCTGAGTCAGCCAGTAAGCCACCTGGCCAGTGGTGACTGTGGTGGTGGCTGGTGATCTTAAGGCTGGTCCAGAAAACAACAAACTGTCACAAGTAAGAATCACTTCAGTTTCATGCAGACTCCTGAGCTGAATTCAATGCAGGGGTGTGAGAGATGAGGTAGATACGAATTGGTAACATAGCAAAAAAAGATTTCCCTTTATCTTTGACATTATCAGACATGAAGATTTAGTAAGCAGCCAATAGACTTTTCTTAGGAAAACAAAGTTATGCTAAGAAATCTCAGGTTGAAGTTAATTTACCAAAAGGTTCATGAACCTTTCAACAAATATAGGTGAAATATCTACAGAGCTTGACCCAAATTTCAAGCTAGACTGTACCAACCCCATGATACTGGGAACAAATATCATGGATATAGCTAATGTGGACTGACAAGCAGACTTGGTTAGCAAAACATTGGTATTTAGTCTTCTTTTATGTAAGAAACCTGTCACTATTCTTTCACTCGTATTAATTTTAATATTGTTGGATAGGTTCACACCGCAATTTTAGATGACGTATCTGACTGACAGACAGTAGGAAAAAGACCTAAATTAAAAATTATAAGGAGGGACAAGTGGACATGACATTACAAGGATCAAAACACAAATTGTCATTTATGTAAGATTTGGGTAAGCCTCTGAACTTTCAGTCATATTAGCTGAAAACTGCTTAGCCTTAGCATCTCCTCTGAGATTCATTTATTCTTTGTACAGAGTAAAAAAAAAAGTTCACGTAACCATGCATTTTATTAAAATGTTATCATTGAGCAGATGTATAGTCTTAAATACAGAGACTCTCTTGGTATATTCAATGACAGTTTATTCAATTACAGTTGGAAAGTCAAATAGAAGGTTCTTCAATCATCCTGTTTTGGTTTTAAGGACAAAACAATACTACTTTGTATCACACAAGAGGAAAAAAAAGAATTACATGATTCAAGGAAATATTATGTCAGATGATGAAATTTTTGCTTCTCTAAAATTATCTCTTAAATTTAAGTGGTCTCTAGGTTCACCAAAGGTCAATTGTATATTTTTTTCCAGTGGTCACATAAAATCTTGGACTTCAGAAAAAGAACACTCCTGTTAAAAAAGTGTTGCTTAAACTGCAGAGCAATATTTGTCATACATATTATATTGGAGATGTCACTGTTGCTCATTAAGCAATTTTTTTTTTTTCATAAATAGTACTAAAACTATAGCGGCTGAATACTTCATTAGATTGCTTGTTGCATGAACTCCCTGAATTTTGCTAACAACAGACCTGTTTGTTTTGGAATAGTGCAAGAGAAGCTTTACAACGCAGTCTTACCGTTGAGTAACAAATGAATCAGTTCAAATGAAGAAGAAAACTTGTCTGGAATTTTTGCTTAAAGCCAATGTGAATGTGAACTGAATCTTATATTTGGAAAGGTTTGGTGAACTCTTTTTTCCTCCTCATCTCACCATTATTTTTCAGTTCCCTCTGCTTCTTGACTGCAGTTGATAGTAAAACCACAAATGTAGATTAAGTTTGCAAAAGGCTTTCAGACTGCAGACTCCCTTAGAAAGCATCGGACTTTCAGTGCTATTTTTCAGAATCAAAAAGTTCAGTTAGAGGTGGATTTTTCTCCATATCAGCCTTTTGCCAGGGACATTCATTCATCCTACCTGCTGCATGCATGTTCAAGGGACTATTAAAACGGTTATTCTTTCCCCACCGCTCCCACCAATACTGATTTCTTCTCAGATGACCTCCTTTCTTTGCACCTTCCATTAGAAATAGCAGATATGAGCTCGGCTCTGCAGCCATGTCTAAGCACATGTACGTTCACATGCACTCGCTGCAAGATGTGCTTTGACAGCCCCCTGCTAAGGCTTTTCCCAGCTTAAGAAATCATAAGCAGCTTTGGACTGCTTGACCCTGCTGGTTCATCATTTATGATGTTCAAAACATGTACATGGCCAATTTGAGTTTATCTAAACGCTTAAGAGGAAACTCTTCAATTAAAGCGCACACGAGGTGACACTGACAGTAGCTCCCTTACCAATTTGGTGTGGCTAAATCACCATGAGACACTTCATTTCTCTTCATTGCTCTTCATTTCATAAAACCAGAGAGCATCGTATTTGGTGTGGCTGTTTCATAGGACTCATTTTTCATAACCTTGAAAGGAAGGAGTGTTTGCCTATCACACGTTCCAGCAAGATTTCACTGTAGAGTTTGGCTTGGGATATAATTTCTGAGTGCCTCGGGTTCAATAGAAAGAAAAATATGTTTATATATAAAAAACAATGATACCATGTTTTTTCAATATCAATCACACAGAACACTTTATCATTTTAGTAAATGATACTGAATAGTCTTTGTGTCACATCAAACACCAAAGCAATAAATTCACTGGGGGATATTTAAAAGGGTATCTACATTGAATTGAGATATCTTCTAGTCCTTTTTCTAAATTGTCACATTTACTGCCTGCTGCAGAAAGGGGAAGCCACCAATTGATTTCTAATTCTGCAAACCCCAGGGTGTAAATGTGATTAGCAGTAATTGGAGAAGTTCAGCAACTGTTAATTTCTCCTCTCTTTGTTGTTTTTCCTATTTAAAATATTAACGAAACGCGTATGTAGGCCAAAACTGACTCCGATGCAGCTGAACAAAGGATACATATTTAATCAGAGCTGTGGGACCCCGATGCGGTTGTCTGAAACAAATGTGACATGTGCTTCCTCTCAAAAAAGTCAGGCAGCTAATAAACAGCATCAGTATTTTGTTGTAATGTTCATTGTCTACATGATGTCGAGTTTAATGGCATTACACTATGTAAAAAGCCAGAAGTACACTGCTAAATTTGTCTTTCCCAGTTGGCTGTCCCTGAGGAGATTATAATGCAAGCAGTGGCTTTGTTTGTTGCATGCATAAGTGTGCACATGTTCCTAAGTTTTGAGTTGTAAAGGAAGGTGGCAAGAAGAGACATTAACCCCTGCATGACTGAACTTCCCTGTAGGAAGATGCGGTTCTACAGGAGCATCTGTAAGATGTGTGAAAAATAAAATTTGCACTCTTTTTTTTTCTAAACAAGCTTCTCTCCCATCACTAGGTACAAAGATTTGCTAGTACTTTTCATCCTTAGGAAAGACCTTACCTTACCTCCCAGTATCAATGTTTTTCTTTAGCAAACTGGCCTGTCCTGACCTCATAGGACTGTGAAGTGGCTGGAATATTCTAAAATAAGGACATTTTTTTCATCTAGAATTGGTCCTACGTGTCTGGAGTAGCAGTTGCTTTTCATCTCCCGAAACCTGAAATGTGGTTCAGTGGTTGCACAACATTATGCAAAATGCTTTGAGCATCTCAGGAAGCCATTAGATGTCTTGGTTAGCTTAGCCTGGATCACTCACTGTTAGAGGGATCTCGTCGATAAGACCCGCAGCAGTGACAGATGCCAAATACCAGTTTGAAAGGCTAGAAGATTAACACAGCTAGACATAGATATTGTTGTAATTAGTGCATTGCTGACTACCAGCCTGAATGAATACACGTGTAACAGAGATACACCCCAAAACAGCTCCCTTGAAAAGATGTGAAAATGTTGGAAATAAGAACTTTACCATAGCCAGCTGGACTTGAGCTGCAGAGCTCACTCTGGAGTTTAATCACAATCTTGCCATGCTCCCTGCCAGCCAGGAGCCCTAATATTTCAATTTACTGCTCTCAGAGGAGATCAGTAGTAAACTAAAGCCCTTTGTAGTAATCCCTCAGATTATTCCTTAGCAGGTTTTACTCCTACAGGAAAAGAATGGATGTAAAAGGCTTTATTTAACTCATTGCTCCCATTATCCGATACTTGAAAGATTTGGGAAACAGGAGTTCTAGGTGTTCAAATATAGAACTACTGCAGAGAACCTTCTAGTTTCGGGATATATCTTTCTCTTTCAGACTTAACAGTAATTAACACCTTTACAGGTGGAGTAACACCTGTAAGTAAGTAAAACTTTCATGTCTGCCTGATGCTTGTTGTAGACTTTAGCAGGAAATTTCCATGGCAGAGCATAGAAGCCATTTTGATCTCAGAGCTGGTGGCCAGGGGAATATGAAAATCCAGCTGACATATAAAAGAGCAGCTCACAGAAAATAGGTCCCCATCACCTTGTAAGATGAACTATACACCCCCAGGTTTCAGTTCTGAAGTCTTTGAAGTGAGACTGTTCAATTTTCTGAATTCAGATGCCATTTACTGATCATTTATAAATTTATTTTGTCATTTACTCTATATTTCTTTCACTGGAAAACAACTCTGAGTTCTTTTGAAAAGAGAGGTCAAAAGAGTCATTGTCCCTCTGTTTACCTGACCGTAACCAAAGCCATAAGGACCCCAAGCACCATTTCAAATTGGGTTTGGTACTTATGGTCTATCTTTTGTTAGCAACAGCAACTTGACTTTAAAAAAAGGAAGGTATTGCTAAAATAATTTATATATGCAAACACATGTGTATATATGCGTACACACCTGCACACATATATATTTGCAACATTTTCCATAAAGCAAATACTGAGCTCAGGAACTAAACAGTTACAGGTGGGAGTGCTTTTCCTTCTCTAGCAAAATTCAACACTTGTTGCTGTTTGTTTAACGATGAATATTTCTAAGATGCCTTTTTAACTGTAATAGAGTAATTTTTTCCTTCTGTTTTCTTTGAATTGCATCCCAGATGCAGAAAGGAACCTTCATACTGATAGTTAGAAACAGGAAACCTGCCCCTTTGCCGGTGTCTTGTCACCTGTATGGAGTAAGATGGATTTATCCAAGAGTTTTGTTTCATCCTTTGGCTGCTGTCAAAAGCAATTTTTGTATGGAGTGTTTTGCTCCAACGACCCTCTGCACAGCACTATTCTCTGCATGGCGCACACGAGCTTCCAGGAGAAGGCACTGCTGAACACTTCACTGTGCAGAGTAGTCCTCAGCATAGATCATTCCTTAGACTGCTCTGAATACTTACACCATGCACCAGTCCACCTGTGACCTGAACTGCCTTTCAGAGATATTTGTCCCTTTCTGTTAATATCTAGGATGACTATGTCTATATGTCTAAGTGAAGTGAATCTAGGCCCTTGCTCTGCAGTCATCAGAGAAAGATAATAATAAGCCCCCACTGAAAAAGCCAACTGCAGATTTCTTCCCTGAATTACCTACTGGAAGAAGTAATACCATTCACCTCACTAAATGCTAGCTCCTAAGGCAGGAAAATAATCACCACAGGGTTCCCATATACGGAAAAGATATAAACGTTTCCAGAATATGTGTCAGGTTATAGGTCTCTAAAGGTCTTTTCTCTTTGATTAGTGAGGGAAGCCTGAGGTAATGAGAGGTAGGACTAAGCTGGGTAACTCTCACATGACTAACTAATTGACCTGTATCTGTATATATCCGGGTTTATCTTTCTAGAAAGAAGGTTCAATACAGAAAAGAAGGTTGAATACAAGGTTCTTCTTGATTTTGGAGGGCTTGTCAGTATAGTCAATCTTGTCATGATTCATCTCATGAAATAGATCCGTAATTCAGGTCATATGAAAGCACTCCAGGCTCCACTGACTGCATTGACTACTTCTCCAGGAGCAACTGTCTTAGATACAAACTTCTACACTACAGAAACCTGAGGCAGAGGGGAGGAATCCCATCAAAAGCTCCCAGATCCCAAAAGGCATTTTTTTCAAACTAGAAGTCATTGTTATGAATTTTGTTCAAACCTCACATTTTTCAATGAAATAAAACATTAAGGAGAACAAATCCCTTCCATTTTCCTATCCCTCTTTTTTCCAGCTTTGCTATAGAAGAAAAAAGTGAGAAAAGCAGAGAAAAAAATGAATAATTTTTTCATGAAAGAGCTTGAAAACAACAGTTAAGCTTCCTCTTTGTTCAGGAGAAAAGTCTAGGTCTTCACTGAATACTACAGTAATGGAATAAATGAAGTTTAATGAAGTAAAATTATAATAAATCCTACACTTCTTAGAACAGGACCCAGATATAAAATATATAGAAATGCCACAGGAAATGCAGGCCTTGTTACATTCACAAACTAAAGCCATTGCTAAATAGTTTCCAGAGTCAGAAGTTTGAATTTTTCTTCTGTCTCTTGCTATGTATCCCTTTTTCTTCCTTTCCATTTCTGACGTTAGGCATTATATCCTTTCGCTCCATCCTCCATCTCCTCGTATTGTATCTCCTTTCAGGGAGTGTTCTTACTAAAACTTTTTATCATGCTAACCTTCTGCTTGTTTGGAGACCTCTGTTAGGAACTCATTTTTCTTGCTGGTAGCCAAAGGGCAGTTCTAACTAGAAAGCATACAAGAAAATGTAGTTAATAAAGATGCTGAGAGGTATCCATACCTAAGTGAGTCATTGAGATGTCTATACTGCTAAACAAAAGAAGTCAAGGACCAGTCTTTGGCTCAGCGGCTGCGTGACAGTGACTGGCTCACACAAACACGTTGTTTAGAGTTAGATCTTTGTCTTGCAGAATTGTCCCGGAGAGTTCATTGTTGTGCTCCAAAACAGAGACAAAAGACAGCTAACAGTTGGTATGGTGTCAGTTCTTATGCTCCTTTTTTGCTTTCCGTCATAATGAAGATGAACTCTGTGTGTCTTGCTCAAGCCAGCCATAAATCTAGGAAGAATACCAAGGGTTTTTCATCCTAGACTGTAGACAGATGAAGAACACTTGCTTACAGTGTTGTCCATGGATTTAGTTGTCCTAAGAAGTCTGAATGCACCTCATTCCCCACGTCAGCGATTTACTGCTGTATTATTTCTGCTTTTAGGCTGATACTATGGAGATAGGAACTATAGAGCTTTGCATGCAAATAAGTTTGGAAAAGTTTGCAGCACTAGGCTTGTATTTTTGGTCTGAAAGTTTTCAGCAATATTGAACTTCAAAGATGGTAGAAAAAGATTTTTCAACCAAGAGAAGAAAGTCTTGGTATAGAGTAAATGTTATTCCTTTTATACAAGAATAAGAAGATCAGAGGAAATTTTTACTTTAAGGCCCTTCAGCTGCTATTATAACTAGTCTGTGTCTTTATTTCTCAATTTGCCTATTTTCTCTCTTCTTACAGTGCACTCCACCCACATTTTCTCCCTAGAACAACCATAAAATTGCATTTACAGTTAATTTTCTATGCTCAGAAATGCAATTTGGATACTTTAAGTAAGGCTGCCTCTTTCTAAAAATGAAGGTCTCTCGCACTGCATTTTTTTTAACCTGGCATACATCTAACTGTGCTCCTCCTGAACTGCAAGCATGATAAATGTGTCAAAAACATTAACATCAAAACCATGTGGTACAAGTTGTTATTTTGACTTCTAATGACACCTTCTGCTCTCTCTCACTGAGATGTTTCCATGAAGTAGCTGAAAACTTTTTCTTATTTTTTGTTGTATGTAGAAACTGGCATTTCGGTTTGTAGTGAAACTCGAAATCTTTCCTTCCTCTATTACTGCGAGGAGAGTAGGGGAATGGCACCTGCTTTTATGCAGGTGTGCATTTATTTGATGGAACTATCTTCAAGACTTGGAGAGCGTTTCTGTCCAAATGCATCCTTAATTCACGATGAATTATCTATCTGACTTTGAGGCTCAGTTCAGTTCAAACGCAGCTGCATACATTTAGCTGGAATGGACTGCTCCCCATCCAAAGAGATCAGGCTAAAAATTTTGCAGACCAGAGGGTACGTTTTTGATAACCTTTAAGTCATAAGACATAGGCCACCTAACTGCTATTGAAGTCATTGGCATCTAAATACCTGCAAAAGGATAGTTCAGGTGATTATCAACAAAAAAGTTCAAGACTCTAACATTCAACCAAAGTCTCGTGATATTACTCTGGAATATTCAGAAGCTCAGGATCCTTCTACCAGGTATTGGTGAAAGAGGTGCCTAGGAAAGGAGGCTCTGGCAATCAGCAAGGAGCTGCCTAAGCTAGCCCCAGTAAAATGCCAAAGCAAGGGTTCAAGACTGCCTACCTCTGAATCTGAATGCAATGCCTATTTTTATTCAGTCTTTCCTAACATGAACCTCTCCTGAAGTCAGGGCTTCAGCCTGGGCATCTGGACAGAGGTGACTTTAAATCCCGTAAACTGACCACGGGTGAGGAAACTCATTTGGCGAGTGAGAATACCGTCTGCAGCCTCTACCCATACTTGGCCAGATGCAAGAACTTGCACCTCAGTGGAGCGCCCTGCTCACTCAGTTATTGCAGATGTGGGGCAAGTCCACCCTCTGCTCACCAGCTCCCGTGCATTCACCCCAGTTCATGAGAGAGTATATCCTAAAATGCATTTTTAAAAGTTTTTCATAACATTAAGACCAGAAGGCATCACTGTAATAACATAGTTAAGCCAGAGAATTTTACCCAGTTCTTACTGTGTTGAGATCTATGCCTTGAAACAGAGCAGGCACCCTTAGGGAAAGACTAGATTTAAAGACTCCACATGATGGCAAGTCTACCACATGCATTGGCAAAGCTGTTCCAGTGATTAATTGCCCTCGCTGTTTAAAAAAAAAAAATTACATCTTGCTTCCTGTTGAATTTTCCAGTGCTAGTTCAATTGTTTCAGTCACAAGTTTCTTAACTTCTAGGTTCTGGCCACAACAGGAAACAGAAGTGCCAAAATACCATGAAAAAATATTTTTGTCCTGTTTTTCCTCCCTCACAAGGAGGAGGAAGCAATGAAGCTAGTGAAAAAGAAGCCAGAGATTTGCTCGGTCTGCACGCAGCTTCACCTCTAATCAGAGTGTGTGGAGAAATTATTTAAGCTAATCTCTTGTTATCAAATCTGCCTCAGCAGTTTCTCACCTAAGTTTCTGAATCTACAGTATCACACAGATAAAGTAGCTTAGCCGAGCTGAACCCCGACACTGAGGTTCAAACAGCATTAGCAATTGCACAGATGCGTACGTGCTTTTCTGACACTGCTGAAAAATTTGGCAGGTCTCACAAGGCTGAGACTTTCTGGAATTCCAGCACATTTTCCTTAGGGTGTAGCTGATGCCCCTTGTTTTATTACGGTATTTGACTATTATTTCACCTGCTTTCTTCCCATCTGGGTTGAGGGGAAGATAGCTCTGCTATGGGCATATTATTCTGCGGTTTCCTACTTTCTGCCTGTATGTTTCTGTGCAGCAGCTGGCAGGAAAGCATGCAGCAAGGGCACTTAACGCACCCACTGAGAGCGAAGCATGTGTTTACATGCCTTCCTGAGCTAGGGTCAGAGCAAAGGTAGATCGTTTGTTTTATTCTGGCTTCCTAACATCAGGACCTGAATTTAACTTCTCCTCCAAGAAATGTTTCGGTGTCAGCTTGGATTCAAGGGTAAAATTCTGGTCATATGTAAAATCATCCACAATATTTGGAGTGTTAGAGAGATGAAAATTCTTGAGGTTTCTTTTCACTTCTTTTCCTCCTTCCTTTCCTTTTAATGTGCTGCTTTAATAGCAGAATGAATGTATGTTTTGCGTTTCAGTTTACACATGGTTATACCATTAAACACCTGGATTTGAAGTAGTTTCGTCCCGGAGGATTTAAATAAATGCGCTACCCCAGTTTCAGAACCCAGCTTACTATGAGTTAGCCATGTGCTACGCAGAGGAATAGTAGCTCAGAAAATGCTATAGCCGTACTGCAAATGTAACTCTCTTGCTGGTCATAATAAAAGAAATCAGCTTGTATTTCTTTAACAGCAAAGCCTCCCTGTGTATTAATTTGGTTCTGCACGACAATATGTCTTGTCAGAGCAGCCAGACAAATATGAAAACATAGACTGATAGAACTGTCAGCAAAGTAATTTATGTCAAAAGGTTGATGATCTTTTCCTGTGCATTGCCTGGATTTACTTCTGTTTAGAAGCAAGGCAGAGAAAGGCTCCCTAGAGTGGGGTGCACCTATAAAGTTATTTGTTGGCAAAATCAACTGTAAAATCAAATTAGATTTTCAGCAACTTTTTTCAAAATACAACCGAGTGCTCATATTAGATGCTGTGATATTAGCATATGGAGCCTGATTCCCTGATCAAATGTTTGCTTATGTCTTTGGGTTACATTTATCGTATTACAGAGCTAGGATGTGTCCAGTAAGTAATGACGTTTTCTGCGCAATTTGAAAGGACTTTTTTTTAATTATTCCATAAACGTTATGGTAGTCTAGCAGACCAAGAAAGGTGCAGGAAGCTGGATGCTGAAATTATGACAATATCAAATTGGGAATAAAGTGGGAAAACAAAATGGAATTTGGATTGAAACCAGACATTCAGTTTGGATCTGAATACAGTCTGAGTTATTGAAACAGTGTAATTTGCCAGAGGAATTAATTTGTGCCTTAGCAGTTGACTCTCTAAAATTAAGGTTCTTTTATATAAGATATGCCATACCGACAAGCTGCTGATCTCAAATACTTTTTCTTTTTCACAGGTGGGAAGAATTTGTCTCCTGCAACCCAGGAATTTCTGGGTGATGTTCTGCAGTTTAAGGAGTTGATGCAACAGGTTAAACTTGATGATTACAACAGACCTTTCTGACCTGAAAGCCTATAAACTTCATATTCCATGATTTTAATTCACTTTCAATAATATATGCAACAATACGTCCTTTGAAAAGACTTGTGCGTATAGAAAATATTAGATATATATCACCATGGACCAAATAAATCATAATCTATTCTATTTTAGAGAACATTTTTAGCATCCCATTCTTTTAGGTGGGGATGATTCATCAGGAAACATTTGCAAATCACCGGAATTTGCAAAAGGGTATCTTTGTGTAAGAGAAAGCAGACAAAAATCCAGAGTTCTGTAACATCTGTGGCAGTGCTTGTCTGCCTGTTGCTTCTGAAAGTTTCTATCCTGAGGACTGGGTTTTGAAGGGGGAGAAGAACATGAGCATTGCAATACGGAGTGTGACTTCCAATAAGAGCTCTGCAGTCGCCCTGAAAACAGACTATGGTGTGAGAGGTCGGGCCATCTCAATAGTGAAACAACTACACAGATGCTTTCTTCACCACTAAATTTCTGGGAGGACATAGTAGCTGCTGTGTGACTTGATAGCTCGAGCCAGCCAAGTTTTCCACACAGCCCCATTGACCAGCCATCAGGCTAAGAGTGAGGAAAACATCAAGCCTACAAGGAACCCAGTTTTAAATCCCTGTTTGTTTAAAGTTATGTATGGACTGAAGTGCTTCAAAGGAGCCCAGCTTAAACTTGCATGTGCATGCCAAGAAATCCTGCCTGTGGTTTCTTGCATTAGTAGCTGGTGGTATCTCAAACACACCTCAATATTTAGGAGTGACCTAGCATAAGAGGGGGAGATAAAATCTCAGTTGCTGATATGCTGATTTGTCTTTAAAAATAATATTAAATCAAGCCCAGAAACATATAACTAGAGACAAATATCTGAAAAGGAAGAGGATCCCCTCCACTCCCTTTCTCAGCTCGCTGGTCTTGGAAAATCCGATGGTTTCTCTGAAGCCCAGGCTCTGTCAACAAGTCCATCATTGCGTTCTGACTGTCAGAGCTCCCTTGTGGGAAATTTTCAAGCCATGCTTGTTTGGTTTTCCTCTTCCTGTTTGACTTGTATCTTTAAATAATGTGGTTACTTCACAACAGCTTGTTTTTTGACTGGGGCACAGGGCATATTTTTCTAGCAGATAAAAAAAAACTTCCCACAATTTGCCTTGTGTTATTTCCCCTTTTGAAGGGAGAGCTGATAAATTCAGGGTAATATGTAATAGATGCTTTCCTGTTTTTACTTATTGCTCTGTCAGGCTTGTCAGCCAGAAATTTATTAGCTCATTTTGTGGCTGTAACGTTTAAACAAGAGAGGGTAAGCAGCGCACTTACTCTAAAGAGCAAGTGTGAATAACAGAGTGCTTATGTTGTATCCTGCTCCATAGATAGGGGGTGGGCAGAGACTCTACTTCTTTTCCAAGCTGATTCTCTTATCTATATACCTATCTTCATTTTTAATGTTTATTCTCTCAGTTCTCCTCTGTGCTATTCTTACCTTCTAACTGACTGGGAAAATGAGCGAGAGAGACTAGGAATAATCATCTATCCTAATTTTAGCCATCTGAAAGTGAGCTATCCAGTCCAAGCAATCATTGAAACTTTCTCTGTAATCAATGGAGTGAGAACACGAGAGATCTCCACGAGTTGGTTTACCACATTTATTTCTGGATAGGGTAGATCATCATCCAGATCTACGTAACTCTTCATTGTGTATAGGAGATGACTGGCTGAATACCACAACTGAAGTGGCAAAAGTCAGGGAGATGAGTACTTCTTTCTCTTGGTGAGTTGGCCAAAAGAACAAAAGGAGTCTGAGGAAAAATCCAGTAATTGAGTCAGGTCTGCTCCTGACGCTCCTACATCCTTCCATCACCTCCTGCTGCTTATGGGACAGTTTGTGTCAATGTTACATGCATATATTTTCTTTACCTGACTGAGACTGACTCCTACTCAGGACTCAGTGCCACAGCCCTCCTGCCATTCAAGGGTGATTCCTTTTGCTTGGGGTGAATACCCCAGATTTAGGGGGGATTGAAGGTTTTGTTGTTTTGTGTGTTTGTTTCTCTGGAACCAAAATCCATTTTTTATAAAGGGAGGATATGAGGAGTGAAGATCACCTGGCTTAGAAGCTGATGTGATATGGGTGGTGATAAGGAAAGCTGGGGGCTTATACTGTCAAAATCTGGAGAGGAGAGACGGGGGTGAGTGAATGTAGCAGGCAGGTCTGCCATGTTGAGTTGAGTCAGTAAAAATCTTGCAGCAGTCAGAACCATTTGAACTGAACTTTTTCCTTTCACCAAAATGTGAAAAAACAGTACTAGTATCCCCTTGTATTTCACATAAGCCATCAAAATGCGTCCTTACCTGGAGTTTTTCAGATTCTAGAGAGAACTGCTGCATGCAGCAGGCAGAAGGAAGCACTGGGCCTGTGAGCGGCTGTACAGATGGCACTGGTGTCCTGTCAGACTCATACCCGCTGGAAGGTGTTCCATGTAAATACAAACCTGGCCAGCACAGCAGTCTTGCCAGGTGGGTAGAGACCTAGGAGGCAATGCACAGAGCACTTTCTGTGGTTGGAAAACACCCCATTTTCTCTGCTACTCAAATAGCATCCACCTAGGGCTTCAGATCTTGCACATTGCACAGAGACCAACTTTCTTCCACTATTTTTGCAGCTCAGGATTGTGCCCTGTTAAACGCAAATTATCAAAGACATCCTTTCTTCCAGGCTGTAGACTGAGCAGACTCATGCACCATAGACTTCTCTGCGCACAAGAATTTTGTGGCACCTTTGAGACAAGAGGAGATGAAGAGAAAGCAAAATCATGATGGCCAAACTGAGTCAAAGCAAGTCTCCTTCTTTTAACACTGTCTGGTAGCAAATGATTAGGGAGGAGTGTAAAAAGCACAGTAGCTCCAGAGTGATCTTTCCCTGGTCTTATTTTTGGGTACGCTAATTCATCCTCCACATCCAGTAGCGGCGGTAGGAACCAGACAAGAGATAGCATCTGGACTTCTGTTCTGAATCAGAATTATATATCTGCTAGCTTCAACCCAAGCCTCTATCTCGCTTTGGCATTGCATCCTTCTGGACACTAGGGTCTTTTCCTTCCAAAGCTTCTCTAACCTAAAGATTGTTTTGTTCAGCAGCTACTGCTGTCCTGAATTTGAGCAATTTTAGCTCTTCACATCCTACTCCATCTACTGCAGAACCTCCTGGGTATCAGTCCTCAGTAAACCAGTAAAAATATGCCAAATGTTTGTCTTCTTTCCAAGAACTAATTGGAAATCCAGATGATGTCGTTAGCTTCACCATTTTCCATAGTCAATGGCCACTATATTCCCCGTGCCATAACTATAGTAAGGGATTGGCCAGGAAGTCATTTCTATCAGATTTTCTCTATTGGAGAATGCCAGCTCTGAAAGAGAAATCATCTATGGACCATTTTCTAATCCAAACAGATACTTATAGGAAAAAAACAGTATCCTTTTACCATGAAAGGATATAAGGGAATGAAAGCACGGTTTTATAGCACTAGAGAAGAAGGGACCTCTGCAGTACAGCTATAATAAACTTCAAAGTACATTAGAATTTACTTTCCATCCCTATACCCAGACACTATGTCTATACATTCAGTCACTACATACATAAAATTAAAACACTTTCCATCCAGAGCAGGAAAGGGCTCTGCTCCTTGTTCAGCAGTTAAGATGTTCTGTTATGGAAACATTGTGCATTCTTCATTTTGAAAAGAAGTAGTTTCTTGCGGTGCCCTCACACAGTTCCTTGCGGTGCCCTCCATTATTAAATCCACATTAACAGGACACAGCTTACAGAAACAGTGAAGTCATATATCCAAATGGAACGGTACCCTAATCCATTTTATCACACATTGTGTTTTCCAAATTACAGCTCTTCATAGTTGTAGATTGAAGGTTGTATTATTTTATTTAGCTAACAGAAAATAACTTCTACCATCTTTCCACTAGCAATTCCTAAATCACCATAAACTTGGAGCTTACCTAGAACTTTGTGGATATATACTTTTGTAATTTACTGGCCAAAAAAGAAAAAAAAGCCAGCCAAACAAAATACTCTCTTTTGGTCTAAATGAAATGTTACTTATGACCCAGAATGTGCAATTTCCTTTTCTTTTTCATCTGTTTAGTAACAATATGCCATTAAAAAAAATCAAAACATTTTGTTCTGAAATTATTAAATTCTTTATGTAGAATCTTCCCATTCATTTTCCACACTGAACTATTCATTCCAAAACCTTAGAAGTTTTTACTGAGAAGATGGAGCCAGGCTCTTCATGGAGATGCAAGGTGAACGGATAAAAGACTATGATCTTAAACTAAAACAGGGAAGGTTCTGACTTGATATAAATAAAATATTTCTCAGCAGAAGGATTGTCAGGCATTGGACCAAGTTGCCCAAAGAGTCTATGGAATCTCAATCCTAGGAGGTTTTCAAGATCAGGATGGACAAAGCCTTGAGAAACTGGTCTGAAATAAATGTTGACCCTACTTTGAGCAGGAGGTTGGACTACCGGCCTCCTAAGGTCTTTTCCCAACTAAAAGATTCTATGATTGTATGAATTTGGCACAAACAAATAATTTTGATTAGCCACAATTGTTCAGGAAATAACCTTATTCTATTGAAGTCATCTCATTTACAGATGGTCGGTCATGCACCCACAATTTTTTAAGCTGAACTATAGAAGGCACATTGTAATGGATTTGCTTTGTGGTGACAGCTCAGCAGGAGATGGCATGACAGAATTCTTAAGGCAGAATTTGTTGCTGTAATTTTCCTTTTGTTCCAGAATTCAAGTCTTTAGTAGTGTTTGGTGATATTTAAGTGAAAATAAGTCACAGATGCTCTGGCTCAAGTTAGCCTTCCAGGAAGGAGATATTAGTTTTAGGCAGTTGCACTAGAATCTACCACAACTTTTACAGTGAAAAGTCTTTCCTGGAATGTGATTAGAGCTGGCTAAAGCAATGAAATACAGAATTCTTCATTTCTTTTTTTTTCTTTAATAAAACTCACTTACTCTCAAGAAAAATTCTGGACCATTGCTCTTCCTTTACAGCTTGCTACATTGCAGAAAATACTCATGTACTGTGTTTTACTGCATAGAAACAGAGCAGCCTAAAGAGACCTCTGGAAGAGTCACTGTCTGCATGTGATCAGTAGCATTTTATTGGCTAGTAAATTACAAAAAGTTTATATGCACAAGGCTGTAGGTAAAAGTCTAGTCAGTAGCTTTGGGTACTGATTCAAAAACTGGAGTTTGATAACTAAGATTTGATGGAGTATATTCACCAGCCAAAACATATAAAAAAGTGGAGGCCTCAGCTTCTTAATCTCTAACTCAATTGACTCCTAAGTGGTACCAGCAGGTTCTGGGCTGACCTTACTACAAGGGGACACAATGATGTCCTGATGGTTTCCTTCTCCGTGTCAGCCTTAATGTAATCTGGAAAATTATAAGACATTTGAGATTTCAGTTCCAGTAAGGAAATAAAAAAATGTCCATATGTCTTTTTGTAGAACGAATTTCCTGCTTTTGGCCAACAGTAATTAGTTTTTTGGCAAAATCTGAAGGAGACAGGCCAGCTGCTGCAAGTTAGGTGATTCTACTCACATATTGGCTCTTTATCCTCCCATACAACAAAGCCAAGATACTATTGACCAAGTTAGTTGGGCAACCAGCAACAGTCTGACTGATTATCCTGTGCTGTTTTACTGGTACGAAGATGAGAGTTTGCCCAATGATGCATGAACACTGCCAGAGAGTTCGCACGGCCCTTTGTGGCACTGTACGGAGGTCATGGCTCAGGGCAGTGGGATGTGGGGAACAGGATCCTCTTCCATCATGACAAACTGGCACTCCTGTAAACTCTAAGCTCTACAGAGTCAGAGTGAGCATGACTCATTTTACTACCTCTTCACGGGTAGGGGCTTCAGAGGAGGGACTAAAATTACCTGCTTGTTGATATATCTACTTCCATTGGAGTTGGCATTCCTGAATACTTTGGTGCAAATAAACAACAATAAGAACATAAAGAAGTCTAGGTTGGTAGAATCTGTAGGCCAAGGGGCTAGCAAAAACATGTAGCCAGAGAGACCTTATGGGAGAAAGGAACTGCTTTACATTATTCTGATGCATTTTCATTACTTCCTGTGGTGCAATATGACTGGATGAGTCATAACAGCAGCAGGGACTAAATTTAGGACGACTTTGAAATAATGAACCTTTACTGCCTACGTTGAATGGCCTCTGTTTTCTGACTCAAAGGCTGCTGATTCAAACTGTGAAGAAATAGAGACTTAAACTTTGATTAACTTGAATCTTTTGGCCCAAAACAGGGTTATCTGAATGAAATCATAACATTCAGGAGGTAATAAAATACTACTGTCTTTTATCAGTAAATTCTTTGAAGTCATACCATCTAAAGCTGTAGTTACTGAATTCTTTTATCTTCTGGGTCATTTATATGTGAATTACAGCAGCCCAACATCCTGAGACACTGGTCAGTTAGATGGGATCATGTGTAAGGGAAAGAAAATTCGCTGAACATTATTGCAAGATAGTAGGCTAAATAAATGAAGCATCGACATAGCAAGGTGAGTACACTAGCAGGAGCACTTCCTAATATATTGCTATAGCTTTGAACTAGTTATTATGGACAATAATAACAATGATAGAGTCACTCAAAGTTCTCCTCACCACACTTTCCGTAATAAGCATGCATTGGTTAATGATGCTAGCCATTAACTTAACATATACCAGCTATCCGAGGTCTCAGAGGGTTGATCTACACATAAATTACAGTGAAAATCTCGTACAATTTCCCTTTTCACTTTCCCTCTGCATCCTCATGCACCCATTTTTGTCATGAGGGGACCCAAAATTATTTTTTAAAGATGGGGCATTACACCTGGCAGGCAAGTATCTGTGGAGTTGGAAAGACCAGGAAAAGCTGTCAAGGAAAGCTGGCGTTTGGGAGATGATGTCAGCCACAAAGCATCTTACAAGGCATATGATCAGAGTTCCCTGACTATGTGCCAGTGACTCCTGAAAAAGACCAGCTGTCCGCCATGAAAAGGAAAATGGCTCCTGGAATGGTGGCTGAAAGCTAAAAACTGTAGCAGTCTTGGGAGATGCGGACCTTGGAGTCTTGGATTTGCTAAAGCACCTGCAGAACATCATCAAAGAGAAAGTAGAAAAAAAAAAAAAAGAAAGAAAAAGGGAGGAAAAAAAGACTATTAAAAAAGGTTGTTAGGACTTGCCTGGGGCTTGGGGAGTGTGAAATATCTTCCAGAATGGATCACTCTGATAATGAAACTTTAGAACCCGATTAAAGCTCACAGCACAGTGGTGAGGCAGCTCTATCAGCTCACAGCTGTGGCTGAGGCTGCAAGGAAAGCAAGTGCTGCCTTAAAAACCATCCAGTGAGAATACAATACAAGGAACATCTGGCACACTGGAAGAATAAAACGGAACAGCGAAAGTGGTAAGCAGGGGACTGCACCTAGCAATTAGATCATAATACATAGCAGCATATACCCACATATACGGCAAGTCTGGCCACTGCCAACCTGGGAGCCTGCAGAACAGCAAAGGACGGAAAAGGGGTATTCATGGGCAAGAGTGAGAGTGTGTGTGTGGGGGGGGACAGTGGGGGAGAAATGCAAAACCAGGTGACTTCTCTGTAACATGCGTATTGGTTTGAAATAATTGACAGGAAATATTAAAAAAGAAATCCACAGAGTAAAGTTCTGACCGCATTAATGCAAAATACATTTTATGGAAAGTTGGAAGGAGAAAACAGGAAAAAGTATGGATGCCCCTTCGGAAAGTGAATGTGGCAGGAGAAAAGAAGTCAGGATGGAGACTAGATATCTGAGAACAAGGAACTTGATCTTTTCTTCTTTTTTTTATTTCCTTGTATTTCCAAATCCTTGCAAGTCTCCTGGCCTTCTGAGGAAGGACATGAAAGCAGAACTGCAAGTAATTTGGAGTGCTCAAGGGGATTTCTGAGGTGTATGTAGAGGGAAATAATTTTCCAAATACTGCAGACTCAAAGTGAAATGGATGACTTTCTGGCCTTATTGAGTCCAGTAGGTTGCTACTGACTACTTGCTCCAGGCGCAAAGGCAAAAATCTGAGTAAGGGACAAGCGGAGGAGAGTTATCATGAATACCATGATGCTAGCACCTGTTCTGCAAAGTAGCATCTCTAAGTATTTCTATTTCTGTACGAGGACAGCTCAAATTGTTTGGAATCATGGTGCACATGATTAGGTATTTTCTGTAGTCTGCATAACGGCAGACAACCTCATATATTTGAAGAATCAGGGATCTGTTTCGTTTGTAATATGTACAGAAAGCGAAATCCTAAGATGAGAGATTCCGGGAAATCTAAGGATGATTTTCAAAAGCTTTGTTTTCTGCTAGAACCTGGAAACATTCAGGAACAGCCAGAAAGCTGGAGACCCCCAAAAGCAGCTGCCACAGAAATTAGGTAATTTAGAGAAAAGTTCAATTGGTCCAGATAGGAGTCATCCTGGAAACCTGCAAGAAAACTATTTTACTCTCCTGTGTCATAAAACTATTCCAATGATGGACGGTGGCAGAGACAAAGTTTTAGGAAAGGCAATTTCCTTTCAGAAAAATTCCCCCCATAAAGCTGTAGAAACCTGTGCTTCGGGGGCCTCTATTTGCTTCACTCCACCCTGCCTAGGAACTTTATACAGTTGAGAAGAAATCTAAACAATTGGGAGGAGATTTGGCTGGGAATGCTGAGAGCTCGTGAGGCCCTGCTCCCTCTCTAACTGCAGTGGTTTGTGACCATTAAAACTAGTCTCTCTAGGAAAAAAAAAAAAAAGAAAGACAAAATGTGGAAGTGCATGAATCATACATTCCAAGCAGTAAAAACATAAAATTATCGAAGTCAGACTGTATGATTTTCCTGTCCCTTCCCCACTTCGCCTCCATTCCCCAACTTAAAATAGAGAGAAGAAAACAGCAGAGAAGTGAGACCAGGGATTAAATGAATCAAGAAAATAACTGGCAAAACTGTTCTGAGATCTGCAGGCAAGTCAGACAGTCACTGAGCAGCCAGAGAAATAACTCTAGCAACATCTAAGGGGAGGGGGGGAGCAGAATAGAAGGACCACAAGGATTTATCTAAATTTATTTAAGATCCCTTATTCTGTTCTGTTAAAGCATCTTAAGAGTCTGAACTGGTATGAGATCTCATTGCATGCACTGCAAGAGTGAGTCCTCCAGCTTCTAGTCTAAATGGGCAAAACAGAGCAAAGTGGAGCAAAGAAAGCCAAATAGAAAAGAGATTTGTGGCCCATGGCAGCTAAGAACGCAGAACCAGCACAGAGCCCTCCCAGGGATGACAAATCGGTTGTGAGGATCAGTGTGCTATTATATCACAGATTGCTGTATTGATCGGTGGGGTCTCTTGCATAGTGTGCTCTAACTTCCCAGAAATGTACATCACCAAAAAAGTGGGCAAACTTATCCATTTTCACATTTCCTGCCCTGGATTTGCATTATTCTAATTTATGTACCAGTCAATCAGGGTTAAATCTGAGCTAAACCCAAGAGTAACAGTGATTAGAGGGAGGGCTTTTAGCTCTGTTTTAGCAATTTGCTGTATTAGCTTTTGGAGGACGTTTTAGTTACAGCTGACAGCATTTAGGTCTGAAAGACTTTGTGAAATGAAACAAAACCAAGTGCAACCAGTACAAAAATAGGCAGACAACATTCTGCTCATTTTCCTTTCAGCATTATTTTTTCTTTTTGGAAAAAGCTGCAAACCAAATTCAATGAAACTGTATCTCCAGTTGGCACAAACTACCACAGCTTCGCTGAAGTGAATGGAGTTTACACCTGCTGTGGATCTAGCTCAATGAGGAGAAACCTGTGAAAACTTACACTAACTAGAAAAGTAGGCAAAGCAGGGTAGCAAAGAACAATCTTTTCTCCTGGCTGCTGCATGTGTGCTTTTGTAGAGGTAAGTAACACCACTTTCCTTAGAGGTGAGGGAAGTCAGTTTAACCAAGCAGCTCTGAGGAAGAAAGCTGAGAAGCTGCCAAGGCTTGGAGGCCATCAACATATTAATGATGGTTCTTTAGAGGAAAATCCATGGGAAAGGGCAAATTTGGATTTTCCATGCTTTGTTGCCACTTGCAGAACTCAGTCTAAATCCTTGTGTTATTTAATAGAAGAGGTTTCGTACAATTAGAGGCTTCATGATGTTCCCACCAGCTCTTCACTTTGTTAAATCAAAATGACCACGGAAGCCAAGTCTGACTAAGCCTCTGAAGAACTGGTTAGATGTGCCCAGTATGGAGCCTGATTAAGGGTGAAGTTGTAAAGCATGAGCACAGCCTCGGAAAGGAGAGCTGGCTCAAGTTCAGCTGCTGCTGTTTCCAGCACGATCCTGCTTCACGATCTCGGGACTGCCCCCTTGCCTTTCTATGCCACCCTTCTTTACTTCCATGTTTAAAGCACTTTGAGATCTAATGAAAAGCGTAGCCCAAGAAGTAAATAGTCCTCCCTGCTCCTACTCAAGAGCTTTGTGATTTTAGATGAAAAACAGATGTTTAGAATGAAATTCACAGTCTAAAACCTAACTTTAAGGTGGCTAAGCTACCCTGAGGCTTTACATCAATACTTCAAATTACCCGTTTAACAACACTTTGCATGAGCAGTTCTGCTCAAAGAGCAAAACACTTTCTAAAGCCAGAACAAAATCGTATAGGGGAGATTTGGGTCATCTGTAAACAAAGGATGTGTACACCCAAAACAGCAACCGCTGTCTAAAACATTAATAAACCCAAGGTTTACCCTCCTGTTCTGGGCTCAATAAAACACAAAATTTCAGTGACACACCCCAGCCTATGATGACACCCCGGCAGGGTAATGATGCCAGCAGTGCCTGGGCTCTGAGCTCTCACATGACTCAGGGGAAAGGGTAATAACTGGTCCTACTTTTGATAGAAAGCTGAAGTCAGGAAGCTAATGAGAAATGGTGGCTATGCTCTGCAGTGGAGTGTGACTTTTAACAGTTTCCCTGTGGGGACCTGAAAGCCTCTGGTAAGGTGAGGTCATGTGTGCAAGAAATCATCCTTTTTGAAGACATCTGGGAACATGAATTGTAGAAGGCAAAGCCATTCTTGTCCCTGCAGCAGGGACCCCCTGAACACACCTCTTCCCCTCAGGGACTTTTTCAGGTCCCATCTGCCTCTTAATAGCAATGCCAGGGATCTGACCTGGCAGTGAGGATGATGAGAGGGTATAGGAGGGGTGTCTGTGAACAGGGTTGACCAGAGCATGGGCAAAGCAGGAGGGACAGCTTGTGCGTAATATCTAGGAGAGCTTGGTGGGAGAGAGAACAGGAGAAGGTGCTAAAATGGCAGGAAATGTGAATACTACAAGAGTACATATGGGTAATGTGTTAAAGCTTAAATTCGATCATCATTTCCCTCCCCCCACCCCCCACCCCCCCATTCATTTTACTGCGACTGTGAAAACTGCCAGATTTTATTTGCTGTCAGCAGCATCCAACTGCTGGTGGGAGGATGAGGCAAAGGTCCCAGTCTAGTAACAGTGTTGTTGAACAGAGTGCAGTGGTGTGGCATAGCTAGGACAAACCTACCAGCTGGGATGTAATCTGCAAACCCACTGAGCACTTTTGGTCTTGCAGCATTATTTTGCCTTACATCTCCACAGCACGCGTGGGAAAAATGAAAATTTGGCCAGAACGAGGAAGGAGGGAGTTCTGATGCAGGTGAAGTACCGAAACATCAAGAATTCTTGTCTTTTTAAAAATTCTTTAATCAATGGCTATTTAAAACAATACTGCGTATCTGTATATCTCCTTCTTACAAACAATTTCCTGGGCCAATATTATAGAGTCCTCTGATATGCACATTAAATCCAAATTAGTGTATTAAACATGTTAAACTGCATGCAACTGTCAGCTAATCTGACGTTTAACTCACATACCTGATATACTGCCACCCATGTCTTCAGCAGAATTCCAGTTGCATTATGCTTTCAGTATAGGGAATAAATGTATTTTATACAATACATTATAAAAATTCTTACGGCTACATACATATAAGTGGAGTTGAATACACCACAGATGCAGTAATTATATCCAGAATGATCAGCTGACACTAGCTGCAAATTCTGATGTGGATCAACCCTCTACCTGTGTCTAAAACTGCACGCTCCAGTATAGACCATGAATGGATGGATGGGAAAATGCATAGGTATAGAAACCTTCACTTCTGGAGACCTAACTTAACAGCAGGCAGTTTAAACACTCTCTGTCCAATGCAGCAAAAAGATACTGTCCTAAACAACTATGCAGACAAAATTGTGTCATTTAATTCATGGGAATTTGAATATTGCCATTACTCTGAGTGCCAGGAAGTTAGTCAAAGTAGCATCTTTAATCAAAGTGACAGAAAAAGGCCAAATAAGAACTAATTTCCGTAACTGGATTAATCGGATTTAAACTATGTCAATAGCTTGTTTGACAAAACTGTATGGAAGCAGTAGGTGGACAGCATATAGAACATGGTGCTACAGGTTGGGACAAAATTTTAGCAAGTGAAAAGTCTGTGGCCTGATGGAGAGAACAGAAGACCTGTGGCTTTGCCATTATCCCGTAGAGTTGTCCTGGGCAAGTCACCGCAGGCTTTTGCTCCAGTTTCCCACCTCTTTTATGAGAACCATTTTGCTACCACTTGTTATAACACACTTCAATATCAGCTTTTGAAGTATGCGCCATAAAGTCTGATGAAAATTACCACAAGCTGTATGGATCAAAGATTATGTAGATACCGACTGCACATACATCTGTCTGTAGACTTACAGAGAGCATCTCATCAAGATCTCTCTATCCACTCAGAGCTGTCTAGGGCAGATAGGTCAGTGGCATTGCACCAGTAAAGGAACACATTTCCTCCTGAGCATGAGCAAGATACTCAAGATTTAAGAGAGAGATCGTTTTTAGAAATACTCTTCTGCCACTCATTAGAAACGCAAGGAGACCAATGTCAGCCAGGAGCTGCTCTTACTGGGATAAAGATGAAAAAGTATAATACTTACAGCAAGGTTGTCGGGGCTACTTTTACGTGCTAATCTTACAACAAAGCACACATCTTGCATACAACAGACAGAGCATTTAATCTGTTATAGATACAAACAAAGGAGGTTTGGGGAAGGCATGTGGCAACGGAGGAAAGCTGTTGCCTTTTACAGTTCATGTAAGACAGTATTGAGAAAGATATGCCTTTGCTTGGAAATGCCCCTTCCTCTCAGGTCCTGCATTTCCTGATTTAGGAATATGAATGCCCGTTTACCAACAGTGTCCGTGCAATGCTTTACTGTCATTCATAGGTCAAGGGTATGGGAGAGATTTGTCCAAATTCACATGCAAAATTCACATATTAATGCTTTCAATTAAAAATCATCATTTACCATAGGCTGACCAAAAAGGACGTCTGAGTTTTCCAGGTATTTGTACTCTGGTAGCAAAACAATCAGAATCACAGCTGTTGAATAAGTAGTGGGAAGATATTGTGTTCACTGGTATGGTGCCAAAAGACGCTCTCAGCTTGTCTGTTTTATGCATCATCCTCTACCCCACGAGGTTCCAGCCATGGCGCAGACACTCCACACACAAACCCTTTTTCTAGAAAAAGAAAAAGAGTATTAGGGGAATAGAGGAGCACTGAAAAATGCTTTGAAGTGCCACAGCTCCTCTCCACCACTATCACATCCCTTTCCCTCTCCCCTCTTGAAGGGACCTTGGTAACCAGTCCCTTCTCTGCTTCCTGGTATACTTTCCAAAGGGGCTCCCTTCCAGTCTGAGAGCTTCTGCTACACTAAGGTTAAAACTACCGCTTTAGTGGACGTACTCCTTTGAATGTGAATAGTCCAGCGTACAGTGGTCCAGATCTTCCCATGAATTTCATCTGAACTTGAGGAGCTCCTCTGAGGTCTAGTGAACGCTAGAAGATGCAGTGGTCACTGTTACACAGCAGCAAAGTCTTCTGTTGAATCTGGGCTTTAGGAAGCCCCAGCAAGGAACTGCGCAACACCAATACTTCCGTTTGTGAAATGCCACATCTCCGTTTCACAACAAGGTACTCACATTTCAGACAGTTCCTTCATGGATATTACTTTATCAGTTGCCTGGTTAATCACTAGGTGACAGAGGTGAGAAGCAGAGTCTCTCTAGAGCTCTGTGAAGTGGTTCCTGTCCATTACCCAAATATAGTCAGGAGAACTTTACTCAGCCACAACGCCACCAGGCTTTTGTGTGCTAAGAAAAAAGTTTGCCTGACCCACTCTTCATCCCGTAACAGCTAAATTTCAAGATGACAAAACAGTCTAAATTCAATTTTTCCACATAGTGGTCTAAAAAGTTCTAAAGTGTTTTCCAAATAACAGGAACACACAATGTGCCATTAATCACAGCTGACAAGTTCTCCTGAACAACCCCTGATTGATCCTGATGTTGTCAAACTTTCTTTTTCTTTTGACATCTCTCTGATTGGCGTCTCTCTTTAGTGCTTTTGTGACCTTTCTGCTGTATCGATCCACACAAATCACAGAGAAGAGAGCAGTTTCCTGGGAGGGCAAAGTTGATAAGAACAGGTCAAATGGTTACTGGGACCTCTGCACACCACTGTTTTAGTGATTGATTAGTGGGAGTGTGGAAGAAGAGGCAAGACATCAAAATTAGAAAATGATAAGGTCTTAATCATGAGGTTCTTATATTCTTTTTTATAGCTCCTACGAAGTCCCTTATCCTTCCGGGTTGATTAATATTAGGGAAGATGCGGCTAAGGAAAGAGAATAGACTTTATATGTTGCACATGGAGATCATTTTAACAACAATTTTATTGGAAGATCTGGGAATTGCATGAAATGAGTTTGGTGGCTCCAGCTCTGAAGGGGCAGGGCTTGGCATTAGAAACCTCCCTTCCGTCCCTTCACATGTTGGGTTGCCCCCAAGAGGTTCGGTCACTGCCAGAAGAGGAGCTGAATTGCCCTTAGCGCTAGAGTCAGGGCTGGTGTGTGGTTGCTCACCCATCTGGGTAGCTCACGGGATGCTGTGGCAGAACCACTCAGTGGGGAATTGTCTCCAGCAGAGACCTTCCTAAGACCCAGACATGAACAAACACATAGTAAATTAGCAAAATCTTCAGACAAATTGATAACATCCACCACAAATGAGTGCACTGGAATGTGTTAGTGAGTGGTAGGGTGAACCTCGAAGAGGACTGGCTGGACCTGAAGGTGCCAAATCCTCAAGCAAAAGGAAGGACACTGCAGAGTCAGCCCTGCAGAGCTGTCACAGCTCAGAAAGTCTTGCCTCATTCCTCTTTTTCTCCTCATGCATCACTCTAGAAGATGTGTTGTTCAGAGAGATACGTTAATCAGGAAGAGCACACTGGTTCAAAAAGAATTTGTAGGCTGGGTATCTGAACACTCAATTTTTAATATTTCTTTCACTTCAAAATCCTGCACATTTAATATGAGAACATATATGAGAACATGCAGCTGAGGATTCCTTTCCTGAGGAGCAAACTACTTTACAAGTGTATTTTATTACAAATGGCTAGGGTTATTAGTTTCTATGATATACCTGTTGCAGACTGGAACATTTTGAGTTCTGTGGCAGAGACATCAGTGTTG
Organism: Struthio camelus; assembly: GCF_040807025.1. Taxonomy (NCBI): domain Eukaryota; kingdom Metazoa; phylum Chordata; class Aves; order Struthioniformes; family Struthionidae; genus Struthio; species Struthio camelus. Next base: position 64,139,570 of record NC_090981.1, on the reverse strand, counting down.
CTTTATAATGAGTACAATTATGGATTCAGTGCAAGGATATATTCACTGCACCGGTGCAAGAAATTATAGCCCTCCAAAATGGGAAGAACATACTTTCTTTAATCCATCTGTAGCCCTGCTAAGTATCTAGCACTGATCAATAACTTTCAGAGGTGTGGTAATGGTCCATATTTAGATCTCAACCAGCATAGCCCAGCGGTACTTTGTACTGAGATAGCTGGTTCTTAAATTCTCATATTTTCCTCCCACTGCACAATCCAAATAAAGAAAGTAAGACATTATTTCATCCTGAAAATTTGGAGGAAAAAAATCCAAGACTATTGAAATAAAACATTTTCCTTATATCATATCTTAATTGCACTCCAACTATATTTCTTTCTGTGAGATAAAAATGTTTTGTTTAAATTTCATCATTGAAGTGGTGGCATCATCACTCTGGCTATAGCGCTTACAGAAGGACTAGCAGTTTACAGTATGGCTGTCTTTGGTGAGGCTGGATGCTAAGTGGAGTTTAACAATATATAATGACATTTTCAATATAACCGAATTTCCTAGGGCAGAACAAGCTGAGAGTCAGGGGAGCCGAGTGGTTTACTTCAGGTTTATAGACTAGATTTTTGGTAATAAGAGTAATGCAATAATATGTGGCACTGTAAAGACTGGAGGCAAAACTATCCTGATGTCTATCCTGCCACTGCTAATTATGTTCTGTTATTAATGCAATTATAGATTGTACCATAGATGAAGTGTTGTTTATTCAGATAACTCCTCAACAATCTGAGTTTCAAAGAGATTGCCTGATACCAGGCCCCCACGCTAATACCTTATCTCTGCCACTGGCTGGCAGTAAATGACACAGAGGAAGGGACAAAACAAACCTGGTTTGGCAAATACGCTTGAGGCTCCCCAGGGACAGAACAACTGGGATCAGTACTGCAAAGCGGTGACAGCCCAGTTATTTTTCCCTCAATATTAGGTTGTGTTTGGCTCTGTTTCATACGTCCCATGCCAGTTTGCAAAGCCTGGATCCTGGGGGAAACTTTTCTTCTGGGGTCAGTGTTTAGAAGTGCGGGGTGAGAGCCCAAAGTAGGTGACATTTAGGTGGCTGAAAGTCTTGCCCATTTTTGTATGCCTTCCTGTCACGTTTTCCCACCAGTTTGCCCTTTATGCAGTTGTCTTTAATTTTCTCTTTCCCCTGGTCTTTCTGTCTTGGCTTTTCGCACCTTCTCTCACCAGTTCATCCTTCCTGCCCTCCTCTGAAGGTCAATAAAGGATAATCCGATTAAAATAATCTGTAACCTATGTTTCATTCTGTCTCTCCCTGCAAAAAGCCTCGCCTACATTTTGTCCACTTGCATATCCCCGAACCTCATGAGTCAGGAGCTGCGGCTGGATCTGCCACCTCTGATCAGGAGGAATGTCTGAATACCCTTGTTCCTGAGCACCAGCTATACTAGGGAAAAACAGCTCCTTTACACATCCTTCCTCTGTGCATCTGCAACAGCATGATGTGATGATCACATGATACCAGGAAGTGAGGCTCGAAACTCATTTTAGTCATCATCTTAACTATGCCTTGATTTGAGTGTGGTCTCAACCCTCATCTTCTCATCTTCAGGTGTTCTTCATCCTCCTTGAAAATCCTCTATAGGACTCAGCACTAAGAGCATTTTTTGCTATACCTTGTTTCCCCTGCACCTCTTTGGTAGATCTCACATTAGGATTGTAAATGCAGAGCAAAAGTCTATTTAACATGGCCCCCTTTACCTGTACCTTTGGGTCCATCATATGACTTTCTATAAAATATGATCTAAAAACTACTGAATTAAATGACAATTCAAAGATTAGGGCTCTTCACAGTGGTGCAGAGCAGAGGACAAGAGGCATCAGGCACGAGCTGAAGCAAGAGAGGTTCAGACCGGATATCCAATTGACCCCACGGTCCTTTTTTCCCTAGATGCAACTGCTACCTGCTATCAAACTTCTCAAGGTGTCATTTCACTTTCTTCTCCCTAAGTCTTTCTGTATGTAAGATAAGGATAATGTTATGGACCTCATTTCCCAGTGTCTGGGAGACCAGTGGGTAAAGTAAATCAAAGACAATTATACAGTTACATGCAAGGAAAGGAAGAGATGAGGGAGGGAATCATGGCAGCGTTTTCTATGTAAGTGTCTAAGCATAATTTTGGATTTAAGCTTCTTTTCCTTGTGTTTCTGCTTCCTGTCAGAAAGATTTCTCTTGTTGAACAAGCAGGACTGGGTGATGATTTACAGTTTGTTAGAAAAGCTCTGTCTCAGCCTTTGCAAGGCCTATCATACAAAGGCTTGTGACTCTCAAAATACAGACTTGTATGAACATGGAAATACAGCTGAGGTAAAAACAAGCTGATTTTGAAATGAAATACAAGAGAGATATACACACAGTTTGTGATCAGCAAACTATTGCCTGAAAGAGTGGCTTCTCCATGTCTGAATGGCTTCAAACATGGAGAATCTCTTAAATGAATACAAAAACTCAGCTTCTTCCATGTAAAAAGAAGTATGACTAATTCCATGCCATGTATTATATATGACTGTTTAGGTGGATTGACGGTCAATCTCCCTCTTACAATTGTATGACTTTTGCCCACTGTGGGGTGGAAGTTTGGAATCTCTATATTTTCCCATACTCAAAATCAAACCAGTTCTGCCTCAGTCAAATAGCCAAACTGGGGCAGCAGGGGCAACAGGGCTACTAAGGACAAGATTAGTAAAAGCACTTATTTACTCATTGCATTACGTTAACTTCTAGAATCACTTGCCATTAACCAAGATTCCATCATATGCTAAAGTAATAGAATTTTTGGATAACTACAGTGCAAGCACAGTGCCATGTTCCTTCCTGTCCATCTCAGATTAGCTTGACCTCTAACTGTTGAATAATTCTTATCTTTACTGAAGTCTTCATTTTTTTAATTTTTCTTGACCTATATCTCTTAAAGACATATAAAACGCATCTTCCAGTAGCTTGTTCAGCTGGCACTAGGATAGCATGGTACAAAAGCTAGTTGTTCTGTGCCTGGAAATCCTACTTAGTAATAATCATTTTATCATCTTCATCAGGAAGCTCACAGTAACTGGATCTCAGAGGAAAAAACTCTGACTCTATTTAAATACTATTATTGATATCAATTTTTTTCCAATTTTGGAGAAATAGCTGAAAAAAAATTCAGCTAGATTCCCCCTAGTTTAAGGGAAGATAGAACCATGGAGACTTTTTGAAAATAATTTCAAATATTGCTTTTTGAGTTCTATTGAGTGTATTGATGTGTGGCTGATTATTGACTGCATTCTGTTTCTGCTGACTCTGCTGATTACAATGACACATTCAGACACCCAACTTCCTGCTAGAAACCTACAGAGCTGAATCTGGTCGCTAACTCTAGCAGTAAACCTTTTTTCAAATTCCCTTTGCTGTGATTAATTTGCGGTGGCTTCCCATTTTCTATATTATTTTTTGAATTAACCTGTCCTGGCGCCTTTACATACCTAACTCCAGGTTTTGGGTCTTAGTCACAGTATAGGCCTGATTTTTAATTACCTGCAGCACCTACTTACATGGTCAGTGTCCATATCCTGCATTTATTCTAGTCCCAGAGGTTCTGTCTCACGCTTATGAAAGCTCCTATGGTACCTTCTTGCTAGCATAAGTTTATATTTTGTATTGAAACATCTTTAAGTTTCATTTTAATGACCTGCAGACTATTTATGTAAGCTGCTTCCTCTACTGACATGTTATTACCAGGTTTTGCTCCAGATGTGACCATTTTCGGAATGGGTCTAACGGTCTAACTAAAAATGTGACTTGAAAATATTTTTAAAAGATGTTCTGGACTGGACTCGAAGATACTCAGAGTATCCCTGAAGGCGCTAAGGAAAATGAAACTAAAGAAACAGGCAAGCAGGCATACTCACCCTTGAATGTGTTAACGTGTATGATCGAACTATCAGGGCTTCCTCTTCGCCCCATAGTTGGTCTACTTGAGGCATCGTTTTACTTTTAGGAGATGGAATGCTCACTAATTCAAAGCCACAAAACCTTTTTTTTTGGGGAGGAGAGGAAACAACAAGTAGTTACTGTAGGCCACCTTTTAATCCCTCCATTACTCCACAAAACACACCTTTTAGGCAGGACTTCTTCCATGAGTTTATAACCAGATGCACAAAATACTGCAATGCTAATTAAGCAGGCACTTTCATATATGTTTTTTTAAATTAGATTACACTTTAAACCAGGGTTTCTTAAAAGTATATCTATATTTAAGTTATCAGTGACAAATAGTAGCATTTACAGCAAGATGTGAAAATGTTGCTGAGGATGGTTTAGTGGGAGGCGTAACTACACCCACTACTACATCTTGCAAGTCATGATGAGCCTTGCACTGGGCAATACTCGACGGGTTGCGAAGGGGGGAGGAGCAGCTAGCAATGTACACCCCTTTTTTTCTCATAAATTCACAACTACTTGGGCCAAGATTAATGAAAGAAAGACTTACTTACAGTTTGGAGAAGACTACCGTAAGTGCTGTCAATTTGGTAAGCAATATTTGAGATTCACATCCTTCAGAGGCTCCTGAATTTGGGCTCCCCAATCTTCAAAATACTGACTTAAGCCAAAATAATGGCTTTTGATTCTTCTGCTAAAGTGTCTTCAAACATGCAGACAAGCAACTCTGGAGAAAATCAATTTTGGTGTGTTAAATAAATGACACCAATGATCTGTCACCAGCTTATTCCTCCTTTCATACGACCTTCGATAAAATGATTAGCCTTCCAAAGCCTCAGAATAACCTTATGAGAAAAACAGTATAACTAAGAAATATCCACCTAAAATTGTGGTGCAAAATTTTAGCTATTGTCTTTCAGTCATAATTTTTAGTTAGTCTATGATGGGATAAACAAATTTTGTCAGGAATATTATGACCCATTGTCTAATATGTGAAGATACTTACACTGAAGTGCTTATTATCAATTTTATGAGGTTGGTACATTCTACAAGATATACTGTAACGATTCAGAGGGTTGGGGAATCAATTCCTTCTCATTTCCTTTCTATGCAAATAAGTTCCCTGTGCTGTCTTTGGAGAAAAGAACCAGTCCTCAGACTAACACATTTTCCCCTGGCATGATTGCATAGTTTTGCTCATCTAGAAAGCGTATGAATCTGATTTTCCTTGATTAGATGGGAAAGTTTCTTCAAGTTATTTAAAATCTATACAACAGTATGACACTTCCACTCCTCTCTGCCATCAAAACAGAAATGAAGATGTTAGTTTGGGGAGCAATCAGGCAATCTAAATTATTCAGGTCTGAAAGTTTCAAGTTAAAACAGATTTTCAGATTCATTTGTGTCTGGATTACAACAGGCTCAATCCATGTCTGTCTAATGAAGCTCCTGCTGAAAATCTCAGCTGGAAATTCAGGGAATCAAGTCTATCCATCATCTCAAAGTCATGATTATTTCAAAAGTAACATTCAATTTTCAGTCAAGTCTTTAACTCATCATTCCAGTTACCAGAGTTTAACCATACAGGCATCTTTTAGAAGAATTCATGCTGAACATTACTTGATGAAGCTAAATCCCATTAGCAGAACAAACAGAACAAAAGTCTGTGTCCTGACACCACAATAATGTATGTTTTAAATATTCACAAAGGATACAGGTACAGATCTCTCACCACTTATTGGAGCACTTCCAAAGCCTGTAGGAAGAATACTAATAACCCCTTCTCTTGCATTTCTGTTGGAGAAATAGCTCAATTAGTTTCAGTCTGCTGTCTTTTCCTTATCTATTATACATCTGAGTGGTTATACTTTGTTTCTGAAAGTGCACATGGCAAGACATGCATTAACAAGGTAATTGCACACAGGGGAGCATATGGGCATCCTATATCAAGTTTCTTGAGTTGACGTAGACTGCTAGGCACCTGCATTTCTCTTTACTACTTTGCACCCTTACCCCACATTGTTTTGCACCTTAAAAACATCAAATGAACCTGTCTGGAAAGTCCAATGATTGCTGCCAGTGCTCCAGATAAGGCCATCCCAGCTAATTTTACGTGGCTTACTCTAGAGGCAGAAGGGAATGAAAAGGAACTACAAAGAAGGATGAAAATTTTACGTGGCTTATTCTAGAGGCAGAGGGGAATGAAAAGGAACTACAAAGAAGGATGAAAAGAATTAAAGGAGGGGCAGACCTGGAGTGGAGAGCTGGGATGTCGATGCGGAGCATTATTGATGCAGTAAACCGCAGCTCCAGCGAAGAAAATGGAGGTGGGAAGAGGGAAACAGTTAAACTTGACAGGAAACACAGAGAAAGGTCACTTCTTTTTAAACTGTGCCCCGAACAGTTTTATTTATTGTAATATATCTGTGGGCTTGTAAAAGAATGGGTAATCTGTTAGCCTTTTGCCTTTTGATTTCCACTTCTATTGAGTCATGAAGGAGACTTTGATGATTAATGGTGCAGAATCATAATTTGTGGTATATGCACGTCCCCAAACACCTTCTAGAGTTCAGTGAACAGGTCAATTAATAACACCTATCACCCCTTAAAAGTGGGTTAATCATCTGTGGGGGATAATACTGTACATATTTCAAACTGTAATTACCTAACGTGATGCTCTAGCAAGGTTCATTTTCTATCATGCCACCTACCATAAATGTTTCCCATGTGATATATATAACATGATTTGACTTTTGTAATTCTGATAGACTACCATTATCTCCTAGGATACATATTAAAAAAAAGAAAATAGAACATGTAAAAAATATGGAAAGAATGTCATTTAAGCTGGCCTTTGGTGCATCCAGTTAATGAAGGCTAGCTTAAGTTAAAAAATAACCATAATAGCTGTCAGAAAAGGTTTACTGAGTTCTGCATTAAAATACTGTAGAACTTCCTAGGCAGAAAAAACATATCTACTATTCAGCTTGAAAAAACTTCACAACTTTTATGGTTTGCAGAAATAACACTACAGAACTCCTTCTTCAAAACACAAGACTATTCAACTGAGGCTACAGAAAAAAATTACCACCATCTGTTATCAGTATAGAGCCTATAACACAACCAACGAGTTCTGTTTCTAGGCAGAAGGAAGGGTACCATGTACTGCAATAACAAAATCACTATGCTCACTAGGAATGAATATTCTAAATATTCTAAATATTCTGTTTGAGGTAGCTCTGGTGCGAGGCTAGGGATGTGCCCTGAGTCATCTCTTGTTCCTGTTCAGAAAACACATTGCTGAGGAGTAAAACAGTCTGAAATGCTACCAAGACTGCTTGCATAGGGGATTGTGCCTTATTTGTGCTACATTCTAGCAATTTCTCAGTCACAGCATTGAAATGACTTTGTGAATTTTAGATTTATGATTTGGTCTGACTTAATTTTACATGCCTGTGTTTCTCATCTGAACAGAGTCGAAGCACAAATGTCACTGTCACTTACGCAGTACCCCCTTGCCAAGGCTCCTGAGTTAGAGACTGACCTAAGACTCTCAAGTTATAGTAACAAGCTGTTCTGGCTAGATCATCCTTCTTTCCTACCAAGAGTGCACTCCCATTTTAAAGTGCTTTATGGTTTGCAACAGTCTGAAAGTCTTGTAGAACTAACATCTCAAGTCTTTTTCTTCATCCCAACACTGTTGCCTGCAAAATGCTAACTGTTTCTTGGAACATGAACCAGAAACTTCTCATTTCTATCAAAGGAGAATGCTGTGACCTTTAGGCTAATGTTACACTCAATATTCCTCTTAATGAGCCAAACATTTATTTTCTGATGGATGGAAAATGTCTTTGTTCAAATAGCTAGTGGCTATATGGGAACTCTCCAAGAGCAAGCATGGGCGGAAGAAGGCACTGAATGTAGGACTCCCCTTCTTGATTTGTGAGTGCTCTGACTCACAAGCTGTTCTATTCCCTTCTCCCCTACATGCTTTGAAAGAGAAGAGTGATGTCTTGTTCAATTGTTTGAAGGAAAGATCAGAGGGACCTACCTACAGAAGAAAGCTCTGAACTGTAACTTCCCTGCGAGCAGAAGTGTCTTCTTCAAATACAGAGACAGGCTTCTGAGAGGGCAAATCTGAGACTTGTCTCCTGCTCAATATGTAGAAACACTGTTGGGTAGCAGTTGGCTGCTCTTTGCTCGGCTTACTGACTGATTTAATTCTCCTTCTAAAGCATCTTAACTCTCTTCCTTTCTTGTATAAGGAGCACTGGGACCTTATTCTGGGATATAAATTCCAGCCCACAGAACAGACAGCTGAAAATTAAATCAGACACTATAGTGTTCTTGGTATGTGTGTGTGTTGGGGGACTGGAGGATAGAAAAGGAGAAGAGAAGATGGAAGGGAGGTTTAACTTTCATCCTTCCCATATAATACTTTCTTAGCTGCCAGAGCTGTGATGGAAAGATACATTCAGTAAAGCATGTGCTATCGCTCCTATAACAGCAACCTTGAAAATACTCACAATTAACAGTGAAGCTTTACCTTAAAACTTGCAGAGCAAGCACCTATGAAATAAATTGTGCATAGAGACAGGAGGAGGATCACATCCTTTGTGTTGTTGCTGAGGAAAGGCCACAGCAGATGAAAAGAAGAGACAGTTTAGAGCATTAGCTCTTTTTCATCCAATTTAATTTCAAGTGTCTACTTAATTCTGATTTTTGCAGTCTTCCTGTGTACAAACTGGAGAGAAACAAGTTCTTTCAGATTTTGATGTGTTGACTTAGCTTCCTAGAATGAGGTTGGGAAGGTTACAAGACCAGGTCATCACAAAAGAGAATTATCCTCAGTCTTTGCTCTTCTGCATGTTGATTCAAGTGAGTTACCATACAAAAGGTATATAATTTTTCTGAACAGCATCAGTCAAGAACACCAGCCTATAACCTACCTAAGTATTGCATTGCTGGAGTAATACTGGGACAGGGGAACATTGATCTTCAAGCACTAGCAATGCCCCAAGGGAAGTGCATTGCCACCGGCTAAACAAGTGACTGAGTTATTTGCTTAATTTCTCTCCACCGCTACTTCAGCCTGAAAACCTAGGAGAAAAACTGTAAGACATTATTAATTAACAGTCATGGTACACTGACTGAGTTTTGAGCATTCACATACATTTTTGTGGTTGCTTCTGTGTTACCAGGAGTCACAAATCAAGAGTCACCGGGAGATTAGGCAAATTAATCTGGCCCTTAGTGCAGTCTAGGGAGAATTCCATTGACTGAAGGTAGGGGTTAGCTTTAGGATATGCTGAACCACTCTCTAGATTTGCAAAATAATACAGTTGCCTAAGCAAAGGTGTCTAGGGCTATTTGAAATGCCCTAGGATACCCTGCATGGCATCCAGCTGCTGTTCCAGAAGGCTATTAATCCCCATTGAACTGGTTTTATATCCATCAACCTCATGTAAACATCTCAGGTAGATGCTTCAGGACATCTGACATAGAACTAGACATCTTTCAAGCAAATGAGTTGAGCTTTAGGTCTTCACAGACAATAACGGGACCCAGTCTCCTAGGTCACATGGCAAATCTACGTTAGATATTTAAATGAAACACATAATCTGGACACTAGCGCAAACTCAAGTGACTTGCCCAACTCCAAAGGAAAAGTATGTGGCAAAGTAGGTGCTAAACCCTGATGTTTCACCAAGTGATGCAGGGTCTTAGAAAGGAATGCTTCCACCTTGCATCTAATTGTAGCAAAAATAAGTTGTATTTGAATTGATAAGACTCTCATATGACTTTATCTGCTGATGCTAAGATTGTAATAAAGAAGGTGGTTAAGAAGTTAATATTATAACAGTGAAGCATGACAGATGACATCATTAAAATTCAGGGAATCTTGCTCTGTGGGAATGCAAAATGTGAAATATAAATGGCATATTTAATTCATTTTATTAGGCTGCAAAGTAGTGTTATGATGGAACCACAGGATCTTTTGGTGTGTTTTCTTGGGGGATTATTACCCAATAAAATATTTATGCTCTGAGTCCCCCAAATGGAACACATATACTCACATCCCTAAATTGAGGCATTTTCTGTATCCTTGTGCTAGATCAGGGTCTAATAGCCTGGAGATTGACACGTGAGAGCAAAATGAGCAACAGTCTCAATGCCAGAGAATGCAGTGGTTTCCGTAATAATTGGGCTCGCGGCTAGTGAGACCAGTGATAATTGGTTGCAAAGAGTTGGCGTGGGAATCAAAATAAGCCATGTTAGGGAACTGGGCATCTTCAACTGACAGAATCACACTTACATTGGGCCTTTTGGTGTTATCTTCACTCTAACAACCAAATGAATTACACACCTGCACTTCTAGACCGGTAATGTTTTAAGGGGATGCTAGCGTTAAGTGCAGAGCAAACACCCAGCCTGCAAGCAATCCTGAGAGGTAAACAGATTGGATCAAGTAGGCTGAATCCAAGTTGCTGAACAGCTTGCTTTGACATGCAGGGTCCTTCACCATGAAAGGAAGATTCCTACTGAAACTGCTGACAGCTCTCAAGTGTCTCTAGTACCTCTTCTCTGAGGGAGGGGACTTAACCTTTGCGTTGCTATGCCACCTCGAGAAGAAAGGCTGTGAAGCTGGAAGGAGAGATCAGAGCAGAGAATAAGTCACTTATGCCAGTAAAAATGGCTGAGTAGAAGAGAGGGGAAAATTGTGCTCTTTTGAGCAAAACAAAACAAAACAAAAAGAACTTGAGCATATGGCTCCAAATCTGTGAGTCTGCACATATTCCTATCACTGCGCAGGCAAATGGTCTTATTAGCGCCCAAGGATGTTCCTGGTGCGTGGCACCTTTGCAGATCAGGGTCTAATTTCTGAAGTTATGAAATGGGCCAGGTCAGAGTCCATGCGCACTCCTGGATGAGTTAATAAAATATGTCTCCATTTTTTTAAATCTATTTAGACTGTTCCATTTCTTATTTGTAGTATCTTTACCCGTTGGCCCAGGGAGGAAAACAGAGCCTATATGTGGTTTAAAATATCTATTCATTTTCCTTTACGTTATATTTGTCTGTGTCCATTCAGTCTTCCTCCAAGGAAGAAAAACTCCCAGTGTCTTTCCTGCCATCTTTTCTCCATCCCATTCTCCTTGATTTGAAACTGATATTTTTATATTGGCAGGTGTCATAAGCAAAAAAAAAAAAAAAAAAAAACTTAAATCAGGAATGCTAACAGGCAGCAGATAATTGGGTATATGTACATGTGGGGGTGAATATCTGAAACTAAAGTTTTAAATACTTAGGCAGAAACCTGCTATTCGCTAGCTGCAGCTGGTATCGGCTAGCTGTAAATTTTGTTAACACCTGGACTGAACAAAAGCAGCACTTCCCAAATCCTCTAATTAATAAAGACATGTGAGACAGAACCACCAGTTTTGTTGATCATACATTGTGCTTCTGCACATACACTATTTAGATTGGGAAAATGAGGGGCCTGGTGCCTATAAAGAAGTTGGGCCAAAAGAAAAGGAAGGTTTCCCAAAAGGAAGGAGTGATCCTAGAGGAAAGAAGGTGAAGATAAGTGAGGCAAGATACAGGATATCCCTCCTCTGACTCCTCAGTGTGACCATGCAATAGGAGAACATCCTACCAAAGCAGTGCTTAAGAACGGATGATTTCACAATGATGACACAGCTGGTGAATTAATGGGCTGGTGGGAAGAATGAAAAGATCATATAACAGAAGAAACAGATGTGATCTCATGACTGTGAGTGGTGAGCTCTCATGACTGTGAGCTGTGGTGGCTGAGGCATATGTGACAGGGATGACTAAATGGGGATTCAGGGCTCCCTTTTAGCTGTGTTCCCATAGTGTGGTGTTGTGCACTTTCACTGCAGTGACAGGAGAGGGGCAGTGTCTCTGGTCAGTCCTCCTTCTCCTTCCCATGCTGTATCTCCTCCCCCAATTTATAGCTGTTGAATCCAGCCCTGAGTTCAATGAGATATATCTCACCTAAATTTCACTAACCAGAAAGTGAGCATCTGTTGCTTTCAGTAGTCAGCGGAGATGTGGAACAAACTGGCCTTCAGAGGACTTACCACCTTGTCTGTAGATGATATAAAGACCTAAGTGAGGTAACAAAGCTTAAGTGAGGTGACTGCTGAAAGATACTTAAGTAGGTACTGTCCTCGCAAATGGCCTCTGAGAAGTACTTGGACGTTCATTGGCTTGTGCAACATAAACAGCAGTAGTCTAGAAGACCTAAGAAGCTGGTAGACAAACAAAGCGGTGAAAATTAGGCCAGCTCCATGGTGACCTAAGCCTTTTGACAATTGGAAGAAAAAATAATGCAGTGTTATACCCACAATTGGGTTATTTATGTGACATCCACCACACATTTCCACATGTTTGCTCGGAATTATTTATCTTTTCCTTGTAATTAGAGACTCCCTTCACTCCTCTGTTCCTCACTGTTTAATGTGACATCGTATCGATTAGGTTTGCAGAGCATACCACTCCAGATATATTTATATGGTTCTTTCAAATGATTTACAATAACTAATGTCGTAACAGGAATATCATTTTAGAAATAAAATACCAGTCAATAGCAGTAAAGGTTCTGCTAATGGCCAAAACTCCTTGTACCATGGGAATAAGTTGCCGCTAACAACTTATCACCTGATGGCCATATCTTCAAGCTGATGTAAACTGGCACATGGCCAAATTTCAGTGCTCAGTGGAGCCATACAGAGTTATCTCAGCTGAAAATCTATCTGTCCTAATTACCCTGATAGTAAAGCTGGATGGAGCAGAAGCAAGATACTTGCAAAATAGCAAATTGGTGTGGAAGCTTGTTACAGTGCAGGAAACTTAAATTCCTACTTTACCTCTTTCCAGGGGAGTTCCACCACTATAGAAATAGTCTGAATACTGAAATTATTTCTATAATATACTGAAGTATTTCTATGAAACATTGGACCTCCAGTAGGGGAGATGGAGATGGAGATTGAATTGGTTTTAATCCAATATAAAACACAATTTTACAAAGCTTTGGAATTTTGTAGGAGGGTTAATACCTCTCTAAGTATTATATTGTCCTCATTCCTACATCACCCAGACATAGAACTGACATTAATGATTTTATTTTCAAAAAAGACCTATCAGAAGAAAAAAATATTGCAGATGTGGGATTATCCAAAGTTAATGGCGGATTTATGCCAGAACCTGGAATGACATTCATATCCAGCACTTTTACCAAGAAGTGAATTCTTCTTTTAGGGATATGAGCATAGTAAGGAGTAATTACAAAATTTAACTATTAAAATTTTATATATGAAACCAACATGATGACAAGAAGTATATTCCTGAATACAAGCTCCTTAATAATGCCAATACAAAGACATTTTTTACATACACCCGTAATCTCTAGTTTGCAAAATTTGCAAGACTGAATGAAATCTAAATGGATGAAGTCTACGGTCTATCAGAACAACAAGTGATCAAAGCCTTGGTAGCTTTTTAAATAAATGAATGATGTTCCAAAAGAGGCTCTTTAGTGCTACTGGAATCTAGTTGCTTTACCCTCAAATCTTTTTGTAGTTTTACAGCAAGCTCCTCCCAGAAAAGTCTTGCTGTTTTTCATAAGCTACATTCATACACACAGATATCTCACATGAAGTGGAGAAGATGTTCATTATGTGGCACAACAGTAATAGGAAGGACTTTTTTGGCGTTCAGGCTCCGGACAGCCTGACTTACATGTGAGATTGTGGGATTTCAAACCAGAGGTTCCATTGAGGAGATCTTTTACCCCACAAATGTAACTTGTGAATGTTTTCCCATCTAGGCTGAGAACAGATTGGGCAGATTCATTTCAAGTTTCTGCACTATAATTACAGAGAGCGTAAAATTTTTTTCCCTTCAGATCCATGAAAAGCATTCAGGGAAACCTTGTTCTTACAAAGATAATTGACCTTTCTGAAAGGTCAAACTGAAATGCGGTACCCTTTAGAATATTTTGGTGCAATCACTTTGCTTTTTTGTAAAGATGTTGGTAAGCAGAAAAATAATTGCCTCTTCCTATCATAATCCAGAACTGATTAACCTAGTTGATTAGAGACATCTGTGATTATAAATTCTGACTCAAAATTCCAAATGCGCCTTTTGTTGTCAATGGGTTAGAGGCTTGGCTACATTTAGTAGTCTATGACTAGGTGACAAAGAACAAAAAGTTATCTAAAAGTGTGCTAAATACATTTAAAGATCACTGCACTTCTTCAAAAGGCCTGCAAATTGAAAGTGCCAGTTTCACATGAGAATGTAAAACCTGAAGAAACTTTAGAGACTTATAAAATGTTCAGGACACCTGAATAAACCATACAAATCTTTGGGTGGGTTCGTGGAATCCCTAATCCCTAATTTAAGACCAGATTTTAATTCAGATCCCCAAATGGAGGAAAACATTTGCCTTCTGATTTTGATTCAAATTTTAAAAAAGCTATTGCTATGGATGTATCATATAACCAGAGCAAATTACAATTTTTTAGCGGGAAACACAGACTCATAGAAATTACATGGAGGCATAATAAATGTGAATTATTCAAGGATAAATCTGCAAAAATGCAAATAAAATTCAAGGAATATGAAGTATCAAATATAGTGTGGAAGAAAATACATTAAAGCAGTGTCTTGCTTTTAGACAGAGATTTTTATATTTGTAAAGCAAATCCATTGTAGGAAAGAACCAAAAAAACCAATGTGCACACATACATATACACTCATGCATACTGAAAGACGAGGATTTCAGAAGCAGTATGTGCAAAGCAGTTTAGATCATCAACAGCACTGACAGAAAATGTTGTGCTATATCTGTTCTTCAAGACACAGCTCCATCCAGTGACCAGAACTCTCCCTTGACCTTCAGTGAATGTCTTATGACTTTTAGGTTGAGCATTTGCACACAATCCATAAGAATGGGACAAAGTTCATTTGACGTACATACAAAATCTAATTACAAAAGAAACTAGGCTTGAAGGGCAGGAGTTAGTGAAGAGAGATATAGAAGATCGCAACCTAAGACCACAGCTAAAGGAGATACAAATATAGCAAGCCGCAAGAAGAACAATACTATGACAAAAAATGTGAAAAAAGAAAGGAGGAATAAGTTTCTGACACTGAAAGCTTAAATATGTTTGCAACACTACATCTAGGGGATGGTTGGCATAGATTTGTTTGTGTATGCTGAAAAAAAATTACATGCTTTCTCTGGATTACTATTCCTATTATCCAGAAATAGTACTGTGTTAGAGCACATAGTTGTTGAATACGTAATCTCAGATATGAAATCTATATTTTCTACCAGCTGTGGTAATGATAGGTAATGGACCACAATTTGATTGCTATGAGTTTAAATGTTTCCCAAGACTGTATGACCTTAAACCTTACTGGAGGTCAAAGAGCTCTATAATCTAATGATATTATGGAAAATAGTTTTTAAAATGTTAAAAAGATGCTTTAAGAAACCAAGGAGTCAAGTCCCGATCCCTACTTGACACTACTAAGTTACGAGGCGGCATCCCAGAAACTTCTGTGAGCTGAAATATTGCTTAAAAGAAGTGTTGGAGCTGGGCTTCTTAGCTGTGAGATCATTTATGTCAAAGACAGGGGAGCTGAATATTCTTGTAAAAATCAAACAGCTGAAGGATCACATGAATGAAAGTCTTTCAGTTGCTGGGCTGCACACGTACCTGCTCCTTACATGCAAACAGCCAAACTGTAGGCAGAAAAGGCAGTAGCCTTGCGAAGCCATTGCTTGCTTTGATGAAGGGAGCAGAAAACAATAGAGGTATAAACACGACAGAGCACGTCTTCACCACTCTGTTACGAAAGGAAGGGAGGAGAGACAAAAGCTGCAGTTTCCAAAATATGACACAGAGGAAACCTCGGAGAAGCCTGGGGATCAGACGGCATTGAGGGAAAAGACTATGCAGAGAACTGCAGGGGCTGAATTCATGAGATGTTTCTCTAGCAGACAAAAGCAACCAATTCAGGGAATATTGAGACATGCCAACGCATGCTCATATTGCTAGTACTTGTTCCTTCATTGGGGAGTGGCAATACAAAAGGAAAGAGTCCCTTGAAGAGGTTATAATATATTAACCCCTGAAAAATATGGGGCCGTATCCGGTTTAGCTGCTAGAGTGAGTTGTTATTAGGAGCCAGAAAACATACCCACATGAAGGAAATACACACGGACATGGAGACTCTTTCATCTCCCTCACAGGCTTGTCGTTACCACCCTCGGATATAAAGAGCATATGCACCTTTCATCTCTATAGAAAATTCCTATGTACTTGTAATAAATAATAAGTTTTGTTGGATTGTTGGTTTGATATGAAATTACAGTGAGTGTGTTAAAATTACAGTGAGTTTGTGCACACGTGTGTGTGTGTTTCTCCGTCTGCGTCCACAAACATTATGCCTACACATATATAGGCTATATATATTTCAGCCTCTGAAACGGAGCAGAGAAGCCGCTGTGGCTTTAGGACATTAGGAAATGGAATGAAGCTGAACAAACCCCACAAATATTAATAAACATCAGCAATATCAAATAAACACATTTCTGAACTGAAGCCTGAAAATTGAAATTTCATGTTGACTCCTACTAAGCCAAGTTATACCTCTAATTGAGATCCAAAACCAATTTGGATGACGGGCTTTTGGGGTGAGACAGATTGGATTAATTATTTTAAGACAAATACAAAATGAAGGAAAAAAAATCCAAAAGCCTACTACTCATTTAAAATTTAGTTGAGCTCTTGTGTTAAACAAAGGAAATTATATTGCCTGCTATTTATGCAGCTTTATTAATAGATACCTCATTCTATTTATAGAAACAGACTTTCCCTCTTTTCCATATTGCAGTGTCTGTTAATCTACAAAAGGAAATTCTTAATCCTCTTGACATGTTTTCAAATAATGTATGGGAAATGAAGTGACAGGATGTTACCCAGGATCCAAATGTTGCCTACAAAAATCCCCAAAGTCACTTTTCATCTACCTTCTAATTTCCAATATTTATGTCTCCATTTAGGTATTTTAATCAAGCCACCTGACCTCCTCAAAAATAAATAGGGATTCATCCAAAACCTGCTAAAATCATAGGAATCTTCTTACTCACTTTAGCACATTTTGCATCAGACCCCTAAAGGTGTAACAGATCTTTAGATCTATAAACACAGTTTACATATGAAAAGAAATGAAAAATTATGAGGACAATTCAGCTCAGTACAAAAGGAGGGCATCAGAGCACAGTATCAAGTAAACAGCATAGTGGAGGTTAATCAATTGCTTTAATTATTTTCCTAATGCAAGAGCAGAGTTAACTGCTAGAAAAGGCTTCTTTTTTTTTTTTCGAAACACAATCCACACTTAACTTGCATCTTACACCATTAAGTGCTTGCAGATGCAAATGGAAATATTATCTAGTTCTTACAGAGGTCTTTTCATCAAGATATCTCAGCAGTGCTTTAAAAATGATATAGCATCATCCATTTCTCTGTTGGAAATCAAGGCATGAAGAAGCGAAGTGACTCACAACATAGAAGTCCTGGAACAAAATCAAGATTTCCTTTTCATCCTGTTAGTGTTCAATCCTGTAGGCTGCATCAGTTCCCTGAGCCAACGTGTGCCATTTCTTAAGAAATCAGAGGGAAAAAGTGATAGGAAGCAAGCGTAAAGAATGGCTAAAATAAATAAATCAAGAAGATGCTTTTTCTGTTTGCAAAGCAGCTATTAAAAGTCTGCTTCTAAATGGGAGGGGCTGGTCCCCAGAAAGGCACACTGGAAAAACCTAGCCTTGCAGTGAAGTGCAAGCTTTCCTATTGCAAATCTCTTCTGAAGGGAGAGAAAAGTGCCCACAACATATGTTCAGTTTATATCAGAGCATTACACTGAAGGTTATGCTTTAAAGGGCCATATTCAGACAGTTTAATGTCCACCCTAACCCCTGGGCTTAGTCAGTGGAGAATACAGGCACATCTGAGAATTCAAGAGATCTAATTAACGTCCCTGATTTAGGAGCCTCCCAGACCCTGTCGGACGAAAGCACCAGATGCAGGGATGCAGCTGGAAGTTAGTCTGCGTGTGGCTTTGTGTCTTTACTGGTCTTCCCTAAAAAGACTGGTGTGCAGATGCTGATCTTATCCTGAGAAACGTGGAGGGGTTGATACTAATCCTGAGGGATTTCACTGAAATGGTGTTACCTGGTGCTTCATAGTTGCCAAGCTCAGGTTCAAGCTGCATATAAAACTGTGCATAAGCGTGATCTAATTATGCATGCAAATACCTCGTTAGTGCTCCAGCTGATTACTTGCCTGTGTAATTCCTGCAGTAAAGAAGAACATATTATATCCTAGCATTTTTATACATGCAGTTCTAAAAGGCTGAAGCTCATCAAGCAAACAATTTCTTTTCCAAGGATGGTAAAACTGAAGAAGAGCAGAATTACCAGAACGAATGCAACTGGCAGCTGTATGATCATCCGATGGGGGCCGGCGCCACCTGCTTTGAAAGGCCAAAGTCCTTGCAATTATGGCAAAATCTGCTCACAGGGCAGGGAAAGTTTCTTCTTGATTCTCAGTAGCTAAAAGTTGGTGCACGACAGGGAGCACCAGAGCTTCGACCCTTTCCAGAACTCTGAATATTTTATCTAGATACGTGTCAGCCACTGTGTAATCCTATGAAATTCTTGGCTTTAATAACAGACTAGGGAATTATTGCCACCAATTTCAGAGCACTGTATGGAAATATGTTTCCTTTAATTTATTTTAGATTCTGAGTCCACCTTCAATGGATATCCCCTTAACCTTATGTTAAAGAGGAAAGGGGGAGTAGATATGCAGGCAAAGACTTGAATTGTCTCTGTTTACATATTTGAAGAGTGTTCAAGAATGCAACCTTGATCCTAACTCAGGTTTCTACATTTTAATTATCAGTTGATACCTGAATCATACCCCAAGGATATTCTTTCAATTTAAAAAATAAGTGGATGGAGATGTATGTAGGTTGAAGAGACCCAGATTCAGCTCAGTTTTCTAAGGGTTGCTTCAGAAAACATTGCAGAGGATTAAATCCTTTTAATTATTTCTCAGATTGATTTATGCCTAAGTTCAGAGACTAGTGCTGCTCTGTATTCAGTATCTTCATAAATGGGGAAATAATAAACAATAAAATAACAAACAATAAAATGCCTCTTTGCCACAGTTGTTGCATTCTTTATCACATCTGTTTTTTACCCTGCACACAGCAGGTATCAATAATTCATGTCTGAGTGATAGCACTTCTGTAAAAGTTTATACACCTCATACCATCAGCAGTAGATCACTTTTAAGCATCTTTAGAGCCTCCCTTCCTATTTCATGATCTTGGTTGTTATCTTCATTTCAATGAACCAGATTTATTAAAAAAAAAAAAAAAAGACCCTTAGGCAACTCAAATGGTGCAACTCATGAAGGAGAACGTAATTCATGTGTAAATACACTGCCAGCATCTGTAAACAGATCTCATGTATAAACCAAAAGCGAAGGACAACGTTTTCAAGAGCCCTGCCGTGTGTTTGTAGCCTAATTCCTATTTTCTAGAATTAGACACTTGATGCTGTACAAGGCTTATGTTTCAGCCTGTGGTCACCTGGAGAAAAGTCCAGAACCTGAAATTAGAACTGTGCATTTACTGTAATCACAGATTTACTCTGCAAGAAGAGGTGCAACGTTGACCCTGCCATTTGGGCCATAAATTTGCATCGCTGATGCCTGCATCATGATACTTGATCCTAACCACATAGTGCATTCATGTCCTGGTCACGAGCTGCCTACAAGGTGCCTGGGAGATTTAGGTCCCTCGGGGTGATGATGCCCCCTGGGGACAGTGGAGCAGCCTCTCCTTGGAGTCAGTGATGGCCCTGTTGCAGAGCGCAGGCACCTGACTGACTTGCAGGAAAGTGTCTCCACGTGCTTCAAGCTCAGAGCTCAGACTCATTCTGCAAGGATAGATGCTTACATCTCTTCTTCCATAGACCTGAACAAGTATAGGTCTTTTCTTTTAAAACAGGACTTCTAGAGAAGGTGCTGAGAAGTGCCCTCTGATACCCTCCTGTAGAGTAAGGTCAAAGATCCCCGGAAGAGGAACACACCACAGTTTTGCATCATTGAGCTGAGGAGAGTCAGATTGTCACCTCCTTTATCACAGGAGACTGAACGAAAAGGCTACAGTTGCAGGCTCAAGAGAGGGCAATCATTAACCCCTTGCTGAAAGTGCACAGCAAGGAGGCTAAGAAGTATTGGTTCAGAGAAAGACGAGGAACTCAAGCATGAGTGAGTGTCTTGAGGCAAGTTTGATTGCTCTTCCTGTCATCTTTCCAATCCACCTCATTTCCCCTTGTGTTCATGTCATCTATGCAAACATGTAAACACCTTTAAAAATGTCAGCATGCTAAAAAGTTGAGGGAAACAAGATCCATTCTATTTAAAGCAAGTGTATATTTATGAGAGTCTTGACATTGTTTCAAATTCAGCAGTTTTGGAAGTTTTAAGGTTTTTTTCTAACTATTCATCTTCAGGTTTGCCAAAGCTTTTGCAAAAATGCTGATAGGGTTCCAGATAATTTTATTAGAAACCTGAAAAAAATCCCAGCAAGTATAGTATGTCACAAAGGCAATCTTTTCTCTTGAGGATGGTAGCTCAAATGCAGTATGTTGATGACTGTAAAAATGATGCATTGCCTTAGGGAACAGAATGGTTTATATTGCTAATAGAGATTTGGACATGGGAAATTTGAACATATATTGAACCTTTTATTTCGGTAGTGCATAAATGCAATAACCATGGTCAGCTTCCTCAGCGTCCCTGGCCCTGAACAAGTACAGAGTAAGCAACGTGTATCGCTCCTAATGATTCATAGCCCATATTTTTAAAAGCTAGATGATAATAACAATATTTTCTATTTGCAATATGGGAAACTGAGGCACGATGAGTGTTAACTGTCTGCCCACAAGCTCAAAGGGTATGTTTGGCAGAGAGGGAAACTGAGCCTAGTTTTCCCAAGTCTGATTCCAATACCTTACTTTATCTTCCTCCATTTTCCTTCTAACTTCACTTCTAAGCACCTTCTTACAAAATAAATGGTTGTTTTGGTTGTTTGACATATTCTTTGACATAAGCAATATTCCAAATCATTTTCTCTGACCCCCCCCACAGCACAGTGCCTCGTGTTTGCTGTTGCTTTTAATTGAGCTGTAGGTATGCTCCAGGAGAATGCTATAAATTAATTGGTGCACATGTCTTTAAGTAATTTTTCCCCTTTTGTTTTATCTTTATTTTATTTCAAATGTTTTGAGTCTTTTCTGGCAGGCTTGCTGCCTTTTGGATTGTTCTTTGCTTCCTGTGGAAACTTCATGTAGTTTGTTTTGGTTCCTTTCTCTTCTTGCTTGTAATAAAAGGGTGTCTGAAGAGCTCAACGAGACTTTTCGAGGTCTAATTTTTATGTCACATATGAAATTAAAATTGCATCCCACCAAAATAATTAAGTGTTAACTAGTCACTGTGTCAGCTCTATGCACTAATAAATCCAGATATACCCGTATTTTAGGCCGTGCCTTTCTTGACAACTATTAAGAGAAATTACATTTCTATAAGATGAAAAAGTAACTTTACAGTCCCATCTGTTTAAACATGCAGTCTAGGACAGAGTCTATCATCTCCCATGTGTGTACAGCCTTGATAGCCAGCCAGCGTTCAGATTTGCTAAAGGACAATATGCTAAAGAGTCTGTAACCTCTTCCTGCACTGATACTGTCCAGAGTTATATACAGTTCAAGAAATAATTATTCAATCTTCTCCTGTCCTAAACAGAATCAGGAAACAGGTGCAAATTCACTGTAATCTATGGTAGGAGAAGTATTTCTCAAAAATGCCTTGAGTAACTTTTGCTTGGTCGTAGCTCTACAAGTATGGCGAAAGTGGCAATGTTTTTCTAACTATGCCAGCAAGGCCATTAGAGCTTGCCCTGGCCCACTGAGGCAAAAATATCTGACTACTACTGCAATGCATGTGTTGAAGGCAGAGACTTGCAGATGCCTCACAAGGAATATGCCCTTTTCTGGAAAGAATGTGTAGTATTGCTGAGTTTAAGAAGAATTAATACCAGAGCTGAGTTTGTACATGTCCTTTTTTAGGCAATCTCATTATCTGTAGCTTAAAGCACAGAAGATAATAGCCTATCTAATAGACACACACACACGGTTTCCATCTACAAGAGGAATATAAACGGGCTTAAATGAGCAATATGTTCACTAACTTTAGAAAGCTTAACATTCAGGGCCCCTTGACACCCAAGACTGGCTTCAGGTTTCAAGCCTCAGTCCTTGTTCTGGCTCATGGTCTGCAGCCTGTCTTTCCTATCCATAACTATTGCTTGACTTCCGCTTCAATGTGATACCATTTTATTAGGGCATGTGAGCTGCGATGCTTTCAATAGTGTGGAAACTTCCAAGACTATTACACTGAAGAGCAATGGATGCTAGAAGGTGAGAAAGGTAATATAGCCCTCTGTGGTCAATGTGAGACTTCACAAGTTCTGGTAAGAGAGAGGGGAAAAACCTTCAAGTTGCTCACCATTCTGCTGGATTTCTTGCCTGAGGAAAGTATCTGTATTCCTCTGGGAAGTACCGGTGGGCAGTGTTGCCATATAAAGTCCATTTCAAGTATTGAAAGGGAGAGTTTCCTCTGGAAGCAAAAGTCACTGCAGAGTAACTCATACAAACAGCTGCCTTCATTCTCTGTGGAAAATAATATATAGTGGTTTGGTGTGGTTCGAAGAGTCTGAAGAATTTCTCTTGACGACACTCCCTTAAGAAAAGTTTATTCCTTTATCCCATAAAAGCAGCGCCACCTCCATACCATACATCAGCCCTCTGCAGGGATTACAGCGTTTTAAGAAAGGAAAAAGGAAAGGCTGGGGAAAGAATGACTGATGCTGCATCCCCTGTGTGATCTAAATCTCATGACAAACCCATTCCTTAGCATCTGTAATGGGTTTTGCTTGTTCAGCCCCTCACCTAAAAATTCTCGCCTGTCCCAGAAGCCTTGCAAAACAGAGCATATGCTTCTTCAGGACTTTCAGACAACTGCAAATCATCCTTCTGTCCTCAGAAAGTGCATGTAAGCAATTCAAATGTCATTGATCCAAATATGTGATATGATATCATTTCCCTGGTTGCAGGGTGAACAGGCACAAACTCCTTTGCTTTAAAGAGGTCAGTCAAACCAGAAAAGGAAAAAAAGAGCCTACGCGGTTGCCATAACTGGAACTGGGACTTACCATAAACCTATTTCCAAAGCACACTCTCATCAGGAGAAGAAACAAATAGTTCACAGACCCTTGAATGTCAGGGTAAGTAAAAAAAGTGTCTAGCTAACCTCTGTCACCAAAGCCAAGTTCAACAAAAGGTTCAGACTACTTTTCATCGGGGTCTAAAAACAACCCGAACTCAGCTATATCTGAGGGATTTATTCTGTAGGCAAAACATTTCCCTAGCTCATTTGCTGCTGTAGATACACTCAGCAATTATCCTGTGAGTCCTTAATTCCTCCCATTCTCCATGAGCTCCTGAGCTGGTTTCCAGAGACACTGATGGGCTCCAGCTTGCCTGGATGCAGGGTTCCTGCTCCTAGCTGAGGGCCCAGCCTAGGACCAAGCCCCAGTTTCTGCTGAGATGGGCTTCTTATGCTGCAAAAAACTCAGACTATTTTTTCTAATAGTTTTCTGTCAGAAACAGCAATTTCAAGACAAAAAGAATGAGCACTATTTTTCCATCTCTCCATGGAAAAGAGCTTGCCATGAGGACAACAATCTAGAGAAAAAAATTAGAAAAGGACCTTGAAAATTTAATTTATTTTTTTCACTTGGTATTTTCTGCTTTGACATTATTTCTTGGTATGTCAACAGCCGTTCCAGTGCAGTTCACGATGTCACAACATGGCATTCCACTAGCTGCAGCGCACAAAACGATGTGCCACAACATCCTGTGAAATAATATAAGCATGAGGGGATTGTATTAATGTGCCTGCTGTCGACTGAAAACCTTGTTTTTCTAGATCAAAAAAATCTCTCGCTTGTGTAGGAATGAAACTATGACACTTTGAACAAGGAAAGGAGATAAGCATTTAGTGTAGTAATTAGGGAAATAGCTGTTTTAGATAGTCAGGGAAAAGAAAATTGTTCTAAACTGATGGAGAGACACAGAAAAGGCCTTAGCAGATGAGGGGTTTCTCATCTTTTCACTATGTACCGGGGAACAAGAGAGGTTGCCCGGTATGGGAGATCCCATAACCACGTTTAAGACACTTGGGATAGGTCACCTAAATTCTTTGCAGGGCACGTAGTTCCTTTCTTGGCTCCAGCACTGAATGTTCACCTTGTCTTTGTCTTCCCAAAGCACGTGCTGTTTCATCGCTTGTCTCTCTTCAATTCCCATCTTGCGGGAACTTTAGCACTTTGATGCCAAAGTAGAAACAAACCAGAATGTGACTTTTCCCAAGCAGCAGAAATTCCGCAATACCCTTGCTCAACAATAATGGCAAAACAGCCTCCTCTCCCTCACCCCTTTGAACACACTCACTCAGGATGCATGGTCACATTACTCTGGAAAAGCAAGAAAAAAACAGCAGCAAAAAATCTATGTGTCCCAGCCTCTTCCCAGGTGCCGTGGCCTTTTAATGCTAGGTACTTCTTAATTATTCAAGATTTAGAGTCTCCCAAGAACTGTGCGAATCCTGGATAATCTGAACGGGGTCCCAAGGAGCTGATACTGCAGTGTCATCACGGACCAGCAAATAGCTATTTCTTCCTATTTCTCTGTGGATTGCACCGTCTCTTTGCACAGGTTGTTATAGTCAGGGTGATCCGGGGCAGCGTTATGAACAGCGTTCGGTATCGCAGCCCGCGCTCTGCCCAGTGAGTGATCCTGGGGCCACCGCGTTGCCGAAATGCAGGAGACAGCTCCCCAAAGGTGGGAGCATGCAAGAGGGGCAGCTGCGTGAGGCTCGTGCTCCGTGGATCAGATCTGACAAGTCTGGGAAAGGCCACGTCTGACATTTTGTCTTTGGGGCTGGGGTTTCAGCTAACATTTTATATAGTTCCTCTGTGCTGTCTGTTCCTGCTGATAGACTGAGGCCCCTCTCTCTCCTTTTTTTTACCCCCCCCCCCCCCATTGTGCTTTTTAAGGGCTTAGAGGGAACAGTTCCCCAGCCTGCTAAAATAAACAAGTATGTCTCCTGGATTGTAAAAATGCTGAATCAATTACTGGAACTGTCTGGGAATCTTAAATGGCTCTTTTAAAATATATTGTCAGATCTGTTCAGGAAGAAGTTAGAGAAAGCAAATCTCTGCTTACGCTCGTTTCTGTTAGCCCAGTGAGAAAATGCCTCCCCCCCAACAAATCCTCCGATCTCGCTCTCCCTCCCTTCCTCCCTTTCCTTCTCTCTCCAATAGTGACACATTATAGGGACTAACAACCTGAACAGCCGTAAACTACAGCACTAACTTCCACCCACACACCTCATTAGGCCTTTAACACATTTTCCTTTGCCTTTCCCCAGCACAGCTAAGTGGCACAACTGTGAAGTTGCCCTTTCACATTATAATTGGAAGCAGTCAGTGGTTTTTATACTCCGTAATTTGGTAATTATATGGTCTGTCACTTACTGGACACTGGTCTGTCTGGTCATTTCAGGTTTCGGGTCTGTCGAGTGATTGTTAATCATCAAGGACCAGACTATATTCCTCCTCTGTCCCCAGCATCCCTTCTGCAGGCTTCTGCAGCTCTCTTTTTTTTTCTTTCACTTTCTTTATGTGTGAATGGAGAAGCTATGAGTTGCTCAGTGGAAACATCGATATTACATCCTGTTATGAACTCAGAAGACCTGGTTCTATATTTTATCCCAGTTGTATGTTATTGCAACCCTACAATTTCCCAATTGTCATTATCCTGAATTCACATCTGTTGCATGTGCACTCAGGACTGTCCAAGCTATCTGACATGCTGCTGCTTGCATGAGAGTTTTGGGGAAAATTTTCAAAAGCATAAGTGAGAGTTAGGTACCTGAGTTCGGTGAGTTTCACCACCATTTAAGTGTCTACTTGTCCTTCCAGTGTCTTGCATTTTCCTAACTTTATTAACTTCACCCAATTGAAGGTTGTTCCTATTTCATGGAAATAAACCACTTTACCAATCTTTTTCAAAAAAAAAGTCTCATGGGCTAAGCAGAGGCTTTGTAGTCAAGCTTGCTGATTCTTCATGCCATTCTAGTTTGCTGTATAAGGTAGGGCACATTACTAACCTCTTTCTCAGACAGATGTAAACCTTTCCAAGGTCACTGGCGAGGTGAGGTTTAACTAACAGTGATTTTGGACGATGAGAATAGAGATAATTAGATATATAACATTAGAAACCTGAGAGCACTTAAGGAATTAAACAGGTATAAATGAAGCTCACTCTGTGGCGGGTATTCCATAAACATTGGACTTGGGAAAATGTAAGCTGAACAACGAGAAAAGATTGCTAAGGTTAAAGTCTATGGAAGTGCCGCTAGGGCAAATGGTGGGATAATGCTGTGTTTGTCCTTGGTGTTGGGATTACAGCTATTGTGCTAGTTAGATAACAGTTATTAAATAAATAACAGTAATTATATATATATATATATATATGCATGTATATATATGTATGGAGTTAATGTAAAGTTTCTGGAATCCAGGAGTGTTTTATATTTTCCAGAAAATGTGAAAACACAGAAAGATCAAGGCACAATGGCTGACATACATACTAGTTTAGAGCATAGGAGAGTATGGTTCTCCTCTGCAGCTGCCTAGTGTCTTCCCAGATAACAAGGTGAACGAGGTTAACATGGTGAACTTCTGCTTCTGTAGGTGGATGGAACAGTTTGAAGGTTTTCTTGTGCCTAAACCCACGTAGGGGTACATGATTAGATATCTGTGTCCTGCATATGCCATTTTTGCCTATCCTACCAATAGCACGACGAGGAAAAGAAAGCACTGAAGTCTCATTCTCATCCACTGTCTCATCCACTGGGCTGCTGTCAGCTCAGCTTGGGTGGTGGTGGGAACATTCAGCTGATGGAGGCAGGTAAGTTCAGGGAAAAGGTGACTTAAAATTGGTTGTTACCATGATAAGATCTAAACCTTGCTTGTCAATGTAGCCCTAATTTTCTCTGAGCAACAGTTCCCCGTCTTTAGCATATGGCAAATATTTTTGAGGCTTTCTCCAAATTGTTTTCAAGGCAAAGATACACTCTAGGAAGTACAATTCACATACAATGTAAAAAGACTTTAAGCATAAGGAGCTACCTAAAAACAAATTTGTTCTGTGAGTAGGAAAGTGCCCAGCTGATTTCAGCTTTGTTCAAGAAAGCAAAACTTCCCATGTGCCAGTAAGCAAACACAAACCCATCAAAGATGCCTTATCACCCTGTCTGTTTCTCTTCCTAATTGCACTAAATCACTAGGGTTTGGATTTTGATAGTCACAAAAGACAGAAGTGATGGTGTTGTTTTTTTGTTATTCCATTTGCTTCTAGGGTTTCTTTGTTTCACAGCTGAAAAACCAGCAGGCTTCGCTTTTATCATCAAGCATTAGAGTTCCCAACACTTTCATTCCCAGGTACCAGTTCTGCCACTTCCTTTAGCCTCTAGTTTAGAAGCTGAAGACCAGTTAACAAAATAATGAAGTGTCTAATTTTCTTTAAGTAAGTCCTCTTTTAATCATATAGCTGAAAATGATGTTTTGTTTTCTGCAAGCAAGAGTAAATTGATACATCTGCAGATTCACATAAACTGGGGAATGGGGTTTGAATCTCATGCTGCCCAAGTCTAACTAAACTACATGGCACTTCTTTGGATGTAAACATGTATAGCCATCTAAAATCTCTTTTATTTAATAAAAGCACTGCTTTTATTTCATAGCTGTAAAACAAAATTCTGACATTTGCAAACTCTTGTAGCAACCTGCATGGAGCTTCAGGAAGGAGCAGGGGATGCTGGAGGGTAGGTAGGTACTTGAGGAGGTGTCAACAAGTCAGACTGCGTGTGCATGGCCTGAATGTTAAGCTGCAGTTTCAGCTTCTGTGTTAATAGGTCCTGGCAAAGCAGAGCCCCAGTGCAATTAACTTTTCTGCAGTGGAGGAGGAAATCTTTAAACCTCATAAGTGCTGTGCCATGCAACTCCTAAAGGTATTCAGTTATTGCAACAAAATTGTATAGATAACAATGTTGAGAGAAGTATAGCGGTCTGAAAGTGACAACAGGGAAATCAAGTACTGGTGCGTTGAGCTACACAGGTTCCAGCAATTTGCAGTGTGCAGGGTATGAATACCTACTGCCTTTGGTGAGATTTGGTTGTCTTCCCATACTTGTCAAAGGCTTTTGAATCAAAACTAAAATGAAGAAATGAGAAATATTGTATATAAAAAAGGAAAGCTGCAGAACTCTTAATCTTTCCTTCTAATGCAGAAGCAGGACTGTATTTGATAAAGGTGAAAGGAAAAAAAATAGAAAAGAGGAAATAAAATATATTTATTATGTTTTTTGTTAACTTGTAAAACTGACAGGTGCAACAGACCTTTCAGGACAAGACCGTCTAGGCATGTAGGTGGATAAATAAAGATTTGCAGAAGGTAACAGAGCCTACGAAGGGAATTACAGACAGAAGAAAGCCCCTGACAGAAGTAGTTATTTGTTAATTCAGTGGATCTTCTGCATTATGTGGCCCTGGACAATGTTGGAGAAGAGTTAACGAAGAGAAAAAGGCCACAGTTCAACTGGGTACAGATGTAATTATTGAAAAATTTATAATAGAAACAGACTACATGTTCAAAAAAATGGAAGCGTGAAGGACTGGAACTACAGCTCCTCAGAATATGCAGAACGGGTTTAACTTTCTGTAGCTGGAAGTAGATCTCATACCATGGTGCCTGTGGCTGCCATCTGACTCTGAGGTATTCTAAGACGACCCGTGCATGCAAACTGATTACTGCAATTGTGTGTGAATATTAACACACATGAAATGAAAAAGTTACAAAGTGAGCTGCAACTTCCTCATCTGTCTGTTCAACAAATTAGTAGGAGAAGGAATTAAGATGGATAGGATTTCCCTTTGAATTCATAGTCTTTATATTCTTATTATTCTGCATATTTCCATAGTCTTTAGCCATTCCAGTGATGGTCCATGACATCACTGTAACAGATAATGCATGAATATAATCTTTAAATAATATTTAAAACTCTATCCTTCCCTCCAGAAACCTATGACTGCTGCTTTCTCACGGAAGGCCAGTGAGAGAAGGAACATGAACTACACCAAAGTTTTAATTGTGCACGTCCTCCCTGAGCATGAGGCTAGCACAGAGCTCTGAGGCAAACAGGAGGGTTTTCAGAAAGCCCTGTAACCATTGGGAGGTTATGCAAGGTCATACCCAACAGCTAGTAAGGTCAGTGGAAAGAGGGGCAGGCCCAACAAGCCATTTCCTAACAGGAAAGACATCACAATGGTTTTCACTGCATGTCACAGTCTCAGAAAGGTGTTACCAGCAAAGCTATTTATCCTGCAGACAATGCCACTGAGTTCTCATACAGCACTTTTCGTCTGCAGATCTCAGAGCAATTTACTGTTTGCCATTATTCTGATTTCTGATTTACATTTTTTTCAGGCAAGGAAGCTAAAATGCATGGAAGTGAGTGACTTGTCCCTGCTGACTCTGACACAGAGATGAAAGCAGAGCTCAGATCTTCAGAGTCTTAGACTGGAGCTTGCAGGTCACCAACTCTAACTCTGAACTAAGCAGTTATTGTCAAGGAACTGGGGGATTCAAGTGGTAGTGAAATGTGTTCAATGGGCAAAGAAGTTAATTTGCAGTAATCACTAACGAACTTTGAACTATCTTACAGTTTAACCTTTGAAAAGTTAAGGCCATTCGCACATCCTTTTAAGGTATTCAGACTTAAAAAAACCAAAAAAAGCTCTGTTCCTTGCAACTTCTAGAAACTTCTTGCTAACCTTGTTTTGGATCTCGGCTTTCCTATTTCCTTTCACCCTGTAAGTTGTCATTTTCCTTCTGGACAACAAGCAACTCTGGCAGAAGCCCTCAGAGCTTTTTCATTCGGTCCTCTTCTCCTCTGAGGCACACGGTGTGGTTTGGGCTGGTCCCCCAGGGTGAGATCTGGACTGGTTCACAGAAGCAGCTATTGAAGATACCCAACTAGTGACCTCTCCCTGCAACTCAAACACAAGAAGGGAAAGAGTTTCTAGCAGTCATCTATTGCCCAAAAGTCCTGTCTGTATTAAAGCTTAAGTGAAAATAAAATTGTAATGTTGCCTAGCAGCTATGAGTCCAAACTGGCATCCATATCTTGAAGTTCTACAGAAATTTTTGACCCAGGTGGGAAAGCGCTCTAAATGCATTAGCCAGCTCAGCCTGTTAAGGTCTTTGAACTGAAACAGAGAAAACATTACAAATAAAATGGGCAAATTGAAAGCCAATCTCATGCTCCCTCATTCATTCTCCTTTCTGCTTTTTTCAGTTATATGGGTTTGATGTCAATACATCTGGTGAGAAGACCATTGAACTAGTAAGTTTTGCTTCAGTTCCAGTACACCTATAATTGAAACTATTTTGGTTTATCTCCAACTCACACCAGTCAGCTAACCCTGAAATAGTTAGAAATTATTCCTATTGAAAAATATAATATTTAAAAATGAAAAGGGTTATATGACAGAGGCATCACTGGAGACCACAGATTCTACAAGAAAGGGACTTGAAATTTCTTTTTCCTGGTCCTCTGTCAGAATCCAGGCAATGTTTGTGTTCCTAGTAGTGTCAACCTTATCACTCTTTGCTTCATTTAATGAATTCAAGAGAAACTGAGCTGTTGAGCTAGGTCCCCGTTGGTACCAAAGTATCAGTAGGGAGAGCTGGAGATTGAGTTTAATGACAGAACTGGGACACAGGCCCTCAGCCATGTGCATCACTGAACATGTATTTAAGAAAGAAAGAGAAGAACAGTATTTCTATACAGTGCAGTACACCAGGCTTGCTGAGAGGGAGGCTGGAATGCATGGCCCCATGGGGTCTGAGGGAGTAACAGCAGTAACAACGCCAGGTCCTCCACTACAGCAATGTCACAGACCTTCTCAAAACCACTACTTGGTTATGGTGGTAGGGAGATTCAATTTGGTTTTGAGCCCCATTCAGTTTTGGCTTAGATTTCACAAAGAATTTGAACAGTTGCTCTGATGAAGTTCTCGTACGGGGAAAAATAAGGGTTCAAAATGGTTTTCACTTTTGATTTTGGGTTCCCTTTGAGTCCTGTCTTGGAATCTCACTTGGGCATTTCAACATTGTTGAGAATCCTTCAGCTGGATGAGGACATAATGCAACACCTCAAGCTTGTGTTGAAGGTGAGACCATGATTTTGGCTGGCCGTTGAGCAGCACCTGAGGTATTGCGATCTGCTAGTGTCTTGGAACAACAGCCTTGATACAGTCTGAGAAATTCTTGCACTGGGAGATGGTTTAGTGTCTGGTAACCCTAAGAATAAAAGAATGAAAATAGGACAGGAACATCCCTGCATCTTCATTTTCCTTCTGGGTTTAAGGAAGGGCATTGCCAGACATTTCCCTGCTCCAGGTTATACAGCGAAGCCAGTGACAAAACTAGGCATAGAAACGAAGACACTCAATACCAAACCCTATTCAGTAGGATTTCCTCTCCTGTCAGAAAGTTCCTCGTGGGGCCATTTCTTGCATTGCTGCCTGATGCAAGCTGGTTAAGGGGGAATGGCCTTTTTCTCCATGGATGAGTCCCATGTCATCATGTTATCCAGCTGTTCCACGGCCGAGTGTCTTAACAATGTGACATCTCTCCCTCTACTTCTGTTCAGTGCCTTCCCACATTCTTCCACTTTTCATTTCCAACTTCCACAGCATTGTTTACTGCACAACCGATGCCAAATAGGATTAAACCTGATAAAGAGAAGCAGATGCATTACATCTGGCAGAAAGCAAAAGATCAGCGTTTGGCACAAGGGTTTATTGTTTGTGACAAGGCTTTGGAATGTAATTAATTTTGCAAAGCCATGCCAATGAATGCCATTCAAAATCACCAGATGTGCCAGGGAGGGAGATGCCAACTCTTTTTCCAAGAGGACGGCTTGATGCCTGCTGAGTCTCATTTGTGCAGCTCTATGGGTGTCGAATAAAATAATGTCTCTTTGGATGGCAACAAAGAATGGGCTATTCTCTGCAGAACTACTGTATATGCACTGACAAAAAGGACTTTTCCCCTGGTGAAAGTTTATTTTTTCTGGGTGTACGTGGGGTTCTTTTTGGTTTTCTTTTTCTTTTTTTTTAGTTTAGTCTGTCTACAGTCAAATTTTGTGCAAAACTAGCTCTAGTCTGAAGTCACAAGCGGACACATACACACACATACACACGCACAGACTAAAGAACCCATGCAGCCACATAAATAATTGTTCATGCAGAATGGGAAATGTGAGATAAAATGCAATTTCCTCATATATGGCTTTGCGTCCAATTTTTGCTCACTGGGAAAACTTCTCCAGATGCACATCTTGCTTCTGGCAAGAGGGAAAGTGTGATTTTTTTTTTTTTTTTTCCTTCTCCAGTAAACTTCACTACAGCACAGACGGAATAATACGGGGCACAAGCTGCAATAACAGGCAGCTGTTAGTGTTTCATTTTACTGGGATTTAAAGTTTCTGTAAAGCTGACAGCAGAGGTGACAGGCTTTTAATGGGGCAGGTAGTTTATTCCTGCCAACTGGTGGCTGCTGTTAACACAAAGACCATCTTTTGCACTTGGCTCGAGGTGTCTGCGGGTGAAAGCCGGGAGGGAACAACAGAGCATATTGAAACTAGGGAGGGAATGAAGCACACGCACTCAAAAAGCTAGGGGAGTCTGAGCAGCTCAGTCCTCTCTAACATGAAGACGTTACTTCCAAATAAACTCCATTTTAGCATATTAGCATAATTTTTATAGCCCAGCTGATGCTTCTTGCCTCGTCTCCTGCCTTAGGCTCCTGCCACTTGGAGCTCCTGTCTGGGGAACATGTCCATGGGTGGAGCTGGGGAGGCAGCCGAGATGGCAAAGCAGCCCTTTGATGTACATCACAAGCATAGTGCTGGCTTTGCACCTGAGCATCAGCAGGCGGCACTGCATATATGTCTATGGGCCTCTTCTTCTCTTCTAGCTTTCCTCAGCCAAGACAGAATAAAGGCTTCCTTTCCTTCTGGAGTGCAAATAAATTTAGAGGACAGAGAAATATTTTCAGGGTAACTAACACTGGAGTGTGAGAAGAGAGAAGGCAGTCACAGGGCTGGAAAAGACTCCAGACTGCGGTGATGGGTCCGGGGCTGAATTAGTCCATCCATGCCCGTGAAAACTTCCCTCACAG
Source organism: Struthio camelus (assembly GCF_040807025.1). Lineage (NCBI taxonomy): Eukaryota > Metazoa > Chordata > Aves > Struthioniformes > Struthionidae > Struthio > Struthio camelus. Next base: position 64,106,037 of record NC_090981.1, on the reverse strand, counting down.
CTCCCTCGCATTACAGCTCTGCCCCAAACTTGTGCTTGCATTAGCTGGAAGATGCCTTCACCTTATTCTTCCCTCCTAAGCTCAGACTCCACTAGTTATTTTAGGTAGGTTGACGCTGATTGACGCTGGTTCCTGGTGAGACCACATTAATATTAAGTAGGAAATCATTTTTGTTGCAGAGAACAGATTGGTCAGAATTCAGAAGAGAGAAGGGATAGAAAGCCAAGTTATCTTTCATCATCAAATGTATGCAAAATGAGATAAGGATTTTTGTATCTTCCAAGCACTACATGGGAGGCCAGCCCTCCAATGTCTTTCTGCTTGCACATGATGCCATTTTGGTAATTAAAGATGTTTTCTTTCCTTGAGTGCTTTTTCATTCAGCAGAACCGATTACACCAATGTGATTCTGCTGCCAGTCTCCCATCAGCCCTGAAGAGGCTCCCCCAGCCCCTGCAAACTCCCTTCAGCCTCCAGCCAAAAGCTGGCAGATCTGCATTTGACAAGACGGGTTTCCCCCAGACTAATTTTCAGAGAGGATTTATCAATTTTAATTAAAACACTGCCATCTCTCTTGTTGCATGCAGCTCGGAGTACATGTAAGCAGAGAAACATAATTCACCCTTTGCAACATGGGAATGTGAAATCAAATCTGATGCACTCTGATGGTGGTGCTAATAAACGATATCTGATCATTTCTGTGATGTTTTAGGGTCTATTTCCTTGATCTGGTCATTGCTTATTTAGGATCTCTTCTCTGAAAATATTGACATGAGCTGATCTTGCTGAAGCAAGGAGTCTCATTGAAATTAGTGGCCCTATCATATCTATGTAAAAAAGCAAACATCATACTCAGATATGCAAACAAGATCTTCCCTGACACATTCAAATAACGTAAGTCTTCCTTATGGTACTATCAATATTTAGGGACCTTATATTTCAAATGAAGAGTGGAGCAGCAGGAGAAAACCAAGAGAAGAGCAATAGGAATGATCTGAGGTACCAGAAATCAGGACCTATCAGCAAAGACTGATGAGTGTGAGGAGGTCATTTCAGACAGGACATGAAAAAAAAAAATTGTGAAAACCTTACAATATGAAAAAAAAGTTATTGGAAAGAAGTCAAGGATAAGCCATTTTCCGTGTCTATTGAGGATAGGAGAGTCAGCCTGGTCTTAAATAGTAGCAAAGGGGATTTAGTTTGGAGATGAGGAAAATGTTTCCAGCTGTTAGGGCACTGGGGAGACTTTGGGTTTCCATCACAGAAGGTTGTTACAAACTAGTAAGGCAAATATATGCCATGAAAGGCTTAGAAATAATTGACGCTAATTTCAGGTAGGTGGAATAACTAAATAACCTCTTGAGGCTCCTTCCAGCCCAAGGCTTTCCCCTGGATCCACCTTCCTTCCCAATCCTATCAGAAGAAGGTGCTAGGAGTAAAGACTGCTCATGTGAATGTAGTATGTGTCATGGAAATATTTATTTATTGCACAAGGACATAATCATTAGACCAGACCAAAACTCATTTTAGCCCAGTATCCTGCCTGTGCCAGTGATCAGTAACAGATGTTTAGGCAGAGAATATAAGAAACAGAACAAGTGCTGAGTGGTTTGACTGGGGTATCTGGGAAGATGCCTTCTCAGCTCCCAGAAGTCTGCTGCTTAGGGCTTTCTGGAGTCAGGGGAAGCTCCCAGATTTTGAAACTAGTGTTTTGGCCTCACATGCCACAAATCATCTGACATGTGTTCGACACAAAATAATATGATAAAGAAAATCAATATAGCAGAGTTTATAAAGCATCTTTTTCCTTGTGGTTGTTTATAGCTATAGCCCTACTTCTTCCCCCAGGAAAGCAACTAAGAGTTTAAAAATATTCCCACTGCCTGGGTTACTTTTCAGGAACCAGCTGTGACCCAGCAAGATGACAACAGAGGAATGAACATATTAAAGCGAGCTGGGAAAGTGGCACAGTATTCTGGGGAATGTTTAGAAATTCAGAATTGTAATTTTCCAACTTTATTTCTTCCACGCTGTTCTGAATTTTGATTACGTGTTCTGGAAAGCATAGCTCAGATCCTTCAGTCTATGAATTTAAGGCCTTTATTGCTGAATGCTGTGCTTGCCATGAACTCCATCTCTTCACCTCAAGAAGTCTTTTCGATGACAAAATGAGCTGTTACTATGAGGGAAATGTGGGAAAAGACACAAGGGGCTTGATTCAGTTGCCCACGCTTAGGCATCTAATGCCTTTTTATATTCTGTATGTATCCTGGCTGGCCGCCAGCTGTCACACCAGGAGGGTCTTATAGTTTCTGCATCGTGTCTGTGAGCTCTAGAAAAATATTTTGAACACGCTAGGGTATCTCGGATGACATTATAAATCTAATCTGTGGGCAGCTGAATCAAGCCCAGAGTAAATATCTCTTCCACGCTTATGAGCAACAGCCTTACCCTGTCCTAGTGTCACGGAGACGATGTCTGTTACCGCAAGGAAGTTCTGACCACACTTGTTTCCATTCAAGCTGGAAGCACTAATTTGTTTTAAAAAATCTCCTGTACACCTCATACTCACAAGGACTGAACTGACTCAGAGCCACTGAACCCGTTGCTGGATTAAGAAATTTAGACTGGTGACTTTGATGACGCTACTCAGTGGTGCTACGATGTTGTCCCCTGGGCACTGATGATTATTTTAATTTTCCCCAAAACTTCAGCACATCACTAAACTGAATCCCAAATGACAATTCCAAAACATCTCATTATTGCATTTACATTAGTTACAGCATTGATACAATATTGGTCAAGATAAAAAAAGAATACTTAATGTTGGTGCTTATCTAATGTTGAATTATTCGCAGTGCAGGGACTTAATAGTGTTATTAGGACCCGCAGTGCCTGAACACCCAGTTGTGTCAAGCTCTGGTAGAGGCACACAGAGGTGATGTGAACCCAGCTCACAAAACACACTTGTAGGACAACTGAGGATTCAAGCAAAATGTCCCTCTTCTTAGTCCCTTTAGGCATTAGGCCACATTACCTCTCTGCAGGTAACAGTCTTTCCATTAAAGAGCCATTGAAAGTGTTGAGAAAAGCCATTTTCATGTGCTCTATTTCTTTGTTGCAAGAACAGAAAGGGGAAGAAAAAAAAAGAAAAACCAAAACAACCCTCACCTTCCAGCTAATCTTTACAATGCCATTTTAGCATTTTATAGTGTATAAACAACACCTTGATGTTATTGCTCTGCCAGAAGGCTGATTACGACAGAAGGCAATAATAGGCCACACATGTGCCAAAGTCCAACTGCTACTTCAGGCTTGGTTTTTATAGAAGGACACATTTTCACATTCTTTATTGACTCCCCCTGTACCCCTCCCTCTGTGTGCTGTTAAAGAAATGCCAACATAAAACTGGCTAAAAATAAAGCCAGTTGGGGCATATTTTGTATGTTATTGTAGGATAAATAAAGCTGTCTAAAGAAAGTATGCTATTAACCATGAATCATGGGGGAAGCATGGCTCTTACTTGACTAGCGTTGGAAGGTATAAAACATTCTTTAAAAACAACAACTCTAACCCTATTTTAGGAACTATATATATAGGATTTTATTTTCAGGTACTTCCAGAAAAATAATAAATGCAGTATAAAAGAAAATTGATGGTAGAACCTAGGCCTAGAGTTTAGGGGAAAAAATCCCAAGTTTTTATAGACTGTTTTCTGAGACCGCATCTATCTCCTGTTGTCACTCTTGTCCTTTGCTTTCTTTCTTTTCATTAATAATATGATCCCACTCCTGGAACTTGAGCCATCATACGAGTTGCCAAGAAGCAAGAATTCACACACACATAATTGTGGAACAGAGGTAAGAGAGAAATGTAGGCACAGAAATACAAATATGAAGGACCATTATACCTCTGAAAGCCTGGTATTCCTTTTCCTACTTGCTATTAACTCCAAAAAAAAAAAAAAACCTGACTGGTTTTACCACAGTGAATATTAATCAGCTTTCAGCTTGCAGGGACTCTGAGATGGCTTTGTAAAGATGGGGTCACACTGAACTTTTTCGCTAAGATGCAATACTGTGTAAATGCAGATGTCTTGCTTTCTAAGCTTGCCCAGATTCAGGAGCTGCTTAGCTTCTTTCGTGAAGGTGAGATACTAAGCCGTGAGAGCATGAGCTGGTTAGCGTTGCCACCAGGCGCATAATCCAGAGGACGTTGTTGGGGCACAGGAGGTGGGATTCAACACCAGATTAGAAACCTAAATGTAGCTAATTAAATTTTATATGCCTAGAATTAGATGCCCAAACATGCAGAGTTGATAGCAATCGAGCCAATAAAGTCAGTAGAGCCTAAAGAATAAGTCAGATGACACCACGTTTAGGCAACTGAATGTTGTCCCTGGTGGCTGGTCAATAGTCCAGTGGTCTGCAGAGATCTCCAGGGATTATCAATTGCTCACACACAGGCATCTTGTTCCATTTGAGATTCCCTGGGATGTCTTGCATGACCTCCAAATGGCACTCGGGGAGGGAATGGATGCACATCATTTGAAAAATCTACCAATCCCTTACAGATATCCTGGATACTATGAGGCATCTCAAATGGCACTAGAAACCTATATTTAGTCAACTGAATAAAGCTACCCATGACCTTACATGTAGGTACCTTTACAAGCACATACCTAAATTTAGGTTGCTGATTCTGGACCTGAATCCCACTTCTTATCCATGGCCCTAGCTGAGGGTGGCAAGATGGCACTAATCCAAACAATAAATGGATTAACTCTGCATGGAACCAGAAACCAGAAACAGGTATACTGACAAAAACAGAAAAAAATTCAGGACAATGCATTCCAGCCATAGACCATGATGGCAAGATTTCAAGGTTAAACTCTAAAAAACTATTAGCTGCCTTCCCCCGTGGTTTGTTTGTGCCCTTTTCTGGGCTCAGTACTTTCCCTACGACCCAATCACATATTTGTACCTCTTCAAACCAAGACCACGTCTCCAAGATAAGCAGCCGCTACAGAAATGGTTGCTTTGAAGTGGTATCTAATTCCTACAACATGTTGAGACCTTTCAGAACAGAAGCTCCCAAGAACTGAGCCAAGCAGGAGCTTGTTTGAACTGAGTCTAAGAATAATTATAATTGTTCTCTCATAAAATACAATTTTAATATATGATTTTGTTATAGAAAAATACAAAGAAATAAATAGTTTCTCCTAATCAAGTGCTTTATTCAAACTCTTCTCTGCTGCTTTAGTATGTTTTATTAACTGTCTTTGATTTGGGCACTTAGAATGTTGGCTTTTCTGTAGTTTTTAGTACGTGGTTTTTTGTTCTAAAGGTTATTGCTATTGAAATATATTGCTCAAATTTTCTTGACAGGCATCCCAAAATACGTGTACATGATCAGAGAGATGAAGAAGTAGTGAAAATTCTGTGCTTGTAAAGTACTCATAATTACACTAAAACACAGTAATCATAGTCTTAAAGAAAAATTTGTGGATATTACATGCACTATAATACCTGAAGCATCTAAATAAATGTTGACTATATCTTCATTGAGTCTTAAGGTCTTCAGAAAAGATTGCTGTACTGTTTTGGGAATAATCCCCCTTGAGCTACTCCCACTCTTTTTTGTTTGTTTGTTTTTGTTAAACTCAGCTCTTGCCTGAAAAAGTCTCCTTTTGAATGCAAACATGCTAGATTCTGTGTTGGTTTGCATACTAATGCCCACATAATGCAAGTACAAAGAATGAGGAAAGAGTAAAAATATTCTTGTGTAACGGAGGTGAAATTTTTCTCTTGTGGCTGACTTGTACCATTTCCCTGAGGGTGACATGCAACGCAAGGTTTTTGATTTAGAGGTTTTTTTGAAACCCACCTCCAGGAAGGGGATGTTAACAAAATGAAGGGGAAAAAAAAAGTCTTACATTGTTGGCTATGGAATCTGCAACTAGTACCTGCAACAATCCTAAAACAAGCCAACAATGAAATAAAAATTTAAGTATTAAATCTGATGATTTTTCAAAAGTCATGATTGTTAATAATTTCACATGTTGAGCAGTGTTAAAACAGACTCTTAGATAATGGCAGTGATTCTTAGTGAGTAGAGGGTTCAATTCAGGCTGGCTGCTGCAGGTGCTTAACTAAGACATTGTGGGTGTCATACTCTTCCTTGGTAAGGTACTCCTTACCTAAACTTGATCACATTAGACATGCAAGTCTGAGCCAGATACTCCAGGCTCTGTCTAAAGTGAACAGAGAGGAACTGGCACACCCAGAGAGTGACTCATACTACCCCTTGTAAGGTGCGGTGAGTGGCTCTCTGAACATGCCTTGCCTTCCCCCACTGCATGTAAATGGACCTGAGGGATCTACTCACTGACTTGAAACACTTAACTTGTAACAGCCTAAGTAAAAGCAGACAAATCCTGCCTATAACGTCTGAGTTCAAGAAAGTGATGATCAGTGCAGGCTGCCTCCAATTCAGCCCTGCCAAAACCTTGCTATCTATGCAGTTAATAGAGAGAAGCAGTCTTACTGCCTGTGTTGACACCCATAGTAGGATTTTACTGCCCTTGCTTCTTTATTTTGCTAAGCCTGTGTGGTTTCTGTGATTTTTTTTTATAAGCAATCTGATTTTGCTGAAGTTCTCAATTTTCCCTTCTGGGAAGTGGAAGGAAAATGTTTTACTTCTACTCATTTTAATACATTTATATATATACTCTATATGTTTGTCTTGAACTCAGAATGGCTCAGGAGGTTTAAAAGGTTTGTTTATAATTTGGCTCAACGCATGAAATGAATCTGCCTGAAGAGTGCAGTAGCTTGGATAGATCATGTCTGCTCTTTTCCATGGCAGCAGGTCCTGCAACATATAGCTGCAGCACATTATTGGAGCCTTATTGCCGTAACACATCCTGGGAATTAGAGTCTAGCTTAGCTGCCAAGCCCACTGTGAAGGAAAAGGTTAGAAAAACTACACCCATCATGGGGCACTGTGTAAAGACATCACACAGATCCATTCACATCAGTGGTGGGATTGTTTCTGTATTTCCACATCTTTTGGGCACTGGTTTTTGCAAGAAAGCCATCATTTTGAGTTTCTGTCCTGATTCAGAATAGAGAGTCTCAACCTAGGAATTTCTCATGAGGTAGCTGTTCTGACTTTTTACCAGCTGTATTAGTAAGATATCTCCAAAAGATGCCATTCAACACACAGAATTTGAAAAGAATTATTCCGAGACGATCATTGGTTCTGTGCATTCAAGAGCATATATGGTTTCAGCTATTAAGCAAAATGAATACTTGTGAGACACTGGGAAGAAAATATGAAACAGATTAGCATTCAGATGGACAAGAAACATTTTAATCTGAAAGTAGAAGAAGAAATATCAGTGCAAGTGATAAACATATAAAGGGGTAATCTAAAAACCACTGTCGGTCCCAGAAGTCAAGAGGTTAGGAATCCTAGGACCAGATTCATTCAGGCCATGACAAGAGTAATCAGTTGTATACAAGGATTGAATCTAACCCTTGTGACTTAGTATTTCTCTAAATATTACTGTTTACTTCTGCAGGTGAAGCCAAGCCATCACAAGGTGCACATTGGTTATTTTGGCCAATGAACAGCTAACTCCATTGAAGTCAATCTGGCATTTAGCAGCAGTACTAGGTTTCCTTCTGGAGGGCCTGAAAATGCTTTTTAGAAATGCAAAAAGAAACCTGCTTAAAATCACATCTAAGAATAGCCTTAGCTTTCTGCTGCTACTATAGATATAATTTGAAAATCTCAGGCAGTATGGTTGTATCTGGACAGCTGGCAATACCTCACCCTGAACATCTTTCCTTTCTTTCCATCTCCCAACAAGCTTTCTATCCCAGATAGAAATATGTGATAAAATTCTCATTCAGAATAGATATTTATTTATTTTTATTGATAGCGAGTAAAGTGGCAGCTGCTTTGATGATAGAATTCCAAAAGGAAAAGTTATGTTGCTTAGGTCCCCAATAATAGGAGAATATTCTGGGACTACCAGATAACATGGAAGGAGATAAAGGCAAAAGTGATTTGTGAAAAATGGAGAGACTCAGAATTGACAGTGGAGAAAGAAGGGGAAGGAACACAGCAAAGACAGGATATGAAGGCATAATTAAGAGAATGCATTCTTTTAATTTTTTTGTATTGAAATGAGATTCATTTCTTTCATTGTTAGCCACCTCAATGTTAGGTACTTGAGCTAAGTTCATCTGTTTCTCTCCATCATAAGCGGAGAGGGAGATGTACGTATAGACTTCTCTGACACTTAAGGCAAGATGAACTCATCTCTGCATGTATCTGTTTCTCTCCTTTGACCACAGAAGGTGACAGATGTCTAAATGGCTTAGGCTAGAGGCCTAACATTTATTCCAAAATATTTAGGCTCAGTTAAAGAAGCTGGAGACTTTGATCAACTCCAGTACTAATACACCTGAAAAAGTTTATTTCTTAAAGCTTTTCTCTGGTCTCTGATTCTGTTGCACTCACCATGTATTTGTGCCCTAGTACATGCTATTATGGAACAACTAAGTGAAATTTATGCACAGATTAGTGCTCTAAGAACCTTAAAATAGTCATCTACTTTAGGATGAACGTCAAAGATTTTGGGAGCTTATCCACCAAGAAGCAGATGTGTACCTGTGTTGAGATTCCTGGCTTTGAATAGTAGACAAACTCTTAGGAGTGACACAACTCTCTTGCTAGGTTTCACAACCTTCCCGATTTTGAGCAAACCAGAAAAAAAAAGCTAAAACTTGTTTCCTGATATTTTAGTATTTCAGCAACCAGTCCTGATTTCATAGAAGGCACAAATAGTGGAGGGGGGGAGGGGAGGAAGAAACCCCACTCTTTGGGTTTGAGGATTTAAATTAGCTAAAAATATGGTCTAAATAGGGTTTAATTCTCATTTTGTTGCAATTGCTCTTCTCATCCCTATGTAGACAAGAAAAAACAGTTTAGAACTTCACCGCCTACAACAATTAAGCGCTAAATTGCTGGTTGGGTTATGGCAGCCATTAAAAATAGGCACTACTTGATAACACATTTGTCCAGATTTATTCCAAGGAAAGTGTCCACGTAACTGTTACTGGAGTTAACCAAGCACACTGATTACCTTAATTATTTCAGAGTACTGTCATTTGGAACACAGCTGAACATTTTCTAGGAGTTTCACTGTCACACCAACTATTACAGTTGTCTATAATCAGTGTAACAGCTCAAGATATCTCAGCTAATTTAGCAACGGCTAGTTCTGTAAAACTGTAGAGCCTGCTTTTTTTTTAATGCTAAAAAAATCAGTAGCTATTACTTGTGCATGATTCTCAAATATCGCATAGCTCCAGCCATCAGCCAAAAGTAATTTTGAGCTAAACAGCTTAGTTGACTCCAGCAACTGGTTTGTTTCTTGGGGAGATTCAAACTAGTGAGCAAATGAAAACAGTAATCAAAGTATAATGTCCCAGAATGTGTCACATAACAATAGCTTTTATATACAGACAACTCATCTGTGGCAGAGACTCATCTTGTGTAGTTTTAGATGTTTACTCTGTATCTGTCTACTACTGATGTGGTTATCCTGTGCTTCCATTATAGTCAAAGATGGAGAGACTGACTGACCTAGACAAGAGGTTCATTTTAAGATTGGATGAGGCTGTGGAAGAATCTCATCACAGTTCTTCACCATCTACTAAAAAGGGTTATAGAGAAGATGGAGCCATATCTTTCTCAGACATGCTCAGTGAAAGGACAAGCAGCAGCAGACTCCAGCTGAAACAAGGGGATTTTCAATTGGATCTAGGAAAAAATGCTCCCCAACAAGGCTGTTTCAGCAATGGCACAGGAGCCCAGAGAGATTGTGGTATCTCCGTGGCCTTAACAGTTCTAGGAGCTCACAGAAAGCTTGACTGGACAAGGCCTGAGTGAGCAGATCTTGTTTTGAAGTTAGCCTGGTTTTACGAGGGGTTGGATTAGATGATCTGTATAGGTCCTTCTGACCTAAGTTTCTCCATGATTGCAGAATTAGAATTATAGTCCTGATATGTTGACTTCATCCCACTGAGTGACCTTCGATAAGCTCAGGTACAGACACAATACGCTGAGATATCTAACTTTCATTAGATTAATAATCGACCTTCATGACTAGAAGCAGCAGCAGCAGGTTAGTTTTGTAGCCTGGAAAAGAAAACTTTCCCCTTTTATCATCTGAAAGGATGATCTTTCAAGCTCTGTTATTTTTTATTATGAAAATTTAGAAGTTGATCAGGTTTACCTCATTTTTCTTTCTGTACATTTGTCTAATTTTGGCATCAATAACCATACGAAACTTAGATTAGAATCTTTTTTCCTTAGGTGTAAGTATGGGCTGAATAGTGCAAACTAGCATTTTCAGAATAACACAAAAGCCTTAGGAACTGAAGTCCCAGTGAAAGGACATTTAAAATTTTCAGCCAGGTAACTAGTTATGTATCAACAAAAATAACATCAGAATTTTGGCCAAATTGTTTGCCTGTGGAGGTACTTACAAAATCCCTCAAAAATGCACCACAGAGAATAATTCTGCATTGGTAAATGAAGGGACTGGATGACCTAATAGCTGTCTGGTATCTCTGACTTCCCAGAGGGAGAAGCTATACGCGCAGCTTTGGAGGCCTCCAAAGAATCCTCAGTACAGTAACTAATGATATCATTGACAATTCACCTAATGATGAATCAAGTGAGCAGGGCTGCATCAGCTTTCATTTTTCATCCTTCAGTGCTCATTCCTTCTCACTGAACAGCTATTCTCAGGACAACCTCTTTTACTTTGCCTGTAGGAGGTTGATAATAGCAACACGGACCATCTCTGAAAAACAAGAGCTCATCCCTGGTTTGCCCCTCCCTTGAAAACCCGTATAAACTAAATAACTCCAACAGATGCTCACAGAAGGCTATGCTTTGTCACTCTCAGCTACTTGGTTGAGATATAAAACAAGGAGAGTTTTATTGTGAAAAAAGGTTATAAAACATCAAGTTGAGGACAAAGAAAAGACACACAGAAAACCCCAAGAAAACCTTAACAGCAGGAATTAAACTCTCTCAACTCACACACACCACAATATCTTTGTCAAAGAAGGGTAATGAGGAGGATTACAGGACTAGAACAGTTTTTATATGGGAGACTAAATAGGACTTTTCTTCTTGGAAAGGAGATAATGAAGGAGTTTAAAAAGATCATGAACAGTATTGATTGTTGAATACAGAAACTGAATACTGAATGAGCTTCTGCTGTTTGTCACAGTGTGAGAACCTGAAATATCATGCAGTAAGTTCAAAGAAACAAAATAAGAGGCCTTTTTGTGCAAGATGCAACCCTATTTTGGAACTGAGTGTTCCAGGATGTTATAGAGTTCAAAAATCAGCCCCAAACCAGATTACACAAGTTAATTATTCCACTAAGGAATTTTTAAACAAAATTGCCAGAAAAAAAATGGAGAATATATGTGCCCTTCTTGTGATTTTTCTTTATGCATTACTACCGGTTAGTGTTGGAGACGCATTTCTGACTAGGTAGATTTTTAAACTTGTTGAACTAGGAACTTATTTTGTTCTTCTTCAAGGCCTGTATATTTTCTATTGTACAACCACATTTATAAAATTAAATCTGAAAACTACTAACAATATGCTACTGAACACTTTACCATATTCTTTGTCAAGAAGAGAGATATCGTTTTCATCATTTCTTTGGTCAATCGCTTTACTAATTTGACACTTAGACCTTTGGTGGATTCCTAATGGCTTGAAGAATTTCTGAGCAAAAATGCTACACAGGTAAAATCTCTCTGCAGTTCTATTTGCTCCTCTTCCTCAGAGGATAGCAGAGATCCAGTCATTAAGAATCCATGCTTCTTCTGGTTTACCAGCAGTAAACTCTGGTAGGAGCTGCCTATTTATTACTGTAGGCCCTCAAGCCAATATGAAATTGTGACATGCTGTTCTCAGAAACTGGATGACAGCAATATTTTAACCACTTTAAGATAGACAAAAATCTAGAGGAAACAGTAGATTATTGACAATAACGTAATGACAAATTCTCTTTAGCTAAAGATGAAGTGTACTAATATTGGAGTCCTTTCTAGGACCAGGTTCTGAAGGGCTATCTCCATTTCCACTCAAGTTTCATTCACTTTTAGAGAATGTTTTTTATTATCATCCGATTCAAAACCCATTGTAGTCAACATATGAAATTCCCTTGAATTCTGCAAGCTTTGGATCAAGCCCAGACTAAAAAGCTTCTTAATTTAGATCTCTGATTTTCATGAGAAGTTTTTATAGCCATTTGTATATGCAAATTAAAACGCTGAATATTATGGTTGCTGGGTATCTTGGTGACTATTTACTCCAGGTAACTCTCAAATTTCTTTAATAATTTCTGCTATTGCCCTCTAGAATTACACAGAGAAATCTTTCATCTAATTACTAGACTATGTATGCAAATGCTGTCAAATTTAATTAGCATTTTTCCCCCTTGATATGATGAACAAAACTCAAGTTCAGATGGATCATGTTCTACAGAAATTACATTAACATCCAATGCTTTTTCACAAACACTATTACAGTTGCATCTCCCCAGAGGATTAACAGATATGGACTTGGCCTATAACGAGTCTTTCAGGGTACACGGTTAAAAAGGCAACATCTAAAATGAGCAATGGAGAATCCTGAAGGCTATACTAGTATTTACCTGAATTGATAGTCTATATGGTACAGTACAGAACTGTATTGAAATATGAGCTTAGTCAGTAAAATAACACAGACATTAGTATCGTGAATAGGATAGATCAGAAACACGGTGGATGTCAATAGATTATGTAAGTCAATATTGTATGTGTGCATATATTTTATATATATATGCATGTGTATATGGGCGTTACGTTAGCGTATGCAAACATTTCAGGTATCATTCTACTAGTAAGCCTTAACTAGGCATTTTCCATTATCAACCCTACCCCTTGTTAGAGTTCCTATCTTCGTTATGTTATAAATGGGAGGGGCAAAGGACATGCTCTAAAGAGGTAATGCTCTTATCTTTGCCAATGCTCTGTTGGCATATCTGACGGAAGAAAAGACGACTGAGGGAGAATATTTTCCCATAGTGTGCCAGAAGACCAAGGAATTGATGAACGATAGAAGAACATTTGGTTCATACCCTTTTGAGATAATACTAACTTTTTTCCTTGATTCAACCTCTCATTGGCCTTTAACACACCTATTAGTGCGGAACAACTCATGAACGACAAGTCTGTAACCACTCTTAATATTAATTTACTCTTTCCATACAGTAATATTCAGGCATTGTCTTTCTCAAGATAGTGGTTGGGTTTAGGTGTGCTGAGTTGTCCTTCAGAGACACCTACTAGTGATAAAAGGAATGAAGTAGACTAGTTAATAAGTTTATATTCCTAAATTGTGTATATTTTAAATTCAGCAAGACTACTACCGCCCTATTGTTATCCTTTCAGGAGAAAATTTGTTTTAAAGTCATATACAGGTATATGGCCCACTAGCTTTTTGCTGAGACATGATCTTAAAGAGGCACTGGATACTTCCTTATGTTGTATGCCAGAGTAATCTGAGTTATGATTTTGTTCTATATTTTAGACACTTTATACTTTTGCTGAACTGGAATCAGACTTCCACTGGGTTTACAACCATTTATGAAATTTGGCCCTAAGATTCAAGTCAAAGACTTTTTAAGAGAGCAGAGGGAAATGAACTAAAAGGAAGATCTCTTGGCTTTTGAGAATTTTCGTGCAGGATTCAAAGGCTGGACAGTAAGTAATGAAAGGTTCTTTTGAGAAGCCAGAAAACAAAAAATCTGATTCCATTACTGTTTGACAAACACAAAACACTTCAACAATTTAAGTCTGAGTCAGTGTAAGCCATGTACTGCACAAAGAGTCTTTCATGTGTTATCTGCCCTACCTTGCTGAGAAAAGCTAAAGCGATTTGAACTGCAGTTTAAGCAATTCTCTTAAGATCCTCTATGGATTCAGAAGCTTGAATTCACTATATCATTAACGGTCATTTAACCTTTGATCTTTGCTTTCTATTCTATCTACTGGAGAGTCAGATACCAAGCCTGTCTCAGGGAAGACACTTGAGACTCACTCATATTTCCTTGAATAACTAATAAAGCTCAAGCAATCCAGACATGGAGACTTCAAGGAAGAACTGGAAAAAGATAGCTATATCTTAAGAGTTTCAGTAGGACTGTAGAGTGCCTCCCTCGTATTTGATAGGTAGCATCACAGGGCTCTGATAACATTTTTTCATCACTGCCCAAGAGCCTAATAATCTGCTCAAAGAAAGTCTTCTCTCCAGAGCTTCTACACAGCTGTTATTTGGTTTACAAAATTGATCTCAGTGGTAGAGGCAGGATGGTTAGGCACTGAAAACAAACCATGGAATTTAGAGGAAACTAAGTGCTCACAGAAATGAATCATTCTGAAAATTCAAATGCAGGGAGAGAGGTTGCTTCTCTGTTGGAAAAACATATGAGTTCGCATAGGAAAGTCACGCAGGCTAGACTGGAAGTTGAATGGGGTTTTCAGATTCAGTACTTTTTGCAGAGTATCATGAGAACGTTTTAGGGTCCAACTAACTTGACTTTGACTTTTGAGTAGTTTACATTCAGATGAGATGAACCTAAGTCTGTTTATTTTTTTTCCTCACTAGAGACATCTAAGGGTGATTAGACAGGTACAGTGTAGTTTATAATTGAGCGAAAGTTAGGTGAAGTGAATCTTCTCCTTATGTCTTAAGTCAAGATCACTTGCTTTCTCGACAATACCAACCTTTACAACCTCCTATCCTGTTTCCCTCCTAAACATAAGAGCATTTCTCCTTCAAGCAACACCTAAGGGGCAAAATTTTATTCTGAAAAAAATATAAAAGACAAATTCAATATTTCAAATTCTTTCTTTACAACTGTTCTGTCTCTGAAGGAGCTGCCAGGTGATATCACTGAGGCATCTGGGCTGCTGAAACAGCAGTTACTGCCATGTCTGTTAGAGTTTTACCTAGTTTCAGACACCTGTGACAGAGCAGATAACTCACTGGGTGTATTTATTCCAAATAAGTTGTGTCTGTTTACAGAAAGCTCTAGCCTATCAGCAGAGTTAGATTCAGCATTTAATCTCAAGGGCTGCATGAGTCCGACCTCTGACCTTTGAAGATCAGTGAGGTTTAGGTGAAGATCAGTGGCTCACAGGACAGGAGCTCCAACTCATGCTCTATCCACAGGCCTGTGATAACTATTATACGGTATATGCTTTTGATCAGGGCTGTGTACACAGAATCCAACTCTCCCTGGCCAAGCAGAGGTACATGGTGCTAAGTTCTAAAAAGTGAGTAAATTCACCAGAATAATGTTTCAGACTAGGCAACGAAAACAAACACACAAACAAAAAAAGCAGGTGAAATTTTTAGTGCCCTAATAAGTGGGTAAACTTCAGTTACTGACTATTACCTCAGTTTCACTTTTTTTTTTTGAATATAAGATAGTCTGCTAGCATTAGCTTGTTGCTTAGATAGACATAAGCTTCACCTTAGCCCCATAGCTGTTGTAGGGGTGATAGCATCTAGTTCAAAGGAGGCACTGTAGAGGTCATATTCGTCACATTCAGCTGTGAGAAGTATGAGAAATCAGTTTCCTCTCCCTCACCTGGAGAGGTGTCACACCCTTGCCACCTGATCCTGGTCACGCTGTCACATCTTACGACCCACCCACCCTTGGAGTTTCATGCATTGTCCATGTCACATGGTTACCTGATTTTATATCTCTAGGCCAGATACCTGCAATATTGAGCTTAATTTTCCAGAGTCCAGTTAGACACACAACAAGAAAAATAATTTTGTAGAGCTGGGCTTCACAGAGGCAAAAGGATGCAAAAGTGAAAGCAAAGAATAATCCAGCCTGATTTAGAGCTGACCCCCTTAGGCTATTGCTCACTAACTCCGCACTGCAAAAGAACAAAACAATTCCCTGGTTCATCCTGGAAACTGATTTTATATTCTCATAACAAACTACTTTTCCAACAATCCAAACACTCTCCTACTGGGAAACATTATCACCTGAAACAAATTTTGTTCCATGCCTGTGAGTCAAACCTTCAAAGCTTTTCATAGGTGACCCCATAATGGGGTGAAAAAAGCTGACAGAGCAAGCAAGAAAGCACTCAACTTCCAGATGAACAATGCACCAAAGGCCTATAAAAGAGGCAGTAACTAAAGACAAAACTAACAAACACAGAACAACTCACTCCAGACAGCCAGGGGTTGTTTTCAGGCATTGTCTGCACTGGACAAATCAATGGAACTGTAACGTCCTTCAGCAGTTGCTAAGTGCTCTTGAGTTGAAAGAAATTTGCTACAGTTAGGTTTCTCAGTGGCTATCAATGGTAGTTCTCCAGAATTTCTCTGGGTAAACTTACCTGCCCGGGAGAGCTCTCTCCACTACTGGGGTGGATAATACTTATCCCACTACTCTACCATTCACAGTTTCAGAGCTGGCCCATCTGCCATCTATTCTCTTTGCCTGGTCTAGAGCCATCTAGCCACAGACATCATATCAAGTATTTTGCAGAATCTGCCTTAGAAGTTCTGTTTTCGATAAGCTGTTCCTGGTACAGAAGTGCTTTTTTGCGTGCTTGTCAGAAGCCATCTCCTTCCTTTATCTGCAAGGGATGCAGAGTTTTGCCAGCTCCTAGAGTGCATGATGCCTCAGGTATGCAAGGGAATATTTTCTTTCATTGATTGTCTATGATTGAGAATCAAAGGCTGAAGAAGGGAAAGGCATGGAGTCAAACCCACATGCTTCTCTAAAATTAGGGAAGCTACAATGAAAAAAGTACAACAGAGTGAGATCATCTGTCCTCAGTCCCTCCCCGAAAATCCATGGCTGCTTGAAATCACACCACCAGTTCAGCAGGCAGGCAGCTCGTGATGACTGAAATGCAGGATTGAGAAGTCTGCAAGTAACAAGTCCACTTACACTGATGTTTTTTAAGCCTTGAACTGCCTCTGTGCAGCCACTTTCAAGTCTTGCAAAAACAGATTTTCAAGAGATGTTGATTCTGCCACTGATGCAAGATAGAAATATAGATATGTATCTTTCTCATTTGCTTTGTTTTGCAAAGACTAGAAAAAGGGCCAGAAGATGTTGGTACACTATACTGATGCTTCAGGCGTGTATACCTAGATTTTTATAGGTGAGCTGCGGCATGAATAGGATTTAATTGGACTTTAATTGAATTTTCACCCTGGGACAATGGATATATGTAAAGAAAATGAAAAATGGACATTTTCATTTTAAGTCTCGCAAGCAAAGATCTGATTTTGTTCTCATATTGAGTGAGCAAGGCACATAGCAATTGCCATGTGTATTTTTGAAGCCTGGAAACTGAAATATTTGAGCATAGGCTATTTCTTTAACACACTGCCTAAGTGGACCCTTTTGCTGATGGTAACCTCATTAAAATCAGATGCAACTCCAGGGTACTCCCACATATGTTGGACTATATCATTCCAGCGCATAATCATGGTACATGATCTCCTGGGTGCCACTGCTGAGTCCTTGTAGTACCTCCCATTCAGTTTCTACAGCGAACACAAGCCTCAGAGTAATGCAACTACCACTTTTTCCATGAGTGTTAGTAAGAACTGCACCTTCATTTACTTTTGCCACCATCCTCAACACTGTTTAGAAATCCTCTTTAAACTCTGGCAGACACTTAAAGTTATTTCTCTTTTTTTAAAGCTCTCCCATGAGAGAAAACTCAGGCTAGTCTGGCATCTTAGCAGAGGCCTAAGCCACCTTGGATCTGGAGAGACCAGGCTTGAGCAAGACCAAACATATTACGGGCCAGTTTTCCTGCAGTTATTGCTAATTTTAGCTTCTCCTAGCAGCCAATAAGGTCAACAGAAAGCGTGTAGCTCGTGGGGTTCAGTGTAGCTTGTTCTTCAACCATGCGCAGTAGCTAGTGTGTTGTAAATTCATACTCTAATCTTACTTCCCCATGTAGACAAGCTGTGAAAGCAAAACCCACTAGAAAAGTATACGTACATATGGCCACATTGAACTGAGGCCAGACTGGCTGCTTAGCTCTTCAGCAAGCAGAGCACTTACAGAACTTTAAGGCAGAGTATACCAAAAACATTATATAATGTATATATAGAAATCCGGTTCCCCATTTAATACTACAGATACATGAGCCTGACAGCAGAAGACGCTAAGTAATAACAGTAATTAAATTTAAATCATGCGTACCTTCCTCTGGAGTTTCACAGTGGTGAAACATGAAGCAACCAGTTTTGATCCAGAGCAAGTTTGTTGTTTTAAAACAGTATTTTTGCACCCAAGAACTGCAGTTATGGGACTAGACTCAGTCAAAGAAAGATCATTCATTGTGAAGAAAGATCTTTCTTTCTTCAACCTCTCTTATGTCATTCTAATAACAGTAAAGTACTCCACGGAGATATTGTGGTCCCTTTGTATGAGGAATTCATTCACCGTACCCTCAAGACAGGCAGCTGCGACATCTGAGGCACTCTGGTCTTCACGAGAACCTTAATTCCAGACTTCTTGTTTAAGAGGAAACTTGTCATATACATTCATGGTCTGCTGGAGTTCAGGTCCTCCCTTGCACAAAATCTGCATTATGTTTCCTCAGTATGGGTTTTCAGGAAGGTTTGAAGCTACACATTGTAGCACCAAGCAGTTTTCTAAAACGTGGACTGACCGAATCACTTCTACATCAAACAGTTAATCTTAGCAGGAAAGGAAGGAGCTGCTACTGCACCAACCCCACAGAGGCAAATATAGTAAAAAAAGGCCTGCTAAATAGACAATTTTCATCTGTTGTTTTTGCTCTGCAGTCCATGTTAGATGCCCTCACTAGAAGGGCAGCAGTTTCATACGCATATATAATAACCAAGCAGGTCAGATAGCACAAATGAGCAACTTTGTTTCAGTGGAACAAAGCCTACCAGAGTCCATGAACCTGTTCCAGAGTCTGAGTCAGTGAAAAAATATTAACTTACACTTGCAGGGTTATGTGTGTTTTAACATCCTTGCAAGGTAGGCCAAGAACAGCAGCAGTTGACTCTTCTGAATCATACACTCACACTACAAATTCTGACCACCGAAATGCCTTCTCTTGTATATTGCTGCCAACCGCTCATTTCCATACCCTGACCTGCTTAGACCCTAAGTTCGTATTTGTTTAGTCCACTCCGGTCACAAGACAGTCACACTGCAGTTACAGGACATTGATTTTCATGGGCTTTGGATCAGAAGAGTCCCACTTGGTGCATCTAGTTTGCTTCAAGACAGTCTCTTAAACCCACGCGGGAGGTGTAAATGAAGGTGCTGTGCCCATGCGGAACACCTCAAACATTGGCCACGAACTCATACCTCCAGCAGCGCTGGGCAACACGCAGAGGAATTACTTCCATAGCACTAACATGCAGCACCGAGTGAACCTGTATCAAACATGGTATTGCAGCACGTGGATATACAAAAAATTCTTGAGTAAGAGCAATTTTTCCCATTGAAACTGGAGAGTGGTAAAATATAGGTTGTCTTGTATTCTTTCTTATTCTGGAAAGCTTTGGCTATAGATAAGAGTGACTGAAGGAAATGAGCAGCTCCAGCAGCTGCCAAACTGTAGGCTCACTGTTGGTGTTGATAGGGCTTGTAGGCAGGGAAACAAACTTAGCATCTATAGATTTAAAAGCTAACAGGTGAAATCCTGGCTCAGCTGAAATTATGAAATTACAGGGGCTTTTGCTGGTGGCTAGAGAGCTAGAATTTTTCCCACCCTTCCTATAGTTGACCACTATTCCTTTCTCCTTGATTGGTTTGAAAAGTCCTTCCCAAGGTGACTTGTAAAGGACCAGACATTCTGGAAACAAGTCAGATTTCAGCCCAGCTTTGCTGAGTTACCTATGTGAGAATTAAACAGCGTAAGATGGTGTTACCATATAGCTCAGCTGATAAGTGCTGCATGTTCCATTATAAAAGGTTTTTCCTGCATCCAGTATTACATGTAAAAGCTTTGAAACTGTTCTCACACACCTAATTAAAATGAAATTGTCTCTAAAATGAGCTGATGAGCTCAGCTGAGATTACAGTCCTGAGGAGTCACTTGCCCCTATCGTAGCTCTTCAACTTCATTGTAACCGCTGTCCTTATTAGCGATTCCTATATTAAACTGGAGTGATTCACACCACTTTCACAAAGGTTAGCAGAGCAGGGAGTGGAAGGAGAAAGCCAGTGAAGTTGTTCTAAGCCATTGGGATTGCTTCTTCAAACAGGGTCAGTCCCTAGAAAAATGCTGCCACTGACAAATTCCTCTGGCCTGTATGTAACTCAGCATAAATAGATGTTAACCTGCAACTCCACTGAAGACTGATGATTAAAAAAAAGTGGCCAAAACTCTCAGACTAACTCTTTTTTAACTGTAATTAGGCAGCGTAAATGAGTGCCTACCTAATGACAGACGCAGTCCAGGAGGACCCAGGGCCCCACAGTGCTTTTGACATTCATGGTACAACTCCCCTGAAACCCAGCACTGCTTAGGTGGATGAAAGTCAATATCAAAACTACCAGGAATGAAACATTTCACTCCTCATATAATTTAAGAAGCTTTCATCCCGTAAAACATTAATATTTTAACTGCTTATTCAATTCAGGTTGGAAACACATGTGCAAATTCAGTGATTCTGGTCCTCCTTCACATACAGCGTTCATGAGCCAAATACGTCGTACAGACATTCCTCATAAGGTTGGAGGAATTTATATTGACTTCAGTGGACTTTCTCCAGATTTCAGCTGGCATAAAATAAAGCAAGTCTTGGCCCAATGACTGCGAGTCTGACACTTCTATCAGCAATTAGATATACTTAACATGTGAAAAGATACAGATCACTAGAATTCATGACTGACACTGTTAACTTTTAACCTAAAAGATCTCCCACAAGGGACAGCCAATGCCTGCAGAACAAGTCTTGTACTGGTTTCCAACTCTTAACACCAAAACACTCCCCTTTCTTCACTATCCGGGTAATGACAGGTCCTCAGCAGCTCTTGCAACCTTTCACTTCACCTCAGCAACATAATATGAACATCTCCAGTGAGCCCAGTGTTAAATTTTTCTCAGAGTTCACAAATCAGCTCATCATTCCCAGGTGTTGCTTTGTCAGGTACTCCAATCTGCCGTGCAAACAAAGCAAGGCCAGCCCTTGGGAATCTCGCTCCTGCATTTCTTCCTGTCCTCCTCTCATTCTGGCACTGGCATCCCTCCCCCCATAGCTGTTACATACCAGCTGGATTGAGCTGCTTTTTTAAGTCACTGGAGTAAAAGTTAAATGAAATGCTTTAAATATTTTCTGGATGATAGCTTTTACGTTTCAGGACTACAAGACATCCCTTAACAGGGTGATGGCCTTTCTGTGCAAAGCTGTGGAAGAATCTCTTTGGGTCACTGGCACTTGAAAGACTCTGAAATTCTGGCTGATGCAAAGAACTTTCAAGGAAGCTTAATGCCTTGAGGAAATAAATAGCATGCAATGAGGACTCCCAATTTCCTCATAGCAGGAAAAAAGCATATTTTTGTCTAAATTGCTAATGAATGAACAGAGCATTGTTACCTCCATCAGGGAGCAGCAAGAGCAGAGCTGCATCACAAGGCAGGAACAAGCCAGGAGCCAAGGGTGAATCAGCACAGACAGCACCCACACAGACAGGGCACAGTCCTGAGGGCTCCCAACACAGCAGGCAGAGCTAGGAGTGGTAACAGGATTCATCAACAACCCCAGACACAATGAAGGGACAAACCAGGCCTAGGGTCCATCCAAGGGGTCCCAGCAAGAGACAAGGCTGGAGATAAGACACGGCATACATCCAAAGGGTTGATCCAGGAGAGGAGTGAGCCCCAGCATAGGTCTATGCAAGAAGCAAGAGTCAAAGCAGGCCAGGGACCTGCTACAACATCACTAGCCTGGAAACTGAAGGACTAGGGCTAAGCTTAACCACGTCCCCTGGGCTTATTTATGGGCAGGGGTGTGGGTGGAAGACTCAGGTGAAGCTGGTCAGGGCAATTAAGGTCTAATAGTGCCTTTAGGACCCTTACAGCTTGTATCAAAAAGTGGTCATAAATCTGCAGGGTGGATTTTCCTGGTATTTGAGGAGCACAGGTCTGTGCTGACACAGCTGACATAAATCAGTGTAACCCCATTGACTTGAAATATTAAAGCAGATGTTGAGATGAGATAAAGAAGCAGTCAATACAGCCACTCTAATTTAGACTAGCTGAGGGTTTTACCCACAGACTACAGTTACATTGATCAACTTACAAGTGAGAGCATGGCCCGTGAAGTCTAGGTGAATGAAATCTAAATAGGACCAATGACAATCAAAGATTTCTCTTAGAAGAAGTAGAGAGAAACCAAAGAAAATCCAAATTTTCTGAAGAGCTGAGCACTCTTTTCAGCAAAGGCTGAATTCTGCAAAATGGAAGAAATTGCAGAGTATGAGAAGGACAGAGGCCCAGTCAACAGGCACAGAGTCACTTGGCATTGAAAAGAACAAAAAAAAAATTATCAGAAGCATGGGAGAGGTTACTGTTACATGTCAGTCATAAACCACCTTCCTATTGACTTCTACAGAGAATTGTGTTCATCTGCTGAAGTCACCATCTCTCAACAAATTTTACACTTCGTGTCACCAGTTCTCAAACTGATCCTTGCAGCTGTTACCTGCCATCCTAATTTGCGAGCTTCAAAATACGTTTTGAGTGGTAGAGCCTCAGTGAGCATTGCTGTTCTGTGCTGTAAAAGTTCATCCACTGCTTTCTAAGGAGCAACAGGACCATTCCTGTCATATCTTGAAACAGCTAAACATGAGTTAAGGAACAGAGTAAATCAGGCTTATTCTAGCAAAGTACAAAGTTTGGTTTTAGATTATAAAATTGGAAAATTAGTTAGGAAAAGGTAAAAGAAGTATGACTACCAGAAGCTTATCTCTGTCCTGTGGTGTCACTGTTAAAGCCCCACCATGTCATTCCCATAAATTCCAAAATTCACTCTTCTCTATGACCAGTGCTACTTAGTGCTGACTTGTGACTTTCATGAGAGATCGGTGTTGAAAATCTAAGTGTACCCAGTACAACCTGGGTTACATAGCTTGTACATTCATAGCTTACGGATTTCTCTGTAGATGAGCATACAGCTACTTTTAATATCAATTTTGTGAGTTGCTAAAGTGAGTTGTTTTTTTGGCCAGAGAGCATAAGAGATCTCAAGGAACCACTCGGTGAACTAATCGGATAAAAGGAATTTTTATTTAAGATACAAATGTGAATGAGGCCCCCATGGTGGAATTTATTGACCACACGATGAAAAACGCGGTAATTACATTCATGATCAAGCAAAGTTTAATATATCACCAAGAATAAAAAAGGACACAATTGGCAAAAGTACTGCAAAATATACTACAGAGAACACTGTACTGGCAAAACAATGGAGTCGTTGAAAAGAGACTTATCTTTTTCATTTTTATGAACAGGAAGGAGGGTAAAAAGAAGAGTGCATGAAACTGCTATCTGACAGCAGAAAGCAGTTAAGATAATAAAAAGAGAAGATCATAATCAGAGGAAAAAATGGAGAGAGTACAGTCCTTTAAATACAGGATACTACAAACTTTTATACTACATTTTAATCCCGTTTACAATAATATATTCTTTTAAACAGGCTGAGTCAGTGTACTACTTACGGTGACAAATGCAAAGGATCCTAATCTGAGGAACAAGACAATTGTTTATATGTTTTTGCAATTGAAAATATTGAAAAAAACAAAAAGGATTGATAGTTCAGTCTATCTATCCATCTCTGCAAAGAAATCCAAAGGAGCTATGCAGCTCAACAGGAACAAAACATACCTGCGTAAGCTAAGACTAGAAATTATTTTCTCAAAAGCACAATATGAGACCGCTATAGAATGAGCAGTTATCAAAGGTTCACAGTCAAAACAGAGTTCAACATGCCTGATATGCCTGATATGATACGTATGGTGGGATGGAATATGACTTATAAATTACGAGATAGGAGACAGATGGGAAAATCTTGAAATGTTTCAGTGGAAAGGAATTTTATTCAAAATGACCTGGATATATTAGGAAAATGTTTTGAAAGAAAATAGATTAGAATTCAGTGGAGACAAGTGCAAAGTAGTATATTTAAGGAAATATAATATGTTATACAAGTAGCTGTAAGATGGAGAAGTGAGCTTGATAGAAGTTCTGTAGAACAGCATGAGAGGTTCACTGTGGAGCACAAGCTGAAGATGAGCCAACAGTTTTGTGCAGATATAAAACACAATTATGACATATTAAGATGTATAACAAAGGACACAACCTGTAAGAGATTTGAAATAAGCCCCTAATCTGCTTAGAACTTGTAAGACTTTAGCTGGAGTAGTCGTCCAGCTATAGGAACCAAACTTTAAGAAAGATATGGAGCAACTAGAGAGAGTCCAGAGCAAAACAATGATAATCACCAAATGTCAATAAAACACAGTCTATGAGTGAAAATGAAAGACCTCAGGTTGCTTAGCCGAAGGAAGGCTTGGGAGAAACATTACACGTTTCTGAAGTATGTAAGAAGTTGTTAAAAGGAAGGGATAATCTGGTCTCATGTCCTTCGTACAACTGAAGTAATAAGTTTAAAAAAAAAATTAGGTTATGTGTACGAATATTCTCTACCCGTGATGATGGTGGATTACTGGAACAGGCCACCAGGGAGAAAGGGGACACTCCATTATCAGAAGATAGCATAGATTCAAGATGAGATTAGACAGACATCTGCACTATAAGACAGACGTAGCAGCGCTCATGCTGCTGTGGGGCACGGTAATGGATTAGATAACAGTTCTGAGCTCTCTGCCAGACCTATGTATTTCCTATGATTTATTTGTATTTGAAAGCATGCTGAACTTTTACATGTCCTATATATTTTCAATATCTTTTTCACATCAAAACATAAAGTAAGTATTGACCATAGTTAAAGCATGAAGGCTGTTAGGCTTGGTAGTATTAAGCTTTTCATAAGACTGAGACTTCAAGAAAAACTCTAGCTAGAGAATTTCTTTGCAAATATTTGCATCCATGATTTAAAAAAAAGGCGGGGAGGAGGAGTGAAAGGTTGAGAAGGCTGTAGCTATTTTCCAGCCTAAGAAAAAAGCTACTGAAGGCAACAGCTGCTGGCCAATACCCTTGCTTAACAATCATTTCAACTTACAGCAGCAGCTTCTCTTTTAATTTCTTAAGCTGGTCTTGAAGTGAGTTGTCCTGGTAGATTTGATTCAGATCTGACTGCTTTGATCAAAGTCTCGTTTCAAACACCAAAGCTGGCTAACAAAGAAGTTCAAAGAAAAGGGGAGTGCCTCATCTGCCCATGAGATTGGCTAATCAGTGTATGGCACGGAAGGAAAGTTCTGTTACTTTTAAGAGAAAAAAATTGTTTCAGCAAAAATGTTTTCTAATGAAAAAATCTCAGCAGCTGCAACATGGACTTTAATATGTATTTTGGCAAGAGGAAAGAAGAGGGTTAGAACAGAAGCATTGCATAGGTACGGACATGAACATCCAGGGGACCACGAGTGAAGTAAGGGAACAAATTTAAGAGGTGTGATAAAGTTGGCAGGAGTATATGCACGGCAAAGGAAATTGAGTCTATGAAGTGAATACTGCTAGGGAACTGAAGTCTGATGCCCACATCAGGCTACCTAACTCACAGATTCCTGTTTTATGTATTAATCAATTTCCTACAGACTAATCCCAAAGTTGGAGTCATGAAGAATGTCTGAATTACTTACTGTGACTGGAAGCTACTTGAACTTGTTTTGAGGGTATTTTTCCTTCTTTCTTCCTTTTTCTCCTCTCTCTCTTGTCTCCTTTTTTTTTTCTTTTTTCTTGATAAGTTATCTTCACTTGAGCGTTGTTGACACGTAAAAAATGTCAATGTGTGAAGGAAGAATCCATGGGGGAGTCATATCCTGCAGAGTACTTTCTCTTATTGCCAACTTTTATGTAGGACATAGTGTTGAAATAAAAATGTAACTGCTCTCTTGTTGAAGCTCACACTGGTAACCATAGCCTGTTAAAGAAGGCAAGCAGCCATCAGATAAATATCTAAGTCTTTATGGACAAAGGTTTGTAGACACAAAGACTGCACCTCATGGAGGGCTTTTTTTCAGTTAGTTGATACTTTTCCTACAGTCCATGATACATGAAAGGAAAAAGCAGTATTCTTGGTTGAAAACAGGTTGGAAAGTCAAGCCAGCCTTTTCAAGCTGGCAGTACCTCAAATACCCATACCTCAATTTGTATCTAGGGTTCTAACTAAGAACTTGAGTTTGCGGAGCGTTCACAAATTATGTTAGGGAACCAGAGAACAGTCAAATGGGTAGTATTAGCAACACCGTGTAAACATAATGCATAATACAGTGGTGCTTCTGGCTCAGTAGGTAGATTTTCACTCAAACCTTACAACTTCTGGTATATATGCTGGTTATTTTCTCTACTCACTATCTCTAAAAAATCATATCACTTATTTAGGGGTAGAGTTTCACAGTTACCATCTGAAATCATTAAAAAAACACGAGTCCTCCAGAAGTCAGGAGATTTCTTGAAATATCAGAACGTCTGGATCTTCTTTTATATGGCTCTTGGGATTAAAAGTCGTTGCATTTGTGCGTTTGTATCATATTATCAAGCTTCTTTCCACAAGTGCAAAACCATCCCTCCCTTCCCTTCCCTTCCTTTCCCTTCCCTCAGAATTTCTCACACCAACCTATGCATCTTGGAGTTCAGATTTTATAAAACATCACCACTCATTCTGAGATTCACTCGTGGCAGTTGACATCATTGAGATCTTCTGAGGTATTAATGCAACATATAATTCAGTGTGGTTGTTGTGTCATTTGGATTCTCCCTTTAGAGGTTTCCAAACCGGTGGTGATGGCTTCTTCTGGATCCCAAGCAAAAAACGTTTAGAAAACACACACTTGATTCAATATTATACAAATAACTAATAGCAACCAGAGCCAAAGTCAGAAGAGAAATCAGATTTCTAGGTGTGCACGATTTCCTCCTTGCAGATTCTTGTGCATGAATATTATATAGAAATATATCTTGGGATGTTATTGGCAACCATAGACTGTGACCTCTGCACATTGGCATCTGAATGCGCATTTCCCCTTTAGAAAATTGGAGTGAAATATTCCTGAGATCCTTGACATGTAATAATCAAGTTAGTCAAGATTTTAGCTGCTGTTTTCTGTTAACATGTGCAGTAAGAGAAACAAAATGATCCTTCTGTATGATTCCTATGTACAAACTCCTTGTAGCCATTATTGAACTGGCAATCAGTTCTCCAATCTTCTATTAAAATATCAATAGTATTTTTCAGAGCTTAAATTGAGCAGTGATTTTATTTAAAGCTGCACCTAGACATCGCTTTGCTTCGAAGAATCTCTTGTTGTTGCTAAAAATGAAAACCATTCAAACGAGTGTGATTGAAACAGGGCCGGGGAAAGGGAAAAAATCAATAGAACGTTTTCCAGGGTACTATCTCTGCTTTTGAAAAGAGACCATTAATAACATGCTTACAGTAAAAGCAGCTGCTTGTTCAAAGTGCATTCAAGGGTGAGCTGAAAGGATGGCTCTCTATACACAGCCTCCCCGGAGGGAGAGTTTGCAAAGATTTCCAAACCCAACCTCAGACTAAGGACAAAAGCCTTTCCTCAGCATTTTAAATATTCGTATCTAATATTAGACGGTGAAGCCAGGGCTGAAATGCCTTCTAATATTTTGCCGCTTATGAAAGGCAAGGTGGGTCAGTGTGTGAGCTACTGGTCTGAAAACTGCTTACAGACAATAGACCGCAGGTCATATTCATATCTCTGAGGACAGTGGGTGCCATGCTAATGCAAATTGCTATGGCCCTTAGCCGTGATGGGCAGTGCTGTGGGGCACATGCTGAAGTTGTTTCTCAATCTGATGGCTGTATTAGAGTAGGCAGAAAATTATGGTATCATGACATAAACTGAAGTCAAGGGCTAGGGCAGGACTGAACCTGGGATCATCACCTAACTTGCTTCTAATGCTATTTCATGTGCTAAAAGGCACAGAATACCTAAAATAGAATATGTAGAATACATAAAAGGTCAACAAAAATGTGTTTAATCTCAAATAGAACTTTTCCATAAAGTTTGGCACTACCGGCTATAATTTTTGTAATCTTTTTTTAGATAGCATGTGAATGGGCTTGTTCCGAGAACGCTGGCAGAGGGGAGGGAGCACTATACAGAGTCTCTGAGCTGGGGGAACTGAACTGCTCAGCCATGGATGATTTGAGGACCTCTGAAACCATTTGGAAGCAGATCCACAGGTTTTCAGGAAAGTCAGGATGAAATATAGGGCATATCTATAGCAACAAGCATGCCACAGACTGGATGGTCAAAGCCTAGCAAAGACTTGCGCTGATGCTTGCAATAAGTTACTCACTAACTTACTATGCACTTAGCTGTCCTTTCTGTGGAAACAGCATAGTCGGTTGAAGAGCCTATCACCTTACAATGTGTGAATGTTGTGATCTTTATTATATTCCTAATTAAGATAGCTCTGTCTAACTTTTGAGATTCTGGTCCCAGATTTTCAGTAGGTAGAGAAGCTTCGATATCTCTGACATCAGTGCCTAAGGGCCAGATCCACCTTATCTCACCTCATTAAGACCCCTAACAGCCATTTCTAAATTAAGATCCTGATTGTCCTTGGTCTTGTGCAGAGTCACTGCAGAGTGACAAATGCCTTCAGAGAACAATTCAGATCTTAGGTTGCTTAAGAACAGACCAAATTCTACCTTCTGTAGTTTTTTTTTGACCAGAGTGGTCTAGAGGGAATATCAGACTAAGGAGTTACTGCTCCTTTTTGACTTTGACTACCTGCTCCTACACTCACATTGCAGGAAAAAACTAGTCTAGGTTAAAAAGAACCTTACTACAGCTAACAACAGTAAGACACAAACAAAAAATTCTCCTTCAGAAACAGAGGGAGAAAGATCAGTTCCCTGATCTATCTCGCACACAGAAACTGTCAGTAGTGGAGTTTATTCAAGGGAGGGGGAAGTAGTGTGGGAAGGAGATGGTTACAGCTGACACTGATTTGGCCCTAAAACTTCTGCATCGTGAAATTACAGCCTAAAATTAGACTGAAGGCCCAAAGCGCACACTAAAGGCTTATATTACTCTAAAAACAAAGAAAACATCACTGAAATATTCAGTCAGTCTTTAATACCTTTCTGTTTTGACCTCTGCCCTTCTGGCTACTATTCTGTAAGTTTTGTTAGATTTTAGTTCCTGGTAGTAATAACTTTGGTGGCATCCCTACACATCAATGGATTTGTGTGGGCACTCAGGATGCCAGATCTCATAGACTATTCTACCTCTGAGTTTCTATTCTGAGGAGAAGTTACTCATATAATGTGCTGGCTTGATAGATGAGGAGATGGTATTATTGCAACGGGCTGTCCGCAGCTCCTTTTCATCATAGTTATAGCTATGGACTAGCAGGAGCCCCTCTGGAAATGAATGTTGGAAATCATAATGGCACTTTGCACGGTGCAATTTTATTTAGGGAAATACTATTCAAGACATAAAATAAGGAGCTCCTGTAAAAGGAAATAAACAACTGGAAACTTTAATATGATGGTTTCAATAAGGATCCTTATTGTTTTCAATAAGAATCCAGATGGCACTTTTATATTCTAGATTTTACCCTCATTTGCTTCAATTTTGTCCAAAGATTAATATGAGATGTTCATTTCAAAGAGAGAGATTACCACAGTGATTAAAATCTCTTTTGTTATGTGTAAGCAGAAGAAGCAGTTATTAATATTGAGAAATATATTACACAAGTCTTCCCCTCTGCTCCTATTTCTCATGAAAGCCACTCCTCTCTGAAAAGTAGGCTTTTCTGGAACACCATTACGATTTTAATTTTTATTGCTAGCTTTGAAAACCATCAATTATCTAAGGTGTTTCTGGAGGTCTTTTTATGCAAAAGACTAGTCTTCCATTCAAGCAAACAGACAGGAAAAAAATCCATGAGAAAATTTTGATAATATTTACGGACAAATGGTCAGACCTTAGAGTTAGGACAGCATTTCAGCCTTCCCCAGGTAGCTACCTAACCCTCATTAGCATTTTAAAAATTATATTTGTTTGCAGAACTGCCATTCACCCTATCTTAGTAAGGAAAGTGCTACTATCTCTATTTCACAATGGGTAATTGAGACGTAGAACTATTTAATGGTTATTCAAGGACAAAGAGGGAGACTGTGGCATTAGGCTATAATTTCTCTTTCGCAGCTGCTCATTAAATACCCCTTCCCAGTATGTTTTTCAAGTGAACTTATATGCTGAGGAATCCTGAAAAATTTGCCACCTTTTTTTAGTGAATGAACAGGATATGAATTTGATCCAAAAAAACCCACTGACGTCTATCAGAGTTTGTTTTCCATTCAAGTCAGGGATTTTTCGATTCAGCCCTTAAATTACACCCACTAACCATTCAGCTGCTGCTGTAAATGGTAACTGCACATACCAACCATATGGGCAAAATAACCATTTTGTGCATGTAATACAAGCCCTGTCAAATTAGGGTACACTAGAGCTGGCAAGATTTCTACTCTGAGGCAAATTTTGATCATTTGGATTTTGAGTTTGGTCTGCACTGAGCTTTAGATGTTGGAGTATCTTGAGGGGGACTACCCAGGACTTGGGACCTCAATGGGTTTACCTATTTCATTTACTCAGCCTTGGGAATTTGGGAATTAAGAGCCTCTAGGCTCACAGTACCTTGCTACAGGTCTTTCCACAGCGGAAAAATCAGACTTCCAAGGTCTGTCACCTTTCAGCAGACCTGTCACAGAGCAGAGAATACCAGAAAAACAGGATTCCTGGTTTTGTGGCTTTCCACCAGGAGTTCACCCGAAGTCTGGCAGAAACAGTACATGAGATACAGCAAAAATCTGTTAAACCCAACATTTTTCAGACAAGGCATTCTGAGGCTCAATAAATCAGCGTTTTTTAACAAGGCTTTGTTTAGCTAAAAAATGTTCATTTAGCTCCATTCATTTAAAACATTAAAATAGGGGAAAAGAAGATAATCACTGCAATCACTGCGTGTAGTACTTAGCTATATTCATTACCTGAGCAGCATTTCCATTGTAAGAATAATACGATTTGTTTAGAACTGGAATGGTCATTCTGGAGCAAAGAAGCAAATGTAAGAAGGCAGGGAGTGGAGGCTACAAAAAGGCTAGAATATGGTTTGGGAAGAGCAGCTGCAGGGCAAGGATGCAAGAAAAGAAGGAAAATGTGGGGAGGTTATTTTGGAGGGATGTTAGTCTGATAGGACATAGAGGGGAGAAAAAGGAATTGATAAATTTCAAGCAAGAGAGAAAAGTAAGGAGATTTAATGATGGAAATGTAGAAAGAGGCTCAATTCCCAAGAGAAGTCATAGAAGAAAGAAGGGGATGAGAGAAGAAAAGGAAAGGGAAGGAAAAGAGCAGAAAACAGTTCTTTTTTGGAAATCTCCTTTCCTCTTCTGTGACGTATGCAAATCCTAGCTAGCTATAATGAGTCTTCACAGGCAGTCACAAATGGATATAACTCTGTGTCATCTATGTCATATCTTAATGATATATCACATTCACTGATGATGTCTCCGGAAAACTTTTGTGAATGAAGCTAAGGAGTGTTGTGGGGGTACAACACGTATATATTACACAATATATATTACACAAGTCATACAGTTTTCTTTATCTGGTGGATCAGTTTTCATTGCTGCAGTTGCTGCCTGCTGAATTTAATACATCACCTTCAACTTAACATCTCTTTAGGTCATTGAGTTATTAAAGGCTGATAGAACTCCAGTACCCAGAAACCAGGGTGCAGATGATGATACTCATCAAGTTAGTCTTAATTACTCCAGTGTTTTTTTAAAGGAGGCTTCTAGTTATTTCTATGTATATGAATGTGCCAAAAATTAAAATAATAGCAACAATAACAGAAATCTTTAACGATGAAAACTTACCCAAATGAAAATTAATTCAGTTCATTTAATAGTAATTTATTACTTTTAGACTCAGTCCCCTTGTGAAGATATGGGAGGAATGTTACTACCTGCTGCAGATTTGTACTGTAAGGTTTTTCCCACTTTGGCACTTGTATGCACACACATGTTTATATGTATGTATAACACTTGATGAAATCCTTTGTAGGAACGTTATTGAGGATCCATTCAAAACGCAGGACATCTTTGTGCTTTTCACAGTTTCTGTGGCTCCGATAGCACAGAACAATTATTTCTAAATGAACTGTAGATCTGAAGCGCAGAACAAAGCACAGAACAAAGAAAGAGTCTAGAAAAGTCTAGATAGTTCCATGCAGCAAAAGGAAACAGGCAACAGGTATGCGTTTTCATAGCACAGCTTGTCAAACAAGAAAAAGGTCCTGGAAAAATAACCAGTCTCCACTAACCTTTAGGAAAATCTATCATATTTTGATATTTTAGGAGAACGCAGCCCCAGCTACTTTTAAATTTAAGACAAGTCTGGTCTTACTGTTTGTGTAGACTGGATGGGTCATTTAAGTACCTGTTCTGTAACGAGATTCACCTTTCCAAAGAGCCACATGAAAATATGGAAAGATATTAGAGGAAACATTCTATATTGACATATCAAAACCCATAAGATCTAAATTTAACCCTCTTTATAATATCACATAGCACAATTTTTTAATAGTATAAACAGTAAGGACTTTATAATCTGAATAATTCATTTTCCCTACCCCTATGGCTTAGTTAGAAGATGAATGAAAGATACTGTTTAACTCAGCTACCTTGACATTTCATCTCTGTATATACCTCTTCTCAATATACCCCCCTATATTGTTCTATATTTCACATTTAACATCACTACTTAGTTTACCACTGTCTATCAATTAATACGACACTTACTTAGACTTTCCAAAACATTCATAATTTTACCTTCTCAGTAGAGACACCTACAAATTAGAGGTTGGTACCAAACGTGGTAGTCCTTCAGCTACAGTCATCTCCAAACTCACTTACATGCCGTTTGTTCTGCATGATGGCTTTCATGCAGGCTATTTTCATGGGGTCTGGCTATCCCCAAGCAAGGGAGCTTGGATTTGAAAACCTGGGGTTTTCATTTCCAACTTGGCCAGGAATCAGAGAGTTAGAAGATTCAAGTCTTACCAGAAGATAGTCGGAGATATCCCTTTAGACTCCCTGTATATCCAGAGGAGAGGTTCAGGTACACCCAAAGGAACGCCGGTGTTTGTTTAAGACTAGAACAGTTTGAGGACAAGTCACCCTAGCTTTCTCTCCGATGACTAGAGATGGAGCTCAAATAAGCCACTTTTATGTGGCAAAGGTTAGATGTGATATTTTCTCCCGTAAGATTCGCAGTGTTCTCCAGCTACATGAGGTGGAAGAGCCGGGAAGGCGAGATGGTGCCTTCAGTCAAGCAAATCAAAGCATACTATAAAGCTATATTTACAACACACCAAAAGACAAAGTCAAATAAGACGTTGGGCACAGACGGTTTAGCCACTGGAACAAACTACCGAGAGACAAAGCTGGATTTGCAATTCCTTCACTTTTTTTCCATGAAGTTAGGTAAGGAATACTGAGCTCAGCCTAGGATGATAACTTACGGTCTGAATTTTAGGGGGTCAGACTAAATATTGTACTAGTCCTCGCTGGACTGAGTGCATCTGTTAATTATACTCTTTGAATCACGGTAGCTGATGAAAATGTTCATGACAATGGCCTCAAAAGATAGCTTCAGAACTCTGCTACTTCCTTCAAATACATTCCTATTAGGAAACCGACTGAAAAAATAACTTTTTACACTAAATTCAAAGGCACAATTCCATTGAATTAATAGGGAAGACGAGGAAGTCCATAAATTCATGAGAAAAATCAGAAATGGGGCTATAACATAATAAAGCAAAATTGAAATGGTCAGAAGAACATTTTGGAGGTTTTTTTTTTTTTTTTTGATGTAATCATTCAGTTCCTCATGTAACACTGAGGCTGCCTGTAAACAAATCCACTCCTAGATTGGTGTGATTCAAAAGAAAAATTTGCAACAGCTGTTGTGTGAATAGCACCGTTCTGAGATTTGAGTTCCTAAGCTGATTACAGGCGAACATCTGGAAAATTGAATTGAATCCAAATCTACTAAAAATTACTGTGTCTGTTAGTTTGTTGTGTTCACTTCAGGAAATGAGCAATTTTATCATAATTTAAGGAATTTCATTGCACGGTTGGTGGCATATACATTGAAAAAAATAAAGGATTCATATTTCCCTGCTATGGAAAAAAACAATCCTTACAAAAGACTTCTACTAACATCTCCTGCCATTGCTGTGAGATTCTTCGCATGGGGTCAGGGCAACCAAATCAGGCCCCAGACCTTTGCTTATTGAAATAGGAACTTAGTTATGTGCACAAAGACATGTATACATTTAGACATTTAATCTGCAAACTGAATCCTACCTGTGAAGTTAAGATGAGCTGCATCCCACCCGACATATACGGTTTGATTGATATTGAAGTATAAGCACAAGTTTTTTTATACCCTTAATATAGAGAGAAAAAAACCAAAACAAAGTTTTGATGAAAATGAACACCTTCTTCGTTCAATTTTTTATCTGTTAGATTTTAAAAATGTATAAATGTGGAAACCAAAAGTTCTTTTGAACCATTGGAAAACACATGCAAAAATGGCCTTTCCAGGACTGCTTAGCGGTTTTATATTTGCTCTTTTATAAGAGAAAAAAACAAATCCTTTAAAATTTTCAGGAATTCGAAATATATATCAGTGTCATTTTTTCTATAGAGAAAAGGAAAAAAAGGAAAAAAAGAAAAAAACCTTGGTGCAAAAAATGCCACCCAGTCTAGTTATAATTATAGTTAAAAGTAAAAAGTTGGACTCTAGGACAAACAATTAACCATTTATAGGCCTACCTACTCATATTTTATTCATATCCTTATAAATTATGTATGAACTTTTCAAAATTAAATACTAAAGAAGAGTTAATGTGAAAGGAGCCTGCTGGTTTTATTATTATTATTTAAGAACTTAATGTTATTTTTCAGTGAAAATTTAGAAATTTGAACTCAGGGTATTTTACTGGTAAATGAATAGTTGCAGTTCTATCTTGTAGTTCTCATTTCACATTTGAACCCACCGAGCTCAACAAAGATTTTCAGTATTCAGGAAAACAGGATGGGACTTTAAGTGTTCAAAAAGCTTAGTCTGAAAAAAATACCATGTCATTCGGGGGAGGTCACATTTCGGTGGAACTGCATCAGTGTGCTGCCAGAAACATGAATTAAGTTAAACCAATTTACACCAGATGATTTCGTTCATATCAAAACAGAGTTTTTAAAATAGAGTCAAACAATTTTAAAATAACTTTGCAGCTGATCCATAAGAAAGGCTTCAAAGGGGATCCCGGCACAAGGATATGTGCCAATGAATGCTTAGCTTTGTCATCTGCCCAACTAAGGACACTTCACTGATCCTGGGCCTGTGGAAAAATTCTTCTTTAAGTGCAATAAATTCCTGAGGCAGATAAGGCAACACCATGACAGTAAGTGCAGTTCTGTCTGGGAGCCTGTCTGGAAGATTTCAGGATTGTGTAAATTGTCAAAAATTTTGCACAGGAGTGACTTACACCATGTGGTGTAGAAAGATGCTGCTTCTAACATTTTCTTCTCTTTCTGAGATAGACATAAATCCCAAAAGGAGAAAAAAATGGGATTTCAACTGTGTGCAGGATCACGCCGGTGTAGTCATTCACAGGCGTGAAAGTAAATGGGATGAATTCTAAGCAATGTGTTTAGGGACAGCGTAACACCTTGATTGTTTTAAATGAAGTACAAACACGGCATAACATGTCTTATAACATCCCATTTAACATGGGGAGAGGAAGAGAGAGAAAGAAAGAAAGAGAGAGAAAGAAGGAAAGAGAAAGACAGAGAAAAAGAATGGAAGAAAATGAAAGAAAAGAAGAAGAGAAAGAAAAAGAAACAGAGACAAAGGAAGAAAGAAAGGAAGAAAAAGAAAATGTCATCCCTTACTATTTCAACTTCAGCTTAGATGACAGAAATCAAGTGCTAGTCCCAAGATCTGCATGGAGTCATTCAAACAGCTTAATAGCACAGGGGATAAATCATTATTATTATTATGAAACAGGAGACAGAGTTCTTGGGACCTGGAACTGTGCAGCTCAGCTCCAACTGCTGTTCAACATTCAGAACTACCAACTTCATTTCCTCCTAGCACGTAATAAATAACACATCTACCCAACATAAAAGCATTTTTATAATAGCAGTAAAGGAACTGCAGAGAGTGTGATTATCATGAACTAATAACACCCCCTTAGAAGATATGCAGCACAGATTGGAGATGACCTGAAAATGAGAGTAGGGTTCATGTAGCTGGTACTGTAATTTGACCAGACTGTCGCATTTTGACCAAGCTACCCCAAACCGCTACCGGGTTTTAATATTCCCCTGCCTCAGTAATTTACACAGAGGGAGTCCATTTATCATTATGGGTTTCCTCTTTATGCCATGACTTCTAGCACAAGAGCTAAAACTAACGCAATGTTTTAATTCATGGTGCTGTTAGCTCTGTTCGTGCACCAGCTCACACTGCCTGTAGTATTTTCACAGCATCACACATCTCAAGGAAACAGAAGGGAAGCTCAGCTGGTCCCCTTTTAGTGCCTCGACTGACATATGACTCCAGCCTCGCAGAGGTGATGGCTGTACCCTCTAACGGGAGAGAAGGGATTGTTTTGTGGTTAAAATATACAGCTGGATATTAGCCAAATAGGATTTGCTCCATACATTTGCACAGATTTGCTTGACCAGGGTCCAGCGCTTTCAGACCTCTCTTGTGCTATCTGTAAACTCTCTTTGTTTTTGCACGTGACTTTTTCGTGCATGTGTTTCGGGAGAGGCCAGAGCGCACCTCCCAGTATTGGTGCTTAAATACCTGCTGAGGGGGGAAACTGCTCTGGATAGTTACTCCATGAGATGCATATTCATGGATAAACGTCTCACTAGAGATCCTTGTGCTTGTTCTGAAACAACAAAGGATTGACACAACAGCCCCACATCTGGTATCACTGGGAAGGAACAAATGGGAGCACAGAAACAATCATTTAATGGAAGTCCATCCCTCAATTTCAGCCTCACATAATATCCCTCAGACAAATTATAACAGTCACATGAACCACATGGTCTTCCCAGATCAGGAAAAGGAACCCAAGAAAGTTGTATTCCCATGGTTGAAGTGCCTTTAAACTTTAATCATCTGCAAGGTAGCAGACAAGACATCATTACTATGTGATTAAGAACAAGCATCACCGCTGCAAATGACTTTTATCTCCTCTATATTGGATATTTGATAACCAGAAAATATAGCTGCAATGATCTACCGTGGGGCTTGGTGCCAAGAGTCTGCAATATGAAGCCACCAAACAGCCCCACACCAGGAGGGACTGTTGGCCCTTTCTGTTGGCCAGCAAGTCCAGAGCACTCTGCTGGGACGGGAGTTTTTAATCTCCTTCTGAGTCTTGGTATCCTTCTTCCCAGTGAACACTTGTTGATAGCGATATGTTCCAAAAAAGCACGGGCAGCTCTGGCTAATGTTAGAGCTTTTAGTCTGGAATTCATGCTTTTATGGGACTTTATCAGATTTTCAGGTCAGCTTCTATGATCTTTGGACTACAGATCTAAAATTATGCTGAGCAGAAGACGGCAATCACAGAGTCAGCACAGAAGACAGATCTGTGCTCTGATCTTCCTCAGCCCTGTTATCTAGAAATAGCAAAGAGTGGACCAATAATGGTCTGCTTGTTTATAATAATCTTGGTAGGACTCCTTTAAAAATATTTTTTGTTTTATTATATTTGGCAGTTGAATAAGAAAAGGAAAAAGGGACTAAGTTGACCAGAAAGAAATATTTTTCTATTTTCCTGGTAAAAAGAAACAAAATACAAAATCTTATATGACCGTTTGTCCCATTTGTACCAGGAGGTTTCATTGTTGAGGCAGTGATGACTTAAATGACCTCCTTAAGTGCCTGCCAGTTACATTTTCCTATAGGTATAATTTGAGTCCTTTTAATAAAATTCAGAAAATGAAGGGGTAGATTGAGCAAGAGGTATTTGCCATGTACAGTTGTACAATGTGCAGTTTAGCACATTGTCTTTAGGTATTTTATAGCTTTTGTGTTGGAGGAAGCTTTAATATGTATCAGAAGGATAAAGAGTTTCTTAATCCTTTTTGCTTTGCTATTACACATTGTAGGGCCTATTCAAATACTCATTGAACAAGAAAAATGAATTTTCTTGGAAAGAGGGAAGAGAAGTCAGGCAAGGTAGAACAGGAAAGTGGAGAACTATAGTAAAGAGAAGACTCAGATAAGCCTCAAAAGAAGTATGATATAAAGTGAAAAATAGTGTAAGAGAGAAGAAAAGTGAAATTATATTTTTCAGGGAGCGAGGTGCAAGCCGATCCCCAACTTACTGCAATGGGAACAGATTGTCAGTCCCTGAGGGAAGGAAGCAAAGGAAGCAACTGTTTGCAAATGAGAATGATCATTTATACAAATTGTATTTACATTGGTCATAGGATTTTAGCAGCCCCACATGATGTATGTGAGGAGCAAAACAGCAGGATCCAGGCTCTAATTAATACAGAAGTCTAATCAGACTTTTTTCCCTTCCCATAACACAAAGATGGAAGAGTCATGATACTGGACCAGAATAAGTGTTTATCAGGATATTGTTTCCAATACTAGCTGAAGTAGACGCCTGGAAGAGCGTAAGAAAAGCCTGGGGATGTAAGAAAAGGGCATCATGATCCCCTGAGACAGCTTTCCACTTTCCAGCGCAAGGTAGCATAGGGACTTCTGAGCTGAAGACTGCAGATGGACAGCCGTGTTTAATAGCTGCTGGATCTGTGGACTTCCATGGATGTCTAATCTCTTCTTTGAACTCATATATAATGTTTGTCTGTTGAACAATTCTGGGGCAATGAGTTTCACAGCTCATTGCGCAGCACAGAAAAAACAAGCAAAACAAAAAACTTCTTTTTGTTTTAAATTTCCTGTCTGATTATTTCCTTGGGTATCTTGGAGATATTATATCGTGAAAAAAGTGAACTATTTTCCCTCCTCACTTTCTCTACACCATTCCTGATTCCATAGATCTCTGCTATATCCCCCATAACCATTTCTTTTCATTTTCTAGAAGGTGTTTTGTGCCTTTGATCATCTTTGTCACCTTCTCTCTTCCTCTTCCAGTTCTACTATATCCTTTCTGAGACAGTGTGATCAGAACTGAATACACTATTCAAATATACATATATATAAAATCCAGTGATGATAGCTTCTTTGGAGACATTCCTGGTTACGGATAGTTAGGATTATTTTTCTCCATGTGCATTACTTTGCAGTAGTAGAATTAGTAGAAATTAATTTTTCTCAGCCATTTTATTAGCTAGTCACACAGTACTGCGGGGTAATCCTGTGTCTCTTTGCAATTAGTATTGGATCTGACTACCCTGAATAATTTTTAATGCCTGCAAAATGTGTTCTCTGTTCAGATTACATGTGGGTGCCTTGAATAGCAGTGGCTGCAAGGCAGCCCATGGGGAAATCATCTGCTAACTTGCCCCCCGCTGCAAA
Organism: Struthio camelus; assembly: GCF_040807025.1. Classification (NCBI taxonomy): domain Eukaryota; kingdom Metazoa; phylum Chordata; class Aves; order Struthioniformes; family Struthionidae; genus Struthio; species Struthio camelus. The sequence goes on along the minus strand of NC_090981.1, from coordinate 64,066,094 downwards.
AACAAATGATGTGCTCTCACGATTTGTTCCCTTATCTCCTAACTATCCCTCAGGTGAGAACCTCTCTGCACCACTAAAACCAACATGCTCCTTGCGGTAGCGGTTTGCAGCTCTTCCAGGAAAGGACTGTGTTTGCTCCGTGGAGCAGTGCATGGTCCTGCCCGGGGAGATGACCGACAGCCTCTGCTGCCTGCCCTCAAGGCGAGGGAGCTGAGCCCTGCACCCCACCACAGCTGCCCACAGCTGCCCACAGCTGCTTGTGACACGGGATGCTCGATGCCTGGGGCAGCGCTGCCCTCTCGTGTCTGCTGCACACAACGAGTCCTCTGCCCCAAACCCACCAGTGATGGAGACACTGAGGCACTGGAAGCTGGTCCGCAAGGAGGCGGGGGCAAGGGTACAGCATTTGTGACAGAGCAGGAGAAAGTCTGCATCAGCTGCAGCTAGTTCTGCTGGTGTGCCCCATGTGCCCCTGCATTAGGAAGGATGGTGGAGGGGTTAGCTAAGTGCTGAGCTGGACAACAACCAGCTTTTTGTCCCATAACCTTACTGGTAGTTGTATATATATATTATATATAGTTAATGTGAGTGCTATTGAATGGCTGGGAGACAAGATGACCTCCCCTACATAGACGTAATTGAGCGCTGAAATTGAACAGAAATTGGTTGTCCTTATAAAGCTTCTGGAGCTGTACTATCTTCCAGAGGATAAAGTTTGGGCTTGAATTGATACTTCAGTATGAAATCCAATAAGAGAGAATGAATTTGAAGCTTTATTTTTTTTCAAGTCTTCTAGCCAGAAGACCCATTTTCATGTATTATGGCAGTAGGTAGAGGTGCTTAATCTGACTCTAACTTCATATCAGAACTGCAGACAACTATCAATTTTCTGAGGAAGTGTTACGTGGGCTGCAGGATGCAGGCACTTGAGTTGGCTGTCAGCAGATCCAACCGAGTAGCTCATTTGCAGGATGGCCTGAGAGCAGGGAGTCAACTTGACTCGGCACTGCACTCAGCAGAGGTCTGCCCTCACCACGAGCTCTGTGAGACACGACGTAGAGACACTCGTGTGATCCTACAGACTGTGGTCTGGAGATGGGGGACATCACATCTCTGCGTGTTGGGACATTGAGCCCAGGCTGGCTGCATGCAGCATCGCTCGCTTCTCTAGGCAGCGCCCTCCTCAGCCCCGTCATAAAC